>NC_053141.1:45246267-46466173 GCF_016808335.1 Panicum virgatum | reverse complement strand
CTGCTAGTCTGAGGCTAGTCTTAGTATGGTCCATCACGACCAGCAACTTTCGTTTCATATGACCACACTAATTGCTAGCGGTTCTCTAAAGAGATTTTGTTTGTGCGTCAGTTAACTCGTTGCTTTCATGCCACCTATCCTGTTTTTTATGATCAGTTGAGGCACCAGCCGTCGAAAAATGCGCTCCTGTCGGACATATCAATGGGTACCTCAGCGGCACCAACCTTCTTCCCCCACACCACTTCCAGACGAAGGACAAGGATGGCAGGAGGAGGGCCTTCAACCTTGTCGATGGTGGCCTCGCCGCGAACAACCCCGTAAGCTACCTAGCGCCTACCTGAACATTATTTTTTGCCCGTGGTCTCATGCTACGAGAATGAACCGGTCACGCGCAGACTCTGTGCGCGATGAACCAGGTGTCCCAGGACATCATCCTGGGGAACGGCACTTCTTCCCGGTGAAGCCGGCAGACTACGGCAGGTTCATGGTGATCTCCCTCGGCTGCGGGTCGAACCGGAACCGCAGGTACTGCGCCAAGGCCGCGGCCAGGTGGGGCATCTTCAGCTGGCTCATCAAGGGCGGCACTGCCCCCATCGTCGACATGTTCAACTCGGCCAGCGCCGACATGGTCGACATCCACCTCTGCGTCCTCTTCCGCGCCCTGCACTCCAGCGAAAACTATCTGCGGATTCAGGCACACGGGACATAGATGAACTCCATCTCCACTTCCAGTTTTTTTACATCTAGCTTGTACATGACTAGCTGCCGTGCAAATGCAGTACGATCGATTGACGGGCAGCGCGGGCTCTGTAGACGACTCCTCCAAGGAGAACATGGACAGGCTGGTGAGGTCGGGAAGAGGCTCCTGGACATGAACGTCTCCCGGGTGGACCTGGAGACCGGCCGGATCGAGGAGGCGCCCGGCGTGGGCACCAATGCCGAGCAGCTCACCAAGTTTGCCAAGCAGCTCTCCGACGAGCGGCGCCGGCGGCAGGACGAGCTTATTTATTCCGAAGCAGGATTCCAAAACCATGCTGCTTGGTACGGTGACTCGTGAGCGGCAGGACGAGATCATTTATTCCGAAGCAGGATTCCAAAACCATGCTGCTTGGTACGGTGAGCGGCAGGACGAGCTCATTTATTCCGAAGCAGGATTCCAAAATCATGCTGCTTGGTACGGTGACAATTGAAATGCATCCGGCCGATCGAACAGATTTTCAGACGTTATCTAGCTGTTTGCGTTTCGTGCTTTGGCGTATGCATTACATTTACCGTGTGATGTGTAATATTATCAATAAGCTAAACGTGTTGTTTTACTTCTCGAGAGCAATCCTTTGGATTTCTAAAAGACTAGGTGTATGCCCATGCGTTGCTACGAGTGAAACAATTTTTTTTCTTCGAGTGTCAATAATCTTTATCGGAAAATATTTATAACTACCTTCTGTGACAGAACCGTCAAGTTAAACGGCTTAATTAAGCGTAATGGCCATCATTTGAACGCATCAGGCGCATTAGCTTAATTAAGTGTAACCTGACAGCCTGTTTCCAACCCATAGGCCGATCGAAACACACCAGAAGTCTCGCGCGACGGCGAGCACAGACGGTACCAGCATAATATAATTTCACAAAAATAGATAATAACATATATATTTACACAAATCACTTTAAATTTAGAATTTACATAAATTAAATGACAGCAGCGGATGAGAATATGACCTGAGAGGAAGAAATTTGATTGAGAACCCATAAAACGAAATGATAACTATGAACACGTGAGGACGTCACATCGAGCCCACTGATGCGAATCCTGGTTAGCTTCTATACCTGAAACAGGGTAAACAACAAACCCTGAGTATACTAATACTCAGCAAGACTTACCCGACCAGTGGGTATAACTTAGCCCACAAATCTAGACATGCAAGGCATTTGGCTGGTGGTTATTTTGCATAAAAAGCTTCTAAAAGTGGATCCTTAATTCAATATTTTAGCTCCAAATTTCCATATGCTTAAACCATCAACTTGTATTTGCACCTTCTAAGCAACCATAGCAACATTGAATATTAAATCAAGATAATTAATTCCTAACCATCATTTAAATTCCATATAGCATCACTACGATGTGGTGCTGTGATCAAGGTGCTCATATCCGAGATGCGACGTACGGCGGATCGATCCGATTTAACCTTGCAAGGTAGACCTAACCAACACGGCACGTATTGCCCCGTCGGATTATACATGCCAACCATTCCCCTCCCCGCCTCGAACTACAGGAACCAGCCCAACGACATATGGTCAGCCGAGCTCAACGTGAGACCACCAAAATAAACATGTGCAACCCAATTCTCCGCGACTACTCGACTCGCCCCAGGAGTTGGGTGCGGGTTCCTGTACTTTCGAAGCAAGGCAGTACTCGGCTTACCGGTTTCGACTACCTCCTACTCCCGGCATGCAGTAGTACAATTCAAACTCGATCACAGGGCCAGGCAACGAACGGTCCTTAACCGACACAGGCGGGCTAGCCTTTCCCCGCCCGGTCTCCATTTTCTTTTTCTTATCCAACCTATTCCAATATTCCATATACTCAAAATAACGAGATATCCTATATCTCGCGAGTGACCCGAAATCACTCGTCTTCTACCCGAGTTGTATTAAGCATAGCATTTCTATCGTCCTCTACATACTAGTATAACTCGAGGAACCTAGGGATCATGCAACTAGGGTTTCAAATAATTCCTGAACCTAATGCACAAGTAATAGAAACATAATATAGGTGTCATAGTTTGAATTAAAAGGATGTGCACCGGGGCTTGCCTGGGATTAACACTAAGTCAGTGTTAGTTAGATGACACTTGCTTGGCGAGTATTCCGGTCCAAGCATGTACTCCCTGGTTCTTTGCCTCTTCTGGATATGTCCACCAACATCGTCTTCGTGTTCTGTTCCAATATCACGTTCTTCACGTGGTTCATCTATCGTACCTAAATGAGGTGCAATAATGCATATGTATGAATGCACAGTTCTGAGTTGCTCAACAATATAGATGCTATTATTTTTCCTTCACGATAAAGTTGTAGTCTAACAAGTAACAAACAATCATATCACATGGGCAATCGTTTATAGAGTAGTTAACTACATTTCTAACTACCCATGGCATCATGATCAATGGCGCAAAAGAAGTTCACTAACTGCACAACAAGCAGTAGTTGATTTCTATAACATGCAGGTCATGTCTTATTAATAATTAAATAACTCAGTACATAAACAACCAAAAATTTCAGAAAAAAATATTATAAACAGAAGGTACAAAGAGCAATCTACTCTGTAAAATCATGTCATTTCATGCATCCATTTAATCCGAACAATTCATTCATTCAGACAACTCCTAGAACAAGATTGAATTATACAGGTCAGACCAGAGCAAAACAGAAGCTGAAAATTTAACAGGAGGTCGACACAGGGATGAATTAGCTACTGTGAATTTTTCATAATTTTATCTACACAGAATTAATTCTGAGAAAAAAAACAAAACAGACATCAATCTAAAAAGATTCATTTTTAACTTCTGTTCTAGTCATGAACTGATGCTCAAACTTCATGGACAAGCTACGCTATTCAAAAAGAACACTCAGAAATATTTTCATGATTTAAAAACAATATAAATTATTTCTCATAATTAAAGCCTACTAAGCAAGGATTAAATAAAAGAAATAGCTACACAAATCTATAATTAACGATATTTGGACAGTGGTGTTCATTTAGTATTGGAAATACACAGAAAAAGTTTCATCAATATATCTAAATAATAACATCCAGAAATAAAATATATTATTCTACTAGATCTAGCCTAGACTACCTAGTTAAAAAAGTATTAACTGGTACTCAAATTTTACAAATCTAAGAGCATGAAGTAGCTACCCACCAAAAATAACCCATATATAGTGAGTAGAACTCCTAGAATAATTATAACCTATGTAATCTAATCTTTTTCCTAGATTAAAATAGAAGCATAATATGAACAGGTGGCTGTAACAAAAGTTGTAGGTTTTGATCTAAGGATTCCAAAACATTTTAGTTTGCATTTTTCTGATTTTTACTATTTTATGGAATTTACAAGTTTGCTGTTTTTGAAAACAAAAGAAAAAGGAAAGGAAATCTTGCATCTAGACCCCTGAACTTCTATTTCTTCTCAGCATGGGTCCTTGGCGGACGGGACAGTACAGGGGAGGTTCGGGCGGCCGTTTCCGGCGAGGTTCGGCCCCGGCGGCGAGGGGGGAGTTGGGGAAAAGGTTGAGGGGGCTCGTGCGCACCTGTGGGTGGTGGTTGGGGGCTCGGGGTGGTCTGTAAGGGTGGCGCCACGGCGAGCGGCGGGCCGGCGGCGAACTGAGCCGCGGCGGCGGCGTTCCGGCGAGGTGTGGAGAGGGCGGCTGGGCTGGGAAGGTTCAGCAGGGCCGGGCGGAGTGGAGGCGCTCAGCGGCACGGCCCAGAGGCGCGTGAGCGCGGCTCGCGGCGAGCAGCAGCTTGTCGACGACGGCATGGCTCGGGAACGAGCGCGAAACTCATGGAACGCGATGGAACGAGGAGAGCATGAGCTTCGGGGGGCTCACCTAGAGTCGATTTGAGCCGTCAAGTGAAGAAAAATGATGACCGGACGAGGGAGTTCGACGTCGAGGTGGAGCTCGGGCGGAAAAGGGGCCGACGGCTCTGTTCCACCTCGATTCCCGGCGATGGAGGGCTGGAGCTTGGCCAAGGACGAGTCGGGGGAGGAAGCTACGGTGATGAAGGAGCTTTGGTTGCGGTCGATTTGAGTGGAGATGGTCCGGAGGCGCAGATCGATGGAAGGGGCGGGATGCTTTGTTCTTGGTTTCTGGAGGTTGAAGAAGAGCTGAGCGATGAGAGTGAGAGGAATGAGAGGAAGCGCAGGAGAAGGAGAAGGAATGGCAGGTGGCGAGGTCGGAAGGAGAGCGTGAAGGACTTGACGACGTCGCTGGCGGCCGGGCAACGCGGCAAGCTTCGCTGATGGCCAGCGCACGGTGTTAGCGGGCGGCGTTCGTGGCGAACTTGGACACGGCGACGATGCACGGGAGATGAGAGAGAGCAGGGAACACGTGGCTTGATATTTCTGACTCCATTTGAATTTTCAAATTGTGATTAGCACTCCTAATTGAGGGGTGTTACAATCCTACCCCCTTAAAGAAATCTCGTCCCGAGATTTAAATGGAGAAGAAGTAAAGGAGAACAACTGATAAACTCAGGGCATTGCGCTCCAAAGACAAGGATCGGCCGATGTGGGTGGTAGTCTCTAGATTAATAACTATAGCTGAGTTTAATAGTATAAACATTGCCAGCTGATTTGTTAATTCCTTGCTCGATATGGTTCTGGAAGACATTAAGTTTCATAGTAAACTCTACTGTCATTATCCAAATGGAGATTAACCGTGCCACTGTGCGAACTAATCAATTGTTTTTCCACACTAAAAAGCTCCAGGGCTTCAGCTTTTGCTGTGAATGACTGTAGATAATATATGTGGGACACAATCACCATCAATCGTTAATCAAAACACCATTACCGAGCATACGACGATAATTCACATGTAGCATAGATAGGTCATGCATGGATAAGCATTATGAGAATGAGGGATAGCAAGGAGGGTGATCTAAAAATGGAGGCATGATATGAGAGAAACAAAGACTAACCATCACAGACTGCAGGAAATAAGACTCTTGCTTAAGTTTCACAAACAGCTTGCGTCCACCGACAAGATTACCGGATCAACAATCACCATGAGATTCAGTCTGGCTGGGCAGCAGCAACAGGAGATTAAGACCGATAACCATTCAGGAACCTTAGAGAACTATAAACGAAACAAGCAGGATACATGGAACAAAACCGATATGCTATCCAGAGACTTGGCTGACAGAGCAACGACATGAGTTACAAGGAAAACATGCTGAGGGCCATGATAGAAAAAGAGATTTATCATTGCACTAGATCATCTTTACGATAAGCGATAGAGAGGTTCAACAGTGAATGTCAGATATGATTTTGTCCAGCAGGTACATGAGCATACCACAGACATAAGCAATTATTGAGAAAACTTAGTTGGGATTAGCGAGTCAACAAAAGGTCTACATTATGCATAAATTCTGATTTTTGCAGCACAAACAACTATAACTAGCACTGCATATAAGAGTTTATAGCTCCAAACTTTGATCAGGGTCATTTATAGGACTGAAAGGATACACACACATTTTGAAACCAGGATTTTCTATTAGGGAGGAAGGAGCTTCCACTTGCAAGTAGATAGGGACGCATCAGTATGACAATGATGCTTTTAAACAAACACCTGAACTTGATTCTTGCACGGCTCTTCAACTAGATTGGATAACTGAGTAATGTAAGGTTTTCCGATCAAGAAGAAAAGATCAAACAAATCAAAGAATGATGATGAGACAAGGTGATCAAGTTCTCATAGAGCTAAGATCACAACATGAGGAAAACAAATGTCGGCGAGATTCATCACAAGACTTATGGATAGTAAGAGAGGATAGTACGAGAGATTGATTCACGAGTGGTGTTTGGAACATCCCTGCTCAGAGTTTATTAGCTGAATGATTTGCATGATGCTAGTTGTAAATATGTTCATTTATACCAATGCAATGCCAATGTAGTGCCATGATGGATGTTCCATGCACAAACAAAATGGTGCATATGACATGATGCATTTGCCATGATGTCAACTCAATGATGCATACATCATGATGCATATTAATGATGCTCTTGAGTGATGCTCGCCATAAGATGCATGAGTATGATGCACGCATATATGAGTTGAGGATGCACATGATGCCATACCAGTTAGTGGACAATACCCAGAAACTCAAACCTAAAACAACCCGTCCGCACTGTTATTCATCTAGGGCCCACCCCCTTAAAGATCAAACCAGAGAAAATGATTCCAAAGATTTCACAAAAAGAATTGACGATGTAGTTTCGTCCACATGCACTCAAGTACCAGCGCGCACCTAGTAGCACAATCGCATGGTGGCCACACACGCGAGGGCCTAGGTTCCGTCGCGGCACTAAAGGTCATGGGACAAATCTCCACCGCCTAAGAATCAATAATAGCACTCCGAATAACACAAATGGATAGAAAGAGATTATAGAAGTCGGAAGACACCAGAGAACGCACTCAAAAGCACGAACACACATAGTCAGCCGAACTACCACCAATGTCTCCCATGATCATGCAGTAACCTAGCACGACCCAACAATGCAAGACGATGTAATGCAACAAACGTGCGACCTCATTCCTGCAGGATGACTATAATATCTGTAATCAAGTCATTAATTTATTTATATTATTCGAGCAAGAACGTAAGTGGATCCATTTTAGGTATAGGAATCAAGGCGATCGATATAAACGAATATCAACACTATAAGAACAACAGAAAGTGTGTAGTCATCAAGAATAGCCAGGATGAATTATCTTTGAGCATTTGAATGAACGGCCCAGAAATGAGGATGCACGATCTCAAATTGATATCGACCAATTGTGGAAAAATAGAAATAGCTGAATAAATGGGAATGGGCATTAAGCCACAAATAGGATAATTTTAGCTCATGCGATGGTATGTTAAGAAAAATTGGCTAGAAGATTCTTCTTAGGATAATATCCTTATTTGGGCTTTCAAAGATAATGAGAATGTTAAGAAAGACCTGACCATTACTACTGAGTCGTAGCTATAAGCATAGAAGGCACTAGATCAAGGGGCCAAGTTTAGTCTGGAGGTCCATATGAACATTCCCCTAAGGTCGTTAAAATTTCTATAATATGTAAATCTATAATTTCTCACATCTTTCTCATAATCTAGTTGTTCAGGAAAAATTATTTGGATAGCTAGAAGTTGGACCAATATTAGTGCATCGCAAAATTTCAAAACAGCGATATATGCTCTTAGTGAATGAGTGAGTATTGGATGCACCAGAAAAACCACCCAAAACTCCACACATGATGATATGATGATGCATGCTCGTCTAATTTCGTCCTCTCCAAAATTTGCCCATATAATTATATGGCAATATACGTGAATACTCGGTGGCATATATACGTACTCTCCCTATTATATATCTAGTCGTTTTGTACTCGTTCTAACTCACGCAATCGTTTGTTAGTGTACCTGCAGAAAATCACATGATATACATATATATATCCACGACTGGACCCTTCGTGCCAGCACACACGAACGGCCCCCATGTGTCCTACGCCACATGGGTAACGCATATGCAGTTGCCCACATATTCACACATACATCACCATCCACTATAGAGATGGCGCCCATGCGTTTAACGCTGCATGGACAGCGCTGCATACGTTACCGAGGCAACGTATTCACTCCCCGTACAAATCGCCTTACGGGACACCCAAGGGTAAACGTGCCCCAAGGTACACGGTCATACCCAATCGCATGACAGATTTACATCTCGTAACATTGCCTTACGAAATGGCCGTGCTCACAATCACACGGTGGGAAGTCCGCACTCCATATCAGGCGGCAGATAGCGACATGCTCATTTGAATGGAGCCTTATCACCTCCTCGTATGCTCATCATACGGGACCCGCGTACGTATGAAACACGTGTGCTATTCTAAGGACTACCAAGAATGCTCACCTTGCTTACCTTAGCGTAGGTGCGTCGTTACAATATTAAATAAGGGTTAAGCAAGGAAGTAAGTTTTGACATAAATGTAATGTGTTGGAAGTTAGTTGATATTATATAGTGCCACCTGATACAACTTACACTATATAGGGCTTACACACTAATCTTCCCTAATCCCTTAAGCGCAAAGAAGCGTATCTTTCTAAAACTCATTTTTAAATTTTAAAAACACTAAAAATAATCATGCTAGTACCCTCCCTGGTGCATTTCAGCTCTGATACCAGCTGTGACAGGACCGCCAAGTTAAACGGCTTAATTAAGCGTAATGGCCATCATTTGAACGCATCAGGCGCATTAGCTTAATTAAGTGTAACCTGACAGCCTGTTTCCAACCCACAGGCCGATCGAAACACACCAGAAGTCTCGCGCGACGGCGAGCACAGACGGTACCAGCATAATATAATTTCACAAAAATAGATAATAACATATATATTTACACAATCAATTTAAATTTAGAATTTACATAAATTAAATGACAGCAGCGGATGAGAATATGACCTGAGAGGAAGAAATTTGGTTGAGAACCAATAAAATGAAATGATAACTATGAACACGTGAGGACGTCACATCGAGCCCACTGATGCGAATCCTGGTTAGCTTCTATACCTGAAACAGGGTAAATAACAAACCCTGAGTATACTAATACTCAGCAAGACTTACCCGACCAGTGGGTATAACTTAGCCCACATATCTAGACATGCAAAGCTTTCTGGCTGGTGGATTTATTTGCAGAAAAGCATCTAAGGGTAGATCCTTACATTCAATATTTTAGCTCCAAATTTCCATATGCTTAAACCATGAACTAGTATTTGAAAATTCTAAGCAACCATAGCAACCATTGAAATATTAAATCAAGATAATTAATTTCTAGCCACCATTTAAATTCCATATAGCATCACTACGATGTGGTGCTGTGATCAAGGTGCTCATATCCGAGATGCGACGTACGGCGGATCGATCCGATTTAACCTTGCAAGGTGGACCTAACCAACACGGCACGTATTGGCCCCGTCGGACCATACAAACCAACCATTCCCCTCCCCGTCTCGAACTACAGGACCGCCCCACCATCATATGGTCAGCCGAGCTCAACGTGAGACCACCAAAAATAAACATATGCAACCCCATTTCTCCGCGACTACTCGACTACCCCAGGAGGTGAGTTGGAGTCCTGTACTTTCGAAACAAGGCAGTACTCGGCTTACCGGTTTCGACTACCTCCTACTCCCGGCATGCGGTTAGTACAATTCAAACTCGATCACAGGGCCAGGCAACGAACGGTCCTTAACCGACACAGGCGGGGCTAACCTTTCCCCGCCCGGTCTCCATTTTCTTTTCCTTATCCAACCTATTCCAATATTCCATATACTCAAAATAACGAGATAACCTATATCTCGCGAGTGACCCGAAATCACTCGTCTTCTACCGAGTTCTATTAAGCATAGCATTTCTATCGTCCTCTATATACTAGTATAACTCGAGGAGACCTAGGGATCATGCAACTAGGGTTTCAAATAATTCCTGAACCTAATGCACAAGTAATAGAAACATAATATAGGTGTCATAGTTTGAAATAAACGGATGTGCACCGGGGCTTGCCTGGGATTAACACTAAGTCAGTGTTAGTTAGATGACACTTGCTTGGCGAGTATTCCGGTCCAAGCATGTACTCCTGGTTCTTTGCCTCTTCTGGATATGTCCACCAAACATCGTCTTCGTGTTCTGTTCCAATATCACGTTCTTCACGTGGTTCATCTATCGTACCTAAATGAGGTGCAATAATGCATATGTATGAATGCACAGTTCTGAGTTGCTCAACAATATAGATGCTATTATTTTTCCTTCACGATAAAGTTGTAGTCTAACAAGTAACAAACAATCATATCACATGGGCAATCGTTTATAGAGTAGTTAACTACATTTCTAACTACCCATGGCATCATGATCAATGGCGCAAAAGAAGTTCACTAACTGCACAAACAAGCAGTAGTTGATTTCTATAACATGCAGGTCATGGCTTATTAATAATTAAATAACTCAGTACATAAACAACCAAAAATTTCAGAAAAAAAAATTATTATAAACAGAAGGTACAAAGAGCAATCTACTCTGTAAAAATCATGTCATTTCATGCATCCATTTAATCCGAACAATTCATTCATTCAGACAACTCCTAGAAAAAGATTGAATTATACAGGTCAGACCAGAGCAAAACAGAAGCTGAAAATTTAACAGGAGGTCGACACAGGGATGAATTAGCTACTGTGAATTTTTCATAATTTTATCTACACAGAATTAATTCTGAGAAAATAAACAAAACAGACATCAATCTAAAAAGATTCATTTTTAACTTCTGTTCTAGTCATGAACTGATGCTCAAACTTCATGGACAAGCTAAGCTATTCAAAAAGAACACTCAGAAATATTTTCATGATTTAAAAACAATATAAATTATTTCTCATAATTAAAGCCTACTAAGCAAGGATTAAATAAAAGAAATAGCTACACAAATCTATAATTAACAAGATTTGGACAGTGGTGTTCATTTAGTATTGGAAATACACAGAAAAAGTTTCATCAATATATCTAAATAATAACATCCAGAAATAAAAGAATATATTATTCTACTAGATCTAGCCTAGACTAGGGTTTCACCTAGTTAAAAGTATTAACTGGTACTCAAATTTTTACACAAATCTAAGAATAGCATGAAGTAGCTACCCACCAAAAATAACCCATAGATAGTGAGTAGAACTCCTAGAATAATTATAACCTATGTAATCTAATCTTTTTCCTAGATTAAAATAGAAGCATAATATGAACAGGTGGCTGTAACAAAAGTTGTAGGTTTTGATCTAAGGATTCCAAAACATTTTAGTTTGCATTTTTCTGATTTTTATACGATTTTATATGGAATTTACAAGTTTGCTGTTTTTGAAAACAAAAGAAAAAGGAAAGGAAATCTTGCATCTAGACCCCTGAACTTCTATTTCTTCTCAGCATGGGTCCTTGGCGGACGGGGCAGTACAGGGGAGGTTCGGGCGGCCGTTTTCCGGCGAGGTTCGGCCCCGGCGGCGAGGGGGGAGTTGGGGAAAAGGTTGAGGGGGCTCGTGCGCACCTGTGGGTGGTGGTTTGGGGGCTCGGGGTGGTCTGTAAGGGTGGCGCCACGGCGAGCGGCGGGCCGGCGGCGAACTGAGCCGCGGCGGCGGCGTTCCGGCGAGGTGTGGAGAGGGCGGCCGGGCTGGGAAGGTTCAGCAGGGCCGGGCGGAGTGGAGGCGCTCAGCGGCACGGCCCAGAGGCGCGTGAGCGCGGCTCGCGGCGAGCAGCAGCTTGTCGACGACGGCATGGCTCGGGAACGAGCGCGGAAACTCATGGAACGCGATGGAACGAGGAGAGCATGAGCTTCGGGGGCTCACCTAGAGTCGATTTGAGCCGTCAAGTGAAGAAAATGATGACCGGACGAGGGAGTTCGACGTCGAGGTGGAGCTCGGGCGGAAAAAGGGGCCGACGGCTCTGTTCCACCTCGATTCCCGGCGATGGAGGGCTGGAGCTTGGCAAGGACGAGTCGGGGAGGAAGCTACGGTGATGAAGGAGCTTTGGTTGCGGTCGATTTGAGGGAGATGGTCCGGAGGCGCAGATCGATGGAAGGGGCGGATGCTCTGTTCTTGGTTTCTGGAGGTTGAAGAAGAGCTGAGCGAGAGAGTGAGAGGAATGAGAGGAAGCGCAGGAGAGAAGGAATGGCAGGTGGCGAGGTCGGAAGGAGAGCGTGAAGGACTTGACGACGTCGCTGGCGGCCGGGCAACGCGGCAAGCTTCGCTGATGGCCAGCGCACGGTGTTAGCGGGCGGCGTTCGTGGCGAACTTGGACACGGCGACGATGCACGGGAGAGAGAGCAGGGAACACGTGGCTTGATATTTCTGACTCCATTTGAATTTTCAAATTGTGATTAGCACTCCTAATTGAGGGGTGTTACACGCTGCGGCGCCTCCCCGGCGTCGCGTCCAAGCGGAGCCCGGCCGAGCGCCGCCGCCGGATACCGAGACGATGCCCGTAATATGGTCTGCCACACGCCTTCTTCTGCCTGGAACCTTTCCATTGGCAACGGGTCGTAAGTTGTTGTTCCCCTTCTGTATGCATGATCCCTTATTACTAGCAACAACGACAACGTCAGCTACGGGCATGCTACGGTTGTATTTGGATCCTAGTACTAATAATGCAAAATATTGATAAATTTAGCATTAAGGTTTTCAAATATGGGTGATAATGAGGGTGCTAAACTAATTTTAGCTACATTTTAAAATAAAAGGCAGAATAATATTAACTGCTTTTCTCTTCCTCCATACATACATCTCTCTGTCGGGACTCACTACTGCCTATGCATGCTTCCGTTGCCAGCTTGTTGCTTGCATGATGTCTCTTTTATTTCATTAAAAATACTACTCCATCCGTTCGAAAATATAAATCGTTTTGGTATATTTTTAGATTCATGTTATTTACTATGTGCTTAGCTATAGTATATATTCAGATGCATAGCAAAATTTATGAATTCAGAAAAGTCAAAACGAACTACGTTTTTAAAACGAAGAGAGTAATTAGCTTGGCTCTAAGCCAATTGTTGTACTCCTGCTCCAGAGAATGTTTTGGTTATTGCCAACTGCATGCCGAGTAAGATCGTCTCTGCCTCTTCTTTATTCCAGCCATGCATCAGCCCTGTTGCTACTTTGCATAAAAGAAAAAAGTTGTCGTCGCTTGTTCCAACTGCTGTGACGTGTTCAGTAGCGTTCGGCGAACGTCCGAAGCGAGCACGTTTGCACTAGGATATTCTTGCTGCTGGTGCTTCGGTTTTCACGTCCAGCACTTTCGCTTCTGATGTTCACGAGGTCACTTTAGTTCCTTTTTTTTTACTTTTTATTACCCGTTTGCAAAAGCATTAGTCAGTGAGGTTTCGTTTGCCACACCACTACTGCTACCTTTTTGTATGCTCGATCGGTCTTCTTTGGGATATCCATAGATCTAGTACCGGCCGTCTCTTGTTTCTTGTAAACTAATAAGTGGCAATCGTAAAGTTAATCTTCTACGGCATTAAGCTAGAGATTGTTTTATGAGTACAATGCACTTCTTGATTTTTTTTCTTGTATGATGAGGACTTGCAAAGTACAGAGACCAACAGTACAAGCTCAAGATTTTAGTTATTGCCGATGGACTAATTGGACCGATTTTTTCTAACACTAGGGGCCAGTATATTTTTTGTTGTTGCTTGAGTCGCATGTTTCTTTTTCTCTATGCACCCCATAAGCCAACATAATACATGTGTGTCCGTCCCCTCAAAGCCATGCACCTAACTTTACGTACGTCATGCAGCAATGATTTCAAATAAGGTCAACTGAACCCCATAAGTTGTTTAAAAATGGGTCCATGGGCTTTCCAAAATGGAAATGAGAAAACGATATTCAAAACTTTCGAACAGATCTCTGTACTTTCCAAATAATAATAAATGGACTGGATCTCGGTTTTTCACATGGCGATGAACTGGACCTCAGAATGCATGCTCTAGATTATTCTTGTTAGGGTGCAATTGGTTGTTATATGGATAACTCATGGCTCGCTTGATTCTAACAAAGTTTAGAGAAACTAACCCGCAAATTGGTAAATAAACAAAAGCTTACCACAACTTACATTTCAGGATTTTAAAATCCTGTAGTTGGCGTTCCATACTTTTCAAATGGATCCATGAAATTCCTGAAAAAGGACTTGTACTTTCAAAATATAATCAATGGACTGGATCGGTTTTTTACTTGGCGATGAACTGGACCTCTGTGGACATGTATGTACCATTCTACCCCCGGGTTGAAAAAAAAATTCAAAAAATTTACCGTGCCGGGCCGGGCCCACACTCCCCTTCGTCCTCCTCCCACCCGTTGCCCGGAAAGCTACGTTGCGGGTGGCCGGCCGGCGGAGGCCACAACCCCGCAGCCGCCGGTAAATTCCGCGGGGCGGGAGCGAGTTCACCACGAATATGCCCGCCCGCCCCCTTGGCCGTAACTCCGCGGCCGCGGGGTCGCCATCGCCGCCGGTTCGCGGTTCGACCCCCCCGTCCCCGCTTGTCGCGACGCCCTTGGCGCCGCGGGGGAATCTGCGCGGGCTTAAATACCCCGCCCCTGAGGTCACCCCGCCCATGCCACCATCACACCACGCACCCCGGACGACCACGCCGCCGCCCTTCTTCGCCCCCAGGGAGCTGCCATTTGGCGCCAACCCGCCGCGCTTCCTCGCCACCCACCGAGAGAGGTACGGCTTGCTCAGTCCCGCCGCCTGCTCCCGTCTCGGAGACGAGGAGCGGCGACCCCCTGCTCCGCCCTCCTTGCTATATTTGCTCTAGCCATTGTGTTTGCTTGTTCGAGTATGAGCTCGAACATGGGGATGTGACCGAGACACGCCGTCCGCGTCGCGCAGGCGGGGCGTCTCAGCGGCCTGTCAGGCACCATCTTCCTCGGGGTCAGTCATCGATTCTCCCAAGTAATTAGCATTTGGTAATCAGAGCAACGAACCTAATGCTCGAAGCCTAGTGACTCCTGTAGATTGATTATGCCTCGGTTAGTGATGGATCAGCACTGTTTTGGCCCTTATCGTGCTGATATAACTGATTAAGGGCCGAATTATCCTCTGCTTCACCTGGCGATATGATCGCAGATTCGCAGGCGTGTACCACGTGTCTTTTACTTCTGAATTTTATCAGGTTCTTCTGATTAGCCTTTTTCATTTGTTCTTTTATAGTTATCTTATTTTGCAATATCTTCCCTCTTCTTGGATTGGGGCTGCAAATGTAGTAACGCCATATGGGGAAGTTACCCTTGTTCCGTTCTTCATGTTCTTCCTTGGTGGTCTAGTTTTTTGTTGGGTTTGCTCAATGCTCTTCTTGGCTGCTACTGGTACCTGAGGCATGCCAGCAATGGTTTTTTGTTGGGTTTGCTCAATGCTCTTCTTGGCTGCTACTGGTACCTGAGGCATGCCAGCAATGATCTGTTTTCCCGATTTGCTGATACTGTTTAATCAAATAGAACTCTGTTGTTGGTGCAGTTGTCTGCATAGAGATGACCGTGGAATTTTTAGTCTGCACAAAACCGTGCTTAGTTTCATTCAGGATGGCCATACATATTGATTACGTACGTTTGTCAAAGTTGAATCCCATTTGACAGCTTCTGTTACAGCGCTGATTCACCTTGCAATGCCCTTGCCAGTCATCTTAGCCTAATAGCATCATATTGGCATGAGCTAGTACGTTATGCTTGCTGCTATTCTTGACGGTACAGTTTGATGATTTATTTATGCCTGCATTGGCTTTGACTAATCATCATGTCATATAAAAGTGACACCACAACCACTTCACAGTAGTTATTTGGCAATCGCATGTTGGTCAACAAGCTGCTGTTTCATGCAGCAACATTTCTACTCGCTATCATAGGATAGACATTTCACATGAGGAAACAAATTAACAAATATCCTATTGGCTACTTGATATGTTACTTACAATGGGAGCTGACATATCCTGAAGTTATAGTTTTGAAGTAATAATTTGTTAAGAGGAATGCAAGTCAGTTTATCCAAAGTTTCTCTGTTCATAAGTGGGTATCCCAGAAATGAATGTCGAAAGGTGCTAATGTTGCGTTGTTTTTCTATATAAATCTCACAGGTGATTTATCAAGGACCACAATAGGTCAAAAATGGATCCAGGAAAATCAATTGATGATAAATTCAGCAAGTTGCATCCAAGTTTACCAGTAGACACTAGAATTGGCATAGTTGGAGCAGGGCCAAGTGGCTTATCAGCAGCATATGCACTAGCTAAGCTAGGTTATCACAATGTAACTGTGTTTGAGAAATGCCAGAATGTTTCAGGGATGTGCGAGTCCATCGACATTGAAGGTGAGGAACTTAATTATTGCACTCGTTTTCAATTGTCTTGTTGTCTGAGTATTCACTCATCAATGGCACTGGTATTCAGGAAGGACGTATGATTTGGGAGGACAAGTTATAGCAGCAAACAGTGCCCCTGTTATAACTCACCTGGCAAAGGAACTAGGTTCTGAATTTGAAGAGATGGATTCACACAAGCTTGCTCTGATCGACAGCAAAACAGGAAACATTAGAGATCTTGAAGTGGCTGAGGACTATGTATCCATGGTGTCTTTAACGCTAAAATTACAGGTAAGTTGTTCCAGAATAAGCTCTACTAGTTATAACTGGGTCAAAAGGAATATGATTTTCAATGCCAAAAATACTATTTGCTCAGTCTACCTCGCTGTTGGGTAGCCTTTCTTTCTTTTGCTGAGATGTATGTTCTTTGGTAATTCTTATAGGATGAGGCAAATAGGTCAGGGCGAGTGGGAATTCATGCTGTCAGTGGATTGGCCTCAGATCCAACTCTTGAGTTCTTGAAGCAACATGGATTGAGTTCAGTGCCCAAATCTGTAGCATACGGTTACACTGCTTCTGGCTATGGTTTTGTTCAAGACATGCCCTATGCTTTCATACAGGAGTTTACTAGAACCTCTATGGCTGGCAAGATCCGGCGTTTCAAGCATGGTTACATGAGCTTATGGGAGAAACTTAGCCAGTCATTACCATTTGAAGTTCTTTGTGGCACGGAGGTTATGAGAGTCAAGCGTGACAGCCGCGGCGCAAGTGTACATATCAAGAACAACAATAATGATATAGAAGTTAGGGAGTTTGACAAAATCATATTGTCAGGTTCTATTGCTTTCAAGAATGGTAAAACATATCGATCTTTGAGTCTGACCGGTAAGCATGATTTAAATTCACCTTGCCTTTGATTGGAGCTAGTATTTCAAATATCTGAATTTATATGCCTTCTTGTTCAGATGGAGAAAATGAAGTGGTAGAATTGAATGATCTTGAAAGAGAACTATTCAGTAAGGTACAGACAATTGACTACTATACTACTGTCGTTAAGATTGAAGGATTTGAGCACATGCCAAAGGGCTTTTACTACTTTGGAGAATACATGGAGGATCCAAAAACAATAGGGCATCCAGTGGCAATGCAAAGATTCTTTGCTGACACAAATATTTTCTTGTTCTGGTCTTATGGGAATTCAGCAGACATCAAAGGGACGTATGTGACTAAATGTGTAACTGATGTTGTGACTTCTATGGGGGGAACTGTGCAAAATGTGCTTTTACAGCGGCGCTTCAAGTATTTCCCTCATGTCAGCAGTGAAGGTATAGGTCGACAGGGTGTTGCCTCTGATTACCAAATAATTTAATTTTCCTGCATTCCAACGGCAATGATTTCCTGCATTGCAGACATGAAAAATGGCTTCTACGAGAGGGTTGAGTCTCAGCTGCAAGGCTTTCAGAACACTTACTATGTTGGAGGTCTGCTGGCATTTGAGCTAACTGAAAGAAATGCATTATACTCCATTTCGGCTGTTTGTAAACACTTTGCCATTGACAGTGAGCTACCCCCGATTCCTTATGTTAAGGTGAGTTAGACATACTGTCCTGATACACTTCAAGTATTTTTTAAATTTCTAGTGCCAAAAGGAGATGTGCTTAATTTTGTCAATACTTTTTTATGCAGAGATTGTTTCCTCTGTCCACAAGAAATCCTTCACCTCCTAGAGATATTGGTGAGCTTGAAGGGGTTGAATTCCCTGATCTTCCATCCCTGGATGGATATTTGCAATACTGGGGAACTCATAAAGTCACTGCAAAGAAGGTTATCTACACTTGGATCAATGAAGAAGGGAAGATCATGAATCGTAGAACCTACCAAGAGCTTCATTATAATGCGTCTCACATTGCGTATAAACTATTGACAAGCAAGAAACCTATTATCAAGCCTGGTGACAGAGTTCTCCTTATTCATCTACCTGGTTTGGAGTTTGTAGATGCATTCTTCGGATGCATCAGAGCAGGAGTTATACCAGTCCCAGTTTTGCCCCCTGACCCGATGCAAAGGGGTGGGCAAGCACTTCTGAAAGTTGATAATGTCTCTAAGGCGTGCAATGCTGTGGCAATTCTATCCACCTCTTCATACCATGCTGCTGTACGTGCAGGTTATGTCAAGAATATTGTCACTCTAGCAAAGAGTGCTCAGAAATGCTCAGCTCAGTGGCCTGACCTCCCATGGATTCACACCGACTCATGGATAAAGAACTATCGGCGAAGTCCAGACAGCTACAACTCAGAAAGTGCTGAATCTATGATTACCAAGCCCCAGCCAAGTGAATTGTGCTTTCTACAATTCACTTCGGGTTCCACTGGTGATGCCAAGGGTGTGATGATAACACATGGTGGACTAATCCACAATGTGAAGATGATGAAGAAGCTATATAGAAGTACCTCAAAAACTGTCCTTATCAGTTGGCTTCCACAGTACCATGACATGGGTCTAATAGGGGGTCTTTTCACTGCTCTTGTAAGTGGAGGAACTTCCGTTCTATTTTCACCAATGACATTTATCAGAAACCCCCTATTGTGGCTGAAAACAATAAATGACTACCGTGGAACACACAGTGCAGGTCCAAACTTTGCATTTGAACTGGTGATAAGACGGCTTGAGGCTGAGAAGAACAAAATTTATGACCTTTCTTCATTGATCTTCATCATGATTGCAGCAGAGCCAGTAAGGCAAAAGACTGTCAAAAGGTTCATAGAGTTGACTCAACCTTTCGGCTTTTCTGAAGGTGTACTTGCTCCTGGGTACGGCCTTGCTGAGAACTGTGTCTTTGTTAGCTGTGCCTTTGGTGAATGCAAGCCCATTTTCATAGATTGGCAAGGAAGAGTTTGTTGTGGGTATGTTGATCCAGATGATACAGATATTGTCATCAAAATTGTTGATGTAGACTCTTTGACAGAGCATCAGGAGGCTGGTGCTGAGGGTGAGATATGGATCAGTAGTCCTAGTTCTGGAGTCGGTTATTGGAACAATAAGGAAATAAGCCAGAAAACTTTTTGCAACCAGCTTAAGAATTATCCTAACAAAAATTTCACAAGAACTGGTGATTTAGGACGGATCATCGGTGGTAAACTTTTTATTACAGGAAGGATCAAAGATCTTATTATTGTTGCTGGTAGAAATATTTATTCTGCAGATGTAGAGAAGACGGTGGAAGGTTCTTCTGTTGTTCTTCGACCGGGCTGTTGTGCTGTTGTTGGTGTTCCTGAGGAAGTTTTAACCCAGAAAGGCATCTCAATTCCTGATTCTTCTGATCAGGTTGGACTTGTCGTGATCGCTGAGGTTAGGGAAGGTAAAGCAGTCTCTGAAGAGATCGCAGATAACATCAAAACACGTGTAGCAGAGGAGCATGGTGTAACTATTGCATCTGTCAAGCTTATCAAACCTAGAACCATATCCAAAACAACATCTGGGAAAATACGGAGATTTGAATGCATGAAACAGTTTGTTGATAATACTCTTAGCTTGGCAAATAGTAATCATATATCTAAGAAGAAGTCTCTCTTTCGGTCCCTCACTACAGGAACTGGCATGGAAATCAGGAGGCCCTCCTTGAAGCATACCGTTGATCCCACTGTTTGCCCTCAGATCAGAAGCAAAGTGAAAAATTCCATGGAGATTATCGAGTTTTTAATGCAGTTTGTATCAGATCAAACAGGAATTCCAAAGGAGAAAATTTCCCCAACTGACAGCTTACCTTCTTATGGCTTTGATTCGATTGCAGTGGTCCGAGCAGCACAGAAGCTCTCAGATTTTCTTGGTACACCTGTAGGAGCAATTGACATCTTTACTGCAAGCTGCATTTCAGAGCTCGCTAACTTCTTGGAGAATCTGGTGCATAAGTCACAACCACAGCTGGCACCTCAGTCCAGAGGCAAAGTGAAGAAGTCCAAGGATATTATTGAGTTTTTGATACAGATAGTATCAGATCAAACAGGCATTCCAAAGGACAAAATTTCTCCAACTGACAGTCTACCTTCTTACGGTTTTGATTCAATCACAGTGGTCCGAGTAGCCCAGAAACTCTCAGATTTTCTTGGTATTCCTGTTGGAGCCATTGACATTTTTACAGCAAGCTGTATTGATGAGCTTGCTACCTTCTTGGAGAATTTGGTACACAAGTCACAACCACAGTTGGAACCTGATGAATCTTGCTCCGCTGAGGATGAGAATCTAGTGATTATAGATGCCAGTAGTTCAGATCTTAGTGTGTTTGCTACTGGAACCCTCCAGCTCCTGGCTCTTACCTATGTATGTTTTATCCTGTTACTCCCAGCATATCTCGCAAGTTCGATGTACATGGGCATGCTATCTTCGGTCAGTCTGGTGAAATCACCACTGCTGAGCTATTTTAGTTCTTTGGTTCTGGCACCCATTGCTTGGATATGTTACGCCTTGTTCACCTCATTATCCCTATCTATATTGGGGAAGTCATTCCTTCAGCCAAATTATGTTCTAACCCCTGATGTTTCAATATGGTCAGTTGACTTTGTGAAATGGTGGGCACTAAACAAGGCGCAATCATTAGCAGCTAAGATGCTAGCTGTGCATCTAAAGGGTACAATCTTCTTGAATTACTGGCTCAAGATGCAAGGAGCTCGGATTGGGTCATCTGTTGTCATTGACACAATAGATATCACTGACCCATCCTTGCTAGCAGTTGCAGATGGTGCAGTGATCGCAGAAGGTGTTCTCATTCTGGGCCATGAAGTCCGTAATGAAGTGCTGAGTTTTAGGCATGTCAAGATTGGCCAGAAGGCATCAATCGGCCCTTATGCTGTCCTCCAGAAGGGCACCATTGTGCCCAATGGTGTTGTGGTTTCACCATTGCAAAAGACCGAACAAGGGAAATCGACTTATCCGGCTAGCAAAGCTTCTGCATACATGAAGGTAACTATAAATAGTTGAATATATACACTAAGTGCTTGTGCTAATATCTAAGATATTAAGGCATAAAACAAGTAGAATTTTAGTTGGTTATTTCTAGGCATTGAATTTAGTTAGCTACATAAATACACCTACTCATATAGATCTTGTGAACCTTTCCTCACCTCTTGCATTGCCTACTCTCCAGTACTACAACTAGAGGTAATATTATTGGGACCTAGCAAGGGACAGAGAAATTTTATAACGAAGGCCATAGAAATTAAAGATAATGTAAAGGCGTACTGTTGTGCACAAACGAGATATTTTTCTCTGTTTTTCTAGCTCGATATCTGATGATATTGGAAATTCTCATCTGCATCTGCAAAACATGCTCTGCCATTTTCAGCACCATTTTTTTCCTCATATCTGTGTCTGTACAACTGAAGAATAATTTTCGTCATGTTATTTTTTGACCATCTATTGCAGGAAGAAGCAAGGATAGCAGACATGGCATTTGAACACCTTTTTAGCATCTATGCAGTAGGCTTCCTGGGTGCTCTGTCAAGTGCAACCGTCTTCATGTTGTACAGCCACTTCTCTGGCACCACGACTTCACTTCAGCACTTCTCCTTTGCATGTATTGCTGGTGCCTTCCACTGGTTACCAGCTGTCATTGCTGCTTATGCTGTGATTGTCCGGGAGATGACCATGAGCCCAGTGTCATCTGCTTTCCTCCTTGCCTTCGCCTACTTGAGCTATGGGATCATCCTCAGTCTTCTCACCAGTATCACCAAGAAAGCTCTTGCTACAAGGTCAGGGTCCAAGAAGAAGGATAATATTGCAAGTTTGATCCAGCGGCGCATAACCATCGCTGCGCACCTCAGATTTGCAAAGATGCTATCCGGAACAGAAGCGTTCTGCATGTACTTGAGGCTTCTCGGAGCAAAGATTGGCAGGCATTGCTCTATCCGAGCCATCAATCCAGTGGCAAATCCTGAGCTGATCAGCGTTGGTGATGGGGTCCATCTAGGTGATTTCTGCAATATTGTTCCAGGGTTCTACTCAAAAGGGTTTACCAGTGCAGCGATAAAGGTCCAGGACAACACTGTGGTTGGCAGTGGCAGCTTGCTCCTCCCTGGCTCAGTCCTCCAAGAGAATGTCATCCTGGGAGCACTCTCCGTTGCACCCCAGGGTTCGGTTCTCCAGCAAGGCGGCGTCTATGTCGGCGCGCAGTCTCTAACCTTGGTGAAGAACACCTTGATCGCAGAAGATGAGCGGATTGAAGAGATGGACCCGTTGTACAAGAAGATTGTTGGGAACCTTGCGGCCAACCTGGCCATCACTACCATGAACGTCAAGTCAAGATACTTCCACCGCATTGGCGTCAGCGGGCGGGGCGTCCTGAGGATGTACCAAGACATCCCTTCCCTGCCCAAGCACAAGATATTTGGCGCCGGCAAGTCTTTCCCGGTGCTCGTCCGGCACAGCAACAGCCTCAGCGCGGACGACGACGCCAGGCTCGACGCCCGCGGCGCGGCGGTGCGGATCCTCTCAGACGACGGCGAGGTGCCTCTTCTTGACCTGACCCTGAAGAGCGGCAAGGCATTCTACGCCCGCACCATCGCCGACTTCACCACCTGGCTCGTCTGCGGCCTGCCGGCGAGGGAGGAGCAGGTGAAGCAGGCGCCGCACATCCGCGACGCCGTCTGGGGCTCCCTGCGGAACACCGACTCGTACACCGTGCTGCACTACTACTCCAACATCTGCCGGCTGCTGCGCTTCGAGGACGGCAAGGAGATGTATGCCAAGTTCAAGCTTCGCCCAGCGGACCAAGACGTGCCGGAGGACTCCGGCCAAGTGGTGCCGCGGGGCATCCTGCCGCCGGAGACCGGCGCCATCCCGAGGGATGCCGACGACGCGCGCCCGCTTCTCTTCCTCGCCGACGACTTCCGGCGCAAGGTGGAGTCCCCCGAGGGTGTGCGCTACGTCTTCCAGCTGCAGCTCAGGGATGTCCCCGCCGACAGCGCCGCCCGCGACGCCGCCCTCGACTGCACACGGCCTTGGGACGAGGCCGAGTTCCCATACATCGAGGTCGGGGAGATCAGCCTCGGCAGCAATGTCCCGACGGAGGAGACGGAGAAGCTCGAGTTCAACCCGTTCCTGCGGTGCCCGGAGGTGGACGTGATCCCGGCGACGTCGTGCATGCAGAGCGCGTCCATCGACCACGGGCGCTCGCTGGTCTACGAGATCTGCCAACGCCTGCGGAACGGCGAGCCGCTGCCGGCGTCGTGGCGGGCGTTCCTGGACCAGTCGGACACCAAGATCGACCTGTCAGGCTGCCCGGTCATGGCGGCGACGCGCTCGAGCTCGAACGTCCGCCATGCCACCACCACGGTGACGCTGGCGAGGACATGGTACCAGGCGCTCTGGGCCACGCTGTGCCAGCCACTGCTGCAGACGCTCGTGCCGTACTTCGCCCTGGGCCTGGTCATCTTCCTGCCCCTCCGTGGCCTCCTCGCCGTGTCCACGGCCACCGGCACGCCGCTGTACTGGTCCCTGCCCATCTTCTGGGTCGCGTCGGGCGTCGCCGCGATGGCCACCTGCGCTGCGGCGAAGTGGGCCCTGGTCGGCTGCAGGGCCGACGGCGACGCGGTGCACATCTGGGCGCCGGCCGTGTTCCTGGACACGATCTGGCAGGCCGTGCGCACGGCCACGGCGGAGTACTTCGCGGAGCTGACGCCCGGGTCCGTGCTGTTCGCGGCGTGGATGCGGGCCATGGGCGCGTCCGTGGCGGCAGCCGACGGCGTGTACGTGGACTCCATGGGTGCGCTGCTGAACCCGGAGATGGTGCGGCTGGAGCGCGGCGCGAGCGTGGGGCGGGACGCGCTGCTGTTCGGCCACGTCTACGAGGGCGAGGGCGGCGAGGTGAAGTTCGGCACGGTGCACGTCGGCGAGGACGGCTTCGTGGGCAGCCACGCCGTGGCGATGCCGGGCGTCAGGGTCGACGGTGGCGGCTGCCTCGGCGCCCTGGGGCTGGCCATGAAGGAGGAGATCGTGAGAAACAGGATGTAGAAGGGCGGCGATTGAGGAAGGCCACGGGCATCGGTGAAGCATTTCTCTTTCTCGTTGGGTTTGAACTGCAGCGCTGCTGCTGTTCTACGCCTATATACTACTAGTTTTGTTACTACACGTAGGATCGTATATACTAGTGATGATATGATCAATAAGTGGCCACAAATAATCGGATGTAAGCTACAAGTGTACTCCTAGTTTTTTTTTCAAGCCTACACATATACTGTAGTGTTTGCGTGGCACATTACAATTCAATGAATATTGAACAAATTTTATTTGGATAATCGTACCATCTATTAGCAAACATGTCCAGATCAAACGTCAAATAGGTGTAAAGTAATTGCCAGCATCTCACCCTCTCAGCATTCAGATTTCACCTAATAATAAAAGCATAAATCTCCTTATGTGTAGTCCTTCTCATGCATCAGCGAGTTTTGGAAGCAAGTGATTAGAATCATTCCTTCATAAGTTTGTACCTAAAGTACACAAATTTTTTTTTAGAAGGGAAGATAACAATGCTCTTGTAAGTAAAGAAGGAATTCACACATGCAAGAAGGCAAGAAGCGAAAAACCATTGGCGAATCTGCACTACATAAGGATGGAGATCTTGGAGTAACGTAGTGGGATCATATATGATCCAAGATTAGCATTGTCGTGTTGTAAATTCATAATTGGAATAATTAAGTACTGATTTGGGCATAACTGCAATACAAGTGGCTCCATTGATTTCATATAAATAAAATATATAAATATCAAGAGGAAAAATTAAATATTACACAACGTTATTTCACACTTTTGGAAAAGCTTGATTATTTTTTTATCATTTACTTCTAAGAGTAATATTACGTCAGGCGTAGTTAACATTTCGATTATCTTCATAAATCACTAGATTATCACAACCGTGTGGGCCAAAAGAATCCTTTGATTCTTTATTTTTGTATTACACCCATAACTTGTCATAGGCTATGTACAAAGCAAGAAAAAAGGGCAATGTACGGTGCGGGTTTAATGAGCGCTCAAAGAGAGAGAATCACTGCGTTCGGCTCGTCTTGTAGCCTCTAGTGCTACAGTAATTTTCTCTCACATCACTCCAGCCACTAGCTCCAACTCCAGCTAGCCCAACAGTATTTTTCTTTCACACCATTCCAGTTCCAGCTCCAGCCTACCGAACACGGTGAATGTTGCATACAGGGCAGCAAAATTAAACATCTTGTTCTCCTTATAAACATAGCCTATGAGGGGCTCAAAAAGAAACAAGATTGGGAAAAAAATACTAGATCTTTAGGTGTCCAAAAACGTGAATATATTTGCGACTTGCGAATAAATGTGTTTTTATAATAACACATAATTGTGTTTTGCACCCCGCCTTCTCTTTTCTTTTTTGGAAAATATGTTATCTTATTACATTCGTACACGTGATCCACACCCTCATCAAATTTTTATTACCCAAAAATATCCTATATAAATCTCCCAAGTCTCAGATGATTCTCCTTGTTCCATTCTACACATTTTCTTTTTCTGATAAAAAATTGAGTAACTTGCTCCGATCATGGCATCATTTCCTTCTCTTCTCTCTTCGGTTGAGCACTGAATTTGCAGGTTATTCCAATTCTTCATAAGCAAATTCAGATCTAATATTCTTCTTTCTCATGAATTTCTGTTCGACATTCCCTCCATCGTTCGCAGCGTAACTTGGAAGAACGTATTTGCGTCAAGGCGCCTCCTTTGAGCAGATTCTTGGTACCAATCACATATGAACGTGGACAAGACACCGATCCCAGGAGGAGGAGGAGGCGGCGGCGATGCGGGAGGAGGAGGAGGCGGCTGCGCCGGCAATGTTCCGGCGATGCAATCCTCGTGCGACGCGGTGGCGGCTTCGCCGGCTCCTCGCACGGAGTGCGACATCAGCCGCATGCCGGACTCCCCCATGCGCAAGCCCGGCCACCGGCGCGCGCTCTCGGACATCATCGGCCTCCCCGAAGACCTGGACCTCGGCGCTTCCGGCGCCGGCGACGGGCCCGCGCTGTCGGACGAGAACGAGGAGGAGCTCTTCTCCATGTTCCTCGACGTCGAGAAGCTGAATTCGCGGTGCGGGGCATCGGAGTCGGAGTCATCGTGCGCCATGGCGGGGGTTGGGGGGGAGGCGACGCAGACGTCTTCCGCGCCTGGGGCAGGGCTCAGGCCGAAGCATCATCAGAGGCATTCGATGGACGCCTCGAGCTCCATCGACACGGAGAATCTGTTTGGGACATCGGCCATGGAGGGCGTGTCGCCGGCAGAGGCGAAGAAGGCAATGTCCGCCGCAAAGCTCGCCGAACTTGCGCTCATCGACCCCAAGAAGGCAAAAAGGTTATTCTTTTTGTGGATTTCTTTTGTTTGTTCTTTATTATGTAGTTTCATCTGTTAGATTATCTTTCGTTCATCTGAATGTGTTGCACAATCGAATGCTATTTTGTTATTAATTCGTTTAAGTAGATGAATTTTCTACTTTTTGGGCAGCGATTCTTGTTCTGGTTTGAGTTGTTGCATGACGATTCTGTAAATTATGCAAAATAGATGGCATGAAACACATGGAGTGGATATGGGGAAGGAGAGAATATAGTTACAAACTCATCAAGTGGATTTTCTCTTATTGAGATATCATTCAGAGTTCATTTCCGCCAACCAAAATTTAATCCTCTTCGTTGTGATGTATTAATGTAATTTAACTTATTTAAAATGATATCATTGTGTGTTGTTTTTTCTTGATAAAACTGGTGCTCAATAAGAAATGAAGCTGTAAGTATAATGGGATAGGACCAGAATAACTTGGGAAATATTTTTTTTGGCCAGAAATATGAAACACTATTACTTCTTTTGTTCCAGAAGTGCTTAGTTACCTAGTCTGATTGTTACTTGGTGAATCATATGACAGGATTATAAATAATAGACAGTCAGCAGCAAGATCAAAAGAAAGAAAGATGCGGTATATTGCTGAACTTGAGCGGAAGGTGCAATTCATGCAGAGAGAAGCCACAGCATTGGCAACTCAACTGGCATTGTTACAGGTGTGGTAATCATGTAATTTTAAATTGTTAATTATCACTCCCTTCTAAATTATAGGTTGTTTGACTTTTTTTATCTTAAGTTTGACCACTCGTTTTATTTAAAAATTTGTGCAAAATATATTTTCTTTTGTTATGGCTTGCTTTATCATACAAGTTCTTCAACAACACTTAAATTTGATTATGTTTGCCCAAACTTTTTTAAATAAGATGAGTGGTCAAACTTGGGGTCAAAAAGTCAAACGACCTATAATTTAGGATCGCCATTCAGGATGTTCTAGACTATCAACAGTAGAAACCATCATTAATTTGCTGGATCTGAATCTGATTCAACATTTAGTTTTTTGCTGTAGGCAGTTAAGGCTTTTGCTTTGTATCTGCGGTTACCATGTTGATTTTCTATTGATGTTCACTCCATATAGCTAACAAGCTTGATAGCTAACCATTATTCCCACCATTATAATGATACAGAGAGACACAGCTGGGCTCACAGCTGAGAACAGTGAACTGAAGATCCGTCTGCAGAACACAGAGCAACAAGTCCACTTACAAGACGGTAAAGCTTCCATCATACTAGCACCTGTTTCTTCTAAATTTGTTATCCTGTTCATTTGCTGCAAGTGGAGCAATGTTGCAATTTATGCTCTGGTGACAATACATTCGAAAAACTCACACAACTTCCGGCTTCTCTTGAATGCTGCCCCAGCTCTCAATGAGGCCCTGAAATCAGAGCTCCAGCGACTGAAGATGGCGACAGGCCAGATAGGCAACGGTGGCGGAGGGGCGATGAACTTCGGCACATCACCGCACCCATTTGGCGTGAGCCAGCAGGTGTTTCATCCTAACCAGGCAATGCCACCCTTCGTGGCGATGCAGCAACAGCATCCCAACCAGCCGTTGCACCCTCTGCAAACCCAGCAGCTGCAGCAGGCTGCGCTCAACCTGAACATGAATGGGCCAGCGCCTGTTCCCAACCAGTGGCAGTGGGGCGACGCATGGTCGGAGAGCAGCAGCAGCTGATTCAACAGTGATGGAGATGGAGGAGGGTGGTGTGATCTTCAAAATTGTGGCTATATGTCAGGATGATGGTTTTGGGTACTGCCCAAGTATAGATATGTGATGAATGATGATGGTATATGTTACGGTAAAGAAAAAAGTGATGTAGTTTAAGGAGGTTGTACGCGCAGATATCAAGTTGGTGTGTCTTGCTTTCAAAGGATGTTATATTTTTTGTTACACTGAATAGTTAAAGAAAGTTTGTTACATGTTTGTGCAGTTTATGCCCCCCCCCCCCAGATATGCAGGTTCTGCAGTTTATACCTGATCAGCCATTCTGCCATTCTGATCAGAACAATTTGTATGATATCGTTGGGTATGAAGAACAATTTGTGGTCAGTTAATTCATGCCTTCTGTTCAACTGAACATGGAAACCTTTGCTTTGTTGATGGATGAGTGTTCAACGCGAAGGAGGAGGAGGAGGCCGTTGGCACCCACGTCGCCGCCAGGTCCTACGCCGCCCACGCCAAGATCGAGCACCTCCGCCCCCCATCGAACTCCACTGTGCCGCCGCCCCATCCAACTTCACATCGTCGCCGCCGACTCCCCCTTGCTCCGTCGGGTTGTCGGGCCCCCTTGTTTTCCGTTCGGATGTGCAGGTTCTGCAGTTTATATATATACTAGAGCAGCCATTTTGATCAGATAGTATGTCACTGCGAAAATGATAGGAGTAGAGTGAACACAGGTGATCAATTTGTCGTCAGATTTAATTCATGCCCTTTTATTTGTTCAAATGAACATGGAACCCTTTGCTTAGCTGTTGTGGCGTGGTGCTCTACGAAAGGAACGCAGCGGGGAATGGAGGAAGAGATGAGCCTGAGAGGTGGAGCGAAGAACATAGCGGGGTGATGAGCTGCCGTCGCCGGTGGCCGAGGACGCCACCGTCGAAGATCAGCTCCACCCAACAGGGAGAGCTTTATTTCTTCGATAGTCCCAACCGAACCCTAAGCTGCCTTTTATATGAGGCACTAGATGATTACAACTCCATGAATTAAGGAAACAAACTAATCCCTGAAACTAAGGAACTCTCCCATTCTTCTGTTGCTGCGCCGTGACTTCCGCTAGCCACATTGCTTCTCAGCCGCCGCTCCTTGCTTCTTCCTTCTGTAGTACTTGCGACCCACAAAGCTGTCGATAACATTTCCCCCCTCCCCAACAAACAGCGCGTCCTCGAGCTGCACTGAAGGATAGGCGGACTTGAATTCCAACAAGTTTTCCCAAGTAGCATCCGACAGAGCACGACCAACCCACTGAACCAGCAATTCCCAGACGCCGCGGTTCAGCCTGGCACGGACCACCTTCTCTGGTGATGGTATGACACGGCCATTCAGCAAATCCGGCAGTGGAACAACTGAGGTTGGAGGAGTGCCCTCAAACTTCTTCAGAAGTGGCACATGGAAGACATCATGTATGCGTGCCTTGGCCGGAAGCTCCAATCTGTATGCAACCTCGCCCACGCGCTCTCGGACCTGGAATGGCCCAAAGAACCGTGGTCCCAGCTTGTTCGGCGACGCTGACTTGATGGATAGCGGAAAAGACACCTCCCGTCGTTGTTGATCCTGGAACGCCTTCATAGTTCCCTGAGCTTGCAATAGGCGATCCTTGATATCCTCCAAGAACTGATCCCGCTCAAGGAGCTGCTTGTCCACCGCTGCCACCTTTGCTGCACCTGGCTGGTAGGAGATGAGGGCCGGTGGTTCATGACCATAGACCACTCGAAAGGGAGAACACCGAATGGCCGTCTGGAATGAGGTGTTGTAACAATATTCTGCCCATGGCAACCACTGCAGCCAAGACCGTGGACGATCGCCCGCCAAGCAGCACAGGTACATGGTGATGATGCGATTCACCACCTCCGACTGACCGTCGCTCTGTGGATGGAACGCCGAGCTCATATTCAACTTGACGCCGGCCAGACGGAAGAGCTCGCGCCAGAACGCGCTGGTGAAGACAGTGTCGCGGTCGGAGACGATGGAGCAGGGAAAACCATGTAGACGTACAATGCCATCGAAGAACGCCCGTGCAACTGATGCTGCCGAATATGGATGACCCAGGGGGATGAAGTGTGCATACTTGGAGAAACGATCCACGACGATGAGCACCACCGATTTGCCCCCCACCTTGGGGAATGCCTCAATGAAATCCATGGAGATGTCGCTCCACACCTCCGATGGAACGGGCAATGGTTGAAGAAGGCCCGCTGGATGAAGATGTTTTGATTTGTTGCGCTGGCATGTCTTGCATCCGCTCACGAACTCTCTCACACGACTGAGGGCATGTGCATTGAAGAACGATGAGCGCCATCGGTGCAACGTCTTCTGCGCTCCCTCGTGGCCAGCATCATGGGCGTGGGCAAGCAGAGCCGGCCACAGGGAAGACGCGTCGGGGATGAAGACACGGCCTTTGTACAGGAGCATGCCATCCACCTCGGTCCATCCATCATCCGCCTAACCCGTGGCGAGCTTGACGCGGAGCGCCACAACATGAGCGTCCGAGCGGAGTTCCTCGCGCAGGGTGTCGTAGAGCTCGAACGATGGCGCCAAGAGTGCGCACGCCGAGGGAGTGTCCTCGTCGCGGCGTGACAAGGCGTCGGCCACCGTGTTCAGCTTCCCGGACCTGTATTCCACCGTCAAATCATACCCAAAGAGCTTAGTAACCCAATGTAAGGATCGATGGACCAAGAGGGGGGGGGGTGAATTGGGCCTTTTTCAAAATTCTAAGATAGATAAAACAACCTTAACCTATGCAAAGCTAGTAAGGCTCAATTCACCAACCGGCTAAACAAAGCAAACTACACAAGCTATCAAAGATATGAAACTAAGCAAGGTAGAGCTAAGCTATGATCTCTAAGGTCAAGCACATGAAAGAATGCATGAAAGTAAGTGCTTGAAATGAAAGAGAGTGCAAGAGACAACCGGATTTTTTCCCGTGGTGTCGATGTGTTGGCACACACCCCTAATCCACGTTGTGACACTCACTAAGAGTCTTGTCACCTCCCATGTCACCGAGACTTGGGCGCTCACTAAGAGTCTCCGTTCACCATCCCGGCGTGGTGGAGCTCAAGCCACGTACAATCTTCTTCTCCGGGCTCCAACAATCCTTGGCAAGCTCCGCGAGAAACACCTCGATCACCAAGATCGCCTAGGTGATGCCAATCACCAAGAGTAACAAGCTAAGGCCTTCACTTGAGCAAGAACCGATCACCAAGAACGGATGCACACAAGCTTCTCTCTACTCAAGTCCTTAATCTTGCTTCTTGATTGATTGAATGCACAAGTATGTGAAGGATGAAGCTCAAGGTGGCTCTTGACTATAGTATGAGTGTTTGGATGTTGCCTGGTGTCAAGAGTAGCAAAATGACCCATTGAAGGGGTATATATAGGCAGCTCACACGAATAGAGCCGTTGGAGAAAAGCTGCCAGAAAACTGCGTAGCGCCGGTTAATCCGACGTCCCTCCAATAGTCATCGTCGGTTTAACCGATGAATGTAAACTGCCCCTTCTGAAAACTAGCCGTTACAACTTGGGCAGATTAACCGACGTATCATCGGTTTAACCGGTGAGTGTAGTTGTCCACTGATCAACTGAAAAACCAAGTCTCTGGACAACTGCACCGACGTTAACTCAAACCTATCGTCGGTTTAACCGGTGAGTACAACTTCTGAATTCTTTTGAAAAACCATCTCACTGGTCAATTGCACCGACGTCTTGATTCAAACATTGTCGGTTTAACCGGTGTATAGAACTTGAAATACACTGGAAAAACCATCTCTGGATCAATGCACCGACGTTAAATTCAAACACGTCGGTTTAATCGGTGTATTGAATTGTCTAGACTCTGCTGACTTCGTTTAACCGACGTGTAGAAAATTGAGAGCGTCGGTTAAACCGGTGTATTGACTTTTTCTGATTTTGTCTTTTCTGATTTGAGTCTGGAATGAAATCCAAATATTCTTGAGATATAGTTTGAGAACCACTTATTTGAACTTCTAGAAACCTGAGTGACCATAGTGTGCATCCATTTTCAAATGACCATGTCCATGCTCAAGTTACTTAGCCTTAACCCCTCTTAATAGTGCGATCACTACAAAACTATAAAACCTATACTAACCTAAGTGTCCTTCTCAACCTTGTGACACTTAGGACTAGAAAGATCCTTAGCCTTGACATATATAAGTTGAAAACCGAGATCGCCTTTTTGAATAACCGAAATTGAGGGGCCTCTTTTGACATATGACCAAATGAGCGATAATGATCTATTAAGCTGCACAAACTCATCAGTCACAATAATGGTTGTCATTAATCACCGAAACATACCTTGAGGGCCTAGATGCTTACACCCAAGGGTGTTGTGGAATTGTAGTGAGGCGCTGGTCCAGGATAAATTTCAGACTGTAATGGTCCGTGCGGACCGTGAACGCGCGCCCCCACAAGTATGGGCGCCAGTTCTTCACGGCCTTGACCAGCCCAATTAGCTCCCGTTCATAGGCGGGAAGCTTGGCTTGTTGTGGAGCGATGGCGCGGCTGAAGAAGGCCACCTGTAACGACCCGAAAAATTCACCAAATAAATCACACGCTAAAATTTTTCAAAACACTTTTTTCATCGTTGAGCTCATTTAATTCTAAACCCTAAACCCCTCCCTGAATTTTCCGCCGTCCCGACACCCGACTTCATTCATCGTTCCACCCATTTTTTTTGCTGACCGTACCTCGCTCTCTCTCTTTCCTCGCCGTTGTCCCGTCCCGTGCCACTCGGCGGCCTGTTTTACACGCGCGACCGCCGGCCGCACGCGCCGCTGCCTCCCCTGGCTCGCGCACCCGGCCGCACACGCCTCCCCTGGCCCGCGCACCTGGCCGCGCACGCCTCCCTTGGCCCGCGCACCCCGCCATCGCCGCCGGCGCGCACTCACTCCCCCTCTCCCTCTTCCCTTTTCCTTTTCCCCATTTTACTTCCCTTTTTTCTATTTTCTTTCCCTCTTTCTCTCTCTCTCTCTCTCTTCCCTTTTCCTCTTTCCTTTTCTTTTTCTCCATTTTCTTTTTCCCTTTTTCTTTTCTCCCTTCTCCCTTCTCCTTCCTTCCTTCTCTGCTCCTTGGCCGCACGCGCCCGCGCACGCCTGCCCCGCGTGCCGCCCCTCCTCCCCACGCGCACTACCCCGGCCGCCTCCTGCTCCGCCCGGCCGCGCTCTCCACCCCTGCACGCGCGCCCCGCTCGGCCTGCCCACGCACACGTGCACGCGTGCGTGCACACGCGCTCGCCGCGCACGCAGCAACGCCCGCGCCGCGCCACGGCCGCCCGAGCGCCGTCCCTGCTCCTCCGCCCACATGCGCGCGCACCGCCCCGGCTGACCCCACACATGGCCCGCACTGCTGCTGCCGCCCGCTGCCCACGCCACGCGAGCCGCGGCAGCGCACGCACGAGCTTGCCGCGCTCGGCACGCCGCGCCGCGCACGCCGCGACACGCCACACGCCTGGCCACGCTCGCGCGCGCCCGCGCCGGCTGCACCACGCCGCCCGGTCCCGCTCGCCCTGCGCCCCACGTGCACCGCCGCGCCACTCGCGGCTTCCCGCCGAGCCGACGACGCGTCACGTCGCCTGGCCGCATCGCCGTGCCACCCGCCACTTGCGCTCCGCCCTCGCCGCTCGCGCGCAGCACCACCGTCACCGCCGGACGCCTCGGACCCGCTCGCCCCTATTCCCACGTGCCCACCGTGCCCACGTGCGCGCCTGGCTACACCGCGCGTCGCTCGCCGCTACCCCGCCCTGCCGCACAGCGCGGCACTGCTCGCCCCGCCTTGCTGCTCGCGTCGCCCCGCTCAACGCCGGCCCCCTTCACGTGCGCGACAACGTCCTCGACGCCCACGCCACCGCCGCACGCCACTCCGCGACACACGAGCCCGGCCGAGCGCCATTTATGGCCGCCCGCGGAGCTCGCTAGACGGCCACCTGCCTGCGCCGCTCCACCGCCTTGCTCGCCTATAAAAGGACCCCCAGTGCCGCTCCTCCACTCCCACGAACTCCGCAGCCACCCCTAGCCCCCTCTCCTCAGCTGCAGCGCCGCCGCCGCGCACGCCTCCGCCCACCGCCGCTGGCCGCCGTGGCCAGGCCGCCACACGCCACCTCCGCTCGAGGTGAGGTCGGGGATCGGACCCCTGCACCCCCTGCCTCTTTTCCCCCGCGTCCCGACCGCCCCCGAGGCCCAGACCGCCGGAATCGGCCGCCGCCGACGCCGTTCCCCCACTCCCCTGTTTCCCGTGGAGGGAGGAGGAAGAGGATGGCGACTTTGCCAAAAGCCCCTCCCCCTTTCCTCTATTCTATAAAGAGTCCCTCCACCTTTAGCCCTTTTACAAGTTAAACCTTCCCTTTAATCATATTTCCAAATAAACCCTCTACCATATAAACACATTTATAAATAAAACCTTACTCTTTTCCATAATAACCCAAACAACTCTTGAAATTCCAATCAGGCCCTTTTACTATTTACAAACAAGTCCATGGCCCCTCGTTTAAGCCCTAAACACCCATTAACCTATCATTTCATGCGCCAAAAAAATCTCAGATCAATCTAAAACTTTACCACGCCTCTCGTGCCATAGTTTTGGCCATGCCTTTAGGAAATCACTCAACTATATTATCCCGAACTCCATATCTTAATTACTTCCGATTCGAGCTCAACGATAAAACTTTTATTTCTTTTTCTTGATTGTGTGTTTGTTTGTACGTGTCGTAGACCACGGTGTGAACGAAGGAGAGCCCGTAGATGAGCAGTACTACGAGCCAGAGAACGAGGACCAGTTCCGCGACCCCGAGCCCGAAGGACAGTACTTGGACCAGGACCTCCCCGAAGGCTTCGAAGACGGCAAGTTCAATCCCATCCTTTGATGCATGCTTTTGTCCTAGTTTTTATAAACACAACTTATTAGCCTGTTTTACAAAATTGCATATGTTTTGCTTGCTGAAAACATGGTTGGATAGCCACCCCTTGATTTGTTATAACCATTCCTTGACCACCTAGATTAATGTCTGAATGTGTTTTGTTTGGACGTTAATCACTGCTAGAATGCTACGCTTAGGACCTTAAATTCAATACAACTTGTTTTAAAAAGAAAAGGTGTGTGTGTGTGGGAAGGGATAAAAATGTGAGATTTCGAAAGATGAGTTTAGACAGGATGGATGGCATTTCTGTGTGATTTGCCGATTGGTGTGCTCGTGCCTGTGTGGCAGGGCAAGGAAGGGAGATTTCCATCTTGTCACCCCTAAGGACCGAGTTGGTGTGTCATCTTACCTAACTCCACTATCGTGCAAACCACTCGACCGTTGTATGGGCAACGGCTTAGCATAAACTCCACTAGTTAGTCTGATAGCCATCAGGAGAGCTGAGAGCAACGGGTGATCAAGAAGAAGGGATTAGCTCTGTGTGACTTATGCCCCGGTTAAAACCTCTGTGTGATAGGTCAATAACCCCTTGGTACATCCCGTGATGGCTAGTCAGGTCTAGCTAAGGTGGGTAATGGCTTTGTTGGGATCTGCACCAACACTAAGGTGATCGAGTTGCGGTACCCCGCTTGTGGGTAAAGTTGCACACCTCTGCAGAGTTAAGAATCTATTCGAATAGCCGTGCCCATGGTACTGGGCGAGTTACGGTGTGGTCACATAACTAGTGTTTATTGTGGGATGGGTTGGCGTGAGTTGTTTTGGAAATGTGTCCGGCAGATGTGCCGTGTGCTACGGCGGATGAGGAGTCCGGTAGCAGCTTAAAACTTGGATCCTGTATGGATCAACCCCTCGTGTTACTCAGTACAAGAAAACTGGTTTTGGAAAATGCTTTCTTTCAAATGAACCCCTGCATAAAAATATTGCTTTCCGCAAATCAAACCCTAGCCTTATCCTTGATTTACCCTGTGTATTATATTCTGTTTATACCCCCTCCGTGGGTGTGGTTGGACTTGCTGAGTACGTTTGTACTCACTCCATTCTTTATTTTTACAGAAAAAGATCTAGACTTTGTACCCGACGACGTTGAGTAGGGGTACCGTCCTGCACCCAGCCTTGCCTGTGGATTTGGTTCACCCGCAGGAGATACCGCATGGCGCAAGACTCTGATGACTTCCTTTTTATATTTAACATCGTTGCGTGTGTGTGGATTGTAATCCTCGCGATAGTGGCGTTTCTCTGCTCACTACCGCGTAGAGTTGTACGGTAATGAACCATCTGATGTAATAAATGTGTCATCAGCCTTCTGGGACTGATGTTTGTAACACATTTAAGTCTTCTCTTATGAGGGGACGCTTCACCACCGCACCGTCGCCTTGGTGGAGTACCGCGCCAAACCCGCTGCCCGACGCGTCACAGTCGACGTAGAAATGCTTGGTGAAGTCGGGTAGCTGAAGAACTGGCGTCGTCGTGAGCGCCTGCTTGAGGGCGACGAAAGCCTGCTCCGCTTCAGGCGTCCAGGAGAATGCCTCCTTCTTGAGCAAGACCGTCAGGGGCGCCGCCACAGCCCCATAGCCCTTGACGAACTTCCTGTAATAGCCGGTGAGGCCGAGGAAGCCTCGGAGCGCCTTCACCTTGCGCGGCCGCGGCCATTCCTCCACTGCCGCCACCTTGTTCTTGTCCATGGCGACAACATCTGCCCCGATCACATGGCCAAGATAGGCCACAGTCTCCTCCCTGAAGGAGCACTTGGAACGCATGAGCGCCAGGTGGTTAGCGCGCAGAACGTCGAACACGGCGCGAACGTGTTGAAGATGTTCTGCCCAGGAGGAACTAAAGACAAGATATCATCAAAGAAAACGAGAATGAATTTTCGAATGAATGGCTTGAGTATCTCGTTCATCATTGCTTGAAAAGTCGACGGCGCGTTGGTGAGGCCAAATGGCATCATCATGAACTCAAAGAGTCCTTGGTGCGTGCGGAACGCCGTTTTGTGCACGTCGGTGTGCAGTGGTTGACCCAGGCCCGCCGTGAAGAGGTTGATCTGCTGTGGTACCGACAGATCATCACAGCGGCACAACAGCGCGAGGAATTGCTGTTGGTACTCCCCGACCGACCCGGTGCGGTGCAGGTCCTTGAGTTCGGCGAGCCAGTTGGCGCGGATGGGAGGGCCGAAACGCAGGTTGATGAAGTCGGCGAAACACGCCCACAAGATGATGCCGTGGTCCCGCTCGACGGTGTAGTACCATTGGGCCGCGATGTCGTCGAGGTGCGGTGAGGCGAGCCACACCTTCTCCATCTCTAGGGTGCGCATGCCCCTGAAGTAGGACTCGCACTTGGTGAGCCACGTGAGTGGATCGGACTCACCATCGTACTTGGGGAAGGAGATCTTGGGGAGGCGTGACCCGGCGTGGCGATCGTCGTCGTGCTCGCCTGGAAAGCCGCCGTCGCCACCCCTGCCCCTACCACCACCACGGTGAGGGACACGCTGATGAAATGCGTCGCCGCCGCCGCCGCCGTCGTCTAGAGATCGCTCAAACTGGGCCAGGCGAGTGCTCATGTCCGTCATGCGGGAATTCATGGTAGACATCTGGGCCACAAGCCGATCGATCTTCTGGGAGTCCGTCAGGTCCACAGGATCTTTGCCGTTGCCGGCCATGGATGGAGATGCGACGGATGAATCTGATACCATATTATTGTGGCGTGGTGCTCTATGAAAGGAATGCAATGGGGAATAGAGGAAGAGATGAGCCTGAGAGGTGGAGCGAAGAACGTAGCGGGGTGAAGAGCTGCCGTCGCCGGTGGCCGAGGACGCCACCATCGAAGATCAGCTCCACCCAACAGGAAGAGATTTATTTCTTCGATAGTCCCAACCGAACCCTAAGCTGCCTTTTATATGAGGCACTAGATGATTACAACTCCATGAATTAAGGAAACAAACTAATCCCTGAAACTAAGGAACTCTCCCATTCTTCTGTTGCTGCGCCGTGACTTCCGCTAGCCACATTGCTTCTCAGCTGCCGCTCCTTGCTTCTTCCTTCTGTAGTACTTGCGACCCACAAAGCTGTCGATAACATTAGCTGATCGATGAATGTATGTTCATTGGCGTGCAGAAAAATTCAGAACTGGTGATTCACAATCGGTCATTATGCTATTGTAAATCACATAATGAGAATGATATTATGGAACCCCCGCGTCGCCCCGCGCAGGGCGGCACAGGCGGATGCTCCCCCCCCGCCACCACCCCTTTCTCCCTCTCCTCGTCGCCGCGCAGTCGCCGAAGCCGGCCGCCGGAAGTCCGCATGGCCCGCGAGGATGGTGGCGGCGGGGCCATCTTTGCTCCTCCCCCTTCGCCTAGCGGGCGCGGCCGCACATGGCGTCGGTGGGTCTCGCCGTGGGGCGGGCCGTGGCGGCGCCTGCGGACCCTGGATCTAGTGTCCCCGTGACCGGATCCGGCGGCCATGGTGCCGGATCTGCGGTGGCGGCGGCTCAAGTGCCTGGTGCTCGCCCTGGGTGGCGCGTCGGGGCTCGCGGCAGGAGCTAGGTGGAGCCGGCGCGGGGGAGGGGCTGCTGCACCACCTTGAAGGTCCGCCCAGCGCGAGGTGGCGGCTCGATGTCGGGCCCGAGGGGTGAATCGACAACGACAGTGGCGGTTGCCAGGGCCTGTGGTGGCGGTCAGTGACGACCTCGTCGTGCGGCAGTGGTACGTGCGCGGTGGAATCTGGTCCGGCTCCACACATTCCCAGTTGGAGGGGGTGGCGGCCGATGCAGCTGTGCGGCTGCTAGCACAGCTGGCACGTCAACGCCCCTCCGAAGGGACCTCTGTGGGATGGTGGGACAACAACGATGGCGGTGTTGTTGGCTTGGGGCCTGCCTTCTTGGCCCGACGTCCGTGCTAGAGGGTTCCTTGGGCGAAAGCTATGGCGACAGCGACGCCAGTTGGGTGCCGCTTTCCCTGTTGGGGGAGTCGTTTTTCCCTCTAGCACTATCATCCAAGGGTGAAAGCCCGGTCCTCTCCGGACGTGCGACGATGGCACCATTGGCGTCATCCCCTTTCTGAAGGCGTCGGATTTGGATTTTCGTCATGGTTGGTGCGTGGAGGCGGGTCTTGCATTGTGAAGTCGGAGTTGCTGCGTTTGTAACGTGGCTCGGCAATGATGACACGCTGTGAGCCCCCTCCTCCGAAGGCTGGTCTCTGCTGGGGCCTGCTTCCGCTAGGGGCGAGGCGTTGGTTTGTGATTGGAAGTCGGAGCTGCTCTTCGGTGGTTTGAGCTTGGCAACGGTGACCGGTTGAGGCCGCTTGCTTCGGACCCGTTGGTGGGTGGCTCGTGGGTGGCTTGCCATGGGAAGTCGTAGCTGCATAGCTTGCTCTATGCTCGGTGTAAGCATCTAGGCCCTCAAGGTATGTTTCGGTGATTAATGACAACCATTATTGTGACTAATGAGTTTGTGCAGCTTAATAGATCATTATCGCTCATTTGGTCATATGTCAAAAAAGGCCCCTCAATTTCATTATCCAAAAAGGCGATCTCGGTATTCAACTCATATATATGTCAAGACTAAGGATCTTTCTAGTCCTAAGTGTCATAAGGTTGAGAAGGACACTTAGGTTAGTATAGGTTTTATAGTTTTGTAGTGATCGCACTATTAAGAGGAGTTAAGGCCAAGTAACTTGAGCATGGACATGGTCAATCAAAAATGGATGCACACTATGGTCACTCAGGTTCCTAGAAGTTCAAATAAGTGGTTCTCAACTTATATGTCAAGAATATTTGGATTTCATTCAAGACTCAAATCAGAAAATGCAAAATCAGAAAAAGTCTTTAACACCGGTTTAACCGACGCTTTCATTTTTCTATACGTCGGTTAAACGAAGTCAGCAGAGTCTGGACAAGTCAATACACCGGTTAAACTGACGCGTTTGAATTGAACGTCGGTGCATTAGTCCAGAGTTGGTTTTCCCAGGGTGTTTCAAGGTTCTATACACCGGTTAGACCGACGATGTTTGAATTGAGACGTCGGCGCAATTGACCAGTGAGATGGTTTTTCCAGGGATTTCTGAAGTTGTACTCACCGATTAAACCGACGATGGTTTTGAGTTAACGTCGATGCAGTTGTCCAGAGACTTGGTTTTTCAGTTGATCAGTGGACAACTACACTCACCAGTTAAACCGATGATACGTCGGTTAATCTGCCCAAGTTGTAACGGCTAGTTTTTCAAAAGGGGCAGTTTACATTCATCGGTTAAACCGACGATGACTATTGGAGGTATGTCGGATTAACCGGCGCTACGCAGTTCTCTGGCAGCTTTTCTCCAACGGCTCTATTCGTGTGAGCTGCCTATATATACCCCTCCAATGGGTCATTTTGCTACTCTTGACACCAGGCAATATCCATACACTTATACAATAGTCAAGAGCCACCTTGAGCTTCATCTTCTATCAAATTGATCATTCAATCATTCAAGAAGCAAGGCTAAGGACTTGAGTGGAGAGAAGCTTGTGTGCATCCGCTCTTGGTGATCGGTTCTTGCTCAAGTGAAGGCCCTAGCTTGTTACTCTTGGTGATTGGCATCACCTAGGCGATCTTGGTGATCGAGGTGTTTCTCGCGGAGCTTGCCAAGGATTGTGTGAGGCCGGAGAAGAAGATTGTACGTGGCTTGAGCTCCACCACGCCGGAATGGTGAACGGAGACTCTTAGTGAGCGCCCAAGTCTCGGTGACATGGGAGGTGACAAGACTCTTAGTGAGTGTCACAACGTGGATTAGGGGTGTGTGCCAACACATCGGCACCACGGGAAAAAATCCGGTTGTCTCTTGCACTCTCTCTCTTTTCAAGCACTTACTTTCATGCAATCTTTCATGTGCTTGACCTTAGAGATCATAGCTTAGCTCTACCTTGCTTAGTTTTTATCTTTGTTAGCTTGTGTAGTTTGCTTTGATTAGCCGATTGGTGAATTGAGCCTTACTAGCATTGCATAGGTTAAAATTGTTTTAACTATCTTAGAAATTTGAAAAAGGCCCAATTCACCCCCCTCTTGGTCCATCGATCCTTACAATTGGTATCAGAGACTCGTTGCTCATTTGGATCATTAGGCTTCACCGCCTAGAGCTATGGCCAAGATGGGTGGTTCGCCGCCTCACTTCGAGGGCAAGAACTTTGCTTATTGGAAAGTTCGCATGGCCGCATACCTTGATGCGATTGCCCCCGAAGTGTGGTTGGCAACTAAGACCGGGTTCACCGGAACTCCCACCACCGAACAACTAAAGTGGAGTGCTAAGGCTAGAAATGCAATTTTCGAAGCCATTAGTGAGGAAGTCTTTGCTAGAGTAAATGACATGGACTTAGCAAGTGATATATGGAAAGAGCTAATTGAAATTCATGAAGGCTCCACAAAAGTCCGTGAATAAAAATATCACTTGTTTAGAGCAAAGTATGATATATATTCTCGCTTGAATGTCATTGTCAAAGACATTAATGCTCTTGAAGTTTCTAAAATTGACAGTGGCTCCATCAACCGCAAAATTCTCGTGCTCCTTCCGAAGCCCAAGTACAACATTATCAATGATATGCTTCAAAAGGAGAATCTTGATACAATGGAAGTGGGAGAGCTTGTGGGCGAAATTCGCGCTCATGAAATGGGTATCCTTGGTATGTCCGAAGAGCCAACAACAAGCAAGTCAATTGCTCTCAAAACCAAGGCCAACAAGCACCGCAAGCTCAAGATGGTCAAGCAAGAATCTAGCTCAAGCAATGAAGAAGAAGATCGTCATGAGAGCTCATCCGATGATGAAGAAGATGGGGAACTTGCTGTCATGATGAGAAAGTTCACACGCTTGAGCGACAAGATAAACAAGAAGGGTTACAACTTTGATCCCAAAAGATGGATGTTCCGGCCTAGGGAAGATGTCAAGTACAAAACATACTACAATTGTGGAGAAAAAGGCCACATCTCTCCCGATTGCCCCAAGCCGGACAAGAGAAAAAAGGACAACAAAGGCAAACATCGCCATGATTCAAGCGATGATGAAGAGGATGAGAAGAAAAATAAGAACAAGAAGCTTGGGAAGAAGAAGAGCCATGACAAGAAGACCAAGCTCTTCCCAAAGAAGAAAGGGCACACCAAGAGAAGCTTCTTGGTGGAAAAACAAGAGTGGGTGACCGATGTCTCATCAAGCAAAGATTCGAGTGATGAAGAAGACATAGTCACCATCGCCCTCACAAATGAAGAATCATCACTACCTCCGCATCCCATGTGCCTAATGGCAAAAGGTAACACAAAGGTATGTGAGGTAGATAGTGAAGATGATAGTGATGAAGAGCTTGATCCTTATGAATTCACTAACCTCATTAATGAGTATACATCCGTCATCAAGAGGGAAAAGGGCAAAGTCAAGATTCTTGAGAGCACTCATGCCAGGTTAGAGCTTGCCCACTCCGACTTGCTTGGTAAGTACAATGACTTGCTCAAAAAGCACAATGAGTCACTTGTACTTGCTAAGCAAGTTGAAGAGAGCCACAAAAAGCTTAAACAAGAGCATAGGGAGTTGGCTCACAAGCATCAAGAACTTGAATTTGCCTATGAAGCAATTGACCCAAGTCTTGAGAACTTTGCTCATGAAACTATTGAAAAGGTCAATGCTTCTACTTCATGTGATGACCTACTCATTAATGCTAATGCCACTAATATTGTGCCCGAGCTTGCTCCTTCTAGGGAAAAGGAATTGATGGATCAAGTAGCAAGCCTCAAGAGTAGTGTGGAGAAGCTCTCAAGAGGAGAATATATCCACAAGGAAATTCTCTTCAACAATGCTCGTGACTATGGCAAGAGGGGTCTTGGTTCATTTCCGGAGCCAAATCAAGGCACTACTCCTTCTCCGGAGATCAAGACTAGCTTCATCAAGGAAGTTGGTTGATATTGCCAACATTGCCAAGTCACCGGGCACCACACTAGGGAGTGCACCTTACCATCACGCTCTCTTCCCACTTTACCTAAGAATTACTCATCAATGTTTCAAAATAACCATTTTCTTTTGAGTAAAGTGAAGGGCAAGGTGAAGGCCAAATTCATTGGCAAAATTGCTAAGGAGTCAAAGAAGAAGCTCCCAAGCAACTTTGGGTCCCAAAAGCTCTTGTCACACATGTGCAAGGCCCAAAGCTTGTTTGGGTTCCTAAAACTCAAAAGTGAATTCTCATGTGTGTAGGTGAACTACAAAGCCGGTGGAAAATATTGGGTACTTGATAGCGGTTGCTCTCAACACATGACCGGCAATGATAGCATGTTCACCACTCTTGAAGACCCCGGCGATCATGAACATGTCACTTATGGTGATAACTCAAGGGGAAAAGTTTTAGGTTTGGGTAGAATAGCAATTTCGAAAGATTTATCTATTTCTAATGTCTTGTTTGTAGAAGCACTAAGTTTTAATCTTATTTCTATTGCTCAATTATGTGATCTTGGACTAACGTGTACCTTTGACAAGAATGGTGTTGTAGTAACTCTTGAAGAAGACAAGTCAATGGTATTCACGGGGTTTAGGCATGGCAACATCTATTTGGTGGATTTCTCTTCAAAGCAAACAAGCACCATGACATGCCTCTTCACCAAGTCGTCTCTTGGGTGGTTTTGGCATAGGAGAATTGCTCATATTGGCATGAGCAACCTCAAGAAGGCCCACAAGAGAGGGATGATCACCGGCTTGAAGGACGTTACCTTTGACAAGAACAAATTATGCAAAGCATGTCAAGCCGGGAAGCAAGTTGCAACACATCATCCCATCAAGACGATGTTGTCTACCTCCAAGCCGCTCGAGCTACTTTACATGGATCTCTTTGGTCCAACTACATACAAGAGCATTGGTGGTAACCTCTATTGCCTAGTTATCGTTGATGATTTTTCACGTTATACTTGGGTCATGTTTCTAGGCGATAAGGGTGAAACTCCGGAAATCTTCAAGACATTTGCAATAAGAGCTCAAAGGGAGTACAACTCCCCAATTGTAAAGATCCGGAGTGACAACGGCACCGAGTTCAAGAATATGAAGATTGAAGAATGGTGCGATGAAGAGGGCATCAAGCATGAGTTCTCCGCCACCTACACGCCTCAACAAAATGGAGTGGTGGAAAGAAAGAACAAGACACTCATCACTCTAGCAAGAGCAATGTTGGATGATTATGGCACGTCCGAGAAGTTTTGGGCGGAAGCAATCAATACGGCGTGTCATGCATCCAACCGAGTGTATCCCCACCGACTCCTCAAGAAAACTCCATATGAGCTCATCACTGGGAAGAAACCAAATATATCCTACTTTCGAGTCTTTGGTTGCAAATGCTTCACCTATAAGAAGAAAAGGCTCGGTAAGTTTGAAAGTAGATGTGATGAGGGTTTCTTTCTTGGTTATGCATCAAACTCCAAAGCATATAGAGTATTCAATCAAACCTCCGGGTTAGTTGAAGAAACATGTGATGTGGAGTTTCATGAATCTAATGGCTCCCAAGAGGAGGTTGTTGGCTATGAAAATGTAGGTGATGAGGAGATTGACGAAGCTTTGAAGAAGATGTCCATTGGGGATATCAAGCCGGAAGAGGTGCATGAAGGCAATGATCAAGGGGGAGGACCTTCCTCATCTACACCAAGCACCTCCATGGCACCCCAAGTGGATGAAAATCAAGACAAAGATGATACACAACCTCAAGAAGATGTGCCAACGCCAACACCCCAAGTCCAAGAACAAGAAGAGCAAAGTGTTCCACCATAAGCACAAGTCACCCACGATCCACCCCAACAAGCATCCACGCAAGCACCGATAGTGAAGCATGGTCGCATCTCCAAGGATCATCCAATTGGTCAAATCATTGGTAGTCCTTCCAAGGGAGTAAGAACTCGCTCCAAGCATGCTTCATTTTACGAATATTACTTGTTTGTTTCTTGTATTGAACCCACTAGCATAGAGGAAGCGCTTGAGGACTCGGATTGGGTGATGGCCATGCAAGAAGAATTGAACAACTTCACCCGCAATGAAGTTTGGGTCCTCGAAGCTCCTCCGAAAGACATGAACTTAATCGGCACCAAGTGGGTCTTTCAAAACAAGCAAGATGAATATGGGGTGGTGATACGCAACAAAGCAAGACTTGTGGCAAAAGGGTTTTCTCAAGTCGAAGGTTTGGATTTTGGTGAAACTTTTGCTCCGGTCGCAAGACTTGAAGCTATCCGCATCCTTCTTGCTTACTCTTCACATCATAACATTAAGTTGTACCAAATGGATGTGAAAAGTGCATTCTTAAATGGCGTTATTAACGAACTTATTTATGTTGAGCAACCTCCCGGGTTTGAAGATCCGAGGAATCCTAACCATGTTTATAGGTTGCACAAGGCACTCTATGGGCTCAAACAAGCTCCAAGGGCTTGGTATGAGAGGCTTCGTGACTTCCTAATCATGCAAGGCTTCAAGATCGGGCGGGTGGACACCACATTGTTCACAAAAGACGTCAACGGGGATCTTTTCATTTGTCAGATTTATGTTGACGATATTATCTTTGGCTCAACTAACGATTCACTAAGCCATGAGTTTGCTACCATGATGTCTAGGGGATTCGAGATGTCCATGATTGGCAAATTGACCTTCTTCCTTGGTTTTCAAGTCAAACAAATGAAGGAAGGGACATTCAACCATCAAGAAAAATATACTAAAGATATCTTGAAGAAGTTCAAGATGGATGAGTGCAAGCCAATCAAGACACCCATGGCAACCAATGGGCATCTCGACTTGGATGTGGACGGTAAATCGGTTGATCAATCCCTCTATCGTTCTATGATAGGGTCTTTGCTTTACCTTACCGCATCTAGGCCCGATATAATGTTTAGTGTGTGCTTGTGTGCCCGCTTTCAAGCAAACACAAAGGAATCACACCTCTCGGCTGTGAATAGGATCCTTCGGTATCTCAAGCACACCCCTAGCATAGGCTTGTGGTACCCCAAAGGCGCTAGCTTAGATCTCTTGGGATACTCGGATTCGGATTTTGCCGGAAGCCATGTGGATCGCAAGAGTACCTCCGGGGGTTGCCACTTGCTTGGGCGTTCTCTAGTTTCTTGGTCGAGTAAGAAGCAAAATTCCGTGGCTTTGTCCACCGCGGAAGTGGAATATATAGCGGCTGGTGCATGTTGTGCCCAAATCCTATATATGAAGCAAACCCTTTTGGACTTTGGTGTGAAACTAGATAGGATCCCACTCCTTTGTGACAATGAAAGTGCCATAAAAATTGCCAAAAATCTGGTTCAACACTCTCGCACGAAGCACATTGATATCCGTCATCACTTCTTGCGTGATCACGAAGCCAAGGGGGACATTTCCCTTCAAGGTGTGAGATCCGAGGAGCAATTGGCGGATATATTCACAAAACCTTTAGACGAGAGCACTTTTGTAAGGCTAAGGAATGAGCTTAATGTGTTAGATGCGGCAAACGTCATGTAAGTTGCCATGTCATATAGAAAAATGCATACATATAGGACACTTGTCTAACCATGGTAAGATAGTGATGAGCAAGGGTTTAGCTAGAGGTGGTGGTCCACTTGTTTTCCTCTAGGCTTGTAGAAAGGCTCATCATGAAGAAGCTTCCCGTGGGTTCAAACTTGACAAGTAGAATTTAAATTCTTGCTATGCATTTCTTGTCATACAGATGTGCACTTCATGTTTACCTTACTTTCGCATGTGGTTATAACTTGCACCATCATTGCATGCGTAAGGGTCACAAAGGAGATCACTTGATGAAAATGAGACTTGTTTCATATACAAGATCTTAATTCATGAAAAGTGAAAAGAGCAAAGTGTTAGGTGCGTTATTGCCTAGTGAGTCATGTCATAATGAGTTTGAAGCTCTCTATCTTCAATATTCCTATGACAAGGCTCATACATTTTATTTGGAGCTTTGTCTCGCTTTGCGGCTTCTCCTTGTGTTTGAAAAGAAAATTATTTAAGCAAATGTGCTATCCTATTTATTTTGAGGGGTAAAGTCGCCTATACAAGTCCATTAACTTGAGTTTATTTGAATTTTATAAGTTTATTGGACTTAGCATAGAAGTGTGAGCTGAGTGAAGGTTTTTGGGTTCACCGGTTAAACCGACGCTTAAAAGGATTTAACTCATCGGTTTAACCGGCGTTACTAAGTTTCAGCCTCAGCTCAGTCAAACCAGGCGTTCAACCGGCGTATACAAATTTCGGAGCATCGGATCAACCGGTGAACGTAACACAGATCTGACCTATCCAATCAACCGGTATTACCAGCGTTCAACCGGCGAGTTCAATTTACATATCGTCGGATCAACCGGTGTTCAGAAGGATTTTTTGCTGAGTCTCGGGTGAACAGCACTGATGAAATTGACCGGTGTTCTAAACCTAGTCATCGGATTAACCGGCGTTAAGGAAATTCGCGGGGCCCGCCTGTCATATATGAGTCTTGCTCGAGCCGCCGCCTCTCTTCCTTCTCTGTTTCACCCGCGTCCCTCCATCTCGAACCGCCGCCGCGCCCTAACACGATCCCGCGCCGCCGCTCGCCTGCAAGACCACCGTCGCCGCTCCGCCACAGCCCACATATCGCCGTGCGCCATCCGCGCCGCCGCTCTGCGTTCGCCCACAGCCGATGCGCGCAGCCTGCAACCGCTCGCGCTCCACCCGCGCGCAACCGTGCCCCTCGTGCGCCTCCGCCAACGCCGTCAGCGCTGCCCGCGCCGCCCGTGAGACGCCCCTACTGCTACTCCGCAACGCCGCCGCTCCTGCACGCCGTGTCGTCCTCGCAGCCGCACATCTACACCACAACCGCAGCCGCTCCACGCTCACCAGGTGTTCGAGGTTTTGCCTGATCGAGATGGGTCGCGAGAAGAGGAAGGGGAAGGAGGTAGTTGTTGAGAAGCCAGTCCGCAAGCGGACTCGCGCAGAGCGAGAGGCCGAGAGGGCCGAGATGGTGGCCAAGGCCACCGAGGAGCAGGCGTCAGGCCGTGCTCGCCCGTTAGCGATCAGAGATCCGCCAGCCAGGGGCAGGGGCAGAGGCCGAGGTATGGGCCGAGTCAGAGGTGCCAGGGCCACCAGGGCCACTGCAGCAGCAGAGTCAGATCAGTCAGTTTCAGCTGCAGAGTCAGATGCAGATTCAGAGGCAGAGCAGTCTGAGCAGTCACAGGGGCAGGGCACACAGGAGTCACCGACTCTACGACGTTCTGGCCGCACTCGGCAGATGTCCCCAGCAGGAGAGTCTTCTCCGGCGACCGAGCGTCGCACTGGACCGAGGACGCGAGCCTCGCAGGTCCGGAGCAGCAGCAGCAGCATCTCGTAGAGCCGAGGCCCTAGAGGCCGAGCGCACAGTGTTCCGTATGGACACTGTTGTGCGTCTGGAGCCAGGTGTGCTGCTCCAGAACTTGACCAAGGCCAATGCGGCCAAGGTCAAGAGGCTCAGGTGGAGTGTTGGGGAGGAGGACTGGTTCCCCGTGACCCGTGACAGCAGGGTCGACTGTAGGTTCTGGACGCTTCTTCAGTCCAGTTTCTACGAGACCTACCAGAGGCGGGGCCACAGGATCTTCCCGCACAGAGTGCTTGACTGGGTGTCACTGAGGACAGACGCAGGGGGAGCAGATGTCAGAAAGCACTTCGCTGACTTTAGGGGCCTGCCCAGATTACTCCAGATAGAGCAGAACAGATACATAGAGGACTGGGTTAGAGTGTTCTACGCCACAGCCTGGATCACTCCCAAGCGTAGAGCAGTACACTTCGTGTTTGGAGGCCAGGTCGTTGGTCTGTCCAGGGCGACTATAGCAGGGATTCTTGGAGTTGACTTGGTTGATGTCTCCCTGCACGAGATGGTTTACCGAGATGCAGATCCACCACGCAGAGCCATGATTGGCGGGATTGCACCTTCTCACGAGGCGATCTCTCAGTGCTTCCGCCAGCCGTTCCCAGCTTCGTACGCCAGAGTCCCCAGCCTACTGACCCCAGAGGCGTACACTGTTCACATGGCCCTCCGGAGGACTTTGCTACCGAGGAGTGGCTACCCAGAGGGGTTTACAGGTTTGCAGCAGCTGCTACTATTTCACATCCTCACTCACGAGCCGTTCGATATTGTTGACTTTATTCTGGCTGAGATCGAGGATGTGATCACTGACGGGATGGGGGTCGTGAGGCAGTTCCCCTATGCACACTGGATCAGCTATATTTGCTCGATGATTGTACCTGCAGAGTCACCTGTCAGCAGTGTGTACCGTCAGGATGAGGCTCCCCGGTTCCCAGTTTACCGACCGACAGCACCACAGGACCGGAGGAGGGGCAGACAGGCAGAGAGAGCTGCCATGGCACAGTTATCGCCTGAGGCACAGGCCCGAGTGGCACGGGAGGATGAGGCACTGCTAGCTACCGAGGCCCAGCTTCCCGGAGGAGACAATGAGATACACTGGTCTGAGCTTGAGTCAGACTCCTCCGAGGACGTCGAGTACTTCCCAGCAGCAGCCCCAGCTAGTCACGACCATGAGGCAGGGGGGTCCAGAGAGCCAGCCCCAGAGTCACCGGCAGCAGCTACAGTTACAGAGTCTCAGGTGACTCAGCCGTCCGAGCTCACCTCTCTACTTCAGCAGCTTGTTACTCAGCAGCGAGAGGACCGGATAGCACAGGAGGAGGCCAGGAGAGCCCATGAGGCTCCGCTAGCAGCCATACAGAGGGAGGCCGCCCGAGAGCGTGCTGCAGCGGAGGAGCGGTTTGTCGGCCTTATTGATCGAGTATCACAGAGGACAGACGCTCAGTTCCAGCAGATGCAGCAGGGGATGATGGCGATGTTCGGGATGATTACTCAGCTGTACACTCACACCGGACTAGTCCCGCAGCAGCCAGAGCAGCCAGGACAGCCAGGCCTTCAGGGTGTTGGAGCACCTCAGCTCGCAGTCACACCAGCTCCAGCCCCTACTGCAGCTCCAGCTATCTCAGCGACACCGGAGACCACGTTCTCGATGTCCGCACTGCTTGGGTCTGCCGGTCATCCACTCTTCTCACCACTGCCAGCGACTTCACTCTTATAGGAGTCTCCTTCAGCAGTCCAGTCAGTTGCCCTCCCCGTCGTACCACAGACACTACCTTCAGGGGGAGGAGGAGAGGGTTCTTTACTTCAGCAGTCGACACAGCAGGCAGCTTCAGCTCTTACTACTTCAGATGTTGACACATCTTCTGCTGAGCCGGTTACCACTTCTGCGGACCCTCTTCCAGGCAGTGCCAGCACGCGAGCTTCGACGACAGCTACACCTCCAGTCAGTTCAGATCCAGCAGGCAGTTCTGACCAGCAGCTCCCATCTGTCACCGAGGGTACACCGTCCGACGACGACGACGACGATGACCCGGACCGCTTCCTCGCCGTGCCGCAACAGCCGGATCAGTAGCTCGCCTTTTTGGTGCTTTGACGCCAAAGGGGGAGAGAGTCAGGGGGAGTTGGAGTCAGGGGGAGGGTAGAGTTAGAGAGAGCTCGTAGTTATCAGGACCTTGATGTTTTATTATCTCTTTTGGTGTTAATTCATGGATATGTACTTTTGTCGCTTGAGTTTGCTGTGGTTTGAGACATATCTATGGATTTCGTTTGAGCCGTTGAGCTCTTTGGTCCTTTTTTTCGAGTTTGCTTGTGTTTATCCTGTTTTATCTTTCTCGCTCTCTCGTTATTTATAATTGTGTTGTCATCAATCACCAAAAAAGGGGAGATTGTAAGCATCTAGGCCCTCAAGGTATGTTTCGGTGATTAATGACAACCATTATTGTGACTAATGAGTTTGTGCAGCTTAATAGATCATTATCGCTCATTTGGTCATATGTCAAAAAAGGCCCCTCAATTTCATTATCCAAAAAGGCGATCTCGGTATTCAACTCATATATATGTCAAGACTAAGGATCTTTCTAGTCCTAAGTGTCATAAGGTTGAGAAGGACACTTAGGTTAGTATAGGTTTTATAGTTTTGTAGTGATCGCACTATTAAGAGGGGTTAAGGCCAAGTAACTTGAGCATGGACATGGTCAATCAAAAATGGATGCACACTATGGTCACTCAGGTTCCTAGAAGATCAAATAAGTGGTTCTCAACTTATATGTCAAGAATATTTGGATTTCATTCAAGACTCAAATCAGAAAAGGCAAAATCAGAAAAAGTCTTTAACACCGGTTTAACCGACGCTTTCATTTTTCTATACGTCGGTTAAACGAAGTCAGCAGAGTCTGGACAAGTCAATACACCGGTTAAACCGACGCGTTTGAATTGAACGTCGGTGCATTAGTCCAGAGTTGGTTTTTCCAGGGTGTTTCAAGGTTCTATACACCGGTTAAACCGACGATGTTTGAATTGAGACGTCGGTGCAATTGACCAGTGAGATGGTTTTTTCAGGGATTTCTGAAGTTGTACTCACCGGTTAAACCGACGATGGTTTTGAGTTAATGTCGGTGCAGTTGTCCAGAAACTTGGTTTTTCAGTTGATCAGTGGACAACTACACTCACCGGTTAAACCGATGATACGTCGGTTAATCTGCCCAAGTTGTAACGGCTAGTTTTTCAGAAGGGGCAGTTTACATTCATCGGTTAAACCGACGATGACTATTGGAGGTACGTCGGATTAACCGGCGCTACGCAGTTTTCTGGCAACTTTTCTCAAACGGCTCTATTCGTGTGAGCTGCCTATATATACCCCTCCAATGGGTCATTTTGCTACTCTTGACACCAGGCAACATCCATACACTTATACAATAGTCAAGAGCCACCTTGAGCTTCATCTTCCATCAAATTGATCATTCAAGAAGCAAGGCTAAGGACTTGAGTAGAGAGAAGCTTGTGTGCATCCGCTCTTGGTGATCGGTTCTTGCTCAAGTGAAGGCCCTAACTTGTTACTCTTGGTGATTGGCATCACCTAGGCGATCTTGGTGATCGAGGTGTTTCTCGCGGAGCTTGCCAAGGATTGTGGGAGCCCGGAGAAGAAGATTGTACGTGGCTTGAGCTCCACCACACCGGGATGGTGAACGGAGACTCTTAGTGAGCGCCCAAGTCTCGGTGACATGGGAGGTGACAAGACTCTTAGTGAGTGTCACAACGTGGATTAGGGGTGTGCCAACACATCGACACCACGGGGAAAAATCCGGTTGTCTCTTGCACTCTCTCTCTCTCTCTCTTTTCAAGCACTTACTTTCATGCAATCTTTCATGTGCTTGACCTTAGAAATCATAGCTTAGCTCTACCTTGCTTAGTTTTTATCTTTGTTAGCTTGTGTAGTTTGCTTTGATTAGCCGGTTGGTGAATTGAGCTTTACTAGCATTGCATAGGTTAAGATTGTTTTAACTATCTTAGAAATTTGAAAAAGACCCAATTCACCCCCCCCCTCTTGGTCCATCGATCCTTACACTCGGCAACAATGATCCATGGCGGTGCGTCGAGTTTGTGCTCAACCGCGTCACGTGGGTTGGTTAGCCCCTCGGACACTTCCTTCGGCATCTCGTTGGGTTAACCTTTCTTGTACATAAAATTTCTTTCGTCTTAATTGAGCTGCCTTTATGTTCAAATAAAAAAAGATAATGATATTATCAGAACGGAGTCCTGACAGTAATGTTTTTTGGCGATTAATTCCTGAGCTTGTCAAGTGTCAACAACTCAACATGACAACATGTATGGAGGTCTCGCCGGTGTTGAGGCCATACTGCTGCGCCTTTGAAGCTCGAGATGCCTGTGGGGTCGAAGACGAAGGAGAAGTTACCGACGCCCCGGACAGAGCACGGCGGAGTGATGCATCGAGCTCAGCTCCAGTCTGATCTCTAGCTAACTCCGTTCAGGTCCAGGCAAGCTGCGCTGTGCTCTCCCAATCCTAGAACTCAAGGAACGAGACGGAGCGGTGGCTGGCCGGCCGGCGATCAGGGGCGAAGCTAAAGCAAAGAGAACCCGAGTGCACACCTCAATATATATATGAAAAAAAAAACTTGTCTAACATATTCCAAGGCACATAAATGCTTAATAAAATGAAGAATACAGTAGCACCGATAGTTATCAATAAACACCAACAAAATATTAATTGGTCTACATTGTAATGATAAAATATACCTCTTAGTATTTGCGATTTCCTATTTTCTTAAAGCGATCCACTACAGCCTCGTTTGTAACTTATAACATCTTTTCTTTCTCCACTTTGCAAATGAGACAATGATGTAGTCATCTCCCATACGGTTGCGCAGCTTTGTTTTCACAGTTTTCATGGCTGAAAAGATCCTCTCTACTGTAGCAGTGGCGACGAGCAATACAAGTACTAGCTTCAAAAGCCGATAAACCAAACTGTAGGTAAGATGTTTCCTTGTCGCTACCATTTTTTGAGAAAGCTCGACAATGGTATTTATGTTGGCAAATCTATCATCTCCACGCACATCATCAATATAAAGGAAAAGTTCGGCGTTAAGATCCCTCAACTCCACATGGTCAAAGTCATTAGGATATAATTTAGCCAAGCTTATCAAACTGTCCACATTGAAATCATGGAATGAATCTCTTGGATTGAATGCAGCAATTGAGAGGAAGTCTCATTAAAGTGACTATCAAGCTCTTGCAGTAGCCAATCAAGAATTTCATTAAAACAATCAACTTGAAAATGATGCTTGTTGGTAATTCCTGTCTTTTTCCTAGGCTTAGTTGGATCAATGTAAGCCTCATCCATTTCCAATTTGGAAATATCATGTTTATCACAAAACTCATATACTTCATCAAGTACTTTCTCCCACTCCTCTCTTCTAGCCCTGTCCAAATGGTTTCTAGTAGATCTCACACAATTAACAGCATTCACAATATCTTGGTCTTTCTGTTGCAGTGCCGTTGACAAGGTATTTGTGATAGTCAAAATGGTCAGCATGAGATGCAAATAGAACACGAATTCAAAAGATTGGAAGTACACAAGAATACCCCTCGCTTTTCCATCCTTGTCTTCCTTTTCCACATATTCTAGTACTTTGATAATTGTTTGGAACAAGTTAACTAAACTTCTGAGAGATTTATAGTGAGAACTCCAACGAGTATCTCCGGGTCTTTGAAGACATTGTTCCTGATTCAATCTTGTTCCGGTATTAAGTAACCCACATCCCATGGCCTTACTAACTTCATTGAGATTGATATCTCAAATCATGTCCCTTCTCTTTGCAGATCCACCCACCACATTCAACAAGGTAGAAATCTTATTAAAAAATTCAGCAATGCCTGTATGATTTCTAGCAACAGCTACAACCACTAGTTGAAGTTGATGAGCAAAGCAATGGACATAATACACACTACTGTTTTCTCTCATGATCAATGATTGTAAGCCATTGAACGCACCTCGCATATTGCTAGCACCATCATATCCTTGACCTCTTACTTGTTTCAAGCTCAACTTTAGTTTAGCAAACAAAGAATCGATACATGACTTGAGGTTGGCAGCTGTTGTATCTTTGACATGAACAATCCCAACAAAGCTCTCCTTCACAACACCATATTTATCAACATATCTCAGCACGACTGCCATTTGCTCCTTGTAAGAGACATCTCTAGATTCATCAACTAGCAAGCAGAATACATCTTGCCCAATATCTTCAAGGATAGAATGCAAAATCTCATCTGCAAAACACTTGATGATGTCTTTTTGTATGTCAGGAGATACCAAAAGGCTATTATCTGCAGCATCAACTGTCAATGCCTTGGCTAAAGCCGCATCATGCTTGGCTAAGAAATCATAAACTTCCCTGTAATTCCCTCTATTATAAGATGTATTTGACTCATCATGTCCTCGGAAAGGCAATCCTTGCTTGAGCAGCAATCTGGCAGTATCAATTGCACCATTAAGTCGAACAAAATATGCATTTTTAGAAGTCTCCAACTGCTTATGAAGAGCAACATCAATGTGTTGTGCTTTGTGTAACAGATCTTCACATTTCTTCTTAGCAATATTGTGAAGGCTGCTAACACCACCAACATGTTCCTTTAATCTTTCTTTATAATGCCAAGAATTCCAACCATCTAAAACGAACGACTTGTACCCAGCCTCTTTCTTAGTGGGGTCTCTAAACAAGAAACAAACAAAACAATATGCTCTATGGGTGGACTCGCTATACTCAAGCCAATTTCCAAATTCATCAAACCATTCAGGATTAAACCTTCTATTTTTATCTCCAATCCGAATAGATGGAAAATTAAGAGTGCGAGGTTGGCAAGGACCATTTACCAGGTACTTTCTTCTTACTGTTTCTCTAAGATTAGGATGATAAGCACTTATTTCCTTCCTTTTGCCTGGATCAAATTGGATCTCCTCCTCCCAATTGATATCCTTAGGAGCTGATGGCATTGGATGAAAAGTAACATTGGCATCTTGCTGCTGAGAATTACCAACATTATTAGTGTAACACTTTAGGTATTAATCACATGTAATTAAAAATTTATTACGGTCATTAGTTCTAACTCACGCGACAAATCACTAAACAAAAACTTTTCCTATCAGCCTGGGCCAGACCGGTCTGACCGGTCGGAGCAACCGGTCTGACCGGTTGAACTGGTTTCAACCGTTTTGGGCCCCACAGCATTTAAATCACACACACACACTCTCTCTCTCTCTCTCTCTTCCTCACCTGTGCACTCGACCTCACCAGCTCTCTCACTCACTCTCCCCGAGCTCTCCCCTTCTCAAGCCCTAGGTTCTTCAATCCTTCCTCTTCCTTTGATTCCAAGGCCGGGGAAAGGATCAAATCCACGTGGTGGCTCATCTTCCCCTCGATTCCCTCCTTGGGGTGCCTGGGATTCGAGTTCTTCGTGCAAGGAGGAGTTCACTCAAGGTATGAAGGCTCATGTGAGTCGATCTCCTTTTCTAGATGATCTTAGGTGATTCCCTCTGGTCAAACACCTCCAATGGCACCCTGGAACTAGTTCCTAGAAGGATATTGGAATTAGTGGGCGATTTTCGCCGCGCCAAGAATCCTGATTTTGGTCAGGGTAGGACCGGTCTGACCGGTCGGGTGGACCGGTCTGACCAGTAGGGGCTTTGTGTTGGCAGTTAAGGGTTCATCGGAACTTCCGATCAAGGGGGTCGGAACTTCCGATGAAATACATCCAATCGGCCGAGGACCCTTTGTAGGAACTTGTCCAAAATTTCCGATAGTAGGATCGGTCTGACCGATCGAGTGGACCGGTCTGACTGGTATAGCAGTGGCTGATAGGGTTCAATTAGGGTTAGTTGGTGCAATTAGTTAGAATTTATTTTGTTTATTGGTTATTTATAATTTTTGTAAATCATGCTTGCATTCTCAAGTCATATGCATATGCATACATGTAGCAGCCGCGGCGGAGGAGATTGTATACGAGGTGGTTGCGGAGCCACCGGAGTCGCTAGAGTAGGCCCAGCAGAAGGAAAGGCGAGAGAACCAGGCCCAAGGCCCAGTGGACCCGAGTGTTGAGCAGCAGACTCAAGGCAAGCCCCGGTGCATGTCCTATTATTTTAAATTGTGACATATATATACGTTTCTATTACTTGTGCATTATGTTTCAGGAGCTGATTGGAACCCTAGTTGCATGATCCTTAGGTTCCTTGAGTTATACTAGCATGTATAGGACGATAGAAATGCTATGCTTAATAAGTTCTCGATAGAAGTCGAGTGACTTCTTGTCACTCGCGAGATATAGGATATTTAGAAGTCGGGTAATTTCCGGTTACTCGCGAGATATAAGTTATATGTGTTTATATTACAGTTCCTGAGTTATTGAAAGTGATATGGAAATGTGAGACCGGACGGGGAGTGATGATGATGTATAGGTATGGCAGCAGGATAGGGTTCCTGTGTGCCTTAGCCCCGTCTGAGTCGGTTAAGGACCGGTCGTTGTCGGCAGTGCTGATCGGGGATTGAGTTGTACTAACCGCATGCCGGGAGTAGGAGGTAGTCGAAACCGGTAAGCCGAGTACTGCTTTGCTTCAAAAGTACAGGAACCCGCACCCAACTCCTGGGGTAGTCGAGTAGTCGCGGAGAAATAGGGATGCATATGTTTACTTTTGGTGGTCTCATGTTGAGCTCAGCTGACCATATGTCGTTGGGCTGGTTCTTGTAGTTCGAGGCGGGGAGGGGAAAGGTCGGTGCGTGGGGTCCGACGGGGCTTTTGCGTGCCGTGTTGGTTAGGTGCACCTTGCAAGGTTAAATCGAATCGATTCGCCGTGTCTCGCGGTTATGAGGGCCTTGATCTCTTTGCTGCATCGTAGTCTCATAATAGAATGAGGAGAATATGTATAAATATGACAATGAACACATGGAATTATTATTTAATTGCACCAATATGTTTACTATAGTTGATTCATGCAAACATTAGATTAGAATTAATTTGTATAGAATCTGGAGCTAAAATACTGAAAGTAAGGAATTACTTTAGTCGCTTTTCTGCAAAATAACCACCAGCCAAAAGCCTTGCATGTCTAGGTATGTGGGCTAAATTATACTCACTGGTCGGGTAAGCCTTGCTGAGTATTAGTTGCTCAGGGTTGTTGCCACCATTAATTTGTTTCAGGCACCCCGACGTCGATTTCTGCTCCTGCTGCGTCAAATTTATCCGCCGAGATGCAGAGGGGTGGGAAGTTGTGGAGAGAGACCAGTAGACTATAAAGTCGGCGGGTTGCAAACTTGAGGGCAGAGTGTGCCGCCCGCAGTTTTGTTCAGACCGGTCTGACCGGTGTATACGTGGGGAACCCATGCACACCGGTCCGACCGGTGGGACGCACCGGTCTGACCGGTGGTGTTAGGCAGAATCTCTAGGAGTAATGTAGTATAGTCCTTTCCTAGTGTAAATTCTAGTTTTATTTGTTGGAAGACTTGTATATCAAGTATGTTTTTAAATCCGGTTTATAAAATTATTGTATCTAAATTTAGTTTGTAAGAAGTTATGTATTATTTGTGTCGCGTTGTTCTATTTTCAAGTATTATGTCGTGCTTGTACCATCTGCGTCCACCTTCGCGTGGGACAACCGGTGTTGTTTCGATCGGGCCGTGGGTTGAGAAAGGATCGCCAAATTAAGTCATTAAGCTAATGCGCCCGATGTGTTCAAATGACGGCCATTACGCTTAATTTAGAGTTTTAGTTTGGCGGTTCCGTCACAATTAGCATCATCTGGTGCTTTTCTTTTCAACCATCTTTCCATAAATGCACCTGCAACACATTGTTAAAAATTTCAGTTACATGCTTTCTATGTGCTCCTATTCAAGAATCAAAGGAAGAAAATTAAAGAGTCAATTGATCAACTATAAAACTTACTTGACATGATTTTGGTATATTAGATCAATTTTCAGAGTCTCTAATCTCAACGAATCCTTGCAAAAATAAACCCTCAGGCCTCAACTGTAGATCCAAACAATCCTACAGTTCAATTGAAGTAAGGATAACCTGTAACCCAATAAAATAAAAACACTGCCTTAATACTTAAAAGAAAATGATTAGCCACATGCCTACATAAGTTCTAAAGGATTCGAATGTTAAAGTGGAGGAGCAAAGTAAGAAGCTAGAAGCATGTGCACAGCGGATAGAAAAAGGAGTTGGCAAAGATCACTCAAACCTGCTGCTGCGATGCAGATTCCGGCGAGCGGCGACAAGTCGTGCAGTGGTGCCGCACAGCCGCTGCGACATGCGATGCTGCCGCCTCGCTAGCTTCCGCCTCTCTGGTTTTATTTTTGTTACGTTGTCGATTGGATCGCCGGCGTCGTTTCGCCTTCTCGTCTGGCTCGTCAGGTTTAATGCGCACAATAGCAGAACAAGCAGCGCAGCACCACTTTGCCTTCTCTTGTGGGCCTTAATTTCTCAAATTGATCTGTAAGCAAGCTGGCCCTAGTGGGCTCCATGGCTGTTGTTGCCTGCTGGGCGTGGTGCACCTAATTGATGTTTAGAGAGTGCAGATGTGGTAAAATTTAGAAGCTAATCACTAAAACTTTGTTTCTTCCCTGGTGCACGTGCACTCGGCAAGTCCAACATGGCTCCACCCCTGCCGGCGACGGAGGATAAGGATCCTGACGAGCGCCGTCGAAGGTGGCGGAGCCAGACGTCCCCTGCCCGTCCCGTCGCCGTTCGTCAGTAAAACAAGTGGGCTGGGCTGATTCGGCTGGCTATTGGCCCACATAACACTCGCAACCCCATCGCCCGATCGAATCTCAGCCGCATATTCTCGATTCAACGGCCAAGATGACCCTGACTCTGGACGGTAAATGAAATACCGTCCAGGGTGGACGGGGGGACGGTGAATGGAGTAACGTCCACCCCTCGACCAGGTGGCCGTGCCCCTCGTCCCGCGCTTCCATCCACGCCCCGCGCTCGCCGGCGGCCAAGATGGCGTCGATACGTGCGTTCTGGAAGCCAAGGAGAGCCGCGCGCACCGGACACTGATTGGAGGCGGAAGGAACCACGGTGGAGCTGCGCCGAGTGTGCGAGCGCGGCCGGTGCGTGCGCATGAACAGCTGCGCCGCGCCGTGCTCAGGCGGCGGCTGCTGATGGCAAGCACGGCGCGGCGGCTGATGGCGAGGGCCTCACTGGATAGGATACAGAGTCCAGCGCTCGGTGACTCCTCACCTCACCCCGGAGTACCGACACCACTACCGACCGCCTGTACCAGGCGCCCCTGCCGCGGCTGCGGAGCTTCCGTCTGCTGCCGTCCGCGCCGCCGGCGGCAGCGCGTGCATAGTGTTCTAGGTGAGACTGCGAGAGGGTGCGACGTCCCGTCCGCGACGAAGGCTCGGCTCCTCCGTCCAGCTGCACATCTTTGTACCTTGAGCCCGGCGGCGGTGGCGGCGCGTCTGGTGGTCAGGGCCTCCCTGGAGACAGGGCTCGCCGGCGACTTCATCTCCCATCCGCTTTCAGCGCCAGCGGCTGGCTGGGGCAACGGCGCTGGTGGGTGCTGTGGGGAAGCAGCGCGCACCATCTCGTGGGCGGTGGAGCGTTCTGGATGGGACTTGGAGAGAGCACGACCGCCCAGAAACGAAAAGGACCTCCGCCGCGTCCTCCTCCAGACAGCCACAGCCACCATCTTCTTTCCTGTTTGTTGCAGGCACACTGTCACTCACTCCTATCATCTACAGTAGCGCTAACGGCGCCCAATTTTACATTGATTATCGTATTATTACAATTCAGATGGGTCGTTGCTGTAACTGAAACTTACAAATTAAAATGCCTGTGTATCCCAGACTGGAACGTTGAAATCGATTTATACAGAGAAATGGTAATATTGCACAACATGGGCAGATTGTTTAACACGATTGGCACAAGCACCTGGCTTGTCCAAAATCTGTTCCTAAAAAGAAATGTTCCTCTAAGCTGCAGTGGAAGGCCCTCCAAAGTGGTACCGAGTAATGGAGTTCTGACTTCCAGTCGGTACGGACAGGTCTCGTCCTGCTAACATCCTGTTGGTATGAAGCTTTATGTCAGCTGCAGTTCGCAACTTATCGAGTATGCCATCGGTGAACTGAAAATAGACCTTTCTTGCAGCTGCACTGGATATGAGGATCCAGCAAACAATCGAGAATCCAGATGCAAAACCCAGCATCGTACAAAGGTATGTCATCGTATCAAAATGCTTGTTGTTGTTGGGTAAACAGATTGTCGATAGTGGAGCCCCACAAAGATCCACATTGCCCAAGAATGAACTTCCAGAGAAAGTCGCAAATTGATGATCGCTTGGTATCTTTCCTGAGAGATGGTTGTACGATAAATCCAGGTACGCCAAAGACACCAGTGACGTCATGCTCTGAGGTATTGAACCTGATAGATCATTCCATGAGAGATCCAGTGATTCTAAATAACTCATGCTTCCAATTCCATCAGGAATACTTCCTCCAATGTGATTCCTGGACAGATTTAAGTTTACTAATGCAGATAGAAATCTTATATCACTTGGAATCTCACCAGTTAATTGGTTTGCTGAGAGATCAATGCTCGTTAAGAGGTTCGAAATTCTTCCAAAAATGAGTGCTGCACCTTTATATGTTGCTCTTAATGAACACATGTACACGGAAAAGTAAGCACCCCCAACGCCATAAACTATGAAGTCCATAACAGGTGATGTGAACCCTATTGGACTGCCCAAGTGCAAGGCTGTTAAATTTCCCAGAAAATGTGGTACAGGGCCAGATAGTTTGTTGTTACTTAAGTCCAAAAATTGCAGAGCATGAAGCTGTGACAGTACTTCGGGTATTTCACCAGAAAATTCGTTGGACCTTAAATTCAGAAACTGCAGAGTTTGTAGGCTGTCACCGATCCATTTTGGTATGTTTCCTGACAGATTATTATCTCCAAGATCAAGTAACACCAGCCCCTTACATGATTGTAATGAGGTGGGCAAAGTCCCAGATAAGTTATTCTTGCCGAGGTACAATGTGATGAGAGAATCTAGAGAACCCATGGTCGATGGTATTTCTCCCCATAGTTTATTGCTTGAAAAGTCTATGATATAAAGGTTCGAATTCTTATGCCAACAATTAGGAAGCTCCCCCGAAAGATTGTTACTTGAGAGATCAATAACTTCCATGGATACCATGTTGCATAAATCTGTTGGGATTACTCCGCTAAGAGAATTGTTTGAAAGCAGCAGGTAATACAATTCATTGCCCCCAAAGATCTGTGGCAATGATCCAGACAAGTAGTTGTGGGATAAATCCAATACTTGAACACCAGTCGGCAAATCAGGAATTCTTCCCTCAAGTTGATTATATCTCATGTTCAGAATTGTCAGCATTTTCAATTGCTCCAAACTTGCTGGCAACTCCCCAATTATGTTGTTTGTTGACACATTTAAGCTTGTAAGCGATAAAGAGAAGGTCCAGATCCAGTCAGGTAACATACCTCTAATGCCTGCACTGCCTACATCAATCTTCTCGATTCTAGTTTGAGATTGCAGCCAAGTTGGAAATTGTGGCCCAACCAAGCAAGTATGCATTCCTATCTCTCTGAGCTGAAAGGGTGGCACCCAGCTGGGCTTCATGACAATCTTCAAGGAATTTGATGACAAAACTAAAGTAACCAATCCTGACAAATTGACAAAGTGTTGTTCTGATAACATGCCTCCAAATGAATTAGAGGAAATATCCAAGTGTTTCAGGTTCAATAGCTTGCCCATGCTGGCTGGAACATCTCCAGATAGTGAGTTCTTACTGAGATCAAGAACTCTTAAGCTAGCCATTTGCTCAAGCCAGCCTGATAGATTTCCTTTTAACTTGTTATCAGCAAGGCCAAGGATTTGCAACTGCTTCATGCAGGGTAACAGAGTCTTCGCTATGACTGTGATATCTCCTGATAAAAGGTTTCCAGACAAATCAAGGTGTACTAAATTGCACAAACTACTTACTGATCTTGGTATCGATCCTTCCAACTTGTTGTCCGCTAGTCCAACAAACTTAAGTGATGTCAGTTTTCCAAGCTCATCGGGAATCACACCTGATAGCCCACAGCTAGATAGATCCAACTCCGAAAGGGAAGATAGATTCCAAATCCAACTCGGCAAGGAAGAATTCAGATTAGTGTTACTCTTGAGATCAAGTATTTTTAGGGTGGTGAAGTTGACCTGAGGAAGACTATTGAGGTTGGTGGCAGGAAGACTTGCATCATTCAAGTGAAGCACTTGCAGCAAAGGAAGCATATTGACAGCCTGCAGCCAATCCAAGGAGGCAGCAAGATATAACCAACTGAGGTCAAGATACCTCAGGGAAGTGAGTTTTGAAACCCAATGGAAGTTGTCGGCAGTTATCATATTAGAACCGGATAGGTCAAGATGTTGGAGCCTTGATAAATTACCAAGCTGAGGAGGGACTGGGCCACCAAAATGGGCACCCGAAAGATCAAGATACCTCAACAGCTTGAAGGAGCCTATGAATTCTGGGATGCTCACCTTACCAAAGTCATTTTGGCTGAGGTTGAGGTACACCAAATTTGTCAAAGCGGCCAGAGTTGGACTGATCTCACCTTGGAGAGCGAATTCGCCAAGGTCGAGCTGGATGACACGGCTGGTCTTCTTGCTGCATCCAACACCGCTCCAGTTGCAACAGTTTTTGCCTCGCCATGAACTTAACCTTCCACAAGGATCATTGATGCTGGCTTTGAAGGTAACCAAAGCACCCCTCTCTGCTGCGGTGCACGCCGCTATCTCCCTGGTGTTGATAATCAGGCACCAACAAAGGGACAGTGCTGTGAGCACTTTCTGCACAAGCCCCATGCTTGTCGGGGGAAATTTGTCTAATAGGGGAGCTAGTGCTTTGCAGTCATGCCCTGTTTAGGCTGTGTTTAGATCCAAACGTCAAAATTCCAAAAATTTTGTAAATCACCTGCATGATGTATTAAATGTAGTCGAAAAAAAATTATATTACACAAATAGACTGTAAATCGCGAGACGAATCTAATGAACCTAATTAGGCCGTGATTGGACACTAAATTACTACAGTAAAGCTACAGTAAATATGCTCTAACGATAGATTAATTAGACTCATTAGATTCGTCTCGTAGTTTACTGACGAGTTATGTAATTAATTTTGTGATTAGTCTACGTTTAATACTTCAAATATGAAAAGATGCCCTTTCAAAAAAAATTACAGGGGAACTAAACACAGCCTTAGTTATCAAAAAAAAATTCTACAATACAGGTCACATCGAATGTTCAGACATATGCATGGAGCATTAAATGCAGTTAAAAAAATAATTAATTACACAGTCTAACTGATTAGCACGAGATGAATCTTTTAAGCTTAATTAATCCATAATTGAACATTATTTGTCAAGTAACAATGAAATGTGCTACAGTACTAAAACCAATAATTTTTCACCAACTAAATAGGGTTTATTGTTATGGAAAATGGTGCCAGTGCAACTGAAGACTTGAACTGTGGACTTCTACTTTGGAAGCTTGTCGGGGGAAATTTGTCTAGAATAGGGGAGCTAGTGCTTTGCAGTCTCATGCTTCTTATTTGTTATGGAAAATGGAGCCAGTGCAGCTGAAGGCTTGGACTGTAGACTTCTAGTTTGGAAGCTTTCTTTGAACTTGGACTGTAGACTTCGGCTCTGTTTGTCAGTCAGTCAGCAGACTGTAGACGTACCTTACACCTGAATCTCTACAAAACTCACTACGGCCTGTGTTGCACACGGCGAACAGCTCGAACCCACGACCTCTCCCTCAGTATAACATTCTCTACCACTGCACCATATACTTATGTGTGTTTATACTTTATTTTCTTTCCCCGCATATTATACTAAATTGAGTGTAAATTGCTTGTTTAAGGCCCTAAACGAATTTAAATTAAAAAGTTATCAACTAAAGTTTTATAACTTTTCGAGATCTATAATTTTTATTTTTGTAATTTCTCCATCTAAGGTCGTTTATAAAATTTGAATTTCACTTTACGGTGTGTCTTGATCTGACACACGACAAAGCATTTTTTTAATTTTTCTTGTTTCCTTCTTCTTTTGTTCTTCTAAATTGATTACGATGCACTTTGAATATACCTTGTCAAATTCACTCAACTATATATATTTAACTTTCTACTCATAGTATTCCATTATTTTATATAGTTATAGATCAAATTCAATTTATATAAATTTTGTAATTACACTTGATACATTAAAATTATCAAATAGTTCCAAAAATTACCAAAAATTTACACAAAACAATTTATATTGTGCATTGGCTATTAAAAACAATTTTGAAGTTAAATCCAAATTTGATCGTCACTTTCACTCCAAACCTAACCGCATCCTTCTCAACTCTCTGATTCTTCTTCACAGATATTTCCATTTGTAAGCCACTCAAGTTTTTACCATAGCCTCCACATGACATCATGAGATATTAAAAAATCTCATAATTTTTAGACTTTAATTGCTTTTTTTAGAATTTTAAAATTATTAGAACACACGTTCGTGGTCGTATTTCCTGGACAAGATGTTCAAATTTTTTTTTCATTTGATAGGTAAGGCCTCAAACTATGTTAAATAACATGAATATCATATTCCACTCATTTTATTCTATTATTTGAATTACTTGCGCTTCAAATTTGACTTGATTTAGAAAATTGCTTAAAATGCAATTAATTAGTTAAATATAACAAATAAATACAAAATTGTACTAAATTTTAATATGGAGTACCACATGTTGTATGTGAAGAGTAGAAAAAGTTTCGAGGTGAGAAGACAAAAAAATTTATTACTTTATCGTGTGTAAATGAAACACACGGCAAAACATGTCTTTGTCGTATATTATATCTTTACCATGTGTGCATTGCCGTATGCTCGATAGAAAGCACACAGTAAACTACCGAACCATAGGCTATGCAGTTCCACCTGGAACGGAGCAAAGTTGACCGGTTATTATATGGTTGTTAAATATGACAATGGTTAACCATTCGTATGTTAAAGAAGTTCACATCTGATCTGCGTTTCTTTTTTCTTTCTAGTTCGATTTTATCTGCCGTTTTAATCGTACCCACGAAGTGTGACGGCCATGATTTGCATCTCTATATATAAGTTGGCTGCACTCATCGGTGGGAGTGGAATATTGAAAGTGATCGGGTGCTCTAGCCTAAGAGGGGGAGGGGGTGAATTAGACTCAAAATCTTAACATATGACTCCAATTACTTTTGCACAAAACACAAACTAGATCATGCTAACTAGATGTGCAACTATAGTTCGTCTAGTGTCAAACTCTCATCCCAAAAGAGTTTTGTTAACCTATAGCCAATCCTAGCAAAGAACTACACTAAGAATGTAAAGACACAAAGATTGCAATATGAAATGCGTAAGCTAAAAGAGGAGGGATGAGAGGAACCAAACTCTCGACACGAGGATTTATCCCGTAGTTCGGATTGGCACAAAGACGCCCATACATCCACGTTGTTGAAACACTCACGAAGAGTATTGCTTCCGCCAATCAAGTCTCTTCCGTGAACACAATCACGGTTACCTTGATCCCGCTTTCCACTAAGGAGCTTCTCCACAAAGGGTGGGGGTCTCCACGTCCCCCGCACAAAGTCGTCGACGCTGCTCCACACCAAGCCGGAGGGTCGAAGACGTGCCGGCGAGCCACAAGACTCCAAGGAGGCCGGTGCACCGAAATATAATGGTGGTTCACTCTAAAACCAGCTCTCAAGGTACAACACCTTGCTCTCACACTCTCTAAGGAGCTAATCTAGTACTAACACTCACAAATGTGTGCTAAAGACTAAAAATTTGATCACTAAGCTCTTTGGATGTCTTGGAGGTGTTCTTGGGTGTGTATGAGACTTCTAGGAACTCCAGCAAGCTTCAAATGCCCGGGAGAAGTCATATATATATATCCCACAAACTCGAAGTAGCCGTTGGAGGCATTTCTGCGTAAGCATCGGTCTAACCGGTGCCTAGTCATCGGTTTAACCGGTCACTAATAGCTTGAACTAGCCGTTTGCCTTTTCTAACGAGTTCTGCAGCTAAACTATGGTACCATCGGAATATTCGGTGGTAGCATCAGTTTAACCGGTGCTAAAGAAACTTTCTGGAGCCAAAATCATGCTCTCTGGATAATAGTATGGTTCATTACACTGATGCTTTTTTCAGTACCATCGGAATATCCGGTGTTTATAGGAATCAGCTTCAAGGCGCTTCGTATGTTGGCCATAATTTTTTACTCCGAACTCCGATTTGGATGATCTTGTACTCTTTAGAAAGCTTGTGAAATTCTCTATTAGATTCTGCTAAAGTCCACCTCATTTGACCAAACTTTGAGCATCGGAATAACTGGTGATAGGCATCGGTTTAACCGGTGCCACACAGAAATCAGCTTCTTCGTGTTTTGACCATAACTTTTTACTCCGAACTCCGATTTCGATGATCTTGTACTCTATGGAAAGCTTGTAAAATTCTGTATAAGATTCTGCTGAATTACATATCATTTGAACCAGTTTTGGGCGTAGGTTAAACCAATGCTTATCGGATAGACCGGTGCAGGGTCATAGGAAGAATCGGTGCTACTGATTTTTGCATAACTCGTCCAATTTAGCGTTTCTTTGAGTTCATTCTTCATGTTTTGATTTGCTAATACTTTTTACTATATTTTTGGGACCTAGAAAGATTCACTTGACAAACTTGTTAGTCCCACTGATTGTATTGTCATACAATCACCAAAATCACAAATAATGGCCTAATATGGCCATGTTCCTTACAATCTCCCCCTTTTTGGTGATTGATGACAACACAATCAAAGTAAGCATAAAATTTGCAAGAATTGATAAATTAAACCACTCACACTTGGTTGGATGCTTACAACCATCCAACGTCGGTTTGGCCTCCCCCTAAATCCATAATTCCCCTATTTGTTCCTCACCTTATTTGCTACTCCTTCCTCATATATTGATTTAATCCACTTGGCATTTCTTCTCCTTTGAAGATACCTTGCTTTGATCCAAACTTCTCCTCCTTTGTAATCAAATCACCTAAAAAGGTCTTGCAAGACAACGTATCTCAAAGAGAAGGTTAGTAGCCTAGGGAGTTGGTTCCATGACTCATGATCTAATTGTATGATATCAATGAAGATACCAATTTGAAAACATTACTAGGGTGGATCACAAAATTACAGAACTAGCATAAAATGAGCTAAGGTTTCCACAAAGTGTGTGCATAAAATAATAATGTGAAAATCAAGTGCACAACTAGATGTTTGAGTAAAAAAGCTTAGATCGCATCATGCAGGGAGGTAGCTCTATAATAACAATAAATTGACATTGATATCAATTAAAAGAGTTAGAGCCTTGCATACCTCCGAGGGATCATTTATTTACCTTGCATGTACCAATTTAAAAGTGACTTGATATTGAAGTTTTTAAAAGTTGAGCACTTGGTACATCAAGGTTAAAAAAATATATGAGCACATAGCCTATGAACTTATATATGGGCATTTAAGTTCAATAGAGTATGGCTCAATATGCATGCAGCACAATTTATCTAATCACTCTTATATAATTGTTTGTTCACATTGAACATGAATAACATTCTCTTTTAGAGTGTTAACTCCGTTGTGAGACTACAAAAGATAAACTTACAAACATGTTAGTCTCAAAATCACAAACTATAGAGTGAACTCCCCCTAAATGTGTGCATCTAGTGTTTAAATCACCAAGCAAAATATGAACAAAGTTATTGACAACAATAGGAAGTTTACCATATAGCTTGTGTTCATGGTACACAAATGAAATACATACCTTATGAAGTCTATGTACCATAAAAGGTAACTTTGTGTAGCTTTCTACACCCTTATTAAACCATGTAGGTTGCTCATGGGTTAGAATTGGCACAATCAACCCACCATATATAACACTAGGGAATGCAAAGCATGCAAACAACCTAGCAAAAGCAATGGAGCTATATTATGCTTGAATTTGAATCTAGCTGCCATTATCTTATGGGAGACTTGGGCAATAAATGTTCAAGTTATGAGCTTGTCTTCTTTGGCTTGCATCAACTCATCCTTTTGTTAGCCAAGCCTCCAAATCCCCCGATGCCATTCTTGGACTTCAAGTCTCCTTTGGAACCCACACCATTTGAGACCCCTTCATATTAGTGAGGATTTCTTCAGGCACCCAAATGAAGCGATTCCAACTCCTTTCCTTCTTCCCAACCTTGTGAGCAACCACCTTGCCATTGATCTTCTTTTTGATCATATAGGAGGTGCTATTGCTTTTGTTCCTCCGGTTGGGCTTGGTGTAGATGAGAGAACTTTTGATTGTTAATTTCTTATTATTCTTCTCATCCGGGAGCTTCTTCTTTGGTTGAGGGTACTTGTTAGACTTGTGACCTTCTTGATGGCATTTTGAGCAAGGCACGGTGGAGCTCTTATCAAGCTTCTTCACCATGTCATCACGGTTATCTTAAGAAGGTTAGACATTGCTCTCAATGCCTTTGCCTTTTAATTTATGCAAGTCCTTTATGAGCCTTTCCACTTCTTGATTGAGCTCATCATTCTCTTTGGCAATGAAATCATCACATTGTAACGAACATGGCACCATTTATGCTATTTCGAGTGATTTTGGTGATTGTATAACAACGCAATCAATGGGACTAATGGTTTTGTTGAGTGAACATTTCTAGATCCCAGGGATGATGTAAAAAGGCCATACAAAGCAAAACATGAAGAAAGAACTCAAAGAAACGCTGAATTAGACGAGTTCTACTGAAATCAGTAGCACCGGAAGAACCGATGCATATAGCATCGGTGCATCCGATGGTTGTTGGAAGATCCGACGCCCTGGCATTGGTGCAAGATTGAGCGCCTCTAGAGATCAAGTGAAGAAAGAAGTGAAGCACCGTTTGAACCGACGCTGTCAAGTCAAGCATCGGTGCATTCAACATACTATGTTCCAGAGACGATGTCAAGTGCCCAGGAGCCAAGTCTTCAGCACCGATTTAACTGATGGTGCATCGGAGCATAGCGTCGGTGCAATGATGTCAGTAGAAGTGGGAGGTCCAACGGCTAGCCTGGCGCTGTGTGTGACCGGTTTAACCGACGCCCTATGCATCGGTTTAACCGATGGTCCCTGGAGTCGCTGCAGCTGTGTCAGGAAGCCAACGGTTACTTCAGTTATTGTGAGTGAGCGGAAGAATCGATGCCCCTGCACCGGAAGTTCCGATGCCTACGCAGAAAAGCTGCTAACGGCTACAAATGGCTAGTTCGACTTGGAGGCCTATATATATGTGCTCTCCCGGCCATTTGAAACTTGCTGGAGTTGCTGGAAGTCATACACACACCCAAGAACACCTCCAAGCCATCCAAGAGCATAAAGATCAAATCCTTAGTCCTTAGCACAAGCTTTGTGAGTGTTAGTGCTAGGTTAGCTCTTGAGTGAGTGATCAAGCAAGGTTTAGATCCTTGTGCTATGGTTCTAGAGTGAACCAACATTGTATCTTGGTGCGCCGGCCATCCTTGGAGCTTTGGTGGCTCGCCGGCAAGTCAACGACCCTCCAGCTTGGTGCGGAGCGGCGTCGACGACATTGTGCGGGGGACGGAGACCCCTCCTTCATGTGCAATCTCCCTTAGTGAAGATCGGGATCAAGGTGACCGTGATTGTGTTCACGGAAGAGACTTGATTGCCGAGAAGTGATACTCTTCGTGAGTGCTTCAACAACGTGGACGTAGGGGCGCCTTTGTGGCAATTCGAACCACGGGATAAATCCTCGTGTCGAGAGTTCGCTTCCTCTCATCCCTCTCTTTAAGCTTCCGCATTTCATATTGCAACTTGTGTGCCTTTATCTTCATAGAGTAGTTTCATGAAAGAATTGGCTATAGGTTGCTAAACTCTTTTGGGATGAGGGCTTTATACTAAGGTGAACCGTAGTTGCACATCTAGATAACTTGTTTTAGTTTAATTTTGTGCAAACTAGTTTAAGGTTTTAAGAGTGCCTAATTCACCCCCTCCCCCTCTTAGGCTAGAGCAACCGATCGCTTTCACACATGATTCTACAACAATATTCTCATTGCATTTCTCATTGCAAGGGTTAGAACAAGATTCATCAATTAAATCAATGCAAGAAGTTGAGGCATCTATCCTAGAAATTGGAATTGCATAAGGAATAGTTTGCTTCATTTCTAAAAGCTCATTAACATCATTAATGCTCTCAAATTTTAATTTGAGCTCTTCGTGCTCTTTGCTAAGCAATTTAAATTTGCACAACAAATTTTTATAATTTGTAGCAAGAGAAGCATTTATATCATTGAGAGCATTAAGATTTTTGGTTTTCTTTGATTGCTTCTTAATGACTCTTTGGTGCTCATGAACTAGGTCAATAAGTTCATCAATATATATATATATCCCACAAGCTCGAAGTAGCCGTTTGTAGCCGTTATGGGCATTTCTGCGTAAGCATCGGTCTAGCCGGTGCCTAGTCATTGGTTTAACCGGTCACAAATAGTTTGAACTAGCTATTGATACTTTCTGATGAGTTCTGCAGCTAAAATATGGTACCATCAGAATATCCGGTGGTAGCATCAGTTTAACCGGTGCTAAAGAAATTTTCTGGAGCCAAAAACATACTCTATAGACAATAGTACAATGCATTGCACCGATGTTTTTTTTGGTGCTTATAGAAATCAGCTTCAAGGTGCTGTGGGACGGCACGGTAGCCGCTATACCGCCCGATGGCCGACGCAGCGCCCCTGTCGAGCTCCGCATCGTTGCACGCAATTTCGAAGTGCCGCTGCTGCCGATTTAATTTCCCAGCGCGCGCCATTTTCCAGTCCTGAATTTGACACCAATCCCATACTGAAAAACTGAGCAAGTGAACGAACGGGCTACAGCATCTCTGCTCGGGGCAATCGACACTGAGGATTTTTTTCTCGAATACGCAGGAGAACTGCTGCGCATCATTGTATTAAGAAGAGAATAAAAGTTTGTTTACAACCCGCTGTGTAATCTCAAAAAAAAGAACAAAAGCTCACGAAACACATTAGGCACTCCTACAGGGCCAACTCTTGACAGACTACTCACACTTAAAACAACCCAAACAACACGCGCTCAACAGACGGCAGCATGGGCACATCACTCAATAGTGAAGCCCACGACCAAGGAACTATGAAGTGCCGGCAGAAGGTCCCTCATAGCCTCAAAATGGCCGGCGTCGAGCTTCTCTTTGTATAGCTGTGTGTGGGCCTTCTTGGAGTCCGAGTTTGGCGCGGCCACCTCTGGGATGACATTGAAGCGGCACATCACATCAGCTCCGCGCGCTTGGAGGAAACAACGCTAGCCAAAGGATGGTTTGCCAAGCGCTCGCTGCGCTTTGGTAGCTCAAGTTGGCCTTGCGGAGGAGGGATTGGAGCCCTCTTGGTCTTGACCGGCTTTGGTACCAGAGGTGAGCAGATAGTACGCCTGACCTCCTCGATATAAGTCTTGAGCCGACGCCCATATCTAGCAACATCCTCCGCCGCGACGCAACTAGAAGCGAAGGGCATTCACGATTTCTCGAAACATGGAGTGATCGTCATCTGAGGATCAACACAGGGTTGGGCAATGTCCTCCAGTGTTGAGTTTACTGCCACTATAGTTTCAGCCTCCAAATCATAGACTGGGGGAGGCTCCATCATTGGCGGTCCAACTGGTGCCCCCTCACTGGCACAGACACCGTCGGCCCAGCATGCAGGCCTGGGAAGCCTGGTGCCGACTTGAGCTTGAGATCCGCCAGCTCCACAACATGGCTCACAACCGACAGCAAAGATGAGCCAACTCACCCACACGACTCAGTCGGAGCAGTATCTTGCAGCTCATCAACCCGCTCCATAAAAAGGTCAGCTCGTGCGGGAGTCGAGTCATCCACTCCGAGTGGCTCAGGGATCGATCACACCTCAGGAACCAGAGTCTTCGACGGTCCAACTTGTCTTGACGTGGGGACGACGCATATGAACCTCAAGGCCAATGACATCTCGAGCAGCATTGGATCCTGGTCCAATGAGAACCGGTCCGCCACCCACGATAGCTGTTGCACTTGTAGTACCGGGTCCGGGAGCAGGGGTCCGACCTCACAACGACCCGCATACGAGCCGTTGTACTTCACCTTGCAACCTCAGGCTGTTCGCACTGGCGTCCTCAAAAGCATCCTAGAGGATGCCTAGACCGGAAAATGGGCTGCAGCGGGGTCCTCTAAAGCGTCCTCTGGCGTCCAGAACGATCGCGGATCCCCCATTGCTGAGGAGATCCCCTACGTCAACGTCGGCCCCACCGAGCCTCTGCTCGCGCCGCCCCCCAACCGCTCCGCCCCGCCGCTCTGCTCCGCTCGGCCCCGCCATGGCCGCGCGCAAGCGGGGGCTCGAGCCTGGCCACGCGCCGCGCGTCCCGTGGCCTTCGCCCGCCGCAGCTGCCCCACCACCACCAGCCGAGCTCGTGCAGGGGGGAGGACCAGAGGGGCAGGGGAGGGGGCGGCGTGGGACTAGCTCGAGGCCGCCGGAGAGAGGGGAAAAATCGAGGCTGAGCTGCTTCCGTTCATCGTCGCAGATCCGCCGCCGCCGCCGCCACTCGAGAGCAGGGATTCGACCGGCGGGCGGAGCAGTCGGCAGGGCGCCGCCACGCCATGGCCTCGGCCGCGTGCCGCCATGGCCGAGAGGGAGAGCCCGCTGCCGCCGCCGCACAACGCCACGGCCACGCCCCACCACGGCTCGCCACGCCCACACCCGGCCACGCACGGCTCTGCCTCGCCATGGCTGCCTCCGACTCGCCGCGGCCGGCGCGCTCGAGCAGGGGCCCCGGCGCACGCCCTCGCCGGCAGCTACTGCTCCGCCCCCCGTCGCGGCCCGACCGCCGGAGGAAGCGGGGGTGGGGCGCCACCGCGCGCCGTTCCTCGCCCCGGATCCGGCGAGGGAGGGAGGGAGGCACCGGGGAGGAGGAGACCCGCACGGCTTGGAGCGCCGCCGCCGCCCCGCGTGGCCTGGAGCAGAGGGCGGCGGGGAAGCGGAGGGGGAGGAGTAGAGGGTGGCGGGGAGGAGGAGGAGCGAGGCGGCCATGGGAGGCGCGCTCGACGCGCTTGGGTGGGTGGAGAGAGAGAATGGGAGGAAGAAGAGCGGGCCGGGGGTAAAAAAAGTAAAAAATTCTAACGCGTGGATCCCACAGCTAGTAGTTGTTATATGGAAGAGATTTAGAGAATGGATGGGTGCAGAGAAATATAGTATAGAGGAAAGAATCTCGATGACCAAGATAGTATATTCTCTTTTGAGGATGAATATAGAGAAACATGAGTGTGAACGGCCTGAAGGACCCGTGACCCCCTTTTTTTCTGCTGCAGTCGCAGCCTTCCACTTCTAGTAGGCCGGCCTGTTTGAACAGTCTCTGGGCCCACCAAGCCTCCTTCCCAGCGTCGGCGAGTGCCGCAGTGGCGGAGGCGGCTGGGATGTCGGAGGCGTGCCCCGGTGAGAATGGACGAAGCGTCGAGAAATCTCATGTGTCGGTGCTGCGCAAGAGGCAGCGGCAGCGCCACCACCCGGCGGGCTCCGCAGCCGCTTGCAGTCCCGCGCCAGGTGCCGGAAACCATGGCAGCGGAGAGCGCTGCGGCATGCGACAGGTCGTCACCCTGTGGCTGGTGGATAGGCAGTTGAGGCACTTGCCCCAAAGCTCGGGCAAGAAACGACCCGGAGCACGGTCAGGCACCGCACCACCTGCCGGCGGCGAAGGCCGGCGCAGCTGGCGCATGCTGGCCCTGGAGACGACCTCCTAGAAACTATCAGCATCAACCCGCGGCACCCCGAAGGCGTGGCCGCGTCCCTGCTGCCCGGCGGCGCTAGCCAAGCATTGTCGAGGCAGTGTACGTGATGCATGCCCCTGGCGCAGACCCAGGCGGGCCCGAAGCTGGTTGGAGATCTGCTCCCGGTGTGGAACCTGGCGCGCCGCCGGGGGCGGCGACCGGCGGACGGGGAGGACAATCACTAGTTCCGGGGCCCGGCGGTGGCGAGAGCGCCAGGCGGGGCGGCGTCGCACGAGTTGAGGAGCGGTCGGGGTAGGAGCCAGCGGAGGCGACTGCAATCGCGCCGGAGACGAGGTCGCCGCAGGCAGCCGCGCGGCCACTGCGGGGGTAGGTGAAGCCGCTGGCATGAGGATGACATCCCGGTAGGAGAGGGGGCGGCGCTCATCCTCCTCATCCTCCGAGGAGAGGACCAGCAAGTCGTCATCATCCATGTCCGACTCCATCCAACGCAAGGCCTTGGGGCGCCCTCCTGAGGTCGGGTAGTGTAACAATCCAAAATTTGGAATTCAAATGGAAATACGAATTCACCAAAGTTTGAATGAAGTTTAGCTAAATTCAAACCTTACACGTGGCCCCCACATGTCACTCTCTCTTCTCTCCCTCACTCTTCCCTGCTCTGTGCCGAACAGAGCTCGCCGGCCACGCGTCGAGCCTCGCCGCGCCCCAGCCCTTCCCCATCCTTGGTTCTCCCGAAGCCTCTCGGCCCCTCCACGCGGCACCATCTCCCTGCACGCACGCCGAGAACGGCCGTCGATGCGCCACGGCGACGAACGCGTCGAGCCGTGCCGTGCCGTGCGCCAATTCCCCGCTCGCTTGCGCCCTCTGCCGTGCTCTCCTTCCTTCCTTTTGCTTCGCAAATGAGCCCTCTACCTCCCCTCTACTCCCCTTCCTGCTCCACGCGCCGAACCGAGCTCCCCGCGGTGTCCAGGGCCGCCCGCTGCCCTCCATTAGCGCCGCCGCCCCTAGGTCGCCGCGGAGCTCACCCCTCCGGCCTTCCTCGTGCCCAACATCACCCGTAGCTAGCTTCCTTGCCTCCCACTGGTGCTCCTCGACCCGTTCACCATCGCCCACGGCCACCAGACCGCCGCCGCCACCGCCAACCGCCGCCGCCGGCCGCTGCTCTCCGCGGAGCCGCCCGCTCCGGCCATCCTAGCTCCAACCGAGGACACCCCTAGGTTCCTCTCATCCTCCTCTTGCTCATCCCCTTGATCCCCCTCACCTCCGTCGGCCCTAGGTGCCGGAATCCGGCCACCCACCCCTCCTCTGTTTCCCAACCCCGCCAAGGACCCACGCTGAGAAGAAATAGAAGTTCAGGGGCCTAGATGCAAAAGTTCGTTTCCTTTTTCTTTTGTTTTCAAAAACAGCAAACTTGCAAATTCCATATAAAATCGTAGAAAAATCAGAAAAATAAAAACTAAAATGTTTTGGAATCCTTAGATCAAAACCTACAACTTTTATTACAGTCACGTGTTCATATTATGCTTCTATTTTAATCTAGGATAAAGATTAGATTAAATAGCACACAAATGTATCTCCTGATGTAGTCATGAACTAAGGCTAGTTTTTGGATAGTGTGCTACACCATAGATGAATAGATTACTGTAAAAATTTGAGAACATTTTGACAAATCTAGCTATAGGTTTCATTAGATCTTGGTTTATGCTTATGTTAAATAGAATTAAATCCACAGGATTATATACTAGTTTTCTTGAGCTAAAATTTTTACGACAGCCTTAACTTTGTTTCTAGATGCTATAGAAAAATTGTGGGAATTTTTAGTAATTTATGACTAGTACTTTTGTTTTATTCATGAATAAACTTTGTAAATCAAAAACCCTAGTTTCCTTCATTAGAAAAATCTCATAGTTTTACTAGAGCTTGGTTATGAGTAGATAAACATGCATGCCAATTTTGAGAATCAATAACTTCTTACTTTGTTCTGTAAAAATAGATCTTTATCCCAGCAGAAGTTGTTTAACTTATTGTTCGTGTTTAATCTGCTTCATGAAAATAGCTGAAAATTTTATTATAAGTTGGTACTTTAGTTTTTTTCCTTGCAGCAGAATTTCAACCCCATGAGCTATGCGTAACTATAGTTTTGGATAAAGCATGTTATCTTTATTTTTGTTAGAAGAAATAACTTTTGTATGTTTTGATATATAATGAAAACCCCCACTTTGATTTTATGAATTAAATTGTATAAAATTACTACTCTCTAAATGACTGCCCAGGGAATATTAATTGACAAGTTTCCCATACCAACTCACTTTATGTTGGATTGCAACTTTATCGTGAAGGAAAAATAATAACATCTACATTGTTGAGCAACTCGAAACTATGCATTCATACATATGCATTGTCGCATTTCTTTTAGGTACGATAGAAGAACCGCGAGAATGACGTGATGATAGAGTCGAGCCAGAAGACGGTGAATGTGGACACATCGAAAAGATGGACGGATGGATCCCGAGGTGCACGACCGAAGGAAGATGTTCGTCGAGCAAGTATTCTCTAACTCACACTGACCTAGTGTTAATCCCAGGCAAGCCCCGGAGCATCACCTATTATTTTAACTTATGAAATGTTATATATATTTACTTGTTTATGCATTAAGTTTCTAGGCATTGGATGAAACCCTAGTTGCATGATTCCTAGGTTCCATTGGGCGGAATACTAGTATGTGTATGTCGTTATCCTTGCCATGCTAAAAATAGAATTCGATAGAAGTCGAGTAATTCCCTGTTGCTCGCGAGATATAGGATGTCTTTATGATTTGATTATGGAATATTGGAATATGGAGGAAAGGAAAAGAATTGGAGACCGGACGGGAACTGTCTAGCACCGTCTGTGTCGGTTAAGGACCGTACCGTTGTCGGCCCTACTGATCATGTTTGATTTGTACTAACCGCATACCGGGAGTAGGAGGTAGTCGAAACCGGTAAGCCGAGTACTGCCTTGCTTCGAAAGTACAGGAACCCGCACCCAACTCCTGGGGCGAGTCGAGTAGTCGCGGAGAATTGGGATGCAGATGTTTACTTTTGGTGGTCTCACGTTGAGCTCGACTGACCATATGTCGTTGGGCTGGTTCCTGTAGTTCGAGGCGGGGAGGGGAATGGTTGGTTTGTATTGTCCGACGGGGCAAATACGTGCCGTGTTGGTTAGGTCCACCTTGCAAGGTTAAATCGGATCGATTCGCCGTCAGTCGCTCTCGGACATGAGCACCCTAATCTTCGAGTCACATCGTAGTAAGAAAATGAAACGAAATGATATGATACATGTTGATGTTATTTAATCAATTATGTTTTCACATTGATTGTTATGGATCTGCAAATCATAGATGTGTAGCAACTTTATAACTATAATGTGGAGCTAAAATTTTGAAATTAAGGATCTACCCTTAGATGCTTTTCTGCAAATAAATCCACCAGCCAGAAAGCTTTGCATGTCTAGATATGTGGGCTAAGTATACCCAAAAGTCGGGTAAGTCTTGCTGAGTATTAGTATACTCAGGGTTTGTTGTTTACCCTGTTTCAGGTATAAAAGCTAACCAGGATTAACATCCGTGGTCTCGATGTGATGTCCTCACGTCTCCGTAGTTATCGTTTTATATCAAGTTATTTCAGTTGGTTTCTAATGAAAATCTTCCTCAGGTTATATTCTTTTCCGCTGCTGTCATTTATTTTATGTAAATTCTAAATTTAAAGCTGTTTTGTAAATATTTATGTCATTATCTATTTTGTGAAATTATATTATGCTGGTACCGTCTGTGCTCGCCGTCACGCGAGACTTCTGGTGTGTTTTGATCGGCCTGTGGGTTGAAAACAGCCTGTCAGGTTACACTTAATTAAGCTAATGCGCCTGATGCGTTCAAATGATGGCCATTACGCTTAATTAAGCCGTTTAACTTGACAGTTCTGTCACATGTAGAAGGGGCGCACGAGGGGAGAGAGGGTGGACGCCGGTGCCGGAGTGGCGGCCGGCGTGGGAGGCTTGGAGGTTGGGGTGGCCGCCGGCGCTGGAGCAGACGCCGGCGTGGGGGCGCGTTCCCCCATCCGCGGTCTAGCTCATCGGCTTCAGTCAATTCATGACACTGAGGATTGTTGTCACATAGTATGACATATTATTGTACCTTTAGTGAGTTTACGTACATTCAACTATGTTGTTGTGTACCCAGACACAAATACTTGCACAGGAATTGCAGCCGGAAAAAACAAAAAGAATGTACAGGAAGTTGCTCTTGCAGTGTACTACACAAAAAAGGCTGACTGTCTCAGCAGGATGTTTTCACTCATCGTCAAGACCCGGTATGTATAGTAAGTTGACGTCGAATACGACGGGGCTGCTGGGAGGTACCCTTGGCCTTCCTGGAGCTGAAGTAAGACCCTTTGGAAACGCTAACTGTTCACCATCAAGAAAAAGGAAACCATCATCACTACCATATCCGAGTCTTCAGGAACTGAAGCGCTTTTCTGTCAGATTGCTAGCTTGTTTGCCTTCATTTTAAATTTTGGTCAGACTGCTCGGGTGAAAAAAAAATTGGGTTTATACCATTACAATTATCACACTTCGGAGATATGCCATTACAATTTGCGATACTACAAACGTGCCATTATAATTTCACAATTACTAGAAATATGCCATTATGTACCTCTTCGATGTGGTTATGAAAAAATTTGGACCAAAACGCCCTCATTTTCAACCTCCTGCATCCCCCATCAACCGCTCGTCCCGCGCTTCCATCGCATCCTTCTCCGCTCGATTGCTCACCGCGCCGACCGGGCCACCCGTCGCGGGCCATCCCCCGCGGCCCTGTGTCCCAGGTGCGCAGGCCGCGGGTTCGCCCGGCCCGGCCCTGCCCCGCGGGCGGTCGAGGGAGTGGAGGGAGAGGGAGACGACGGAGAGGAGTGCGGTGAAGGGGAGCATAGCAAGCGGATGCAGCGAGCATGGCAGAGTAGAAGCTGGATGCCATGGAAGAGAGGAGAGAGGGGACGAGAGGTTGAAGACGATTGAGGGCATTTTGGTCCATAAATTTTTTTAAAAAAAACACATCGAAGGGGTAATTAGTGGTGTATCTCCAGGAACAGTGAAATTGTAATGGCGCCTTTACAATATCGCGAATAATAATAGTATATCTCCGAAGTGCGATAATTGTAATGGTACGGATCAAAAAACCAAATAAAAATATATGGTGAGGTCTATACTACTACTTACTGGTCCAGGTATGTACAACCGACGTAGTCCTCCAACCTTCATTGACAAAATTCCTTCATCAAGCCCCTGTATCACCTAAAGTTGCAAAACAGATGAATTAGCGAACAAAAAAAAATTCTCCAACATGCTGACAGAATTTTAAGAAAGTGTTTATTTCCATCTTTTTCCTTTTTGGTGAAGTAGATTCATGCACTGAAGCATTGAAGATGAAGATGAACAATTCAAATATCAGTTTTTTTATATTCAAATCAATTTATAATCGCATCTCTCAGTCCAGTTGTGGGATACTTCAGAACCTCGATTTCAAATCAATTTATCATATTCATTGGATCACTCACTCCAATTATGACACATTTCTGAATGATGCTATTAGTCAGAATATTCAGAAATACCTGTCCTGATCCGACCCGGAATATGTAGGGCTGACCTTTCTCTAGTGAACTGCTCAGACAGCAAAGCACGGTAAGAACAAGAATGGCTTCCATACCAAAGGAGCATGATTTGAGTTTGCAGATCTTAATTTGAGAACAGAACATCAGGTACAACTTTTCTGCCTTGTAAACAAAGTACATATAAAAGACAGCTCCCTAGCTGAACGTCGCGCATCAAGTGTACAAATCTCACCTGTCGAATATCTGCCCATTCGGTACCATGGCAACATAGTTTGCAGCAACCTACATGGCAAGAAGTGAAATTATCTGTGAGTATATGGCTAGTAAAAACAGCAAAAAAACATGTGAGAACATCATGACCACATGAGCAGCAACCTGGAAACCAACGGGTGGGCTTGGCCCTTCGCCCACTTTGATGTCCTTGTACTGCAGGCCGGATTCTGTGGTTACCATAGGCACCTGGATAACATGAAGCAATTCAAATTTAGCATCCTTCCTGTATTTCTTTCTCTCTTTTTCTGAGGAAATTCTTCCTGTATATCGATTGTGGTGATCATATCATAAAGCTGCTGAAAAATTCAAGCAGACAACCAATTCTGAAGCCAGCATGTACTGAATGTTGTTCAGTCATTTACCAATCAAACTGAAAAAAAAAACTCAGCTGCATTATCCAAGACCGACAGAGGACAGACACAGAGACTGAACCAACATTTTCGAGCTCGCTTTCGCAGGCGGCGTCGCAGAGCTTGGGCTTCTCCTCCGGCGGCAGCCCGGCGGCGACGGCATCGAGCGCGGCGAGCCCCAGGGCAGACGCTCCCAGGGCCACCCCTAGGAGCCCCCTCCTGGTGCTACTCCCGCTGCTGATCACGAAACTGTCAGCCGCCCCGCATTGCGCCGCGTTTCCGGCGGCGGCGAGGGCCTTGCAGCAGCACGGCGCCTCTGAGCCCAGCGCCCTGCTCCTGGACGCGCCGCCGCCGCGGAGCCGCGCCCTCGACGCCGACGCACGCCTCGACCCTGTGCGGACAAGCAGCAAGCGGCGCGCATTCCACCAGGCACGGACGGGTGAGCTGCGACGGCAACGAAAAAAAGGAAGCTGTCTGCACGTGCGGGGACAACGGTGGCGACGGACAGACCTGAGGGGAGGAGGAGCGGCGAGGCGGAGGCGGAGGAGGACGCCGCCATGGACGGTGACGGGGGAGAGAGGAGCGGACGAGCGAGCAGAGGAAGGCGGGGAAGAGTCAAGAATGGATAGAGAGTTCGCTGGTTTCCACCACTGGCTGGCTGCCAAGCGTGCCGACCAGGATCTGCGCCCGTGCGAGACGTGACCCCACATGGCAGTGGCCAGTTGACACGGATCATAAGATTTGCAAAATTGAGCACAGAAAATCCTCGATGAAAATTCAAAACTTTAAGATTTGGAACTTGGTATTGACCAAGTTTGGCACGTTCAGAAAACATTTACAGTTCGCACAGAATGGTCGAGCCCACCTATCAACACGTAGCACAGAAAGAGGTCGGTCACCGCAGTATGCCGTTATTCCGGTAGTAGACCATGGCGACGGCGAACAGCGCGGCGGCGCCTCCGAGCATGCCGCCGGTGGCCTCCCAGAAGACGGTGGTGCTGGGGATTCTGTAGAGCGCGATGTGGATGTTGATGCCGAACACGGCGGTGACGACGATGGCGGCGCTGACCATGAGCGTGGCCGTGGACAGCACCACCCCCATCTGCAGCAGCTGGTTCTGCTTGTCGTCCAGCATGATGTTGATGTAGTCCTCCGTGTCCTCCACGTACTCCCGCAGTTTTTTTTTTATCCCAAGCCAATCCATCATTCAAATAAAGGAAACGCGTTAGTTTTTCAGTCCATGATGTAATCATCGATCGAGCTACGCCGGCGGCGGCGAGAACATCCGTACGGTGGAGAGCTTGTTCAGGGTGCCGTCGATCTGCACGAAGTAGGCCTCCAGCAGGTTCTCCAGCTCGTCGATTTTGGGCGTGAAGGCTCCGGATCCTTGGTCTTCGCCGTCGACGTCTTCTTGTTCGGCCTCGCTGTCTTCCCTGCTCATACATCACGCAAAGCGAAGATGAAGATTCCAACATCTCCGGTCGCGAAAAAAAAAGATTCCAACATCTCCAGCAGAGTGGAATTAAGAGCAAATTCGTGGAATGAAATTAAATGGTAGCTTGTCTGAAGGCGATCGCCGATCAGAATTGTTCAGTACCACTCTTGGTCGGATTCGGCCGGTTCTTTGCCGATGTCGAATCTGGACGACTGGCCGGCTGCTTGGTACGCGAGCTTCTCCGACAGGTGCATGGCTGCCATGTCCGTGTCGTCATCTAGCAGGTGCTCCAGTTCATCCCTGACCTGTCAAAATGCTCAAGATCGAGAGTGCTTCAGTATTTCCCAAAATGTTGAAGCTAGCTGGCAAGCGTAACCACCGTACGTTGTTCAGAGACTGGATCGATTAATCATCTTATGAACTCCACCAGAAATCGCAACTAGTCGGCTCTTTATCTGCCTCACGCGCTCGAGATTCAGAGTGCTGACTTTGGAGGTGAGCGCATCCAACGCTGGGTATGCCTCTTTCTCCAGCATGGAAGTCTGATCAGAAATGTATCAAGCAAAGTTTTCAGGAATCTGTAGCAGTAAAAAAGCTCCATCTCTGATCATTCTTCAGCTTACTACTCAACAAGCATGGGTGTCTGCAATCGAGAATAGCTTTTCTGACAGTGACAGGGCAATAATAATAATAATAGTAGATCGCACCTCATGTTCGAGGGACTTGCACGCGAACTCGAGGCACACCTCGAGCGCCCTGAACTCGAACGGCAGAGCCTTGCCGCCCCGCGGCGAGGCGGTGGAAAGGCGCGCGTGGAGGTCGCCGACGAGCGGCCCGGCGGCGGGGGCCCGGGGCGCGGGGACGAGCACCTCGGACGCGGTGATGACGGCGCGGACGCGCTCCAGGTTGACGACGACGGCGCGGTCCCGGCCCATGAGGCTGGACGGGTAGGACAGCGCCGGGTCGAGCGCGCGGAGGTCCCGCGCCGGCAGCCCCGTCCGCCGCATCAGCTGGTGCTTCCCGATCGCCTCCACCCGCCACGCGCCCGCGGAGGAAACCACCGCCCACTCCGCCCCCGCCGCGGTGGCGTGGTCAATGCGGCCATGGCCGGCAGCTGGCGCGGTGGGCATCCGGGACGGGGCCGGCCGTGGCGTGGCCGCGGGTTACTTGTACGCGCGTGCCCCGTGGCGTGGCTTGCCGGAGGCGGCAGCATGCGGGGGAGTGGCCACACGGGCGAGGCTGCGGTGAGGTCAGCGGATGCCGCTGCCTTGTGGGCCTAAGAACATTTCCCTCCTATGCGGTGAGGTCAACGAGCACGTCACCTGCCACCAGGGGCGATGCGCTTTGGGCTGAGAGAAATGGGTTGAGCCTCAGCGAGAAGACAGACGGAGGGAGGAAGAAGCACATCTAAGCAAGCGTCGAAATTTGTGTTAAAATAAGTGATAGTACACTATAGTTTCTGATCTACTGATTCATGAGTGCTTGTTTTCACACCACCGAGCTGGTGATGCTTCTAATCTAAACTCAACAAAAATTCGAAGATGAAAGGAAAGGAGGGCAGTTTCGGTATAACTGAACAGAGTTAAGCATGGCACGGTAAAAAAACTCGAGAAGCAAAAAAAAAGAATGAAATGCCCCCACGCAGGATCGAACTACGGACCTTCAGTTTACAAGACTGACGCTCTACCACTGAGCTATAGGGGCGCTTGTTACAAATTTCAAAATTATTCTATATGTTTCAGAAACTACCTAGCTGATAGTACATCTGAGTACCCTCGTCCTACAGTAAAACCGGAAAGGACAGCTGCAGAACCTCACTAATATTCAGGAAGGAACAAAGGATATGCCCAAGAGCCGAGCGGCTGACATCTGATGCTCAGGCTGGTGAGCATCCGTGGTCGTAGTACCACCGATAGCTAGTGCTGGTGCTGGCAGTGGGCAAGATCCATGAAATGGCAACTCGCCTAGCTTCAGTTATCGGGAGATATTCAGATAGAGGCCACCAATCTTTAGCTTTAATTTGTGCGACTGGGAACAGAAGTTGAGCGTTTTGTTCTGCCAGCAGCCGGCTACAGAGAAGGACAAAACGAGCTGTCTGGTCCTAGAGGCTGCAGGCACTGTTCCGATCAAATTCGATCCTCTTAATTGTTCCATTTGCAGCTGAGCTTGTTAGCTTAGGATTCAGAAGTCAGAGAGCAACCCTGACCCTGATGCATCAAAGCCAAGGTTGAGGTGAGGCTGAACTGGAACTTCGATAAACGAGTACTCCAGACCAAGCGCGACGAAGAGCAGGCCACGGCGCGGCGTCGCCGTGGGCAACGAGGTGCGCAGCTCGGGATAGATGGACGCGTACGTGCGCGTGTCCACGGCCAACTCCCTCTCCGTGCGCGCCGCCCCATTCCCGTCCGGCGGCAAGGACAGCGAGGTAGAACCGACGGCCCCGCCGCGGTCGGTTGGCCATTGCCCTGTCCGATGAAGCCCGCGCTGGCGGCGGCGATGAGGGACGATGCGATCGAGCCGGCGGCCGTCCTCGCGAAGGAAGCGGCGGAGGCATTCCAGCCTACGAGCTCGACCATGTTCTGGAGGTGCGACGGACCTAGGCCTCCGGTCTCCGCCCTGGGGCTGGGCCGGCTGGCGCGGCATCCAACTCCTGCCCGCACGGGGCGCCTGCCTGACAAGGATCGATCTGGGCCGCATGAGTCCGATCCAACGGCTAGAAAGGCATAGGGGCGGGACGGTATTTGAAATACCGTCCACCCCCGGTCGGTATTTGGAGTATACCGTCCTCCCGGGGACGCCGCCTTGGCTCGCCGGAGAGCCACCGCGCGCCCGATTATGGCGGCGTGCGCGTGCGCCCTGATGCGCCTCTGGTCGGGCATGCCGGCGCCGGCTCCCAGGTGGAACCGCCACGCGCTTCCGCCTAGGGCCGGCTCGCGGTCGCCGCTGGCCAGGGCCAGGACGGCCTGCGCCGGCGTCGCGCGCTCGACAGAGCTAGCCATGTCGACCTCTTCTGCCCCGGACAGCAATCTCAGTCGCTCGAGCTTCGAGCTAGCTTGTGATCTCAATTCTCAACCGTGTATAATCTTCGAAGCATTGGCCTGCTAGATTCAGACGTCAAAGGCCACGCTGCCACAGGCCCACAACGTTCGGGGCAGGTGATGTCCGCGTTCGCCGAGCACACGGGGGCATCGAACTCATCGTCACGGCCGGTCTACGACGTCCTGGTCCTGGCCCGCTAGCCCGTCCCAGGCGCTGCAGCGGCTCCTCGCCGGCTTGCGGCCGTAATTCCAGGCGCTGCAGAGCACGGGGGCGCTGAAGCGGCGAGGGCGTTCCCCGCGCCCTCGGCCGACGAGCCCGCGGGGGTGCTCCACCGCGTTCCAGAGGCCCGACGCGACGGACCTGGGCCTCCGTCCTCCCCTCGGCCACGGCGCCGGTGGCATCCAGCTCCCCGTCCGGGCGCGCCTGAAAGGACAAGGACGGGGACGATCGAGTCGTCGCTCGATCCGAGCCGCAGAAGATCAATCTAACGGCTGAAGGGTACTAGGGGTGGACGGTATTTGAAATACCGTCCACCCCGGACGATATTTCGAGTCCCGTCCTCCCCGGGTTGTCGCGTGAACGCCTCCGTGGCTCGCCGGAGAGCCGCCGCGCGCTGGGATTCGCCCCCCCCCCCCCCCTCGAGAACCTTGAGTTCGTATAGCGCCGGCGCGGCAGGCCGCCAACGGCGATGTGTGAGCCGCGCCGATCCAGCAAGTCAAGGCCCAAGGCGTTCGTCAAGGCCCACAAGACCCAGCACTCGTGTGAACGGCCCGGAATGGTTGGTATAGGCGCTTGCACGCGCGCTCGGGCGTGGCCAAGGATAAATACACTACTTGATGTGAGGAGAGGGTATGATGTAACAAACTAAGAACTTGCTCCAAGCAAGCTGTCCTCTGCCCGATGGATACGATTCTGTCCTCGTGATCCCAATTTCTTGCTTTCCTTCCCGATTCCGTTCTTCCTCCTGCCCCAGTTACCTTGCTGTAGTTAACACGATGTGCCGGACCAGGCCGCCGCGTTCTCGGCGCCGGCGTCCGGCGCGACCAGGGCGCCGCGAAGCATGGCGTGCACCCTGATGCCCGCGCGCACCCGCTGCGAACGGGCCAGGCCGGCTCCCAGGTGGCACTGCCTGACGCGGCCGCCCATGGAGAGCTCGACGTCGCCGCTGGCCAGGGCCAGCGACCAGGCCGACCTGCGCTGGCGTGGTGCGCTTGACATTGGCGCGGATGGCCTAGTAGCTGTCCTCTAGTGCGCGGGGGAAAGGAAGATGACATGTGGGGCCATACAATCTATTGTCTTAAGAGTTTTGTTCCGGTGGTCCTTTTCATAAAAAACAGCACGAATATTAAAGCAGTAAAATAATCAATAAAATGTGAGAAGGAAATGCTGTTTGATCTGAATTTATGTTTCTTGATGATCCTTATAGAATCATATTGAAGAATTATTGAGACACAGACTGTTCTCCTTGCAGCCAGTGTTCAGACTAAAATAATGTGGTCAGACCATTACTAACAATGCTCTCGACTGCTACACTGAACAAGCCTTGAGTTCTCTGGGTTTCATGCAATGGTTTTCCTTTACTACGTAGTCGATGATTTCACCTTTAAGCATCTACTCTAGTTTATAGCATGTCTCGTAGTGACAATATTATATCTTGTTAATATATCTGTCTAGCACACTGCTCTGATTCTATTCTGCTCACTTCTTATGAGAGTGTTAGCAGATCAATGTTGATTGACTATTTTTAGTTTTCTTGTAGATACTTGAGGGAAGCAATAATCCTTTCAGTAATTTTACATTTTCTTTTACTTTTGTAACCTTTTGTACTAGTAGGTTAGTAATGTTAAGTTAGTCGTAGGCTATTAGCAACAAATTAGTCCATCAGAAAATGTCAAAAGGAATTGCTGATTGATCTGACTGAAAATATGTAGGTCAACATCTCAGTATGCATTTAGAAGTAATGATATTACATTGGCTTTCACAAACAAATTAGGAGGGTCTGTGGTGATGAACAGGACAATCAGTATTGTTGATATGTAAGCTTCTGCTGATTGAGAAAGACCAATATGGTTTAGTTGGGATGTACTGCTGCTATTTGTATGTATTTATCAACAAAATTAAAACTCTAAATCTGAATGTGTTCAGGTGCTCACAGCTGCCACAACTACAAGGAGCTGATTGGTCATGTTTGTGCATTGATCCGAACCGTACCATGGTGCTTGACAACGTGTGGCACAAGGGCAAGAAGGATCTGACTGTGAAGAAGGCACTAATTGTGGTGGGCAAGAAGAAGGATCTTGAGCCCCTGTGTTTATCACTCCTTTGTCGAATATGTGTTAGTTCTTCTTTGGGTGTTCTTGATGTCTGAAATAATCAAGTCTTGATGTATGAAATAATTGATGTCTGAAATAATCACGTCTTGATGTCTGAAATAATCAAGTCTTGATGGACTTATGCTTCCCTTAAGAGTGGATGAACTGATGCTTCCCTTAGAGTTCTAAAAGATGAACTGATGCTTTTTTGTTGCAAATGATTGATAAATAGCCTCGGTTGCATTGTGTTCCTGGTTTCAGTTTTGTAATCTCATGTTTCAAGTAACCATTTTGTAAACTCCTATTTCAACTGTAACCCATCATATTTAATGTTGACAAAGTGATGTGTATAAGTAATATTCAAACTGTAATTCATCATATTTAATGTCGAGATAGTGATGTCAATAAGTAAACAATCTTGGCTCCAAGATTCTTTTAGAATTCTAGGGACTCAGCACCCACCTTAAGCAAAGCAAAAGACCATTTCAATCAGTTTACAGCACGGAGGTGTTATGCACACCAAGAAGCTCAAGTTTGGGAACAGAACTACAGATACTAAAGCCATATACATCCAGAGAAATGCTAGCATCACAGAAGGAAATCAGGCCACCGTAGTCTTCAGATTCATCAGGAACTTCTCATGGACTTTTTTCTTGCTGATTTCACCTCCGATCTGAGTATCTTCTGTGCCGGCCCCCACTATCTTCAACAAATCTTTTCATACTCTTCCAATACACATTATGAAAATAAATGTCATTTCTCAGCTTCCAGAGCCGCCACAAAGCAGTTGCACAAATTATATTGGTAATAGTAAATCTTTTCTGACTCAGCCAACAAGTTCCTATTGATTCAAAACCATCCCCAACTTTCCTTCCAATAATTATTGAAGAAATATCAGTCCACATCCGATCAGCTACCAGAAACACAAAAAATAGATGTTGGGCAGACTCTTTCTCAATTCTTGGCTCAAAGAACTGATGACTATAACAGTTGGATAATGTACAATCTCGCAACATCTACCAGTTAAGTAAAAGAAAGTTAACACTATTTAGCATTTATCAATTACAAAACTAAATGCACTTATTCCTTGTCGTGTTCATTTACTTTTGATGAAAGTGAAGAAGCTAGCATCACTGCAAGACTGACGAAACTGCGCATTCAGGGAGGGGTCTGAAACCGGTGAGGGTCAGAGCTAAAACCGTGGGGGGATGGAGCTGCCGCCGTACCCGGAAAATTTGGATCGGCGAGGGAAGGGGACGCGCCTGGGAGGTGTCAGCGGTCGTCGCCCTAGATGTATGATGCCGCTACGGCGGCGGGCGCAGCAAGGCGGCGCTCGTGCCTCACCAGCCGTCGGTGATGGTCGCAGGCGGTGAGGGCAGGCATCCGGCAGGGTGACACATCGGTGAGGCAAGAGAGATCAGAGAAGAGGCGGCGAGCACTGGTCCAATCTGCGGACGCACATGTAGAGGAAGAGGATAGAGGTTGAAGATGAATCGGATTGGTCACGGGTTGGGCCTCATTAGGGCACGGGTCGGGCTGGGCTCAAAACAGTACCCAGGTGGGGAAAATAAAATTAATTATTTTGCTGCTTTAAGATTTGTGCTATTTTCATGAAAAGGACTACCGGAGCAAAACTCTTATCTTAATACAATAGTGTTAAAAGAAGTCATCACATTCGCCGAGAGGATCTAGAAATTCCCACGTTAATTTAAAAAAAAAGAAGGACTTGCACCGTCGGATTTTATGAAGATCTAATGGCTTAGATTTATCTAAAGAGTCAATATCAAATACGACTAAAAATATTAGATTATTAATAGAAAAGATAATAATATGCATATAATAAATTCTATAAAAGAAAAAGCATATACAACCAATAAGATAAGCAACTCTTTACTAATTTCTCATCTGCAGTTCCAGAAAAACAATAACACATACCAAAACCAAAATATGAAAATTAGCACTTTTTATTTTGGAAAAGCACTGTGGCAATATGCGTGATGTCGTGTGTGGCAACAACACTAGGACGACATCGTCTTCCGCTCCATGGCTCCCTAGGCGAGCGACTCATGTCCGGACCATCCGGGATAGATTTTATTTCTCCTCCTGCATTGCATCTGCTGATTTGCTTTCATAGAAGATTAATTATTTTTATTTGCGACTGATTTAGAATATGAATAAAATTTTATTCATCACATTTAAAATTCTCCAATCGGCTAGACATAGGCTTGGTTGAGTTGATGGTGGCTGCCTAGGCGGCAAGCATTCCTTGACCTACAGAGATGTGTCCCTAGGCTTGCAGGATGCCTGGAGCTAGAGACCAGCCACGAGAGGTGGTAGTGGTTAGCACTTAGGCCCCGTTTAGTTCCCAAAATTTTTTCTACAGTATCCGTCGCATCAAATCTTTCGACACATGTATGAAATATTAAATGTAGTTGAAAAAATAACTAATTACACAGTCTAACTGATTAGCACGAGATGAATCTTTTAAGCCTAATTAGTTCATGATTGGACATTATTTGTCAAGTAACAACGAAACATGCTACAGTAAATTTTCACCCTACTTTTTGCAAACTAAACGCGGCCTTAGCAGTATGGTGGTGGCTAAAGCGCCACTAAAGTCATCACGAGCTACTCTCATATGTATCCCATGCGCGTTCTCGAGAGAATGACGACAGTTGCATGCGGCCAGGACAGGTACAAGTTTCAATAGAGGAGGATGATCATTGGACTAGCAAGAGGGCAATAAATAGAGGTGAAGACGAGCCTTGGCCATCGCCCATCTATCGGACCACCCGAGTGATTTAGATTTTTTTTGCCACTATATAAAAAAGCTACCATGTTCAACTGATCAACAAGCTGTATGCAGCTGCTACCTGCAACGCGACCTAAGCATCGGGAGTAATCTTTTATGCTCTAGAATCCGCAATGGATGAGACTGTTAGACAGACGCCTCGGCCACGCTGTAAAAAATGCAATTAACTTCTAGCTTGCATGGGCGATGATTGACGACATCTTCGGTGGAGTGAGGAGGTGAGGACAAGAACATTGGCCGCATACAGCCTGAGCTCGGTGGTTACCAATTAAAAAGCTGCATGTCAGGCAGTGCAGAATATAACGGATCAATTGTTGGCCGAGTCCGAAAGAAACAATGGTTGCTTTCTTAGGAGATGAGCTAACCATAGCATAGAGAAAGATAATAAGGTAATAAACCCAAGAAACTAACAGGTCATTACATGATGATGGATAATTGCATGGAATAGAGTCATAGCAGCGACACGGCTTGCTTTTTGCATTTTTTTGCAGGGTTAGCAAAAGAAGGAGAAGGGATGAGGGTGCTAGCGCTAGAGAAGGGAGGAATTAGCAAGTTTGGCAACATGAGAGCGGGAAGGACACAAAATCGAGTCGCAATATGATGTATTAGTTATTACTCCCTCCATCCAGTTTTGATAGATATATTTTAAAAACTCGAATGTTCAAAAATGATAGATATATTTGCTATTAGAATGGGATGTGGCAATAAATAGCACTAGTAACGAGAAGTTCCCAGTTAAAATATTAGAGGACCAACAAAAAGTCTGTGTTGCATTTATTAGATTAATAAGCACACTTGGTGCTCTTGGTCATTGTGCCATATGGAAATATATCTATCAAAACTGGATGGAGGGAGTATCAAGCAAACTTCCAGCAAGGCGCAGTTGATAGTCACAATGAAGCTGTGCAGCTAGGGATCGGTACGCACAATGTAGGAGCTGATTAAGTGTGGCAATCTATTCTTCAAAGTCGCATGTTTGCGTTGAGATATTGATCTATCTATGTTGAATAAAAACTTCATCAAGAAAATTAAAGATTAGACAACACTTAATTGTTGCAAATCATAATTGGGTGACAGGGGAAGCATAAACTATGGACATCAGATGTGTCCAGCTGGACCGACTGCACCATACAAATTTCTTTTGAAAACAACCTTACAACATATATTGTAGATGTAGCAATCTTACAGAAAGGTCCTCCAAAGCGGAGCTAATTATGGACCAGGCCTAAACGAATAGACACACGCGAACACCTCCACTCACTGCAGGAGCGAGAACCTAGAGGAATTCACGAGCGAGCTACAAAACACAGTCGTCACCTCCATGAAGCTCACCGACGAAAGCCACCAGAGGCTCCGGAGTCCGAAGGAACTCATAATGATGCTTGGAGCTATAGGGCCGAGAAGCCTACCCAGGAGTTTGAAGAGGAAGAATACTTCGTTGATGAAGACCAACACCGGTGACCCAAGGACGCAGAGGAAAGCGATGCCAACATGTAGAAAGCAGAATCCTCAAATCCAAGGGAAGTTTTGCAATGCAACAAACAATAGAGGTCTACAGGAACCCCGAGAGAAAAAAGCTCAAAACTGCTTCGATAGAAAAGATAGCGGGGTGAGATGAGAAGCAAACTGGAGCTACAAAAAAATTAGCATGCAAAGACCACTTAGATTCACTCTGAAGAATAGAAGCAAATCCACAGCACAAGCAAGCAAATCTATCGTGACTCTAACCAAAACAAAAACTAAAGTAACCAGATCGGTAGAAACCTGGAAGCAAGAGAAAGTAGGGGAAAAAGAGAAAAAAGGAAGAAGATGAAGAGCTGAACCAGGGAGCAAGGAAACGAAGGAAGAGGGATGAGATTCTGTCAGGCAGAGCGAGATGAAGAAGAGGGAGGGAAGGAACCTTTATTCGAGCTCACCCTGCAGCCATCATAGCAAGCCACAACGACGAGGGCACTAGCGGCACCAGTAATAGCCACAACTGCGCGGGGGGGGGGGTCCATCCGAGCATAACAAACTACAGATAGTATACGCTAAGAGAAAGGAGGCTGCCCCACCTCCCTCTCATCATCAGGCTGGGAGCGATGGGATCTCTATGAGCTATAGTAGAACAGGATGGGAGACGATAAGATTAGGGGAAGCTTCGCAAGCTCGTTTGATAATCAGAAGGGCATCGGGTAAGGCATTGCTTACAAAACGATGGTTGTTTAGTGATGATAAAAATTTAGATCCTATAATATTTATATATATATCTATCTCTTTTTACCAAATACTCATAAACACTTTGATCAATATGAATAAATCAATTGATCTATAAGAAAATATTTAAGTTCATTAGATCTTGAAGTTAGAAATATATGAACTACGAATAGATCCATTGATCGTACAAATTTAGGCTATACAAAATAGAGCATGCGGAAGAGTACAACAAATAAATATAAACATGTTTTAAATGTTAAGAGGGTTTAGGAATTATAAAATTAGTTGAAAAGTAAAAGAACATATAGCGCTAAGTTTTATGATGATTTAGTGGTTTTATTAACCTGTGGCATTACCCTGGTATTGATTTACGTTGGTATTATAACTTTGATGGTCCCAGAATTTACTTGATCCGGAAACAACAAAAAAAATTATTTCAATTAATTAATTTTAAAATTTTAAAATAAATATAAATATAAGTACGGAAATTCTAGATACCTAGCGCGGGCCATCTTGCTAGTTGCCCATTGCATCCGGTGATAAGCCAAGCTAATGTCCTGGAATCGCAGCGCTAGGAACCCGATATTGTCTTGAAATTGCTCATGATCAATTCACAGATTCAACTGTGATAATGCTGTCATCGTCCACACTCCACATGTCCTGCGCACTTGAGAGCATAGCCATGTCGAACTGCTCTCCCCCGGACAGCAAGCTCAGTCGAGCTGCAAGCTTCTGATCTGAACTGTGTAGAATGTGTGAGGAGCATGACAGTGATACAAGTGCATCTAAGGCGGCAGTAGCTTAACATGGCCGCAAAATCTTGGGTCGCAATTTGGGCTAGAAAACGAACGTCGTAGATTAATATGGACGCCAGCCAGTCCGAGGCGCTGCAGTAGCTCACCGCCGGCGTGCGCTTGTACTTCCAAGGCCGAGCGCGTGACCGGCGTCGCCGTGGGCAACGAGGTGCTCACGCGGGCGCCGGTGCAGCTCGCGATTGACGCGCGTACGTGTGCCCGTGTCCAAGACTAACTCCCTCGGCGCGCTCGCCACCTCGTACCCGCCGGCGGCCGGCGGCAAGGGCGGCGAGGTAGACAGACCCTGTTGGGTGAAGCCCGCGCTGGCGGCGGCGACGAGCCGGCGACCCTACGGATGCTTGGCCAGACCAGAGCATGAGAGGGCTTTCCTCGAAAAGAAGCGGCGACGGCGCGGCGTTCCCCACGCCCTCGGCCGATGAGCCCGCGCAGAGCTCCAACCCGTTCCAGAGGAGCGACGGACCTCGGCCTCCGGCCTCCCCTCCGCCATGGCGCTGGCGGGGCATCCAGCTCCCGCCCCGGCCGGCCGCGTTTGCAGGACAAGGACGGGGACGACTGAGTCGTCGATCGATCTGGGCCACACGTGACCAATCCAACGGCTGATGGGCACCAGTGGTGGACGGTATTTGAAATACCGTCCACCGCCGGATGGTATTTCGAGCACCGTCCTCCCCGGGTCGCCGCGGGGACGCCGCCTTGGCTCGCCGGAGAGCCGCCGCGCGCCCGGGATTCGATCGCCTCCCTCTCCTGAGCACCCCTGAGGTCGTCCTTGGCGCCGTCCGCCTCTCCGACGCGACGTCGTCGTAGAGATGAACCTCCTCGACGCGACGCGGCGCTGCTGGGTTTGGGCGGCTGCCGGCCGACGCCGGACTCGGAGGCTGGAGTGGTCTCGCTGCCCAACAGGCGGCAGAAGCGGGTCGGGAGGACCGGGAGAGGCCGGCCGGTGCCTTACCGCGGCGCGGTGCGTGCTCCGATCCGAGGCCGCCTCGGATATTTGGAGATCGCCGGATATTTGGACCGGACGCCGGGGAGCAGCGTCACAACGTGAAGGTGCAGCGGATTGGAGGTCATCGCCTCATCGGTGGGGGTGGCGGCGCCCGTGTTGGACTCGGGACGCGCAGCAATCACTGGGTTGCAGTTGCAGGGTTGGCGTCATCCTCCGTTCGAGTTCTTTGGGGAAAAAAAATCATGCAATGTTTGCTTGAAAGCTTAAATCAATTCGTCCCAGATACGAAAGAGTTTCATTGTAACTACTTGAATATAATTTCTTTTTAATTATGTTTACACTTTGAAACCCTTGATCAATACAAAAAAAAATAGGCAAAGGGAAGTACAAAGCTAGTATATGTGTAAACTGAAAAAACGAGCTCCCACATAAGCTCATCCTGAATCCTGATCTATTGCGTCGTGGAGCGCCGGCTGTCGTGAAGAAGGCACCGGTGATATCCTTGGCCGAGGCGCGTCCCACATGGACTTCTTGTCAAACATGGCCGGCAACTCGTCCACGACCGTCACCGTGCCGTCCTCGAAGCTGTACCTGCACACGCCATGGACGACCTCCTCGCTTCCCGTCGTCGCCCACCTCGGATCCCTGCCACGAAGTAGGCGCACCCGCCGGCCACCTCCGCACCAGCGAACTCCCCAGCGTCGACGGCGAAGCTGCTCTCCCAGCCGAGGCACAGGCAGAGGCGCGCTCGGTGGTGCCGCGGCCGCGCTCCCCTCTCCACCCACCGGGGAGGAGCCGCCCCGTCGTCGTCGTCGTCCGCTTCCAGCGCGTGGACGGACACCGAAGCCTCCGCCGGCGGGTCCGCGTCCATGAGACGGACCTGCAGGGCCTCCGGCCTCCCCTCCGCCATGGCGCTAGCAGGGCACCCATCCGCCGGCGGGTCCGCGTCCATGAGACGGACCTGCAGGGCCTCCGGCCTCCCCTCCGCCATGGCGCTAGCAGGGCACCCATCCGGCTCCTGCCCGGCCGGCTGCCCGCCTGGCCCTGCAGGACAAGGACGGGGACGACCGAGTCGTCGCTCGATCTGGGCCACACGAGACGAATCCAACGGCTGGTGGTTACCAGGGGTGGACGGTATTTGAAATACCGTCCACCCCCGGGCGGTATTCCGAGCACCGTCCTCCCCGGGTCGCCGCGGGGACGCCGCCTTGGCTCGCCGGGGAGCCGCCGCGCGCCCGGGATTCGTTCGCCTCCCCCTCCGCGAGCACCCTGATGCCGTACATCTCCGGCGCCGTCCGCCTGTCTGACATGACCAGCGCGCCGCGCCGCGGGCGTGCGTCCTGATGCCGTATTGCGGTGGGATGTTCGCGCGCGCGCACTCGCCGCGGGTCGGGCATGCCGGCGCCGGCGCGCCCCGGTGGAACCACCCCGCCCTGCAGGGCCAGCTCGCCGTCGCCGCGCTGGCCAGGGCCAGGCCGACGTCGCGCGCTCGACTCTGGCGCGGACGAGCTCGTAGTCGTAGCTGTGTCCTCTAGCGTGTGGGGGAATAGGAATGTGGCCTTCTCCATATCGGAAACGGACTGGCCTTTCTTCAATAGCTGACATGTGGACCATACAGAAGTCCTCACATCCCGTGTCGGACTCGAATCTCGGTCGGGGCCAAATTTTCCGTCTACAAAAAGGCACACCAACAGGCCGGGGTCCTCCAGCCGACCGATCAATCTCCAAGTTCGACGGACAACGGTAGCGTCCGGCGACAGCAAGAGGTTGCCATCGATCATGGGCTCCACCGCCGACGAAAACAGCAGCGCGCTCTCGCCGGCGGCGCGCCAGAGGAAGCCCGCCGCCGGCGCCCCCGTCAGGTGCGGCGGCGTGACGTTCACGGTGACGGAAGGCAACGAGGTGGCGGAGGTGGCGAGGGGCGGCGCGGCGCGCGTGCTGGAGAGCGAGAGCTTCCTCGACGCGGGCATCGGCGGCACGCGGCACCACTTCGTGAACGTGCAGGGGGAGGCCGAGGCCATGCTGTTCCTGGTGTCCGTGCGCGAGGACCAGCGCCGCATCGTCGCCATCCGGAGGGTTTCTTAGTTACGCAGCTGCCTGCTGGTTTGGCGCAAAGACACCGCTGCACCAAACGTGTGGAAAGACACGTGTCATGTTCTAATGGCACCGACCCTCAAATCGAACTTGCGTGTAATTCGGCTAACGCGATAAATGTTCTGCGTCTTTTGGTTGAATCTCGTCGTAATGGAACAATATAGGGTATAATCATCTTTTTTTGAAATACATATGATCTATATTATTCTAAGACTACTGCTGGTAAAAAAAGGACAATTACCCGTGCTGAATCTAAACCTTTAAACCCAAACTTTGAATCTGATGATGGACATGTTTCAGCACAACGAATCTTAGCTCATTTTCACTACAGTGAAATTACTCTAACAATAATATCATCATAGATAATTATTGTTCCTACTAGGAGTACATAGTAAACGGCTAGCCGAGGTTCAGGCCTTCAGGGTGCCGGGGTGACCGACGTGGCGCGCGTGCTCCAACGTCCAGGCGGCGGCCACCAGCCTGCTCCGCCACCCAGCGGCGGCGGCGGCACGTCGTGGCTGGGCTGCCCGAAGATCGCCAGCCCGGCGCCGCCCCACGGCCCCACGTCCTCGTCGACGTCGGAGGTGGACGGGCTGTGGTGGTGGTGGTGGTGGTCATGGTGGTGCCCCGCCGCTCCATCGCCGCAGAGGCACCGCGCCATGGCGCTGGCGAGCAGCCTCGCCGCGGCGACGGCGGTGAGGACGACGACCACGGCCAGGAAGTAGTCCAGGGCCGACGGGTGGGTGTCCTGGCATCCGCTGAAACCCAGGCAAAACATTGTGCTCCAGGTGATCAGGCTGTGCCACAATCACAATAGTGGAGGCCTGGAGGGTCTTGTTGCCATATATTTCGCCGAAGTGAGCCGGGCTTGGGGAGTGAACTGAAGGTGGTTGGATTCGTTGCTTGGTCCGGAGCCTGCAAGAGGAAAGAGACCTGTGCACCGGTGCCTTCCTTGGAGCTTTGAGAATGAAGTTGCATTTCAGACAACGACTGGACACTTGCTTTTCTGAATACCTTTTGGAATGGGGTCAGCCTAAGCTTGAGCTACAAGTGACCAATGAACTGGGGATTCTCTTCGGATGTACATGTACTGAAGTTGGAGCACACAGCATCTGATATGGCCCTGTTTAGTTCCCAAAAAAAATTCCTACAGTACCCGTCACATGAATTTTTTGGACATATGCATGGAGCATTAAATACAGTTGGAAAAAATAACTAATCGCACAATATAACTGATTAGCACGAGATGAATCTTTTAAGCCTAGTTAGTCCATGATTGGACATTATTTGTGTTGACGACCAAAATTGGCAGTAACCTGAACGGACCGGTCTGACCGGTCTAGGCGTTTGTAGACGGTCTGGCATGACCAACCGGTAGGTCCGACCAGTCTAGGAGGAGTCCGAGTACAATTAGAGTTCTTAATAGATTTAGATCTGTAAACAAGATTTCTTGCGGGGTAAGTCTTCCCCACCCTATAAATATAAAGGGTCACGGCCGATTGAAGGAACAACCTAATCGAATTTATCAAAAACACATCTTTTATCTTTTTACCTTTATCCTACTTTTCCAACCTCTACATGCTGTTCTTCTCTCGTCTCCATGGCGTTTGAGAACGGCCTAGCTGGCTTGTCGAGCCTAGGGCAACCCTACACGCGCTTGCCCCGACGGGGTCCCTCCCGGACAAGCGTTCGTAGGATCGTCGCCGTTCTGCACGGCGACCGGTCTGACCGCTCCACGCAGGACGCGTCGCGCGACCTAGCGCGATCGTGTGTTGGCCCGTAAAAGGCGTCAACAATTTGTCAAATAACAACGAAATGTGATACAATACCAAAACCCAACTTTTTCGCGAGCTAAACACAACCATGAAATTCATGGAATGCTTTTTTAAAAAAAAAACTTTCAGGACAAGGGTGTCTATTATACATTTATACAAGAACAGATCTACTCATAAATTCCCAAAAGGTAGTGAACACGACACCATACCACCACCCTTCCATCTCAATACTTTGACCACTAAATTATAACACCTGCAATCCAGCACCATGCAAAGCTTGCACTGTCGTACTTGTTGTACCCAATCAGTCAGAGAGCATTTTAACGCTCCACCAAATCATTTGGTTAGAGCATGCGTATTTGGAAAGGGATGCGACAATCCTTGATCCGGTCTCATCATTTGTGGTAAACTTCTATTGGACGATCGAAACCAGTGACGGCACCCACCAATCTGTCCATAATCAACTCTACTGACCTAAATCCAACCTGGAAGGACAAAAAACAGATGGTTTAGTGAAAATACCACTGAAGGGGCCAAGAACAGAATAAGAGTTTGCAGCCAAAATAGAACACCTTGTCTAGAAGTATCTCCCGAAATTTCTCTGGGTATATACAGATGGTGTTGAAGTTCTCTTTTGCAACCTGAAAACAGGTAGTGAAAAAGGGAGTAAGAATTGCAAATTTACTTATGCTCCAGGGAAATTTAAAGGTCAAGAAGCATGGAAGAACCAAGCACTTCTCTTAAAGTTCTATCTACAGCCCTGTGTATTCTTCCTTTTCTTTTTCCTCGGCTTGTAATAGCTACTTCTTTTGTTGTTTAATACATGTTCAGGCATTATCTGTTCAACGTGGCCCACTGTAAGCTCAGGATTTTGAGCTTATACGGTAGTCATGATTAGGATCAGAAAGTGCAGCAGATAAGAACACATACTTGTAAAGACTTAAGCCCTTAACCTAAGTCAAGCAAGCCCTACATAGCATCACAAATTTTGATACAGTAAAAAGAAAGTGTCAGACATCAATCTGAATCAAAAGAACCAACCTCTGAAACTAATCTGTTTCTCTTGTATGAAGTCCAAGGTTGAGGCTCCATGATAAAAACCCCGCCCTGCAAAGCAAGAGAGCCAACAGTGAAAATATGTAATTTCCTCTTACCATTGATGCACAATTTTGAAAAACTCAGCAAAGAGTCATACATACCGGTCTTAGAAGCCTCCAGATCTTTACAAATAAAGTAACTAGGCCATCATCACCCCAGTTCAGGTGGATCCATTTTGTCACACTTAAACTACACATTGGAACAACAAAATAAGCTAATGCCACGACGAGGATGAAAAGAAGAAAAACATTAATTCCTGAGAGATCGCGGTTCGTAATGTGTATAACTTACCAAAGTATAGTGTCATATTGTTCTGAACATCCACCCAAACTTTCTACAAAATTTTCACGTCGAAAAGATACAATTTTGAAAAGATCATTGTGTTTGTTCCCATTTGAAAATTCAGGTGCCACTTCTCCTGCAGAGCTCTGAGATGGGGGATTTGAAGATTCTTGAGCTTTAACATTTTTTGTAGCCACCTTATCCTGCCGCGTTATCCTTCGCAGATTCCACTTAGCAGTCTCGATCAAACCTAACAGGGCAAGATCACAACCACATAAAATACCAGGGGAATCAAAATATTTACAAGGGTTTATTATAGCAATTCAAACCTGAATCAATATCAACTCCAAGGATTCTTCGACATTTAAATTTCATGGCTGCACAATATTAAGAAAGAAAACAAAAGTGAGAAACTCTAAGGACAGTAATCTTGCACTTGAGACCTTTGGCAACAAGAACAACTACACAGCACTTTATACGAATGATGTATCAGAACTTAGTAAATGGAATTCAGAGTTCATCGCCAATACTCAATAAGCAAATGGAATTCAGAGTTCATCACCAGAGTTCATCACCAATACTCAATAATAGGAATAAAATATAACATTTACAGCAACAGCTGACTACAATAATTGCAGTTGAAAAGTGCCACATGAACAGCAAAACAGAACCAAGAATTACCTAAGCCAATAGTTACCAGGCCCTGGTTGCATCCAATATCAAGACAATCCTTGTTTTCAAACCACTGCTTGTTGAATGCCTCTAGGCGAGGATCTTCACCAACATTACGATCGATCTGCAGAATGATTGAAGATACATATCAGCTGAGAAATGTTAAATCCCCTGTCTCGCTACTCAGGCTTGGTACGCTATACAGTATAAATGTTGGCAAATCTTTTGGAAGGAGGCTACATGTAACAGGTCATCTACTCCATACCTGGCTCACTAGCCCGGTCAGCAACCACACTCAGGCCAGTACCAGTGTTTCCATCCCTTGAATCATTTCCTGGCTCACACTTACGGGATGCAAATTTACTTTCTCTGGGTCATTGGGTCATCATCCAATTGGACTAATCCAGACTTCAAAACAATAAAAATGGGATACAATTGGTGACCCAGAACTACACACTGGGCAGCCACTTGCACCCCACACACTAGCTAAGAACTATAGGCGCATAGCAACTAGCAGCCATCTATTTCAATCACATATGGGGTCAAGTTTAGCAATGTGCACGCGGCCATGAAGTTATGCTACGAATTGTGACAAAAACCAAATCAATAAAATAACAACAGACCACCCTTGTCATCTCTCTGTGTTCCTCGATTGCTTGAGAAGCGCAAACCCCGGCCACGGAACTGCACGGCCCTAAATCAAATGCAGCTCAGCAAAACAGCGCTGCAGCCTGTCAGACCTCAGGAGCATTCCGTCAAACAGCTACAGGACGGTGAGGCACATCCAAACCCGTTCTGAATTCGAAGAACTAAAACATCCAAAACACCCAAACCCCATGAGGCCATGAGCACCGCAACCTCCGGTGAGGCACACCATCGAACAGCTGGCGACCACGCGTAAACAGCAATGGGCCGTGGACTCCGGGGTGGGACGGCGAAAGCATCAAAGCAAGGCGGTTTCGCGCTCACCCGGTAGCCGTAGTAGTTCCTGTAGTTGCCGTAGATGAAGACCTCCTTCTTCTTCCGCTTCTGCCCGCCGCCGCCGCCTCCTGCGCCTCCCTCTCCCTGTTCGTTGCCCCGCTTCCTGTTGGCCTCTCTTTTAGCGCCCCCGGGCGCGGACGGCGCGTCCTCCGGCTCCGTCGCGGTGGCCATGCTCCGGGAAGGGATGGGACGGGATGCGCGAGTGGCCCGCGAGGGAGGCTTTTCGAATTGGGGACGAGAGAAACGGCGCGACGGCGAACGCGGCGGGAGAGGCGGCGGCGGAAACCCTCGCGCGATTTGCGATGCGGCGCCGAATTTAGGAAGGACGATGGAGGAGGGCGAGGACGGTTTGGGCCGTGGGCCTGAGAAAGGAGCGGGCCAGTTTAGTAAAGAGTAAATTTTACAAGTCGTCCTTAAATTTGTCCTGAGTTTTCTTTCCGGTCCCGATACTTCTAAAATGCACATAATAGTCTTTAAACTTATTTTGAGTTTTCATGCGGTACTCCTAAAATACACATAATAGTCTTTAAACTTATCTCACGCTCTCATCCGGGTTTTTTTCAATTTGTCCTGAGTTCTCATCCCGATTCTCGTACTCTCAAAATACACAAAATGATCCATAAATTTTTTCCACGTTCTCAAACAAGTCCATATACTCCCAAAATATTGAGAAAAAACTTTTATGAATTGTTTCAAACTTTTTAGATTTTCAAATCAAGTTATAATCTCACTCAAAATTGATAAAAAAAATTATGAGAAATCATCGTGGATACAATATTTGATTATTTCTACAGTTATCTAGATATTTTGATATTTCACATTCAATTTATGATAATTTATCCATAAATTTTGGATCCACTTTGAGTGGTAATCAAACTTGATGTGAAAACCAAACATTTTTTAAAAAAATAGCAAAAGTTTTTTTTTCTAAATAAATAATGCATTTTGGAAGCATATGGACCTTGATGAGAGTGTTGGATAAGTTTAAGGACTGGGATAAGAACACGTGATAAGTTTACGGACCATTATGTGCATTTTGAGAGTACGAGGACCGAGATTAGAACTCGAGATAAGTTTAAGGATCGGAATTGAGAACTCGGAACAATTTTAAGAACTATTACGTGCATTTTAAGAGTACCGGGACTGGAATGAGAACTCGGACGGACAAGTTTAAGGACAGCCGGCGAAATTGACTCTTGGTAATAATGAAACTCACGTCTAGAATTCTACAAGTTCTAGAAGCTAAAATAAACAAACGATTGTTAAAAGGATCCGATTGTTAGAATCCAACCGTCTCTACACCATACTCCACAAGTTGTATCCTGCCGATTTATTACAGTTCTTAAGAGTCAAAACTTTTTTAAAACTTGTAATCTACACGAGTAGGTCTATCAATCCAAAGAGAGAATAAACCGGCCTATGCAGTTACTTACAAAAATACCGAGTAAAAAAAAAAGGCCTTGCATGATAGCTGGTGTTTGGCAGATATTATCTGATGTTTTGTTTTATACTATGAGATAATGGCACCTCAGGTTTTCCCTAAGAAAAATATTTTGTCCATTTGGATTTCATTTCTCAACCCCCAGCGTTTATATGGAAGTTGTACATACGATCTGCACGCCTGCTTACACAGAGTAGGGTCTCACACACACACAGTAATTGCCAAGGCTTTTCCAGCCGTTGGTTGCCATGCCAACGTCCAGCCGGGCAACGGCACCATGCGCCGCCTACCTACAGCGTCACGCAACCCAACCCTATTCCTACAACAATCCTACTCTGACAACAGCCAGGACACAGCCTCCTGTTAATAACGCACGCGACACGGCGCGGGCGCGACGCGCGCGGCGAGCCGAGCGAGGGCAGGGCAAACACGGGCGGGGGAAGCGGGGTGGCGGCCGGCCGGCAAGGCGCATCTCCTCCGGTGGCCCGCGCCCGCCCGCCTGCGCGCTCTCCTCCGAGCCGATGGGGGGCTGCTACTCCGCCTACGCCTGCTCGCGGAAGCTGCGGGGGCAGATCTCCTTCGTGCTCCCCGTCCCCGAGCGCGACCGCGACGACCGCTCCAGCAGCGACGGCGCCAGCACGAGCACCGCCTCCCCGTCCCCGTCCCCGCGCGCGGACGCCGCCGCGCCCGCCGTGGTCCGCACCACCACCGCGGCCGAGTTCGCGCGGCGCTACGTGCTGGGCCGGGAGCTGGGCCGCGGCGAGTTCGGGGTGACGCGCCGCTGCCGGGACGCCGCCACGGGGGAGGCGCTCGCGTGCAAGACCATCCGGCGGCCCCGCCGCCGCGCGCCGCGCCGCCTGGGGCCCAACGGCGCCCAGCAGCAGCAGGACAGGGCGGCGGCGGCGCACGCGGCCGACGTGCAGCGCGAGGTGGCCATCATGCGCCGCATGTCGGCGCGCGGCGGCGCCGCCGTGGTGCGGCTCCGCGAGGCCTGCTGCGAGGACGCCGCGGCGAGCGGCGCCGTGCACCTCGTCATGGAGCTCTGCGAGGGCGGGGAGCTCTTCGACCGCATCGTCGCGCGCGGCCACTACTCGGAGCGCGCCGCGGCGAACCTCTTCCGCACCATCGTCGACGTCGTCCAGGTTGGCTAGGGTGTGGATGGCACGCCGATCAATCATCATGAGCAAGAAACATTATAACTTAACACAGACCTGGCGATCGCTAACCGAATCTTGTTGCTCTGATCGATGACGCACGCAGCTGTGCCATTCCAACGGGGTGATCCACAGGGACCTCAAGCCGGAGAACTTCCTGTTCGCCAACAAATCCGAGGACTCCCCGCTCAAGGTCATCGACTTCGGCCTCTCCGTCTTCTTCAACCCCGGTACAGTTGCAATGCAATGCAGCGTCTCATTTTGCTTCGCCAATAATAATCTTACCCAATCCCGTGATCATCATCATCGCCAATAATAATCTTACTCATCTGCAGGCGATCGGTTCACGGAGGTTGTGGGGAGCGCCTACTACATGGCCCCCGAGGTGCTCAAGCGGAGCTACGGGCCGGAGGTGGACGTCTGGAGCGCCGGCGTCATGCTCTACATCCTCCTCTGCGGCGTCCCGCCCTTCTGGGGAGGTAGGCGGCGGCGATCGTTCCATCTTTAATTTCTTCCTCTGTGCAGTGCTGCCGAACGAACACTGATCAACAAAGAAACAAACAATCAATGCAGACAACGACGAGAAGATCGCGCAGGCGATCCTCCGCGGCGGCATCGACTTCAGCCGGGAGCCGTGGCCGCGGGTTTCCGGCAACGCCAAGGACCTGGTCCGGAGGATGCTGGACCCGGACCCCTCCACCCGGCCGACGGCGAGGCAGGTCCTGGAGCACCCGTGGCTCAAGAACGCGGACGCGGCGCCCAACGTGTCGCTGGGCGACGCCGTGCGGGCGCGGCTGCAGCAGTTCTCCGCCATGAACAAGTTCAAGAAGAAGGCGCTGGGCGTGGTGGCGCGCAGCCTCCCCGTGGAGGAGCTGGACAAGTACGTGCAGATGTTCCGGCTCATGGACAAGGACCAGAACGGCAACCTGTCGCTGGAGGAGCTCATGGACGGCCTCCACATCAACGGCCAGCCGGTGCCCGAGTCGGAGATCCGGATGCTCATGGAGGCCGCGGACACGGACGGCAACGGGACGCTCGACTGCGACGAGTTCGTGGCGGTGTCGCTGCACCTCAAGAAGATGACCAACGACGAGTACCTGGCGGCGGCATTCCGGTACTTCGACAAGGACGGCAGCGGCTTCATCGAGCTGGAGGAGCTCAGGGAGGAGCTCGGGCCCAACGAGCAGGTCATCCTCGACATCATCCGCGACGTCGACACCGACCAGGACGGCCGCATCAGCTACCAGGAGTTCGAGCTCATGATGAAGGCCGGCACGGACTGGAGGAACGGCTCGCGCCAGTACTCCAGGGCCAATTTCAACAGCCTCAGCCGGAAGCTCTGCAAGGACATGTCGTGAAAAGCCAGACCAATTTGGATTTGGACTTCGGAGGGGGGTAGCCACTATCAATCAACCACGAAAAGAACATTGGTTGCTGTTGATGAACACACGTACTGTTGTTGTTGCTCATCTGACAGAAAATTCATTTCTCGATGGGTAAACTAACTAGGACTGAACTTGCAGATTCAAACTCGTACTTAAAAAAAAAAAGGGACGCCCGGAGGAGGTAGAGGAACAGGACGAAATACAATTTCTGAATTTGAAGCATACATGTAGCTCCCTGAATAGTATACTACAAACTCTCAGGCTCTCTGCCTGCTGGCGAACACCAACTTTCGAACATTTCACACGCATCGCGTCCAACGAACAAACATATTCACAGACAACTCTCAAGATAGGTGATGAAAACAAACTTTCACAGGATCAGGGAAATGGTAGTGAGCATACCATCAGTTTTAGCCATCTTTTAGATAACATGATGCCAGGCGTGGTAATATACACTTAGCAGTCTAGGTAAGTAACCATAGTCAAGTCCTTAGATGCAAATACAAGGACCCTGGAATATTTTGTGGGAATAAATAGAGCTACCTCCAAGTTTAGTTTCCCAGGTCGGTCAGCTGCAAAACCCACCACATAGACACAGATTACCACTTCACAACTAATATTTACAAGGAACAACAGACACAGACCAGCAAACCAAATGAACCCCAACACACATGTAATGATTTTTCAGCCTCCACTCCATTTGCAACCTAGGCCCTTAGGTGACTCCCTGTACACCATCGCAACTGCTGAAAGCTCAACCTCATGGCATCCAATGCAGGATGGAGAGCAACCCAGTCTCATGAGCTTTGAGATTTTCTTGAGGGGGCTCCCTTGAGCTGTTCTCTCATCTAGTACCTACTTTTTTCACAGACACTGCACGCGTCCACCGAAGGAAGGTTAAGATATGTGCAGCACTCGCAGGACCAGCTGTCATCAGTGTGGTCAGATGATGGTTTAGGGTGTTGCTTCTTCTTGGATTTAGTTCCACCTTTCTTGGAACTGGTGGCCGCGCTGGATGTAGCACCCGCCTGGCCAGCAGCACGGACATCCTCCAACCCAGCTTCCAAAGCTCGAACAAGGTTCTCAAAGTAATTCCGAGTAACACTGCAGTGAAATTTAGCATAGTCATCACAACTGTAAACAAAGCTCAGCACAGGAAATAGAACAATGGAAAAATGACACCCTTCTATGAGCAGGGGCTCAAAAAGTGTGTCTATGATATTGGAAGCACACAAAGGTACTGGGCAAAAATATAAGAATGGTAAAACAAAAAACTAGAACCCCTTATATCAAGCATTGTAAACAATACTGCAACGCAAAGATCTAAAGTATGGCAAATGTATTACCTTGTGAGCCCAGCAAGCTTCACGCGGAAATCACCAAATTCCGCCACCGATGGTGTCATAGTTTCGTTGCTATCAGGTTTCGAAGAAGGCAAAAATGCTTGCAAATCTTTCTCGGCACATTGATGCAGACGTTCCAAACCAGACTCAGCTTCACCTGTAAAAAAAATAGTATTCATTGTTGTTCCGAAAGTTTCCGCAAGTAATAATAAACCTCAGTAATAATGTTGGCATTCAATAGAAATAATAACCTTGGAGGTACTCGAAAAATTCACTCTTGACTTTATCATCTAGATAGTAGCCATAAGCATATGTCCATTTCAGCACTCGCCTGCATTCTATAATCTGGCAAACAATATAGTGGTGAAAGGCTTCAGATGAGAAAATATTGTAAAGTAAAAAATTCATTGAAACCATAATATAAAAGCTACGATAGCAGACCTGTGACCAAGCTTCAATTATGAACTTCAGCTGGGTCTCTGGTATCCCAAAAATGTCAGTTAACTTTGCAAGCTGTGACACAGAGGAATAGCGAAAAAGCATATGGTTAGTCTATAATGGAAGAAAATCAGGCTCAAGAGTCAAGACTGCAATATAGATAGTAGAGCGCAGAAGAATATAAGAAACCACCCAATACAAGCAGATAAATTCTACATGGAACACTTCGACAGCCCTTAAGGCCATAATAATATTATTTATTTTCTTACTTGTTCCTTTTCTGCTTTGCGCAGATCCGCTTGGGCCTTCTGCCTCGACTGACAATAAAGGCAAACATCACATCAGAACAGGAATTACAGTTGATAGCTTCAAATATACATTAAGAAATACGAAAGCATCTGAATGCTGAGCACTAATATGCACCAGGTATCCAGAACTACGCACATCAGGTTTTAAAATATGTCTTTTGGCTGCTTTAACTTCTTGGTAGGCATGAAATAATCAGATATTATGCATGCACATCAAAAGGTGAGCAATTATTTTGACCCAGACAATTGTCATGAAACCGAGTCTCAAACATACTCATGGACCTCAAAACAATGCTAGACCTAGATGGTATACAGTTGACAAAACATATTTATTTGGTTAAGACATTATTCTTCTAAGCACAGCCAACACAATACTACCAAATAGTAGTCCTCTAAGAACAATAGCTTACGTGACAGAGTAATAGCATAACAAGATAAGCGATAACGATGATAGCATTACAGCACGAGCAGAAAACAAATATATTCAATGTACACTTGGGTATATGAACATACTGTCTGATTGGATGCCCAGCGCTCATAGTAATGCATATATCGCTCAAGAGAGTTTTTAGCTCTTTCCCTCCTTGCTTCAGTCTCATCATACTGCAACATAAGTAATTAAGTTCAGAACAAAATATCCATGGAGAACAGAACAGTGCATTCGGAACCACAGAAAACCACAACAGCATCCCAAATAAGATGAGATGCTATTCTCCTACAATCAAACTGACACACTTAATCCCGCTGCAGCAGCAGTTGCAGAAATAATATAATAATTATACTAGAAGTTTACAAAAGAATTTCTGTAAAATGCATAATAAGAAGACATACAACTCCCTCTTTCTTTGCTGATTCGTAACGATTGCAGGCATAAAAGCCACCAGTTCTCTCTCCATGATCTGACCATGCATCCAGACATAACCTAAAATACAAAGAACCTCAGACAAAAGAAGCTAAAACATGACATGTGTACTGTACATCTTTAAAGCAGCGGAAGGAAACCATACCAGCAGAACTCGAATTTGCAAGGAGGGGTGCAAGTCATATGCATGCATCCCTGGTTTTTCTCTATTGGCCGTTTGCATTTTGGACAAGGCTTAGAATTAGCCAGTATCCTGAAATGATTGAACAAAACATGATAAACCTTTTCATGCAACTTGCCATCAGGAACACAATTATCAGCTAAACATGGTATTGACACAGTATCTGAATGGCATGTAAATGTTATTTCTATGCGCTGGCATTGCCAGATTCTGTTAATCAGAGTCTTGTCTGCTTGTGCCTAGTACGTTAAATTTTTCAGAAAGCAAGATAAACAAATGTAAAATGAATTAATCCCAAAGTATTCAGAGTCCACTTCAAAGCAAACTAGGTATCCTAAATTACAACTGTAACAGCAAAGCCTTTTAATCCCATGCATGTCAGGGTAGGCTGGAGATGAACCCAAAAAAAAGGCTATCCTAAAACTGTCTTAAAATTGCTAGCACATTTTCCAGAGTTGAAAAGACATGACTTAACCTCACAGAAATATTGGGACTTGCTTCCCCACCCACTTCTAAGTCACCTTAAATCACTCAGAATGATTTTGCCCAAAACATGTGCAGTACAACTAAACTTAAGCATGATTATTCACCATCTCACAGTTAAATTGCTAAAAGGTTGGCAATGAAATAGGACATCAGGATCCAACCACATACTGGAACTACTTAGCTCAAGGTGCTAATGGTTCGAAGTTCAAACCAAAACCGCACCGAACTAGTTACAGTTGTCCTCAGCAATCAAACCCCACCAAACCAATCCGCTTGAGTCAAAAATCAAACCAAACTAAACTGCCGACAGCAAAAACCAAAGCAGATCCAATTCCTGATGTGCACTGTGGCTCTCCTACCTAAACTATGCAGTCGAGCCACTGGATGGGACTGAGGCGAACCGGTCCATTCTAAATATTAACCCCAACCAAACCAGCTCACTAGCTCTCTCAGCCCATTTAGCACCAAAACAAATCAACCCAAAAGAAAAATCAAACCATAATACCAGGTTTTAACCCAAACCATTACCAGCTTGATACTTAGCATTGTGCTCAGTCTGAACCAAAACATGGAATGTTACAAAACAAATAATCAGGTGGTGGAAAATCATAATAGATTGCATTGGTCAAAACACAATCAAGGAACTCCTGTTCTGTCTGTACTAAAACATGGTGACACTGAAAACGGAACTTGAAAAATGCATAAAGTACTACAGTATTGAGCTTGTGACAAACCAGTTCATGTTTTCAGATTCTGCGCTGTTCTTCAATATCCACTTAGAAACAGTCTCACAGTTCACTGGTCGATGAGCTTCCTCGGTGCACTGCAAACGGTAATGGATATTGATGAAGCTTTACATACTTGATCACTAGGACCCATAAAAAAGAAAGCTAAGTCATTAGGAGAATGGAACCAGCATACATTCCAGCAAAAGCTGAACTTGCAATTGCATAAGACATCGTAGTTCTCGTCACCAAGAAACTCCACTGCACATGTACAGTCAGGAGCTGGACACCATTTAGTCTGCATGAAATGATAAATGCAATAAATGAGTTACTACAGAAAAAAGAACATGATATAAAACAAAAGGAACCATGTAGTTTGAAGAATCAGTCAGCTTGTTCAAACTTATTTACCTTCTTGCTACCTTCAACATATGCACGTAAGAGAAATCGTGCATATTTTTCTTTATCCTCATCTTTGGCTAATTTATTAACCATCCCTTGAAGAACCATAGAACCACATGATGGATCAGGACACCGCAACGATAAACATCCTGGACCGCCACTTATTGCAGCACTAATATAGCCTACAAAATTTGACTTGAGCCATCAGAAATTTCATTTCTTAGGATGAAGGCGAAAATTACATTGAAGTAAAAATAGTAAGTAATATGATGAACTAATAAACAAAACTAGACATGCTACGATTGAATATCATTGCCTTTTATTCTATGTATATGCATAATACTCTACAATAATTCTCATTAGTCTACTCCTCACAACAGAAGGATCACAAAACATGCCTAAACATGCAACCATAGAGACAAAGCAGAGAGAGAGAGAGACCTTCCCAACATTCATGGCAATAAAAATGAGCACAACCAGCAGAGCTCATCATATCAGAAGAATACCCTTCAAAACATATTCCACAAGTTAGCTGCAAAGAAAAGAGATGTTAGAGATTAAGAAATGATGAACATATACCAGGGCCAAAGGCTCTATCAGATCAGACATGCTGATTTGATGAAAAAAAGAAGCATATAACTAATACAAATAAATAAAGCTTGCCTTCCTCAAGCGAGGACGGTCATTTCCATTCAAAAGTAAGCCAACAGTATGGCGGACTTTTTCTTCATCTGCAAACCATTCATCACTCAACTTGCTGATGTTCCTGCGTCAGTGAATACAGAATGCAAATGTATGGCATTAGCTCCACTTCCACACAATTTGGCAAAACAAAAATGTCAGTGCATTGCTTCTAGATGTGATTTTATTCATCATTGTCCATGTGCATTGGCTTTTGTGAAGCCCAGGGACCAAAAGGGAAATTAGTAGGCTCAGATTTGCAAAGATAGCAGTTTTCAATTTTGGAGTCTCATGTACAAATGCAAGTCTATGGAAAAATAGAAAATCACTGCTACGATTAGCATACAGTACATCCGCTGCCCATTCGAGAGAGAGTATTTGAGGGATTATTTACAGGTTCTATCTTATGCTTCATAGAGGCAATTTTCAACATTAAAAAGAGGGGCCAGCAAGCTCCTAGGAAGTGGTTACAAATAAGAAACAACCCACACCATCTGTTGTATGATACTCTTGTGTTCAAAGATATAGACATAGAGTACCATTTGGTTTGAGTAGCTTGTATATTACTAGAATAAAGTTTAATGTGGATAAACGCCATTACAAATGTTTTTAGGAGTTTACTGGCTTCAGAAATGAAATTCAGTGGAGCACTAACATAGCAAACTCACCATTTATAATGATGAAGGAGAACACATGCCTCTTCCCTTTTAATTGATAACACGGCAGATACTTTGCTTATATCTTCTTCTTGACGTCCAGAGATATCTTCTTCGCTTAAAACAGCGAAGGTCTGTTCATAGCAAACACAAACCCTCTTTTAGAGGAACTCAAGAGCATCCCACAAAACTATATCATGGGTACGAGAGTAAAGCAACAGAAGCGAAGATGAGCCCAAGTGCGGTACTGATACTGAGGTGGCAAATCACTCATCTAGGAGCCAGCAACCTATCTGGACGCTGCTTTAAGCTCAATTTCAACACACAAATAGATGTTTTTAGCGCTTATAGAAAAGCTTCAATCTGTCAGCTACACAGGCACACAGCACTGACATAAACATCAATTAGATGTCGATCATGTAACACTTCACTCTAATGATGAATCGATCTAACCAGCTACCACTCCAGCGCTTCAGTATCAGAAGATATCACCAAAAGCCTCAGCTCACTGGCGAATCACATACCCAACAACTAAAAAAACCCCGAGCATTCCACACGAGCACGCCGGTTTTCCAGTCTATTCAAACGCATCGGACCCCGAACCCCACGGTCCCGGCGGAACCAGGCCACCCTAAGCACTGCGCTGCCTTATCCCTATCCATATCCATATCCATCCCACCCGACCATCGCCTCACCTGCTCGCGCCTGGAGACCACCTCGTCGGTCCCCTCGGCCTCGAGGCCCTCGTCGAAGTCACCGGCCACCAGCTCCCCTTCGCTGTCGCCGCCGCCGCCGCTCCCGTCGTCGCCCGCGTCGCTGTAGCAGTAGTCGTAGTCGTAGTAGTCCTCGTCGTCCATCACCTCCTCGTCGCTGGCGGCGTTCATCTCGACGTCGGAGTCCATCGCGCCGGGCGATCGGGGGATCCGGCGGAGGGAGGGGGTGGGGGCGGGCGGGGGCTAGGGTTCCGGCGAGGCGGGGAGGGGGGGATTCGGGGTGGGCGGAGATCGGCGGAGTTGCGTGCCCGAGTCGGCACCGTAATGGTGGGCTGCGTTTTTTAATGGGTTTTCTATACGCCGGGAGAGGGGTGATTTGGGAAAGTGATAAGCGTTAGCACGGGGTTAACCGAAACTTATAGAGGTTAGAGGCGTCCAACTTCATTTATGTCCCCGAACCCCAAGCGCCAAAGTTTAAACGGGAAGTAATAATAAGTTGGTTTTAAACAAACATTATGTTAGTCTCAGTGAAAATTTCATCGGCCCAGTCAGGGCCGTCTCCAGGAACTCGAGGCCCCGGTGCGAAATGCAAATTGAGGCCCTAAAATTTTGTCGAAAAATATTTGGTCCAATACTACTAATTAAGATTGAGCGGATGCTTGTATTCTTTCACTCTGTTCGGCTGCTCGGCTGCTGCTCTATGAGTGCAGCACCAGCCGAACGTAGTGTTTGTCTCTTCTTATACATTTTAGAACAACATTCACTACTGCAAAAATGATTTGTAGGAACATCTTGTTTTTTTAGAGGCTGTCAAAATGTAACATGCTCCTACAAAGGGAGCGAAGCTACTATAGCACCTGACCCACCCCTAGAAAAGTATTTTTAGAGCGGGTGACGCCATTACCCGCTCCTGAAAATAAATCTTGTTTTTAGGGCGGAAGACCCTCCACGCGCCCCTTAAAGCTTTCGGATTAATCTAACCACTAATTAAACTACTAGGATGGTATAATTTATCAAATTATAAAATAAATAAAATATTTAAGCTATTGTTGATTAATCTAACCACTAATTAAACTACTAGGGCTGTATAATTATCGGATTATAGAATAAATAAAACATTTAAGCTATTGTTGGTTAATCTAACCACTAATTAAATCTATGAGATGTTTTCTTTTTTAATCTTTGAAAAGGAACAACGATAAGTGATTACTTACACCTTGGTTTGAGTATTTTATTATTGACTTATCAACTAATTTTTATCAAAGCACCAATAAATTGGACGGCCGATCTTCAATATACCTGAGTACCTAACGAACAAACCGTGCTTGAGTGTCATGGACGGACATACAGACCTTTACCTATACCTAGGCTTGGGGGCCCATCTGTTTGGGGGCCCTGTGCGAGTGCCCACCTCGCACACCCCCTTCAACGGCCCTGGGCTCAGTTAATAAGATTGTAAACTAGGTAATTGAATCGAAAGAGTATCATGATGATGACACTCCTCTCACATCTCTCAACACTCTCCCTCATCTTTCTCTCTCCATAATAACTTTGTTATGTCAACTAACGCTCATAATATTCCCATTGAAACTGGCTTTATAAACATGCATGGTATTGTGAATTAAGAACCCTAAATTACCTTATTGGGCGCTGGATTTCAAATATTTCAATTTTTCAAGCAACATGTACAAGTACAAACACCACATAAATTGTTATATGGGCACATCCTACCACTTCTGAGCGGCCTTACAATATAATAGGTGTTTACTGTAAGGCAGCTCAGAAGTACACTACATGTGTTTGGTTGTCCGTTAAAGATAACTTAAGCTACCAATTTATTTTACCTATTATATCATAAACACAACAAAGAAATTGGAATGCAAATTACGGAGTCCAGATAAATCTTCCTACAACGTATTGTGACTGGCACATTGCCACATTGGGATCCTGATTGGAAATAGTTTGGCCCAACTAACTTGTGGCTAAGAATTCAACACTGGCTACCTCTACAGCTCTAAGGGCAGCTCCAGCATGTGTTTTGGGGTGGTGCTAGTAAGAGAGAAACAGGTGAAAGCGGTGCAATACATTGGAGCAAAATTTTCCGTTGTACGTTGGAGCCAAGTTGAGCACCCGGTGCAAAGGGAGAAAAAGGTAGAATGTGACCGTTTGTCAGAGAATCTAGAGGGAGAAAGTACGGGTAGGAGCAAATAAATTCTTGATTGGCAGTATTTTTATTTCCTAATGGGTCCCATCTTAGCACATGAGAAGAAGCTAATCAACACAAAATGAATGGTTCAGGAGAAGAAGGTTCCTGCTGGAGCGTTTTTTTGCTAGACCGGCTAGATATGACGTGGCTTCCTTTGCACCCTAGTGAAAGATTATACACTAAAGTTGCTCTAAGATGCCAAAAAGAGCTGTGGCAAACCAAAAGATCTACCCAAACCACCCATAAATCTTCCGCACATCACTAGTGTCGAAGAAGATACAAATTGTTCACGATAAGCTTCGCCGATCATGACCGACAGATCAATGACTATGGTATTCTGCACGTCCCCATCAAGCGTGATAGCAGGTGTTTGAAATCGTATGGACCACAGCATGCCATGCGCAGCACGGCTCCAACGTACAGTACACGCACGCACAAGCATGCGGCAAGCTACCAACCAACGGCACTGTCAGTACCGAGTCCATCTGAAACTAGTGATGCAACTCCTGCTGACGATGCAAGAACCAGTCCCAGATAGCCACTGGTTCTCCATCGCGAGAGATCAGAGGTTGAAGCTACTAACTGAAATACATCACATATTTTTCATCCCCTATTTTATTTCTGATCAGTCTCGAGAGACTAGATAGTGTAGTGGTTTCTACAATACAATATGCTTTAAATACATCAACAGTGCTAGTTTTTTTATGCACTAACTGTGCTACATAAGATCTGTAATGATGTTTTACATCGAAGCGGCTTGCTCGGACCTCTCAGTGTCAGCAGGAGCCGCCTCCTCTTCGTTACCGAAGCTTGGGGCCTTGGGAATTAGGCCGAGGATCTTGAACATCGCCTGGTCTGCATCGAAGTCGTTGTTCGCTGTCGTGAGGAGCTTCTCGCCAGCAAAAATGGAGTTGGCCCCAGCAAGGAAGCAGAGTGCTTGCTCTGGCATGGAGAACCGTACGCGGCCTGCTGAGAGCCTTACCATTGCCTTTGGCATCACGATCCGGGCAGTGGCGATCATGCGGATCATTTCCCAGATCTCTACAGGCTGATGTAGAACGTTGGTTAGCACCAAAAAAAATCAGCATGTATAATCTTAAACCAGGTTATATAGTCTGCATAATGTTCATAGAAGACAACTTCAGAGGTCTGACCTTCATATCTGTAGAAAGGTAGAATGGGAAAAACACCACACCCAATCAGGGGGGTGAGCTTTCATATATATAGCCAATGTGGCTTGTGTTACAAGGAAACTATCCTGGTACAAATCAATCAGCTATACATAGCAACTACAATAAGCTATATATGTCAGGTTCTATACATTTCCTAATACCCGCCCGCAGTCGCAGCGGGAGGAGTACGGACACAAAGACTGGATCGAAACTCTGTGAAGAGCTGTACAGGGAGGCCCTTGGTCATGATGTCAGCGAACTGATGAGCGGAGGGAACATGAAGAACCCGGACCTGTCCAAGCGCCACCTTCTCGCGGACGAAGTGAATGTCGATCTCGATGTGCTTCGTGCGCCGGTGGTCAACAGGGTTGGCCGTCATGTAGACGGCACTCACGTTGTCACAATAGACAACGGTGGCGGAAGCGAGGGGAACATGGAGCTCCTGAAGCAACTGGCGGATCCAGCAGCACTCAGCGACGGCATGGGCGACCGCACGGTACTCGGCCTCGGCGCTGGACCTGGACACCGTGGTCTGACGCTTCGAAGACCACGAAATCAGGTTGTCGCCGAGGAACACGCAGAAGCCTGAAGTCGAGCGCCGGGAGTCCGGACAGCCAGCCCAATCGGCGTCGGAGTAGGCAGTCAGACTGTCGACGGGGCCGGTGCCGATGTGGAGGCCGTAGGAGAGCGTTCCCTTCACGTAGCGCAGGATGCGCTTGACCAAAGCGAGATGAGGCTCGCGAGGGTCGTGCATGAAGAGGCACACCTGCTGGACAGCGTACGCCAGGTCAGGCCGAGTCAAGGTGAGGTACTGAAGAGCACCCACGAGACTCCTGTAGTCGGAGCTGTCAGAGGCAGACAGCGGGGCACCATCCGAGGCTGAGAGCTTGGCCTGAGTGTCAACAGGGGTCGCCGTAGAGTGACACTCAGTCATGCCGGCATGCTGGAGAAGATCCATGGCGTACTGTCGCTGGGACAGGAACAGGCCGTCAGACGAGCGCGTGACGGAGATGCCGAGGAAGTGGTGCAGGTCGCCGAGGTCGGTCATGGCGAACTCAGAGGCGAGTTTGGCCATGATCTGCTGAAGAAGCGTCGAGGACGAAGCGGTGAGGATGATGTCATCGACGTAGAGCAGCAAGTAGGCGATGCTCGCGCCCTCTTTGAGCACAAAGAGGGAAGTGTCGGAGGCCGAGGCGACGAAGCCGAGCTGTCGAATGAAGGAGGCGAACCGCTAGTACCACGCTCGCGGCGCCTGCTTGAGCCCGTACAAGGACTTCTGCAGGTGGCAGACGTGATCAGGAGCGGCGCGGTCGACGAATCCAGGCGGCTGCTGGCAGTAGACCGTCTCGTCGAGGTGGCCGTGAAGAAAGGCGTTCTTCACGTCGAGCTGGTGGATGGGCCAGGCACGAGAAGTGGCGATGCTGAGAACAGCCCGGATGGTTGCCGGTTTGACCACCGGGCTGAACGTCTCGTCGTAGTCTATGCCGTGCTGCTGGGAGAAGCCGCGGACGACCCAGCGCGCCTTGTGCCGAGCAAGAGTACCATCGGAATGGTACTTATGCTTGAAGATCCACTTCCCGGAGACGACGTTGGCACCAGGCGGTCGGGGAACAAGACGCCAGGTGCCGTTGTCGATCAGGGCCTGAAACTCATCAGCCATGGCAGCTCGCCAATTCGGATCGGCGAGCCCGCTGCGGTAGTTCGCCGGGAGCGGGGACGGGACGATGGCGGCCAGCCCCTTGTACTGCACGCGCGGAATAACACCAGACTGTGTACGAGTCACAGGTCCAGAGGATTCCGGGGCAGCAGGTACAGGAGCAGGCACAGGCGGCGGAGGCACAGGTGGCGCAGGCGGAGGTGCCGGTGCGCGCGGTCGGCGAGAGTAGACCAGCAGCGGCGGTGCTGGGGGCGTTGGGGGGGGGGGGTCTGGTCGGAAGTGCAGGTCCTGACGGGGGCACTGGACCACGCCCGCCGGGACCTGCAAGCTCGGAGGAGGGAGGCGGCTGCTCAACGTTCGAGGAGAACGGAGCGACCGCGGGCGCCGAAGGCGGAGGACGAGCTGCACGGTTAGTAGAGCAAGGCATAGTATCCACAGTATCGTCGGCCAAAAAATCAAGGGACGATGGAGGTGGAACAGGGGAGACGTCTGCAAAAGGGAAGTGTGACTCGTCGAAGACAACATGACGCGAGATGATGATGCGCCTGGTGGACAAGTCGAGACAGCGGTACCCCTTATGAGCTATAGGATACCCGAGGAACACACAGGCTACGAAGCGCGGGGCTAGCTTGTGTGCGGAGGTCGCCTGGAGATTGGGATAGCACAGGCACCCAAATACTCGCAGGTGATCATAGCTAGGCGGCGCGCTGTAGAGGCGTGTGTAGGGGATCTCGCTGTGAATGGAGGACGAGGGGCGCCTATTAAGCAAATAGCAGGCGGCTGCAAGTGCCTCAGCCCAGTAGGATGCTGGCATGGACGCATGAAGCAGGAGAGTGCGCACGGAGTTATTGAGCGGGCGAAGAACACGCTCAGCCTTGCCGTTCTGTGCGGAGGTGTACGGACACGAGAGACGTAGCAGGGTGCCATGGGCCGCCAGGAAAGTGGACGTGGCAGTGTTGACAAACTCTGTGCCATTGTCGGCCTGAAAGCACTTAACGGGCAGACCAAACTAAGTGCGAACATAAGCAACGAAATCAACTATGGTCTGGTGGACGTCAGACTTGCGTCTGAGGGGGAATGTCCAGCAGAAATGAGAAAAATCGTCCAAAATCACCAAGTAATAAGAATAGCCAGAAATGCTAGATACTGGTGACGTCCAAACATCACAATGAACAAGCTCAAAGGGTGCAGCAGTATGCGAAGTAGATGAAGTAAATGGCAGGCGAGCGTGTTTGCCAAGCTGACAAGAGTGGCAAAGCGAACGGCCTGAATTATTACAAGATAATAAATTGTTTTTATTCAATCTAGCTACTGCTGCTGGAGCGGGGTGGCCGAGGCGCTGGTGCCACAAAGTGCTGGAGGCGGCGACAAGTGCAGACGCGGTGGAAGGCTGCAAGGTGTATAGATCCCCGTCGCTATTGCAGCGAAGAATCACGCGCCCCGTCGGGATGTCCTTAACAGAAAACCCGAAAGCGTCAAACTCAATGGAACAGTGGTTGTCGCGGGTAAACTGACGAACAGAAAGTAAATTCTGAACAATCGAGGGAACGACAAGAACGTTATTGAGTGCAAAAGTGGACGCTGTGGTGGCGAGAACGGAGTGACCGTGAGACGTGACTGGGATACTAGTACCATTGCCTACTAAAATTGAAGAAATGGAAGTGGGCAGACGTTTGAGGAGTATACCATCCGAGGACGTCATGTGGGAGGAGGCGCTGGAATCCATCACCCAGGGGGAGGACCCCTGGACAGACATCTGCTGGAGGGCTGCAATCAGCCCAGCTTGATCCCACGTCGAAGCTTGGGCCGGAGGAGCAGCGAACGGGCCTGGCGAGTACTGGAGAGGAGCAAACGCCGTGTGGGCCTGCTGCGGCCCAAGTGGAGCGAAGGCCGCGTGGGCCTGTGGCGGCCCAGAACCCAGCAGGCCTGGCGAAGGGCGCCACGGCTGCCCAGCAGGCGGCCCACCAGCGCCGGCCCAGTATTGGCCGCCCGGGTTCATACAGAACCAGGGCCCAGCAGGCAAGGGGCGCTGCGGAGCGCCGAAGCCGCCGCCGTGCGCGTCGTACCCGCCGCCAAATCCGCTGCCGTTCTTGCGCCCGCCCTTCTTGCCGGAGTTGCGCCTCTGTCCGTCGCCGCGGGGCTGCTGCTGCGGCGCCTGCTGCTGACCGCGGCAGCCAGCGCCGCCGCAGGAGGAAGCAGAGCCGGCGATGAGCGCCGTGGCGGCGGCGACCTTCATCCCATTCGCGAGGCGCAACTCCTTGAGGGAGAGTTGGTCGCGCGCGTAGGTGAGGGTGAGGCTAGTGGCGGCGACGTGGTCGGCGGTGCCGGCAAACTCTTCGTTCAACCCGCGGAGGAGATTGAGGACGAGTTGCGGCTCGTCGACGGGATGGCCGACGTCGCGGAGCTTGTTGGCGGTGGTCTTGACGCGGAGGCAGTAGTCGTCGATGGAGGAATCCCCTTGAGTCATCGAGTGGAACTCGTGGCTCAGGAAGATGGCCCTCTGCGCCTTGTTCGCCTGGAAGAGACCGTCGATGGCGACCCAGAGCTGACGAGCGGTCTGGGTGGTGCCGGTCGTGGCCATGTCGAGGACGGCCTCGGCAACAGAGCCGAAGATCCAACTCCGGACACAGCAATCCGCCTGCTGCCAGGAGGAGTCGGCGGGGGAGGGTGTAGTGCCGTCGATGTGGGAGATGACGCCGAACTTGCCGCACATGGCAAGGAAGCTCGCCGACCACCGGGCGAAATTGCCGCCCTTGAGTTCTAGCGTCATCGGCACGTGATGCTTCACGTTGACAGAGGCGAAGGGGTGGACGAACAGAGGGCCGACGGAGTCGCCCTGTGTCCCTGGAGAGGAGGGGGAACCAGACGAGAGGATGGTTGATCCGGAATTGGCGGACGTCATGGCGGCGGCCGTCAATAGCAGATTGGATCAGGAAAAAAAGTGCTGCGGCCTGGAAGAGAAGGCGGCAGCAGAGAAGGAGACGCGGCGGCCAGAGGAGGCGGCGGCGTGGGTAGGCGCCGAGGCAAGGGCTCGGCGCGATGGTGGTTGGGTCGTGGCCTGGTGGCGGCGACGGGGGTTTAGCGGAAGGGAGAGGAGCCAGGAAGGGCCCGGACTCTTGATACCATGTAGAAAGGTAGAATGGGAAAAACACCACACCCAATCAGGGGGGTGAGCTTTCATATATATAGCCAATGTGGCTTGTGTTACAAGGAAACTATCCTGGTACAAATCAATCAGCTATACATAGCAACTACAATAAGCTATATATGTCAGGTTCTATACATTTCCTAATAATATCATTTCATGCATGATGGCTATGAGGCTAATACAACAGCTGCGAGCATCTAAACCATAGAAAATAATCAACAGTAATTTATACCTTCTGATCTTCAAGAGGTGTGCCTTTTACAGCAACCAATGCATTAATAGGAACACTCTCTGGGTGTGTAGGCAAGGTGGCTAGAGTATGCAACAACCCTACACGGTCCTCCTCTGCTTCTCCAAGACCGATGATTCCACCTGAACAAAAGAAGTGGCCACCAAATTATACACCAAATAACAATATTTCCCCATATTTTTTTTTGCTGAAGAGGAATGCTTATTATGCATGCTAGGGACTGCAAAAAGTGTCAGCAAATATAAAAAAAAAGATCACCTGAACAGATGCTTATTCCAGCTTCACGGACATGCTGAAGAGTCTGTAGTCTATCATCATATGATCTCGTGGTAATAATATTGGGATAATACTCTCTTGATGTATCTAGATTATGATTATAAGCTGTAAGTCCAGCCTTCTTGAGTTCTTCAGCTTGTTGTTTCTCTATCATGCCCAACGTGCAACAGACCTCCATGCCCATACCCCTGCAAAGTTATTATCCAGTTCATGCTAACATGTTAAAATAAATTATATTGATAACGCAGGAAATGTCCCCAGACTGAATATATCATTCGATACAATTAAGTCCTTTAAGTCAATGCCTATACTATTGTAGGTGAATAGACAAAGCTATATTGTTTTGGGGAACAAAAATACAAACTAGGTGAATAGAGGCATGATAACAGACGACAACTTGTGTGTGGTTATGCAGAACTTGCACCATAGACCATAGTTTTATTGTATATAACTAAAAGATCCCAATGAATACCTTATTTCCTTGACATATTCAAGAATCTGGTTGAAATTTGTTTTCCTGCCGATGGTTTCTCTCCATGCTGCTCCCATGCAAAAGCGGGTGCTCCCAGCCTCTTTTGCCTGTACAACAATAAATTAGAAGAAGAAACAATATATAGAGCGCTGTACACAGAATATTATGTCATAAAGTTAAGTCTATAGTGAAGAAGAAAAATAATAAGTTAAATTGTCATTTTGGGCCAGTAAAAAGGTAACAGCTGAGAGGAACTTGTTCACCTCCCAGACGACTAAGAGTACCTTTATTGCTGCTTCTAAGATAGCATCTTTGTTCATCAATTTTTGGGCCTTCAATCCAGTATTGTATCTTGATGACTGAGGACAGTAAGAACAATCTTCACTGCACCCACCAGTCTTTATTGAAAGAAGTGTGCACTGCTGCACTTCTCTGAATTTGTGTACATTTCTGTGGACCTGAGCCTGAAAAAAGAATGAGAAGAAAAAATGGCACTTCAGAATTTTTGCAACCCTATCATCTGACATGGTGACATAGTCACATCAATGCTAAATGCTCCATTACAGGTAAACTGGTACTCTCAAAGGACATGGTTTTCTTCAGCAGAATGATAAATCATTTGAGTTGTTTCATCTTGTTATATTTCTATTCACTTTTACAGATGGCAAATTGTGGAGTTACTGCAAAGAGTGCTTACAATCCATGATGGATAAAGACGCCCAGGAATGAGATTGTTCTACACCAAATGAATATGTTACTGTGACCAAACATATTGAACTGAGCATTAATCACACAAAATTTGTTTTGGCCTGCATTTATCAGATTATCATGGAATAATTGCCTAAAAACAAATCATCATGTCTTACATGCTTTACAACAAGAACTAGACTTTCTTATACGTAACATAAAACTTTGCAAAATTCACACAGTTTAAAGTTGTATATTTACTTCCTCTACAGGATTATGTGATGCTCTAACACTTGCCCAATAGTATGAGAAGTCAACAGCCAAACAGACTTCTAGTTCTAGAGGCAGATCTAGAAAAGCTTGACAAGAACACATCCCATTCCTGCCATATAAAGTGCCAACTATCCGATGCTTGATGCGAATTTTAAAAGCCCTCGAGAGCAGTACCTTCCTACCAAAACTACAGATGGACAGATGGATTTATAAATAGTTCAACGTTTTTATAGACTTACAACTGACATCTAAGTCCATAAAAACACAATAATTTCTTTATAAGGCAATACTGCAGTACGCCAGTGTTTTAAAGGCGTCGCCTAGTCGTCCAGGCGACGCCTAGGCGTCTAGGCGCACCCAGCTCGCCTTGGGTTACAGTGGCGCCTTGTCGCCTAGGCATCCAGGCGTACCCAGCTCGCCTCGCCTCGCCTCGCCTTACCGCCTTTAAAACACTGCAGTACGCACAATCTGGCAGTAAGCTCAAAACTTTTACATAATGAAAGGACATCATCAGTTTTAGGAAACTCTGAATAACCAATAAGGCTCCAAAACCCAACCATAAAAAATGCTACTGATTATAATACTTTTTATCAGCAGTCACATTTCAGTGTCTATAGATAGACTGTGACAGAAAAATCCCGGATGTTAAGGACAACATAAACCCAATCAAGTTGGTATCACTGTAAATAATCATGGCTTCCACTGCTAAAAGGCCCTACAGCCTAAAGTGGCAGTCTGACAGAACTGATGCTTATTAGCACAATAGCACCATACCAAAGAACTGGGTCTCATACCAACATTATTAATCTTCTAAATCCATCAAAAGTTAGCTGAACATGGATGTGAATGCCGAAAACATCCAGCAGCAACAGCTAGCATAAAGGCGTAATCTTCATATGTCTGATCAAACAAATAGACATATCCAACATCCTCATGACAAACCCCAGTAGAGCTGAAATGTCAATCGCTATCACTCGCTGCCACGAGCACAAGGAATCCTCCCAAAATGAAACCTTTTGGCATTATAGCCAAGCTGCAACTATGTAGCAATCTCCACTATATAGGCAACAGCAAAAATGACATTTAGCGAGTATCTGAGAGAAGGAAGGCTTCACCTCTGACACTCCAAATTCAGCCTTCAGAGCCCAGACCCTAACCGTACAATCTTAGCAGCAAATCTACAGCCTTCAGCACCCGGAAGCTTAAAGACAGAATCTTTCGCTAAATTCTCGGTGTCGCCACTAATCCAGTACCGGATACGAACGCAACCGGAGGATTGACGGCGGGATTCTGGGATCGCGAGTGTTCAGCCCAGGAGGGTGTACGTACCCCGTGGAAGAGGAGGTCGAGAAGCGGGGAGTCGTACACGGCCTGGATCTCGGGTCGGCTCCAGTCGTTCCGCGGCCCGTCCAGTATCGCCCGCTCCGCCGCGGCCGCGGCCGCGGCCGCCGACGCCGCCGGCGCCGAGGAGAACGCCGCCGCCCCCACGGCAAGCGGCGAGCGGAGGCTGCGCGCCAGCAGCATCATGGCCATGCCTGGTTCAAGAGCGTACCAACCAGCTGCTCACCCTGAAAAGCTTACAAAAAGCGGAAGCAACATGTTCTGCTAAGCCCGAGCATGATTACACAAGTTGCATCATTCTCCCATTTTCCGATTTAGCGAGTTGAGTTGAGACCGAGAAACGAGAGAGGGGGGACAGGGGCGAGATTGGGACGAAAAGAGGGGCAGGAAAAGGATATAGGGTGTGTTTAGTTCATTTTGCAAAAAAATGTAAAGATGTAAACATGACATTTGAAGTATTAAATAAAGTCTATTTGCAAAATTTTTTGTATAGATGGGTTGTAAATCGCGAGACGAATCTAATGATGCTAATTAATTCATGATTAATTAATAATTAGCGGGTGGTTACTGTAGCATTACTGTTGCAAATCATGGATTAAGTAGACTCATTAGAATCGTCTCGCGATTTACAGCCCATCCATATAAAAAGTTTTGTAAATAAACTTCATTTAGTATTTCAAATTAGCAAGATTCCTTTTCACTTTAATGTGTTTACGGTTTTTTTGCGTTTACATGTAAAAGCTAGTCAGCAGTGGCGATATGGCCGAGGGAGTTCATTGCAGCTTTGAACCGAGCGAGAGATTACGCTCGTTGGCTGCAACTGCCACTGTGCCATACTTTCCTTGCGAGTAATTTTTTTTTTCGAAAAAAGTAATACTTTTATATAGGAGTATACTCCCAAAATTGCCTCCTATATAAAGTAATATTCTTATAAAAGAGTATATATACTCCTAAAAGTGCCTAGCGCTTATGGAATCGCTAGCTCGGATTTGATTTACAGGATTTATTTTTTCCAACTCGTCGAGATGGGGCGGACGTAATTAAAAGAATTATTGAGACAACCTGCATCCTGTTTTTTTTTAAAGATACAAACTGCATACTTTAAATCATGGTTGAAAACCAAATACTTGTCCAGCAACCAGCAAGCTCAAACCCGCATAAAGAATTTTTAGTAAACTGTGGTAAAATTTGGTATCCAACCAAAAAAAATCTCTACAGCATTACAATTATTATATTTTGTGGAGAAAGGGCAATTGGCTCCTGCAAGCATGATGGTCTTTGATACTAAAAATTTAGATAGAAAAAACTTCCTAGCGACGGTAGACCAGGCCTGCGGTAGAACGTTTAGTCTGCCCGGTGCCTGGCCCCCCGAATTTGTTGGTCGGGGATGGCGCAGTTTTATTTGCGTGTTGGAAAAAATTTCCTCATCTGTCCCACTTCAAAACACAAGTCTAAAGCTACTCCCGTCTCACGAAGTCTACAATGTCGTTGTGTATGGATGGAGCGGAGGTGCGGAAGTTTTTTCGATCTGTGTAAGAAAATCTTCTTCCTGCAACCCAATGCCACGGGGGTGGTCTTGCCCCGCAGGTCGAATTTTTTTAGATAGAACAGTCTGGCTGAGCACCCAAAAGATGGTTATACCATCAATTAGATAATACAAATATGCCACAGAAAGAACATGAGATCAGATGATGAAACATATAAACTACTTTTTATATTTCAACCGAAATGGCAAAGAGTGAACAATCCTTTTCGCAAAGATGGTTACCCGCAACAAAAAAAAGAGCAAAGATGGTTACTAGGTAAATCCTCTTTGAATTTGGTTCATCCTTATTCACAAATACAATGTTCAAAAATCGATCGATCAAGACAGACCTGATAATTATAATTGGATCAACAATTTATTCCTTTTGCCACCGTCACAATCCAAAAGATCCCTAAGTAATCAAATGCACCAACTAACTAAGCTGCACTTTTCGCATGACTAAGTTGAGGAGTCATACATTTGAAACCGTTCACGCGTAGTAAAGCTCCTTCTTGATTTTTCTTGAAAAAAACTAAAATAAGAAAATTACCGGTCCTGTTTGTTTCCGCTTTTTTTGGATCTCGCTTCTCAGAAAATCAAGATTCTGAGATAAGTCTACTGTCTGGAGAATCAGCTGTTCGAATAAGCTGGGTGTTTGGCAATTCTGATTATTTTGAGTCGATTCTCTGAGTTGAATGGTAAAATGTCTGAAATGCCCATAAGACTGATGATATCGCATTTTTTGTTAAATACGAGCATAATTCAATAGTTCTTATATTTTTTGAGTATCTTGACTATATAATTATATACTATTAGATAAAAAATCTGAACATGTCATAACAGTCAACTGGATTTTTTATTAGTCATAACAATCAACTGGATTTTCATTAGCAGAACACAATTGATAAATATCTTAGGAAACAAATACTCCAATGTCACACCCAATCACAGTTCAGAGGGGGCCGGTGGCGCTGCTCCAATTGAAAGAAAAAAGGGCGGCGGCGCACTGCAACTGCAACTTGGGGGGCGGCGGTGGCGCACTGCAGTGCAGTCGCACCTTGGGTGGTGGCGCACTGTAGGGTCGTCGGCGCACTGCAGGGGCACGGCGGCGCAGGGGGCAGAGGCGGCGCACTGCAGATCCGGAGTCAGGGACGACGGTCGGCGCGATTCCGGGCGGCGGCGCACGCCGGAGCAAGAGCAGAGGCAGCCGGAGGGAAATTGCTTCAGCTTACCAGGTAAGTGAGTATTGCGACGCGTTGGGGGGAATCGGCTCTCACGTTGTTTCGGAGTTTTTCTGGTAAGTGGCGATCCACATAATCGAAAATTAATCAGATCGTTTGGGTGGGTTTTTCGATTATTTTCATCTAGAATCCGCGCGGAAGGCCAAACTCGGGGCTCGTTTGGAAGCCGGGGGGCGGCTCCTCCCCCATCGACTCGCTTGCGACGCCGCCTTGACCGCGCTTGCCAGTTGCGACGCGACACGACACGCCGCCGTCTCCCTCCCCCAAGTCCAGCGCCGCACCCTCCCCAAGGCGGGATCCAGCCGGCACCTCCCAGGAACACCCCCCACCCCCTGCCCGCCCGCCCGCCCGCCCCCCACCTCGCCGCCCCACTCGCCCCGACTACCCAAGCGGCGAGGCCCCGGCTCGCCGGATTCGCCTCAGCTCGCCGGAGCTTCCGCCCCGTCTCGCTGGCGTAGCGCCTCGCAGTCGCAGGAGCCACGCCATCTCGACGGGGCCCTCACGCCGCCGGAGCCCCCCGCGCGGTGGAATCTGCGCCCCTCGCCGCCGGACCGCCCGGCCTCGCTGGTCGGCTGGCGCTCCCCACGCCGCCGGATCTTTGAGGTAGGTATGCCTTCTACTGCTAGTAAAGTTGTACAGTGAACTGCTACTGCTGTTGATTGGTGTTTGGCTGAGGTCATTGAGCTGCTAATGTTTGTTGCTCCTTGTGCTATTTAATTTGTGAACTACGAGGTGTTTTGGCCTTGTTTCAAGCACAGGGAATTTTTGAGCAAAGCAACACTAGAAATTCTCAAAATTTCCCTTGTGGCGGCGCTGTGAGACAAGGCAAGGGCACGCAATCATCGCCAACTGCTGCCCCGCTTGCTCCCAGCTCGCCGGTGGTTGCTCTTCGCTGACCGCGTGCGCACACCTTGAGGTCCCGGTCCCCCCCCCTATGCAGCACGGATACGGATACCGATACGTGTATCGGTATCGGAAGGATACGGATACGCAGATACGGCAATTTTCTAAAAAACCCGATACGCGGATACGTTTTACTATTTTTTAAATAAATAAATAATGTCACATATCAAAATAGTAAATTACCTTGCAATAGACTGTTATCATAGAAGATCATCATTTTATGTGGGATCCACTCCTCAATGTCCATCACTTGTAGGAGCCGCCCACCGCTTTGTTGGAAAAAAAAGAAATAAAAAAAAATCAAGTGACGCTTACCCACAGCCACAAGTGCCCTCTCGTCCACTCATTTGGTGACTGCCACAGCCGCATCGCATCCTCCGCCTTTGCTCCCTCATACGAGCTCTCCTCTGCCCCGATCCCTCTCGCTCCCTGCTGCCCCTCTCTCCTCTACCTCAATTCCTCCCTCTCCTGCTACCCCTGGTAGGTGACCCGCGCACAGGACGACGGGGCGCGGCGGCGACGGAAGCAGCGGGGCGGAGGCGACCCGTGCGCGGCGGTCGGGAAGCCTGGGAGGTGCCGCAGCGGCGCAGTCGCGCAGCCCACGCGGACGCCCCTGAGCATGGCGCACGGGAGCCACGGTAGGAGGAGCGAGGCGGCGACCCGAGCGTGGCCCGCGGGAGTTGCGGCGGCCGGCGCGAGGCACCGACGGCGGGCGGGCGGAAGCAGCGGCGGGCGTCTCCTCTCCCACTCCCTCGAGCGACGGCGGCGGCTCCTCCCTCTCCTCTCCCTCGAGCTCGGGCGGATCCGGCGGCGTGCGGCTCCTCTCCCTCGAGCGACGGCGGCGGCGGCTCCTCTCCCTTGAGCTAGAGCTCGGCTGGCGCTCGGGGAGGCTGGATCCAGCCCCGGCGCGGGCGGATCCGACGGCGGAGCAGGGCCGCGGCGGCGCGGGGACGCGGTGGCAACGGCGGAGCGAGGCCGCGGCGGAACGGGGCCGGTGTGCATGTGTGATACGTATCAGATAACATATCCAATTTTTTTCTTATTTTTTTTCCCCGATACTCCTCGATATGTATCGGTGACGTATTGATGGCGTATCCATATCGGATACGTATCCGATATGGGATACGCCCATGCACCGGCGTATCGGGGTAGCGTAGCCCCCCCCCCCCCCCCAAGCTAAGCACACTGCCTACCTGAAAGAAATGATCACCCCTCGCTTGTTGTGGCCAATGAAGGCATCAAGCCCGATCTTCTTTGCAGTCTGGAGGAGCAGGCGTGATGATGTCAGTCAGTTTACTTCCCAGAACTTATAGGGCTTTGTTTTAACTGAACCCTGGTACCCCAATGCTGGCTTAGCTGCAGCAAGGAGCTGTGAAATTCTGAGATTGTGTAGTGTGCAAAGATCTTTCCCCCTTCGTCTGTTTGTGCGATTATGCTGTGTTGATATGCTTTCAGTTACTATGGGAGCAGTTGTGGTTAGAGTTCATGATGTCTTGTTGCTGTTGGGGTCATTTGGCACCGTTTGAAAACTGAAATTTGGTTGGGTGTGTTGAGGGCTTCCCTTTGTTTGGAGCTTGTTAAAATAGGAAACTTTGAGTGGCTTATGTTGCCTTTTTCTTTGGGATAGTAGGAAACATTGCAGTGTTTTTTTTCCCCAGACCCCGCACAGTGCGGGAAGCCTACGGCACTGGGTACGCCCCTTTGGGGGGGGGGGGGTTGAAGTGGCTGGTATTTGCTGTAGCCCATAATAGTACAGTCTAAGAAATTTCTCTGAAGTCAGAAACAGCTGAGGTGCTGAGCCGACCAGATCAGTTTTGGACTAATATTTACGCCTATATAATGAACAACACTTCTATAACCCCATCCTTCCTTACAGTGGCCAAGAGCTCAGGCAAGTTGCCATTTAAGACTTAGACAGTGCCAGCTGATGTCTGCTTGATGAGGCAGGCTCAGGCCCCTTGCTTAGCTAGTTGACTTGGACACGATTAGTCCTCAATCTGGGCCAACTTATGATCATCAGGCAATTGCTTCACAACATTGTCCCAGACCATAGGAAACAATCACGATTAGCAGGACACATAGTGGTACAATTCATGGTATGTCTAATGAATCAGTAAACACGGAAGGAATGATCCTTGTCTATGTTTCAGGAGCAGCATTTTCCTCTCCCTGTGGATGTGTTTGTTGATGATGCTGTGTTGCTAAGCTATTGTATTATAATATCTTGGCACTTTCGATCCTCCCTTTACTATATCTTTTATCCCATATTTAACTTCATGTTCAGAAAAGAAAACCCCTACAACTCAGAGCTTTTCAGTAATATGATGTTACTGCCAGTTTTCGGTGATAATAAAATTATGCGCTTCCGCACCAGGTTCTTTGCACCAGGATAACATTGCTATGTCAGAAGCTACAGATGCTCAGCTGCAAGCAACAGAGCAGGAAGTAAGTGTCCATGCAAGTCAACAAGCAGGGCAACCGCATATGAACGCAACAGATCAATTCTCCAGATCAGAATTAGTAACTGAAGGTTCAAAAAGTGAACAACCTGTCCAAGTGGAGCAACAGAATCCACAGCTACAACAATTTCAGCCAGAAAATCGACTGCAACAAGCTGAAACAAATTGCTTCCAGTTAGCTGAGAAAGAAACAGGGAGTTTTGGTCAGCAGAGTTTTTCAGGTTCCAAGGTTGATGTAGCTCAGCCCTCAGTAGCTCAGCAGAGTGCAAAGCAAGTTGTTGGCCTGCAAGCACCATCTGGTGCCCAGGATACAAGGAAAGGGCCATCTATACCATTCAATATGTTAATTCCTATCCTACAGGCACATCTTGACAGAGACAAAGATATGCAACTTCAAACCGTATGGTCAAAACTTAGGGTGTGTTTTTACCCCTCTGTTATTATTTGCATTGGTCCATGCACAAATTAATTGGCTACATATGGCACCTGTTATTTGTTTTAACATATACTCCTGCTGTTGCTAAATTATGTCATCATAGAGTACATGTAGTCAAGCAATACTAGTTTTGACCATTGATATGGAAAATTACGTAGGTTGATCATATAAATTTGGACCACAATATTCCTTTTATGAAATTTACTTTCACAGTATACATTTAACGTACAAAATGTCATATATAAGGTGATCCAAGTAGTATGGTGGAGAGCATGTCAGTGTCCAACTCTTCGTATCACTGATATCGTTCCATATAGCTTAAGTATGCTTTTCATTGCTAATTTAGTGGAGAAAGAAAGACATGTGCTGGATAATGTAGATTACTTTGAGGTCTGCGTCGTTCCATATAGTTTAAGTATGCTTTCGTTGGTAATTTAGTGGAGAAAGAAAGACATGTGCATGATACTCCTACTTCAAGGTCTGCATTTCCTTAGCTACATCTGTCACCAAAAGCTACATGTGTCACCAAAACAAAGTAAATGCATGATGAGAAAGCACATTCTTTCTCTTGTTTCCACTAGTTTGTTCCTATGTGGAGGTAGCAGATAAAACAACAGGGACAAAGGATCAAAGAACACTCGTAAGGCTAAGTGTTTGGCTGTTTGCACAATTTAAACTAACACAGCTGTGTTGTTCCATGTTTACAGCGCAATGAAGTCCACAAAGATGATTTCTTAAGAGTGATCAGGAATATTGTTGGGGATCAAATGCTCAAGCAGGCAGCCCATAAAGTTTTTCAACAGGTTAATGAATTGCATAAACTTCATTGCTTCCTTTTGTTTCCTTAACAAATGGCTACTCATCAAGTTTGATAGACGTTCTAAATCAGAATGTTTAGCGAGTGTTTCAATTCTGTGATGAACATTCTATGTGTTTATTTGTTTTTCTTGAACATTTTTAACAGATGCAAGCCCAGGCACAAAGAAATAACCAGGCAAATCCAAGTCAGCATTCTTTATTCTCTCAAGCGTCAGCACAGCAGATGCCTTCCAGTGGTTCAGCACAGTTACATGATCAGAAAGTTCGTCCACCTGGACCATCCAACCAGGGTCAGAAAACTCAGGTGTCATCTTCACCTCAGGCTTTTGCACCACAGCCAGGCACTCAAGCGCAAACTAGCGCACAATATCTTTCTCATGATAACCCCAACCAAAACCCTGACGCAAAGGTACCAAATGCTATATCGAATCAACCACCTAGAATGAACTCAGCAGTTTCATTGCAAACAAAGAACAAGCAGCAACAACCCACACAATTTCAGCAGGCCTCACAGCAAATATATGGAGCAAGTAATCCCGGTGCCCAGGGTTACCCTCGGTCAATCACTGGTTCTCTTAGGCCACCAAATCCAGTTCCAGAAACACATGCTCATGGAATGCCTCCTGCAAAAGTTGCCCCTCCCCCTACTCATCCAATGATGCAGCACAATGCAGTTGCATGGCAAATGCATCAAAACAAGGAGTTGAAAACCAATACTCCCCCTCCAAATGCTAATGCAAAGCAAAATTCTGAATCTGCTGGCAAGGCCCGCACGGTTGGCGCAGGAAATTCTTCAGCTAAAGGAAAGCAGGTGAATCCACCTAATTCATAATTTAACCTTGCTTTGATATGGCACAAGCTAATTACATCTAGATGCCAATAGGTTTCAGTTGCTTTAAATATGAACTTTGAATAATTTGAGACTTCAGGTAAATTTCATTTATGCAATTTGTATTATATACTCCATATTTTTCTAAAGGGCGTACCCAGTGCCGTAGGCTTCCCGCACTGTGTGGGGTCTGGGGAAGGGTTGTATACTCCATATTTTTCTCTCATTAGAATTTCCCAATTTAATGCAAAAATAAACAAAAATAGTAATTTAAACTGTATGTTTGCTAGATCACTCATTATTTTTCGAATAGAAGTTTGTGCATTGACTCACCTAGGATACCGAGCATTTTGATTCAGGCAACTTTCATTTATGCAATTTGTATTATATACTCCATATTTTTCTCTCATTAGAATTTCCCAATTTAATGCAAAAATAAACAGAAATAGTATTTTAAACTGTATGTTTGCTAGATCACTCATTATTTTTCGAATAGAAGTTTGTGCATTGATTCACCTAGGATAACGAGCACTTTGATTTATTAGCATATTTGCTATAATCAAGGTTTGGAATATTGGACCCATTGTAGTGTCCTGGAATTAAGTTTTGTTCTTATTCTGAATTTCAGACAAATACCAACCCCAGACCACCATTATTTCATTTGCCAACATTTAAGCACCATATAATTTGACAGTGTTGGCTTGTTGGGCATCTAGTGCACAGGTTCCCGTTGTTGCGTGCAGGATAGTTTCAGGACTGTAAATGCGGCACATGGTTATGAAGCTAACTTCTTGGTGTTTGATTGAACTGGCAGGGAATAAGGGTTTAGACAGTAAAACATGCATGTTGCCTTGTAAATAGATCTAATACGGTCATAATTTTCAGGTCAAATTTCAGGATAGTGCAGTATGTTAAAACTGCGGTTCTGACTTCTGAGAGCATTTACTTTTGCAGTAGTTACAAATGAGAGGCTTTGTAATAACAAATGAACCCATGCACACTCACTTGATATATAGTCATGTATATAATATTCCAATTGTTAGTTCTGTTGTCAGCCAAACTACCAGCTATGAGTTCCATTTGTCTTGTTACAGCCTTCATCCATACGGGGTGAAGTCCAAATGCATTTTTTTAATGATATGAATATTTAATAATTTATTTAGACATGAAATAATAGTAGGACTATTTCCCCTCTGTGTGATCACATTTGTTCCCTTTTTATGGAGGACTACAGATTTTTGCATGTCTTTCATACTTCATGACAGCTATGCAATTGTTTGATGCCTGTTTGCATTTAATTTGTATATGACTCATCCTTCTGTCTTGTCAGGGACCCCCAAACTCATCCACACCAAATGCTAGCGGAGGTGCGAAGAGTAATAAGAAATCGGGTGGGCAGAAGAAATCATCAGAAGCAGCAGGCTCTACGCAGCCTTCAAGGTTTTGTTAAACAAAAAATGTTAACTGAAAGTCTAAATGTAATATACTACCATGCACTATTTACATTTCTGGATAGGCCTAAGCAAAGTTCTCTTTTGTCATCAGCAAAAAGCAGAAGACATCTGGTGCCTTCCAGGAACAAAGCATTGATCAACTTAATGATGTCACTGCTGTTAGTGGTGTTAATATTAGGGTATGCCCATCTCTGGTTAATGTTAATATTAGGCTAGGGTATCTTCCATGCAGAAATAACATTCTTCCTATTTGTAAAAAAAATTGTGGTTGCACTCTTCACATCTGCTACATAACCATGATGCAGCAGATGTGATGTTAGATGTACTTGCTAAATTAACTACATCATCTATAGTCTTTATCACATAGGGATGAATTAGGCATTAAATTTTCCATGAGTGTACTTTTACATGTTATGACATCAGTGTACATTTGCTGCTCAACTTGGGATTGCTTATCCTATGTCAGTTGGACCACAAGAATGTTCCAAAATAATCTTCTAAAATTCTTGCATACGAGATAACTTTTTTCTTGTGTATCTTCAAAATTTCACAACTCACACAGCATCTCCTGCATTCTATGAGCTTTCAGCCCAGTGCATCATGCTGTTGGTGTCAAATTTGTGCACCCGTTTAATCTGTTTTCTGCGTTTTGCTGATGCCTTCTTTCTTGACAGGAGGAGGAGGAACAGCTACTCTCTGCCCCAAAGGAAGAGAGCCTTGCCTCACAAGAAGCAAGAAGAATTGCACAGGAAGAAGAAGAAAATCTTTTCCTACGGAAGGGCCCACTCCTGAAGAAACTAGTAGAAATAGGTTAATTCCTTTGAACTTATAACAAATGTGAAGCCATCCTATATAAACTTTAATGGCAAGATTAACAGTCACCTGTTTTTGACAGCTCGGAAATGCAATCTGAAGAATGTTAATGTTGATGTTGAGCATTGTTTATCAATGGTGAGTTATCCTTACAATTTTCATGAACAATCTTGCAGTATCTATATAACTTCAACTTTTTCGTAGTGTGTGGAGGAGCGATTGCGAAGATTCATAAGTACTCTTATACGAGTCTCAAAACAGGTTTGTTTTGTCTTTTGTTCCTAAGCACCTGATAATGGCATAGTTCCCTATTTGTGATACTAACAATTCCTATTTCTGTTAGAGAATCGACACTGAGAAGACCGGGCATCGACTAGTTATTACTTCAGATGTTGGCCGTCAAATTTTGCAAATGAACCAGAAAGCTAAGGAAGAGTGGGATAAAAAACAAGCAGAAGAAGCTGACAAGAACAAGAAGCAAACTGAGGTATTTCATAAACCCCATTCATTTCGAGCTAGTGTAAATTTGCTTGAAACTTAAATCTCATAGTAGTTGACTAGTTTATACTATGTCTTAAACGTGTAAACTATACACTGTTGGAAACTTGGGAACTGTATACTGTTTACACAGACCCATGCATACACGCATTCACCATCCATCAATTTCATTTGTATTTCAGGTTTTCCTATACCAAGGTTTAGTGATTCTACACTTCCTGAATTTGGTTTCAGTTTTGGTACCTATGTCTTGCCATTATAAATCTGCCCTGGTTTACTACCATAACTCCATAAGTTTGGTCTCTTATGGCACGTAACTATCCAGTCTCCACTATGTATTTGTTAAGTTTCTGGGAGTTTTCTTCATTATTTGAGCATGGTGAACTCAAGTATAAGATGGTCTATTTGATTAACTAAATCCTTTCTTGTAGGCTGATGGCAGTGGCGCGGCAGAGTTGGAAAAGGAAAAAGAGGAAAGTCGCCCAAAGAATGTGAAGGTAACATTTCCACTGTGATATCCCAGCTGTGACTTTTCTCCATTTCCTGAATCCTTAACCTCACACAGCCCAACAAGGAAGAAGATGATAAGATGAGAACGAATGCGGCGAACGTTGCTGCTCGGCAAGCAGTTGGAGGAAGTGATATGCTCTCGAAGTGGCAGCTGATGGCTGAACAAGCCAGGCAGAAGCGAGAAGGCCTTGATGTGGCTGCTGCCTCGCAGCAAGGTAAAGGACCAGGTCCCAGGCCATTATCCAAATTCGGAAAAGGCCTCGGCGAAAACCAGGAAGGTTCAAAGAGGAGCCATTCTGCAGCGTTCGGAACTGGTAAAGCAGCAATATCATTGGCACAGACCTTTTCTATTTGTAAATCCAAAACACGTCATTGCAAAATTGTTTCAACTTATGATATGCATGATTACTTTGGTTTCAGGTGGCATGAAAAGACCTGGGAGGACGCCATTTGCGGGACCGCAACGGACGATCTCTGTGAAGGATGTGATCTGTGCCCTGGAGCGGGAACCTCAGATGACGAAATCACGGCTCATCTACCGGCTGCACGAGCGGTTGCCCGGTGATTCTAGCGCAGATTAGGCTAGAGTAGGCATACTAAGTGTGGGTGTGGCACTAGAGCCCATGCATGGGTATTTAACAGCATAGGAGCATGACCCGGTGTGGTTTGGAGAGTGGAGTGGCATTGTATATTGGTGACAAATCTGTAACACATAAAGGCGGCTTCCCTCTTAATGAAATACGTGCTCAGGCACACGGCCGCAAAAACACACACACACATAAAGCGGCGAAATGCCAGCAAAAGTCATCTGTAAAAATTGCCGTGTAAGGTGCTCTGGCATTTGCCTCATCTGCAACCAATGGCTGCTTGGTCGTCCTATGCTGCTATCTTTCCATGAGATGATTCGGACCTTCTGCTCTCGTATGCATGCATGACCTCTACACGAAGTCAACAGTTTCTAGTAGTGGGCATTATGCTTGGTACAGAATACTCAGGAAAAAAAATCTTTGCAAGGATAATTATCCCCATTTAATTGAGTTTGAAATACTTAGTTTCACGGAACATATCTCAGGCCCTGTTTAGTTTGCGATGATTTTTGAGTTTTGACACTGTAGTATTTTCGTTGTTATTTGGCAATTAATGTTCAATTATAGACTAATTAGGTTTAAAAGATTCGTCTCGTGCTAATCATTGTGTCATTAGTTATTTTTTTCAACTATATTTAGTGCTCCATGTATGTGTCCAAAAATTCGATGTGACGAGTACTATAGAAAATTTTTTGGAAACTAAACAGGGCCTCAATGCATTTGTGGCTTTGTGCTACACAGTATCAGATAGCCCTATATTTTCCTTGTTTCCACCAATATCACTTGTTGCCGTATGTCTCGGCTTCCGTGTGTGGCTGCAAATACGACGCATGTCGCGGAGTGCGAACGAGATGCATCGGATGGGAGAGCTTCAGCTTAAACAAAGGACGGAGAGTGTGTGGCTGCCATCTCCATCTCCCTCTTCGATCACACGGACAGGGTGTGGAGGATCCAGTCCGGTAAGCTCCGGCCGACCGGCCGGCCGTCGTCGTATGCCAGGCATGAGATAGCCAAGGCCCTTTGCTCATGATCTTCAGACGCTTGATGATCTTTTTCATTCAGTTCGTGGCGCTGATGCCTCTATTTAATTAGTTGCCAGTATATTTGATCTGGAAGTATAGTAGAGCGAGTGCGGCCGGACTGGTCGTTACGTTCGCCGGCGATGGACGCGGAGGAGCTCCTGAAGAGGATACGGGAGCTGGAGGAGGGCCAGGCGGAGCTCAAGCGGGAGGTGTCCGACCTCGTTGTGCGAGTTTCAGAGGCGCTTGGAAGGTGGAAACGCCGTAGACGGGCGTGTTACGTGTTGATTAACTGAATGGCTGGAAAAGCCCCAGCCGTGGCTTACATAGAGGATGTTACACCTAGATGAATGGCCAGGAGATAATTGAGGAGATAAAATAGAAACAAACTATTTCTTTCCTTTACAATGGCTAACTACCATATCTCCTGGCCTTTTCTATCTTTGGTGTACACGATCACGAATACAACCATGCATGTTACATATTCTAACACTCCCCCTCAATTGAAACTTCCTAAGTTGAGATTGTTTTTGAACATCTCCAAGTTCCGTACAGCTAGTGGTTTGGTAAAGCCATCTGCAATTTGATCTCTCGTAGAAATGTATTCAATATCAAGTAGCCTTTTTGCTACTCGTTCACGAACAAAATGATAGTCTACCTCTATGTGTTTTGTTCTAGCATGAAAAACGGGGTTTGCTGAAAGATACTTAGCTCCAATATTGTCACACCACAATTTTGCCTTTCTTGGTGCCTGAATGCCTAACTCATATAGCAAGGTTTGTATCCACATTACCTCTGCGGTGGCATTAGCAACTGCTTTGTATTCAGCTTCTGTGCTTGATCTTGACACTGTAGTTTGCTTCCTAGCACTCCAAGAAATGAGATTAGATCCCAAAAATACGGCAAAACCTCCAGTTGACCGCCTGTCATCTTGATCTCCTGCCCAGTCTGCATCTGAAAATGCACTTACAAGAAGAGAAGGTGACTTACAAATTTTGAGTCCAATCTCCATAGTGTGTTTGAGATACCTTAGTATTCTCTTTACTGTAGCCCAGTGGATAGTAGTAGGTGCATGCAAATATTGGCAAACCTTATTCACAGCAAAAGAAATATCTGGTCGAGTCAAGGTTAAATATTGCAGACCTCCTACAATGCTCCTGTATGCAGTAGCATCTTTGGGCCCAAGAGGATCACCTTCATGAGCAGACAATTTTTCCGAGGTGGACAATGGTGAGCTAACTGGTTTGCACTCCATCATGTTTGCACGCTGCAACAGTTCTCTAGCATATTTTCCTTGTGTTAACAGAATGCCATTATTTATCTTCCTTACCTCTATACCAAGGAAGAAGTGTAGATCTCCTAGATCTTTGAGAGCAAATTCCTTCCTCAAATCCTGCAACAGGCATGCTGTGGCTTCCTGAGTGGAGCTAGCAACAATTATGTCATCAACATAAATGAGAACATATATAGTGACAGATCCTTTGTTGTAATAAAATAGAGATGTATCAGCCTTTGATGCTTTAAAGCCCAACTGACACAACTTACTACTCAGCCGTGAATGCCACGCTCTTGGTGCTTGTTTAAGTCCATATAATGCCTTGTCAAGCTTGCAGATGTACTCGCTTTTTGACTTGTCTTCATAACCAGGTGGTTGTTTCATATACACATCTTCTTCTAGATACCCATGGAGAAAGGCATTTTGGACATCTAATTGACGTAGGCTCCACCCTCTAGAAACAGCAACAGACAAAATAGTTCTGATAGTAGCTGGTTTCACAACTGGGCTGAAAGTATCCTCATAATCAATCCCATAACGTTGTCTAAATCCCTTTGCTACTAGCCTGGCTTTGTATCTATCCAAACTCCCATCAGATTTCCGTTTGACTTTATATACCCATTTACAGTCAATGACATTGATACCTCTCTTTGGTGGAACTAAGTGCCAAGTTTTATTATCAATCAAAGCATTATATTCTGCATCCATAGCTAATTTCCAATCTCTACTATTCAGAGCTTCATCAAGGGACTGCGGTTCACCAGATGCTGTGAAACATCCATACCTGACCGTGCCATCTGTATAGACTTTCGGTTTGCGAATACCATCACGAAGCCGTGTTCGTGGTCCAGGTGGAGTCTCTGTGGCAGCCGCAGCAGAAGATCCATCACCTGGTGCAGGCGCAGAGGTGCCATCCGCAGCAGCAGAGCTGTCGGTGGCGGCTTCTGTCCCCCCCGTGCCTGCAACAGGGTGGAGCGTCGGGACCGGCACAGCAGGATGCGTGGCCCCGCTTGGTTGGTGCGATGTAGCGTCCACCGGGGGTGTCTCTGAGACAGCGGCAGGAATGGTACTGGCGCTTGCAGTATTAGCAGGAGAGGACGCCGGATCCTCCTCAGGTTCCGTGCTGGGAGACAAGGAGCTCCCCCTGTTATCACATGCTGCATGCTCACCGTTAGTAGTTTGGTTAGTGAAATCAAACACATGATCATCTAACTGTTCCGTCTCAAGAAAAGGCACAAGACCGGATGGGAGAAGTGCAATTTCAGCACGAAGACGGGCACCGGCATTGGAGTGAAGCGTAGAGAAAGGGAAAACTTCTTCATCAAGATGACATCTCGAGGTGTCGATGTTTACGTTCAATGACCCCATTTTGTTGATGAGCTGAGGACATGATACATGATGAATGATGCCGACTTGGGAAAAGAAACTATTTAATTTTTGATATTCCCCGCCCCATCAGTTTGCATGGCAAGAATTTTTCTATCAAATTGTCGCTCCATTTTTTGGAATTCATGGAACTTTTGGAAAACTTCAGATATTTAAGGAAAAATCCATGGTAAAACGACTGAAATCATCAACAAAGCTAACATAGTAGCGTTTTCTGCCACAGATTCAACTGCAGGACCCCCAAACATCTGAATGAACAAGTCCAAAGGAAAACTAGTTGAGCTAACAGATCTACTGTAAGGGCTGAGACTCTTTGCTTGCAAGCATCACAAACTGATTTTTTATTGGACACGGAGGACACACAAGAGATTATTACTGTCTATGACCTTGGTAACAATAGGGAGAGAGGGATGGCCTAGGCGATTGTGCCATTTAGACACGGTTGGTAGCTGATGACTCTTTGCTTGCTGGCAAGCATCACAAACTGATTTTTTATTGGACACGGAGGAACACAAGAGATTATTACTGTCTATGACCTTGGTAACAATAGGGAGAGAGGGATGGCCTAGGCGATTGTGCCATTTAGACACGGTTGGTTTGTCAACAGCATTTGCCTGCTTGAGTGAAGAATCGGCAGGAAGGGGATACAATCCACGACGACATGACCCCCTAAGAATCGTTCTCCTCGTATCCTGATCCTTGATAAGAAAAAAATCAGGATGAAACTCAATAAATGCAGAGTTATCTTTGGTAAGACGATGAACGGAGACTAGATTTTTAGCAGCTTTAGGAACATGAAGGACATTGTTTAGATGTAAGCTACGAGATTGAGTTGGAACAGTAGTATGACCAACGTGTTTAATTTCCATACCTGAACCAGAGGCGGTGTGGATCTGATCATTCCCATGATACTTCTCCCTCATCGTCAGTTTGTTTAGTTCACTTGTGACATGATCTGTTGCTCCCGTGTCGGTGTACCAGTTGGTGTCGACATTGTAGGCGTTCATGGCGATGGCAGCATTGACGTGGCGCTCTTCTGGGACGTAGTTTTCATCGAACCGATGCCAGCACCGGGACGCCCTATGGCCTGTCTTGAAGCAGATCTGACAGAGCGGCAGGTCATCAGACCCACTCGCTGCATCAGATCGTGGTGGCCGCCCTCCATTGCGTTGCTTCGGTGGGCCGTTTCCTCGGCCACGCACCTGGACGCGCCCGCGCTGACCACGGCCACGGGAATTGCCCGAGCCACGGCTGCCATTGCCACGCCCACGATTCGCCACGTGGGCATAGGAGCCACCATCTTGCAGCTCCAGTCTGGTCTCGAAACTGAGCAATTGTGCATAAAGCTCAGGGATCGAGATGGGATCCGATCTAGCTGTGACCGTGGTCACAACTGGATTGTAATCAGCATCAAGGCCATTGCAGATATGCGCCACCAGTTCTTCATCATCTAGGGCCTTGCCGACAGCAGCCATTTCATCTGCAAAACCTTTCATCTTGGCAACATAATCTGTGATCGACATGGTACCTTTCTTCGTAGCGGCGAGGGCAAGCCTCACATTCATTGTCTTGGCGCGAGTCTGCGCGGAGTACATTTTCTCCACGGCCGACCATGCTTGTGCCGCCGTCTGGGCAGCGACGATCTGCGCCTGAACTTCCTTCCCAACGTTTGAGAGAATGAGCCCGAGGATCTGTTGATCCCGAGCATACCATGTCTCAAACGCAGGGTTCGGATTGGTGACGGTCGTGCCGTCCGCCGCCTTCTCGACGACCTCAGCATCAGGGACCTTGGTCTTGCCGTTGATGTGCCCCTCGTAGCGAGCACCACGGATGGCGGCGAGGATCTGCGCTCTCCATAGCGCATGATTGGTCTTGGATAACTTCTCGGTCACTTGGAAACCGAAGAAGGGATTGGTGGCGATGCTTGAACCCGTCGCCATGGAACCCTAGGCTCTGATTACCATGTGCGAGTTTCAGAGGCGCTTGGAAGGTGGAAACGCCGTAGACGGGCGTGTTACGTGTTGATTAACTGAATGGCTGGAAAAGCCCCAGCCGTGGCTTACATAGAGGATGTTACACCTAGATGAATGGCCAGGAGATAATTGAGGAGATAAAATAGAAACAAACTATTTCTTTCCTTTACAATGGCTAACTACCATATCTCCTGGCCTTTTCTATCTTTGGTGTACACGATCACGAATACAACCATGCATGTTACATATTCTAACACTCGTGACGGCGACGGAGCACCGCGCCAAGCAGCAACCTGCTGCTGCTGTGCCGACGGCGTCGCGCCGGGAGCTCAGGCGGGACGTGTCCAAGCATCAGCTCCTCCTGCCGCCGCCGGAGCGCCGCGGCGCGCCCAGCTCCTCTTCACGGCGCCGCCTCCCGCCGCCGCCGCCGCCCGTGGGCCGCACCGGGCTGTCCCGCAGGCACCACGCCATGGTCCTGCAGTCTCTGGGGCAGGCCGTGCACATCCTAGATCTCCAGGGGAATGTCATCTACTGGTAATTAAGGCTTCTCTCGCAACTCCTCCCTTGTTCTTGTGCCTGCATTTTAGCATCAAGTTCTTTTTTCTCGAACATGCTGGAAAAATGTCAGTACACAGTGGAGCAGGACGAAATTCCACAAACTGACACAAGGCACAACTAATTAACAAAGGTTATTAAGTTGCAAGGCACAAGAACGAAGCTAGCATATCAAATTAGTAATGTAACATGTGATTTATTTGCATATAATTTTCATACACTCTTGATCATGCATGGTGCTAATTGCTGCTGCTACATGTAACAGGAACCGATGTGCCGAGCATCTGTATGGGTACCCTGCATCAGAAGCAATCGGTCGCAATGTCACGGACCTGCTGGTGCATGCTGACGACATTGGCCCATCAACCAACATCATCGGGAGCATATTCGCAGGGAAATGCTGGAGAGGGAAGTTTCCTGTCAAGAACAAGTCAGGGGAGAGGTTTTCGATTCTCACCAATGGCACTCCTCTGTATGATGATGATGGCACCATGCATGATCGGCCTCGTCTGTCTCTCAGATGATACACGGAAGCTGCAGCAGATCGTTGGCTTTTCACCGACCTCGGGATACTATTATTAACCAATGAATTAATTTCTTTTACATGTTTGTAAACATGATTTCGCCGGGTAATCTTTTTTAGAACATGGGTGGAGTCTCTTGTGCAATCTTTTATTTTGTTCCTTTCTTTATTTTTTATTTTTTATTAGTATATGGTAGGGGCAAGCCCCTCCTGTCCCATTGTCACACCCTGAAATTTTTGAATTTCAGGATGTGATTAAAATTAAAAAAATAAAACAACAATTTTCTCATAGTTTTAAAATTTTCTCAACATTTACTTTTCTTCACAGGGAATTTAGTAAAAATAAATGATAATTGGTTGTTTTTATAAAATTAAATGAAGGTGCTTTGTTTGTTGTGCACTCATGCTACCCTTGCATTGTTTTAATGTTGTGGTTCAGTTTGAATTTGAATTCAACTTGATTTTGTTTGAACCGTTTGCAAAAAGGAAAAATAGGAAAACTCGTTTTCAGCCCAAGCCGGCCCAGCCCTCCTTTTCCTTTTTCCTTCCCGCAGCCCAAAATCCCATCGCCGGCCCGTTATTTTTTTTTCTCCGGCCCAGCCCGTCCTGACCTTCTCCTCCCGCAGCCACCGACAGGAGGGCCCCGCCTGTCGGGGTCGTCCTCCTCCCGTGGCCGAGCAGGACTCCGTTGAGTCCGGCCGGCACACGCGCGTCGCCCCGCCGCCTTGGCTCGCAAGCCAAGGATCCCCGACCCCCCCTATATAAGTTCCACCCCTACGCCCTTGACCCGCCTCATCCGCAGCAGCCGCCGTGCCGTGATACCCTAACCCTAGCCGCCGCTGCGCTCGAGCTCGCCGCAGCTCGTCGCTCCACCGTGCCGCTGCCCCGACGCCTCTCCTCGCCGCCCGTGCATCTCTGGAGCTTCGCCGTGGGGTGAGCAGCGCCGCGCTCCTTTTTTCCCTCTCTTTCTCTCTCTCTCTCTCTCTTGCTCTCCCTCGTGCTCTGTCGCCTGTCGGAGCAAGCTCCGCTGGCCTGCACCGCTCCTCATCGCCGCACGCCCCTACCTGGCCTCCATCTCGCGCACCCGACCCTCTAGATCGCTTCGTGGCCTCTCGCGCAAGCTTCTCGACCAAAGCCCGAGCCGAATCGAGTTCCGGAGTGCCAAAACGGCAACTCCGGCGAACTTCCAGCCGTGCACCGCCGCTCGCCGGCATAGCGCCGCCGCCCCCTCGCCCCCTTTGCCCTGGATCGTTGGATCTCGATCCAGCGGACCAGATATGATCCGAACCATAGCCGTCCGATCTGACATCAACGGCCCAGATCTAATACAGCCGAGTCAAACCGTAATACCGGTCAACCCTAGTACACTTTTCAAAAGAGACCCTCGATTTCATGAAAAATCAACCCGCGGTCTCGTCCTATACAAAACTAATTAGGTTTTGGTCTAAATATTTCCAGTAAAACCCCTGAGCTTTAGGAAAATCATGCCCGCAGTCCGGAGCTCGAGTTTTTGCGTGTTAGCCCCTGTAGTTTAGGTTTAATTTCGTTTTAGCCCCTGGTTTCTTCAGATCTAACCCCTGGAAGCCCTGTTTCTTCACAAATAAGCCCTTAAAACCTTGTTTTAGCCATATCTTCCACGTTTTAACTCCGTTTTCATCGATTCTCGCGCTCACGTGATCCTTGTAACGTGTGCAATAGCTTTATAACCTTTTTATTCTCTGTGAGCACACTTTGTTGTGTCTTACAAATCTTTTCCATTAATCCTTAACCTTTTAGTTAATCGCGACTAGATCCCTGAAGCATCGTTTAGTCTATAGAATGGTCGTTTTAGTTCCGTTTTCCGCGTTTCTTGCGCTTTCGTGACCGTAGAAGCGAGCCCTATCCTTTAGTACATTCTTTAAAAGCCTTTCTTTGTTTTGGTGTATTGTTCTTAGTTGAATCTTGTTGTTTGCTTTGTATGTTTGCCCGATGTTTGCTCCGAGTAGAAGGATCGCTGTTTGAAGGTTGAAGATCAAGAGTTCCAAGTGAGAAAAAGCTGAAGAGCAGTAAGAGTAGCTTTTCGTTGGAGAAAGGCAAGTGACTCTAACCATCTTTCTGTCTATGCTTATTTACAAGAGTATTATGATGATCTAATTGGAACATGGAGAACCACCCAAGAAAACCGTACAACCACAATACTAATGGGCTCTGGTCTTGGCTGAGTAATTAGATGAACTATATGTTGTGTTGGGGTTGTTCCGCTTGGTGGTTATGAGTTTGTGTTGTGGAGCGGGTGAAGGAAGCTGCGTCTTCTGAGGGACCGCACGGCAGGGACCAACACATACATATAGGAATTCTTTGTAAAGGCCTCGTAGCGTCCCTATGCAATCACACCTCGGAAGTGTGGTATTGTGCCTGATCAGCACATATGCGTGGTTGGGTTCAAAGTTCTTCGGAACTTTTACGCGAATTGTGGTGAAAGTGTACAACCTCTACAGAGTTAAAACTAACCGGTTAGCCGTGCTCACGGTCAAGAGCGGCTTGGACCCTCACATGATTAATAAACTTAAAGATGGATTTAAATCATTTTCTGGTTATTTCTTGTGGCCTTGCTGAGTACCAACCATAAGTGTACTCACCCTTGCTTACTGCTGCTCAGAAGGAAAGATGTATGAAGTCTGTTGAAGATGTTGCTGAGTTCTAGGCGTACGCAACCTCCAGTCGATTGCCTGTGAAGTTTGGAGCCTTCGTTTCCAGGATAAGCTGTAAACTCTGATAGTCTTTTATTTGTTTTAGTTCTCTTTTTCGTGATACTGTTACTGATTATTCACTTATGATGTCTCTATATGTATGAAACTTGATCCTGGCATACATATAGCTATGCATTCGGTTTTGTCCTTAAAACCGGGTGTGACACCCATGAAAAAATTGATTTCTTGTATACCAATGAAAATTCTTGAAATGTAATAAGGAGTTGAACGAATGGTGAGTTCAAACTCAAAGTGCTATGACAGCAGTGAGTACTCTCCGTGTTCTGCAATGTTTATTCATAATACACCACAAGCACCGACTGAGGAAGTATTAAGAGATCATAATGTGCCAGACTAAGATATTATGAAAAATACTCCGTCTGTCCCTTTTTATCTGTTATTTTCGATGTACGTGCCACAAATTTGACTCGATTTGTAGAAAATGCGTGTAATATTTGTATCTCCAAATAAATTTATTAAAAAATAAATGAAAAGATCTATCTAATGATAGCAATTATGTATCATAAATATTAATATTTTTCATATAAAATTAATCAAAGTCGTTTCTTTGGTAGCGAGAACGACAGTTATTTAGGGATGGAGGGAGTAGGTTTGAATACGTTTTCAACTCCATGGAGAGCAAATGGAAGCTTAACTATGGGTATTGTAATAAGGTCGAATCAAATATGATCATTTAACTTGGCTTGGAAGTTGGAAGTTGTATATGAGCTAGGTGCTCCGTACATATGTATGTGTGTTTGACGAGATTTTGTTCCGCACGAGCTCTATATGTGAGATGGATCATGTGTGCTATACATCTGTAAAGCAAGTAGAGAAAAGAAGTAAGGAAAAGAGAAGAAGCGAGCAAACTCAAGGGCTTGACGTACATGCACGCTAGCTAATTGCACAAGTGTGCATGCATGCTTGTGTGTATTCTAATTCTCAAGACCAGGTAGCGTTGATCATTGCCCTACATGACAGCCATTGTGCATGGCGTCCTGTTCGTGTACAAAATCAAGATAGAGTGCATGCATGTTCTCGTACTCGCTCATGGCTTGTAGTCTTGGCCCACCGGTCAGCGGCCAGTTGCCGTATATACAAGAGGATATGAGTCCCACGTATACGCACTACCGGCTGTTCGACCACGTGTGTGCTTATCGGCTCCTCACGGCCGTATATCCGTCCAAGCTCCGACAACTTCCGCGTGGCTCGCGTGTAAGTTAACAGATTGAATCGGCGGCGCCGGGTGCATGGTCAGGCCTCGACCCCTGCCCTATCTGTGCCTATAAAAAGCCAACACATCTCCACGCTAAGGGGCTTCCTTTCCTGGACGGGAGGAGAGGGCGGCTGAAGGAGCCAGGGGCGAGACGCGCCCCTGGCCCGTCTCCATCGGAGATGCAGACGACGCCGCGCACATCCTGCTCGCCGTGACGAGCGGAGGCAGGCGCGCTCGTCCATCTTCGTTCAAGCCGCGCGCCGGAGTCAAGGGATTGCCTGCCGTCGTCGAGCTCGCCGTCCATCATCAGATCAAAGCCGACGCTCGGAGTTGCCGGAGAGACGTGCTCACCCCCTCTGCATCCATCATCGTCAACAAGGGAATCACGTCCGCCTGCACCTTCGTCTTCCTGATCAGGCCCGCAAGTCTGGACCACGCTGGCGACGACCTCGCCAGCCATCGTCTTCGTCTTCCTCGTCGTCTGCACCAAGCCGGCAGCGACCCTTGTCCTCTCGCCATCCTCAGGCTCACCGTCCGCCGTCGGCAAGGAGCCGGAGTCGGCAGCCACGCCGGCGCCGAGCAGAGGTCGAGAAGCAAGTCGAAGGAGTGGAGGAGAAGGCCATGACGCCCGGTTCGTCTTCGGAGGCGCGGCAGGTTGATCCACTGCCCGTTCTCGTCTTCTTTTACAGATTGGTACGGACACACGTCCACTGGCGCTCATCCAATCCGTCTCCCATCCATGTCGTCGTGGTGCTGTACGCAAGTACGTTGATGATGGAGGCCCCAAGCTGGTGATGAGGCATCGGCCAGCGACGACGACATGGATGGGAAGATGCCGGGACAAGACGACGACACCGCCGCTGCGCCGACTGTCGCGAAGATGTCGGGACAAGACGGCGACGACTCCATGATGAAGGGCTGTCGCAAGACGCCAACACACCGACGGCTCGAGAAGTCGCACGCAGCCGCGGGGATGATCCGCATTGCCGCACGCTCAAGCCTGTGTGTGTATTGTTAAGAGACGCAGAGACACACGCATGGCTAGCAAGCTAGCCAGCTACATGCGCATGCATGTATAAGAGCATTAATGTACAGGAGCATGCACCACGTAAGTGTGCCCTGCCCACCAGAGAAACAAATTGCATATGTGTGTTAACTTCTTGCCTCCACGGATCCTCCTCTTCGCCCACGATATGCGGCCATGATGTTTCATCAACTCCGTCCAACTCGCCGCCATGCATCGTCGACGACCCCACCTCGTCTCGGCCGCCGGCAGAGCAGCGGCACCCCTCAGTGTTGACGACCACCTCGGCTCGGCCGCCGGCAGAGCAGCGGCACCCCTCAGCGTTGACGACCACCTCATCTTGGCTGTCGACGACCATCTCGGCTCGGCCGCCAGTGGAGCGACAACACCCCTCGTGCCCATTATCCTCATGCCCATCTGGGTGCAGGCATGGATAGCTGTATGTCCGCTCACGGAGCCAGGTCGGAAGAGCGGCGGCCGGAACGTTGCGCGGCGCTGAAGCAGATGTTATCCTCGCCCACGAGGAGCCACAGAACGACAACACCAACTCCGTCTACGCGACATCCGACACCGGCGAGCTAGACGGCATGGGCGAGCGGGTGGCGTTGATGCTCCAACCACACGCCACACATGCTCATGGGTTGGCGACATTCCCTTCCTCTTCATCAACAACTTCTATCACCTCGACCGAGCTGCTGCAACATCGATCCGGTCCAGCTTCAAGTCTTCTCCAAGCATCCACAACCTACTACAACGACTACTATGCCATTCGAGACCGACGAGACCGAACGACACGGGCGGGTGCTGCTGATGCCCCAGCTGTGCTACACCGGCTCATGGACACCGACGAGGCCATGGATGACGCCGACGCCCACCTCTACACCACCACCATCATCATGCATGGAGAACGTGAAGCGAAGACCGAAGACGACGACCACAACAGCTTAATCGGAGGTACTCCGGCAAGCTAGTCTTGCGGAGGTAATTAACCGGGAGCTTTTCGAGGCCCCGAGAACTAGAAGACCACTTTCGCCCAAATTAGATTTGCCCAACGGCAGGCTATGGAGCGCGCACATATGTATGGGAACCTGTATTTATATTTTACAAAAATATGAATAAAACTTGTGTTCCCGTCTCTTTTGTCTTTTGTGTATTTTCTATATACACTGGCACGCCCGCATCTTCTTTATTTTCCATGCAGAGAAAATCTTGAGTGATTTTTCTCTCAAAACAATGTGTTATATGAATAATGTGTATGGGTAACATATGACTCGTATTGTTGTGTGATTTGTGTCCTTATGCATGCATCGAATAGCAAGGATCATGTGCAGGACGGAGTCTCCATGTGCATGCACCAAATGGACAAATTCATTGCACTCTCTCTTTTATTTTTTCTTAAAAACGCTGTACTACGAAAAAAAAGTGCCCAAGCTTTTGTTGCTACCGCTCAAGCTTGTGCCCTTGTGCGTGTAGCCAGAGTAGTACTCTCCCCATTAGAAAATAAATCAAGTTCTAGCCAGTTTTGGACAAATTAGTACATTAGAGAAATGATCTCTCAATGCCCTTCATTTGTTCATTCTTTAAATTAAGTCATCGCGATCAACACAAGAGTTGAAGAGGATTGGCTGAATCGACGTAGAGAGTCCGTTCTATGTGTAGTAGAGCGACATATACTACGATAAGCAGTTCCTTAATAAATATATTCTAACAAGATAGTATTGGGATGTCCCAATAGCACTTTCGCAGATTATTAGGGAAAATGTTTTTTTAGTTCCCAATAATCTCATCCCAATACAACTAACCTATTGGGAGTCTCCTTTTCTTTTTAGGAAGTTGAGGAGAAGTATAATGGACATCCCAATAATCATTGGGGGAAGGGGGGAAGATTTTGGGGAACCGCTGGAGTATATCTTTTTTCCAATATTGACAATTTATTGGGAAAAGAAAGAATACTGAAGATGCTCTTAGAGGATAGAAGTTGGTTTATTCTATGATAAATTTTTGAATTATAAGTTGTTTTATTTTGGGATGGAAGTAGTACTAGGCAACACGTGTGGTGATGCATGTATATGGTGCATGTCGGCCGACTGCAATGCATGATGTGTGGTAGATTCTCGTGTAAAATAGTTGGATGCATGTAGTATCGTTTAGGGCATACTAGAAACAATCAAACAAATATGATGATAATGCAAGGCCATGAAAGCGGAGAGAAATGAGGCCAAACCACTGCAGGCACACTTAGATTATTGAGCATGAGAGTAGAAGCACTTGAGAACACTAAAGGTAATAAGAAAGGGTACTCAATAAGAAAGTACCACTACTACAAAACAGGCCTTTGTTCCAGGCCATTTGTCCCGGCTGTCTTTAGACCCGGGACAATAGGTGGTTTTTGTTCCGGGTCCAACGACAAGCCGAGCCAGTGGGGAGACAGAGGTCTTTTATCCCGGTTGTAGGCACCAACCGGGACAAAAAAAAAGAGCTTTTTGTCTCGGGTGGTGGCTCCAACCGAGACAAAAGACCCCGTGGCCTTTTTGTCCCGGGTGGAGCCACCACCCGGGACAAAAGGGAGCCTTTTTGTCCCGGGTGGAGCCAGCGCCCGGGACAAAAAGCGACCGACGTCTCCCTCCCTGCCGATATTTTCTAAGTCGCTGGCTCCTCCTCTGATTTCTCTCCCTCTCCTCTCTCTCTCTGCCTTATCTTCTTCCTCCCGCCCCCTTCCTCAGGGGCCTTCTCTCCTCCCTCCCTCCGGCCCTCAGCTCCCTCCCCGGTGTGGGTGGGGCTGGCGAGCCGCAGCCAGGGCGCGGCCAAGGCGCGAGCACCGGCAGGGGTGGCTCGGACCCGTTGGAGCGCCTCCAACCCGGTGGCGTCGCCGGCGCGGGTCCGCGCCGCGGCCAGGCCTCGGCGGTGGCAACAACTCGGCCAGGCGGTGGCAACAACTCGGCCTCGGCGGTGGCAACAACTCGGCCCGGCGGGGGCGGTTGCTGGCGCGTCCAGGCTCGGCGGGGGCGCGCGGTTGCCGGCGCATCCAGGCCTGGCGGGGTCGGCTTGGGTCCACGCCCCAGCCAGGCCCTCGCGGTGGCAGCAGCTCAGCCCGGTCATGGCGGGCGCCGGCGGGGATGGCGCCGCCAGATCCAGGCGGGCGGCTCTGTTGTTCTTGTTTTCTTTTTTTGTCAAATATGTATATGTGAACGGATTAATTTGTGAAAAAATCGTTTGTAGTTGTGATAATTGATTTTGTGAATTATTGATTTGTGATTGTAATTGATTTTGAATTTGGAGAAGCTGGCTCCCGTATGCTGGAGCTAGCGACCTAATTTTTTTTGTTCGCGAAATTAGCATTTGTCCCGGTTCGATAGCTTCCGGGACAAAAGAGATGCACGTATTTATCCCGGACAGCCAATCCCGGTTGAGGAACCGGGATAAAAAGCAGTTGTAGACCGGGACAAAAGCCCTATTCTGTAGCATACACAATAGATGACACTATGCATGTGTCCATTTCTCACTCGCATATTTCTTTGTTAAGGACCAAACTGCATGCCCCAATTCTTGTTTCGAAAAAAAAAATTCCATGATGCAAGGAGGGGCCGGAACCTTTTTTTGTTGTTGTTGTTGTTGAAGAAAACGCCGGAACCAGTTTCGCCTCCGCTGTTTCCATTTCCGCCCCTGGATAGATGCAAGTACAATGAAACTGACCTACCTTAACAGAGAAGCTAAAAAAGAACACTTTGGGCTCGTCGGCTCGATAGCCTATGCGAGGCATGAGCGAAGCTTTTGGCCCTTTGCCTATAATCTTTTAATTTTCTCATTGTCTCCGTACATTCCATGGCAGTTCAGTTTCCTTCTTCTTGCTTCGTTGGGTTTCTTGCCGACGCTGATCGATGCCCCTAAATGATCTGCTGCCATTTCATCCGGCATCTCAGTGAGTGGCCGAGCTCGTCATCGTTCGCCGGCGATGGACGAGGAGGAGCTCATGAAGAAGATACGGGCGCTGGAGGAGGGCCAGGCGGAGCTCAAGCGGGAGGTGTCCAAGCTCCACCAGCTGCGGACGGCGCACCGCGGCGGCGGCGGCGGCGGCGGCGCGTGGAGCCAGCAGGCCGCCGACGACTCCTCGCCGCTCCGCCCCCCCGCGCGCCGCGCCGCCGGGCTGTCCCGCCGCCACCACGCGATGGTCATGCAGTCGCTGGGCCAGGCCGTGCACGTCCTTGACCTCCAGGGGAAGATCCTCTACTGGTAATTAACCTTCGATCACTTGCATTGTTAATTGCTCCAAGAACTATCTGAACTTGATCAAAGCTCGATCAATCGATTCTCTCTGCTTCCATTCCATGTCGCCCAGGAACTGGAACGCCGAGCATCTGTACGGCTATTCTTCAGCAGAAGCTGTTGGTCAGGACATCACGAGATTGATCGTCCATTCTGACCAAGGTTTAAATAGCGGCTATAGCTTCCGCCAGAGACGGCTATCGCTTCTAGAAAAGACAACCGCTATAGTATTTAGCACGCTAAAACCGGCTATAATCCGCTAAATACCGGCTATAGCCCACTGAACAACGTAACGGTAACTTTGCCGCTAAATACCTTAGCCGGCGATTTAAAACCATGATCCTGACGCCCTTCCCTGAACAGCATCATCGGGAACATATTCAGGGGGAAATGCTGGAGGGGCAACATCCCTGTCAAGAACAAGTCAGGGGAGCGGTTCTTGTGGTCGCCGACGCCACTCCTCTGCACGACGACGACTGCAGCTTCATGGGCCTTGTCTGTCTATCAGAGGACACGCGAACATTAAGGGAGCTAATCGATCCTTCGACCTCAGGAGATTACTGTTGACAGTTAAATTTGGCACCTGTCGAGGTCGATCTGGTCTGTACAGTCCGAGTAGAATTAGGATTTTTGTAAAGAGTCCTCATGTAATCCTACTCGTGAAGGGGTATGTCTTCCCCGGCCTATAAATATAAAGGCTAAGGCCGATTGAGGTTATTCCCAATCGAATCAATACAAAAATCGCATTACTTTTTATCTCTCAAACCCTAGCATTTTCCAACCCTAAATTGCTTTCTTTCTTCGTCTCGACGACGTTTGAAGACGTTCTGAGTGGCCTGCCGACCTCAGAACAACCCTACGTTCACGAGCTCCGACGGGGTCCCTCCCGAGCTCGCTGTTCTAGGTTTCCGGCGATGCCCTGCTTACACCGGTCAGACCGGTCGGAGGAACCGGTCAGACCGTCCTGCCCAGGGTTTCACGGGTGTTGATCGTTTTGATGATCGTTCGCGCGTTCTAGCTCATTCGAGTGTGTTGGCGCGATTCTGTGTCAACATACTTTTTTGCGACTCCGCTGGGGAACAAATTAATCTGGTTTAAAACCGATCTAATCTAGCTTCTCCGAGAAGATGGGTACTCATGGTGAAATCCACAACGACAACGTCATCAAGGCGACCATGGAGGAGCTCACCGAAGAGGAGCGCAAGGCCTACCTCATCGCTGAAGAGCACCTAAGGGAGCACTTCCTTCAGGGGTTCAAGAAGGAGTGAGGAGGCCTATTCAAGAGGGTCGGGGAGTTCGTGATGCCATCATTCAAGTTAAACCAAGACAAGGTCGAGGTACTTCCTAATGACCCCTCTGAATTAGTTAAGCACTTCTCTTTCATGGTAGATTCGAAAATATCTGCTGCACAAGTAGCCGCGGGAGAGACTTTTGCTGGGCTTAACGATGAGATTGCAGTGCTAAAAAAGGGTAAAACTGCCGAGGGTGGCGCTCAATTCTCAGAAGCAGATTCGGCTGGCACATCTGTTACCCAAGATCAATTCTATGGGATGCCGCCGAATTCATTTCCAGGGCAAACACCACTGCCATCTACTATTCACGCGCCACCGGTCCCACCGGTCTCGTCAACCGGTCAGACCGGTGCAGGCGGTCAGACCGGTTATATGACCGGTCAGACCGGTCTAACTGGGCATTACCCAGTACCCTCTGCACCGCACGCGTCTATCCCTAGTTCGGCCGCCCCTAGCCGAACTAATGAGATAGTAATGCACATAGGGCCTCATGCTACGTCACAGCAGGGACCTGGACCTCACCGAGGACCGATTCTTAATACTAACATGGCTTACACCGGACCTACCGCACAACGTGTTTCGTCCTTTTCGTATGCTTCGGCCAGTGGTGCTTATCAGGCCGATTTCAATAGATTTAAAGAGGATTTGGCCGGTGTACTTAAATCTAAACTTGGGATTGATATGGGTGGGTCGCGTTTATATCAAAAGTCATATCCTTCTGAGTTTGATTTTATTTCATATTATGCTGGTTGGCGCGTTCCCGAGTTTGTTAAATTCAATGGTGAAGATTCTCGTATGACTTGGGAGCATGTTAGCCAATATGTCTTGCAGTTGGGAGAAGCGGGTCTTAATGATGCTTTGCGGGTTTGCTTGTTTTTTTTTCTTTGACCGGAACCGCTTTCTCTTGGTTTTCCTCGCTTGCGTCGGGATCTATTTTAAATTGGAATCAGTTAGAGCGCAATTTTCATGATCACTTCTATAGTGTGGAAGCCGAAGTTCGATTGCTAGACTTGACATCGGTTAAACAAAACCGAGGTAAATCGGTTTTGGATTACTTCCAAAGATTTAAAGCTTTAAAAAATTGGTGTTTTAATTCATCTCTTTCGGAAAAAGATTTGGCGGATTTGGTGTTTAATGGCTTGCATTCTTATTTGAAGGAGAAACTTGAAGGTTTTGATTTCATTACGATTAATCATTTGAAAATGCGAGCTATTGGCACCGAATTTAAGTACAAGAATTCTAAAGATTCCTTTAAGTCTCATCGGTCCAACATGCATGTTGTTGAGAATGATTTCGACTGTTCGGACGATGAGGAAAAGGGAGTGTACGCCGCTGAATTTGTTTGGCCATCAAAGGACAAACCTTCTACGTGTCCTTTGCTTAAGCCGGTTCAAAAGAATCGGCAAAGTGAGATGAAATTTACTTTTGATGTTTCCAAGTGCGATAGGATTTTTGATGAATTACCTAAACATGGAAACATTCATTTGTCTCATGCTATACCGTCGCCGGAAGAACTAAAAAGGCATGCATATTATAAGTGGCATAATTCTTTCTCGCATGCTACTAATGATTGTAATGTTTTCCGTCGACAGATCCAATCGGCTGTAGATGAAAGACGATTGGTGCTTTCTGAGATGCAAGTAGACAAGACTCCCTTCCCTGTCCACACTTTAGAACTGAATAATCTAAAGATTCTCCTTCGGCCGGAGCAAGCCGAAGGGGCTCAAGGGAAGAATGTGGTGATTGGAGATCCGAGGCCGATGAATGCAAATGACAAGATTCTGGCCCGAGAAGTCGTTGCTGAGAAGACTCCTGATGGGAAGCCGACTTTGAGGATTTTCGTTAATGCTCCTAAGCCCGGGGGGCAAGCAAGTTCATCCAGTCAGCCTACTGTCTAGGCGCAACCGGTCAGACCGGTAGCATCAACCGGTCAGACCGGCCCAGGGAGCAGCCCCAGACTTTTAAGCCGAAACGTCCGGAAGAGGGTACTTGGAAAACAAATGTGCCAAAACTGCAGAGGAGGCGTACAAATTAGGGACCTATCTTTGGGCAGTTATTGAACAAGTACACTAAGGTCGTTCAACAAAATCGGCCATTAAAAAAGAGACCTCATTCACCACCGCGTCGGGGCAATGCTTCGCCTCCAAGGAGGGAATTCATCAGGCGCAGGGGTGATTATCCTCAGTTTCCTCCACAAAAGGTGTATGCTACTATGCCTTGGTCTCCACCGGCGTCAAATGCAGTTAATCCGGTCTGGGAACATGAGGGGATTTGGCTCCGGTGCTTTCCAATGCCATACCCACCACCATATCAGAGGGAGGAAAGGTCTAGGACGCCAATACATGACCGATTGGGAGCACACCAATCTGGTCCAGCTCAGCAGGCGCCATCGGTCAGACCGGTCCCCTATGACCGATCAGACCGGTCTCAGCAGAGACCGGCGCGATTTGTTCCTCTGTGGGTTGAATACCGCGTGAAGGAAAAGAAGTCAGAGGTGCAACCATAAACTACTCCAGGGAAGGCTAAAGCCGATACTGTTGTCCAGATCGGCGAGATTAAAGTGGTTGTGCAAGATAAGGGTAAGGAGCCGATGGTGATTGATAAATCGGCTACTTCTTCTGCTCCTCCTATCCAGAAACCTTTTACTGCTAACAATCATGAGGCTGGTGGCAGCAAGGTGGCGGACAAATACCACCAAACCCGTTGGTGTCCTGAGGGGTTGACGCATACCCAAAAGAGGAAGCTCCAACGTCTTCGCAAAAAGGAAAAGAGGGAGCAGGAGGCAGAGAAGGCGAGGGATGAGTACTTTAACAAATATAGGCCCATGATCCCTCAAGGCAAAGTATGGCAAGCTAAGACGATTGACCAGCCATCAGAAGGACCGGTCGAACCAACCCCGGCGACCGGTCAGACCGGTTCTCTTGACCGGTCAGACCGCCCTGAGCCACCGGTCAGACCGGTTGAACCCAGTGCAGAGAGCATAGCCGAATCAGTGGTGCTTGTTTCGGTTTCTCGAGTTGATGAAGTGGAACCAGCTCCTCTAGCGATGGAAGAAGAGGAACTGATGGAGTATGAGGCGTCCCCGGAGCACAACAATTTGGAGATCAACGTTGTGCATATGTCTTCGGATTACCTCATAATTCCCGAAGAGGAGGTGGCTCATCTTCAATTTGGGCCTCGTGATGATGTGTTCCAGAAGCCCAAGGAATCGGATAACCACTTGAAAGCTCTCTACATGAGGGGACATCTTAATGGAAAGCCGATTTCTCGCATGTTAGTGGATGGTGGGGCCATTGTAAATCTTATGCCCTACTCATTGTACAAGAAGCTTGGCAGGAAGGATGAGGAGCTGATCAAGACCAACATGACGGTTAGCGGCGTGGGTGGAGGTGATCCCATTGGTGCCAAAGGGGTGGCGTTCATGGAGTTGACTGTTGGAAGCAAGACGCTCGCTACAGCCTTCTTCGTCTCCGATGTGCAAGGTAACTTCAGCTTAATACTTGGGCATGATTGGATTCATGCCAATCAATGTGTTTCGTCTACCTTGCATCAATTTCTTATTCAGTGGATCGGCGATGAAGTTGAGATTGTACCAGGTGAAACTTCCTCCTTTATTGCTACCGCCGATTCCAACTCCATTGATGCCAATGACAACGTTAAGTGCTTATCGGGCTTGGATCTGTCCGATTATGAGCTTATCAGCTGCACCAAGGAGGGTTTCGTTCCTGCAACTCTAAAGCCGATGGAAAATTGGCTAAATCACTTAATGCTGTAAAGATGAGTCCAGCAGGCGACTCAGGTGCAACCGGTCAGACCGGGTCCCACGACCGGTCAGACCGGTCCTCTTCGGATCGGCCATCAGAGCCAACCGGTCAGATCGGTGGGTCAGACCGGTCCAACGCAGAGTGGCTCCAGCAGCGCATTGAGCACTATCGGGTGTGTACGAACAATATGTGTGAGACTATTCAAAAAACAGAAGACATGGACAAGCTAGGCCAAGGCTTTACGTCGGCTGATCCTTTAGAAAAGGTAGATCTAGGTGATGGTACTATTCCTAGGCCGACTTTTGTAAACAAGAATTTATCGGTTGAGTTTAAACCGATTTAATAAAATTATTAAAAGAATATATCGATTGTTTTGCTTGGGAGTATTCTGAAATGCCGGGATTGAGTCATGATCTTGTTGAGCATTGCTTACCAATCAAAGCCGGTTTTAAATCTTATAAGCAACCGGCTAGACGTTTCAATCCTAGTATTTATGACCGAATTAAAGAAGAGATTAATCGATTATTAGATGCTGGTTTTATTCGGTCTTGTCGTTATGCGGATTGGATCTCTAATATTGTGCCCGTTGAAAAGAAAGATTCGGGCAAGATTCGTGTTTGCATTGATTTTTGAGATCTTAATAAAGCTACTCCCAAGGATGAGTGTCCTATGCCTATAGCCGATATGCTAATTAATGAAGCATCGGGACATAGTGTTATTAGCTTTCTTGATGGTTACGCGGGTTACAATCAAATATTCACGACCGAGGAAGATACGTCTAAAACGGCCTTTGTGTGTCCCGGATTTGTTGGTTTATTTGAGTGGGTGGTTATGACTTTTGGTTTAAAGAATGTCGGTACAACTTATCAGAGGGCTATGAATTTAATCTTCCATGATTTGCTTGGTGTCATTTTGGAAGTGTACATTGATGATATTGTTATTAAGTCAGCCGGTTTGGATTCTCATTTAGCTGATTTAAGGCTTGCTCTTGAAAGGATGCGTCGGTATGGTTTGAAGATGAATACACTCAAATGTGCTTTTGGAGTATCGGCGGGAAAATTCCTTGGTTTCATTATTCATGAGAAGGGCATAGAGATTGATCCTAAAAGAATTGAGGCTATGAGAAAAGTTGATGCTCCTACTTGCAAGAAAAACTTGCAAAAGTTTCTGGACAAAGTAAATTACTTGAGAAGATTTATTTCTAATTTGTCCAGAAAGATTGATGCTTTTACTCCTATTCTTCGGTTAAAGAATGAAGCCGAATTTACTTGGGGGGCAAAATAGCAAGAGGCATTTGAGAAAATTAAATACTATTTGTCTTCGCCGCCGGTTCTTAAAGCACCTAGGAGAGGTGTTCCTTTTAAACTTTATATAGCGGCTGAAGATAAAGTTATTGGAGCTGTTTTGACTCAAGAGACCGAAGGAAATGAGTATGTTGTTACCTATATAGGCCGACGACTTATTGATGCGGAAATAAGAGGAATTAGTGTTGTCCTTATATCTCCAAGTGGTGCTGTTTTTGAGTTCTCAAACCGATTAGAGGAATATTGTACAAATAACCAAGTTGAGTATGAAGCATTACTATTTGGCTTGGAGATTTTACAATCCATGGGCGTGAAGCATGTTGAAATTTTTGGTGATTCGCTTCTCGTTGTGCAGCAAGTATCCAAGGTATGCCAATATTATAATGGTTCATTAAATGCATATCTTGAAAAGTGCATCGACATTATTTCTTCTTTTGATGAATTCGTTATAAGACATTTGCCAAGAGAAGAAAATGGACAGGCTAATGCTCTGGTGTAGCGAAAATGGCCTCTCATGCCATATTTCAATATAATATTTTGGCGATTGATGACACACACAATACTTGGACTAATATGATTCTTAAGATAAACATTCCCAGGCTTTTAGGTTCAAGTGATGACAAAGAGAAGATAGGCGTAGCTAGGCCCGAATGGCCACCCCTACGGGGGTTCCGCTACCCGGTTAGCGGACGGGGGTCGAGGGGGAGCCGCCCCTCGCGGGTCTCAGGGCAGCTCTTCGGTCCAAGGGACAAGAATTGAGGCATTTTGCTATCACCGGTTAAACCGACGTAGGGCAAAATGAACTCACCGGTGCAATCACAGAGAAGGTCTGCGGGCTAGGGTTTTACACCGGATTAACCGACGTTGAAGAAAATGTATACGTCGGTGCATTGGCAGATAAAGACCGAGGAAATTACATACACCGGTTGAACCGACGATGCATCGGTCAATAGCATCGGTTCAGTTGTCCAGAGAGGTGGTTTTTGGAGGAACATGAAGAAGTTACAATCACCGGTTAAACCGACGCTAATTTTACATACACCGGTTGATTGCATCGGTTAAACCGGCGATACACCGGTTAATTGCTAACGGCTAGTTTTTCAAGTGGTAGTTTACATACACCGGTTAAACCGATGATGGCTTTTGGGGTACGTCGGATTAACCGGCGTTAAGCACATTTCTGGCAGCTTTTCTCCAATGGCTATATTTGCTTGTGCTGCCTATATATACCCCCAAGGCCGGGTCATTTGAGAGTGCTGGAGTTCAAGAAAGTATACAAGAGCTAAAGATCATCTCCAACCACAATAGAGCTTCATTGTACATCATATAGGCTTAAGCACACTTGTGAGAGTGCTTAGTGCTTGTTTAGGCTTAGTTCTTGAGAGAACTAGCTTGAGAGAAAGCCTTGCTACGGCAAGCACCTTGTGTACTCGTCGTGTGACCCTCCGACTTGGTGTGGAGTGGCAACGACACTTTGTGCGGGGAAGGAGGCCCCTACTTGGTGTTAAAGCTCCAAGATAGTGAAGACGGTGCCGTGGTGACGCTTCGAGATAGACGGTGGCGGTGACCTCGTCTTTGTGACTTGGCGTCACTTAGCCTTTGCTTGTCGGGAGCCTTGGAGGCGTGGCAAGACGGTGATCAAGCGAAGAGACTCGGCATCACACTTGTTCTTTGTGAGCAAGTGGCCGTGGACGTAGGGAGGGACTTTGGTGTCCTAACCAAACCACGTTAAATCGTGTGTCTTGGTGTCTTCACGGGAGTTTGCATATCCTCTCCCTTACCGTTTTACTTACCGCATTACGTTTCCGCATTTACTCTTTCTTGCTTACCTTTACTTTCCTAGTTAGTTTGATTAGGATTGGCTATAGGTGGCAAGTCTTTTGGGGTAAGTAGAGGGTAGCATAGATAAACCTTAGTCATAACTAGCAGGTTTATCTTATGCAATTAGATTGAGTCCTAGGATAGAAAAGCGATTAGCGACTCTATTTACCCCCTCCCCCTCTAGGGTCGGACACCCTGGTGATCCTTACATCTGGCTCAGCAAGCATCTGGTTATAGTGTTAGAAGAGGAAAATTCAACATTAGAAAACCAATGCAGATCGAAGCCGAGTTGCAGGTTCTGGACGAACCAGTCAAACCGGTTGACTTGACCGGTCTGACCGCTCAGACCGGTCTGACCGGTCTAGAGACCGGTCTGACCACCCAGTCAGCGGAAAATACCGATTCGGCCGTGGAAAGGGCCGAAGATCAGGATTGGAGGGTTCCTATAATTTCATATCTTAAAGATCTTGGTCGTGGTGTAGAGAGAAGCATTCGGCGTGCAGCATTTAAATATATTTTGATTGATAATGAACTTTATCGTCGAACCGCCGAAGATTTGCTTCTCAAGTGTTTGGACCCGGATAAGGCCAAAGTGGCTATGGGAGAAGTTCATGAAGGCATCTGTGGCACTCATCAATCGGCTCCTAAAATGAAGTGGTTGCTTAGGAGAGCCGATTTTTATTGGCCTTCCATGATTTCGGATTGCTTTAAGTATTATAAAGGATGCGAAGAGTGTCAACGGTTTGGAGATTTGCAGTTGGTACCTGCTGCAACATTGCATCCTATTATTAAACTATGGCCGTTCCGAGGTTGGGGGTTGAATTTTATTGGACAAATTAATCCTCCATTTTCAAAAGGGCATCGCTTCGTGTTGGTTGCTACGGATTATTTCACTAAGTGGACCGAAACAGTTCCTTTGAAGAATATGATACATAGAGAGGTGATTGAGTTTATAACTGAGCATATTATTCATATATTCGGTATTTCTCAAACTTTGACTACGGATCAAGGTTCTTCATTCGTATCGAAGGAGGTACGTGCATTCATCGAATCTTATAAGATCAAGTTGCTCAATTCATCTCCGTATTATGCTCAGACCAATGGACAGGCCGAGTCAAGTAATAAGATTTTGATCAAGCTTATCAAGAAGAAAATAGAAGAAAATCCTAAGAGGTGGCATGAAGTGTTGTCCGAAGCATTGTGGGCTCATCGTATATCTCGTCATGGTGCTACCAAAGTTACTCCTTTTGAGCTTGTGGTCAAGAGGCCGTTTTACCCGTTGAGGTAAATCTAGGCGCTTATAGATTGGCTAAGCAGAGTGATCTTTCTACCGTTGATTATTATAATTCAATGATGGATAATATTGATGAGGTGACCGACAAGCGGATGAAGGCCTTAAAAGAGATTGAGAAGGATAAGCTTCGGGTTGCTAGAGCTTACAACAAGAAGATAAAAGATAAATCTTTCCAGGTTGGAGATCTAGTTTGGAAGACAATATTGCCTCTTGGAGTGAAAAACAATAAGTTTGGTAAGTGGTCACCGAGTTGGGAGGGTCCATATAGGGTTGTTAAAGTTATCTTCGGGAATTCCTACATGATGGAGACGCTGCAAGGAGATCGACTACCTAGAGCTATCAATTGGAAGTACTTGAAGAAATTCTACCCAAGTGTGTGGCAAGATGCATGAAGAAGAGATGGCCGATTCATGAAAATCGTCCTTAGCAGTGTTTTTAGGCCCTAGTGTTGTATAGAATACTTTTGTTTTGCTTTTTAGCTTGTAAACTCACTAAAAAGCAGGGGGGCATATGTTGACAGCCAAATTTGGCACCTGCCGAGGTCCGACCAGTCAGGCCGGTCTGGTCTGTACAGTCCGAGTAGAGTTAGGGTTTTTGTAAAGAGTCCTCATGTAATCCTACTCGTGAAGGGGTACGTCTTCTCCGGCCTATAAATATAAAGGCTAAGGCCGATTGAGGTTATTCTCAATCGAATCAATACAAAAATCGCATTACTTTTTATCTCTCAAACCCTAGCTTTTTCCAACCCTAAATTGCTTTCTTCCTTCGTCTCGACGGCGTTTGAAGACGTTCTGAGTGGCATGCCGACCTAAGGACAACCCTACGTTCACAAGCTCCGACGGAGTCCCTCCCGAGCTCGCTGTTCTAGGTTTCCGGCGACGCCCTGGTTACACCGGTCAAACCGGTCGGCGGCACCGGTCAGACCGGCCTGCCTAGGGTTTCGCGGGTGTTGATCGTTTTGACGATCGTTCGCGCGTTCTAGTTCATTCGAGTGTGTTGGCGTGATTCTGTGTCAACAATTACTACACAAAGTAATAATCTTTTGCAGACTGTTGATTTTTTTTTTGGAAATCCTGCCTTTACGCGTCACCGAACAGTATGTTACTGACGGGGCGAAGGTTAGATGGCATACAAGGAATTCCCCAAAACATTAAAGAAGGTTCTTTGGTACCTTGTCTTTCTGATCAAACTGAAGATTGTGTTTTCTTCAAGTTATGTCGTAGTGTATTCATTTTTAAAATAGCAATTGAAAATACAGCTTCCAAGGCTGTATACTTGTATTACAAGCAGATCTTTATGTAACCATGTTGTATGGGTCGGACAATGCAAACCCAGAGCCAAGGCATCCTTTGTTGACAGACATGTAACTGGGTGACAGCTCACAAGCTAGTTACAACAGGCGCAGCTAAACGTGCACACTAGACCCTGCCTCAAGAACACAAATATTATGAACACAACAACGAGAAAAAGGATGAAACATACAGATGCGAAGATGAATTGCACCGTTCTCAAGCATATGAAGTTCACGTGTTAAAAAAAAATTGCATTACTCCTTTCTTCCCTTCCTCTATAGTAAACACACACATAATTCAGGTGTATAAAAGACAAATAATTGATAAAATTGGTATTACCGAGAAACAAATGCTATTTCTTTACATGAGTTGAGTTGAACATTTTGTCAGGCTTCTGAACGTGTATCAGGAGCAGCTGCCGCCTGATAGGGTGCATTTACAAGAAGGGGAGACAATGCCTTGACTACAATGCTCATGCTTGGTCTGAACTCAGATTCATATTGAACGCAGAGAGCTGCCACTGCCGCAAGCTGCATCGACAGCAAAGGAAACAACTGCTGAGGGCATTTCATTTCACTAAGTTGATTCTAGCATTGCAGAGTTATGGGTTACTTAAAGATCTCACCAGCCAGTTTGAGAAATATGTATTTTGGATATATTAAGTTACATATCACGAGCATAGACAGGATAGTTGAAGACATACCTTGGCAACACCCTTTGGAGGGTACTCTCCATTTAATCTTGGATCAACACATTGTTTCACCTTGTCCTCACCGAGCCTTGGTGTTGCCTGAGTTGAAGATGGAACAACAAACATGATAAAATCAACAAACATGAAAAAAAATTCAATGTGCAAACAATAACAGCATAAAATTTTGGAATATTCATTCTTGCTGATCTCGTAAATCTTTTCTAGGTTATAACAAATATGCTGTAGAAGTTTCTCTAAATACCTTGACGGTAATTTTTCAGGGATGATAGCAAAAACTATGCAATTTTCCAGGAGACTGTAAATTATAATGTGAAAAAGTTAACACATACCCAAGTAACTAGACTCTGCTGGCCCCTTGGCATTGTATGATCTACAGGTTTCCTTCCAGTTAGAAGCTCTAAAAGGACAACTCCAAAGCTATAAACATCACTTTTTTGAGTCAGTTGGCCAGTCATAGCATACCTGCATCGAATAGACATCTCTTATATTATATAAAATCATGCATATATCTTTTTCCAATTAAAAAATGAGTAATTATCTGGTGCCATTCATATCAGATCTAAGAATGTAAAACTAAAATTATAAACTCCACTTGTCTGTTAATTTGTTGGCACATACATGACGGTCTTGTTTAGGTATATTAGAAGCCTATTTTCCAGTTTTTATTCTCTAGTTGCAAAGCATTCAAAAGATTATTATTATATGTTTCTAACTATGACAATGAAGCCAAATACTAATGGGGGATAATATGGGAGCGTAATCCCAAATACATTATGCAAAAAGTATGAACAAAGTGCAACTGATATCTGAGTCAAATAATTACTCTGGAGCATGATATCCAAAAGTTCCGAGGACACGGGTAGAATGTAGGCGGGCAGCCATATCTGGAGATTGGCTTGAAAGATTGAAGTCCGCAATTTTAGCCTTGTAGTCCTCAAATAAAAGAACATTGCTAGATCGTATGTCTCGATGGACTATGGAAGGTTGAACCTTCTCATGAAGGTACTCAAGACCTTTTGCAGCATCAACAGCAATTCTGACTCTTTGCATCCAGTCGAGGGCAGGACCAGGCTGCGCACCTGCAACACCTTTTCTTCCTGTTGGAAGAAAAATCAGAAGTGAAAAAAAGACTTGCTTATTGTCGTACATGAATTCCTTTTATCCCTGGGCTCATGGCGATAATTTTGTAAAAAGACTGATTAGCTAAGTGGCTAGGTGCATACCATGCAAAATATCATGTAGGGAGCCCATTGTAGCGAATTCATAAGCCAACAGACGTTGATCTCCTTCAATGCAATAACCAAGCATGTCCACAAAATTTTCATGTTTTAATCTTGAAACAACGGAGACCTATATCCAAAGGATAGGAGGCAATAAATAGATTTCAATAAGAAGCATAACTAATAATTAAAACAGTTTCGCAGAAAAGATAATCGGCAAACCGGCTTTATTCCAGTTAAGAAGTGGAAGAGTTTAATACATTTTAAGTCTTAGCAGTATTGGGATCTGCGAAAAGCGCAATACCTGTGCTAGAAATTCATTGTCGGGCTCAGGGTCTGCTGAAGCATCAAGCTTCTTCACGGCTGCATGTTTTCCATTTTCCAAAACAGCATAATATACTCTTCCATATGACCCCTCACCAACCAAAGTCTTTGACCCAAAATCATCTGTCTTTTCTTTCAGTTCATCAAATAACAATGCAGGTACTTCAATGGAAGGTGGTTTCGCAGGATCACTGTTTGAAGTAAGACCGTTTCCTGAAAGGCATATGTTGAATATGGTTATGATCTAAGCAGTAGAAGCATGGGATGCAGAGAAATTATACGCAGAACAATCATTGATATACCACCTAAACCCTTCAATTAATAGCATGAAGCAATGAATAAATTATTAAGAAATAACTATTTAGAAGGTAGCTGAGCCACCAAAAAGTTCAATCAGCATGGGAGTCTAACTAATTAGTGTCATCATCTGTACCAAACATGCTACCTGAAAGGTCTTGCGTAAGCTCAAATTTACCAAATTTACACTGCGAATATGGTTTGGTTAGTGGTTACACTCATAATTGTCTGTACAAATCTTTATTTTACAGACTTAAGTCATTGTCTAGCAAGAAAGGTAAAAGGTCACCAAAGTGATAAATACTGCTGCGCAGTCAATTTTCCTTGGCTCTGTTTTCTCGATAGAAGGATTTTGTATTGTTCGAACATCAAACCCAGATGCTAACCCTGACCTGATAAGCAACTAACATAGCAGTAGCAGGCCTGTACTCAGTTTGCCTTTTGAACAAAAGTACCAGGTGGGGTTTGTGCCTCATTCTCACCATTGAGCTCTCGGAAAAAAGTAGCATCCCTGAAAATCACTAATCTTTCTGAAAAATATACTGTATACAGCTAGCCTGCCCTAGTATTACTTTAGACTTCAGGTTGTGAGCAGCAAGGTTCAAGTGCAGGTGCATAGGTCAACAATATAATGCATATGAAATGTACCCAATATATCAATAGTTGTTGAGTATTGAGAATTGAGATACTATATCATATAAGATTGTTTTTTGTATCAGAATAGAAAACCAAATGTTTTTTTGAAAATAAAGAAAACCAAATGTTGACATTTAGTTTTATCAAGCACTAGGGCGCAATGCCACAATTATGTCCTGTGATTTCAAGTACAGGCTGAAATTTGCATTCTAAATTCCTAATCTGCTGTAGGATGATAAAGTAACATAAGTAGACATCAGAGACAACAGACGCACCACTTGTTCCGTCCGGACTGCTTGTAAATCCATTCTCATTTTCGAGATATGGGGTGTCAAAATGAGTGCAGCAAAACCACCGGCGCATGGTAACCTACTGAACTCTTCTCGCTCTTCTTTCTTGATGTAAAGAACTGCAACAAAAAGGTAACAGTATTTGATGTAAATAGCAACAAGTTTCATAAATTATGTAGGTTGGGATCATCCCCCCAGAGCGTTCCCCAGGAAGCTCGCAAACCGAGAAATTGACGGCATCCTCCCTCCCACTGGAACCGCCGAAGCCGAGGAGGAGCGGAACCCTCACCTGCTGCGCCGGGAGGCAATGGGGGCGGGCTCTGGACTGTTTCTTGGCTGGCGGCTCGCCAGCGAAAGGCAAGGAGATGAAGAAGCGGAGAGAGAGGAGGAGCGGTGGCTGTAGCCAAGCTGGGGGGCGGGTGCCTTTCCGGCTGGGCTGCCGCCGGCTTTCCAGCTCGCCGCGGTTTTCTAAATTCTAATGCGTTTGGTGATCATTATTGCCCGGCTGATTGCTCTGGTCGCGCTGGTCCTGGGCACTTTGATTGATTGATTCAACTGATCGCGGCCGCGCCGGCATAAACAAGGCTTCAAAATTCGCTAAGAAAGCAACTGCTTTGATTGAGAGCAGATAAAATGCTTGTTCTTTTTTTTTTCCTTTTTGGTGTGGAAACAAACACAAACTGTTCTTGTGGTTGACAATGACAGAAAAGTAGTAGAGCAGCGAGGGGGCGCGGTTGTTTGTCACTTAAGGCGATACATGGTCCCACCATCGCCTGAAGAAGTGACTCTATACGTGATGTGCCACATTTCAGCCCAATAAATCTGACTGTTTGCACATGGAGAGGGAAAATATATGTGTACCCATGCAGACAAGACAAAACACTGACATCATCCACATGCAAACTTGTTTAAAACAAAAAAAATCCATAAATATTAGAGGAAATATGCTAATTAAATTTCGATTGCAGCATCGTATTTTTTGCGTCAAGATCTTCAAAACAAGACCACACTTGACTACATTTGGAGAATTGTATTTTTTAATCATTCTTTTGATAAAGCTCGAAGATATGGACTACTGAGAACAAATACATATCTATTTGCGAACAAAATATTAAACCCGATGAATAAATAATAATACAATGTTGAACATCGCGAATAAACAATTCGGTGCATGCATGTTGTCCGCTAAAATAGGAGAGAGGTTCTGCGCATGTAAATTTAAAAATAAAAAGTTATAACTATTAAACCGTGCATCCAAATTAAATTTGAATGGCACTATTATTTTTCTTGTCATAAATTTGAATTGTACCGTTATCTTTCTTTGACAAGATCTTCAGAACTAAATAATTAACTTATGATGTTGTGAACAAATAGTTACTTTTACAAACAAAAAACAATAAATATAATGAACACATAATGATATACAACGAACAAAATATTATACATCGCGAATATTTGATTATAGGACAGATATGAAAAATGAATATCACGAACAAATGAGTCAATATCACGGAACAATTTAATCTACAAAGCGAACAAATGAGTCACCATCACGGAACAGTTTAATCTATAAAATAGATAATTTATTCTTATTGGTGGAAGAAGTCTATGTAAAAATTTAAGGAAAAAATTAAATACAAAAGGGCGAAAAAAGAAGAAAGAAGAAAAAATATGTTAAAAAGAGAAAAAATAAGGAAAAATGAAAGAAAAAATATGGAAGGAAAAAGAATGAAAAAGAAAACATGGAGAATGAAAAAAAGAACAAGTGAGGCACGCTTCTTTTCTAGAGAGTCAATTATGGATTTATTTAGATACAGAAAACGAAGAAAGAATGTTATGTATTATAAAATATAGGAAACAACTACTTAGAAATAGAAGAAGAAATAAATAAGTAAATAAGAGGAGAAAAATAAATAGCAAAATAAAATAAGACTAAAAAAATTTGTAAGAATTGAAAGAACAAAAAGTGCAATGAAAGAGAAAATAGAGGGAAAAAACGAAACTAGCATCCGAAGAAGAAAAAGCAAAAAAAGAAATCAAAATGGGAAAACAACAAGGTCTGGTTGCTGCAATCAAGTAGCAGCAGCTTTATAGCCTTCCACAAGTAGCAACAGCCTTATAGTCTTTCACAAGTTGTAGCAGTCTTTCACACTCAGTCTTCTACGAGTTGTAGTAGCCTTCCACGCTTAGGTTCATAGTCTAATCTTATCTTGGGCTGCGCAGCAGCAGACGGAAAGAGATAATATGCCGAATTTACGCTATCGATCCGCATCGAAATCTTTTAGGCGATGGTTGTGTAATTTATAGCGCGGGCGATATATCCTTTCCGGCAGCGAGGAGTCGCTTTCGTCCAAGGAAAACGGAGACGTCGTCCGGCACGTACGTTGTTCTAGAGCAAGCCGTGTACATCTCGGCCCAATACCACACGAGGAGGCGGCCCAGCCCGGCCCGGCGAGAGTTTCTTCTCCCGACAGAACCGAGCGGACGCCGCCGGTGCGTGCCCCCGTCGGCGCCCCTCGTCCCCAACCCCGGCGATGGCGGCAGTGCAACAGAAGCCAGCCAAGTGGCTGGGCGGCATGGCGGAGGCGCTCGCCATCGCCGCCTGTTATCCCCGGCAGCTCGGCGACGGGATCACCGGCGAGCGCAGGGACTGGAAGAAACACAACGCGAGGTGGCTGGTGAACACGAGAGTTGGACACACGAGTTTTGGTGCCGCAGCAGTAGCATTTTCTGAGTTTATTCCTTGCTTATAAAGAGAATCAGAGCTAACTAAGCGGCTATCATCGCTCCACGATCCGGAAGCCCCGCGTGCCATCCCACGCGTGCTTGCGACCCGGCCTTGGTGGCGAGTAGCCCACGACGCACGCCCTCACGATGTAGCGCGGGCGTGCGCACGACCCGGGCAGGCCCGAACTAACAGGAGAGCCTGCCGTTGCTAACTGACACCAGGAAAACAACTGAAAATATCCTAGCTTAACTAACATTACTCCCCCTAAACTAGATGTTCCTTGATGTTGACGATGCCAATCTTTAGGCGAAGTTGCTGAAAGCGAACTCACCCAAGTGGTTTTGTCATGATGTCTGCTAGCTGATCGTCGGTGTTGACATGCCGGACGGCGACCTTCCCGTTCTCAACGCTTTCCCTGATGAAATGGAATCGCGTCTCGATGTGTTTGCTCCGGCCATGGAAGACCGGGTTCTTGCAGAGCTAGATCGCCGACTGGTTGTCGATGAGGAGCTTGGCGGCTGTTGCCGCCTTGCCGTAGAGGCTCCCGAGCAGCTGTCCGAGCCAAATTAGCTGGCAAGCCGCCGAGGTTGCCGCGATATACTCCGCCTCGCAAGAGGATAGAGCCACCACGGGTTGCTTGATAGAGTGCCATGCGACGGGAGATTGCCCGAGGAAGAATGCACCGCCTGATGTGCTCTTGCGGTCGTCCTGATCCCCAGCCCGGTCGTCCTGATCCCCAGCCAGATCAGCGTCGCTGTACCCGGTCAGCCTGAAGTTGCCGTCGCCCTTTCGATAGCAGCACCCAAAGTGCAGCGTGTCGGCGATGTAGCGGAGAACATGCTTGACGGCACCCATGTGCTCCGTGGTCGGGTTCTCCATGAATCGACTAATGTAGCCGACGGCGAACGAGATGTCCGGGCGTGTGTGAATGAGGTACCGCAGGCTGCCAACGAGGCTGCGGTAGAGAGTGGAGTCCACAGCCGGTGCTGTGCTTTTCTTGCTCAACTTGAGTCGTGTCGCCATTGGCGCTTGCACTGGATTGCAGTCGCTCATTCCCCCCTTTTCGAGCAGCTTTGCCGTGTAAGCCGCTTGCCCGAGTGTGATCATCTCCGGCCTCTGCTGAATCTCGATGCCGAGGTAATAGCTTAGAAGGCCGAGGTCGCTCATCTTGAAGTGGTCCTTCATCTCCTCTTTGAACTGTGTCAGCTCGTTGGAGTCGACGCCGGTGAGGATGAGGTCGTCCACATACACGCCGAGGAGAAGGCGATGTTGTCCCTCGCCACAGACATACACGCCATGTTCCTCGGAACACCGGGTGAAACCGAGCGCCACGAGTGTGCTGTCGAGCTTGGAGTTCCATGCGCGCAGGGCTTGACGGAGGCCGTACAGCGCCTTGTGGAGGCGCAAGACCTGGTGTTCACGCCCGGGGATGGAGAAGCCTGGGGGTTGGGCGACGTACACTTCCTCTGTGAGCTCGCCGTTCAAGGTGATGAACCTTCCAGCCTTCGTGCGCCGCCACGGCGAGCAGCGCGCACACTGAGTCCAGCCGCGCCACCGGCGCGAACACTTCGTCGAAATCCACGCTGGCGCGCTGGACGTAGCCCTTGGCCACCAATCGCGCCTTGTGCCGCACAACAGCGCCAGAGGCGTCCTTCTTAAGCTTGAAGACCCACTTGAGGCCGATGGGTCGGTGGTCGGCTGGCAGGTCGACCGCCTGCCAGGTCTTGTTGTTGATGATGGAGGACAGCTCGTCCTGCATTGCTGCGCGCCAGGCTGGGTCCACGTTCGCCTGCTCGAACGTCGTTGGTTCCTCGGCCGCCGCCAGGAACAACTCCTCCATCTCGAGCTCCCGTGGTTCGGAGGTGTTGATGCAGTCAGTCACCATGCCGTAATGGCGTGGCACCCCCTCGTCGCTGAGGTCCATCCCTGAAGGAATGTGCGTCGGTGGCGTGGCGAAGCCGATGTCGATGCCACCGCCGCCCACCTGAGGGTGTGGCTCCTTAGCCACTGATGGCGTGCCTGGGGATGTAGCTGGAGTCGACGGAGCACACGTAGTGGTGGGAGCCTCGGACTGGCCGCTCGCCGTCGCAGCGCGTACGACGTACTCGACGGTGAACGTGTCCAGTGTGGCGATGTCGTCTGGCGCCTCCCAGTTCCAGCCTTTTGTCTCGTCGAAGACCACGTCTCGAGAGACATGTAGCCGGCCGCTCACAGGGTCGTACACACGGTAGCCCTTTGAGCCCGGCTCATACCCGAGGAACACCATCTTCATGCTGCGATCATCAAGTTTAGCAGCATGCGGGCGAGTTACCTTGACATGCGCTATGCACCCGAACGTGCGCATGAAGTGAACTGCTGGCTTCTCCCCGTGCCAAGCCTCGTAGGGGGTCTTGTTCTTCAGAGCTTTGGTGGGAGACCGGTTGAGGATGAACACTGCAGTGCTCACTGCCTCCCCCCAAAATGTGCTGGGAACACCTCTGGCCTTCAACAAGCACCGCGCCATGGCAAGCACGGTTTGGTTCCGGCGCTCGACCACTCCATTTTGCTGTGGAGAGTACGGAGCGGTGAACTGCCGGTGAACACCTTGGTCAGCGCAGTACTCCGCGAACGTGACGGCGGTGAACTCGCCACCCCGGTCCGTCCGGAGCGCGCGCAGCTTGCACCCAGTTTCCACCTCCACGCCGGCCTGGAACTTCTTGATGGCGGCCGCGGCTTCGCTCTTGTTCGACAGCAACACGAGCCACATGTAGCGGCTGGCATCATCGACGAGGAGGAGGAAGTATCGCCGCCCACCGTGAGTAGCCGGGGTGACAGGACTGCAGAGGTCGCCATGGACTAGCTCGAGCTGGCCTATCGCCCGGTACTTGGCCTGCTGCGGGAACGGCGCGCGGCGCTGTTTGCCGGCCAAGCACGCGTCGCATAGTTGACCAGGGTGATCAATCTGTGGCAGACCGCGCACCAGGCCGCCGCCGGACAGCTTGCACAGCGCGTCGAAACCCAGGTGGCCGTACCGCTCATGCCAAAGCCAGGTGGGGTCGCCAGTGCACGCCAGGAGCGAGACAAGCTGCGCCAGGGTGAGCGAGATCTTGTACAATCGGTTTGCCGAACGGCGTACCTTGGCGAGGAGCTCGCGCTACGGATCGCGTACTCGTAGAATCCCCTCCTCAATCACAACCTTGCAGCCGAACTCATCGAGTTGGCCAAGGCTTATGATGTTGCTCTTGAGACGGGGGATATAGTACGTGTCGGTGAGCGCTCGGTGCTGTCCATGTCGCGCCGCGAAGAGGACGGTGCCGCAGCCGACGATGTCCACGACCGAGCCGTCGTTGAACTTGACCGTGCCGGTGATGGACTGATCCAGCTCGGAGAAGGCCGCCCGGTTCCCCGTCATGTGGTTTGACGCTCCCGTGTCAAGGTACCACACGTCGGAGATTGGCTTGCCGGAGCGGTCCTCGGACTCCCCCAGATCCACCATGGTGCGTTCTTCGTTGAGGTAGACTTGCCCGCCGACGTAGACAGGTGCAACGCGCGGCGCGACGTACTCCGGCTCGACGGCGCCGATGGCCATCAGCAGGGAAGGCTCCTCAGTGTCGTCGTCGCCGCCGGCCTGGGCAAGGAGCGCCGCCTCATCGCGCTTCTTCTTGCGGCATTCACGGGCCCAGTGGCCCTTCTTGCCGCAGTACTTGCACTTGTCCGTCTTGGTGGCGACCCTGGCCGGATCGCCGGAGGATCTGCCAGTGCGCGCGCCACCGTTGTCGCTGCCGCGTGGACCTCCAGACGACTTGCCGCTGTTGCCGCCAGAGCGAGAGCCCTCGCCCGCGAGGCGGTGCTTGTAGCGGGCCAGCCACTCCTCCTCGGAGAGAAGTAGCTTGCCGTTGGAGTTCGTCGCCGCCGGCAGATTGCGGCTCCGGTCACATACCTCCGCCGACTTGAGCCGCCCCACCAGCTCTTCAACCGTCATGTCGTCGACGTCGAGGAGCGTCTCGATGGAGTGGGCGATCTGGTCGAAACGAGGGGGCACAGCCTGCAGGATTCTCCTCACCACGGTGTTTTCTCCAGGGGGCTCACCAAGGATACTTAGCTCGCTGACGAGGGCCTGCAAGCGGTGCGTGAAGTCATCCACGGACTCGCCGTCGAGGAACGTGAGCGCGTCGAACTCCCGCGTGAGGTCCGTCGCCTTCGCCTTCTGGATCCGTTCGACGCCAACACGTTCGGTCTTGATGGCATCCCACGCCCGCTTGGCGGTGCCCTTCCCAGTGAGGGACACGCATCTCCGGCGGCGTAGCGCGGAGGATGGCCTCCATGGCCATGCGGTCGTCATGTCGATCGATGGTGCCGACGCTCACAGCCATCCAGAGCTCCCGGGCCTCCAACATCACCTCCATGAGCACCGCCCACTCAACATAGTTGGTGTGGGTCAGCATGGGGTAGTTGGCCGCCCCGACTTCGCGGACGACGCGCGTCTCCGTCTCGCGGCCGCGGCGGCCGCGGCGCGGGATTGGCGATGGTGAAGGACGACAGCGCCGATCTCGATTGCGAGGGGGCGTGCGGGACTGGGACGGATCGCGAGGTGGCGTGCGCGATGGATGAGCGGACATGGCGACGGTTACTGGCTCTGATGCCAATTGTTATCTCCGGCAGCTCGGCGACGGGATCACCGGCGAGCGCAGGGACTGGAAGAAACACAACACGAGGTGGCTGGTGAACACGAGAGTTGGACACACGAGTTTTGGTGCCACAGCAGCAGCGTTTTCTGACTTTATTCCTTGCTTATAAAGAGAATCAGAACTAACTAAGCGGCTATCATCGCTCCACGATCCGGAAGCCCCGCGTGCCATCCCACGCGTGATTGCGACCCGGCCTTGGTGGCGAGTAGCCCACGACGCACGCCCTCACGACGCAGCGCGGGCGTGCGCACGACCCGGGCAGTCCCGAACTAACAGGAGAGCCTGCCGTTGCTAACTGACACGAGGAAAATAACTGAAAATATCCTAGCTTAACTAACACCGCCGACCTCGGGTTCCCCGCCCCTCCTCCGCAGGTGCGGCGCCCAGCTTGTTCCCCCCGCCCCGATCTGTCTCGCTGCCTAATCCTGCCGCCCAACCACCTGGTTTCGTTCGTTCCCGCCGCGCTCCAACCAGGTCCGACACTCCTGATCGGGTTACGGTTCGTTTCTGAAGCGCAAATTGTAGGGATTAGTTCGTCGAAACGGCGGCTCCTGGAGAGGTGATTGCGGAGAGGATTGTGAAATGTAGGTTTGGAGAGAAGCATTGCTGTGGAGATTTTGTCATCAGTTGCGCGATCTCGTGTGTTTGGGTGGGTTTAGCATTTGGTTCGGTTAAGGTAATCTTGCGAGGAAAACTTGTGGACTAGTAGGCTATACAATTCGGATCGTGCTGATGTAACGTTCTTCATCTTGTGAAAGTTTGCGACTTCAGAACAAAATGCGAATGTGAACGAAACTGAACGAGTGCTGTGGATGGAGTATCTGTTTGTTTTATCTTAGATTACTTGCACAAAAATTAGTGTTTTATATGCCATGAGTGTGGAGTGGAATCGGCACTGGACACTTGTAATGCAAAGGGTCAGGTAGTCAATAGATGGCCTTCTGGATTTCTGCTAGGTACAATGTGATTTTAAAAAAAAAAGTGTATTTCTCAAGTCCTTATTATTTCATGCTCTCTCTTGTTTCAGGATGATCAGGGTAACACAGACAAAAAGCAATGATTTAGTGAGGGTTTTGAGGGAACTGACTGTTGTGCAGAGGAACATTGCCAACTTGCAAGTGGAGCTACAGGGAAGAAAGGTGATGTGTTGATATCCAGTTGTTAGGCTCTATATGTTTGCACCAGTTCCACACACCATGCCAATGCTCTCTTAATTTGCCACCTAGTGTTAGGTTTTTTAGATCCTGTATGACATGGTAATGCCGTAATGGTAATGCTCTCTTAAAATGTTTCATCATGTTTTTAGTTGAGCACCCTTTATATTCTCTAACTATGGTGGTCAGATTATGATTCTTTTTGGCAAGTGGGCCATTTCACACTTGGGTTGCTCATGAAAGGAGACTCTAGGCAGAAATGGGACTCGTTAGGGAATTACAGCATTTTGGGGGATATATTTCTTTTCATATCAGATATCTTCACTTTGACTGTTAGGATGGATGACAAATTTCTTTACCATGAATTCTTATGGTCATACCAAATTGAATGCCAACATTTAATGGAACTAAGTTTGATTCTTGAAGGATGATACGAAACACATGCTTATCCTTAAGAGGTTAAGGCTTAACCTTTTTGAGTCTAGAAGATAAAATAATACTGTTTATGTAAGAACCCATAAACTTTCCAGCATGCCATTTTTTCAATAGAGCCATATCCATTTACATACCTTTTCTTTTCAGGGATTATGTTTTGATTATTGGGCATTATCATTGGTCATATTCATAAAGTTTTTGTTTGCCACAGGATGATAAAAGCATTGCTCACTTGACACATGTTAGTGAGATGGAAAAGAAGTGTGAATCTTTGGCCAAAATAACTGCTATTTTGAAAGATGTTATTGAGAACAAGGTAATGGAAGCCACATGTTCTTATTTTTCTTCTCTTGCTTTCTTCTTTTCTTGAGCGCTGAGGCTACACATTGTTTGGCTCAGTTGCGTCAAGAACAGCTATATATGCAAACATTAGCCAATAGTACAAGATCTACATATCTAACATTGCAGCAATTTTCTTCAGGATCGCATTATTGCCCGGTTGCAACAACCTTATTCCCTTGACTATGGGGCTACTTCTGAAAGCAGCAAGTGACTATGGGGCACTGTCAGCATCGGTCTGTGATTTCCAGTGGAGCCAAAACTTTAGGGAGCCACCTGCTGTCTGGGGGGTAAGTTGAAAGTATTTTTTTTCTAATAAATTAAATAGTAGTCATAACCCATTCATCCTTTGAAATGCTTTCCACTTGGATAAATATACTGACGCTACCATTCTCAGGTTTAGACTTTAGAGATGGCATATGCTTAATCATGCATCCATGGCAGGATAAAAGTGCACTTTGCTGTACATTGTGATTGATAGGCATTACAACAGCTCAAATTTCTTCTTGTACGCATGTCCTTTCTGTCTTTACTCATAGATTTAATTCCTCTGGTTATCTTCATGAAGGAAATGCTGCGGCCAATACCTGCTGCGCTTGCTTCCTGCACCTGGTTCTTTGATGCCATGTCTGCGATGAGGGAATCCTTCTCGACTCTTCAGAAGCTGCGCGTCGGCCATTCCTCTCTATTGATGACCCCTAGCGGCTCTAGCGGCGATTCGAAGTTCTTGACGCCGCCCCAATGGAGAGACAGCTCAATGCTCGATAGCTGGAAGCAGGTGGATGACATCAACCCCGAGAGCGACGGGCTCGACAGCGTGAACCAGAGGAGATTGTCATGGCCATCCTCCATCAAGAGGGACCCGTAGGTCACTGATCACCCACGTTGAACTTGTGTTTGTATGTTGTATAAATAGGATATATATACCGTCTTGTCTAGTTTGTCATTCATTTTTTGTGCTTTGGGCCCGATTGCTTGGATCCATTTGGCGTGTTCGAGCTAAGTGAGAGATGATGTTAGAAACAGGACTGGTTAGAAATGATCTGTACTAAAATCGATATTATGGCAAATTCAATGTTTGCATAAGGATACACACACAGTCGTTGGATCTGGAACGTGTGCGATTTATCTAGCAAATCTGACAACTGAGTTCATCTCTGGAAGAAATGTCACAAAAGGAACCCAGGACGTGCTCTGCGCATGAAAGATGCCGTGCCAGGTTGAGGACTCACTAGTATCTATACTCCATTTTCTTTCTCCACGTATTATATTAAACTGAGTATAAATTACTTGTTTGAGACTCTAAATAAATTTAAATTAAAAATTTGTCAACTACAAAGTTTCATAACTTTTCGAGATCTACAACTTTCATTTTGGTACTTTCTCCATCCGAGGTCATTTATAAAATTTGAATTTCAAATTTGAGAAATTAAAATATAGTTTTCGTTGATAAGATGATTTCAAATTAAAAAGTTGTCAACTATAAAGTTTCATAACTTTTCGAGATCTACAGCTTTTATTTTAGCTGTTTCCCCATCCAATGTACTTTAAAAAAATAAAATTTCTACAGGCCGGAGCGTCCGCCCCCACAGGGCGAACCGTCTGTCGTTAGGACTTACATGTAGACGCTTGGGATATCCAAACATCTTACCGACGGATGGTCCAGCCTCTGGGGGCGGACAGTCCGCCGGCTAACATTCAAACGGGCAGCTCTTTTTAGACGTCCGAACTTACATGCAGACGCTTCGGATGTCCGAACGTCTTGACTGGTGGACGGTCCGCCTATTGGGAGCGGACGGTCCGCCACCTAAAAATAGGTCATTTTTACCAAGTGTTTTATTTTTGCACTCGGCAAAAGAAGCTACAACTTAGTTTTTTGTTAACAAGATAATTTCAAATAAAAAAATTGTCAACTACAAAGTTTCGTAACTTTTCGAGATCTACAACTTTCATTTTGATAGTTTCTCCATCCGAGGTTGTTTGAAAAATTCAAATTTTAAATTTGAGATATTCAAACATACTTTTCGTTGGCTAAAATTAATTCAAATTAAAAAAAATGTGCAACTATAAAGTTCTATAACTTCTGAAGATTTATAATTTTTATTTTGATCATTTGTTTATCTGAAATAGTGATAGTAACAATGTTCACAAATCTTATATCTCTATTCTAGTTTCAGGAAACTACATGAGAAGGTAAGACTTTATGTGTTGATGAGAAGGTAAGACTTGTCGTCGATCTTCTTATGCAGCTCTTCAGCTGCCAAGTGCAGTTCTGAAAGAATGTTTGGAGAGCTCAGTTTCGTCATCGTCTTGACTCTGCCCAAGTTCTCGCAGCAATTTAGCACCTTCTTCGCCCACTCTACTATGAAGCTCTGCACAGAAAACCTTTCTACTCTCTGGTGGTGCCTGAAATATGGAAGAGAAACTTAGCAATGAAATCCGTATATTCAATGGATCATCTGTTGCTGGCTATGATGCACAGACCTGAATCTCTGAAAGTATGCAGCCATGCAATGCCATGACTGCAGATGAGCAATGCCTCAACGCACCACCAACTTTGGTGTAGTTCTTCCATGGATATTTCATCATCTTGTAAGGTCCATGAGGTGGCTCCCATATAGCAAATCCTAACTGCAAGCACAAGACATCGCCCTTGTTAAAAATCGATAGATAAATCCTAGAAGGAATGCATTTGGAGAGAGAACTGACCAAAGCTTCCTCCTGTACTGATGCTTCGACAGCTGCCCTGTACCCACTATAGAGAGGATCATCAGATGCTTGATAGGTGAGTATCTTTGATGGAATCCTTTCATATTCCATGCAGCTCAGATATCCATCAATACATCCTAGAATGGAGAACAAAAGTGAACTTTGATACAAGGACTTGATTGTATCTTTACTTTTTTGAAAAGGGGCTTGAACTGCTCATGAATGTTAGATGATTCATATGTTGGTACACTATATCAAACACTTGATTTCATTATCTTAATTTGTGTCACATGCACATGTGTTCATAAATCTTGATCAATTACCTACCAATATAATGCCGAGAGATATAACTATATAGTTGAGCATACTACACACTGTACCATACCATAATAATATTATATGTATATGTTGAAAACATAGTCAAATTTAAATCATTCTTAGAGATTAAGTATGTATAAACTCCTTAATTAAGCTACACTACACAGTTCATGCATGCAGTGTTCATGAATGTTGATCAATTACATACCTATGCATGTATTTGGAACAAATGGAACAATATAAAATTTAATATTAAATCAATGGCAACTCTACTTTCAACAATTATAATTTAAAATAGTAGTGTTGTTCTATGATAAAAAATTAAAATACTTTAAAATTTCTAAATACTTTCTTCTTAGAATCCCGCCAAGCCAAAACTGAGATTCAGTTTTTCACAACCCGCCCAAGCCTTTCCCCAAACCTGAGTGCCACCACCCAGTAACCGACCCACACATGCCACCAACGTGTGGTACCCCGCTCACGTCATAATCAGCTCCCTGCGACCCTGCCCCCTTGTCTATTAGAAGCATCTCCAAAAGCCTAGGTAAATTTTACTCTCCATAATCTTATTTGGCTATTCATTTAGCTAGAGTTTCCTTTTCATAATTTAGGTACAAATCTCAATCTTCATCTGCCACGTGCACCCTGGCCAGCTCTCCTTCCCCCAGCTCGCCTCCACCACTGTCTCCAAGCTCCTCGTCCCCCGCCTTCGTCGACGAGGCCCCGCTTGTCACGCTCTCCACGCGGGAGCTCTAGCTCCGTGCGCCTTGCTCCTCGTCCCCCGCCTGCTCGCCCTACACTGCGTGCACGCCTGCGCGTCGCAGCCTGTGCGCAGCACCACTGCCCGCCGCACCACTGCCCGCCGCACAGCAGGGGCGCGACGGGCATCGCGCAGCGGCGGCGCGAGGCTTGGTGGCCGGAGGCACGAGGCCACGCGGGCCGCGAACATGGTTTTAAATCGCCGGCTAAGGTATTTAGCGGCAAGGTCACCGTTACGGCGTTTAGCGGGCTATAGCCGGCATTTAGCGGGCTATAGCTGGCTTTAGCGGACTAAATGCCATAGCGGTTGTCCTTCCTAGAGGCTATAGCCGTCTTTAGCGGAAGCTATAGCCGGCTATTTAGAACTCTGGCCGCGAAGGGAGACGGTGGCACTAACGGCCCTCCCTCTCCTCTCCTCTCGCCCACCCCGCGCCTCGCCGGAGCTCCGCCGCCACCGCCACCCGTTTTCTGCGGACGGCGCAGACCAGCCGTCGAATGCCCCTGGATATGCCGCCCCGCGCCGTGCCGTCCTCACGCCCGAGGCTTCCCCACCAGGAGCGCATGCATCCACGCGGTTCGTTGAAAGAGGAGGTGGTCGGCGGCCACCGAGGAGGAGCCCTCGAGATGGGGGCCGCGCGGGGGATGGCGCGCGTGAGGCGGGAGACGCTCGCCGCGTGCATGACGTGCCCGCTCTGCCGGGGGCTCCTCAGGGAGGCCACCACCATAACCCAGTGCCTCCATACATGTGAGTTCTCTCTCTCTCTCTCTCCTTCCCTGTATCTCTCTGTCCCGTCCCGTTCGCTCGTACTCCGGTCCCTCTCTAGGCCTGTCTCTGCCCGCGCGCCCGCGAAGGAGGCGGTCGTGGTCTCCCCGCGCCGGCCGCCCCCATGTGGGTGTTGGATTTGATCTCGACTCGGTCTCGTGACCGAGCGGGATTAGCGGCCTTGGATCGAGGGCGCACAACGTCCTTCAGGTTGTGGGCCCCGGTCACACGCGCGACAATAAAAAGGGGGTGGCAGCTGCCTCAACGCCGCCCCACACACACACGAGAAACGCCCTCCGATCTAGGGTTTCGCGCGGAGTGACTGGAAGCTCCACACCGCGCCGCCACTACCTCGACCTCACCGTCCCCGCGCCAGGGTCGACATCCAGGACCACGCCAACGCCCCTGCGCTCGACACCGACCCCGCTACTGCAGCTGCCGCGGCCGCCGCTGCTCGCGCCGAGGAGCAGCGCCGCGTGGAGGAGGAGGCGCGCGTCGACGCCGAGCGCCGCCGCGCGCACCTCCACACTCAGGACTTCGGGCCCAAAGGTATGCTACCCTCTGTCCATTTATCACCCTTGCTCTCTCTGATTTTGATCTAAAGCATTGGAGATGAGAAGTAGAAATTCCCTAAGGGGTTTGGTTCGATGATCCGACCACATCAATGGTACCAGAGCCTAGGTTGGGCAACCCAAACCCTAGATTCAGAATCCAGAAAAGGGGGAAGGATTTCGGTCAAGAAATCAAGAGAAACAGAGAGATTCGTGTTCGAATAAAAAAAAATCAACCGAAACCCTAACCCTAACCTTGAGAAGTCGGGGGGTGGGGACTTACCTGGCCCTTGTGTACCCGCCGTGGCACCGTTGTGCGGCGGAGATGGACGCCGCCGCTCGCCGGAGCGCGGCGCAGAGAAATACCCGCACGGTCCCGAGCACCTTTTGGGTGCGCGCGGGGGCTCGAGAACTGGGCGCCGTCAACGTCTCGCTCGACGGCGGCGCGCCCACCCTACGGCGAGCGCGCGCGCCAGCGAGGAAGCCGCAGCGGCGCCGCTGTCTCCTCCTCACCCGGCCATGGCCGTCGGCTCTCGAGTCAGAGAGAAGAGAGCGGGGGAGAGGAGACGAGAGAAATGCAACTAGGGTTCGGGGAACCGGCGACGAATGCAGGGTTTTTGATCACCCGAAACAGGCGGACGGCCATCGGATCCCATCCGACGGCCAGAAGCGAGTGTCGCCGCGCCGGGCCGGCTTTCGGCCCAGGAGGGCGGACACTTTCCCGGACCAGGCCTAGGTTGTGGCCTGGGTCGCGGGGACGCACGCGGCGCGGGCTGCTGGGCTGCGATTCCGGGCCGCCGATTTCAGCCCACGGGTGAAATTTGTAGAGAAAAAGAAAAACATCTTCGTGGGTTCTGCTGGGCCGGATTTTCGCAGAATTTGGTATCTCTCGGCCCACGGACAGAAACAGAAAATAGAATTTTCTCTTTTACGATGATTAGAATTTACAGAATTATTATTATTTGATTATTTTCCGCTGCGAGAATTACTCTGTAAGCATTCTATTAGAGATAAATGCATAGAGTTTTTATGGCACTTCATTTTATTAACCAACGTTAATTTTCATGACATGCCATGTATGTGTAGTTATTTTGAGTTTTTGAGATATATATGTTCTAAATTTTATCCAACGATAAATTTTGGAATATTATGGCATGATTTAATTTTGACCAACGTTGAATTTAATTCATGCAAGAGAATTATTTTATGGTATTTTTGCATCTTTTGGACCAACGATGTTGTCAATTTATCCGAAGGTGCAAGTGCTGCGAACATCCTGTCGCAGTTGGCCGCGATCAAGCCGCTGGATGAGACGAATTACTCCACCTGGAAAGAAAACATTGAGCCGATGCTCGGTCTGAGTGAGCTGGATTATGCACTAAGAAGTGCCAGACCTGTTCCTCCAGAAGTTGGGGAACCAGATTATGATAACAAGGTCATGAAACATGACCTAGAAAGACATAAATGGGAGAAATCAAATAGAAAGTGTTTGATGATTCTGAAGCGCTCCATTGTGGAGGCTATTAGGGGGTTAATCCTAGAATGTGAGACTGCTAGAGAGTACATGGATAGAGTTGCTGCACAGTTTGTGGGCTCCTCTAAAGCATATGCCAGTACCCTGACCAAACAGTTCATCAATATGAGGTATGATGGGTCTGGCATAAGAGCATATATTCAGAAGATGTGCTCCATGGCAGCAAAAATGAACAAATATTTCAAGACAGCTCTCCCAGATGAGTTTGTGGTTCACGTCATCATGCAGTCCTTGCCAAAGGAGTATGAGACCTTTCACGTGAACTACAACAACACTGTGAAAGACCAGTGGACTCTAGACCAGCTCATGGCTCAGTGTGTCCAGGAGGAGGAAAGAATCAAGGCTCGCAGGGGGTGACTCTGTGAATCTTTCCCAGTTAAAGAAGAAGAACGTCAACTCCAAGCCAAGCTTCAAGAAGCCTGGTTCGAGGGGATATGGAGGGCAAGAGTCCTCTAGTGGCAGTGGCAGCTCTTCTAGAATCACCACCAACGCTGATGGGACCAAGAACTTTCCAGTCCCCATAGACACCTGCTTACACTGCCACATGCTTACACTGCCATAAGAAAGGACACTACAAGAGAGACTGCCCTGACTTTCTGAAGTCATTGCTCAGAAACAGTAAGGATGAAATTACTTTTGTTGATGAAACTTTGTATTTAGAATATTCAGTCAATACTTGGAGGATTGACTCTGGTGTAACTGTGCATGTTGCAAATTCTTTGCAGATGTTCCATACAAGGAGGGACCTTCCAAGGGGCCAAAGAAAGATTAGTGTTGCCAACGGGAAGGAAGATGAAGTCAAAGCCATTGGAGATTTGAGTTTATTATTAGACAATGGTTTTGTACTTAATTTGAGAGATGTATTATTCGTGGCCTCCCTGAGGAGAAACTTGATTTCTGTATCATGTTTAGATGATGAGAATATGCATTGTTATTTTGGGGATCAAAAATGTTTGATTCGTCATGATAATAAAGACATTGGTCTCGCCATCCGACGAGACAAACTTTATTTTCTTTCTCAATGTGATGTTGTGAATGCGATAGAAATGCATGATTCAGAAATAGATACGAGTAATAGTAAGAAAAGAAAAAGAAACGCAAATGGTGATGGAGAATCTTCGTCGAAATTGTGACATTATCGCTTAGCCCACATTTCGAGGGGGAGGATAGAACGCTTATGAAAGGATCTTAATCTCGTGATGTCGCCTAGAAGGGGGGGGGGGGGTGAATAGGCGTATAAAATTAATCCTGCAGAATAAAGCACTTAACACAATTTTCAGCAACCAACCGGTCAGACCGGTCTGGCAGACCGGTCAGACCGGTACTACGCAGAACCTGCACAAAAGTGTTAATCCTCCCCTTTACGAGCTTTAGCACAAATGCAGCTTGGTGTGGTGCTTCTTTAGGTGCTTACAAATGTATTTCTTAACCCTGCACACACAGAAACAACAAAACCAAGTAGATCGAAGCGGAAGCACAAATAAAGCTAGAGTACAAAGTGTGAGGCAAACTAAATGAAGATAATGCAAGGAGACACAGAGATTTGTTTCACCGAAGTTCGGATTCACCACGTGTGAATCCTAGTCTCCGTTGAGGAAGCTTATCGCGACCACAAGGTCAAGCTATCTCCTCCTTTCCACTATATGACCATGTGTCCTCGTGACACACGATCGCTGCTGCAACAAACTTGCCGCTGCTCACCACAAGCTTGGGAGCTAGCCGGCGACGCCTAGCCGTCTAGGAGGCTTCACCTCCAAGAGTAGCAAATGCTTCAATCAAGTTGGCGACGCAACCGCAAGTGCTCAAGCTAGGGCTTATGCTCTCACTGCTCAAATGCTCTCTTAGCAAAAGTTTCACTCAGCCCAACTCAAAGGATTCAACTCTAATCACTCAAATCTCACAAAGAGAGGTTGGGGAGGACTTCTTAAGTGCTCTCACGGCTCAGAGATGGCTCTCGAAAGTAATGGCATCAGCACCCACGAATGGGTGAGGGTGTGGGGTATAAATACCCCTCTTTCAAAAACTAGCCGTTGCTCTGTCAGACTCAGACCGGTCAGACCGGTCCCCCAGACCGGTCAGCTCAAATTAACTAGCCGTTGGACCCCGACCGGTCAGACCGGTCCAAGTAGGTTTTATGCTCCCAAGTGTTTCTCTCTGATTTTTCTCACATGGGATAGCTATGAGCACTTTTGGTAATGTCAAACCACTGATGTTGATCCCTCTTGATAGTATGGCATCCTATACTCAAGTTCACATACAATGACATACACAACACTTGAGCTTTCATGTCTTGATCAAGCCGAACTTCTTCAATCAATATCTTGAGGTTGTCAACATCCTTAATTTCAGTGAGCATGCCTGCTTGAGCTAGTGACTTTGAATCTTCCTTCATATAAGAATGGAATCCATCTTTGATTCATAAGTCACTCCCATTTTCCAAATAATGACACTCTTCAACATAGAGCTCTTTATGACTCTAGGATCTCCGGTATTTTGACCCGTATCGTTTTCCTTGCTCCCCCCAAGCCGTCGCTTGCGTAGCCTCTTGAAACACGCCTCTCGGTCCTCTACCTTTATCCTAGCCGTCCATCTTGAACTCATATTGATTTGTGTCATGCATGAAATCTTCGTTGTCAATTTGAATTCTCAATTCAATCTTATATACAAGCCTTCTAATTTGAGATAACATATGCACATCAACTCATATCTCATTCACTTTTCTCTTGCTTGCTTCCCTTGTACAATAATATTCATCTCATACGACAAGTCTTTCCAATTTGAGACTATGCAACAACATATTGTGTCTCATTCTCATAACCTTTACTTGTCATACGAATTCTATCATAAGTCGAATAAGCCTTTAATAGATATTTGAGCCTTTATGTCAATCATGAACACTTGCTCACATTTTCCTTTTCTTGTTTTGCTTGTCATATACATCCGAAACAAGCCTTAGCATATTAGAGCCTTTATATCAACCATGAATACCTTGCTCTATTTTCTTTTACAACTTTTGCTTGCCACTTTGAGTCCCACATAAACTAACAAGCTTCAACACAATATTAGAGCCTTCATACTACACATGAATACCTTACTCTTCCATTTTTCTTTCTCATTCTAGCTTGTCTCATATAATGATTGTCAATGGGACATACACATTTGCTTGTAATACATGAGCTATATCATTCCACAAATTAAATACCTGCTCATAATCTCATGCAAACAAGTTAGTCCTTTAATCGTATTGTCAATCAATACACCAAAACCCACTAAGGGCCTAGACGCTCTTTCAGCTTAGTAAAAAAATATATTCTTCATCCCCTAGATTTTGCAGATTTAGAACAATGCGTTGACTGCATTAAAGAAAAATTTGCAAAGACAATCAAGAAAACTGCAAAGCGCAGTTCCAGGGTTTTAGAAATTATTGATACAGATATTTGTGGCCCATTTTCTGTGGCCACAGTGGACGAATATGATTCTTTCATTACGTTCACAGATGATTATTCGAGATATGGTTATATATACCATATCAGAGAAAGATCAGAAGCCCCGGATAAATTTAAGATATTCAAATTAGAAATAGAAAATCAGCTCAACTTAAAGATAAAATAGTGAGATCTGATGGGGGGGGGGGGAGTACTATGGTCGTCATACTCCCTACGGTCAAGCTCCAGGACCTTTCGCGAGGTTCCTGCAAGAATGTGGGATAGTAGCCCAGTATTCGACACCGGGTGAACCCCAGCAGAACGTAGTGGCAGAAAGAAGAAATTGTACTTTAATGGACATGGTCCGAAGTATGCTAAGCCACTCTACTCTTCCCATAGGCCTGTGGATGGAGGCGCTGAAAACCGCCATTCACATACTTAATAGTGTACCCAGCAAGTCAGTGTCCAAAACTCTGTATGAGCTATGGACTGGCAGACAACCCACCCTAAACTATTTACACGTTTGGGGATGTCGAGCTGAGGCAAGATTATTTAACCCTTCACTGGGTAAATTAGATGAAAAGACAATAAGCTGCCATTTTGTTGGCTACCCTGAGAGATCAAAGTGTTTCAGATTTTACTGTCCAGACAGACATACAAAATTTGCAGAAACTAGACATGCTGTTTTCTTGGAAAATGACATGATCAGGGGGAGTGGGGCAAGTCGAGAAATTGATTTAGAGGAGAAAAGGGTGTATGCCCCGACTCCAATAATTGAAGAACCTTATTTCTCACTACCCACAGACTCCTCATGTGCAAAGAACTCATGACACAGTCCCTGCTATGGATGTTGAATCACCCGGCACAGCCCAAAGTGAAGAAATTCCTGAGACGTTGACCCCAATGGTGTCAACTCCTGAGACTTTGGCCCCAACGGAGCCTGAGCCCTAGGATGAAGAATAAGAGGCTATGCCTGGTGGTTCATCACCACAGCAGCACCAGCAGCAACAACAAGAACAACAGATAGAAAATGATATACCTATTAGAAGATCACAAAGAGTTCGGAAACCAGCGATCTCGAGTGATTATGAGGTATACATTGTTCAAGACATGAACTCCGAGGAGGATCCTATCACTTTCGAGGAAGCCATGAAAGGTCCCCATTCATCCAAGTGGTGCGCAGCCATGGAAAATGAATTGAAATCAATGAAAGAAAATAAAGTATGGGACTTAAAAGAAATTCCTAAAGGAGCTAAGACAGTAGGCTGCAAGTGAGTCTACAAAACCAAACGTGACTCCAAAGGAATGATAGAAAGATACAAGGCAAGACTTGTAGCAAAAGGCTTCACTCAGAGAGAAGGAATTGATTATAATAAAACATTCTCACCAGTTTCTATGAAAGATTCTTTCAGGATAATTATGGCCCTAGTAGCTCATTTTGATTTAGAATTACATCAAATGGATGTTAAGACAGCTTTTTTGAATGGAGAACTGTCAGAAAATGTATACATGGCACAACCGAAGGGTTTTGTCATAGAAGGAAAAGAAAAATTGGGGTGCCGCTTGAAGAGGTCTATCTATGGTTTGAAACAAGCCTCCAGACAGTGGTATCTCAAATTTGATGAAACAATTAGAAGATTTGGTTTCGAAGAGAATAAGGAGGACAATTGCATCTATGCAAAGTTCCAAGGAAGAAAGTTTATCTTCCTAGTTCTTTATGTAGATGATATTCTCCTAGCTAGCAGTGACATGTCCTTACTGCTAGAGAAAAATAAATTTTTATCCTCAAACTTTGATATGAAAGATATGGGGGAGGCCTCATATGTTCTGGGGATAGAAATTCTGAGAGATAGAAACAAAGAAATATTGGGGCTATCACAGAAAACCTATATAGAGAATGTCCTGAAAAGATATGGTATGCATAAGAGCGACCCTAAGCCTGTCCCAATTCTGCAGCGCGAGAAATTTGGAACGTTCCAATGTCCATAGAATGAATATGAAGTCGAACAGATGAAATCAGTGTCATACGCTTCTGCTCTTGGAAGCATTATGTATGCACAAGTTTGTACTCGCCCTGATCTTGCATTAGCAACCGGGCTTGGCAGATTCCAGTCGAATCCAGGCAAGGATCACTGGAAAGCGATTAAGAGAACTCTGCGTTATATGCAGGGAACGAAAGGTCTCATGTTGACTAACAGAAAAACAGATGCCCTAAAGATAGTGGGCTATTCAGATGCCGATCTAGCAGGGTGTAAAGACACTTTAAAGTCCACATCAGGGTATGTGTTCTTACTTGCTGAAGGAGCAATATCATGGAAGAGTGCTAAACATTCAGTCGTTACATCGTCGATAATGTACGCTGAATTTATAGCATGTTTTGAGGCCACTGGGCAGGCAATGTGGATTAAGAAATTTGTTCCCGGTTTGAGGCTCATGGAAGGTATAGAAAGACCACTTAAGATATACTGCGATAATGAGCCAGCAATATTTTACTCCTATAATAAAAAGTCGAGTGCTGCCGCCAAGCACATAGAATTGAAGTATTATGTTGTTAAGAAAAAAGTCCAGGATCAAACAATAGAAATCGTGCACAAGAGCGCAAAAGAAATGATTGCGGATCTGCTTACAAAAGGTCTCTCACCCGACGTGTTTAAGAAACACGTAGCCGGCATGGGTTTAAGAGAGAGCCTCTGATTCTGGATATGAGGGTCATCTAAACACAACCTCTCCCAATAAGAATGATGTTTCGAAATAGAGAGATACGCCGTAGTCGGTGGACTCGGGAGAGTAGCTAACCTCTATATGGTTCATTGGTTACTGTGTGTTGATCTGTGGAGAAACAGAACCAGAATGAGAAACAGAATAAAAAAAGTAAACCAAAGATACATCCAGATCAAAAGGAGAACGTTGGATTTGATCTCGACTCGGTCTCTTGACCGAGCGGGATTAGCGGCCTTGGATCGAGAGCGCACAACGTCCTTCAGGTTGTGGGCCCCGGTCACACGCGCGACAATAAAAAGGGGGCGGCAGCCGGGGCACGCGAACCAACGTTCGCCGTGCCTCAACGCCGCCCCACACACACGAGAAACGCCCTCCGATCTAGGGTTTGGCGCGGAGTGACTGGAAGCTCCACATCGCGCCGCCACTACCTCGACCTCACCGTCCCCGCGCCAGGGTCGACATCCAGAACGACGCCAACGCCCCTGCGCTCGACACCGACCCCGCTACTGCAGCTGCCGCGGCCGCCGCTGCTCGCGCCGAGGAGCAGCGCCGCGTGGAGGAACAGCGCCGCGTGGAGGAGGAGGCGCGCGTCGACGCCGAGCGCCGCCGCGCGCACCTCCACACTCAGGACTTCGGGCCCGAAGGTATGCTACCCTCTGTCCATTTCTCGCCCTTGCTCTCTCTGATTTTGATCTAAAGCATTGGAGATGAGAAGTAGAAATTCCCTAAGGGGTTTGGGTCGATGATCGGACCACATCAGTGGGCGCTCGTCTCCTCGCGCCGTGCCGCCGCCTCGCGTTCGCGTTCTTGGTCTCCGGATTCTTCTCCTTCTCTCGTTCGGATGCCCACGGCGATCGGGATGGCGTCGGATGCGAGCTCTCTGATCCCACGAGGGTGGCGAACGCGCCGCCTTCCTCGTGGATTGTGGGTTTGCTCGCGCCCCGTCCCGCCCCGCGTGTTTTCCCGTGCGCGGCGCCGCGTTCGCGTTTCCCTGCCCGTGCGCCGTGCCCGTCGTTGCTGTAGGAGCTCACGGGCCATGGGCGTCGGAGTTTCGTGCCCGGCATCGCCGGCTATGGTTTCTGCACGTCGCGGCGCCTCCTCGTGCTTTCTGCCTTTCTCTGCCTGTTATCGGCGATCCCGAGGTGTCCCGTGGCGCCTCTGGACGAGGTCCAAAAGCCTCGCGCTTTCTCCTGGACTGGTTCTGCTTAGTCGAGGCGGAGCCACTCACGGGCTGCCGCCGGAGCTCGCCGTTGTGGCCCCGCGCCGCCGCCGGAGCTCCGTGTCCGTGGTTCCTTCCTTCCCTCGTGCTATCAGTTCCTCCGCGTCCGCGGACGCTCACGCTAGGCTCCTCGCTCGCCGCCGCCATGCCACTTATCTCGTTCGAGTGTGCTCGGTTCTTGCTCTTCCGAGTTGGCATGCCGCAAAGCCGCGGCTCCCAGGCGGGCTCGCAGGTCTCATCACCGCCGCTGCAGGGTGCAGGCTCCTCGCTGTCTGAACTCTGAACTCGGACAGCCGTTGGGACGCTTGCTGTGCTATCTTGGGCCCTGATCAGACCCTCGGCGGTGACTGCCGGTGCCACATCCTCCTGGTTCTGTCTCCCGTTCGTGATTCCTGAAAGGGTGATCGAACAACTTTCGGTGCATGAAGGCTTGCGCCTTGCGGACCGCAGTCCGCACTGCAGAGCTTTTAGTGCTTGGGGAAAGGCTGTAAAGCGTTGGCACTTGTTGCAGAATGTATGGGTGTGATGAATCGTGGCATTCTAGTAGCTTCCTGTGGGAGTTTGGCAATGGTGGTGGAGTTTGGAGATGGTGCCATCTGCCATTCTAGCCTGGTTCTCAATTCCGATCAAAAGCATGGTTTCTGATTAGCTAGTCCTTATTATGCTTATGATTGGTAGAATGTGAACTGGAATTTAGTTGGATGCTAGTATAATTTTCTACTGCCTTCTACATTTGTGAAGGGAGTTGGGACTTGTATAAGGAAATTGGTCGAAGTGTTCATGGTATAGGGCTCCTGCCCTTTGGTCCAAAAAAAAAAGGGAATATCAGATTGTCTTGAACATTTGCAACACAAGTCAGGCAATGCTGCTGCACCACGAGGTGTAGATGTGCTGCATAGAGCAACACATACACTTGTGACTTGTAGGAACCAGAAACCAAAGGAAACACTTCACCTGACAGGACCTTGCAGAGTTTGCACGTCAAATATTGCAAGTTACTAGTTGCTGCGAAAGTTGTTACTGTAAATCAATTTTCGTTGAAACCTGTTTCTGAATCTGTCTTGCTTGTCTTAATAGAGTTTCTCTTGTGACTATATCTTTGACAGTCTGTCGGGACTGCATTATGGAAAAAACAAATGACGAGGATCTTGACTGCTGTCCAGTATGCAAAATTGATCTTGGCTGCGATCCTGAAGAGAAACTCAGGTGAACTAGCTGTTCCAACTTTGAGTTTCTTTTGTAAAACGTTGTTTCTCCTTAATCAGCTCTGGCAATGCCTTCTCTTCCATATTCTTATACAACCTTGAAGCGTCAATATGATGTCAAGTCCTAGACATCATGTTGTTGCTAATAAGTAATAGACCTGTGTATTCTAAAAACTTCTCTGACGAACTCAGTAAGGGTACCAAGATCAACGGATGGTCAAACTGCAGAAAAAGGATTACATATATTATCAATTTATCGTAATGGATAAAACTATAGGGCTATGTGCCTCGCATATCTGCAGTTGAGACAAGTGAGCTCCATCATAAATATAGCTTGATCTTGTCGGTTTAAAGCATAAATTATGTTAGCAGCTCAATTTTCACTCTCATTGAGCTGAGAGGATGACACTCAAGTTGGGGAAGTTTTCTGGGTTTTCTTCATTCACACTCACAATGCCATGCCTTCCAACGGGAGGGGTGGCCACACATATATACAGCCAGCCAAGGAGCTGCTAACTGCCTAGTCTAAGATGCTACTGCTGTCCTAGAAAAGTAGATGCTAACTGCTGCTGTCCTACTAACTGCAGCTGTCCTAGCAAACTAAAAAACAGTCCAAGATGCTGTCCTCTAGGGGCAGCACAAACCCACTGCATGCTGCAGCAAAAAGGAGATGCTGCAGCCCCACAAAGACCAAGAGTACAAGACTTATTCCCTTCATTCTCCCCCTAAGCCTTGTGCGTCGTCTTGTGGGAAAGTTGGACCATCCCGGTCCTGGAGCAAAGCTCAAGGAACTTGATCCTCCCAAGGGGCTTGGTGAGCAGATCCGCAAGCTGATCCTTGGTGTTGATGTAGCTCGCCTTGATGCTCCCTTCCTCCAAGCAGCCTCGGATGAAGTGATACCTCACCCGGATGTGCTTGCTCCGTTCGTGGAAAACGGGGTTCTTCGCCAAGGCCAGAGCGGACTTGCTGTCCACCCTGAGCTCCACTGCTCCAGTGTCTCTGCTGAGTAGATCACTAAGCAATTGAGCGAGCCAGAGCGCCTGAGTCGACGCGGTGGAGGCCGCTATGTACTCGGCCTCGCAGCTGGACAAGGCCACCACCTGTTGCTTGACCGACTGCCAGCTAACGAGGCACTCGCCGAGGAAGAAGAGGATCCCGCTCGTACTCTTGCTAGTGTCGATGTCGCCGGCGTGGTCGCTGTCGCTGTAGCCGACGAAGTGTGCCGCCCCAGGGCACCTCGGGTAGTGGAGACCGTGGTCGAGAGTCCCCGCAACATAGCGGATGATCCTCTTCACGGCCTGCTGGTGCTCCGTCGTCGGTCGCTGCATGAACCGACTGACGTAGCCGACGGAGAACGCCAAGTCCGGCCGTGTGTGGGCGAGGTAGCGGAGGCTCCCCACAATACGCCGGTACTGAGTAGCGTCCACCTCCTCCGCCGTGCTGTCACGGCTCAGCTTCAGCCTCTCCTCCATCGGAGTGAGGGCTGGGTTGCAGTCGGTGAGCCCAGCGAGCTCGACGACGCGCTTGGCGTAGGCAGTCTGTCGGAGTGTGATCCCGGAGTCGTCCTGGTGCACCTCGATCCCCAGGTAGAAGGAGAGAGGCCCCAAGTCGCTCATCTGGAAGGTGGCCTTCATCTCCTCCTTGAACACCGCCACCTCCGCATCCTTGGTGCCGGTGATCACCAAGTCGTCGACGTAGACACCCACCAGCAGGGCATTGCCTCCTTTGCCCCGCCGGTAGATGGCCGCCTCGTGCGGGCTTTGCTCGAAACCCATCCCCTTGAGCGTGGAGTCCAGCTTGGCGTTCCACGCCCTCGGGGCCTGCCGCAAGCCATAGAGGGCCTTGTGCAGACGTAGCACCTTACCCTCCTTGCCGGGGATCGCAAACCCCGGCGGCTGGTGCACGTAGACCTCCTCCTTCAAGTCGCCGTTGAGAAACGCCGACTTGACGTCCATGTGATGGACACGCCAGCCCTCCTGGGCAGCTAGCGCAAGGAGGAGTCGCACGGACTCCATCCGTGCCACGGGAGCGAAGGCATCGTCGAAGTCGACTCCCTCCTGCTGCACGAAACCTCGTGCCACTAGGCGAGCCTTGTGCTTGACGACGGTGCCGGCCTCATCCCTCTTCAGCTTGAACACCCACTTAAGGGTGATCACGCGGTGACCGCGAGGGAGATCAGCAAGCTCCCAAGTGCGGTTCTTCTCAACCGCGTCCATCTCCGACTGCATCGCGGCACGCCATGCCGCGTGTCCCTCGGCCTCTGCAAAAGACCGAAGCTCGCCGTCGTTGCACGCGAGGTGCAACTGCGCCTCCAGGTCGTGAGGCACCAATCCCGGCACCGGCTGATCGCCGAGAAGGTCCTCCATCGTACGGTACCGCAGCGGCTCACCGTCGTGGTATGCGTCGATGCGCTCCTCGTCGTGAGAGAGCGGAGTAGCGAACTCCACCGGGCTGTGAGCAGGTGCTGGAGTAGGCGTGCCCGGAGGAGTGGCTGTCGGTGCTGGAGTGCGCGGCGTCGCCGGCTGTGGTGGTACAACTGAGGAACTCGGCGCAGCCGGAGTCGTAGCTGAAGGGCGTGGTGCCGCCGGTGTGGCGGGCGCCGGAGTCGGTGGAGGCTCGGGGACCGGGGTAGGCACGCTCAGCGAAGAAGAGCTGCCTACTCCCCCAGCTCCCTCGAAGTGGACGTACTCGACGGTGAAGTCGTCGTACGTCGGAGCCGAGCCGTCGTCCACCGCCTTGTCCCACGCCCATCCTCGCCCTTCGTCGAACACAACGTCGCGCGCTATGCGCACACGCTGTGTCTCCGGGTCGAGAATGCGGTAGGCCTTCGAACCCGCCGCGTAGCCGATGAACACTCCCGGAGTGCTCCTGTCGTCGAGCTTGCCGATGTGGCCAAGCTCCTTGGCGAACGCGAGGCAGCCGAAGACCCGCAGGTGGGAGACCGCCGGCTTGCGCCCATGCCAAGCCTCATACGGCGTCATGCCGTCGAGTGCCTTGGTGGGCGAGCGGTTGAGGATGTAGACGGCTGTCACCACCGCCTCTCCCCAGAAGACAGTCGGCATCCCCCTCTGCTTGAGGAGGGCCCGGGCCATCCCCACAACCGTCTGGTTGCGCCGCTCGACGACGCCGTTCTGCTGCGGGCTGTACGGCGCGGAGTAGTGGCGTTGGATGCCCTCATCCGCGCAGTACGCCGCGAACTCGGCCGCCGTGAACTCGCCGCCATTGTCGGTGCGCAGCACGCGCAACTTGCGGCCGTTCTCCGCCTCCGCAGCAGCCTGAGCACGCCTGATGGCGTCCGCAGCCTCTCCCTTGCTGCCGAGGATCATCACCCACATGAAGCGGGAGAGGTCGTCGACGAGCAGCAGGAAGTAGCGCCGTCCTCCTGGTGTGACCGGTGTCACCGGGCCACACAAGTCCCCGTGTACGAGCTCGAACCGCTCCTTGGCTCGGAAGCTCGCCTGCTGGGGGAAGGAGTGCCGCCTCTGCTTCGTCAGCACGCAGACGTCGCAGAGCTGCTCCACGTGGTCGAGGCACGGGAGGCCTCGCACCATCTCCTTGGCGCCGAGCCGCTTCAGGGCCTCAAAGTGGAGGTGCCCAAAGCGCTCGTGCCACTGCCATGCCTCGTCGTCCCTGCGAGCTGCAAGACAAAGAGGCTGGGCCACCCCGACATGGAGGATGTAGAGGCGGTTCTTCCCTCGAACCACCCTGGCGAGAAGCTGGCGACGGTGGTCCCAGATGCGGAGGACCCCGCTGTCGATCACCACGCGGGAGCCGCTCTCATCGAGCTGCCCAAGGCTGATGATGGAGTTCCGCAGCGCCGGGATGTAGTAGACTCCGGTGAGCATCCGGTGCTCTCCGGACTTGGCGGTGAAGATCACGGAGCCCACGCCCTTGATCTCCACGGCGGAGGAGTCCCCGAACCTGACGGAGCCACCTACGTCGGCGTCCAGGTCGGAGAAGAACTCCCGCCGCCCGGTCATGTGGTGCGTGGCGCCGGAGTCGAGGTACCAGCCATCGACCCTGTCGTCGTCGGAGCCGTTGCCGAGGAGAACTCGGGCACGCGGCTCGTCGAGGTGGAGTAGAGCGGTGACAGGCGGTGCCGCCGGCTGCGGCTCCATGTCCCCGTGGAGTAGGAACAGAGCCGGCTCGTCATCCGGCTGGGCCTCCGCGACGTGGGCTTGGCCCCCACGCCTCCGCTGCGGGCAGTCCCTGGCCCAGTGGCCGGGCCTGCCACAGATGTGGCAGGCGTCGTCTCGTGCCGCCTTGGGCCTGTCAGCGGCGCCGCCCTGAGCATCTCCGCGGGCGCCACCCTCGGCGCGCCCTCGTGCCCTGGCTTGGGCACCTCCGCGCCCCTTTCGCGGCTTGCCGCGCTTGCGGCCACCAGTCGAGGAAGAGGGCTCCCCCCTCCTCCTGTCACCGCGCCGAGCCTCCCACTGCTCCTGAGTGAGGTGGAGCTTCCCACCGATGGAGATGCCTCCTGAGGGAGGCTGTGGCTCGTCGCTGTCGACGACCTTGAGGCGACCTATCGCCTCCTCGATCGTCATGGTGGAGAGGTCTAGCAGAGACTCGATCGAGCGAGCAGTCTGCCTGTACCTCTCGGGGACGCAGCGGAAGAGCTTCTCGATGGCTCTCTCCTCGTCGTAGGTGTCGTCGCCGAACTGCACCACCTTCTGCAGTAGAGTGTTGAGACGGAGGGCGAAGTCATCAACATCCTCACCTGGCTTGAAGGCCAGGTTCTCCCACTCCTTGCGAAGTGCCTGGAGAGTGGTCTTGCGGGCGCGGTCGCTGCCGATACGTGCCGCAGCGATGGAGTCCCAGGCCTCCTTGGCAGTTCGCTTTTTGGAAAGCGTGAACTGCATCTCGGGCGGGCCTGCTGCGATGAGAGCATCCAGCGCCCGTCGATCCTCATCGTAGTGGACGTCGCCGTACCGGACTGCCTCCCACATATGCCGCACCTGGAGCTTCACCTCCATGACTGCGGCCCACTCAACGTAGTTGGTCTTGGTGAGGGTGGGCCACCCACCACCGGGACCGACGTCCCTGACCACCGCCTGGAGGCCGTGGTAGCCGGGGGCGCCGCCGCGCGCACCCCAGCCAGGAGTTCCGCCACCGCCCTGCGCGCCGCCGCCAAGGGCGCGGCCGCCGCCAGGGGCGCCGCCTCCGCCGCCGGGCGCGCGGCCCCCCGGGCCGTCGCCGGGCGCGCCGCCCCCTGGGTCGTCGCCGGGCATGCCGCCGGGCGCGCCGCTGGGCGCGCCGCCATCTAGGCCGCCGCCGGGCGCGCGGGCCCCTGGACCGCCGCCGGGCGCGCCGCCGTCCAGGCCGCCGCCGCCGGGGTGGACTGCTGCCCACCGCGCGGTCCGCTCCCGCGCTCTCTCCCTCTCCAACTCCTCAAGGTCCTCGTCGGCGGTGGCGTCGCCGGCGATGGAGCCGCTGAGGCTGCCGCGCAAGGTCTCAACCTCGACCTCCGCCGCACGCGCTGCATCCTCCGCCGCCTCTGCTTCCACCTCCGCCCTGGCCGCCGCCAGCTCCGCTGCAGCCAGCCTGGCCGCCCTCGCCGCTGCTGCAGCGGCTTGTGCCGTCGCTCGCCTGCGCTCCTCTGCCGCGGCGAGCTCGGCATCTCGCTGACGCCGTGCGCTCGAGGCGACCGAGCGCTGAGACGGTGCGTCGGACATGGCGCGCCTCCAGGGGGCTGCTGCGTGGAGAAGACGCAGCCTCAGACGTCTGCTCGGGTGAGGAAGGTGGAGTAGAGGGTGCAGCAGGTGCTGCTGCGCTAGCCGCTGCTGCTGCGCTAGCTGCTGCTGTGCTAGCTGCTGCTTGGGAGGGAGAAGTGCAGGAAATGTCTAACCTACAGGAAAGTACGGCTCGGATACCAGATGTTAGCAGCTCAATTTTCACTCTCATTGAGCTGAGAGGATGACACTCAAGTTGGGGAAGTTTTCTGGGTTTTCTTCATTCACACTCACAATGCCATGCCTTCCAACGGGAGGGGTGGCCACACATATATACAGCCAGCCAAGGAGCTGCTAACTGCCTAGTCTAAGATGCTCCTGCTGTCCTAGAAAAGTAGATGCTAACTGCTGCTGTACTACTAACTGCAGCAGTCCTAGCAAACTAAAAAACAATCCAAAATGTTGTCCTCTAGGGGCAGCACAAACCCACTGCATGCTGCAGCAAAAAGGAGATGCTGCAGCCCCACAAAGACCAAGAGTACAAGACTTATTCCCTTCAAATTACTAGGAGTAATATTAAATTTCCTTCTACACTCGTGTTCCTTTTGAAGCTCTGATCACATACAGCATTTATTGAAGCAGTGCTTAATCCGTGTTCTATTAATAGTCTTACCATGACATGCTCTATAGTCGACATATCATATCTGATTGAAAATTATTTCTTATGGCTGTCACTTGAGGGAGGGCATTAGCTTGTAAGTTGTAACACACCTTTACAGATCCAACCTTTTAATTTGAAAAAAGTTGGGGAAACCAGCCTCTCATGCTCACCGCCTATGTTCTCCGACATAGTTCCTTTTTGGTAGTTTTTGCCTCCTCAAGTACCTGGTTTCTTGTTTGTGTGAAACAGAATTGTCAGCCATAGCGCTGCAGCTTCTTGTTTATGTCTAGTGAATTAAATTGCCAACTATGAATTGCTACCTAACTGTAATTTCTTTGTCTTGTTGAAGACCTGACCACAACCTTCAGGATATCAGAAATAAGGTATTTCCAATTAAGGCGAGAAATGTTGATTCCCCAAAGGCTCCAATAACGTTGCCAGCAAAGAGAAAACAGAGGTCCCTTTCTTCCTTGGTGGTTGACACTCCAAGCGTAGCGAAGCGGACTGGTTTGACTGGAAAGAGAACCAAAGCCACAAGAAGGGCAGCAGCTTCTGATGCAACTTCTCCTGGTAATAATGGAGCCATGAAGTTACCAACTAAATCTGAAGATCGAGATCAGAAGACTGAGAAAAGCTCACAATCACAATCAACCAAGGCCGCAACAACTGCAAACAAAACTGGAAGTCGAGACCAGAAGAAGACAGAAAACTTTGGCGCAACAGTCGAGCAAGGCGGCAACAGCTGCAAACAAAAAGCAGGTAAATATGAAGAACCATCTGAATTATGTGTGACATCACATGATTTCATGTGAAAGTTTGGTGACCAGTTAATTACCCCACAAAATTTGCTTGTTCTCACAAATCATTATGCTGCAAAACAGCGAATTGCAGATATAGAAGTCTCAAGTAAGACATCTTCTGAAGATAGAAAGAATGGCAAGGCAGCTGAGAAGGAAGATCAGCGTAAACCTTCAAATCGGTTGGTTTATGCTGCAAGCAAGACAAAAGCATCTAGATCAAAACTCGCCGTCGATGAGGAGCAAATAAAAAACAAAGAGGGTGAACTCCTGGTAAGGAAAAAAGAGGCAGAAAACGAAGTGGTTATTCCTGAAACAAGTGTGAGGGAACATTCAAATAAGCCAAGTCTTAAGGAGGATAATAATGGCAGTTCGGAATTTGCACCATTGGAAGAAAAAAGCAACAACAGAGAATAATTCGAACCAACAATTGCTTAGCTCTGCAAGCGTCTTGCACGATCCAAGAAGTACTCCAGTGTGGTTCTCGTTAGTTGCTTTGTCTAACCAGTAAGATTGAATCATCTCAGCATTCATAATGGTTGTGATGACAATTTTATGTCTTTTTCTAAGTTTTAAGTCAAAACGCTAACTGATTTTCAGGAAAGAAGATCCACAGCTGCCTCAGCTATCAAATAATTACCTGAGAGTCAAGTGAGTTACATTTAGCCCTGTACTTTGTTTTGACTCTTGCCATGCTAGGAAACCTTTGTATAAACCGTCCTCTTATTCATAGGATAGAGTTCCAATGAGTTTCCCATTTTGTCTACTTTAGGCTGTTCAACGTACTGTGATGCTAGTCATATTTCTCAATAATACACCACTGTAGTATTGTCACTATGCCCAAATTAGTTCTGAGCTCTGGTTTTAACATGTGAAAGTGATCGGGTGCTCTAGCCTAAGAGGGGGAGGGGGTGAATTAGGCTCTAATAAAAACTTAGACCTATGGCTCCAACTAGTTTGCACAAAACTTAAACTAAAACATGCTATCAATATGTGCAACTAGGTTGTTCTAGTGTAAAACCCCTATCCCAAAAGAGTTTAGCAACCTATAGCCTTTCCTATCAAGAAACTATTCTATGAAAGTAAAGGCATACAAATTACTAGAAAGAAATGCGGAAGCTTAAAGAGCGGGATAGGAGATAGCAAACTCTTGACGCGGGTGTTTATCCCGTGGTTCGGTTAGCCACAAAGGCACACCTACATCCACGTTGTTGTAGCACTCACTAAGAGTATTGCTACTCGGCCACCAAGTCTCTTCCGTGAACACAATCACGGTCACCTTGGCCCCGGGTTCCACTAAGGAGCTTCTCCACAAAGGATGGGGGTCTCCACGTCCCCCGCACAAAGGTGTCGTCGCCGCTCCACACCAAGTCGGAGGGTCGATGACGTTGCCGGCGAGCTCCACGCTCCAAGGTGCCGGCGCACCAAGCTCTTGTTTTGGTTCACTAATGAACCACAGCACAAAGGCTCTAAGCCTTGCAAACTCACTCACTAAGAGCTAATCCTTTACACAACACTCTCAAAGTGTGCTAAGGGCTAAGGATATGATCTTGATGCTTTTGTATGGCTTGGAGATGTTCTTGGGTGTGTGAGGGATGTCCAGCAACTCCAGCCATCTTCAAATGGCCGGGGTGAGGCGTATATATAGGCCACCAAGTCTTGTAGCCGTTGCTCCAACGGTTAGCTGAAAATCTGCGTACCACCGGAAGAACCGATGCCTCTTGGCAGGGTAGCGTCGGTTCATCCGGTCACTCATAACACGAAGTAGCCGTTGGACTCCTGACGACTGACGCAGAGACCACCGGTTGAACCGATGCAATGCACCGATGCCTCACCGGTTCAACCGGTGCTGAAGGAATCTTCTCCTGGACGCTGACGTCATTACACCGGTGGTATGCACCGATGCCCCATCGATTGAACCGGTGCTGAAGACACTTCTCCTGGGCACTGACATCGCCTCTGGTACAAAGGACGGCCAATGCACCGATGCCCCATTTTGACCCGTCGGTTCAACCGGTGCCTGTAGGCTGACTTGGCTTCGATTTCCTCCTGCACCAAACATCGTAGCGTCGGTTCTTCCGACAAGCGTCGGATGCACCGGTGCCCCTGGCGTCGGTTCTTCCGGTGCTCCTGATCCGAAGAGCTTTCAGGGCGCTGCCCTGAGACCCGCGAGGGGCGGCTCCCCCTCGACCCCTGTCCGCTAACCGGGTAGCGGAACCCCCGTAGGGGCTGCCCTTCGGGCCTTGCTACGCCTATTTTCTCTTTCTCTTTGTCATCACTTGAACCTAAAAGTCTGAGAATGATCATCTTAACAATCATATTAGTCCAAGTGTTGTGTTGTCATTCGATCACCAAAATCACTCGAAATGGCATAAATGGTGCCATGTTCGTTACAACATGGCACATTTTTTTTAATTAACACATGGTGTTTTTACAAGTACTGTCCGCAAACATGTTAAGGAACTTCTATAGGCCATAATACCAACTTGTTTACCACACTACCAAGTACCAAGCAGTTCAGTTTTTCTCAGCACTAACATGTGTTGTTAGGCTGTTCGGCTGCCCTTTTTTTTCCCCTGTAGAAACAGCTGTTGAGCAGTATCTTGTGAGAGGCAAAAGGAGCAGCAACAGCCAAATTGGCTGCAAAACAGAGCAGCCGAACAGCCCAAATTCGATTTTTTTCTTTGTTTCAGAGACGGCAGTTTGCAGATTTCGTCTGTACAGAAGTACATCATGAAGAAACTGGATCTAACTAGTGAAAACGAGGTGAGTGGCTCAGATGTTGGTACACTTCAATTTTGATTATTGCTGCAACAAACACCTGAGTAGGCCTCTTCTCGACCTGCTTCATTTAGAGAACTAGATCAACATAGACATCAACCATGCAAATGTGAAAGATTGCTAGAATACATTGCGTTAATTTCACAGTAGAAGTCTACCTGTCCTACTATTGATAGAGCCACATTTTTAGATTTGGATGGCCACATTCCCAGTCTCCCACACCTGAGTAGTTCTTAGTCTTCACTCTTCAGAAATTGGCTCTGAATAATGCAGAGTTTACCTAAAATATGACTAATTTCATGTTACTGTCCCCTGCAAGTTTAGCCTTTTTCTCACCAATTTATCATGGCTTGCTCTCAAGCACGTATCAAGTTCAGTCGGAATCTCCCAGAGAAAGCTCTTGGAACCATGGACTGATGACATATATGTACTTGAACGACTCATAGTAGCTTACCATTCTTCTTTACACGGATGCTTTCAGATCACGCAAAAGGGAGAGAGAGAAATCACTACCAATTCTGCTGCAAATGATAGCCATGCATTCTGATGGATTCCATCCTTTTATGATCTGACTGCAGGTGGAGATCATATGCCATGGGGAGCCAATCTCCCCGTCGAGCACGCTGCTCGGGCTTGTAGAGCTGTGGTTGCGAAGAGAGACGACGTCGGAGCCCGCCCGGACGTCTCTGGGCGCCCCACCCAACGAGTTCGTCCTGGCGCTGGGCTACCGCCGGCGCCACCTCCCTCATCCGGCGGTGCCCAGCGCCGTCGCCGTGCCTCCGGAACAGCCCTGCTGATTGCTGAAGCTGTCCGCCTGAATTGCATTGCTCCCTCCGCTCTCCTGTCCATCCTCATCAGCCAGTCTAGGATAAAAATAGAAGAAAGAGGCACACAGAAGAATTGCGTTTGTTATCTTTCTTTTTTTAGCCGCCGTGCCTACCATTTTTTTTTGCTCTTTCTTAGACTTTGTAAAGAGGCACACAGAAGAAAGAAGCTGGTGTACACACCAGCAGTATGTTCAACCACAATAAACAATCGTGTGGTTGAACTTTGAAGCATATTTGATCAATAGAAAGAAGCATATTTGATCAATCGACAGATGAGAAGCATGCGTTATCTTTCCAAAAAAATGCGTTTGTTATCTTTCTACAAAAATGCGTTAGCAGTATATATGTTCAACCACAATAAACAATCGTGTGGTTGAAGCATATTTGATCAATAGAAACAAACATATTTGATCAATCGACAGATAAGAAGCGTGCGTTATCTTTCCAAAAAAATGCGTTTGTTATCTTTCCAAAAAAATGCGTTCTCTTCTTCACAGAAGAAAGAAGCTGGTGTACACACGAGCAGTATGTCTACACGCAGCAGCGATCGGGAGCACACACCAAATATTTAGCCAAGGCCAAGCGGCGAAGCCAGCCAGCCCGTCGCCTACCTCGTCCCCCACCCTCGGCCTCGGCCCAGTCGCTCTGCTCATCATCGCCGATCGACTCCAGACTCCAGAGTGAGCGAGTGACCACTGATCAACTGAGCATGGCGAAGAAGCTCGCCGGGCTAGGCGTGGCGCTGGTGCTGCTGGCGCAGCTGGAGCCAGCGGCCGGCGGCGTCAAGTTCGGCGAGGAAGACCTGAAGTCCGACGAGTCGCTCTGGAACCTGTACGAGCGGTGGGGCGTGCGCTACAACGTGGCACGCGACCCCGCCGAGAAGCTGCGCAGGTTCGCTGTGTTCAAGGACACGGTGCGCCGCGTGCACCTCCGTGCTGCGGCAGGCGTGTCGCCGGGTCTCAACGGGTTTGCGGACATCACCGCCAACGAGTTCACCAGAGACTTCAGCTGCCGTATGACCCGGCGCAATCTGACTGCTCCGCCGCCGGTGAAAAGGCGCGCCGACCGGACCCTCTCGCTCCCGCTTTCCGTGGACTGGCGCTCCAAGACCTGCAAATCAGGGCAGCCGTGCCTAGGACCGGTCAGGTCGCAGGGCGCAACCTGCGGCTCCTGTTGGGCGTTTGCCGCGACGGGGGCGCTGGAGATTCACCAGGCCATCAAAGGAGAGAACAACCGGGAGCCGCTGCAGCTGTCAGTCCAAGAACTCATCGACTGCGACCCCGACAGCAACGGCTGCGACGGTGGCTTCGCCGAGAGCGCCTTTGTCTACGTCAGCAGGAAGGGCATTTCGTCGGCGGCCGCCTACCCATACACGGCGGCGGCGGATGGCATATGCCAGGCCAGCTCCACACCACGCGTGGACCTACTCATGCGTGGCTACCAGACGGTGCCGCCAAACGACGAACTCCAACTGCTCCGGGCAGTTACCAACGGCCCGGTCGTTATCTCCATCGCCGTTGGAGACAATAACAAGGAATTCCAAGACTACCAGGGCGGTCTGTACCACGGGGAAGGGAAGGAGTGCGGAACGGACAACGACCATGAGATGCTGCTCGTGGGCTACGGGGTTGACTACTACATTATCAAGAACTCGTACGGAGAGCGCTGGGGAGACCACGGATACATGTTGCTGAAGCGCGATTTCGGGAAAAGCCCTGATGGCACGTGTGGCATTCTCAAGGAGGGAGGGTATTACCCGGAGATTGGGCTCTGACTGATGGAGCTTTAGCAGTTGGTGCTTTAGCAGCTTGGTGTGGGGTGCGTGTTGTTCCATACGAGATGCATACAGTTAATTATACAGCCAGTATAAACTATTGGATCTGGTATATAGGATTTCTATCATGAACTCTAGTATAAACTATTGGAAAGTGGAACATGTCACTATCATGAACTGTGTGGCCATATTTTTTTATGTTTGTTATCATAATTTTTCACTACAAACTCTAGTCATCAAATGGTTTGCACTGTAAGATTACCAAGAATTTTTTACACAGACGGACACCCATTTTGCCCCTATAAATATTTAGAAATTTTTACACATAACATTGATGTCTTTTAAGGACTGTACAGAGCAATGCTTTTGAACTTGTTGTATTTCTTTGTTCACCGTAGAAACATATGGTCATAGTTGTAAATCTGAGAATCTTGCTAGAAAATAATACCATCAACACAATATCCCCAATTATGGTTCCATGAACAATTGTGGCTTCGTATAAAAAGCCATAGTCACGAAAATATAGAACCGTTTGGTTACAATTGTAAAAAATTGCATTCCATCTGTTTTCACACGATCACATCCTAGGCATAGGATCTCGAATTCATCACAAAAATCATTTTGAACAAGCTACCACGTGCTAGTGGAGAATCTCAAATCAACATAGCATTGAGCACACTGCTCCTAGTCCGTCACCGCAAGAGGCTAGCCGCTAGCTCCAAATTCGATGCGCTTCTTACCACACCACCTCGCACGAAAAGGCATAAAAAGTTGTGAGAGTCATAGAAAAACGAAAATTCCATGTGCAGGTCATATTCACCAATAAGAATGAAAAATTGACTTCTACGATCAGATGGATGGTGTGCTTTCAGATATCAAACAAATCAAATAGACATGGAAAAAGAAAGAAGTTTTTTTTTGGCTTACTAGAACCATGGTTAGCTGGATCATTCATGAGATCATTAAGGCCTTCGTTGGGCTCATTCAGTTTACAGTGAGAGGAATTATGGAGCCTTTCTTCAGGACGGAGAGGTACCTCGAATCTAGATGAAAAAAAACAATTAGTAAGAATAAAGATCATCGATGAAATGAAATTCGGTCAGTTAAATGATGAAGCAAGGACAGACATCTCTTGGGTGCTCACGAAGACCATCTTGCGGGGGTTTACAGGCATCATATGGACCAATCGCTGACCCGAATCCAACCTGAAAAAGAATGAGATACAATCAGCATGTTGGATAAAAAAATTAGGGAGTGTAGATAAAGATAACAAAACAAACATATGGCTCAAATGCGGTGTATTAAAGGACAACAGTAAAAACATGGTTGCCAAAGATCATTGATTTCATGATAGTCAGTTCTAAAGAAGGATAGGAACTAAATAGTTGAATGTGAAAAGTAGTCCAAAATACAAAAAAAAAAAACCCTGACTGGTGAAGGATTAGGTGGTGGGTGTTGAGGAACATCATTAGCCGGATTTGGTGTATGGTCTGCAGAAATACAAGATAATAGGAAATGACAATGCAGAAATATTTAAACATTAGGATTGGATGAGAGTTGAGACGAAGTAGAAACAAAAAGGGTGTCAATCTGCAATTAGTAAGCCTATCTCCGGGTAAGCCTATCTCAACTGTGACCACAAAAAGGGTGTCAATCTGCAATTAAAATATAATGATTTTATAGCAAGGTCGATCTCAATCATGATTAAAATAGTTCACGTTAGTCATGATAAAAAAGACTGTAGCAAATTTTGCAATTTCTATCCAATGATTTTGGGCTAGCCAGTTCATGGTAGACATGGTTAAAAAAGCTAGCATCTTAATTACAGTATAGATAAAGTGATTTTGTGATAGCCGGTTCATCTCACGTATGGTTAATAGGTAGTGATTTACAATTCTTAAGTATTTGCCATGGCCAGTTGTGGTCAGAAATGTTGGAAATAAATTTCAATTAAGATATTTGTGATCTTCACTATTAAGGAAGCGTTTAAACTATCTAAACGCGATTAAGAAAACCTAATGATAAAACCCTAATGGGCTGTGATCAGCAGGCCCATTAGGCCCGTTTCTAGAGGCTGGCCCCCAGCCCCACAGTGCCTATAAATATAAGGTCGTGGTTAGCACCTTAAACACCCATTCACGTCATTCTAAAACCCTAGCCACTGCTAGTCTGATCGCTAAGGGCACTGGAGGGGTTTGGAAGGCCAAGCACTCCCGTTTGGCGCCCGGAGGACGTCGATTCGCTGCTGCAGCCCCTACACCGACAAGAACGCCTACTTCCTCTACGGATCAGGCGTAAATGGCTGCTGCTACTGCTAACGCTGGTATAATGTTTGCCATTTATTCCGCATTAGATTGATTTGTCATGAACTAGGTTATGTTAAGATCTTGGGTTATTAGCCTCTAATGTTTAAGCCTGGCTAATTCTAACAATCGGTATCATGAGCCGTCTTAACCTAGTCATGCACGGTCAATTTTGAGCCATGTTCATGCCTCTGTTTTTTCGTCGGTTTTAAGATGCAAACGAGCTGTGCATATTAGATCCTATTGCACAGTTAAGTTTGATTCATGTTTTAGATGCAATTAGATCCTGCAGAATGGCTTTTATGTGTTAATCATGCGTGATTAGATCTAAATCATGGTTAATTAAGTTTCTGATCACGAGATTAGATCTAATCTAATTCGGTTTAGGTCAAGTTTTAGATTAATCTTGATCTGTTAATGCTAAGTGTCTCGGATTAGATGCAAATCATTAATGTTTATGCTAATTCATGGTTAAACCGAGACAAAATTGATGATTAGCTATGCAATTAAGGTTAGGGTTTACTGCTACTTAATCTGTTCCCCAAATTAAGCCACTGTTAAGTTAATTTCCGCAAATTAGATCCAAATTCATGAGATTGGATGCATCAGTAAGCATGTAGAAGAAGAGGATTGCAAATTTCAGATCGCATTAAGAAAATCCCCAAATCTCATGATGAACCCTAACCCTAAGATTGAAGGAGCACTTACCTGTGTGTGGCCATGAGTATGCCCACTGAGCACCACGGCAGGGCCTCCTCGACGGAGCCGCGCGCGGCTTGAGCGCACGCGGCGCCGGCGGGAGGGCCCGCGGTGGCGCATGAGGAGCGGCGGCGCCACACCGCTCACCGCGCTGGTGGCCACGGGCCTGACGCGGTGCCCACGCGCGCGTGGCTACGCCCAGCGCCTGGACCCGCACCTGCAGAGCAGGGCGCGGCGGCTCCCACGGCGCGGCGCGGGCCCACGCCCTCCACGCATGAGGCGGCGCAGGCAAGGCTGCCGGATTCGGCCGGCTCCCACGCAGCGCGCGCGACGCACTGCTCCCGCGCGTCGAGCCAGGCGGCGCTGCCTGCGGGCCCCCCGCGCGCATGAGGCTGCAGCGGCCGGGAGCTAGAGCGCTGCAAATTGAAATTTATGTATGATTTTAATCAGACCATCGTAGGGTTAATTTCATACTTCTTATGCGCATCTTAATTGTGAGTTTAATTAAGTTATTGTTCTCATGATTTTCAGTGAACACTGTGACGGGCTACTTGAAGTCCATTGAGCCCCTAAATGGCACCAACTACCCCAGCTGGTATAAAGATGTTCAGGTGGCCATTGCTGTGTGCAAGTATGATCTCGCCTTACGTCAAGACAAGCCAGCAGAGCCCGCTGATCCCAATGGTGATCGTACTGCCATTGAGAAGTGGGAGAGATCAGACAGGATGGCCAACATGATCATTAAGAACACGATCACTCCGGCCATCTGTGGTGCTATTCCTGATAAGGACAAGGATGGTAATGATCTGAGCGCCAAGGCATACCTTGCCAAGGTGGAGGAGAACTTTAAGAGTTCTTCCAAGACTTATGCTAGCACCCTGATCATGAAGATGCTGACTTCACAGTATGATGGCAAAGTGGAATCAGGGAGCACATTATGAGCATGTGTGACATGGAAAATAAGCTGAAGACACTGGATATGGCTATCTCTGATGGTTTTCTAGTGCATTTCATCATGACTTCTCTGCCAGTACAGTACAATCCCTTCAAAATAAGCTACAACACTCAGAAGGCGACTTGGAGCATGGCTGAGCTCATTAGCTACTGTGTTGAGGAAGAAGAAAGGCAGAAAGCTGAGAGGATGAAAGATGCTGTCAACATGGTCAGCGAGCGCTTTGGGCGTGTTAGCATGAGCAACACTCCTAAGCATCAGGCTGAGTCTGGCAGCAGCAGGCAACATAAGAGAAAGTTTAAGGGCCATAAGAGCAAGGCCGTGTCACATAAGAAGACCTCTAATGAGAGGCTGTGCAAGTTCTGCAAGTCACCTAAACATGAGTAGGATTGCCATGGATTTAAGGAGTGGCTTAAGAACAAAGGTACAATTACTGATTATGTATCTTTTATTGATGAATCATTCTTAGTGAATTTTTCTCCTAATACTTGGTGGATTGACTCAGGTGCCACTGTGCACATTTCCAATTCACTGCAGGTATTCAGTTCGATCCGAACTATAAGAGAGGGGGAGCGAAGTCTAAGAGTGGCTGATGGCAATGAAGTGAAGGTTGAAGGCATTGGGAGCTTCAATTTGGAGTTACCAGGCGGCTTCAACCTTAGTTTGCATGATGTTCTTTATGTTCCCAGTTTGAAGAGAAACCTTATTTCTGTTTCACGTTTAGATAAGTCGGGACATATTTGTGAGTTTGGCAACTCAGTGTGCAACATTAAATTTCATAATTTAAGTGTGGGCCTTGGTCATTTGCAAGGCGATCTTTATTTGCTCTCTCTTGATAATGTTTATTCTGCAATGAATGTGGATGATGTATCGCATAAGCGTAAGCGTGATGATGAGACTTCTTCGAAATTGTGGCATTGTCGTTTGGGCCACATTTCGAGGGGGAGAATTGAGCGTCTCATAAGAGAAGAGATACTCCATTCATTAGATCTCTCAGACTTAGATCAACAATGCATTGATTGTATTAAAGGGAAATTCGCTAAGACAATTAAGAAAGGAGCTACTCGGAGTTCGGGCCTATTAGAAATAATTCATACTGATATTTGTGGCCCATTCCCAGTAAAGTCTGTTGATGGTTTTGACTCGTTCATTACTTTCACAGATGCCTTCTCTCGTTATGGTTATATTTACCCCATTCGTGATCGATCCGAGTCATTAGATAAATTCAAAATATTCAAGGCTGAAGTGGAAAATCAGCATAATGTCACTATTAAATTAGTGAGATCGGATCGAGGTGGTGAATATTATGGGAGACATGCTCCATTCGGCCAAGTACCTGGACCATTCGCTAAGTATCTTGAAGAGAATGGTATAAAGGCCCAGTACAGTATGCCGGGCAAACCACAGCAAAACGGAGTTGCTGAGCGTCGTAATCGTACACTAATGGACATGGTACGTAGCATGCTTAGTTATTCTACTTTGTCTGTGGAGCTGTGGATGGAAGCATTAAAAACAGCTGCACACATACTTAATCGTGTTCCTTCCAAATCCGTGCCAAAAACACCTTATGAGTTGTGGTTTGGGAAGAAACCATCGCTTAATTATTTGCGTGTGTGGGGCTGTCCAGCCGAAGCTAAGTTATTTAATCCACAGCAAAAGAAATTAGATGATAAAACGGTGAGCTGCTATTTTATCGGATACCCTGATAAGTCTAAGGGATACCGATTCTACTGTCCTGATCGTTTCACTAAGTTCGTTGAGACCAGGCAGGCTGTATTCCTAGAGGATGCAGGAATCAGTGGGAGCTTTCCGAGGAGGGAAATTAATCTTGAAGAAATACGGGCTGAGCTTCCCATCCCGGTGATTCAGGAAACAGTAACACCTCAGTTAGTGCCGCTGTTCGTTCCTTCCGTTCAGAGTACACCATCTGTTCAGATTACGCCTTCTGTTCAGAGTACTAGCGCTACTCCGCCTGTTGAAGTAGCTCCTGAGCCTGCGAGCGAACACCAAGCTGAGCAAATGGCGTCTAATGCTGAAGTTGAGAACCCTGTCGAGGTGCCTCAGACTGCACCTCAACTAGCACCTCAGCCTATTGAACCATTAAGAAGATCACAGCGGGCTAGGAAACAGACAATTTTCTCTGATTATGAGACATACTTAAGTGAAGACATGTATGATATTGGGAAAGCTGATGATCCTAACTTGTTTAGAGAGGCAGTATCTGTGAGAACTCTGCCAAATGGGTTGAGGCCATGGAAGAAGAGCTTAAGTCCATGAGTTCTAATGATGTTTGGGATCTGGTAGATATTCCTAATGGAGTCAAACCAGTAGGCTGTAAATGGGTCTACAAGACTAAACGTGATTCTAAAGGGAATGTCGAACGATTCAAAGCAAGGCTTGTAGCCAAAGGTTTTACACAAAAGGAAGGGGTTGATTATAATGAAACCTTCTCCCCTGTGTCTAAGAAAGATTCATTCAGAATCGTTATGGCGCTAGTGGCTCATTATGACTTAGAGCTACATCAGATGGATGTCAAAACTGCGTTCCTTAATGGTGACTTGGATGAGATCATCTTCATGGCACAACCGGAAGGTTTTGTTGTGAAGGGCAAGGAACATTTAGGATGCAGACTTAAGAAATACATTTACGGGCTTAAGCAAGCGTCAAGACAGTGGAACCTTAAATTCGATCAAGTGATTAAGAAATTCGGATTTAAGGAGAATGATGTGGATAATTGTATCTACACTAAGATAAAGGGTGGTAAATTTATAATTCTAGTGCTTTATGTGGATGATATCCTATTAGCGAGCAGCGATAAGTGTATGCTGCATGAGACAAATGGATTTCTTTCATCCAATTTTGATATGAAAGATCTTGGTGAAGCCTCTTATGTTCTGGGCATTGAGATACACCGAGATAGGACCAAAGGAGTACTAGGATTGTCTCAAAAAGCATATATTGAGAAAATGCTTAAGAGATTTAATATGGATAAGAGTAAGGCCACACCTGTTCCATTAGCGAAGGGCGATAAGTTTAGTGAAGCCCAATGTCCTAAGAACCAATTGGAATCAGATGAGATGAAGGACATACCTTATGCTTCAGCTGTCGGAAGCCTGATGTATGCACAAGTCTGTACACGTCCTGACTTGGCATTTGCTACCGGAATGTTTGGAAGATATCAGAAAAATCCCGGAAAGGTCCACTGGGTTGGTGTCAAGAAGGCATTACGTTACTGCCAAGGCACTAAAGACTTCATGCTCACATACAGAAGATCAGATAACCTTGAAGTTGTGGGTTATACTGATGCTGACTTTGCTGGATGTGTGGATAGTAGGAAATCTACATCAGGATATATCTACACGTTAGCTGGTGGAGCTATATCATGGAAAAGCTCTAAGCAAAGTTTAGTTGCAGCGTCAACGATGCAAGCTGAGTTTGTGGCATCCTGTGAAGCAACTGGACAGGCTGTTTGGCTTAAGAATTTTATTCCGGGCCTCAAGGTAATTGACAGCATTACGGAACCTATAACGTTATACTGTGATAATCAGTCTGCAGTATTCTTTTCGAGTAACAACAAGTCAAGTGGTGCTTCCAAACACATTGACCTTAAGTATCGTGTTGTGAAAGAAAGATGCCAGGATCGAACCATTAAGATTGAGCACATAAGAACTAATGCTATGTTAGCGGATCCGCTCACTAAAGGCTTACCACCGAATGTGTTTAAGCAGCACGTTACTAATATGGGTTTGGTGGATAGTCTTTAGGTCCTGGTTTAGGGCCATTATGACTCCCAACTGACGAATAAGCGTTCTACCGAGGTGTTTCAGTGAGACTGTGGGTAATGGGGTCCCAGTAGTGCATCAAGCTACTGACGATGCATTGGTCCGGTACTTTCTGTTACTACTAAGGGTGAACATTAGTGTGATACGAACATTAGCCTTAATCGTTCGATCAAGTGGGAGAATGTTGGAAATAAATTTCAGTTAAGATATTTGTGATCTTCACTATTAAGGAAGCGTTTAAACCATCTAAACGCGATTAAGGAAACCTAATGATAAAACCCTAATGGGCTGTGATCAGCAGGCCCATTAGGCCCGTTTCTAGAGGCTGGCCCCCAGCCCCACAGTGACTATAAATATAAGGTCGTGGTTAGCACCTTAAACACCCATTCACGTCATTCTAAAACCCTAGCCACCGCTAGTCTGATCGCTAAGGGCACTGGAGGGGTTTGGAAGGCCAAGCACTCCTGTTTGGCGCCCGGAGGACGTCGATTCGCTGCTGCAGCCCCTACACCGACAAGAACGCCTACTTCCTCTACGGATCAGGCGTAAATGGCTGCTGCTACTGCTAACGCTGGTATAATGTTTGCCATTTATTCCGCATTAGATTAATTTGTCATGAACTAGGTTATGTTAAGATCTTGGGTTATTAGCCTCTAATGTTTAAGCCTGGCTAATTCTAACAAGAAAAGCTACCAAATTCAAATTTGAATGCAATAATTTTGCAAAAGCTACAATGTCGCAGACATTTTGTGTTTCATTTGTGGTTGCCTGCAGGGTTTTTACTATTGGCTAAGTTATTAGATGCAACTAGAAGGGCGGGTCTGTTGCAGCTGTAGAGCCTACCGTCTGTAACCGGAAGGTCCCGGGTTCAAGCCCCAGCCTTTACACATTTGTGTGGGTAAGGCTTGAGACTTAAAGACAACCCTTCCCCAGACCCCGCACAGTGCGGGAAGCCTACGACACTGGGTATGCGCTTTTTTTTATTAGATGCAACTAGAGGCGCCACCAGAACCGCTTCACGACCACCTAGAGATTCTCCAGGCCACACCAGAAAGAGGGCCAACATCAGCCATATTAGCAAATCTCTAGTTGTCCCTCAGCCAACACATAGATGACAATGTAGCTCCATATTGGAGGGCTACGAGAACAAAGCTGAACTAGTTGCTTCACCATCCAGCGATCAGCCAATCACTAAATTTGGGTTTAATCACAATTTAAGTCATGCTAGCTTCAGTCACCATAGCATCAGGTGACATGATAACACTAATCTTTTTTAATTATGCAAGCTTCATAGTAGCATTAGAAACTTACTTTTGGGCAAAAGGAAACAAATCAGCTTTCACATAAAACATTAAATGATTTCTCCATCCTGAGGTAACATCTGCTCCTGCTTCTCCACTGCACTGCTATCCTTCACAAGAAGTTTATAGATGGTCAAGGTGACCTACCATCAAGCACATCTCTTCCATCAGAATTCAGAAATCCAACTGACCTAAACCACAAATCGTAAAGTTTTAGCAGTCATTGTTGCTTACCACGAACATGTTGTGGTTGTCTTGGAAGGATCTGAGCTACCGGTTGCAAGAAGGAGGTGATGAGACAACGCTGGACCTGGACGCTACCCAGAGGCCGAGCTGCCGGTTGTCTAGAGGCCGCCCGCCCGCCGCAGAGAGGCAGCGACATTGGTTGGTATACTATATTTGTCTTTTTCAAACATGTAAACATCACTATGAGTTGAGAAAGCAATTTTTACAATTCTAAGTTGATTCATTTCGGAGACAGCATGCTCTCAAAGTTGCTGGAGAAATAGTACACTGGGTTATCTCATAAACCATAACAACAACAACATAGCCTTTTAGTCCCAAACAAGTTGGGGTAGACTAGAGTGGAAACCCAAACCAAACCGTTAGAAAGCACTACAGGAAAGTAGACAACTTTCGGCGGCCAAAAACAGCCGAAAGTAAGCTATTTTCGGCAGCTTTTCCTTATTTTCGGCGGCTACAGTAAAACCGACGAAAACAATACCTAATTTTCGGCGGCTACAGTAAAACCGCCGAAAATAATTTTTTTAATTAAAAAATAAATAAGTCAGAAAAAATCATATAAAGCACCAAAAATATAGAAAAAATCACAGAAAAATTATACAACATCGTACAATCACATACAACAAGTTACAACATCACCTCAAGTTACAACATTTCAAACATCACCTCAAGTTAAGAACACATCATGGGCAATACGCGCTTAAAGTTAATCAAGATGCTGCCTAATTAACCTACCAAAACCACTAACATAACTACAGTTGGCGCAAAGACTTGAAACTAGAGCATTCCTAACTCACAGTTACCACGAAGACAATATACTTGAGTTGTTGATGACATACCATATTATAAAGGACAGCACTGGTTACAGGATATGATGACCAAAAATGGCGCAGAAATTCCTGGATAGCTGTCCAGTGCTGAGAAAAATAGATAGTTAGCATTTCCTGCTCATGTAATTTAATAGCTTAAGAATAGAGAAGTCATAGTAGTAGCACCACAACATAATAGAAATCATGCATGTGAGGATGATCCCATCACTAGACCACAATTCAATCCTCCAACTCCAAACACATGACGGAAATTAACTTGCTGTGATGAAGTGAAGCAACAGGCAACAGCACATTTGAGCCTTTTCATGGTGGGGACCAGAGAAAAGGCACCACAAGAGAAAGCTGTATCTAACAAGGTTCACCAAATCTATGCAATCGGAAGCTCACCCACCTTGCCTTCCGTATCATTATATCATGCACTACAGAACAAATAAAGGGCAACACACCAGTATAGAAAAGTTGATGCATTCAAAGCAGCAGACAGGATCTCCTACTCATGTGGATCTAACCAGAACCGGGGCATTTTTACTTGCACATAAGTTTCAGTACAAACTCACAACAATCATGGGCTCTTGAATCAGAAGCCAAGCATGATGTAGCAAAAATCTGAGTAGTAGCTCACCAAGAGACGTGCCCAATCAGATCGGACACCTGTGGGAAGTACTGACCAAGATGCACCAGGGTGAGGCCGAAGAACAGCACGAACCCAAGAAGATGCCTGCAACCACCACAAGAACACCAATCTTAGCTTCCAAGAAAACAAAAACAAAGATTGCCGGAGCCGGGGAGGGGCTCCGCAGAGGTTGCAAGAGGTTTGCACTTAGTTCAATATGTGGGTTCAACTACAACAAGGTGAAATTACTAGACGTGTACTAGCATTTTTCATCCGGAACACGAGACATGAAAAAGTAAATAAAGATGGAAATACTTACACAAAGGCTCTCATGATCCTTGCAAGGCAATTACTTACACAAAGGCAAGCATAAATAAAACAACCAGATTCCTAGACTTCATCTCCTTTTCATTCATCAGGAAGTATATTTAGGAAAGAAACCAAATTCTACTAAGTCATGCTCATGATCCTTACCTAAAACAAAATATTCTGAAATAGTGACATAAATAAACAAAGATAAAAACTATCCCTAAGTCATGCATAACTAGGAGATTCAATTATTTAATCTTTATACGAACACATCAAGCAATTAACTTCATACATTAGACACACTCACAAACAAGGCTAAATCACCACTCGGAAGGTTCAATAATACTCCTAATAGAACTACACACCAAGCAGAATTGAAAGGGGGAGGGAAGAACAACCTTTGGGGCTGTTGTTCTGCCCAGAAAAGAGAGGCACAGGGGCTGGCCAGCTGCTGCTTGTCGGTACCCTGTAGCAGGGATACCCACTTCTATTGCAGCATGGCAAGGCTCCCGTAGTCATCTGTGACTACGCGGTAAAGGGCGGAGCAGCCGGGCCCCACGGGTTAGGCCCTTACCTCGCCGGGCCAACGGCCCCGGACCTGCTCCCCGCTTGGGGACGGGCCCGGAGACGCCACATGTCCATGAGAAAGGGAAGCTCCGAGTTGACAGCCGAGGCCTCGGACCCCCCATAGGGGTCCGGGACCTCCCGCGTCCATCCGGACCTCCCACGCAGTGGAACCAACATACCACCGGGAGGTCCGGAGCCGCCACGAGTCCCGCAGGCGCGGGCGCAGGCTCGAGCGCGAGTCTTCCGCTGGAAGACTCGCCCACCCACCGCATTCAATGCGGGTGGTTGAGGCGTGCTCTGCCGCCGCGGCACGCGGGGCAGCCTTTGTCAGGCCTCACTGTGGACCGCGTATTACCAAGGTACACAGTGCAGCCGCCTGCGCTGCACCCGCGCAGAGCCCATCTGCTGCATTAATTGGATACGACGGCACGGCACTTTTCCATCATGCCGCCTACGCCGCAAGCTACGCGACCCATTCAGCTACGTGGCAGGCAACGCCGCTAGCTACGCCAGGTGCCATTCCGACAAGACAGCGCCTGGACACGCTGAAAGGGGGATTCCAGGAGCAGGCAAGGGAATCCGGGAGAGAGATCTCCTTCGCCTGCGACGCCATAATGCATGAACAGTGTGTTATTTTATACTACATCGTTGGGCCCACCTGTCGAGGACCCAGCAGCCATGTACGCGCCTCCCTTGAGATATAAAGGGGAGATGCTCGCTGTGCAGGACAAACTCTCCAGAGCCCACACACGGACGCACGCTGGACTCAGCTCCCAACTCTTCAGTCTTGAGCAATACAGCACACAGTGGATGTAGGGTATTACGCTCTGGCGGCCCGAACCACTCTAAACCTGCTGTGTTCATCGTGTTCTTGAGCAAGATCGAACTAGTCGCTAGCTAACCCCCGAGTACTCACCCTCTGGGCTTAGGCGGGTGCATTCCGCCACCCGGCTGTGGTTTGCCACACCACGACATTTGGCACGCCAGGTAGGGGCAGGTAGCTGGTTTCGGTTCATCTCTGGCTTGTCTCCATGGTTCGGGTGGACGACGTGGAGATGACAGAGGGTGTGGCGTCCTCCACGCCACACGCCTCTCGCATTTCTGCTCCAGGGGCAACCGTGCTTGTGGGGCAGCCACCGTCGGCGGTGGCGCGCTGCTCGTCGGCAGGAGTCAGGGCGCCCGTCAAGGGCCCCCTCACAAGCTGCGAGCGGCGGAGCGCTGGCGGCGGCTAGGGAGTTGCTTCGCAACCCTCCGGCTGCCGCAGCTTCGCCAGACGCCCTGAGGCAGTGGCGGGATGACGTCGACCGTCTCCTTGTTGACGTTCACTAACGCCCCCGATTTGTATACCGCAAGCGCACGGTTCGTGGTAGCTTTTCCCTTAGAGTATTCCCCCAAGGTTTATCAATCCGTGGATCGACAATGAACTTACTAGGGTTTTCCATCTAATCTAAAGGATCTATCCTAACATGAAGAATTAATTGCATATAAAAGTTGAACCTTTGATAGATATGAGTGATGTACGAAGGTTGATCTCATCCATGAACATCGGTAAGGATAAAGCATGACCGAAGGCATGACTAAACCTATCACACGCATTCTAGTTGTAGTTCTAGCTAAACGAGTAAGCTCAACATGCATCTCATCCAAAGCCTCTTTAAATCAAAACCTCCAATCCGATCCCTCGATACCCAATCTACTCTATGGAGACGGCCTGTCACGACGGCCCCTTTTCAACGGGATACCCTGAAGCAAGTCGAACCCCCTTTGGGTAGATCCGGTATGAACTCCTAGCCACCATAGCTACAAGAACACCCCATGCAATCTATCTCGAGAATAGATCTAGGAATAAGCGCACCCAAAGCAAGAACGAAATCGAAAGAGGAGAGACATGATCGCTAAATAGATCGGATGACATGAAGACATTACTCACATAATAGATTCATTTGGATCGCCACCACCGCGTATACACCATTGACGACTCCAACTAGCTCATGAACTCCACCATGACACAACCACGCAGGGAGGCCATGGCGGCTAGGGATGGCCTAAGCCATCTCCTAAACAACTTCGAAGACTTGCGGCGGCCGTCGTCTCCCTCCGGTCTTGGCCCTAGGTTTTCGTCGAGTTCTGGTTGGATGGATGCCTCGAGTTGAATAAGGTGCGAGCTATTTATAAGCCGAGGAAGCCACCGGTCGAAGGGGAAGGCAAACCGCCTCAGAAAAGGGCTGGGCCGGCCGGCCCCATGGGCCTAGGCCGGCCGGCCTACCCCTTTTCGGGCTCGCCTCGGTCTCATCTTTTGCGTGTAGGCTCCTCGCATCTTCTAGAGTTTCTGTCCTTCACGATTGCACCCCTTTGGACGTTGTTATCTTGGAGATATCTTCGAGGAAAGGATAGGATAGGGAATCCTTCCTTAAATCTTCATTTACTTTGCTTAATCCTGAAGTATCTTGATCTCATCTTCGTGGGCTCGATCCTTTGGGCTCTCTTGGAGGATGGATGTGCGTGAATGGGCTTCGAATCAACATGGGCTTTGGTCCTTCCTTTGGGCTTTGGCCTTCGTCTTTCTCCGTGTTAGTACTCGATCACGGGCCTCGTCATTTCATGCTTCAAAATAGGCCAAAAACCTGCAAAAACGAAGTTCCTCCAAAATATATGTGCAAGTGTGAAAATGACCAATAATTAGGCCGGGGTTAGGACAGTTAGTGATTTTGATATTAAATTCATACCATTATCAAGGATAAACAAGGGATAAAAGGTGTACTTAAGGAGCGCCAACATATATTTTCATTATGGAAAATATATTGCTCTCTGCACTTAGTCATACATAACAAGACATATTGCTCTCTCAAGTATTTAGCATTTAAGTTCGTGTTGTGACCGGCTACTTTTTCATTATGGAAAATAGACTAGCAATTAAAGAACAAGCCACAATAATAAATAAATGCAATGCTCTCAAACTTAAGCGAACTTCAAACCTTTACCTTGTTTCATCGTGAAGAGTTTTCAAAAGAATGCATATCAAACATAAGTGAGGTTCTCTTGCAAAAGATCATGGAAATACTCATCTCATCAAGTCACTCAAGCCTACGTTAGATTGTCTTCAACCTATTCTACTCATATATAAAAGTGGAAGGCTTATGTGGAGCTTGGTAGGTAAAAACAATCCTAGCAAAACATTATATCTGAAATATTGTCAAACTAAGAGAGAGATCTATTGGATTTACTGAGACTAGTCAAAAAGGCCATTGGAAAATAATGTTGGAGAGGGGGAAAGATGAAACACACACATTTAGATAGGTGGACATGTGCAAGTGGCAAATGGATGATCCCGAGACACAAATGAAGTTCTCGTTATCGGATTGCACATGGTTGGAAGATTTGAGTATGGAATAATTCTTGAAAGTAACTTGGAAAATTAATGAAACCAAAAAGAACTAAGGAGCATTTTATTCTTCTCTTTTTTTTTCTTTTCTCCCTTTTTTTCATTTTTCATTTTTTCTCTTTTTGCTCCTTAGAACTTTTGATAACATAGAATACTTACCCAGCCATCCCCCCATGCTTGAACGAATGCTCGTCCTCGAGTATGAATAGTGGGAGAACCAACTAGCTAGGGTAAGTATCTCAAATTCACCTTCTTCTTCGTAAAACCGCTTGAAGGTGTGTTCCAGGATCAAAACCTTTCCCTCCCGCATACTGTCACTACACGAGGATAATCGGTAACGAACAACAAGAACACGATAGTTGATGTACTCTAGGTAAACCATGCAAGAGCAAAGCAAACCCAAAGCCAAGTCGCGATTCTATTAGGCATCAAAGTATCTCCGGGGAGCCTTGTCTCCTAAAACTTTTCTTTATATGGTGCCCTTGATTCTTTTGATTCCGTCGAAATGATAATCCATACTCAAATTGGGTTGTGGTCAAGGAGGTAATCACAAAAAGATATTTTTGGTTTAGGGTGGATATCCAGCGAGGTTTGTAAGATTCCCGAAGTAGAAACTCACAATGCATGGATAAATAGGCTAGCAAAAAGAAGGTTACACAAAAAGAACGGAATGACCAGCTTCTTAGTCTCATACCAAAGAAATCAATCTTAATCCAACTCATCAAAATATAAGTTTGCAATCTAAAGGTTTCATCATGAAAGAATATGCTTCTATAGGCTTTGGTAGGTAGAACTTTGCAAGAGATTCACAATTGTAGATAGCATAGGAATTAAGTTTTCAAATTAAACAACACAAGGTGTAAGGTCATCGGTAGACTTAAATCAAAGAGCAACATATAATATGTGGGTTTAGAATTTAGTCATTTAACCTCCACAAATAAAAGAGCCGGTATTTAATCATTTTAATTCCATTTAATTGAGAGAAAATGGTCAAGTCATATACAACATAGCGTAGGTAGAACAAAGCAGCAACTTTCATCATTTTTCCATAAGCAAGAGCATATAATAATATCATCGTGGTAAGCTCAAGGTGATGGTGGTTATCATTCATTGAAAACAAAAACAAATCTAGGTTGTACTCCTAGTAGCCATGTTATTATAGAGAGAGAGATATACAAAGGTTGCATCTATGGTTGAAGGCATATATGTACAAGCATTTAGAAAAAGAGAGAGTTGAGGAAGAATTACCGTCCTTCTCGATGCTCGTAATGAAGTGTAGCGCGGCTTCCCCCATACTTAAGCATTGTGCTAAGCATGGAAGAAGAATCATGAGCATCTTGTGGCAACCGTGATTATCTTACTCCATGAGATCTTTCTTCCTTGTCCACGAAATCCTCCCCCATGCTTAGCATGATGCTAGGCGTGGAAGGAGAAGATGGACCATCTTGAAATTCTTGAAGTCCTTCCCTCATGTGTATGAATATCATCTTCAATGTGTCTTCACCTTTGTTGCCTCAATTTCCTTCAACTTCTTCTTGTACTAAGTCATGGTCCCAATCATTGTTTCACGTCGTCGTCGCCTCCTTCAATTCCTCATTGTCCCATTGCTGCCTCATCTTCACAAATTTTTCTTTCAATTTCTAGAACAGAACATGTACTGAAACATTGCTCCATTGTGAAGTGCACGAATTTTCCTTTCCAACGGGTCCTTATTCGCTCAAAATTGATTCCGAACAAGAGAGTTATGGCCATTTCATCCCAGCGCTGCAATCTGTCCCGACGAATTTCAGAACGCGCAACGTCCAATGTTCTTGCCATATCTCCTTGTACGGGTCTTCAAATTCATTGATCTTGAATGCGTTGGAATGGGAATTTGATGGAGCTTCTAAATATCAACTTTTTTCTTCTTGTACATCTCTGAACATGTTCTCAAATTGATGGAAACAGCTGCGTCCTTCTCGGGTTTCAACGATGTTGACGATCTTGAATGAAATTCTTTTGGTCTTGAACTCATGGGAGCGCTTCTTCATGCCTGCAAAACATTTTAAACACACACTACCCCCGGGGTGATGGTCGGGAGTAGAAACAAATGCCAACAAACCTACCATTCCTAAGATCTCAATTTGTGGCAAAGTTAGCTTAGCGAAACTAGTGAGTGTACGTGTGTGCTAGTGTAAATGCAAATGAGAGGAAGGTATATAAACAAAGACAATGTTTACACCTAGTTCTAAACACCATGTTTACAACTAAGTTGCCGAACTTCTCCATAGCCACAAAGACTTATTTAACAAAGGTCAAAACACCATGTCTATCCCAAGATCAATAGGCCTTCATAGCACAAGAAAAAAAATAAAGCGCATTGCAAAGCTTATAAACCAACCAAATGCAACCTCATAGCTTGGTAACTAAATGATGATGGTCTTCAATAATGTCTAAACACCATGTTTACACAAGAATGCAAAAAGGAAAATGCTCACGTGAAGCATTAACATGGATATGAAACCTTTCATCAATAAAGTTGAGACCAAGCTAGCAAAATGAGTGCATGAACAATGGAATGGATGCAAAGTGCAAATGCAAAGTTAGAAAAAACAAGTGTTAGCAAGGTTGAAAGGACCTTTCGATATTGTTCTGCAACTAGCTTATTCAAAAACAATTGCTAAGAGTGACAAAAAGCCTTCACGACACTTCATAAGAAGTGAGGCTTTTGTCAATGAAAAAGGTTATTTATCGAAAAAGGACCAAGCAACCGAGCTAACAAGGTTTTAGAAGTAGGTTTATGGGTTTCCTATTTTTTTTTGCTTAAAACAAAAATTTTGAAGAGAGAGTGTTGGGTATAGAAATTCTATCTAAGGTGGTTTTTTTTAAAAAAAACTAGGGAGAAACAAAAGTTAGATTCCTTTTTTTTGAATGAAAAATATAACCTATGGTTTTAGGATTGCTCTATGAGTGGTTTTCCTAAGGGTTTTAGGATCTCAAAAGCGAGGCTAGTCAATGTTTTTTAGAAAAGATTTTTTTTAAATGCAACATGCAATGCAATACAAGGGTGAGACGAACAACATGGTATGCAATGCAACACGGGGTGAGTGAATAAAATGATATGACATGATGAGGTGGTCTAAAACAAAACAAAAAGTTAGCCTAAGTTAACTAGCCACAAGTTTAGAATCAAAGGGTGGTGCAATGCTTCATAAATCTCTCTAAAAAGACACAAATAAAAAGACTCTAAACACTAATAGGCACACAAAAAGGTCTACAAGTTTCCCAAGATCAAATAACAAAGTGCTCCCTCAATAACATTTAGAATGAACAACATGAAGTTGTGGTTTTTATTAGAGCAATGGTACAATGTTACTTGATATTCTGATTAAAGAGTGCAATGTAGACGGTCATATTAATATATATAAAATAAAAGATCGGGTTGCCTCCCGCAAAGCGCTTCATTTAGAGTCATAGAGCTCGACTTTCTTACATACCTTCTCATTGATGCGAAGCCATGGTCCTTCATGCAAGAGGTGAAGGTGTTCCATGCAGCTCTTATTCCATTTCCCATGTTGGACATGATCAATCACGCTTAATGGAAAACTTGCCCAATCGTCTCTCACATCATGGTCACCTCCTTCTTTGTTGTCCTTCATCGCTACCTTTCTTTTCATGGATTTTCCTCTCTGTCCAGATTGGGAATTACGCCAAACAATTGGTCCAATGCAAGGTGCACGAAATCTTCTTTCCAACAAGTCTTCATTCGCCCAAAACGCATTCCAATTGAGGGAGTTATGCCCCTTTTTCCCCGTTACTGCAATCTGCCTCGTGCTGATTTCAGCACGTGCATCTCCGATGTTTGAGACATAGCTCCTCCCGTGGGTTTTCAATTGTATCGATCATGGATGCATTGAACCGAGGACTTGATGGAGATCCTGAATATTCAACTTTCTTGCATTGCAAATCTCTGGACTTGTGCACCAAATTTATGAGGCTTAGCGACGTCCATTCTTGAAACTTGAAGATGTTGATGATGGTGTTCATAAATTTTGGGCACAGTTTCCCTCCTCATCATTTGAGTTTCATGTCCTGCATGGTTAGTGAAATTCGGGGCTTCTCCCGACATATGCTCTTTTAGGGTCATGAGCTTGATCAAGCGCAAAGCAAGATCGAGATTTGCAATTATTTGTAAACATATGCAACATAATCACATCCTCAATTAAATTTCATCATCAAGACATGGTGTAATTAAATGCAGCAAGTGTTTCTTGCATAGCGCGGAGCTCATCATTAGGCAGAGGTTTTTTTTAAGCATGAAATCAACATTCTCAAGAAACTCTAGCCTATCATCATGAAAAGAACAAGGCATAGAATTTAAACTTTCATTCCGACTATTGGTTCGAGCATGAGATTTTTAACGATTATCAACAAAACCAATAGAAGCTTGAGAATTCACTGTATACCTTAGCCTCGGAGCTTTTTCATACTCATTGGGGTCGTGGTGCTTTGTGCTAGATGTCATCTTGATGTACTCCTCGTGGTCCGTCATGATTTGCTTCTCACGTCTCCATGTGTTAAATGTTGCGCTCTTGTAATCCGTCGTGGTTTGTTTGCAACATCTTCGTTTGTCGAAGGTCGACCGCTTGTGCCTTCATTTGCCAATGTCATTGGGGTTCTTCCTCTGCTCCAAGACTCTTAATTTTATCATGTACGCTTGATGAAAACATCGCCCAAGCTCGCCTTCATTGTTATCATCGTCATCTTCTCTATCTTGTTCTCATCACATTGCTCCTGCCTCTTCTTCGTGGAATCTCTCCTGTATATTAAACAGAACATATACCAAAATATAGCTCTATTGAAAAGTTTATGAAATTACCTTTCCAACGAGTGGTCATTCATCTTAAACGGAGTCCAAACGAGGGAGTTATGCCCGTTTCACTTTTGGCGCTGCATGCTGTCCAGAAATTTTCAGAGTGCACAACCTTCAATGTTTTGGCCATAACCGCTTGTAGGAATCTCCGATTGACTTGGTTCTTGATTCGTTGGGACGGGAACTTCATGGAGGAATCGATCCGAAGATGTCGATGATCTTGATCTTGTGGTCTTCGGAGCGTCTTGTTGTGCATCCTTGGCTTCAAGGTCATCACCATTGATTCACCAGCGAGTAGCATGGCTCCAATGCTTTGTCTCCATGGTTCTTGCTTTGCCTAAGGTGTCGGGATCAAAGGAGGCTCCCGTGCTTTGTGTCGATGATCAGAGCGGTCTCTTTCTTTGATTGCACTCGACTAGAAGCTTCTTGAGCATCCCATGGAGAAGATGGGTGGCATCATGGTTCCTCTAATCTTGTTGCCTCTAGCATTGGTCAACTTCAAATCATCAACTTTTGTGCACAAGGTTCTCCAAACATCTTGCGACATCGTCATCACTTTCTCCATTGTTTGTTGCTACCTTTTCTTCGTTGAATTCCTTGATCATCCTGCACAGAACATGTACCAAAATTCTACTCCATGGAAATCCTTATGAAATTACCTTTTCAACGAGTGGTCATTGATCCCAAACGGACTCCGGATGAAGAAGTTATGATCGTTTTACTCCGGCACTACACTCTGTCCCGAGACATTCCCGAGCCATAACTCTTCACACCGATCTCCAAAATTCATGATTCTTGATGCATTGGAAAGTAGACATGATGGAGCTTCAAAATAATCTATTATTTGCTCATGGTACTTCTCTTATCTTGGACGAAAAACTCATTACAATAGTAACACTTTGGAGATGATGATGATCCGATCGCACGATTTTATTCGCGGGCATGCTTCATACCTATTGCTTGAACAAACAAATCTTCCCAAAAACATTAGTCTTTAAAATCAATTGACACGGCGGCATACCTTGTTTATCAACTTTTTTTTTTCTTGGGAGTGGGGACTTGATAGCGGATGCTGGGCCACTAACAAAAGTTAGCACCTACCACTAAAGAGCGAAACTTGATGTTATTCACATCTTGTTGAAGTGGATCTAGGGTTTTCGATGTTGATGTCGAGAACTCCTCGATCGTCTTGTCGTCGATTGTCGAAGTTTGTTGGAGCGGGTTGTGGACTTCTCGAAGCCCAAGTTTGGTGTCTAGCTTTTTCCACCTGCTTTCAAGGACACAAACAAGAAAACAAGGGTATATGCAATAATAAAAATTAGGGTTAGTCCAAAAAACTAGATAGATCGCCCTAGGGTTCAAGTTGCCGATCCCCGGCAACGGCGCCAGAAAAGCTTGTTGACGTTCACTAACGCCCCCGATTTGTATACCGCAAGCGCACGGTTCGTGGTAGCTTTTCCCTTAGAGTATTCCCCCAAGGTTTATCAATCCGTGGATCGACAATGAACTTACTAGGGTTTTCCATATAATCTAAAGGATCTATCCTAACATGAAGCATTAATTGCATATAAAAGGTGAACCTTTGATAGATATGAGTGATGTACGAAGGTTGATCTCATCCATGAACATCGGTAAGGATAAAGCATGACCGAATGCATGACTAAACCTATCACACGCATTCTAGTTGTAGTTCTAGCTAAACGAGTAAGCTCAACATGCATATCATCCAAAGCCTCTTTAAATCAAAACCTCCAATCCGATCCCTCGATACCCAACCTACTCTGTGGAGACGGCCTGTCACGACGCCCCCCTTTTCAACGGGATACCCTGAAGCAAGTCGAACCCCCTTTGGGTAGATCCGGTATGAACTCCTAGCCACCATAGCTACAAGAACACCCCATGCAATCTATCTCGAGAATAGATCTAGGAATAAGCGCACCCAAAGCAAGAACGAAATCGAAAGAGGAGAGACATGATCGCTAAATAGATCGGATGACATGAAGACATTACTCACATAATAGATTCGTTTGGATCGCCACCACAGCGTATACACCATTGACGACTCCAACTAGCTCATGAACTCCACCATGACACAACCACGCAGGGAGGCCATGGCGGCTAGGGATGGCCTAAGCCATCTCCTAAACTACTTCGAAGACTTGCGGCGGCCGTCGTCTCCCTCCGGTCTTGGCCCTAGGTTTTCGTCGAGTTCTGATTGGATGGATGCCTCGAGTTGAATAAGGTGCGAGCTATTTATAAGCCGAGGAAGCCACCGGTCGAAGGGGAAGGCAAACCACCTCATAAAAGGGCTGGGCCGGCCGGCCCCATGGGCCTAGGCCGGCCGGCCTACCCCTTTTCGGGCTTGCCTCGGTCTCATCTTTTGCGTGTAGGCTCCTCGCATCTTCTAGAGTTTCTGTCCTTCACGATTGCACCCCTTTGGACGTTGTTATCTTGGAGATATCTTCGAGGAAAGGATAGGATAGGGAATCCTTCCTTAAATCTTCATTTACTTTGCTTAATCCTGAAGTATCTTGATCTCATCTTCGTGGGCTCGGTCCTTTGGGCTCTCTTGGAGGATGGATGTGCGTGAATGGGCTTCGAATCAACATGGGCTTTGGTCCTTCCTTTGGGCTTTGGCCTTCGTCTTTCTCCGTGTTAGTACTCGATCACGGGCCTCGTCATTTCATGCTTCAAAATAGGCCAAAAACCTGCAAAAACAAAGTTCCTCCAAAATATATGTGCAAGTGTGAAAATGACCAATAATTAGGCCGGGGTTAGGACAGTTAGTGATTTTGATATTAAATTCATGCCATTATCAAGGATAAACAAGGGATAAAAGGTGTACTTAAGGAGCGCCAACACTCCTCCATCTGGCCCAGGCCTCCCCCAGTTCTGCAAAGACTGGGCAACGACCTCCGCCTGGCGATGTGGTGGTACCCTACCACCGGCGCCAGGGCGGCGCGTCGGCGTCCGTGCGCTCCCCCACAGTGAGGGGTGCACGGACAGAAGACCTGTGGGCGGAGCTCAACCACAGGCGCGTGGGTGAGGACGCCCGCATCTCTGTGGAGAGGGCGCGAGAGCGCCGTCTCAACATTGAGGGCCGCAACCTCAACGCCGACTTGCACGTGGTGGCACCCAAGCCTCTAGTGAATGCCCGGATACAGGCGGGCGCCCTGGTGGCTGGGGTGAGCTGCGCTGCGCTGGCAGATCACCTCCGCGCAGTGGCATGGCCGTCCAAGTTCCGCCCGCACCTGCCGGAGAAGTACGACGGTACCACTAACCCGTCGGAATTCCTGCAGGTGTATGTTACCGCCATCACAGCAGCTGGTGGTAACAACGCCGTCATGGCAAGCTACTTTCATGTAGCCTTGACCGGGCCAGCCCGGACTTGGCTCATGAACCTTACTCCTGGGACGATCCAGTCCTGGGAGGAGCTCTATGCGAGGTTCACTGCGAACTTCGCCAGTGCATACCAGCAGCATGGTGTGGAGGCCCACCTCCACGTTGTGAGGCATAAACCCGGAGAGACGCTTCGGGCGTTCATCTCGCGCTTCACCAAGGTACGGGGTACCATTCCTCGTATCTCCGATGCATCTATTATCACTGCTTTCCGACAGGGGGTACATGACGAGAAGATGCTCGAGAAGCTGGTGACGCACGAGGTGGAAAGCGTTACCACGCTTTTCTCCCTAGCAGACAAGTGTGCCAGGGCCGCCGAGGGCCGCGCATGGCACTCAGCCCCCCAAGACGGAGACGCCAAAGCTGGTGGCTCCGGTGCTACCGCTCAGGGCGGTGGCAAGAAAAAGAAGAACAAGAACCTGTAACACCCTAATTTAAATTCCAGCATTTATTAATAAATTTAGTTGGCTTTATTTAATTTTCTAAGGTTTATTGTGTTAGACTTACATTTAATCTGAAATTTTGTTCCTTAAGTAATTAAAATTTATCATAGGTTTAAATTTTTGTGTTGCATTCATGCTGGTGCATAGTTTTAATTGTTTGAGTGTGGTTTGAATTCAAAATTTTATTTGAATTCAAACTTTGTTTGAATTAGAAATAGAAATAGAGAACCAAAACTCAACCCAGCACCAGCCCAACCCGACCGGACCAACCCATCTCCGCAGCCCAACCCGCAACCCTCACGCTTCTCTTCTCACGGCCCACCCCGCACGCGACCGGGCCCGCTCCACCCGACCTGCTTCGCGCCGCAGCCCAGCTCTCCCCACGCGCCGGCCTGCTCCCGCAAATGCGTCGCCCGCGCCCCCACTGACCGGGCGGACCCACCTGTCATCGCCCTCCTCCCCCTTTCCTTCTCCAGCGCGCCAACGGAACCCGATTCCCCCACCGGAGATCCCGCCCGCGTCCCCCACGGCGCGCCTCCCCAAGATCCCCGCAGGCCTTTAATTGGCCCCCACGGCCCCCCTGCACCCCATCCACCCTCGCGCCGCCCCGCAAACCCTGGCCGCCGCCTCCCCTCGCTCCGCGGGAGCAGAGCTCCCTGCGCCGCCGCGCCTGCGCTGCTCCGTCGACCCGCCGTCGGCCCGGGCCCCCGCAGCGGTTCCGTCCCGACGCCAGGAACCTTCCCGAAGTCTCCACCCGCAACCCCGACCCGAGCAGCGGCCGGATTTCACCACGACCTCGTCGCCGGTGAGAAGCTCCGCCCGCTCGATTGCTCGCCACCGGTGCGGATCGGCCCGAGCTGACCCCGGGTTTTGCTTCGAAGGGACATCTGTCACACCCTGAAATTTTTGAATTTCAGGATGTGATTAAAATTAAAAATAAAACAACAATTTTCTCATAGTTTTAAAATTTTCTCAACATTTACTTTTCTTCACAGGGAATTTAGTAAAAATAAATGATGATTGGTTGGTTTTATAAAATTAAACGAAGTTGTTTTGTTGTTGTGCACCCATGCTACCTTGCATTGTTTTAAATGTTTGTGGTTCAATTTTAATTCAAATTCCTTGAGTTTGAAGTTGATTTGAATTTGTTTAAGTGAGTTTGGAAAAAAAAGAGAAATTTCGTTTTCGGCCCAAGATCTCAGCCCGGCCCTTTTTCCTTTCTTCTTTCCCACCGGCCCAGCTTCTTCTTTCTTCTTCTCCTCCGCTGCAGCCCAGCCGGCCCACTCCTATCTTCCGGCCCAATCCGGCGCCCCTCTCCCCTCTCACTCTCTGCCGTGCAGACCCCGCCCGTCAGGGCCTTCTTCCCCGCTGTGCCCGAGCAGGACTCTGCTCCGAGTCCGGCGCCCGCGCGCCCGCACCTTCCTTGGCCCGCACGCCAAGGCGGCCCTGCAGCCCCTATAAAAGCAACACCCGCGCACCCCTGGAACCCCAACCCGAGCCGCAGCCGCCGCCCAGTTCGCACAAACCCTAGCCGTCGCCATTGGCGAGCTCGAGCTCGGAGCCCATCGCCGCGCCGCCGTTCCACGTGTTTGCCGCCGTCCCCGAGCCGTCCGAGAGCTTCGCGCCAAGGTTGTGGATCCCGCAGGCCCCGTCTCTCCCCCTCTCTCGCTCTGCTCCGCCCGCTCTTGTTCGCCGTCGCCGCCGTTCCGCTCCTCGACGCCGTGTGCCCCGGTCCGGCCTTCCTCTCGACCACCGAACCCCAAAATGAGTTGCCCGTCTCTCGCTCTCGCTCCCAGGCCAAACCGCGCTCGAACCTGTTCCCGGAGTGCCGATTTGAGCAACTCCGGCGACCCCCGCCGCCGCTCGCCGTCGCACGTCGTCACCGGCTCCGCCCAACGTCGGGTCGAGCCGCCGCTCCGCTCGACGAGCCATATCCCTGTCTGCAGCCGAGCCGCCAGCTACTCCCCTGTGCCTGGAGCCACGCAAACAAGCCGAGCCGTCGCCCTCCAGCTGAGCCTAGCCACCGTCCGCCGTTGGATCGAGATCCAACGGATCCGATCCACCAGAACCAAGCCAGATCTGAGCCGTCTTTGGCCTTTTGCCAAAGAGCCCCTCAGTTTATAGGAATTCAACCCGCAGTCATAACTAGTTCAAAAGTATTCACTAATCAGCCCTGTTTCTTCTGTTTTAAACCCTGTGCTTTTACAAATTAGAACCCGCCATCCAAGACCCTTTATTTTGCAAGCTAGCCCTTGAAGTTTAGGTTTAATTTCGTTTTAGTCCCTGGTTTCTTTAAAGCTAGCCCCTGGAAGTTCAAAACTCTCACAAACAAGTCCCTGGTGCACTGTTTTAGCCATATCTTTCACGTTTTAACTCCGTTTTCATCGATTCTTGCGCTCACGTGATCCTTGCAATGTGTGTGATAGCTTTATGACCTTGTTATCCTCTGTGAGCACAGTTTTATGTGTCTTGCAAATCTTTTCCGCTAGCTCTTAACTCTATAGTTGATCGCGACTAGATCCCTGAAGCACCGTTTAACCCAGAGAATCGCCGTTTTAGCTCTGTTTTCCGTGTTTCTTGTGCCTTCGTAACCGTAGCAGCGAGCCCTATCCTTTAGTATGTTCTTTTAAAGCCTTTCTATTGTTTTGGTGTATTGTTCTTAGTTGTATCTTGTTGTTTGCTTTGTATGGTTGCTCGTTGATTGTTCCGAGTAGAAGGATCGCTGTTTGAAGATTGAAGATCAAGAGTTCCAAGTGAGCAAAAGCTGAAGAGCAGTAAGAGTAGCTTTTCGTTGGAGAAAGGCAAGTGACCCTAACCATCTTTCTATCTATGCTTATATACAAGAGTACTTGATTTAATTGGAATATGGAGAACCACCCAAGAAAACAGTACAACCGCAATACTAATGGGCTCTGGTCTTGGCTAAGTAATTAGATGAACTATATATTGTGTTGGGGTTGTTCCGCTTGGTGGTTATGAGTTTGTGTTGTGGAGCGGGTGAAGGAAGCTGCGTCTTCTGAGGGACCGCACGGCAGGGACCAACACATACATATAAGAATTCTTTGTAAAGGCCTCGTAGCGTCCCTATGCAATCACACCTCGGAAGTGTGGTATTGTGCCTAGCTAGCACATTGCGTGGTTGGGTTCAAAGTTCTTCGGAACTTTTACGCGAATTGTGGTGAAAGTGTACAACCTCTGCAGAGTTAAAACTAACCGGTTAGCCGTGCTCACGGTCAAGAGCGGCTTGGACCCTCACATGATTAATAAACTTAAAGATGGATTTAAATCATTTTCTGGTTATTTCTTGTGGCCTTGCTGAGTACCAACCATAAGTGTACTCACCCTTGCCTACTGCTGCTCAGAAGGGAAAGTTGCTGTGGAGTATTTTGAAGATGATGCTGAGTTCTAGGCATGCGCAACCCCCCAGTCGATTGCCTGTGAAGTTTGGAGCCTTCGTTTCTAGGATAAGCTATATAACTCTGATAGTCTTTTATTTGTTTTATTTCTCTTTTTTCGTGATACTGTTACTGATTATTCACTTATGATGTCTCTATATGTATGAAACTTAATCCTGGCATACATATAGTTATGCATTCGGTTTTCCTCTTAAAACCGGGTGTGACAGAAGTGGTATCAGAGCTGTATCGACTGTAGGACGTAAGCCTAGATAGCAATGGCCGTGCTCTAAGGTTTCTTTTGATATCAAATCTATTCCTGCTTGTTCTTTGACCCCCTACATTGAATATTCCCTCTCCTTAACTATTTTCTTCCCTCAGTCAGCATTGATAACTCACCTTCCTCACCTGACTCTCTTTTCATTTGCACTTCATTATTTTGCAAATGTTAGATCTTCAATCCTTGTCTATTTATTTATATCCCTGTATCACTTCTTGATTTTGATCATACCTCCCCTTGATGTATGATTTTCCAATTTCATCCAGCTCACCTATTTTTGATATGCTGGTGAAATGGCTCCTTGAAATTCTTTTTAACTTACCTTTTTGGATCTATCTTTTCTTTACTTTATTCACAATGTGCTTAGTGCCTCTCTCTTCTTTCCAAATAAATAACGCTCTAGATTCATCCCTTAATTTTTGATTCCAAAGTATATCCTCTGATTCAAAAATACTTAGATGATTCATGCCACGTATCCTAATGCCTGTCCAAGTCATCTAAAGAATGGATCTGCTAGTTCATCATGAGGAGTTGAGTTGAATTGGAAATAATACCACCTGCTCACATTCCTGCTCATGTTGGATGGAGAATTCAAAGCGCCACCAAAGAATCAAGTCTGAAGCCTGAGCAAGGTTATGACACTCTCACTACCACTACAATCACGAAGGTGGAGTCAACACTGGACACGCTGAAGGCACGTGTCATCCATGACGAAGTTGGAAGATATAATCAAGCTTAGGAGTACCCCTTCTAACTCTATTAACAACGTTAGCATTGTGTTGTCTGGTGGAATTCTGTGTTTGCATGATGATGTTTGTCTTTATGACCTTGTCTGATTCGCTCCTTTGTAATGATTGTTGGTGTATTGTGGGTCTTCTATCTACAATGACATCAGTTGCCTAGCTGGGTTCTTCTTTTGTACCTCCCACCTCCTTGTTATCCTCCGTCGTTCTACCTAATCCTTTCGAGGATGTCAAGAAGGAAGTTCAAGGCAACACTAATAGCAATAGTAGAAACCTCCAAGCATCTACAATGATCAACAAATGCAAGAAGCTGAAGATGGTGAGTCCCAACAGAAATCGAGAAGATAGGGCCAATAAAGGAGACCTCAACATCCTAGCACAAACTCAAGGACTACAAGGAATGGTTCCAACCATGGTCGATACCCAAGAACATGTTACAGAGCAAGCCTTATTCCCGGAGAACCGCAACCATATCACTAGTGACAACCATCAGATCTCAACAACTCTGCAACTGTTGGCGCTCCTTAAGTACACCTTTTATCCCTTGTTTATCCTTGATAATGGCATGAATTTAATATCAAAATCACTAACCATCCTAACCCCGGCCTAATTATTGGTCATTTTCACACTTGCACATATATTTTGGAGGAACTTCGTTTTTGCAGGTTTTTGGCCTATTTTGAAGCATGAAATGACGAGGCCCGTGATCGAGCGCTAACACGGAGAAAGACGAAGGCCAAAGCCCAAAGGAAGGACCAAAGCCCATGTTGATTCGAAGCACATTCATGCACATCCATCCTCCAAGAGAGCCCAAAGGACCAAGCCCACGAAGATGAGATCAAGATACTTCGGGATTAAGCAAAGCAAATGAAGATTTAAGGAAGGATTCCCTATCCTATCCTTTCCTCGAAGATATCTCCAAGATAACAACGTCCAAAGGGGTGCAATCGTGAAGGACAGAAACTCTAGAAGATGCGAGGAGTCTACACGCCAAAAATGAGACCGAGGCGAGCCCAAAAAGGGGTAGGCCGGCCGGCCTAGGCCCATGGGGCTGGCCGGCCCAGCCCTTTTCTGAGGCGGTTTGCCTTCCCCTTCGTCCGGTGGCTTCCACGGCTTATAAATAGCTCGCACCTTATTCAACTCGAGGCATCCATCCAACCAGAACTCGACGAAAACCTAGGGCCAAGACCGGAGGGAGACGACGGCCGCCGCAAGTCTTCGAAGTTGTCTAGGAGATGGCTTAGGCCATCCCTAGCTGCCATGGCCTCCCTGCGTGGTTGTGTCATGGTGGAGTTCATGAGCTAGTTGGAGTCGTCAATGGTGTATACGCGGTGGTGGAGATCCAAACGAATCTATTATGTGAGTAATGTCTTCATGTCATCCGATCTATTTAGCGATCATGTCTCTCCTCTTTCGATTTCGTTCTTGCTTTGGGTGCGCTTATTCCTAGATCTATTCTCGAGATAGATTGCATGGGGTGTTCTTGTAGCTATGGTGGCTAGGAGTTCATACCGGATCTACCCAAAGGGGGTTCGACTTGCTTCAGGGTATCCCGTTGAAAAGGGGGGCGTCGTGACAGGCTGTCTCCACAGAGTAGGTTGGGTATCGAGGGATCGGATTGGAGGTTTTGATTTAAAGAGGCTTTGGATGAGATGCATGTTGAGCTTACTCGTTTAGCTAGAACTACAACTAGAATGCGTGTGATAGGTTTAGTCATGCCTTCGGTCATGCTTTATCCTTATCGATGTTCATGGATGAGATCAACCTTCGTATATCACTCATATCTAACAAAGGTTCACCTTTTATATGCAATTAATGCTTCATGTTAGGATAGATCCGTTAGATTAGATGGAAAACCCTAGTAAGTTCATTGTCGATCCACGGATTGATAAACCTTGGGGGAATACTCTAAGGGAAAAGCTACCACGAACCGTGCGCTTGCGGTATACAAATCGGGGGCGTTAGTGAACGTCAACAAGCTTTTCTGGCGCCGTTGCCGGGGATCGGCAACTCGAACCCTAGGGCGATCTATCTAGTTTTTTGGACTAACCCTAATTTTTATTATTGCATATATCCTTGTTTTCTTGTTCGTGTCCTTGAAAGCAGGTGGAAAAAGCTAGACACCAAACTTGGGCTTCGAGAAGTCCACAACCCGCTCCAACAAACTTCGACAATCGACGACATGATGATCGAGGAGTTCTCGACATCAACATCGAAAACCCTAGATCCACTTCGACAAGATGTGAATAACATCAAGTCTCGCTCTTTAGTGGTAGGTGCTAACTTTTGTTAGTGGCCCAGCATCCGCTATCGAGTCCCCACTCCCAAGAAAAAAAAGATGATAAATAAGGTACGCCGCCGTGTCAATTGATTTTAAAGACTAATGTTTTTGGGAAGATTTGTTTGCTCAAGCAATAGGTATGAAGCATGTCCGAAAAGAAAATCATGCGATTGGATCATCATCATCTATGAAGTGTCGCTGTTGTGATGAGTTTTTCGTCCAAGATCAGATATGTGCCATGAGGAAATAATAGATTATTATGAAGTTCCGTCAAGTCTTCTTTCCAACGCATCAAAAATCGTTAATTTTGGAGATCGGTGTGAAGAGTTATGGAAAGATCTTTCAACGCTGCGCGTTCTGAAATCTCTCGGGATGAAGCGTAGCGCCGGAGTAAAACAAGCATAACTTTTTCATCCGAGGTCCAATTTGGGTAAATGACCACTTGTTGGAAACATGATTTGATACACCTCACAATGAGCTTGGAGTTTGGTACATGTTCTGCACTAGACGAAGGAGCAATTCAATGAAGAAAGGTGCAGCAGCAAACAACGGAGAAAGTGATGACGATGTCAAAGGATAACTGGAAGGCCGAGTGCACAAAAGATGATGATTTGAAGTTGATCAAAGCTGGAGGCAATAAGATTAGAAGAATCATGACAGCACCTATCTTCTCCAGAGGGATGCTCGATATACTTCTAGTCGAGTGATGCTATCAATGAAGAAAACCGCTCAGATAATCAACACAAAGCACGGGAGCCTCAGCTAATCCCGATACCTTGGGTAAAGCAAGAATCATGGAGAAGACACATCATTGAAGCCATGCTATGTGCTGGTAAATCAATGGTGATGACCTTGGAGCCTAGGGATGCACAACAAGGCGCTCTAAAGACCACAAGATCATGATCATCGACATCTTCGGATCAATTCGCGAGAAGGTACTGTTCTCATCAACATTCAGCTCCACCTCAAAGGAAACTAGCAACATATTTTTGGATATTCGAAAGCTCCACGAAGTTCCGGTTCCAACGAATCAAGAATCAAGTCAATCGGAGATTCCAACAAGCGGGTATGGCCAAAACATTGAAGGTTGTGCACTCTGAAAATTTCTGGACAGCACGCAGCACCAAAAGTGAAACGGGCATAACTCCCTCGTTTGGACTCCGTTTAAAGCGAATGACCACTTGTTGGAAAGGTAATTTCATAAACATTTCAATAGATCTATATTTTGGTATATGTTCTGTTGAGTATACAGGAGATATTCCACGAAGAAGAGGCAGGAGCAACGCGATGAGAACGAGATAGAGATGATGACGATGACAACAATGAAGGGGAGCTTGGGCAATGTTTTCATCAAGCATACATGATAAAATTCAGAGGCTTGGAGCAGAGGAAGAACCCCAATGACATTGGCAAATAAAGGCACAAGCGGTCGACCTTCGACAAACAAGAATGTTGCAAACAAACCATGTCGGATTACAAGAGCGCAACATTCAACACATGGAGACGTGAGAAGCAAATCACGACGGACCATGAAGTGTGCATCAAGACGACATCTCGCACAAAGTACCACAACTCCAATGAGTATGAAAAAGCTCTGAGGCTAAGGTATACAGTGAATTCTCAAGCTTCTATTGGTTTTGTTGATAATCTTTAAAAATCTCATGCTCGAACCGATAGTCGGAATGAAAGTTTAAATTCTATGCCTTGTTCTTTTCATGATGATATGCTAGAGTTTCTTGAGAAGGTTGATTTCATGCTTAAAGAACCTTTGCCTAATAATGAGCTCCGCGCTATGCAAGAAGCACATGCTACATTTAATTACACCATGTCTTGTTGATGAAAATTAATTGAGGATGTGATTATGTTGCATATGTTTACAAATAATTGCAAATCTCGATCTTGCTTTGCGCTTGGTCAAGCTTATGACCCTAAAAGAGCACATGTCGGGAGAAGCCCCGAATTTCACTAACCATGCAGGACATGAAACTCAAATGATGAGGAGGGAAATTGTGCCCAAAATTTTGAACACCATCATCAACATCTTCAAGTTTCAAGAACGGACGTCGCTAAGCCTCATAAATTTTGTGCACAAGTCCAGAGATTTGGAATGCAAGAAAGTTGAATATTCAGGATCTCCATCAAGTCCTCGGTTCAACGCATCGATGATCAATACAATTGAAGACCCACGGGAGGAGCTATGTCTCAAACATCGGAGATGCACGTGCTGAAATTAGCACGGGGCAGATTGCAGTGACGGGAAAAAGGGGCATAACTCCCTCAATTGGAATGCGTTTTGGGTAAATGAAGACTTGTTGGAAAGAAGATTTCGTGCACCTTGCATTGGATCAATTGGTTGGTGCAACTTCCAATCTGGACAGAGAGGAAAATCCGTGAAAAGAAAGGTAGCGATGAAGGACAACAAAGAAGGAGGTGACCATGATGTGAGAGACGATTGGGCAAGTTTTCCATTAAGCGTGATTGATCATGTCCAACATGGGAAGTGGAATAAGAGCTGCATGGAACACCTTCACCTCTTGCATGAAGGACCATGGCTTCGCATCAATGAGAAGGTATGTGAGAAAGTCGAGCTCTATGACTCTAAATGAAGCGCTTTGCGGGAGGCAACCCGATCTTTTATTTTATATATATTAATATGACCGTCTACATTGCACTCTTTAATCGGAATATCAAGTAACATTGTACCATTGCTCTAACAAAAACCACAACTTCATGATGTTCATTCTAAATGTTATTGAGGGAGCACCTTGTTATTTGATCTTGGAAAACTTGTAGACCTTTTTGTGTGCCTATTAGTGTTTTGAGTCTTTTTCTTTGTGTCCTTTTAGAGAGATTTATGAAGCATTGCACCACCCTTTGATTCTAAACTTGTGGCTAGTTAACTTAGGCTAACTTTTTGTTTTGTTTTAGACCACCTCATCATGCCATATCATTTTGTTCACCCACCCCGTGTTACATTGCATACCATATTATTCGTCTCACACTTGCATTGCATTGCATGTTGCATTTAAAAAAAAACACTTTTTTCTAAAAACATTGACTAGCCTTACTTTTGAGACCCTAAAACCCTTAGAAAAACCACTCATAGAGCAATCCTAAAACCATAGGTTATGTTTTTCATTCAAAAAAAAATCTAACTTTTGTTTCTCTCTAGTTTTTTTTTGAAACCACCTTATATAGAATTTCTAAACCCAACACTCTCTCTCTTCAAAATTTTTGTTTTAAGCCAAAAATATAGGAAACCCATAAACCTACTTCTAAAACCTTGTTAGCTCGGTTGCTTGATCCTTTTTCGATAAATAACCTTTTCATTGACAAAAGCCTCACTTCTTATGAAGTGCCGCGAAGGCTTTTTGTCACTCTTAGCAATTATTTTTGAATAAGCTAGTTGTGGAACAACATCGAAAGGTCCTTTCAACCTTACTAACACTTGTTTTTACTAACTTTGCATTTGCACTTTGCGTCCATTCCATTGTTCGTGCCCTCATTTTGCTAGCTTGGTCTCAATCTTATTGATGTATGCTTTCCTATCCATGTAATGCTTATCATGATAGCATTTTCCTTTTTGCAATCTTGTGTAAACATGGTGTTTAGACATGATTGAAGACCATCATAATTTAGTTACCAAGCTATGAGGTTGCATTTGGTTGGTTTATAAGCTTTGCAATGCGCTTTATTTTTTCTTGTGCTATGAAGGCCTACTGATCTTGGGATAGACATGGTGTTTTGACCTTGGTTAAATAAGTCTTTTTGGCTATGGAGAAGTTCGGCAACCTAGTTGTAAACATGGTGTTTAGAACTAGGTGTAAACATTGTCTTTGTTTATATACCTTCCTCTCATTTGCATTTACACTAGCACACACGTACACTCACTAGTTTCGCTAAGCTAACTTTGCCACAAATTGAGATCTTAGGAATGGTAGGTTTGTTGGCATTTGTTTCTACTCCCGACCGTCACCCCGGGGGTAGTGTGTGTTTAAAATGTTTTGCAGGCATGAAGAAGCGCTCCCATGAGTTCAAGACCAAAAGAATTTCAATCAAGATCGTCAACATCGTCGAAACCCGAGAAGGACGCAGCTGTTTCCATCAATTTGAGAACATGTTCAGAGATGTACAAGAAGAAAAAAGTTGATATTTAGAAGCTCCATCAAATTCCCATTCCAACGCATTCAAGATCAATGAATTTGAAGACCCGTACAAGGAGATATGGCAAGAACATTGGACGTTGCGCGTTCTGAAATTCGTCGGGACAGATTGCAGCGCTGGGATGAAATGACCATAACTCTCTTGTTCGGAATCAATTTTGAGCGAATGAGGACTCGTTGGAAAGGAAAATTCGTGCACTTCGCAATGGAGCAATGTTTCAGTACATGTTCTGTTCTGGAAATTGAAAGAAAAATTTGTGAAGATGAGGCAGCAATGGGACAATGAGGAATTGAAGGAGGCGACGACGATGTGAAGCAATGATTGGGACCATGACTTAGTACAAGAAGAAGTTGAAGGAAATTGAGGCAACAAAGGTGAAGACACATTGAAGATGATATTCATACACATGAGGGAAAGACTTCAAGAATTTCAAGATGGTCCATCTTCTCCTTCCACGCCTAGCATCATGCTAAGCATGGGGGAGGATTTCGTGGACAAGGAAGAAAGATCTCATGGAGTAAGATAATCACGGTTGCCACAAGATGCTCATGATTCTTCTTCCATGCTTAGCACAATGCTTAAGTATGGGGGAAGCCGCGCTACACTTCATTACGAGCATCGAGAAGGACGGTAATTCTTCCTCAACTCTCTCTTTTTCTAAATGCTTGTACATATATGACTTCAACCATAGATGCAACCTTTGTATATATCTCTCAACCTATCACATGGCTTCTAGGAGGACAACCTAGTTTCGTTTTTGTTTTCAATAAGTGTAGGATCGCCATCACTTTGAGCTCACCACAATGATACATTTTGGCAATGCCTTATGCTTATGGAAAAATGATGAAAGTTGCTGCTTTGTTTTACCTACGCTATGTTGTATATGACTTGACCATTTGCTCTCAATTAAATGGAATTAAAATGATTAAATACCGGCTCTTTTATTTGCGGAGGTTAAATGACTAAATTCTAAACCCACATATTATATGTTGCTCTTTGATTTAAGTCTACCGATGACCTTACATCTTGTGTTGTTTAATTTGAAAACTTAATTCCTATGCTATCTACATTTGTGAATCTCTTGCAAAATTCTACCTACCAAATCCTATAGAAGCATATTCTTTCATGATGAAACCTTTAGATTGCAAACTTATATTTTGATGAGTTGGATTAAGATTGATTTCTTTGGTATGAGACTAAGAAGCTGGTCATTCCGTTTTTTGTGTAACCTCCTTTTTGCTAGCCTATTTATCCATGCATTGTGAGTTTCTACTTCGGGAATTTTACAAACCTCGCTGGATATCCACCCTAAACCAAAAATATCTTTTTGTGATTACCTCCTTGACCACAACCCAATTTGAGTATGGATTATCATTTCGACGGAATCAAAAGAATCAAGGGCACCATATAAAGAAAAGTTTTGGGAGACAAGGCTCCCCGGAGATACTTTGATGCCTAATAGAATCGCGACTTGGCTTTGGGTTTGCTTTGCTCTTGCATGGTTTACCTAGAGTACATCAACTATCGTGTTCTTGTTGTTCATTACCGATTATCCTCGTGTAGTGACAGTATGCGGGAGGGAAAGGTTTTGATCCTGGAACACACCTTCAAGCGGTTCTACGAAGAAGAAGGTGAATTTGAGATACTTACCCTAGCTAGTTGGTTCTCCCACTATTCATACTCGAGGACGAGCATTCGTTCAAGCATGGGGGGATGGCTGGGTAAGTATTCTATGTTATCAAAAGTTCTAAGGAGCAAAAAGAAAGAAAAAAAGAGAAAAAAAGGGGGAGAAAAGAAAAAAAAGAGAAGAATAAAATGCTCCTTAGTTCTTTTTGGTTTCATTAATTTTCCAAGTGACTTTGAAGAATTATTCCATACTTAAATCTTCCAACCATGTGCAATCCGATAACGAGAACTTCATTTGTGTCTCGGGATCATCCATTTGCCACTTGCACATGTCCACCTATCTAAATGTGTGTGTTTCATCTTTCCCCCTCTCCAACATTATTTTCCAATGGCCTTTTTGACTAGTCTCGGTAATCCCATTAGATCTCTCTCTTAGTTTGACAATATTTCGGATATAATGTTTTGCTATGATTGTTTTTACCTACCAAGCTCCACATAAGCCTTCCACTTTTATATATGAGTAGAATAGGTTGAAGACAATCTAACGTAGGCTTGAGCGACTTGATGAGATGAGTATTTCCATGATCTTTTGCAAGAGAACCTCACTTATGTTTGATATGCATTCTTTTGAAAACTCTTCACGATGAAACAAGGTAAAGGTTTGAAGTTCGCTTAAGTTTGAGAGCATTGCATTTATTTATTATTGTGGCTTGTTCTTTAATTGCTAGTCTATCTTCCATAATGAAAAAGTAGCCGGTCAAAACATGAACTTAAATGCTAAATACTTGAGAGAGCAATATGTCTTGTTATGTATGACTAAGTGCAGAGAGGACATTGAGGGGCAACGCTGATTTCTTTATAAGCAAAGCTCCTGGACTTACTCGAGGACGAGCAAGGTTTAAGCATGGGGGGAATGTTGGCGCTCCTTAAGTACACCTTTTATCCCTTGTTTATCCTTGATAATGGCATGAATTTAATATCAAAATCACTAACCGTCCTAACCCCGGCCTAATTATTGGTCATTTTCACACTTGCACATATATTTTGGAGGAACTTCGTTTTTGCAGGTTTTTGGCCTATTTTGAAGCATGAAATGACGAGGCCCGTGATCGAGCGCTAACACGGAGAAAGACGAAGGCCAAAGCCCAAAGGAAGGACCAAAGCCCATGTTGATTCGAAGCACATTCATGCACATCCATCCTCCAAGAGAGCCCAAAGGACCAAGCCCACGAAGATGAGATCAAGATACTTCGGGATTAAGCAAAGCAAATGAAGATTTAAGGAAGGATTCCCTATCCTATCCTTTCCTCGAAGATATCTCCAAGATAACAACGTCCAAAGGGGTGCAATCGTGAAGGACAAAAACTCTAGAAGATGCGGTTTGCCTTCCCCTTCGACCGGTGGCTTCCACGGCTTATAAATAGCTCGCACCTTATTCAACTCGAGGCATCCATCCAACCAGAACTCGACGAAAACCTAGGGCCAAGACCAGAGGGAGACGACGGCCGCCGCAAGTCTTCGAAGTTGTCTAGGAGATGGCTTAGGCCATCCCTAGCCGCCATGGCCTCCCTGCGTGGTTGTGTCATGGTGGAGTTCATGAGCTAGTTGGAGTCGTCAATGGTGTATACGCGGTGGTGGAGATCCAAACGAATCTATTATGTGAGTAATGTCTTCATGCCATCCGATCTATTTAGCGATCATGTCTCTCCTCTTTCGATTTCGTTCTTGCTTTGGGTGCGCTTATTCCTAGATCTATTCTCGAGATAGATTGCATGGGGTGTTCTTGTAGCTATGGTGGCTAGGAGTTCATACCGGATCTACCCAAAGGGGGTTCAACTTGCTTCAGGGTATCCCGTTGAAAAGGGGGGCGTCGTGACAGGCCGTCTCCACAGAGTAGGTTGGGTATCGAGGGATCGGATTGGAGGTTTTGATTTAAAGAGGCTTTGGATGAGATGCATGTTGAGCTTACTCGTTTAGCTAGAACTACAACTAGAATGCGTGTGATAGGTTTAGTCATGCCTTCGGTCATGCTTTATCCTTACCGATGTTCATGGATGAGATCAACCTTCGTATATCACTCATATCTATCAAAGGTTCACCTTTTATATGCAATTAATGCTTCATGTTAGGATAGATCCGTTAGATTAGATGGAAAACCCTAGTAAGTTCATTGTCGATCCACGGATTGATAAACCTTGGGGGAATACTCTAAGGGAAAAGCTACCACGAACCGTGCGCTTGCGGTATACAAATCGGGGGCGTTAGTGAACGTCAACAGCCACCGATGGATGAAGAGAAGTTAATAACTATGCAAGCTCAAGTCTTACAAAGAAGGATGCAGTCCAATATGGTATCACCTCATCGCATGGTGTTAACCAAAGCAGAGATCCCTACCGGACCAGTGAAGAGGCAAGTCGCCGAAGCACAGAAGCTAGTGATAGAGGAGCAACATGAGATTTGTAAGACTCCGGGAACGTGCCAATGCTGCGAGCATTATGGTCATCTATGTCTTCAAGAAGATAGCTTAATGACAGCAGAAGCAAGACAACGTTACCATTCAGAGATCAACAGAAAGTTATCTGCCTAGGATCTAGTCCTAGAAGAAGTCGTCCAAGGTAGAGATAGTAATCAGACTATAAACCTCGACGATTGGACTATCTCTTTGAAAGAGTTTCAGCCTAAAAGAAGCAAGCAGTCCAAGAAACAAATTAGAGAAGGTGGAGTTACCACAACCGTTGGCAGATAGAAGTGTTCAACCCAGTTCCAACCAACTACAGCCTGAAGTGGTTCAACCTCCATATGACAACTCTATCGAGAAGAATCCTGACGCACAAGCCATTCCACAAAGAGTGGGGATGGAGCAGAAAGAAAGTCGAGATGGACGTGTTAAAAGAGTAGTGTGCTTTAAATGTGGTGAAAAGGGTCACTATGCCAACAGATGTTCCACAAAACGATGAAGCTAGGATGAGTATGCTAAGAGAATGTGTTCTGTATGTAGTAAAGAAAGGCACTATACCAATGGATGTCCAACAAAGCGTAAGAAGACTAGATTCCATGATATTGGACTATACTGTCTCAAGTGTGGAGAAGATGGACACCTTGCCAGTTGGTGTAAAAAAAATGAAAAATGATAATTAACTCCATGAACACCCGCTCGATTGCTCGCAGCCGGTGCGGATCGGCCCGAGCTGACCCCGGATTTTGCTTCGTAGGGACATCACTCGGCGACCCATGCAGCCCAGGACCCCGGACGAGCCCAGCACTGCCCGGACCGCGCGTTTCGTCTCAGCAGCGCCGCCGACCTCGCCGTGATCCCTCCTGCGGTACAGCTCCGGCCGACCCAAGGCTTCAGTAAGCACCCCAGAGCCCCCTGGTACTTTTACGCTTGATAGCTTGGCCTGTAGTCCACTCCGGGACTTAGAACACCGCTCGCCAGCGAGAGCCGCCGTGCAGAGCCGCCGCAGCCCTCGCTCTCACCACTCAGACCCTCCCCGAGGCTCGCAAAGGCCTCAGGTGGACTACACGCTCCGCGTAGATCACCCCAGCCCCAGGCGCGGGTCGATTTGACCCCGGGAAGGGCGAGTTCAGCCTGCTCCGATGGAGCGCCGCCGCGGAGCAGGGCTCCAGCGAGCCGCTCCGTCGCCCCAGCGCGCCCTTTGCTCCTTGGCCGTTCGATCTGAAATCGATGCACAAGATTAGATTTAGATCTCATCGAATCAGAGCCTTCAGATCTCGATCCAACGGCCCATAATCGTAGATAACGGTTCGGCCTTGGATTTTTGTTAAAGAGACCCTGAGGTTTTCTTTATTCAACCCGCGGTCCAACTCTATTCAAAACTAATTCCAGTTAGGTCCCTGTTTTAACACTTTAGCCCCTGAGCTTTGTAGATTTCGAACCCGCCGTCCAGCACTTGTTCTTTTACACGTTAGACCCTAGACTTATCCTTTAATTACGTTTTAGTCCTCAGTTTTTGCAGAAAACCCCCTGGAACCTAGATTTTCTCGCAGATAAGCCCCTAGAACTTGTTTTTGGCCTAGATTATGCATTTTAGCTCCGTTTTAAGTGTTCTTTATGTCCACGCGATCGTTGTAACGCGTAGAATAGTTTTAGACTAGTTTAGTGTGCTGTTTTTATGTATTGATGTATTGTTTCTTAGCTTTTGTTAGTGTTTGCTTGTATGATTATTATTGTGCATTGTTCTGGCCATGTGTTCGTGAGTAGGCGTTGATCCATCTGAGGAGCCCCAGTACCAGTACCCGGAGCAGCCATCTTCGGAGCAGTTTGAGCAGCAGCCTGAGCAGTACGAGGAAGGCAAGTATAACATGAACAACCTATCACTTTTAAATACAATTTCATACTGCATTTTAATACTGTATGCCTATAAGGACTTTCCTAGCCACTTTATATCCTTTATATATATCCTTTGGGTTGCATTTTTGGTTAGTTGTGCTAGGTGCCGCGCTATAACACATAATGGTCCTTTTTAATTAATTTGATTAATGGTATATGCAACTTAAATCTGAGAGTGGCCCTCTGTGTGGCTTGAGTGGCTCACGTCTCGTTAAAAATTGGTTTTTGTTAGAAACATGGTTTAGGGGGCCAGCACGGTGCTTACTGCCTGGTTGGCCACTCTCCATAAGGACCGGTTCATAGAGCGACATCCTGGGACAACAGCGCTACCACAAGACTGGAATGGGATGGTCTTGGCTTACTAATTAGGCCATTTTGGTTCGGGAGTAACTTACCGATGGGGCATGGGGGGTGGTGAGCTTCAATGGTGGCCAGGCTATGAGGCTGGTCTGTGTGTCTTGTACCCCCTCGAGGTGGTTACCATCGTTGCGGAGCCTGATTCCTTAGCGGTTACACCTTACCAACGTGTCCTTTGTAACGGCCTCGTAGTGAGTCGCTAGTCATCTCACCTAAGGAAGTGTGATGAACAACTGGCGTAGCTCACGACTTGTGGGTAAAGATGTGCAACCTCTGCAGAGTGTAAAACTAGTATACTAGCTGTGCTCACGGTTATGAGCGGCCTAGATCCTCCTTTTGATTAGTGGGGTTAGCTCCTTCCGACGAGGGGGTGCCTCTCGGGGTTACCTTGGTGGTGTTGGTTTGGTTCTCAGTAGTAACATGTTTAATCTTGATTAATTACTATGTAACTGGGTTAATGGTAATTCATCAACTCGTAGTAAATAGCTTTAATAAAATTTTGCCAAGACTTAAAAGCTAATGCAGTCAGTCAGCCAACCTTAGAGCCTCATAGTTTGTGTTATACTTGTTGAGTACAAGTTGTGTACTCACTCTTGCCTCTTCTCTACTTTTTCCTCTTGGATACTCTACTGCTGCTCAGTTCCTGCCGACGCGAGGGAGTTCGCTCAGCGCTACCAGGACTACGAGGACTTCTAGGCGTTCGTCTCCCAGTCGACGTCCCTGTGGCGCCCTGCTCAGCTTCGGAGAGTTTTTACCGTATTTGTACTTCGCTTCCGCTGTATCAGACATTTTGTCATTAATGTAATAAATAACATTCGTATTCGCTTTATTATATCTTTTTACGTGGTATGTGCTATGATATACTGTTCATTCTATTGTATATACGTGTGACTTGATCCTGGCACGTATATGATTGCTCGGTTTATGTCCTTTTATAAACCGGGTGTTACAGAACCGGAGTCGCGGGGAGCCACATCCTGGCGGACCAGTCGTTGCAGCAGCAGCGCCAGCAGCTGCGGCAGCGCCAGCAGCTGCGGCAGCGCCAGCTGCGGCAGCGGCTGGGGGCCAGAATGCGCTTGGCAAGCGCCCGCGCCCACTAGGTGGCAGCGGAGGTCCATGCCCAGTGCATCCCACCTCTCGCCACAGCGCCGCTGACTGCCGCGAGCTCCAGAAGATCGCGAAGCGGGTCAGTGGGCGGCGTGAGCAGTCTTCCAAGGACGGCTCACCCCCTCCTCGCCAGCGGCATGGTAAGGAGAAGGCCTCCGACAGCGGGGCCGCAACCGGGGAGAAGGAGCTGGGGTACCAATCCCCCGCTCGGGAGTTGAAGGGTGTGTACCACGACGACAACTCCGACTCCGACAACGACGACCACCGCAAGAAGCTATACGTAATGTACGGCGGAAGCTGGGAGCTTGTGTCCCGGCGGGACGTGAAGACCCTTCGTCGAGAAGTCCTTTCGGCGAAGCCGGGGGTCCCGAAGGCGGCGCCGCACCAGAGGTGGATGAACACCACCATCTCTTTCGGGCCATCCGACTGCCCGGATAATATGGCCGGGGCCGGTGTACTACCTCTAGTCACCGCCCCTGTCATATCCAACGTCAAGCTCTATCACATGCTGATCAACGGTGGGGCTGGCCTCAATGTCATCAGCTATGCAGCGTTCAAGCAGTTGCAGATCCCGGAGTCCAAGCTGACTCTCTCTCGCCCATTCTCCAGAGTGGGCCCACATCCGGTGTTCCCTCTGGGGAGCATCACACTGCCGATCACGTTCGGTACCGAGGATAACTTCCGCACAGAGAGCATTTAGTTCGATGTTGCGGAGGTGAACCTCCCGTTCAACGCCATCATTGGCTGGCCAGCTCTCTACCGCTTCATGGCCATTGCCCATTACGGTTATTTGGTCTTGAAGATGCCTTCCCCTGCCGGTGTCCTCACCGTGCAGGGTGACCGCACCGCTGCCGTCGCTGCGGTTGAGAGACTGCATGCTTTGGCGGCAGAGGCTGCACGTTCCGAGGAGGATCCATCCACCTCGCAACCTAGGGCGCCTGCAAAGGCACCTAGGGTTCAACCGTCTGATCTGGATGATGTACCTGTGAAGACGGTACAGATCGGGGCGGACTCCTCCAGGACCACCCGCATCGCGGGGAACCTGGAGGAGAAATAGGAAGACGCGCTCATCACTTTCCTCCGGGCAAATGTGGATGTGTTCACCTGGGAACCATCACAGATGCCCGGGATCCCCAGGGAAGTGATCGAGCACAATCTGAGGATCTACCCCGACGCCACGCAGGTGCGCCAGAAGCCTCGGAAGCAGTCCGTGGAGCGGCAGAACTTCATCCGTGAAGAAGTCCGCAAGCTCCTACACACTGGCTTCATCGAGGAGGCCCACCACCCCGAGTGGTTGGCCAATCCGGTCGTCGTCCCAAAGGCCAACGGGAAGCTTTGGATGTGCATCGACTACACCAGCCTCAACAAGGCATGTCCTAGAGACCCCTATCCTCTTCCACGTATCGATCAGATCGTGGACTCCACCTCCGGGTGCGACCTTTTGTCTTTCCTAGATGCATACTCTGGTTTCCACCAGATCCAGATGTCTAGAGAGGATAGGAAGCATACTGCTTTTGTAACAGTAGATGGGCTTTATTGCTATATTGTCATGCCATATGGTCTGAGGAATGCCTTACCCACATTTGTACGAGCTATGAACAAAACTTTCTGTAATCTAGTGAGAGATATTGTTGAGGCGTATGTTGATGACATTGTGGTCAAGACCAAGGAAGGGTCCACACTAGTTGAAGACCTGTCCCTCGTCTTCGACCGGCTGCGCACCACGCGCACGAAGCTGAATCCCGAGAAGTGCATCTTCGGCGTCTCGGCAGGGAAGCTGCTGGGTTTCCTGGTCTCACATCGAGGCATCGAGGCAAACCCAGCCAAGATCAAGGCGATTGAAGCGATGAGGCCTCCTGGCCGCATCAAGGACGTCCAGAAGCTTACTGGATCTCTCGCCACTCTTAGCCGCTTCATATCGAGGTTGGCCGAGAGGGCCCTCCCCTTCTTCAAGCTATTGAGGTGGTCCGGTCCATTTTCTTGGACCGAAGAGGCTGAACAAGTCTTCCAGGGGCTGAAGCAGCATCTCACCTCACTGCCAGTATTGGTGGCTCCAGAGCCCGGTGAGACGTTGTTTCTGTATCTTGCTGCGTCTGCAGAAGCGGTCAGCATGGTGCTGGTCGCCGAGAGGACGGAGCAAGCTCGCCAGGGGGACACCAGGGTCTCCCCGGCCAAGGATGGTGAGTCGGACCCCGGACACGGGGGCCCGTCAGCCTCACCTCTGCCTGAAGATCCGGACCTCGGACAAGGGGGTCCGGAGGAGCCTTGTACCAGTGGGAACCCAGAACCGCTGGGGGCCCAAGGACCTGACGTGGTGGATATAGGCGAACCGGACCCGGTCACCAGGGTCCGGACCATTCAAAAGCCAGTCTACTACGTCAGCGAAGTCCTCCACGAGGTGAAGGCCAGGTATCTTGAGACGCATAAGCTTATCTAGGCGATACTGTTATCGCCATAAATTAACAGGGCTAATTTATGGGCCGAAAGCAAGTTGGGCTTAAAGCAGAAGATTAAGAAGGCTTGTAAATCGGCTCCTGTATGAGCATTTGGGCCACATGGGCCATGTATCTTTAGATTTAGTTCAAGATTAGAGATAGAGTCCGATCGGGACAGGATAGGATTAGATTGTTTCCCAAGTCTCCGGACTATAAATATGTACCCTATGTTATTCAGGAAAGAAGAACGTCATCACGTCTCACAAACAACAACTCTCGGCGCACCGCCACCACTAATTCTAGGGTTTCATCCAAGTAAGCGCCATGTTGCCCTGATTGCTTCTTGCGATCAGGGCAGCGTTGTTCTTGCTTTTACCTTGGTATTACTCGTGCTGAAGCATTTTTGATGGCGAGTAATGCTAGTTATCCTAATGTTTGTAGCATGGCTTTTAGTAGATTCATCGTGCTTTCATTGCCTATCATCTACGAATATCATGTTGTCTCTGTGCAGTCATGTTTTGATCTTATGCTAGTTCTTGTTGCATAGAATTAGTTGCACGGAGACAACACCCTGCTTCTTTTATATCTAGTAGATCTGATCTGTTACGGTTCGTTCTTATACTTAAGAGCTGGCGTAATATCTGTTAGATTAGGCCTTGTAAACGGGTTGGATGATCCGGTGGTGTACTAGATGCTTTATCTTAGCCTTGATAGGGATTGTTCCGGGAATCGGCTTTTGCTAGTTCTTAGGCCTCTGTTTTTTGTTATGATTTAGTTATCTATTATGTTCATTAGGCCCAATCACATGTAGGATGTTCCGATCTAACAGTGAAGCTTTTACCGTCGTGGATTAGATTAATTAGATTTAATTGAAGCAGCTTTACAGTTATTTGCTTTATTTATTGATATCCGGATGCAAGCAGATCCAATCTGACACCGGGACTCGATCGGCTCTTTAAAGCGGATGCAAGAGTCATCCCGGGGAGCCGACCACGGCTCGGACTTACGTTTCCACGTGTTTGTGTATGCAGGCAAATCGTTGCAAGCACGTTCACACCTTCCTGATCGGGTATAGGTCAGGTGGCACGCCTTGCATCTTCACGAGCCGCGGCGTGTGCTGGAATTGCGGGCCATTGACGAGAGAGCAGTGTCTGCCAGCGCCCCGGTGACCTCCCGGCTCTTCGTGTTGCCTGTCGCTGCTCGCCGGTGGGTTTCGACCGACAACACATTCTGGCACGCCTGGTGAGACCTTCATCAACGACGACGCTCACCGCAGAGATGGCAGGAGCTCAAGACCAAGCACCGGTTCCGCCGGTCACCAAGCCTGTCACGTATAAAGAGCTGACTCCGGAACACAAGCTAAAATATGATGAGGTCAAAGCTCAGTTCGAGGCCGATCTCATCGGCTCTTTTGAGAGGACCCGTAACCACGGCATCAGGTGGAAGGGGTTCTCACTAGAGGGCGCTCTCGACAACGTTGATTTGTCCGTGCTATCAGAGGAGCGCACCAGAGCCTTACGCCAGGAGATGAACTACATGGTGGCTCACGCGCTTCATCGGCACTCAGAGAGCCTGGTGAACGAGCTTGAGCACGCGGCACATCGCGTTGTCCAGGAGGTGATCAAGAACAAGTACTCCCCGTCAGGACCAATCTTGGGGAGTCACAGGGGAGAGGCATCGCTCCAGTCTAGGCCGCCATTGCCATATTCACTCGCAGCAGCAGGACAGCAAAGCTCGCCGATCTATGTCGTCTACAAGATCGGCGGTGACCCTGGGGAAGGACAGTTCCTGAGCGAGCCGCCTAAAGAGATCCCGCACGGTTACACGTGCGCGTACATACCTGACAACATCAGCGCAACACACACGGGGCAGCTGGTGGGTACAGGAGCCTCAGGAGCAGACGCAGAGAAGCAGGCATGGCTGACAAAGTATGCTACTGGGCCGAGTCCTGAACCCTCGGCCCCAGGAGTTCTTAGTGTGGATCAGGTCAGTGCAATACTGAGGGATCAGTTTGGCATCCTGCCCAAGAGAAAGGCGATCGGCTATTCCAAGCCATATCCAAGTGACTATGATTTGATCCCGTTGCCACCCAAGTATCAGCTTCCGGAGTTCACCAAATTCAGTGGATCAGAAGGAGCTAGCTCCATTGAACATGTGAACCGATACCTGACGTAGCTTGGGATGATCTCAGTGTCGGATCCTTTAAGGGTCCGTTTCTTCTCCCAGTCTCTCACGGGTTCAGCCTTCAGATGGTATACATCACTGCCCCCAGATTCGATCCGGACTTGGAGACAGCTGGAGGATCAGTTTCACACCCAGTATCATTCAGAAGCTGCTGAAGTCGGGATTGCCGACCTCGCTCAAGTCAGGCAGAAGCGAGAGGAAACTGTCTCAGAGTATGTACAGCGCTTTAGAGAAGTCAAGAACCGATGCTACTCATCGTGCATCACAGAGAAGGAGGCAGTTGATTTGGCTGTTCTGGGGCTCGCTAAGCCGATCAAGGATCTGGCTTTCCAATTGGAATTTTCCTCGCTGGCACACATGGTGCAGAAGCTTACAGCGTATGAACACTATCATCCGGACCTGTACCAGGAAAAATTCAAGCGCCATGTAAACATGGCTCAAGTAGAGGATTCCGATGATTCTGGCGGGGAACAAGAAGTGGGTGTGGCAGAGTGGACTCGGGGGGCAAACCCCGTCCCGTGCAAGTGGGTCAGGCAGCAGGGGCTTGTGAAGGGCTTCGACTTTGACGTGACCAAGGCAGAGCAGATATTCGATCTACTGCTCAAGGAAAAGCAGTTGAAGCTCCCAGAGAATCACAAGCTGCCGACGGCACAAGAGCTGCAGGGAAGGCTGTACTGCAAGTGGCACCACTCGTTCACCCATGCCACGAATGATTGCAAGGAGCTGCGTCGGTAGATCCAATCGGCTATCGAGCAGGGCCGATTAATTCTGGCCCAACACACAATGAAAGTGGACAGTCAACCATTCCCACAGGCTAACGTGGTGGAGCTGTCAGATTTTGGATCCGAGGGCTAGAATTTGGCATTCCAGATCATCATGGCGGGACCCGTGCGCCGCCGTAACGAGCAGAGGAAAGAGGCCGTTTCTGGCAAACGGCTGCAGGATGAACACGAGTCAGAACAACAACATGTCACTGAAGAACAAGTGCGTCACATCCGCAATCAGCTTCCAGCTTCCAATCGGCTTCTGGAAAAGTACCAGTACCAGTACAAGTTGCTCCGCCGATACGAATCGGAAGAGGATGAGTACGAGTACCTCACAGGGAGGACGCTGGGGAGACGCCAGGCTATATGAGACCACTGGCATTGCCCGTTCTTCAGGTACTGCTGGAATTCCGGCATGAGCTGATTGCCTACTATAGATGATTGCTTGGAGTGCAGGCCTCAGGGACGCCAGCAAGGAGAGACATCTGTGTTCCAGCGCTTAGGGCCCAGAACACGTCACGATGACCGTGTGAGGCGGCCATCCAGGAATGATCTCGAGCCAGAAGAGGAAGACAAGTACCACCGTCCACGATGGTGTCCTGACAGGCTCAGCCGATCACAGAAGCGCAGAGTGCAGTGCCTACGCAATCTCGAGGAAGCAGAAGCAAAGTACCTTGACGTGCTGAGGAAAGCACGTCCGGATCTCGCAGAGCAAGTCAGGCGCCCGCAAAGGGTGGAGAGGCGTCCTCCAAGGAGGGAGTGGCGCCCCAAGCAGCCAAGAGCCGATGACAAGCCATCGGCTGATGTGAACATGGTGTTCGTGCTCCCGTCGGAGTTTCGGGCACCTCAACCGGAGGAATTGGCCATCGCGCAGCTGGATCTCGGCCCACAGCTGATCATCTTCGAGAAGCCCAAGGAGAAAAGCTACAAGCACCTGAAGGGATTGTATCTCAAGGGCTTCATCGATGGTAAGCCTGTGAACAGGATGTTGGTTGACACTGGCGCCGCAGTCAACCTGATGCCGTACTCAGTGCTGCGCCGATTGGGTCATTCTACTGCTGATCTCATCAAGACCAACGTTATGCTCACTGATTTCAACGGTCAGCCATCGGAGGCATAGGGTGTCCTCAACGTAGAGTTAACAGTTGGCTGCAAGACCGTCCCAACCTCATTCTTCATCGTCAACAGCAAGAGTACGTACACAGTGCTGCTTGGGAGGGATTGGATTCATGCCAATTGTTGTGTCCCTTCCATGATGCACCAGTGTTTGGTCCAGTGGGATGGCGATGAAGTGGAGGTGGTCCGTGCAGATGACTCCAGCGAAGTTTCGCTCGTAGACATGAACGCCTGGGATGCAGAAGGGCAAGAGCCGATCTTAGGGATCGCGCTGGAAGATTGTGATCGGATCGAAGCGACAAAAAACAGGCTGAGGCTGGTCTTATCCACTGGCCTCACAGAGTAAAAACATCCTGGCAAGCTACGGAATCCAGCGAGGTTAGAGAGGCCGGTCCCAGCGACCGGCCCCAAAAAATGAGTAATATGTACTTGGGGTCTCAGTTGTTACATTATGTACAAACGATGGCCTTTGCTGAGCATTCAGTTCTTGATAGTAACGAAAATGTAGAAACGGCCGACCCGTGCGGTCGGCCGAAAATTTTCTTTTGTCATCTTCCTGTGTGTGTTGCCGACATGGCTGATGATGACGAGTCGCCTGCGTCCACAGTTGATTTAACAGGCGACGACAAGTTGGGGTACGGGTTTACATCAGCTGACGATTTGGAAGAAGTCGATATAGGTCCCGGGGATAAGCCACGACCAACATTTATCAGCAAGAAGCTAGACCCGATCTTGCGTGAGCAAATGATAGCACTGTTGAAGGAGTACCGGGACTGTTTTGCATGGGATTATACTAAGATGCCCGGTCTAGATAGAAGTATCGTCAAGCATGGGCTCCCGCTCAAGAAGGGATTTCGGCCGTTTCAGCAACCAGCACGGCAGATGAAGGCCGAAGTCCTGGAGGAGGTCAAGAAAGAGGTGCAAAAGATGTTGGACGCAGGGTTCATCAGGCCATGCAGGTACGTAGAATGGATCTCTAGTGTGGTCCCTGTACAGAAGAAGGATGGCCGATGGAGAGTCTGCGTGGATTTCAGAGACCTCAACAGAGCAACACCAAAAGATGAGTATCCGATGCCTGTTGCAGAAACATTGATCAACGCAACAGCTGGCCATAAGTGTATGAGCTTTATGGACGGTAATGCTGGCTACAATTAGATTTTTATGGCGCCAGAGGATGTACACAGGACCGCGTTTAGGGTACCAGGTGCAGTTGGGTTGTTCGAATACTTGGTCATGACCTTTGGATTGAAAAATGCCGGTGCAACGTATCAACGTGCCATGAATTACATTTTTCACGATCTCGTCGGCAAGTTGGTAGAGATCTACATTGATGATGTCGTGGTCAAGTCCACATCGGTTGGGGGACACCTGGAAGATTTGCGTCAGGTCCTGGAGCGGACTCGGAAGTTTGGGCTCAAAATGAACCCAAAGAAATGTGCTTTTGGCGTGTCGGCCGGTCAATTTTTGGGATTCCTGGTGCATGAACGGGGAATCGAGATCGGCCTGAAGAGTCAAGAAGCTGTGAAGATGATGAAGCCACTTACTACGAAGAAAGAGTTGCAAAAGCTCATCGGTAAAATTAACTTTGTCAGACGATTTATTTCTAATCTGTCTGGGCGCATCGAACCGTTCATGGGTTTAGTGAAGATCAAATCCGATGATGAGTTTCGCTGGGGGGCAGAACAGCAGCAAGCTTTTGATGAAATCAAAGAATATTTATCAGAGCCTCCAGTGTTGGTTCCTCCTCAGCAAGATAGGCCGTTCTATGTGTACCTTTCCGTGGGTGACACTTCCATTGCTTCGGTGTTAATCCAGAAGCACGACGGCCAGGAGAGGGTGGTTTTCTACCTCAGCAGGCGCATGTTAGATGCCAAGACCAGGTATCCTGAAATCGAGAAGCTTTGCCTTTGCTTATTCTTTACATGTACAAAGCTTCGTCATATTTTGCTCTCGGCGGAAACAATTGTCATATGCAAATCGGATGTCATAAAGCACATGCTATCGGCTCCTGTTCTGAAAGGCCGGCTTGGTAAATGTATGTTTGCATTATCAGAGTTCGATATTCGATATCAGCCTACAAAAGCAGTCAAAGGACAGGCACTGGCGGATCTTGTTGCAGACAGAGTCAACACTGATGTATCTGCAATTTTTGTACGTGCCTGGGCCATGTTCTTTGATGGATCGGCTTGTGATGATGGGTGAGGCGTTGGAATTCTGTTGGTATCGCCTCGTGGGGCGACATATTCTTTTTCCATCAGGATGACTGCCCCATGCACCAATAATTGGTAGAATATGAAGCCGTTCGCAAAGGGATGGAACTGCTCCTCGAAGCTGGTGCAGAAGCGGTGGAAATATTTGGAGATTCGAAGCTAGTGATTTCTCAGCTCACGGAAGAATTTAGATGTGAGAGCGAGGCTCTTTTTCCGATATGGATGCAATGCCGTGAGTTGATGTCGCAATTCAAGTACATTAATTTCCACTGGATACGCAAGACTCTGAACAATGAAGCCAATGATTTGGCACAGATGGCTTCCGGGTATAAGGAAACAGCCGATGGAGTCGACATAGAGGTTCAGTTTCTGGAACCTGGAGACTGGAGAGCCGATATCTTCAATTATTTGAAGGATTCGGCTCGGGGGGCACCCAGAAGGATAAGACTCAAAGCTATGAAGTATGTTCTGATAGGGGATGACATGTTCTACAGGACTTTGGAAGGACTGCTTCTTAAATGTTTGGGGCCTTCGGAGTCGAATCGGCTCTTGCATGAGGTTCATGAAGGAGCCTGCGGTACTCATCAATCGGCTCATAAGATGAAGTGGCTGATTAGGCGATCGGGTTATTACTGGCCCACTATACTTGAAGATTGCTTCAAATATTACAAGGGATATCAGGCATGTCAGAGGTTTGGCAAAATTCAGATAGTGCCAGCATCAGTAATGAATCCTATCATCAAACCGTGGCCATTCAGAGGTTGGGCCATGGATATGATTGGCCAGATTAACCCACCATCTAGCAAAGGTCACCAATGGGTGTTAGCTGTCACGGATTATTTCACAAAATGGGTAGAAGCGGTACCCATGAGGTCGGTGGCATCAAAAGATGTGATCAATTTTGTTAAAGAGCACATCATTCACAGGTTTGGGATTCCTCAGACCATTACGACCGATGGAGGATCGGTCTTTATATCGGAGGAATTCAAGAAATTTGCCGATGACACGGGGTTCAAGCTGATCAGATCATCTCCATATTATGCCCAGGCTAATGGACAAGCTGAAGCATCCTACCAGAGCCTGATCAAGCTGATCTAGAGGAAGATCGATGAATATCCTAGGCGCTGGCATGAGGTGTTGTCAGAAGCTTTGTGGGCATATCGTATTTCGTGTCACGGATCCATCAAGACGTCACCATACCATCTGGTCTACGGTCAAGACGCTGTGTTACCATGGGAGATCACGGCCGGATCAAGGCGTGTTGAGTTTCTGAATGATCTATCGGCTGAACAGTACGCAGCCTTGATGAACGATAATGTGGAGGATCTTACAGAGCTAAGACTTTGGTCGCTGGAGAAGATTAAGGAAAACAAGGCTAAAGTTGCTCGTGCATATAACAAAAGGGTCAGGCCGAAAGAATTCCAGGTTGGAGATTTAGTTTGGGAGGCAGTGTTACCATTGGGAACCAAAGATAGAAAGTATGGCAAGTGGTCTCCAACTTGGCACGGGCCGTACAAGGTTGATTAGGTTTTGCCTAGAAATGCCTACATGCTTGAAGAGTTGGATGGTGTCAAGTTTCCTGTGGCTGTCAATGGCCAACATCTCAAGAAATATTTCCCAAGCATGTGGGAGGGTGAATGACAGAAGCCGATGAGATCCATCTGGCTGTACCAAGAAAGGCCAACACGTTGAGTTGGCCGGTAAAAAAACATAATAAAAGAGAAAGGCCAACACGTTGAGTTGGCCAGTAAAAAAAATGAATGAGAGGCCAACACGTCGAGTTGGCTAGTAAAAAAAGAGGATAATATATGATAAGCGAGACAGCCGATGTATGACCATCGACTTAAGATGTTTTAAACAGTTACAAGTTTTAGGTTGACAGGCAATGCTAAATGTTTCTTGAGCCTATTTATTGGTTCAGGAATTCTTCTATGGCATGGATGGCTTCTGTGCGAACGGCGTCTCCTCGTGCTATGATTGCTTCGTCATCCTTGTCATCACCTGTTACTATCTGCCGACTCAAAGTGCTTATCTATGCAAACTCTGCTTGTATCTGTTTAGCTATTTGCTGGGTTTCTTGCTTGGAGTTTGTAATAGAAGCTTCCTCGGCCTGGATGAGTTTCTTGGTGGTGCGAACCTTTTCTTCGAGTTCTGCCAATTCTTTCTTCAGGAGGTCGAGTCGGTTCATGTTGGCAGACACATCAGCTTTGATATCTAGAGTTGCCTTTTTCTGGTTGAGAGCCTTTCACCTTTGAGTAATATCGGCTTTCAGAGAAATTTGAGAACGACGTGCTTCTATTCTCTGTTGTGCTCTATTCACTTCTACCCGGAAGAATGGAAGATTGCTGGCTGTCTAAAGCTTGATTTGCAGCAACTCCGGGAGTTGGGATTCTATTTGCTCGAAGATGTTCTTTATTTTGCTGGAATCACCAACTAGAGCAGTAATTGGAGCAGAGAGCAGGTCCTTGATATTCTGAAGCTGATTTGTAATTGTAATCGGCTGTTGTGGTGATTGCACTTCTGCATTCGGTGCATTCAGACCCATTGATGCTGGGTCAAAGGAGAGCAGGTCTGAAATATTGAAGCCCTGCTGATATGGTAGAGATTAGTTGAGAGCGAAGTGCATTAATGGAGTGATCGGCTAATTTAGATCGGCTTATAAGTTACCTGTCCTGAACAAGGAGTGATGATCGGTTCAGGAGCAGCCGATCCGGTTGGATTGGAGGTGACAACAGGGGCTTCGACTGTGTCAGCCTATTCGTCATGCACATCCGTCAGAGTATTGGATGTTTCAATTGCTCTAGCGTCAGCTTCATGAATGATGACTTCGTGTTGTACCGAGCTGCTAGTATTAGGGTTGTCTTCAGTTGCGTCTTGGAGATAGAATTACAGTCAACCAGGATACATATGTGTGCTATAAGGAAGAAGTTTCAGGAAAAATGAATTACCTGGTTGGTGTTAGACTCTGATGGACTCGGGGAAGCTTGTGCTGATTTCTTGATGACTCGCCTTGTGATCATCTTCCTTTTCTTGGTTGGGATTCGGGGGGCAGCACTTGCAGAGGTTTGTCTTCGCTTAGAAGCCGACTGGAGTAAGTCTGGCTGGGCAGCCATTATTACTTTCTTCATCGATGGAGATCCTTTGCAAAAGAGGACATCAGGAGTAGTTGGAAGAAAGTGGAATGGTTCCCCATTATTGGCTACAGGTCCTGGACCATCTTGTTGCTGTAAGCAAAGTGAATAAGGATTAGCCAAGAGAAAGGGATAGAAGACTCAGAAAGGATAAAGTGCATAGATTCAGTACCTCTTCCTCCGGGATTACATATTCGGAATCAATTTGCTGCAGTAGAGGACCTAAAGCTCTTCTGAAAACGTGAGTTTTCCACATGTCCCACCAAGTGCTAAAGCCGATTGATGAGGAAGTGAAGGACAGATCGGCTGGTATGAGAATGTGGAAGTTGTCAAACATGCTGTAGCATCTTGTGCTGGTGAGACCATCAGGAAGATCGGCTCTACTCTCCACCAAGTGGTGAATATGGAAGTGGGGAGGGACTTGTCCTAAGCCAAATTGCCGAGATGCTATGACTGGTTGGTAGGTTTCATAGCCTGGCTTGATAATTCTATTGGAAGTACTCATGCCAACAGGAAGAAAGCCAGGTCGAATCATCAGGGAGTATAGATGCCGAGTGCTGTCGTCATCGGCAAAACTGTCCAGTCTAAAGGCAGTTGGATTCTCAAAGAATTCAGATTCAGTGAATGGAAAATAGAGTGGATTGTCCAGTCCTTTGTAGAAAATTCTGAACCAGTTCACTGCATCTGTTAAATTCAGTTTGCTGCCAAGAAGACTAAATAAAGCTTGGCCATAACTAGTACATCTAATTGGGTTGCCTCTCTCATCAGGAAAGGAATTCTTGGTTAGGCCTTGGAAGTTTGGGATTTGGTGCTGAAAGTACAAGTGTGCCCACAACTGAATAAACCACCAAGGGCCTTCAGTTCTCAGTTTCTTTTGGTTAAGCAAGTTAGATGTCATCAAATGGAGATACCTGTAGGTTTCTCCAAGGAAAAGTTTGCCTAAGCCAGTGCGGTTGCCATGGGCCAGGTGGTAGGCCAAAGGAAGGTAATTCTTAGTTGGAGCTAAAGAAGGACCACAGAAGATGAAGTGCTCTAGCCAAAGATTTAAGAAGGCTGTGTGTTCCTTTTCAGTCACTGGACCTTTTGTTTTCATATGCTGGTTTATGTAAGTGCCCCAGTTTGTGCAGTTTGCCTTGGAAGAAAGTTTAAAGGGGACTTCTGCCATTTTGTGGGCAGCAGGATTAGGAGATCCAATGTCTAGGCCAGTGATCATGGTAACATCTAGCAGAGTAGGGGTCATGAGACCATGGCCAAAGAGAAAACAGTTCAGGGCATCAGACCAAAAATAGCCGATGGTTTTCAGAAGATTTTCATCTTTGTCAAGAGGAGATAATGATAAGCTAAGTGCATCAGCTATGTTCAATTCCTGCCACAAGGGCATGTAAGCTTTTGCTACTCTGCTGTACCATGTAATCCAGCTCTCAGGAGGGTTAGGCCGGCTCTTAAGCAGTCGGCCCAGAGGTTCAAATCAATGTTTTGACTCATGAAAGGGATCCTATTTGCTTCACAAGAGATTAAATCTGTGGGATTTTCATAAGTTCGTGGGCCAAGACAGAAGCATTTGGGATTGGAAGGATGCGGTAGAAGAATGTCTGACACCTGAAGTTCAGAAGTTCAGAAGTATGCATATGGCGTCAGGTTTCAGAGTTTAATTTGTTCAGAGGCTTAATAAGTTGAAGAAAGTTAAAAGGACTGGGCTGGATGTTACCTTCAGGCCGCAGATTGCCGCATCATCGATTGCAGAATTTGCTGTCTGAGCTACAGAGTCTGCCATGGTTCAGATCTGTTGGTTTAGGGTTTGATTGCTATGGGTTCTGAATCGAATTTTGGATGCTTGAAGAAGCTCTTGTTCGAATTTGTAGAGACGGGTTTTCGAATTACACTCGGATTTGAGAGTTTGTTTCGAGTTCGGTTCAAGGTGGAAGTGATACTCTACTCTTGTGCGGGTTACTTCTAGTTTGAATTTCGTCGGCTCTTGGATATTTATAGAAGCCTGATGCGTTGCCATCGGCTTCTTGGGAAGTAAATCAAATACAGAAGTTGAAGGAAATTAACTTCATTAAAAGGAAAGGTTTTTTACAAGGAAAAGCCGATTTTTACAAAGGAATTAATCCTTCGGCTTTACATTACAATCCTACTCCTACAGTACTACTTCTACTGCTCGTAGGTACCTAGTACCTACGGCGTTTGGGGCTTCGGGCCGGCGCATCCCCACCGTCGCTGTCGTCGTCGTCATCGTCGTCGCCACTGGTTCCATCAAAGGCGCTGCTGCCGCCGTCGCTGTCGTCGCTCCAGCCGCCGCCGCCGCCACTACTCTCTTCCTCGCTGTCCTCCTCGGAGGAGCCGAGGAACCGGAAGGGCTTTCCGCCCATCGGCTCATTGTCGTCGTCGGCGGAGGAGTCGATCTCCTCTTCTGAGGAGAAGTCGACTCCGTCCCAGGAGAAAGCATCGTCGCTGCTACTCTCCAGTTCCTCCTGGAACAGGAACTGGAGGTCTTCCCCCTCGATCTCGGGCTCGTCCTCCTCGGAGACGACCCCGAAATCGAACTCCTCTGCATCCCAAGGCAGAGGAGCCATCGCCTCGTACGCTGCTATCGGGTCCCATTCGGGAGTCGGCTCTCGACTCTCCAGGATAGAGTCGATGGAAGAGGCGGAGAGGGAAGAGGAAGAAGGAGAAGGAGAAGAGGAGGAAGAAGAGTCTCCGAAGGAGTTGGAGCCGGAAGAGGAAGAGATCGCCATGGCTGCTGGTTGCTAGAGGAGTGGGGTTTTTCTGTGCTACTTGGCTTTGGAGAAAGAAGAGTTTGCCGTGAAGAAGAGCCGATTCGGTGTGAGATTAAATAGTAAAAGGATGGAAGATGGATCGGCAGTTTCACGTTCTACGAGGAGCCAGTTGCAGAGACGTTGCGTCTTCCTTGGTGGTTGCAGCAGTTTTAATGAGCATTAACGGGAAGATGAAGCGACAGAGTGGTTTTGGAATTATCATTGCCAAAACCAGGGGGGCATGTGTTATCGCCATAAATTAACAGGGTTAATTTATGGGCCGAAAGCAAGTTGGGCTTAAAGCAGAAGATTAAGAAGGCTTGTAAATCGGCTCCTGCGTGAGCATTTGGGCCACATGGGCCATGTATCTTTAGATTTAGTTCAAGATTAGAGATAGAGTCCGATCGGGACAGGATAGGATTAGATTGTTTCCCAAGTCTCCGGACTATAAATATGTACCCTATGTTATTCATGAAAGAAGAACGTCATCACATCTCACAAACAACAACTCTCGGCGCACCGCCACCCCTAATTCTAGGGTTTCATCCAAGTAAGCGCCATGTTGCCCTGATCGCTTCTTGCGATCAGGGCAGCGTTGTTCTTGCTTTTACCTTGGTATTACTCGTGCTGAAGCGTTTTTGATGGCGAGTAATGCTAGTTATCCTGATGTTCGTAGCATGGCTTTTAGTAGATTCATCGTGCTTTCATTGCCTATCATCTACGAATATCATGTTGTCTCTGTGCAGTCACGTTTCGATCTTATGCTAGTTCTTGTTGCATAGAATTAGTTACACGGAGACAACACCCTGCTTCTTTTATATCTAGTAGATCTGATCTGTTATGGTTTGTTCTTATACTTAAGAGCTGGCGTAATATCTGTTAGATTAGGCCTTGCAAACGGGTTGGATGATCCGGTGGTGTACTAGATGCTTTATCTTAGCCTTGATAGGGATTGTTCCAGGAATCGGCTTTTGCTAGTTTTTAGGCCTCTGTTTTTTATTATGGTTTAGTTATCTGTTATGTTCATTAGGCCCAATCACGTGTAGGATGTTCCGATCTAACAGTGAAGCTTTTACCATCGTGGATTAGATTAATTAGATTTAATTGAAGCAGCTTTACAGTTATTTGCTTTATTTATTGATATCCGGATGCAAGCAGATCCAATCTGACACCGGGACTCGATCGGCTCTTTAAAGCCGATGCAAGAGTCATCCCGGGGAGCTGACCACGGCTCGGACTTACGTTTCCACGTGTTTGTGTATGTAGGCAAATCGTTGCAAGCACGTTCGCACCTTCCTGATCGGGTATAGTGTAAGGATCACCGGGGTGTCCGACCCTAGAGGGGGAGGGGGTGAATAGGGTCGCTAATCGCTTTTTAACCTAGGGCTCAAACTACTTGCATAAGATAAACCTAACACGTCCTACATATGCTAGTTATGACTAAGGTTTATCTATGCTACTCTCTACTTACCCCTAAAAACTTTCAACCTATAGCCAATCCTAATCAAACTAACTAGGAAAGTAAAGGCATGCAATATAGAGTAAATGCGGAAACGTAATACGGTAAGTAAAGAGGTAAGTGCAAGAGGGATGCAAACTCCCGAGTAGACACGGTCATGTAACGTGGTTCGGCACAAACGCCTACGTCCACGGGACACCGAGGCTCTTCCGATCACCGTCTTGCACTACGCCACTAAGGCGATGCCGGCAAGTAAAGGCAAGTGCCCACAAGACACCGAGTCTCGTGCACCGCCACCGTCTCTTTCGATCACTCGGCCGAAATCCACTACGGAGCTTCTCCACCAAGGAGGGGGCCTCCTCTTCCCCCGCACAAAGTGTCGTTGCCACTCCACACCAAGTCGGAGGGTCACACGACGGATCACAAGGATTGCTTGCCGCAGCAAGACTTCTCTCAAGGGAGCTCTCGCAAGAACTAATCCCTATTACAAGCACTAAGCACTCTCACAAGTGTGCTTAAGCCTATATGATGTACAATGAAGCTCTATGGTGGTTGGAGATGATCTTTGGCTCTTGTATACTTCCTTGGTCTCCAGCACTCTCAAATGAGCCGTGGCGTGGCATATATATAGCCCACACACCCCAAACTAGCCGTTGGAAAAAGGCTGACAAAAAGCTCTATCATCGGTGAAACCGATGCTCCCATTTTTGTCATCACTGGTTTAACCGGCGAGTGCATTTTCCAACTAGCCGTTATACTTCAACGGCTACCTCAATCGACCGACGTAATCAACCAATGCAGCGTCGGTTTAACCAGTGAGTGTAGTTGCTGAAAAACTAACTCTTTGGACAACTGCACTGACGTTCACCAAGAACCAATCGTCGGTTTAACCGGTGTATAGAATTTCCTCTGTCTTCATCTATCAAAGCACCGACGTATGCAATTTCTTTAGCGTCGGTTCAACCGGTGTAAAACCCTAGCCTGGTGTACTCCAAGTCAATGCACCGACGAGTGTAAAACAACAAATTTGCTCATCATCAGTTTAACCGGTGATAGCAAATTTGCTTCATCTTGATCTTTTCGACTTGGATTCTTCACGGTTTCTTCAATCAACAGCGGAACCCCCGTAGGGGTGGCCCTTCGGGCCTAGCTACGCCTATCTTCTCTTTGTCATCACTCGAACCTAAAAAGCCTGGGAATGTTTATCTTAACAATCATATTAGTCCAAGTGTTGTGTATGTCATCAATCGCCAAAACATTATATTGAAATATGGCATGAGAGGCCATTTTCGCTACAATCTCCCCCTTTTGGTGATTGATGACAACACAACCAAAGCAAGCAAGAATAATTGCAAGAATATGAAATTGATACCAATTTGAAAAGTTAGAAACTACTTAGCTTGCTTGGATGACATTTCAATGCTCATTTTAAAAGCCCTTGATACCAATTGTAGAAAAAATTGTAGAACAATGGCTTGTTTGAGGTTTGAACCATATGAGCAATGAAAGATTTTTGTATCTTTGTCCATGGGATCATCAAATTGCACTTCTCCCCCACATTGACTAAGTACCTCCCCCTATCACCATACATCCTTTTGCATTGCATTTTCCATTCCTCCCCCTTGCTAATGGCATCATTTGCTTGCTTTTAGGGTACATTTCTCCCCCTTTGTCATCAAACACCTAAAAGCTTCATAACCACTAGCAACAAGGAGCATTAGTAGCAAAAAGAATTAACTTGGTGAGAGGTGTTTTACCTAGCCATGCCTCCCTATATCATTTATCTCTTTAACCTTTGGGAGTTATGGCTTGGTCTTCTTCCCTTGTCCAATCTTTCTTGATCAATTGATACCAATTGTAAGATTAATTGCAATGTGCATCATCTTGATATCAAAGGATTGAGTGTATTACCATATGGACTAAGGGAGTGTGACTACAACAAATATCACTTTGAAAGCATGTTAGTCACAAAAACACAAGCTATAGAGTTAGCTCCCCCTGAATGTGTGCAATAGTGTTTGAATCACTTAACCAAATGTATGCACTTGTATTTCACATAATGGGGATCAAACTCTACAACTTGAAAAACATGACACCAAATGAATACCAAGAAATAGGATTGATACCAATTGTAGACTTTGGTATTTTCTTTCGAAAATATGTGTCATGGAGAAGCAATGGTTTTCGCCCATGTAGGTTGCACTAGATAAGAAGTTAGTACTAAAACAACCTACCATATGATAGTCTAGGAAGGCATGTCAAAAAAAGATACCAATGGTAAAGATAAGATCATGCAATCCTAGAGAGGCATTGAGCTACAATGATGCATGAAGGATATCAAAAGAAATGATATTATCCTTTTACCTTGCTCATTACCTCATATGTAGGGGAGGGGAATTTGGGTCACTAATCTTTAATCCACTACTTGGCTTTAATCCAACTTTGCATGATGCATCCCTACTCATGCATCCCAAACCTTGCCAAGCCTCCAAATTCCCGTACTTGGATGCTTACTGTAACACCCGGTTTATAAAAGAACATAAACCGAGCAATCATATACGTGCCAGGATCAAGTCACACGTATATACAACAGAATGAACAGTATATCACAGCACATATCACGAATAAGTCATAATAAATCGAAATACGAATGTTATTTATTACATTAATGACAAAATGTCTGATACAGCGGAAGCGAAGTACAAATACGATAAAAGCTCTCCGAAGCCGAGCAGGGCGCCACAGGGACGTCGACTGGGAGACGAACACCTAGAAGTCCTCGTAGTCCTGGTAGCGCTGGACGAACTCCCTCGTGTTGGCAGGAACTGAGCAGCAGTAGCGTATCCAAGAGGGAAAAAGTAGAGAAGGGGCAAGAGTGAGTACACAACTTGTACTCAACAAGTATAACACAAACTATGAGGCTCTAGGTTGGCTGACTCAACTGCATTAGCTTTTAAGTCTTGGCAAAATTTTATTAAAGCTATTTACTACAAGTGGATGAATTACCATAAACCCAGTTACATAGTAATTAATCAAATTTAATTAAGAACTACTGAGAACCAAACCGAAACCAAGCCACCAAGGTAACCCCGAGAGGCACCTCCCTCGTCGGAAGGAGACAACCCCACTAATCAAAAGGAGGATCTGGGCCGCTCATAACCGTGAGCACGGCTAGTATACCAGTTTTACACTCTGCAGAGGTTGCACATCTTTACCCACAAGTCATGAGCTACGCTAGAGGTTCATCACACTTCCTTAGGTGAGATGACTAGCGACTCACTATGAGGCCGTTACAAAGAATCTCGTTGGTAAGGCGTAACCGCGAGAGTTAGGTCAGCGACGATGGGGCCCACCTCACGGGGGTACAAGCACAGGTACGCAAACCAAGCACAGACCAGCCGTAGGAGCAGGGACCATCGAAGCTTACTACTCTTGCCCCGCAGGTAAGTTACTCCAAACCAAAAAGACCTAATTAGTAAGCCAAGTCTATCCCATTCTAGCCTTGTGGTAGCGCTGTTGTCCCAGGTTGTCGCTCTATGAACCAATCCTTATGGAGAGTGGCCAACCAGGCAGTAAGCACCGTGCTGGCCCCCCTAAACCATGTTTCTACAAAAACCATCTTTTAACAAGACATGAGCCACTCATCCACACAGAGGGCCACTCTCAGAATTAAGTTCAAGTAAACCATTAATCAAATTAATTGAAAAGGACCCGAGTGTGTTATAGCGCAGCAACCTAGCACAACTAAACAAAATGCAACCCAAAGGATATATAAGGGATATAAAGTGGCTAGGAAAGTCCTTATAGGCATACAGTATTAAAATGCAGTATGAAAATATATTTAAAAGTGATAGGTTGTTCATGTTATACTTGCCTTCCTCATACTGCTCTGGCTGCTGCTCAAAGTGCTCGGAAGACGGCTGCTCCGGGTACTGGTACTGGGGCTCCTCAGATGGATCAACGTCTACTCACGAACACATGGCCAAAACAATGCACAATAATAAGCATACAAGCAAACACTAACAAAAACTAAGAAACAATACATCAATACATAAAAAATAGTACACTAAACTAGTCTAAAACTATTCTACGCGTTACAACGATCGCGGGGATATAAAGAACGCTTAAAATGGAGCTAAAACGCATAATCTAGGCCTAAAACAAGGTTCAGGGACTAAACTGCAAGAAAACTAAGGTTCCAGGGGTTTTTCTGCAAAAACCGAGGGCCTAAACATAATTAAAGCATAGATCCAGGGTCTAACAAGTAAAAAGTCAGGGAAAGGACGGCGGGTTTAATTTTAAAGAACTCCAGGGGCTAAAACGCTAATAACAGGACCTCTGCGTAATTATTTTTGAGTAAGATCGGACTGCGGGTTGATTTCGATAAAGATGGGGGTCTCTTTAGAAAAAGATACAAGCCGAACCTTTATCTTTGGATCTCGGCCGTAGGATCGGGATCTGACGGTCTGGATCTAAAAGGGGATGCGATCTAATCCTGGCCGTAGACTTCAGATCGGACGGCGCAGGGGGGTTTTGGGCGCACGGGCGGTGGTGGGCTGCCGCCGGCGACGAAGCCCGTGGCGGGGGGTCGCTGGAGAAGGTCGATTCCGGCCTTCCCGTGGCCGAAATGGGCCGGGGCTAGGCTCTGGAGCTTGCCCGTGGCACGAGCATGCCGCGGGGGCGCTCTGCGGGGTGCTGCGGGGTGCGTAGGGGGGTGCTCGGCGGTACTCCAGCGAGGAATCCCGCACGGAACAGGGACATGCCGAGGACAAAAGATGGCACGGGGGGGGGGGGGGGGTTCGTTACCACGACGTGAAGGTCTGAGGAGGCGCAGAGGAGGAAGAGCGGCGGTGTAGAGGCGGATGCGTGGCGTCGCGGCGGAGCTCCGAGTTCAGCGGTCGTGGACGAGGTCGACGCGGGGGTCGGGGTGGGGTGCAGCAGGCCTGGGGAAACTCCGGAGGTTGAGGCGGAGCCGGTGCGCTTCCTTGGACAGTTCCTGGTGTGGCGGAGCGGCGACTCCGCGGTGGCGCAGAGCGGATGTGCGGCGGAGCAACTCAGAGGCGGCGCGCTAGGGTTAGGGGGCGCTGGCGGGATGGTTTGGAGTTCTTGAGGCGTGGGGCGATATTTGTAGGGACCCAGGTGGTCTTGGGGGGGGGGCGTGCCACAGAAGGAAGGTTCGCCGGGGATCTCGGAGGGGATGGCGTGGTTGTTGCGCGAGAGGTGGAAGGAGGGCCTGACGGGCGGGGCTGGGCTGTCAGGCGGTGCGGGGCTGAGGCGGGGACGCGGTGAAGCGGGGGCGTGCTGCTGTGGGCCGCAAGGGAGAGAACGAGCCCGCGCTGGGCTGGTGTGGGCCGGGCTGCGGGGAAGTGGGCCGCGGGGAGAGGCTAGGTCGGCCCGAGAGGGAAACAAACCGGGCCGCGGGGAGAGGGAAAAGAGAGCTGGGCCTGGGTTGAGTTTTTGGGCTGGGCTCTCCTAAATCTTTTCCTTCTCTTTATTCTATTTCTAATTCAAACAAAGTTTGAATTCAAATACAAATTTGAATTCAAACCACACTCAAATAATTGAAACTATGCACCAGCATGAATGCAACACCAAAATTTAAACCTATGATAAAATTTTATTTACTTAAGGAACAAAATTTTAGATTAAATGCAAGTCTAACACAATAAACCTTAGAAAATTAAATAAAGCCAATTAAATTTATTAATAATTGCTGGAATTTAAATTAGGGTGTTACACTTACCACCATGCAATGATGGCTTGGCCTCCCCCTAAAGCCATGATTCCCCCTTTGATTGTCCCTCATGACTTGATTCACTTAGGTATTTCTCCCTTTGGAATCAAATCACTTAAAAAGGTCTTGCACCTAAAAAGGTCTTGCAAAACAATATCGCTCAAAAGAAGATTAGTAACCTAGAGAGTTAGTTCCATGACTCATGATCCAATTGTATGATATCAAATGAAGATATCAATTGAGAATTTACTATGGTGGATCACAAAATCATGAAACTAGCATGACATGAGCTAAGCTTTCCACAAGTATGTGCACAAAATGATAATGTGAAAATCAAGTGCACAACTAGATGTTATAACTAGAAAGCTTAGATCATATCATGCACGGAGGTAGCTCTAAAAATGATAAGAAATTGAAAAATATACCAATTGAATGGGTTTAGAACCTAGCGTACCTCCGGGAGAACAACTTAGTTTACCTTGTATGTACCAATTGAAAGTGACTTGCAACCAATTGAAAGTCTTTGAAAGAAGAGAACTTGGTACACCAAGGTTAAGCAAATATATGAGCACATAGCCTATGAACTTAGATATGAGCATTTAAGTTCAATAGAGCATGGCTCAATATGCAAGATGCACAAATTATCTAATCACTCTTGTAGAGTTGTTTGTTCACATTGATCGTGAATAACATTCTCTTAGAGTGTTAACTTCACATGAGACTACAAAAGATAAACTAGGAAATATGTTAGTCTCAAAATCACAACCTATAGGATGAACTCCCCTAAATGTGTGCATTTAGTGTTTGAATCACTAAGAAAAAGTATGCACATTGATTTTGACAACAATGGGAAGTTTACCCTATAGTTTGTGTTCATGGTACACATATGAAATGCATACCTCATGAAGTCCATGTACCATGAAAGGTAACCTTGTGTAGCTTTCTACACACTTATCAAACCATGTAGGTTGCTCATGGGTTAGAGTCATGGCACAAGCAACCCACCATATATAACACTAGGAGATGCAAAACAAGCAAACATCCTAGCAAAAGCAATGGAGCTACATGATGCTTGAATTGAAAACTAGCTACCATTACCTTATGGGGGACTTGGGCAATAAATGTCCAAGTTGTGAGCTTAGCTTGTTTTGGCTTGAACCTTCACTTTAACTTGTAAGCTAAGCATCCAAATCCCCCGATGCACTTGTTTGGTGCCTAAGTCTTAGGAACCCAAACCTTTTGAGAGCCATCCATGGTATGAATAATATCCTTGGGCACCAAAATAGGTTGGTTCCATCCATATGTTCTCCACCCCATGACATGAGCTACCACCTTGCCGTTTTTCTTCTTCTTAAGTATGTAGTGGTTGCTCTTTTGCTTGTTCTTGTGGGTGGGCTTGGTGTATATGCATGAAGCCTTCAAGTATGGAGATGTATTTTTCTTGATCTCCTTAGCCTTCTTGTTGCCCTTCTTATTCAAGTTCTTGGGCTTGCCATTTTCTTTGCCCTTTTCTTGGCCCTCTTTGTCCTTGCATTGGTAGGACTTGTGGCCTTCTTTGTGACACTGGAAACAAGTCACGGTTTCTCCCTTCTCAAGCTTCTTCACGCCCGCGGAGGTGTTATCTTGAGAAGGTTGGACTTGCTCTTGAGTGTACTTTCCTTTGAGCCGCCTCAAGTCCTCCATTAGCCTTTCTACCTCTTGTTTAAGCTCATCATTTTCCTTAGCAATGAGATCATCACATGTTTCTACAATCACATTCTCATTGCAAGGGGTTAGATCACAAGAGGTAGACGCATCTACCTTGTCAATAGAGATAGCACAAGGAATATTGCAAGGAAATGATTTATCCGATGATGATTCACTTTTAGAGTCAAGACTCTCATATTTCATTTTAAGTTCTTTATGCTCATTGTCTAACAAATTGAATTTGTTTAACAAGTTCTCATATCTTGAGACAAATGAAGCATGAAGTTTTTCTGTAGCCTTGAGAGTTTTGATTTCTTTATTTTGTTTAGTGAGATATTCTTGTTGATTATGGATGAGTGTCATCATCTCACAAATTTCATTGGTTTCAACATCGGATTCATTATTTGAGGAGGAGTCATCACTTACATCGTTATTACCTAGTGCCATAAGACACATTGGTGGTGGTGATGTCCTTCGAGGGCGATGAGTGGTGGAGCTCTTGGAATTTTTGTTGTTCTTCTTACTTGAGCTTTCACCACTTTTCTTGGGCTTGTGGATGGCGGAGAGAGCTTGATCCCTTGACTTGCTCTTTTCTTTGCCCTCTTCTCCATCCCCACCGCACTCCCTCTAATGAGAGTTTTGTACCCAAGTTCATAGAGCTCAAATACATGATGGACTATCTTGCGGTGGTGGTATAGCACGGCCCTTGGATATTCTTCATCACTTGAACTTGATTCATCATCACTCTCATCCTCTTCTTCTTCTTCACTTGAGTTTGATGAGTCTTGTCGCCTTGGTTGATGCTTGCATGAGTGTTTGGCGGCGAGACTCTTTTTGCTTGAAGAAGAGGTGGACTCTTGTTCTTTCTTCTTTGTCATCCCCATACTATATTCATGGGCAATGATTTGATTGATGACTTGGTTGGGTGTAAGCTTGACCAAGTCTTCCTTTTGCAAGAGTGTGTTGATGATGTCATAATCGGGCTTGCGAAGGCTTCGGAGGATCTTGCGGTTAATGTCCTCATCTTTAACTTGATTGAGACCTAAGGCATTAATTTCATTGACAAGAGTGTTTAATCGTGAGTACATGTCATGAGCATTTTCATTAGGAAGTTGCTTAAAGCTACTAAGCTCCTCGCCAAGAATATGATATTTTTGATTGGCAACATCCTTTGTACCCTCATGATTCTCGACAATTTGCTTCCATAGCTTATGAGCATTTTCATTTGCAAAAACACGATTAAACACACTATCACATAGAGAAGACAATAGAATTGATTTTGCAATGGCATCATATTGTCTCTCGGCCTTATTCTCATTTTTCTTGCCCTCTTCGGTGACACGCCAAACATCAAGCCCCCGGGCTTGAAGATGTGCTTGCATAAGCACTTTCCACCGTGGAAACCCCGTGCCATCGAAAAACGGAGCCCTATCGGTACTCATCCCTTCCCCGGACATGATACTCACTCGACGGTTAAGTCGACGGGTCTCCTACGAGCTTCCTCACAAATTTACCAATAGAATTGGCTAATCCTCGTAAGAGATGTGAGACCAAGCTCTGATACCAATTGTAAGGATCACCGGGGTGTCCGACCCTAGAGGGGGAGGGGGTGAATAGGGTCGCTAATCGCTTTTTAACCTAGGGCTCAAACTACTTGCATAAGATAAACCTAACACGTCCTACACATGCTAGTTATGACTAAGGTTTATCTATGCTACTCTCTACTTACCCCTAAAAACTTGCAACCTATAGCCAATCCTAATCAAACTAACTAGGAAAGTAAAGGCATGCAATATAGAGTAAATGCGGAAACGTAATACGGTAAGTAAAGAGGTAAGTGCAAGAGGGATGCAAACTCCCGAGTAGACACGGTCATGTAACGTGGTTCGGCACAAACGCCTACGTCCACGGGACACCGAGGCTCTTCCGATCACCGTCTTGCACTACGCCACTAAGGCAATGCCGGCAAGCAAAGGCAAGTGCCCACAAGACACCGAGTCTCGTGCACCGCCACCGTCTCTTTCAGTCACTCGGCCGAAATCCACTACGGAGCTTCTCCACCAAGGAGGGGGCCTCCTCTTCCCCCGCACAAAGTGTCGTTGCCACTCCACACCAAATCGGAGGGTCACACGATGGATCACAAGGATTGCTTGCCGCAGCAAGACTTCTCTCAAGGGAGCTCTCGCAAGAACTAATCCCTATTACAAGCACTAAGCACTCTCACAAGTGTGCTTAAGCCTATATGATGTACAATGAAGCTCTATGGTGGTTGGAGATGATCTTTGGCTCTTGTATACTTCCTTGGTCTCCAGCACTCTCAAATGAGCCGTGGCGTGGCATATATATAGCCCACACACCCCAAACTAGCCGTTGGAAAAATGCTGACAAAAAGCTCTATCATCGGTTAAACCGATGCTCCCATTTTTGTCATCACCGGTTTAACCGGTGAGTGTATTTTCCAACTAGCCGTTATACTTCAACGGCTATCTCAATCGACCGACGTAATCAACCGATGCAGCGTCGGTTTAACCGGTGAGTGTAGTTGCTGAAAAACTAACTCTCTGGACAACTGCACCGACGTTCACCAAGAACCAATCGTCGGTTTAACCGGTGTATAGAATTTCCTCTGTCTTCATCTGTCAAAGCACCGATGTATGCAATTTCTTTAGCGTCGGTTCAACCGGTGTAAAACCCTAGCCTGGTGTACTCTAAGTCAATGCACCGACGAGTGTAAAACACCCAACGCCGGTTAATCCGGTGCCAAGTTCATTGCACCGATGAGTACAAATTTGCTCATCATCGGGCCTAGCTACGCCTATCTTCTCTTTGTCATCACTCGAACCTAAAAGCCTGGGAATGTTTATCTTAACAATCATATTAGTCCAAGTGTTGTGTATGTCATCAATCGCCAAAACATTATATTGAAATATGGCTTGAGAGGCCATTTTCACTACATATAGGTCAGGTGGCACGCCTTGCGTCTTCACAAGCCGCGGCGTGTGCTGGAATTGCGGGCCGTTGATGAGGGAGCAGTGCCTGCCAGCGCCCCGGTGACCTCCCGGCTCTTCGTGTTGGCTGTCGCTGCTCGCCGGTGGGTTTCGACCGACAACAGATACTTATTGCGTCCAGGAAACTGCGCCACTACTTTCAGGCACACCGAGTTGTCATAGTGACCTCTTACCCGCTAAGAGCGATCCTACACAACTCCAACGCCATGGGCAACATCACCAAGTGGGCAGCAGAACTGGCTGAGTTCCAGCTGGAATTCCAGCCTCGCTATGCAATCAAGAGCCAAATCCTGGCTGATTTTATAGCGGAGTGGACTCCTTCCCCAAGAAATTCTGGGGGTCCGGACTTCAACGCCGGACCCCCGGAGCCCGAAATCAGGACACCAGTCTTCACCGAGTCCCACTGGACACTCTTCTTCGATGGGTCCGTCCGCAAGAAGTGGGCCGGAGCTGGTGTGGTCCTCATCGACCTAAACGGAGATCGACTGAAGTACATGGTGCATCTTGAGTTCAAGGCCACCAACAACATGGCGGAGTACGAAGCCCTGATCTTTGGCCTGACATAGGCCCTGTCTCTTGGGGTCCGGCAGCTTCTGGTGAAGGGGGACTCTCAGCTAATCATCAAGCAGGTCCAAGGGGATTGTAGCTGTAACAATCCCTAGCTCGCGGCATACCTCATCCACGTGAGAAAGCTCGAGAAGGACTTCGACGCCTTGGAACTGCAACATGTTCCCCACGAACTCAACTCAGCAGCAGATGATCTCTCCACGAGAGCATCTACCTGGGCATCCGTGCCCGAGGGCGTCTTCGAAAGACGGCTGCTGAGACCTACCGCCCAGCCTGCAGAACTGGGTGAATGGGATCAAGCTAGCACCTCGAAGCTAGCGGTCCCGGCGGCATACCACCTGTGGTGCCCGCTCTGGGTTGTGAGCCCTGTTGAGGATCCTGGAGACCTTGTGGAGCCACTCCCACCTGCTCAGGGAGCTCCCGATGCATGGATCTCCGAGATCCGAGACTACCTGAAAGACAATATCCTTCCTGATGACGATGTGTCCGCTGAGCGCATAGTACGATTGGCTAAACGCTATGCGGTGGTAGAAGGGGATCTTTACCGCCGTGGCGCCAATGGTGTCCTCATGCGGTGCATTTCCCAAGGAGAGGGCCGCGAGCTGCTCGCGGAGATCCATGGAGGCAAGTGTGGAAGTCATTCCTCATCTCGCACGCTTGTTGGCAAGGCCTTTCGGCATGGCTTCTACTGGCCGACAGCACTCTAGGATGCGGCTGAGCTGGTAAAGTCCTGCAAAGCATGCTAGTTCCATGCAAAGCAAATACACACACCGGCTCAAGCTCTGCAAATGATGCCGCCCTCATGGCCATTCGCTGTGTAGGGCGTGGACATCCTGGGGCCATTCCCCCGGGCCGTCGGCGGGTACCGGTTCCTCTACGTCGCCATCGACAAGTTCACAAAGTGGCCGGAAGTTACCCCTATGGTGAACATCACTAAAAAGTCAGCATTCGCATTCCTCAAGTCCATTGTGTGCAGATTTGGCATCCCAAACCGCATCATCACGGACAATGGGACCCAATTCAAAAGCAGACTCTTCCAAGAGTACTGCGAGGACATCGGCATCCAGCTATGCTTTGCATCCGTAGCACACCCCCGCAGCAATGGACAGGTTGAGAGAGCGAATGCAGAGATCCTCAGGGGACTCAAGACCCGCACCTACAACTGCTTGAAGAAGCATGGTGCCAAATGGGTTGATGAGCTTCCGTGTGTACTATGGGGCAACCGGACCACACCCAGCCGAGCCACCGGGGAGACTCCATTCTTCCTGGTCTACAGGGCTGAAGCATGCCTTCCCCCAGAAATTTACCTGGGCTCACCACGGGTCCAGGCTTTTGACGAATCCATGCAGGAGCAGCAGCAGCATGACGATGTGGACTTCGTCAACAAACGAAGGTGGCGAGCAGCAATCCGAAATGCACGCTACAACCAGGCGCTCAGGCGCTATCATCAATGGTTCGTGCAGAGTAGGGAGCTCTGGGCTGGCGACCTCGTCCTGAGGTGGATCCTGAACCGAGCAGAGCTCCACAAACTCTCCCCCAGCTGGGAGGGGCCCTTCAGGGTCACAGAAGTGTGCCGGCCCGGATGCGTCCGCCTTGCCACAGAAGATGGAGTGCCGCTGCCCAACCCATGGAACATAGAGCATCTGCGTAAGTTTTACACTTTGGCAGAGTAGGGAAATGAATTTTTCCTTTGTAATAAGATAGAATCAGCGTGCGGCCCAGAGCAGTTGGGGTCCACCCCCATAAACCCGACCTCTGGCATCCATTGCACTATCGGATAGCATTAACGCGCGGCCCAGAGCGGTAGAGGTCCGCCCTCGTAAACCCGGCCTCTGGCATCCATCGCGCAAGCCATGTATATCAAGTTGCAAAAGAAAGATTTTCTCCTAGTTCTGTCTTTATGTCAAAATTTAATTTCGCATTCCGATTCACGAGATTTTACTTTTTCTAACCCCCGCGCGGACTTCCACTCTTGTCACTACAGCCAAGATCTGTATTGAGTTGCTGGACTACCGTACAGATTCGGACCCTCTTGTTGCTGGAGAGGGGTCCGAACCCCTAGGGACCTGCTCTGGAGTGGGGACGCTTGTTTCCTAGGGTGGTCCGGAGTCTTGTGTAGCCGCTTAGCCGGTTCCATACCCAAAGCCTACACACTCCACCGCCCTGTAACAAGTGCTCTAGTACTTGGAGCCGGGTAGTTAGGGGCTCGAACCTCGTTCTAGCTCAAGAGTTGGCTTCTTAAGTCCTACACGGCAGGTCCAGCTCCATATCTCAAAGGATCGAGTGCGACAGAGTGACCTCACCCACTGCTAGAAAGGGTCTAGAGCGTTGGAGCCAGGTCCGGAAAGGTCGTGTTGTTTCCTGGAGTGGTCCGGAGCCCTGTGTAGCGCCTTAGCCTGGTTCCGCACCCTAAGCCTACACACTCCACCACTCTGTAACAAACACTGAATTACCTGGATCTGTGCATCTAGAGCTCCGGACCTCGTACTAGCCTGGGGGCCGGTCAAGAATAGGTCCCGCGGGCCTGCTACTAAGCTATAACTTTGAAGTGGTACACAGGTTAAGCCTTGACTGGTGGTAGGCTGGCTCAAGGTCCCGGCATCCGCTTTAAACGTTTCATGCAGATCGAGGTCCGGTCTCGGTGGTAGACAGACTCAAAACAACTGAGTCTATCTCCCAGGGGGCCCGGAGCATTCGATTTGTCCCAGACATCACGGATCGATTCTGCATACGTCAAACAGCTAAGTTGCAGTATCATTGCTACCATATAAGCAAAATGATTCTCCTCTCTGTAGTTCTATCCGCTACACAGGGAATAAGATGCTCGCTCGGCTTGCAAACTACACTACACCTATGCCCAAGGACGCTTGCCCAACCTCATACGGGGGTCCGGAGTGTCTTCAACGGCTCGAGTGGCAGATAGGTCCAAACAACTGAACCTATCCGCCAGGGGGCCAGGGCGCCGGGGTGCTGCATACCGCAAACCAGCAATTGACAAACAGCTAAGTTGAAATTTTCTTCTATTTAAAATTTCAACTAGTACAATGTTTGTTACATAACACAAAAGAAAAAAAAAAGGTACAATGCCCAGCTCAAGGGTCTGCAGGCTCCCGCTTGAAGTAGGCGGCCACAAAGTCGACGACCTCCCGCACGCTGTCCCGAGCGGCGGCCTCCATCTCCGCCACAGGGCCATCGACCACGGGCGTCAGCGAGATGGCCGGGTCGTGGCTCCGGAGGCAGGTCAGGATGTGCTCCGCCACTATCCAGATCAGCTCGCGGCCCTCGGCTTCAAGCTGGCCGGCAAGGACCGGCTCCAGACGCCGGAACCTATCCGAAGCGGAGTTCAGCACTGGGAGGGTATCAGCAATTGAAGCTGGCGGCTCTGCCACATGGATTGGGCTCATTCCAAGCGGCACCAGCGCTAAGCTCGCTTCGCTCGCCCAATCAGCGATTCGCTGGCCCCCCACACGCTAGTCCTCCTACAGCTTCCGGACCGCCTCCTGCACCCGAGTGTCCAGAGCCGCCTTGGCCACCTCCATCTCGCAGGACCTCTCCTCGAGCTCGGCCTTCTATTTCTCCGCCCACTCCTTCTGCTTCTTGAGGTAGTCGCGCTGGCGCCCGAGCAGCTTCTCTATGTTGGCGGTCTGGGATTCCCGCCTATCAAGGGACTTTCGGTCCTCCTCCAGCTCCGCCTCGGCAATAGCCAGCTTGCTGGCTCTCTCCTGCAGCTGCTCGCGCCATCCCTGCAGAGTCGTAGAGAGATTGTCGAGCTCCTGCTTCCGGACCTCGAGACCCTGGCTGCGAGTCTCCAGCTCAGACTGCTGGGTTGCAAGGCGAGTCTCAAGGTCCGACCTCTGAGCCGCGAAGCCGACAACCTCCAGGGCAAAAGCTTCCTCCCGCTGCACCAGGGTTTTTTCCCGGTTCGATACTGCGAACTCCTGGTCAAACACCTTCCAAAGGTTGGCTCGGTAGGCCTCTTGGTCGGCCTTGAGTTTGGACCGAGCTTCCGCAGCATGGGAGGCTTCAGCCTTCATGTGCACCTCCAGGCGGGTGTGCCAGTCGGAGAGGCGCTGGCGTTCGCTCTCCAGGGCAGCCCACTCCCGTCGGAAGGCCACCTCGGCACAAGGGGTTGCCTCCTCTATCGACCGCCGGACCTGGACCAGCACCTGGGGAGGGGAGCCGCTTCCTCCTCCGGGGGTTAGAGCTGCAGGAGCTGCCGGCTAAAGACCACCTCCAACTCTTCCTCTGCAACAGGACCGGAGATGGAGGTGGGAGCTTTTGGTGCAGGCATCGGGGCCTCAGTAGCCATTGTGCTCGCCGCTGTAGCACTTGTCGCTGTCGCGCTCGCCGCCGCCAAATCCGGTGCCGGCGCAACTGTAGCCGTAGCCAGAGTCTCGGGGGCCACTGCATCGGGTGCGGCTGCGCCCAGCACTGGCGCCTCCGCCCCCACCGCGTCGGGTGCGGCTGCGCCCAGCACTGGCAGCTCCGCCTCCACAGCGTCGGGTGCGGCTGCGCCTAGCGCTGGCACTTCCGCCGCCGCCACGTCGGGTGTGGCTGCGCCCGGCACTGACGCATCAGCCGCCGCCGCATCCGGCACAGGCACATCCACCACCGCCGCATCGGGCACCACCGGGTTAGTAGAGGACGCCGCACCCGAGGTTCCCGCACCCGCCGTCGCTCCCGCTATCGCCGCTAAGGCCCTGGTCGCCTAGGCACCAGCCAACGAGCCGGCGATGGTGGAAGAACTGCTTGGGCGAGGAGCCCTGGCAATAAAGAGGAGAAACCTTCAGCAAAAAATGGAGCACCTAGAACAAGGGGAGTGAGCAAAATAACACTAACCTAGAGGCGTCGGGTATCCAGCGACCACGGAGGCACGCCGACTGCTTCTGTTGCTGTCGCTGCTCCCGTGGTGGCGATGGAGGCGCAACTCGGGGCTGTTCCTGCTGTTGCTGCTGCCGCTGCTCCTGCGGCTGCTCCTGTTGCTGCTGTTGCTGCTCCTGCGGCTGCCCCTGTTGTTGCCGCTGCTGCGGCTGCCGTGGCTGCCGCTGCTGCTGTTGCTGCTAGAGGGAGCTATCTCTCGGCGGTGATGGTAGCGGCGCGGTCCCCCCGGAGGACCCGCGAGGGCCGGTGGCCCAGGAGCTACCCTGGCCCGCGCCCCCAGCGGTCCTCTGACGCTTCGCGGCGGGCTCCGAGACTGGGGTCCCGTCGCCCCTGAGCAACCTGCGCTGGCCTGCATCTCCCGACGATGCGCCGGAACTGCTCCGGACTTGGCTGGGACTGCTTGTGGCGGCGCCGCCGGCCACGGCCTGCTTGCGCTTCGTAGTAGGGCCGGACCCCACGGCGCTTGGCATAGCTTGATCCCCAGACGCACCAGGGATCCAGAGCCCACGGTTCGGGTCGCCTCCGGTCTGGCGTACGGCCAGCCCACCGTCGTCGAGGGTCGGCAGGGTGGCCAACACCGCCGTCGTCAGGCGCGAATCCTCACAGAGGGGGACGACGCCCTGGGGAAGGATCAGGTGCTCCGGGACGAAGACTTCCCCCGTCACCACCCGCACCAGGACCTCCAAGGCTTCCTGGGTTAGGTCGCTCCCCTATCCGCAGTGGGTCCTGCTGTAGTCGTTGAGGCCGGTGAAGTTCCCAGCAGGGCGCGGCCGCTGCTTCAGGGGGGCGATCCGGCGCTTCAGGAAATCTCCGAGCACGTGCAGCGAGGTGTGGCCACTCTCCACCATCGACCTGATCTTGCCCAGCACGGAGTCGAAATCCGGCGGTAGGGACGGCTTGGCCCTCCAGGATCCCCGGTCGGAGGCGGGTCCCTCGATCGGCATTACCAGGCGCTTGCTGGCTTCGGTGGTGGCGATGACCCACTCTCTGCGCCACTCATCCCACTTTCCGCCATGGAGCCCGGGGATGTACGGCGACTGCAGATCGCTTCTTGTTTGGAAATAATACGCCCCCACCTCGTCTTTGCTCTTCCCGGACTTCACCAACTGGAAGAAGTGGCGGAAGAGGAGGACGCAGGGCCACACCCCCACGAACATCTCGCACAAGTGCACGAAGATGGCCATCAAGAGGATGGAGTGCGGCGTGAGGTGTTGAAGCTGGAGGCCGAAATCTTCCAGCAACAGCAGGAAGAAAGAGGAGATCGGCAACCCCAAGCCGGTGGAGATGTGCGAGATGAACAGCACAAACTCCCCAACGCGCAGGTTGCCGAGGGGAACCGAGCCTGCTCGAATCCCCCAAGCAGTCTCCTCTGCACTCCACCCAAGTAGGCGGCGCACCGTGCTCAGCTCCTCCTCAGACTGGAAACGGCGGGGATGAGCAAGGGATGCCATCTCTCTGAGGAGGTGAGGAGCAATCTACGTGGGGGAGCAAGGGGCGAGAAAGCTCAAAGGCAAAGGGGCGCAAAGGTTGGAAGGAAGAAGGCGAATGCGAGAAAGTAACCGCGGTATGCGGTTCGCCCCGTTATAAAGCGACGCCCGCACCTGGTGTTAACTGCCCAGTCCATGACAAGGGGGGCCTTGACCCACCTTTCAGGGAGAGCGGCTAACAAACAAAGGTGTGAAAAGGCGGGATCCGAACCGTCGCCCGCGCGTGAAGCGAGGCGGAAGCTGAGCTGACGTGCGCGAATTAAGCACTGGCATGACCAAGCTCTTCGGGAATTGCGCCGGTAGTAAATATCCTGATTACTCCGGCCGTAGCAATGCTGAGCGTCGCGCGCAAGACTAGGTGAACCACTGAGCGTGGGGATCACGAGTCAGTAAGCCGTTGCGACGTGATGAGGTAGCAAACGACCCGATGGATGGTCAAAGCCGGTCAAGACCTCTGCAGTAAGAGGCTTCAAGTTATGCAGAGCCAAATCGCAGTAGTAGCCCCACCTGCGGGCTCGTACCTCCCCCGAGGTGGGCCCGAGGGCCACTGTTGGTACCCTGTATCAGGGATACCCACTTCTATTGCAGCAAGGCAAGGCTCCCGTAGTCATCTGTGACTACGCGTTAAAGGGCGGAGCAGCCGGGCCCCATGGGTCAGGCCTTTACCTCACCGGGCCAACGGCCCCGGACCTGCTCCCCGCTTGCGGACGGGACCGGAGACGCCACATGTCCCTGAGGAAGGAAAGCTCCGAGTTGACAGTCGAGGCCTCGGACCCCCCATAGGGGTCCGGGACCGCCCGCGTCCATCCGGACCTCCCACGCAGTGGAACCAACATACCACCGGGAGGTCCGGAGCCACCACGAATCCCGCAGGCGTGGGCGCAGGCTCGAGCGCGAGTATTCCGCTGGAAGACTCGCCCACCCACCGCATTCAATGCGGGTGGTTGAGGCGTGCTCTTCCGCCGCGGCACGCGGGGCAGCCTTTGTCAGGCCTCACTGTGGACCGCGTATTACCAAGGTACACAGTGCAGCCGCCTGCGCCGCACCCACGCAGAGCCCGTCTGCTGCATTAATTGGACACGACGGCACGGCACTTTTCCATCATGCCGCCTACGCCGCAAGCTACGCGGCCCGTTCAACTACGTGGCAGGCAACGCCGCTAGCTACTCCAGGTGCCGTTCCGACAAGACAGCGCCTGGACACGCTGAAAGGGGGATTCCAGGAGCAGGCAAGGGAATTCGGGAGAGAGATCTCCTTCGCCTGCGACGCCATAATGCATGAACAGTGTGTTATTTTATACTACATCGTTGGGCCCACCTGTCGGGGACCCAGCAGCCATGTACGCGCCTCCCTTGAGATATAAAGGGGAGGCGCTCGTTGTGCAGGACAAGCTCTCCAGAGCCCACACACGGACGCACGCTGGACTCAGCTCCCAACTCTTCAGTCTTGAGCAATACAGCACACAGTGGACGTAGGGTATTACGCTCCGGCGGCCCGAACCACTCTAAACCTGCTGTGTTCATCGTGTTCTTGAGCAAGATCGAACTAGTCGCTAGCTAACCCCCGAGTACTCACCCTCTGGGCTTAGGCGGGTGCATTCCGCCACCCGGCTGTGGTTTGCCACACCACGACACTGCTCATGCAGCTCCTACCACTGCTTGTTCAGCTGTTGTCCGCTGCTGGTGCTTGCGGCTGCACACACAGAAAAGGAGCAGGACACATGAAGAATCAGGGGCTTCTCATGCTAGAAAAACAGAGAGAGCATTAGGGTTTGTTGCTCGTCTTTGGTGGGGAAAATAAATTGCACAAGGGATTGGGGTGGGGTGCTGCTCGGTGGGGAAGAGGCGAGAGGCAGGGAGGAGCACCGGACTGATTCACCGGTGTAGTGCCAGCATGGCAGAGGGAGGCAGGGCCGGTCAGCAGCGCGGCGCTGCTGCTGTCACCCGAGGAGGAGGCGCAAGTGGGGCAGGGGCACCGAGCATGGAGGAGAGGAGCCGGAACGGGGAGGCGCCGGAGCCCGGGCGGTGCGGGGAGCCGAGGCCAGGCACGAGAGGCCGGGGCGAGGAGGCGTGCGGGTGAGGAGTGAGGACAGAGGCGGCCGGGGGTAGGATAGGGGCGATTTTTTCTTTTTTATATTTAAAAAATCAAAATTTCAAAAATATATGACTGTTCCATGAAATTGCGAAAATGGACCCCTGTCGCCCATGGGGAGGGCGACAGGCCTTTTTTGTAAAAAAAAATTTACAAGCAGGTCCCTGGGCAGCGCAGCGCGGGGTTCGGTGGCGGGGGGGGAGGGGGGTCGCCCCCCAACGGGCGACAGGGGGGTCTGTCGCCCCTCCCTCGGGCGACAGGGTCCCCCTATATAAGGCCTCCACCCCCATTCCCTCCTCATTTGAGCCTAGAAATTCCACCAAAAATCCAGAAAAAAAGAGAGGGGTGAGGAGAAGGGAAGCGGCGAAGTCCTCCTGGATTGCACACTTGTGATCTGCAGGTAATTATATTTAACTTATGTATTTTTCCATTGCTATTATGGAGTAATTAAATTTAATTAGTGTTATAGTAGAACCATTTAAGTAGGAGTTTAAGGATATGCGTTTATTATTAGTTTAGGAAATTAAGACTACGTGTTTATTATTACAATTGCAGTACTATTAGAGACGTATTCATAAATTAATTATGATTTAGAATAGAATTTCGCATATGTAGTATAGAATTTGAGTGTCATCACATAGTTATGAATACTTATATGTTGTAGTTGAAATCCATACTTAGTTTTTACGGATTATTGAATAAGGTAGTGAAGTAAAGAGTATGACTCGATAAGTATTCTGTGATATACAGATATGTCGAGCAAGATGCAGTTTCAAGTATTTTTTGGTGACTACAATGTTTTGTATGGGCCAAATGGAGTAGACCTTTCTGCCTTTAAGTGCACATCTAGCGCCATAGATAAACCTCTGGAGAGGAGTTTTGGTTCCATATATAAGTGGCTGCAGCGTGGGTTCCGTGTTGATCCGGAGACACATGTGATGATCGTCCAATCTCTTGTTAATTGGGAGGTAGAAAGTGATTTATAGGAATTGATGATGATACACAGCACTGATGACTGGCAAAAGTACATGCAAGCAGCTCTAGAGCGTGAGTGGCCTCTGGCCATTCTTGTTCAAACTCGGGAGAAGACACAAAATGAAATCCAACATGGTGTAGATCAAGCAACTCCAAGTATTCGAAGAGAGACCAACTATGTTGAGCAAGATGAGTCAGAAGAGATAGAGAACCAAAACATCGGACCACAGGGCCTTGCTGATGAGGGAGAGGGGATACATAGCATCGTGGACGAGATGGAGGCAAAAGACCAAGCCACAAAGGAGATGGAAGAATATGGGGGCTCATCTGATGACGAGCAGTACTCATTACCAAAAGAGTGGAAGGATCATGATTTTGGCAATCATGTCGTAGAAGACATACGAAATCAGGAGTGAGAGTACAAAGGGAATGAGGTAGTGCAAGGTGCAACATATCCAAATATTGAAGCTGTAAAAGATGCTGTGAGACTATGGGCAATATCATTGAAGCGAGAATTTAGAGTCGTGAAGTCTGGCAGTAAAGAATATGAGGTGAAGTGTGTGAATGATGGATGTCCATGGCGAGTACATGCATTTAAGGGAAAGTGGAAGTCGAACTGGAAATGTTCCATTGTGACAGAGCACACTTGTTTGCTGTCAGAAGTTCAGCCCTCGCATCGCAATATATCATGCGACTTTGTTGCAAAGCAAATATATGGGTTGATTATGGACAACCTAAATTATGAGCCAAAAATGATTGTTCGACACATTGAGCAGACTTACAAGTACACTATTAGTTATTTGAAGGCATGGCGGGCTAAACAAAGGTGTTCGAGATGCGGTTCGGCACATACGAGGCATCATATGATAACCTACCTCGTATGTTATCCCAGGTTGCTGTTAGAAATCCTAGAAGCTTTTATGACACATGCCTCGTACCAGCCGTGACTAGGGGGCAAAGCATTCTGCAACGAGCCTTCTTTTGCCTAGGTGCCTGTGTTAGGGCATTTCGGTGTTGTCTTCCGGTGATCTTCATTGATGGCACATTTCTGATTGGAAGGTATAAAGGTCAGATACTCATCGCAATCGGGGTAGATTGCAACAACCAAATAATTCCGCTCGCATTTGCATTTGTTGAGAATGAGAATTTAGACAGTTGGTATTGGTTCCTTGAATGAGTGAAGGTTCATGTTGTTGCTGCACGTCCAGATGTGTGCCTTATTAGTGATAGGCATGCAGGTCTGCAACAATCAATAATGAAATTGCAACGCAGAACTGCGACAATGCCTCCATTATGACCCGATGTCCACAACAGGTGGTGCATTAGGCATATGGGTGCAAACTTCTATGACCACTTCAAGAACAAGGATCTTAAGAACATGTTTAAGAGATTGTGCATTCAAAACCAACAGAGAAAATTCATTGCTTTATGGCAGATGCTTGATCAGTTGACTGCAGAGCAAGTGAATGTAAGGGCATCAGGAACCAGCACGAGTCAGGCTGCAGAGGCTAGGAATTCAATTGAGAAGCCATTTTCACACGGGATTCGAGGTGCACCTAAGGAGAAATGGTCATTCCTTTATGATACTAACGGAATGCAGTATGGTATTCAGACAACGAATCATGCAGAGTGTTTCAATATGGTTATGGTATTTCAGAGAGCGTTACATGGCTGCAAGCATAAACATCAGCAACCCCTAAATTCAGTTTTGCACAAGAGTAACACAATATATGCAACAGAAGATAGAAAAGGCCAAACTACACCGCGTCATATCGACAGGTACAATAGAGCTTAGATTTGAGGTTCTATGCAAGGATAGAACTGGTCGTGGTATCCGTAGAGATAGGGTGGTACAGGAGAGTTTGATTACAATAGATGGCAAAGCCTTCTGCTCCTGCATGAAGCCTAAGTTATTGCATTTGCCATGCTCGCATCTCATTGCGGCATGTGCAGAGTCTGGGTTGCAGCCAGTAGTATTTATTTCACCTTACTTCAGCAAGGAAGCAGCTGTATCCACCTGGAGACATGAGGTATACGGGATTGGAATAGTGGGACCTTTCATTCAGGATAATGAGGATAAGATGTTTATTCCTGATCCAGCCACTAAGAAAGGCAAAGGCCGCCGTCAGACATGTCGTATTCGGAATGGTATGGACGAGTCCGAGGCAAGCAAGGCACAAAAGCATTACAGCCAATGTGGAGCATTGGGTCACAACTACAAGAAGTGTCCTCAGAATGCACTTTATGATGCTGCTGACGCCGGTCCTTTCGGAAATCCCAGAGATGGAGCACCTCCTACGTTCAGACGACCATCGGCGAGAATTGCCCGTGGAAGGCACTCGGTGTCATGATCCACCAGTGTGCAGTTTGTACCTATATACTAATCGTGAGTGGAGTTTGTATCGAACCTATCTGTAATATGTAGTAATCGTGCGTCCAGTTTGTATGGTTTACCTCACCTGGTACTTACCCTGGACTCGGGCTCGTCTGGTTTATGTTGACACTCACCCGTAGGCACACCAGGCGAGGCCTCAAGATGGCTATGCCCGGCACCACGTGGAGGCACTAGCTGGCGCGGTGAGTCTCTTGATCATATTTGCATATATATTAATATTCATAAGATAATTCATATGTTACTAACTGTTCCTTTACTCAATGGATGCAGTTTCGCCTTTGCAACATGATGGAGACGGACTGCTCGAGTTACCTGACGAGGGTACGTGCCGGATCCCCAATGACCCAGTTTGAGCAGACAGAGGCATGGTCGAGGCAGCGTGACCAGTTACGTTCAGTACTGCACAACTTGGGAAGCCGTGTGCAGTATGAAGACAGCCACGAGTCGTCCCAGGCCTCGTCGTCGTTCCCGTGTCCGGCGACCGCGCACCAGCCGACGTCTCAATACTACACAATTGCAGGTAACGTAGATATCTCTTTAAAATTATATCAAGTCTTGCTACATATTTACTAATATCACAAACAGGATACGATCCAGCTATTGCGTTCGGCCATACTGGAATGTTTAGAGGGGCACCACCAGTTGGCGGACCGTATCCAGGGATGGTACCGGGGCCACAGATACCGGCATACACAGGTTAGTTTATGTTTCGTATTCCGGTTTCTACATGTCATGACGAAAGACACGAGCGTACGCTAACATCCGCATTTTATGCGTAGGATTCTACCCCGATGCGGGCGCCGAACCTTCTTACTCCTTTCGACCTGGTACAAAACACTCTCTCAATACACTCACTAATTTACAACGCAACATATGTTGTTTTACGTTTATATGTTACGCAGGGTTTGTTTCGAGTACGTTCGTTCTAGATAACGAGGGCGTCACCTTAGACGAACTCGACAGCTTGACTCCAGACTCACCTGGCGCGCACGGTGACCCCGATGTCTTGGGGGTATTCACAGCTAGGAGGAGCACCACTTGGGATCTCTTAGCAGCAGACACCGCAGCCCCCTTTACGTCCTGAGCGACAGGTGAGGTCTCCAGATCGTCACACCTACTCCGAGGGCCATGTCCATGCCCAGCAGAGGGCTAAGAGGGTCCGACGCCGTAGGGGTGGTTAGATATATCCGATGTTTGTATCTCTGATGTTTATTTGTAATGAGATAGCTGTGGACTGTTTATTTGTACACTTCAACGTTCGCCTCTGTTCACTCTCGTATTTTCCATTACATACGATAGATGGTATGTTTATGCTTCGATGCTCCATTAGGACTAACTACAATTCAAACTCGACATTATGTATATGTCCAGTGAATGCAAGTTAGGTACGAGACATACATACAAGCATAATACAACATTAACAATACTAAATACGAATACATCTTAAACCGATGAACATCATATGTTATAGATCATGGCATGAAATCATCTAGGTCGTCATCCCAGTTGATAGATGGTGGTGCTGCAGGTGGTGTAGTATAGCTCGACGAACCTCTTGCCTTTCCCTTTCTCTCTTTTCTGGATCTACTTCATGTACAGGGGGAGGAACATCATGTGTTGGAGGCCATGGTTTGGGGGCATGAAGTCATCCATGTCGTCATCCCAGTTAACACAAGTTTGTCCTGCAGGTGGTGCAGCATGACTTGACGAACCTCTTGCCTTTCCCTTTGTCTCTTTTCTGGTTCTAGGTTCATGTACAGGGGGAGGAACATCATGTGTTGGAGGCCATGGTTTGGGGGCATGAAGTCATCCATGTCATCATCCCAGTTAACACAAGTTGGTGCTTGAGGTGCTGCAGCATGACTCGATGAACTTCCAGTCATCTGTTCTTGCAGAGGCCAAGTACTATCACCCGAAGATCTTATCCACCTCCTTCGTCTAGTTTGCGCCATAAGTCCACCGAAGATACATACCAATTTACGAAAATTTGGTATCGATTTGTTAATCAACTCCGTGTCCTCGGGGTAATCCTAGCATATAATTAAACAATAATTTAACTATTTCATAAATATGGATTCCAAATGACGGACGGGATTAGAACTGAATGAGATTTACCTTAATGTGCATCTCATACACCTCTGACCGCATCCATATCTTATAAGAACTTTGTAATAATCCAATGATATTAGGATGATTCGCTAGTTCACATACCCTCATGTATATCTTCCGACGTTCTAGCAGGTGTCCCTTTACATCTTGCGTTGTAATACCTCGAAATAATGTGAAATCTTTAAACTCTACTACTTTGAACAACACCATCTCTATCGTACCATCCGCTAACGGATCCAACTTCTTACTGATAACAAGATGGGTCATGATATCAAGTATTATACTATATTTTTCTTCGGTCCATGAAAATCCTCCACAATTGGAGGCAGCCATTGCCTTATGCTGCAATATCAATAAGATACTGTCTTAATTCTGTTCTAATTCATAATTAATTGAAAAATAAGTCTGTAATAGTACTGAAATTGTAATACTAAACGAGTGTTCTAAAACACAAAATCTAATTCTGCTAATCCACTAATTAAATTAAATTATTATACAATATCAATGGATTTATACGGAAGTTACCGGTAGATCACAAGTGCACAATCTGGCAGAGCTTCGCCGCTTCCCTTCTCCTCACCCCTCTCTTTTTTTCTGAATTTTTGGTGGAATTTTTGGGCTCAAATTTGAAGGGAATGGGGGTGGAGGCCTTATATAGAGGGGGGACCCTGTCGCCCAAGGAGGGGGCGACAGGCCCCCCCTGTCGCCCGTTGGGGGGCGACCGCCCCCCCCCCCCCCCCGCCACCGAGCCCCCGCGCTGCGCTGCCCATGGACCTGTTTGTAAAAATGTTTTTTACAAAAAAGGCATGTCGCCCTCCCCATGGGCGATAGGGGCCCATTTTCGCAATTTCCTAAAACAGTCATATATTTTTGAAATTTTGATTTTTTTAAATATAAAAAGAAAAAATCGCGGGATAGGGTTGGGAGTGCGTGGGAGCGGCCGGGGGTGGGATAGGGTTGGGCCGTGGGCTTTAACTTTCGGCGGGCCTTTTGGCTACGGCTGCCGAAAATTAGCTAATTTTCGGCGGCCAGGATCTGCGGCCGCCGAAAATAGCGTAATTTTCGGCGGCCAGGACCTGCGGCCGCCGAAAATAACCTAATTTTCGACAGCCCCAGTCTGGCTGTCGAAAATTACCCTATTTTCGGCGGCCCCAATTTGCCGCCGAAAATTGTGCTGGTATTTTCGGCGGCAAGCCACTGGCCGCCGAAAATTAAAAAAGCCGCCGAATGTCTTCGGATTTCCTGTAGTGAAGGGGGGAAGTTTTTTTCTTTTAAAGATTTTTGAGAAGGTTGGTTTTAACGAGAAAACAAGGGTTCTAAAGGATTTAGGAAAGAAGCACAAGGAAGGGCCTAATCAAGGCTCGGGCACGTGGATAGCTGCTTTCCAAGCAGCTCTATCCAAAGCTAACTCTCTCATAAACCATAGCACCTTTAAAATAATATTTACATGCATGTCAGTTTGGCGAACTCTAACAGATTGCTATATGAACCTTAGAAACTAAGGATGCTAAATCACAAGTAACACAAGTGGTTGACTACTGCGCCAATCCTTACATTGCCAGACCAGAGCAAGAGATTCATGGTGTATTGTGATGCATCGAAAGATGGTCTGGGATGTGTTTTGATGCAAGAAGGCAGAGTGATTGCCTACGCCTCCCGGCAGTTGCGTCGACACGAGTTGAACTATCCGACCCATGATCTCAAGTTAGCCGCAGTCGTGCATGCTCTGAAGATCTAGAGGCATTACTTGTTTGGGCAGAGGTGTGATATCTACAACGATCACAAGAGCCTCAAGTATATTTTCACGCAGAATGAGCTGAATTTGCGGCAGCGAAGATGGTTGGAGTTAATCAAGGACTATGACCTGGAGATTCATTATCATCCGGGTAAGGCCAATGTTGTAGTAGATGCTCTGAGCAGGAAGAGTTATGTCAACATGGCCATGGCTTTCTAGATGCCTCAGGAGTTATGCGAGGAGTTTGAGCAGTTGAGTCTGGGTTTCTTGCATCGTACTTCGAGTGCAGCATTCGAAGCAGAACCTACTTTAGAGGCAGAGATCAGGCAGCACCAGAAACAAGACAAGAAGCTGCAGGAGATCCGTGAGTTACTCAAGGTCGGCAAAGCACCTCATTTCAGATAGGATGATTAGGGAACCTTGTGGTATAAGAACCGGATCTGTGTGCCAGATGTGAATGATCTCAGGAAGTTGATTCTGAGTGAGGCTCATGATACTGCTTACTCTATTCATCCGGGCAGCACTAAGATGTATTATGACCTTAAGGAACGATTCTGGTGGTATGGAATGAAGCGTTCCATTACAGAGTACTGTGACGGCCTAGGACTTTAACTTTGTTAAGCTAGGGTTAGTAGCCTAAACTACACTTAAAAGGGCCGAAAAGAAAGTTTAGATGTGAACCACAGATAAAACACAGGAGACCGATTTGAACCTAAGTCAGGTTTGCTAGCGCGAGAACGATCATTAAAGAGCGAGAGAAAACTTTGTGAAACCATGGTATAGATGTTAGCCCGAGCCTAGCCAAGCTTGTCAGCACTCACGTACTCACGAACGACATCGCAAAGACTTAAAACGAACGCCGTAAACAGGCAATATGATAATTTGAGCATAAGTCAGGAAAAATTTATAACTTTTAAACAGTTGCACGGATGCCTGTGAAATTTTATAGGCATCTTCCCAACTTTATAATGAATCAAAGTCTAGTTGAAGCCAAGGAGAGAAAATGAAATCTTGCACATAAAATGACGAGTCATTTGAACTCGGAATTACGAAGAGTTAATTATTTCGAATTTGTCCTAAATGGGCTAATTATGAAAATTCAAACTGTTGCTCAAACGAACTTTTGCCCAAAACAAAATTTGTAGAGTTTGGCTTAACAAACAACTTTCATTTTCAAAAATTTTCAAGTCGCCATACAAAAATTTGAACAAAATTTGAAAAACAATGCGTATAGGGTTTTATTCGTTTGAATTAAGTTCGAATTTCTAACTTTCAAACCAAGCCTCAAATGGAAAAGTGTCTGAAACGAAAGTTGTAGGTTTTGAAAATTTGAACAACTTTGGCATTAAATAATTTTCAAGTTTGAATTGAAATTTTGGAGAAAATCTCAGGTCAAAGGCGCTGACCACCTTTCTTTTTTCCTCCCTATCCCTCTCTCTCCTCCCTCCCTTCTCCTTTCCTTGTCGCCACTGTTCCCGACCATGGCGCCGCGTCGGGCAGAGCCCGTGCGCCATGCACCCGCGCCATTGCCGCCCTGCTGCCACGCCATGGCCGAGCCCCGCTCACCCCCGTGACTGCCTGGCCGCCAGTTGACCCCTGACCGCCATTAAGCCGGCCCCGACCGCACGCCACCGCTGCCCGCGGTAGCACTGCCCCGCCGCCGTGCAAGGCTGCTGCCTGCGCTCGCCTTGTTCCATCACCAGAGCTCCTGCCGGCCACGACCTTGCTGCTTCCTCCGCCCCATCACGTCGCCACGGCCACGCGGCCGCCATGCCGCGCAGGCTCTGCGGCCTCGCCGCGCGCGGTCGGCCATCACGACCACGGCCGTGCGTCAAGTGCCGCACCCTTGCAGTGCCCTCTCCCTCTTTCAGCTCGCGCAACGCAGCCCGTTCCACCCTCTGCCTCCCACGCCAACGCCCAAGAACCCGAGCCTTTCCCTCCCCTGTGCTCAGGGAGCGTCGCCGTCGCCCAGAACCGGGCCGCCACGGCCATTAACGCTGACGCCACCTCCCCACGCCGCGCCTGCAGTGCTCCCTCCTCCCCCACACCCCGCACTCGCACTGCAAGCCTCGGCCCTCTCTAATTCTCCCTCCCCTAGAGCCCAAACTCGCCGTGCACAGAGCCGCCGCACAGCCAGAACACCGGCGCCCAGCCCGCCGCCATAGCCGCCGCAAGCCCTCGCCGTGGAGCACCTTGTTCCAGCCGTGCACTTTCCAATTGGAGCATTCCATCACCTTCCCCATAGCCCAGTGGTGCTTCCCGGTCGCTCGCTTCCGCCCCGCTGTCGCCGGAGCATCGCCGCTGCTGTGCGTCACCGCCGCTGCCCACTATCCTCCACGGTCCCGCTGCGTCCGACCACCTTCGACACGCCCGAGACCACCCCCAGGTAGAGATCGAGCCCCTCTATCGATTCCCCCACCTCCCCCTCGTCGCCGGCCACCGGCATCGCCGGAATCGTTCCCTCCGCTGCCGGCCCTGCTCTGAGTTCGGCCAAGGATCTGATTGCAGTGATTGCAATTCGTCTGGGGGCTTTCTGTTAAAAGCGAGGGCCTATTTGTAACGATTCCTTTTAAGTTTCTAAATCAAAACAGTGAACTTGTAAAATACATATAAATTAGTAGAAAAAATTGAAAAATTCAAATCCAAATTTCTTAAGTTCCTTGAGAGTAGATCTACACTTTTTGTTACATGCACATTTGCATTTGACCACTTTATTTTAAGTTATTTAAAACACAAGAAAAATGCACCCAAAAATACATCTCAAGATACTTTCATCCTATGCATGTCATATTTTACCAGTGAGTTGAATTTCATTTGTTTAGCTTTGTGTAAAAGTTTCAAGCCCAGAACTTGTTCATAACATGGGTTAATAATTAGATCTCTAAAAAATGCTTAAAATAGGTGAACCATTTAATATAGCAGCTATAATATGTTTTAACGGCTAGAAATTTTACAGTAGCCTTCCCTTATCCCCTAAAGGCAGTAAAAAAAGTTTGGTTAGTTATGGTAAATTAAAACTGGTCCGACCTATTTAAAGCTTGGACAATCGCACAAAAATCAAATAAATAGTTAATGATCCTAGAAAATCCAAGTTATTTCCTGTGACCCCTAGTTAGTGTTAGGAACCTGTTAGAAAAGTTTGGACCCCAGCAACTGAACAGAACTACTTGTAGATTTTAGTTTTGCTTTATGTATAAATAACTTGTGTTATTTTTCATGCCCAGTAGGAAAGTCCTTTAAATCTGAAAAATTTACAGTAGCCTAATGATGTATTTTTACGCCTTTAGTAAAATTTCCAGTGTCATTACTCATGTATAACTCCCTGTATAATTTTAAGTTGAAGTTAAAGGCTGCAGTTTGTTATATTTTTTATAATTAATATACTGCACCAAAATGGATGAAATTTTTAAAGTAAGTCCATCATCAAGTGATATACTTTGTGTAAACGTTTTATGACAATAGAATGTAAAGAACCTTAGTTATGAATTTAACCATGTTAATACAATAAGAGGAAATAATAACCATTATACTTAAGTTGAGGTTTATAGAAACTCACCAATCCTTTTTATGAACTAAACCAGAAATGTTTATACTCTATAAATGATTGCCCAAGAAGGTAAGTAAATGAAATCACTCACGCTCCCCTCGATTTGTTGGATTACAACTCTATCGTGAAGAGTTAATAATAAGAACATTGAAATGACATATGCATATGCATTCGTGTAGAGACGACTTCCCTCGCCGACGGCAATGACGAGCTAGTGCCGGAGCATGAAGAGGAACATCGCGAGGCGCAAGTCAACTGGACGGAAGCCGTCGAAGACCCGAACCAAAGTTCGGTGAACCCGGAGTCTAACCCCGAGCAAGAAGGCAAGCCCGGAGCATGTCCCTTACTAACTAGTATATAGATATTATGCAATTTATGTTGTATTAATGTTTGCGCATTAAGTTTATAGGAGCTGTTTGAAAACCCTAGTCGCATGATCCTAGGTACCCATGTTTGCTATACTAGATGTTAAGGTACGCTAGTTGGCTAAGCTAATTTCTCGATAGAAGTCGAGTGATTTCCTGTCACTCGCGAGAAAAATAGGAGTTGATTGTTTACTGCACACTACAACAATAAGGTCTACGGACGGGGCGATGTTACTTGTAGATGCCCCGCCTATTTAGCGAAAAATGGTTAAGGCCGCAGTGTGTGGTACCGGTGGTTAAGCGTTTGAACGTACTAACCACGTGCCGAGAAATATGGTAATCGATAAGCTTAATACCTGATTGGACCGTGGCTGGGACATACCTCCCCTCCATCTTTACTTATGTTCCAGCTAGCTACCGCGCGGGTGCAGAGTCTTCGTACTCTGTAGTCGAGGGCGGTGGGCTTGTCCCATGACACGACAAGAAAAGGGAACGGTTGCGTGGGTGACGTCGCTTCCCATGCGTGTGTGTTAGGTTTGCCTTGCAAGGTTAAGAAACTCGATTCGAATCGTTCGCTTCTCGCGGTTAATGAGACTGCTTAATACTGCTGCCACATAGAGTAAGAAGTGGAAGATGATGATGACTATGAATGTGTTGGATGATGAAAGATAAATGTCTGTTCCATCATGGATGTTTAGATAGGTGCTCACCTAGAATGGTTAAGCTATAATTGAATATGAAAGCTAAAAGTTGAAAGTAAGGATCTATTATTAGTCTCTTTTCGGCAAAATAAACCCCTCAAGCCAAAAGCCTTGCATGTCTTGTTAAGTGGGCTAAGTATACACATTAGTCGGGTAAGCCTTGCTGAGTATTAGTATACTCAGCCTTGCTTGTGGATAATTTTTGTTTTGCAGATATGTTTGTAGACCAGATCGCTAATATGACCTGGCCGTATGAACTTCCTCCTGGTTGGACCGTGGAGTGGTGTCCGTTTTCCGCAGACGATGACACCCCCAAGTGAGAATGCGTACGGGCTTCATCGCATTCTTACTTCACGACGTTAGACTTCCGCTGTGTTTAATATTTCCGCTGCAGCAACAAAAATCTTATCTATGTTTTATGTCTCAAATTGAAATATTTACTGTTGGGACCTGTGTTGTAATAACTTTTAAGTTTCAAACTCTGTGTTGTAAAGTGTGTGAGATGTTGTAACTCTGGGCTCACCTTCGTGCGAGTATTTGTATGTGTTGTTTCGATCCAAGTTCCAGTGGTTTAATCGGGATGTTACTCGACGTCAGCTTCGGATTACTCCGTTTGAAGTGCGTAGTAGCCGGGATTACCCTTAAGGTGATGGTTAGCGCACTTGAGCCGGTTTAATTCAGGGTGAGACGCCACAAGTACGTGGCTATTTGTGACACCTGTCAGTGTGTGAAGGCAGAACATCAGAGGCCAGCAGGATTGTTATAGCCATTGAAGATTCCAGAGTGGAAATGGGAGGAAATCACTATGGACTTCATTGTGGGATTGCCTCATACTCAGAAGGGGTACAACTCCATATGGGTAGTAGTGGATCGATTGATGAAAGTTGCCCACTTCATTCTGGTGAACACTACTTACTCCGGCGCCAGACTCGCAGAGTTGTACATCTCCCGGATAGTGTGTCTGCATGGTGTGCCCAAGAAGATCATATATGACCGAGGATCATAGTTCACTTCATGGTTCTGGGAGCAGCTGCATGATTCGTTGGATACAAAGCTGCGCTTCAGTACCGCCTATCATCCTCAGACAGATGGGTAGACAGAGAGAACCAACCAAGTGTTGGAAGATATGCTGCGGGCATGTGCTACACAATTTGGTACCAGCTGGGACAAGTGCCTGCTATTTGCGGAGTTCTCGTATAATAACAGTTATCAAGCCAGTCTCAAGAAGTCACCATTTGAGGCTTTGTATGGCCGGAAGTGCAGGACTCCTCTGTATTTGGGATCAGATTGGAGAGAAGCAGGTGTTTGGACCTGATATCATTGAGGATGCCGAGCAGCAAATGCAGCAGATACGGGAGAATCTGAGGGTTAGTCAGACCCGGCAGAAGAGTTATGCGGATGTCTGAAGGAGGGATTTGACCTTTGCAGTGGATGATTATGTATATCTGAAGGTCTCACCGATGAGAGGAATCCGCAGGTTTAATGTGAAGGGGAAGCTAGCCCCTAGATACATTGGTCCGTTCAAGGTACTAGAACGGAAGGGAGAGGTAGCATATCACTTGGAGTTACCTCCCAACCTCTTAGGGGTGCATGATGTGTTCCATGTCTCCCAGTTGAAGAAGCGTTTGAGGGTGCCAGAAGAGCAAGCACCGCTGGAAGGGTTAGATGTACAGGAAGATCTGACCTACACCGAGAATCCGGTGAAGATTCTGGAGACATCTGAGAGGGTCACATGGAACCGAAAGATCAGGATGTGCAGAGTTCAGTGAAGCCATCACACTGAGGATGAAGCTACTTGGGAGCGAGAAGATGAGCTGAGGAAGACATATCCAGATCTCTTTACTAGCCAGCCCATTTGAATCTCGGGACGAGATTCCTGTAAGGGGGTAGGTTTGTAACACCCTAATTTAAATTTTAGCATTTTATAATAAATTTAATTGGTTTTATTTAAGTTTCTAGAATTTATTTGCTTAGCCTTGCATTTAAATGTAATTTCTTTCACAAGTAATTAAAATTTATTTTAGGTTTAACATGTTTGTGCATTCATGCTGGTGCATAAATTTTATTTGGTTGAGTGCTTAGGGTTTGAATTCAAATTTCATTTTAATTCAAATAGATGAGTAGAGTTTGAAAAAGAAAAAAAAGAGAAAGAAAAAGAGAAACCCAAACCGGCCCAAGCATCCCGGCCCTTTCCTTTCCTTTCCCTCTTTCCTCGCAGGCCCAGCTTCACTTTTTCCTGGCCCAACCGAGCGTCGCAGCCCAGCAAGCCGGCGCTAGCGCTCCGCCCACATCCCGCGTCGCCCGCACGCGCGTCGCCCGCACGGGCGTCGGCCTCCGCGTCGCTGACAAGGCTGGCCCGCGCGTCAGCGTCCGCACTCCCGCAGCCGCGCTCGTGTCCGTATCACAAGTTGGAAAAGCATGGCGGGGACTGATAAAATTAGTGAGCCCCGCACGAGGACATTGCTCATTAATACCCAGGGCCCGCTTTCGCAACGGGCTTAGGCGAAAGAACACCGTGAGCGCGTTAGTCCAATGGGCCCACGAGGAAATCAGCGCAACTCGTGATGTCCATTGGAATAACTTACCCCGCTCTCTCTAAATGGAATAATATTGCATTCAGATACTCCCCGCCAGAACTTCCACGTCGGCCAGCGTCATGCTGCACTAATGATTCACTTCGTTAAGGGCATTACAGCGTTAGTCGCCTGGCGGATCGTGTACTGAAGCGTTTTTGATGGCACGGTTCGCTAGTTACCATGATGAATCTCGTGTCGAGCCTAGCCCGGCGCGAGATCCATTAGTTATCCTGATGAATCTCATGTCGTGCCGAGCCTAGCTCGGCACGAGATCTATCGTTTACCCAGACGAATCTTGCGACAAGTCTAGCTTGCCGCGAGATCCGTCTTTACCTTTGCATGTTTATCGATCTGTTTATGTATCTGTGCTTCACGCTATAGATCAATATTCGTGTAGCTCATTGTACATTACCTAATTGCTTGTTACAATCCTTGACATGTCTCCGCAGCGTGTGCACGCGACTTGCCAATAGATAACGTACATCGACCACCCTATCTATACGTGTCGTAATATGTATCTGTGTAGTTAGATGAATTTCTATGGAGGTCCTGGTTAGAAGCCGATTTGATTATATAGATCTGTTATATCATGTTTTTAGATTGGTTTTTTCGTACATCTTTTGCCTCCTTGTTCGTGCTCTGCCGATGAACTAACCAGACAGAAAGCAAGGAAGCGATCGGCCCGTATGAGCCGATCTACTCGGAGGAATTAAACCAATCTCCGCGGTCAGCTAGGATTTTACGCCCGTTTGCTTGTTTGTATATCTGCAGGTGTTATCGCCAGAATTTGACCGAATCAGAGGTGGGCCAAATTGCGTTATGGGCTGGTTTGAGTCGTCCAAGGAAGCGGAGGCCGTAGTCCGTATTTGAAGCCGATGGGCTTCATTTATCAGTGTAATTAGATAAATTAGTTTTACTAGCCTAGAATTAGGGTTTTTTTATTATGTATTGTTTACCAAGTCTACGGACTATAAATATGTACCTATTCTCATTGAATAAGGGAGATGACATTTGTTTCCTCACAACGGGTGTCCTCACCACAGCAAACCTGGCACATCACCAAACCCTAGCCTCCGAGGGTTTCCCGAGTAAGTGCTGTTAGGCCCCGATCGTGGAAGCGATCGGGGCACTTGCTCTTATCAATGGTAAAACTCGTACTAATCGATGTTGTTGGCGAGTTTTCCTAGTTATCCTGCATGTTTATCGATCTTTCATGTATTTGTGCTTCATGTAATAGATCGGTTCGCATGTACCATGCCTCATATGTCTTATCTTTCTTCTCATGTTCAATGTAATACGAGTGCATAGATCTACACGTCATAGGAAATTTGTCTCTCGCAAAAGTGTTGCATTGCATGTCTGTTGTCATTTAGCATGTAGTAGATCGGTTTGTCAAAAGGGCTCTCATGTGTTCGTTTTCTGTTCTAGTGTCGTAGATTACATTGAGGATGTTCCTATATTCGTGCACCGTGTTTATCTGGCCCTGGTAGTCTGGGACGTTCCTATATTCGCGTGTGTCGTTTATTTGGCCCTTTTTACTTAATCTTCGATCTAAAACGGTTTACGTTCATTTGATCCATTTTGATAGATTGATTTATTATGTTTACTAGGAGAGTCCTTTTTGCCTACAGAGTCATCATAGTTTGCTTTGTATCGGCTTGTTTGCCGATACTCTGGTTTGCCGATCTGCGAGATCGGCAGAGTCTGTTTTGTCCGTTTGCGGCATGCTCGCCCGGAACATGTTTTCTAGTCGTTCGTTACAATCCACGACTTGCGCTGCAACACGTGCAAGCGACTTGTCGATAGAACAGCATGTGCCGAGCACCCTGCCTGATATGTCTTAAGATTAGATCTGTTCGTATAGATGGGTTTCCATGGAGATTCTAGGCAATGTTCGCACGCACTTAGATTAATTCTGGTTACGCGTAGCAAGAGCCGATCTGTATAGATAGATTTGCTTATATCATGTTCGAAGCAGGTTTATTTATCTTATTTGGTGTCCTTTCCTGCTTTATTCGTTTATTCTTCATTAAATGCATCTGCAATTGGCAGAAGTGCCGATATGCTTGAGGACGTCCCCCTGATCGGCTAATTTTGCCGATGCAAGACCCTGGGGTTGACAGGTGCCGATCCGAGCAATCCGGCAGGGATTTAACGTTTACCTTTGTTGTGACACAGGAAAAGCAGGAGTCAAAGTCGCACCACTCACCTTTGTTGTGAACATCACCGAAGCCGAGTACGAGCCACACTATGAGAGACGAGGGTAGCAGCAGCGCGATCTCCCGGCTCATCGTGTGTTGACGCCGAATCTGCGTCCGTCGTTTTCCCGCGACAACACATTTTTGGCACGCCCGGTGGGACCCTAAAGAAGACGAACGTCAACATGCCGTCGACTTCCAAGTTCAATGACCAAGACAACACGTCCCTTCCCGAGGGAAAGACTGCTCAGCCGACGTTGCAAGATCTGACGCCAGAGCACAAGCGCAAGTACGACCAAGTTATGGAGGAATTGGCAGCCCAAGTTATCCAGCAGTTCACCTATATTAATCGGCAATAAGTTTTTTTGTCAAAATAAGATGAAATTGGCCGATGCGAGCCATCGGCCCCTATATTTTTCTATGTCTCACACCATTTGCACCACCGAGATAGCGGAGGACGGCAAGTTGGGTTTTGGGTTTACGCCGGCCGATGAGCTAGAAGAAATCAACATCGAATCGGGCGATCGTCCCCGCCCCACGTATATAAGCCGGAAGATCCAAGCGGAGGCCAAATCTCGGCTGTCCAGCCTCCTAAAGTAGTTCTCAGATTGCTTCGCATGGGAATATCATGAGATGCCCGGTTTGGACCGTTCAATTGTTGAGCACAGATTACCGATCAAGCCAGGATTCCGCCTGCACGCTCAACCCCCTCGAAAATTCAATCCCGAGATATTGGGGGAAATCAAGGACGAAATCCAGAAAATGACCGAAGCAGGCTTTATTCGACCATGCAGGTATGCGACGTGGATATCCAATATTGTACCGGTCAGAAAAAAGAACAGCCAACTTCGTGTCTGCATCGATTTCAGGGATCTCAACAGGGCCACCCCCAAAGATGAGTACCCGATGCCAGTAGCCGATCTGCTCGTAGATGCAGCAGCTGGACACAAGATGATGAGCTTTTTGGATGGGAATGCAGGATATAACCAGATTCTCATGGCGGAAGAAGATATTTTCAAAACCGCTTTCAGATGTCCGGGCAACATCGGTTTGTTTGAGTGGATCGTCATGGCCTTTGGCCTTAAGAATGCCGGAGCAACCTACCAACGGGCAATGAATTATATCTTTCATGATCTTATCGGACGGTTGGTGGAGGTCTACATTGATGACGTCATGGTCAAATCGGCTTTGCCTGAGTCACAACTAGCAGATTTGAGGTTAGTCTTGGAGTGTACGCGGCTACACGGCCTAAAGATGAACCCCAAGAAATGCGCATTCGGCATCATAGCAGGGCAGTTCTTGGGATACATGGTACACGAGCGCGGTATAGAGATCGGCGACAAAAGCAAAAATGCAATCATGACTATGACTCCACCAGGGGATAAAAATAGTTGCAGAGTCTGATCGGCAAACTCAATTACATCAGACGGTTCATATCGAATCTGTCTGGTAGAATCGAGCCGTTCATGCCACTCGTCAAGATTAAAAGTGCCGGTGAATTCTTCTGGGGGCAGGAGCAACAAAAGGCGTTTGACAACTCGAAGCAGTACCTATCGTCGCCACCAGTCTTGGTCCCACCTCGGTCGGATCAACCGTTCACCGTGTACCTGTCAGCCGATGCCGTATCCGTCGGCTCCGTCCTGATCCAAGAATTCCAAGGGAAAGAGAGAATCGTGTTCTACCTCAGCCGACGCCTGCTCGACGCGGAAACAAGGTACAACAAGATGGAGCGCCTCTGCTTGTGTCTGTACTTCACATGCACCAAGTTGTGGCACTACCTGCTCAACGCAGAAACTCACGTCGTTTGCAAAGCTGATGTCATAAAGCACATGCTGGCAGCGCCCATACTCAAGGGTCGGCTCGGCAAATGGATGTATGCACTCTCGGAATTTGATGTTAGGTTTCAACCAGCCAAAGCCGTCAAGGGCCAAGCTTTGGCAGATCTCATCACAGAAAGGGTGGTGTCATCAACGTCTTTCGTCGGCGTTAGACCCTGGGTTTTGTTCTTCGATGGATCCACCTGCGATCCCGCGTGCGGCGTCGGGCTCTACATCGTCTCTTCACGCGGGGTAACTTTCCAGTTCGCTTTTCGTTTGGCGTCTAAGCTCACCAATAATCAAACAGAGTATGAGGCTGTCCATAAAGGCTTGGAACTCCTCCTGGACGCCGGCGCCGAAGTTGTAGAAATCTTCGGTGATTCGAAGGTGGTTATTCGTCAGCTTACAGAGGATTACGACTGCGTCAGTGATAATTTGTACCCCTACTTCATCAAGTGCCATGATCTGATGGTAAAATTTCGCCAAGTTATGTTGACATGGATCCCACGGGAGCAAAATGGCGACGCTAACAGGCTGGCGCAAGTTGCGTCCGGGTACATTCCACAGACTGATGATGTTTCGGTTGACATACTGCAGCAGAGCGCAGTCGATTGAAGAGCCAATCTCCTCCACTATCTGAAGGATCCGGCTCGGGGGGGGGGGCAGATAGGAAGACACATCGCAGAGCACTCAGGCATGTGCTTGTCGATGATGAACTATACTTCCGCGCCATCGACGGAGTATTGCTAAAATGTCTCGGCCCCACCGAAATTTTGAACATTATGCATGATGTGCATGAAGGGACGTGCGGCACTCATTTGCCCATGCATAAGATGAAGTGGCTGATCAGGAGGTCTGGTTTTTATTGGCCGTCAATGCTGGAGGATTGTTTCAAGTATTACAAGGGGCGCCAAGACTGTCAGAGGTTTGGCGCAGTACAGATGGCTCCAGCAGACCTATTGCATCCGATTGTGAAGCCATGGCCGTTCAGAGGTTGGGGTATGTACATGATCAGCCAGATCAACCCACCGACCAGCGAGGGCCACAAGTGGATCCTAGCGGCCACATATTATTTCACCAAGTGGGTGGAAGCTGTACCAATGAAAAATGTTACAGCTAGAGATGTGGTGAACTTCGTAAAAGAGCACATCGTTTACAGATTTGGCATTCCGCAGACGATTACTACCGACCAGGGAACAATTTTTATAGCGAAAGAATTCAAGAAGTTCGCCAAGGACATGGGGATAACTCTGATTCAGTCGTCACCATACTATGCGCAGGCCAATGGGCAGACTGAAGCTTCCAACAAGAGCCTGATTAAATTGATAAAGCGAAAGATCAACGAATACCCGAAGCAATGGCATGAGTGTTTAGCGGAAGCTCTGTGGGCATATCGGATGTCGTGTCATGGCTCGGTCAAGTGTGCGCCGTATCAGTTGGTCTACGGTCAGGAAGTTGTGATGCCCTGGGAGATTAGCATCGGCTCTCGGCGTGTTACGCTGCAGAATAGCATATCAGCCGATGACTATTCTTCCCTTATGAACGTCAATATAGAGGTTCTCACAGAACTCCGACTCTGGTCTCTAGAAAAGATTAAAGAAAATAAACCAAAAGTGGCCAGGGCCTACAACAAGAAGGTTAGGCCGAAAAATTTCCATGTCGGAGACCTCGGTTGGGAATTAGTGTTGCCAATTGGGACTAAAGATCCGGCTTATGGCAAATGGTCGCCAAATTGGCATGGTCCTTATCGCATAGTGGAGATGGCACCAGGAAATTCTTATCGTATGGAAACCCTCGAGAGGGTGAGATTCAACCGCAATGTCAATGGGAAATATTTAAAGAAGTATTACCGGAGCTTATGGGTGGGCTCGTGAAGCTATATCTGTCGACTGGTGCCAGGTTGATGTGTTGCCATCAGTCTGTGAACTCATAGGAAGGTAAAGTTGCCTCGATCTCGGAGGAAAGTAGAGCCGATGCAGTGTCATCGCCTCGAGATTAAAAAGAAAGAAGAAAGAAGGTTAGATATGGAAGAGCCGATGTAGTGCCATCGCCTTGAGGTCAAATATATATAAAAAGAGAAAAGGAGAGAGGGAGGAAGACAGTTATTAAAACGACAGTTGTTAAAACATAACCGAGCTGTTAAACTCGGGGGGCAGAGTTTTCAATACAGTAGTAGATCACTGGAGGAATGAGGAGAGAGCATCCAAAGCTTGTTGACGAATGACGTCAATGGAGGCAATCACAGCGCGGTCAAAGGCATCGACGCCTGGAGTTAGCTGGCTCTGCCGGTCCCGGAGTCCTACCAGCCGGGATGCTAGTGCTTCTTCCCGCTTCCGTTTTTCATCATCGAGGTGCTTCATCTTGACCTCCCTTGCGGCAATATCTCCTGCGATTACAGAAAGCTTTTGTTGGAGGCGTTGGATTTCTGTGGCTATCTCGCTGTGTTCCTTGGTCAGTTCCTGTAGCTCCAGGGACAGGGCCGATCGCACACCTTCATCGACCAAGGCACTTTTCTCTTGGCGCAGGATCAAGCTCTCTTTGGCAATTTCTTCCTTCAGGGCGCCTTCTTTCTACCGGGCTGCGATCCGTGCCGATGCTGTTGTTACCTCCTCTCTGTGATAACCAAGGTCTGCTGCGTAGTGGAGAGCTTGCAGGAGATCGGAAGGGAGGTACTCGGCGACTGCATCCAGGGCCGCGCGGAGGCTTTCTTCATGTTGGAACAGCTGAAGCATCGGCATTTCTAGCAAGCCTTTTATTTCTTTCAGCCAATCTGCAAGATCGGCTGGTATATCCTTTTCGGTTGAAGGACTTGGTACCGCCAAGGTCATGTCAGTTGATGGAGAGGCAAGGTCTGTTGTGATCGGCAGGTCCTGTTTTCAGGCATGAATTAAGATGTTAATACAAGGAGAAGCAGACGAGACCTTGAATTTGTTGTGACTTACCTCTACGGCTGGTGGTTCATCGGCCGGAGGATTGCTTGGCGTACCGGCTGAATAGCCGGTAGATGTTTCGAGCTCTGATGAGGATGCATCGGCAGCAGGGAGGTCAGGCACAGGATTGTCGATGGCTGAGAGCAGTGGACCAATTCTGTTCTCCAGGGGGTCATGCGCCTATAGAGTAACAAATCATAAGGAGGTCAGAATGTAAGACCAGCGGGCTGTTTGTTCTTGCTAGTATAAAGTCTTACCGAATCATCCTCGGAATCCAAAACTGGAATGATGGGAGCATGTTTCTTTGTCCCGGTAACTCTGGTTGTTCTGGTTCTTTTGGCCGATGCTGGTTGAATGGCATCGCGCCTACGTTTCTTCTCGGAGTTAGCCAGAAGGATTTTCTCTAGTGATGGAGCCTTTTTCCCGTACAAAGGTACTGGAGCCGTGGGCAGATATGTGAATGGCTCTCCGTCAGCGTTTTTTGGGACAGGTTTCTCTGCAAGCTGAAAAAAGAAATTATGTCAGCAATCAAGATGCAGTTAAACCTAAGGAGGATTGGATCGGCAAATTCACCTCTGCTGATGTCGGTATGTGTGATGGGTCGATGCCGATCAGAAATGTGCTAAGTGGGCCACGGAAGAGGTGTGCTCGCCAATATGACCACCAGGTGTCAAAGCCCTCGGATGTGTATGTGAATTCCAAATTATGAGGTATCGGGATAATCAAGTCAGAGAAAAGATTATAAGCCCGGATGATTATGAGGCGCTCTGTGAAGTCGGCTCGGCTTTGAAAGGTCTCATGGATTATGAAGAAAGGAGAAATTTGGTTCAGGCCGAGTTGACGTGCAGCAATAACCGGCTGGTAGGCTTCATAGCCGGTTTTGATGATTTTGTTGCTAGTGGTTATACTGACAGGTAAAAGGCAAGGGCAGATCATCCTGACATACAGGTCTCGGGTGTCGTCATCTTCGGCAAAGTCAGACAGCCTGAAGATGGTAGGGTTTTCAAAATTTTCAGGTTCAGGATAAGCCGAGAAGGAGATGCGAGTTCTGTCATCATAAAATAGCTTGAACCATTTAGCTGTTTCCTTCTCGCTTGCTTTACTACCAGGGAGTCGGTACAAGGCCTGTCCATAGGAAGTGCATCTGATGAGTTTGCCACTGGGGTCTGGGAAAGAAAGATTTGTCAGGCGTGGGAAGTCAGGGATGTTTGGGGCGAAGTACAGCTGACACCACAGTTGCAGGAACCACCATGGTCCTCCGGCTCTGATGCGATTACCAGAGAGAAGCCGGGTATTGTTCAAGGACAAGTGGCGATACAGAATGCCTAGGAACAGTTTTCCTAGCGCTATGGGAGTCCCTGAGGCCAGCCTGTTTGCTAGATTCAGATAATTCTTGGTGGGTGCCAGGGAAGACCCACAGAAAAGAAAGTGGTCTAGCCAGAGATTCAGGAATGCCGTATGTTCTCGATGTTCTACAGTGCCTTTTGATTTTTGGTGGTATGCAATGTACAGACTCTAGTTGCGGGCTGCATCTTTATTAACTATTTTGTATGTGCACTCTCCCAGCGTGTAAGGAGAAGGACAGGTGGAATGGATGTCGAGACCCAATATCATCACCACGTCCATCAAAGTTGGGGTCATGGGTCCACATCCAAACATGAAACAGTTCAGAGTGTCTGACCAGAAGTAGCCGATGGACCGCAAGAGGTTTTCATTTTTCTCTATTGGAGAAAGAGTTAGAGAAAGGGCATCGGCTATTCCTAACTTTTGCCAGTCAGCCATATGGTGTTTGGCTACATGCTCATACCAGTCTGACCAACCATCCATGGGGAATGGCCAAGCCCGTAATTGATCGGTCAAGAGATTTGGGTTGGGCGTTTGGGCCATGAATGGGTTTCTCTGTGTTTCGGCAGAAATCAGATCTAAAGGAGGTTCAAAAGAGTGGGGGCCTAAACTGCAGGAGTTGGGATTAGAGGTCGATGGGATTAAGATATCACTGGCCTGAAATTCGCAAAAGAAGAACCAGATTCGAAATTCAGAATATGAATCCTTCCTGATCGACAGGGAAGAAAGTCCAAAAATCTTACCTTTAGGCCGAGAAAGGGGTGGTTAGAGCCTGCCGGTGATCCTACTCCGGAGGATGAAGCCATTAGATTGATTAAGTTGATGGTGGCGGAGTTGCGCCTCTAGAACCGGCGACTCTGTTTTGAGATAGAGCAGGGAGGTTGTTGAGGCCTGAAGGGAGATTGGATTTCTGGGGTTTGTGAAGCGCAGAGTGAGTTCAAATCGCACTTTTAAACCGTTTGAAATGGGCTGTGAACTCTATTTCTAGAAAGGCCAACAAATTTATCGGCGTCGGATGGACGAGGTTGGGAGTCCGTGCCGCGCATTTAAGGCTCAGGGTGTTCTGTCTTGTCGATGCGTCGGTGAACCCAATGCGGTGCCATCGGACCCGAAACAAGTATAAGTCGCATCCGACTTGAAATAAGTATAAGTCCGATGCGATGCCATCGGGCCTAAAAATATATGTAAAAAAAGAGAACGTATAAGTAAAAAGGAAAATTTTCTTCAAAAATTAAGAAAAAAATAGATCTTGCATTGATTCGAAGGAAATTTTACAAAGAAAGCCGATTCAGTGGCTGTTAATCGCCCGTTATTCGGGGATTTTCTAAGTCCTATTCTACTTCGGGGATGCCGGTACATCCTTGTCGGAGTCGGCTTCGGATGCCTCATCGGCATCGGCTTCGTCGTCGGCGAAGCCATCTTCATCTTCGTCGGAGGAGGGGATTTTGGAGTCCGCCTCCTCCATGTCGTCGCCGCCGCTGCTTGTGGTCCTCTCCGTGGCCGAAGAGGAGGACGCGGTCGGGGATGTTCTCATCCTCGATGTTGCCGTGGCGTCCCACCAGCTGCAGTCAAAGCTGGGGGAGCCGATGCTGGAGCCGAGGAGCAGGTCCTCCTCGCCGCTGGTCTTCGGTGATGGCGTGGCGAGGCTTGGGGAGCTGAAGCTCCACGACTTCTTATCATCGTACCACGCTGGGAGCTCTTGCCATTTGAGCTCTGGTTGGTGTTCCGGGGTTGGAACCCGTTCTGGGGAGAACCCGGGGGGATATTCCGGGGTTGGTGGTCGGCGAGGAGGAGGAAGCGGAGATTTTGGGGAAGAGGGCGGTGTGTTGTTGCTACTGCAGGAAGAAGCCATTGGCGGATTTGGTTTAGAAAAAAGGATTTTTTGCCGACGAAGGTGTGTGTGGAAGCCGGGCGATGGCGACAGATTATAAAGGCACCAAGAGGAAGGTGAAGGGGTCTCGGGCTCGGTTTCCGATGAGTCGTTGACGATCAAAGAGGCGTTTTGTTTTTTGGAAGACTCTGTTTTCTGATTTCGCAATAATCATTATTGACGAAACCAGGGGGCATGTGTTATCGCCAGAATTTGACCCAATCAGACGTGGGCCAAATTGCGTTATGGGCTGGTTTGAGTCGTCCAAGGAAGTGGCGGCCGCAGTCCATATTGGAAGCCGATGGGCTTCATTTATCAGTGTAATTAGATAAATTAGTTTTACTAGCCTAGAATTAGCTTTTTTTAATTATGGATTGTTTACCAAGTCTACGGACTATAAATATGTACCTATTCTCATTGAATAAGGGAGATGACATTTATTTCCTCACAACGGGTGTCCTCACCACAGCAAACCTGGCGCATCGCCAAACCATAGCCTCCGAGGGTTTCCCGAGTAAGTGCCGTTAGGCCCCGATCGTGCAAGCGATCAGGGCACTTGCTCTTATCAATGGTAAAACTCGTACTAAGCGTTGTTGTTGGCGAGTTTTGCTAGTTATCCTGCATGTTTATCGATCTTTCGTGTATTTGTGCTTCATGTAATAGATCGGCTCGCATGTACCATGCCTCGTATGTCTTATCTTTCTTCTCATGTTCAATGTAATACGAGTGCATAGATCTACACATCATATGTAATTTGTCTCTCGCAAAGGTGCTGCATTGCGTGTCTGTTGTCGTTTAGCACGTAGTAGATCGGTTTGTCAAAAGGGTTCTCATGTGTTCGTTTTCCGTTCTAGTGTCGTAGATTACATTGAAGATGTTCCTATATTCGTGCACCGTGTTTATCTGGCCCTGGTAGTCCGGGACGTTCCTATATTTGTGTGTGTCGTTTATTTGGCCCTTTTTACTTAATCTTCGATCTAAAATGGTTTACGTTCATTTAATCCGTTTTGATAGATTGATTTATTACGTTTACTAGGAGAGTCCTTTTTGCCTACAGAGTCATCATAGTTTGCTTCGTATCGGCTTGTTTGCCGATACTCTGGTTTGCCGATCTGTGCGATCGGCAGAGTCTGTTTTGTCCGTTTGCAGCATGCTCGCCCGGAACATGTTTTCTAGTCGTCCGTTACAATCCACGACGTGCACTGCAACACGTGCAAGAGACTTGCCGATAGAACAGCATGTGCCGAGCACCCTGCCCGAAATGTCTTAGGATTAGATCTGTTCGTATGGATGGGTTTCCTTGGAGATTCTAGGCTATGTTCGCGCGCACTTAGATTAATTCTGGTTACGCGTAGCATGAGCCGATCTGTATAGATAGATTTGCTTATATGATGTTCGGAGCAGGTTTATTTATCTTATTTGGTGTCATTTCCTGCTTTATTCGTTTATTCTTCATTAAATGCATCTGCAATCGGCAGAAGTGCCGATATGCTTGAGGACGTCCCCCTGATCGGCTAATTTTGCCGATGCAAGACCCTGGGGTTGACAGGTGCCGATCCGAGCGATCTAGCAGGGATTTAACGTTTACCTTTGTTGTGACACAGGAAAAGTAGGAGGCAAAGTCGCACCACTCACCCCTTCCTGGCTGCAGGTCAAGCCAGATGGCACGCCCTGAACATCACCGAAGCCGAGTACGAGCCGCACTAGGAGAGACGAGGGTAGCAGCAGTACGATCTCCCGGCTCATCGTGTGCTGCACGCCGGATCTGCGTCCGTCGTTTTCCCGCGGCAACAGCAGGGCAATTCTCCGATCACGCACATGCACGCAACCTTCCTGGCTAGGTCGTCAGCCAGGTGGCACGCCCAACCACCACCAAGCCAAGACGATCGGCTGAGCTGTTCAGCTGATCGTGGGTCGCAGCAAGGAGGAGCGATCCCTAAGATCCACATACACCTCCCGGCCCTATTGTGTTGCATCACCAGGGAGACCCCCCAACGGTTTCCTGGTGCAACACCATCTAAAAAGTCTAAATTTCCCACATTTCCCATTATAATAACTACCTAGTAACCACGTAAGTTTACATGTTAATTAATCACTTATGCAATTGTTGACAAAAATGTCCCCCCCAAATGTACACCAAATATGCAGAAATATGCTATTATATTTTTTATGCATACAAAATATGCCCATATATGTTTCTAACTTATCCAGTTCTACCACTAAAATACATAAAAACTAACTCAAAATAAACCTATAATGTATGCCACCGTATAGACCAATTTTACATGCATGTAGGAGTGATGAGTATATGTTTATATTGGTAATCATGAAAATGTTCCTTTAATGAGTCGCATGCCAATGATGCCTTTAATTCATTTTAAATGATATTTGTGTGCCATCAAAATAAATTGTGCAAGCTCTTACTTTTGATAAATGTACACAATTTAATTAAACAAATAATATATTCCCGTTGACAATTCAATTACTTGCCTTATAATTTTATAGAAAAATAACATTGGTGTACATATATTTATTGCTAAAAAATAATTCAACATTTTGTGCATTGCTTATGTAACTAAGAATGTAATCTAGGACTCAAAATCCATACAACAAATGCTTCATTAGAAGCACAATAAGCATTACATAATTTCAACTTAACATTTGTATTAAAAAAAACATGTGAATTGGGCCTTTTTCAAATTTCTAAAACAATATAAATCAACCTTAACCTATGCAAAGCTAGAAAGGCACAATTCACCAACCGGCTAACTTAAGCGACCTACACAAGCTAGAAAAGATACTTCTAGGTGAAAAGCTAAGTTATGGTCTCTAAGATCAAGCACATGAAGAATTTCAATAAAGTGAGTGCTTGAATGTAAAGAGATGGACAAGAGACAGCCGGATTTTTTTCCCGTGGTATCGATGTGTTGGCACACACCCCTAATCCACATTGTGACACTCACAAAGAGTATTGTCACCTCCCAAGTCACCAAGACGAGGGCGTTCACTAAGAGACTACGTTCGCCATCTCCGGCGTGGTGGAGCTCAAGCCACGTACAAACTTCTTCTTCGAGCTCCCACAACCAATTGGCAAGCTCCGAAAGAAACACCCCGATCACCAAGATCGCCCTAGGTGATGCCAATCACCAACCGTCTGTTTGGTTGAGTGGATGGCTCCAACCAGGTCGGAGCGAACCTTCTTTTCAAGCGTTTGGATGGAGAACGGAGGAGGTTGGAGCCGCTCTGAGATGGAATATTCGCAACATATGCGGGTTGGCCCTGTCCGTCAAAATCTGGCGGACGAGTTTGACCCGCGCGGGTTCCGTCCGAGCAGAGACGGGTGACGTCTTCTTCCTCGCGTGAGACATCGACGTGGAGGCCGCAGCGGCGGGGCGCAGTTCCGAGCAGAGACGGGGCGGCGGGCGGAGGAGGCCTGCGTGGTTGAGTTGGCGGAGCGCAGGCGGCGGCGGGCAACATCCGGCTGCCGGGACGGGGCGAGGCGGAGGGTCGGGGCGAGGCGGCGAGCTCTGCCGCCGCGGTCGGAGGAGGCGAGCTCGGCCGGCATAGGCCGCGCAGCCCGGCCGGCGGGGGGTGGGGGGGTGGGGCTGGCGTAGGCGGCCTGCTGCGGCGGCCGGGCGCAGGCCGCCGCCCGCCGTGGGCCGCGCAGCGCGGCCGGCGGCGGGGGGCCGGCCGGGGGCAGGGGACCGGGCGAGGCCGGCGGCGGGGGTCGGCGGGTCCGGCGGGGGGCCCGACGAACTGCGCGGCAGCCCCCCCCCCCCCGTCGGGCTGAGGAAGAAGATAAGGGTTAGAAAAAAAGAAAAAGAAAAAGGTGAGAGGTTGACAGGTGGGGTCAATTGGTGGCAAGTGGGACCCTCATTAACGGTGTTATCATGCCATCCAATCCATATTCCCAATTCCTTCAACCAAACATGAAATGGGTTCACTCTGTCCCCAAAATCAGAAGTGCAACCAAACAATGGACGGGTCGGCTCCGTCCCTAAAATCCGGGTTGGATCCAACCCAACCCATTGATCCCGCAACCAAACACACGGCAAGAGTAACAAGCTAGGACCTTCACTTGAGCAAGAACCAATCACCAAGAATGGATGCACACAAGCTTCTCCCTACTCAAGTCCTTAGCCTTGCTTCTTGAATGATTGAATGATCAATTGAGTGGAATTTGAGGCTCTAAGTGTCTCTCAACAATAGAATGTGTGTATGGATGTTCCCTGGTGTCAAGAGATGGTAGAATGAGCCATTGGAGGGGTATATATAGGCAGCTCACGCGGATAGAGCCGTTGGAGAAAAGCTGCCAGAAAAAGTACGCAACGCCGGTTAATCCGTCGGACCTCCAAAAGTCATCGTTGGTTCAACCGGTGAATGTAAACTGCCTTTTTGAAAAACTAGCCGTTATTGTATTGGCAATTTAACCGACGTAGCATCAGTTCAACCAGTGAATGTAGTTGTCCCATGATCATCTGAAAAACCAACTCTCTGGACAACTACACCGATGTTAACTCAAATCCATCGTCAGTTTAACCGATGAGTATAAACTCTGAAACTCCCGAAAAACCAACATTCTGGACAACTGCACCGACGCTAATTTCAAACATCGTCGGTTAAACCGGTGAACTCAATGTCCAGGCTTCAGTAACTGCGTTTAACCGACGTATAGAAAAATGTTGTCGTCGGTTAAACCGGTGATAAGACTTTTTCTGATTTTTGTCTGTGTTGATTTGAGTCTTGAATGAAATCCAATTTTTCTTGAGATATGAGTTGAGTAACACTTGTTTGAGCTTCCAAGAACCTGAGTGACCAAAGTGTGCATCCATTTTTGATTAACCATGTCCATGCTCAAGTTATTTGGCCTTAACCCCTCTTAATAGTGTGACCTCTACAAAACTATAAAACCTATACTAACCTAAGTGTCCTTCTCAACCTTGTGACACTTAGGACTAGAAAGATCCTTAGTCTTGCTATATACTTGAGTTGAATACCGAGATCGCCTTTTTGAATAATGAAATTGAGGGGCCTCTTTAACACATGATCCAATGAGCGATAAGATTTCATTTTAGCTGCACAAACTCATTAGTCACAATAATGGTTGTCACTAATCACCGAAACATACTTTAAGGGCCTAGATGCTTTCAATCTCCCCCTTTTTGGTGATTGAGGACAACACACATAACTTAAGCGAGTAAAGCAAGAAAGATTAACGTGAAAAGGAAAGCTTACTCGAAAAAGAAAGCACAAAGAGCACGAAGGCTCGGACATAATTCATAGACATGTCATAAAAGAGCAACACGCACAAGATTCAAATATACATGTCCATAAACTAAAAGCCAATAAAGATACATCAATCAAGTCCTGGCAACTACGATCTCTCTGCTAGGCTCTACCCTCCCCCTGAAACCAACTCCCCTCTCTGACTCCCCCTAACTCTCTCCCCCTTTGGCATCAAAGCACCAAAAAGGCGAGCTACGGGTCCTGCTATAGAGGCACGGCGAGGAAGCGGTCCAGGTCATCATCGTCGTCGTCAGACGGAGAACCCTCTGTGACAGACGGGAGCTGCGGGTCCGAGCTGACTGGAGGTGTCGCTGTCGTGGAGGCTCTCGTGCTGGCACTACCTGGGAGGGGATCCGTAGAAGTCATAACCGGGTCAGCAGAAAAGGTGTCAGCATCTGAAGTAGTGACTGCTGAAGCTGCCGGCTGCGTCGACTGCGGTGGTAGGGACCCCTCTCCTGCTCCTCCCCCTAAAGGTGCTGCCTGTGGTACTGTGGGGAGAGCGACTGACTGAACAGCTATCGGACAGTCCTGAAAAAGCGTAGTCGCTGGCAGTGGGGAGTAAAGCAGACGACCGGCAGACCCAAGTAAGGCAGACATCGAGAACGTGGTCTCCGATGTCATCGAGGAAGCTAGGGTTGGAGCTGGAGTTGGAACTGGAGTAACGGCAAGCGGAGGTGCTCCAACACCCTGAAGTCCTGGCTGCTGTGGGGCGAGTCTGACGTGAGTGTAGAGCTGGGTGATCATGCCGAATATCGCCATCATACCCTGCTGCATCTGCTGCAACTTAGCGTCTGTCCTCTGGGTGACTCGGTCAAGAAGGCCGACAAAACCCTCCGCGGCTGCAGCACGCTCTCGGGCAGCCTCCCTCTGAATAGCTGCAAGCTGAGCCTCATGGGCTCTCCAGGCCTCCTCCTGCTCCTGTCGGATCCTCTCTGTCGCAATCCGATCCTCTCTCTGCTGACTGACCAGCTGCTGAAGGAGAGAGGTGAGCTTGGAGGGCTGTGTCACCTGGGACTCTTGAGACTGTGGTAGCTGCTAGTGATGGTGGAGGTGGCTCCCTGGACCCTCCTGCCTCGTGATCATGAGTAGCTGGAGCTGGTGGGAAGTACTTGTCGTCCTCGGAGGAGTCTGTCTCAATATCAGACCAGTGTATCATATCATCTCCTCCAGGGAGTTGTGCCTCTGCTGCTAGTAGTGCCTCATCCTCCTCTACCACTCGGGCCTGAACCTCTGCAGGTAGCTGTGCCATAGCAGCTCTATCGACCTGCCTGCCCCTCCACCGGTCCTGAGGTGTAGTTGGACGGTAAACAGAGAACCGGGGAGCCTCGTCCTGACGATAGACGTCACTGATCGGCGAGTCTGCTGCCACGATCATGGAGCAAATGTAGCTGATCCAATTGGCATAAGGAAACTGGCGCACGACTCCCATCCCGTCAGTGATCACATCCTCGATCTCAGCCAAAATAAAATCCACAATGTCAAAAGGCTCGTGAGTGAGGATGTGAAGAAGTAACAGCTGCTGCAGTACTGTGAACCCCTCTGGGTAGCCACTCCTAGGTAACAGAGTCCTCCGGAGGGCCATGTGAACTGTGTAAGCCTCCACAGTCATCAAGCTGGGGACCCTCCCATACGAAGCTGGGAATGGCTGGCGGAAGCACTGAGAGATCGCCTCGTGTGAAGGTGCAATCCCACCAATCATCGCCCTGCGGGGTGGATCTATGTCCCCGTAGACTCTCTCGTGCAGGGAGACATCGACCAAGTCAACGCCAAGGATCCCTGCGATCGTCGCCCTCGATAACTCAAAGACCTGCCCCCCGAACATGAAGTGCACTGCTCTGCGCTCGGGAGCTATCTAGGCTGTGGCATAGAACACTCTGACCTAGTCCTCTATGTATTTGTTATGCCCCATCTCCAGCAGCCTAGGCAGTCCTTTGAAGTGTGAGAAGTGCTCTATGACATCTGCCCCTCCTGTTGCTGTCCTCAGAGAGACCCAGTCGAGCACCCGGTGAGGGAATATTCTGTGCCCCCTCCTCTGATAGGTCTCGTAGAAACTGGCCTGTAGCAGTGTCCAGAATCTCATATCAATCCTGCTGTCACGGTTGACCGGGAAGCAATCCTCCTCAGTGACGCTCAACCTCAGCCTCTTGACCTTCGCTGCATTAGCCTTGGTCAAGTTCTGGAGCAGTACCCCAGGCTCTAGACGGACGACTGTGCGCATCCGAAACATGGCACGCTCGGCCTCTCGGGCCTCTGCTCTACGAGCTGCTATTGCTGCTGCTGTGGACCTGCGAGGCTCCTGTGGCAAGTGGCCGCCTCGAGTCCTCGGTCCTGAGCGACGCTCGGTCACTGGCGGAGAACCTCCCTTTGACGACTGCCGAGAGCGGCCAGACCGTCGTGGAGTGGGAGTACTCTACTCCTCTGACTCAGCTGACGGCTCCTCCTCAGACGAATCTCTCTCTGTCTGCTCTGCGGTGGCTCTGGTGGCTCTGCCAACTCTGCCCCTGCCCCTGCCCCTGCTGAGCTGCTCCCGAATCCGGAATGGTCGGGCACGTCCTAACGCCAGATCCTCGACGGCCTTGGCCACCAACTCGGCCTCTTGGCCTCCTTCTCAGCGCGCGTCCGCTTGCGGACAGGCTTCTCGACCACAACCTCCTTCCCCTTCCTCTTCTCGCGACCCATACTGACTGCGGGAGTGGTGGATGCGGTGCGGGTGTGCGAGAACGGGTGCGGCTTTTGGCTCAGGCAATTCGTGGAGCAGTTGGTGTGCGCGGCGAGGTTGCACGGTGGAACGCAAGTGGCGTGAGCAACGGCGGTGTGTGGACGTTGCGCTGGAGACGTGTGAGCAGCGTGCGCGGCGCGCGAGTGGGTTGGCACGTGAGTGGCGGTGCGGCGACGGCAAGGCGGCGCACTGGCTGCGGCTAGGTGGTGCGCGGGCGGAGAGTCACGTGGCGCGGCGGTGCGGCGTGGGCCGGCGGCGGCGGCGCGGGTCGGTGACTGTAACACCCTAATTTTTAAATTTCAGTATTTATTAATAAATTAATTGGCTGTAGTTAAATTTTCTAAGGTTTATTGTGTTTAGTTGGCATTTAATCTAATTTTTGTTCCTTAATTGATTAAAATTTATCATAGGTTTAAATTTTTGTTGCATTCATGCTGGTGCATAATTTTATTTGAGTGTGGTTTGAATTCAAATTCAAATTTGAATTCAAACTTTGTTTGATTTAGATTTAGAAAGGAGAAGAATAGGAAAAACAAAACCCAAAACCCAAACCCATAGCAAACCAAAGCCCAAGACCCAGCCTCTCTCCCTAGTCCGGCCCAAACCCACACTCCCCCGGCCCGGTCCGCGCGGCCCAGCTCTCCACCCGGCCCAGCCGAGCCTCGCAACGGCCCGCGTCACCCGCACGCCACGCCCGCCTCCCTCAGCCCAGCGGCCTGCTTCGCCCGCACCGCGCGCGCCGCCCGCTGACCAGTGGGACCCGCCAGTCAGCTCCTTCTCTTCCCCCGCCGCGCAACGGATGCCCGAAGTCACCGGCGAGTTTGCCGGGATTCTCATCCAGCCGCGCCCCGCCGCAATCCCCGCCTGGCCCTGCCTTTTAACCACCCAGCCGCACCCCCAGGAACCCCATCCCCACACCGCAGCGCCGCCCCTAAACCTAGCTGCCGCCGCACCGCCCCACTCCGCCGTGCCGCAGCTCTGCGCCACCGCGGCTGCGCCGCTCCGCCACACCGGAGCCCCGGCCGAGGAGCGCTCCGGCTCCGCCTCGACCTCTGGAGCGTCTCCGGGCCCGCTACACCCCCACCACGACCCCTGCTTCGACCACGCCGCCGAGCTTCGTCCGAGCGCCGCCCGGACCTCGCCGCCGGTTCCCTGCGCCGCGCAATCAGCCTCCCCAAGCCCTCGGTGAGCACCCCGTTACCTCCCGCTTCCTTTTGCGCTAGCTGGTGTGGCCCTTGGTTCTCATCTGACCCCTGGCCGCCGCTGCGGTCCGCGCCGGCGAGTCTCGCCAGGGCGCAGAGCCGCCGCCACCCTTGCCATCCACGCTCCGGCCTTTCCCGAACCCTGTCAACCCCTCAGGTGGTTTGTGCTTGACGCCTAGACGCCCCTAGACCCCAGCCCCGCTCAAAACCACCCCCGGAGGGCCGGAAATGGCGAACTCCGGCGAGCTCAGCCCGCGCCACCGCAAAACAGAGCCGCCGGCGGTGACACGCCGCCGCCCCCACGCGCCCAAACCCCCCCAGCCGCCCGATCTGGTTTCGACGCTCGAGATTAGATCGGGGTAGCATTAGATCTAAGCCACCAGATCTCAATCCGACGGCTGGAAATCAAAGGTACCGGTTCGGCCGGTACTTTTGCTAAAGAGCCCTTTAGTTTTCTGAGATTCAACCCGCAGTCCAGGCGCTTTCAAAAATATTTACAGTTGAGCCCAGTTTTTAGCAGATAACCCCCTGGCTTTTCTTAGAATAGAACCCGCCGTCCAGTTAGGGTCTTTTTACGCGTTGGCCCTCGGATCTTTCTGGTTTTTGCGTTCTAGCCCTCGGTTTTAGCAGAAAAGCCCCTGGAATCCTGTTTTTCTTACAAGTAAGCCCCTGAACCTTGTTTTTAGCCTAGATTATGCGTTTTAGCTCCGTTTTTAGCGTTCTTTATATCCACGCGATCGTTGTAACGCGTAGAATGGTTCTAGAATAGTTTTGTGCACTGTTTTTATGTATTGATGTACTGTTTCTTAGTTTTTATTAGTGATTGCTTGTATGCTTATTTTTGTGCATTGTTTTTGGCCATGTGATCGTGAGTAGACGTTGATCCATCTGAGGAGCCCCAGTATCAGTACCCGGAGCAGCATCCATCTTCAGAACAGTTTGAGCAGCAGGAGCAGTACGAGGAAGGCAAGTATAACATGAACAGCCTATCACTTTAATTACATTTTCATACTGCATTTTAATACTGTATGCCTATAAGGACATTCCTAGCCACTTTATATCCTTTATATATATCCTTTGGGTTGCATTTTGGTTAGTTGTGCTAGGTTGCTGCGCTATAACACACTCTGGTCCTTTTAATCAATTTGATTAATGGTTTACTTGAACTTAATTCTGAGAGTGGCACTCTGTGTGGCTTGAGTGGCTCACTTCTCGTTAAAAGATGTTTTTTTTAGAAACATGGTTTAGGGGGCCAGCACGGTGCTTACTGCCTGGTTGGCCACTCTCCATAAGGACCGGTTCATAGAGCGACAACCTGGGACAACAGCGCTACCACAAGGCTAGAATGGGATAGACTTGGCGTAATAACTAGATCTTTTTTGTTTGGAGTAACTTACCTGCGGGGCAAGAGTAGTAAGCTTCAATGGTCCCTGCTCCTCCGGCTTGGTCTGTGCTTGGATTGCGCTCCTGTGCTTGTACCCCCGGAGGTGGGCCCCATCGTCGCCGACCTAACTCTCGCGGTTACGCCTTACCAACGAGATTCTTTTTAAAGGCCTCGTAGTGAGTCGCTGGCCATCTCACCTAAGGAAGTGTGATGAACGACTGGCGTAGCTCACGACTTGTGGGTAAAGATGTGCAACCTCTGCAGAGTGTAAAACTGGTATACTAGCCGTGCTCACGGTTATGAGCGGCCCAGATCCTCCTTTTGATTAGTGAAGTTATCTCCTTCCGACGAGGGAGGTGCTTCTCGGGGTTTACCTTGGTGGCTTGGTTTTGGTTTGGTTTCTCATTAGTGATATGATTAAACTTGATTAATTACTATGTAACTGGGTTAATGGTAATTCATCAACTCGTAGTAAATAGCTTTAATAAAACTTTGCCAACACTTAAAAGCTAATGCAGTTGAGTCAGCCAGCCTAGAGCCTCATAGTTTGTGTTATACTTGTTGAGTACAAGTTGTGTACTCACTCTTGCCTCTTCTCTACTTTTTCTTCCTGGCTACGCTACTGCTGCTCAGTTCCCGCCGACACGAGGGAGTTCGTCCAGCGCTACCAGGACTACGAGGACTTCTAGGTGCTTCGTCTCCCAGTCGACGTCCCTGTGGCGCCCGGCTTCAGCTTCGGAGAGCTTTTATCGTATTTTTGTACTTCGCTTCCGCTGTATCAGACATTTTTGTCATTATTGTAATAAATAACATTCGTATTTCGATTTATTATGTCTTATTCGTGATATGTGCTATGATATACTGTTCATTCTGTTGTATATACGTGTGACTTGATCCTGGCACGTATATGATTGCTCGGTTTATGTTCTTTTATAAACCGGGTGTTACAGTGACGGTGCGGGTGGCGGCGGCATGAGATGTGGGTGTTGGGCGCGAGCGCGAGGAAGAAAGCTGGAGGCGCGGGCGAGAGACATATATGACATGTGGGCCCACGATTTTTCTTAACACCGGTTAATCCGACGCTTAGGTTTTGAACGCTGGTTGAAATGTCGGTTCAGTTATCCTGAGACTTAGCATAAATTCTATCTGAACACCGGTTGAACCGACATTACTGAAAATGTACTCACCGGTTGAACGTTGAAATCGTCGGTCGATCTTTAGGTCTGAACGTTACTTCGATCACCGGTTGATCTGACGCTCGGAATTTATGTTCACTGGTTGAACGTCTGAAGATCACAGAGCTGAGGTTGAAACTTATTAACGCCAGTTAAATCGATGGGTATACTCCTTGAAATGTCGGTTTAACCGATGAAACCCAAAAACCCTCACTCAGCTCACTCTTCCATCCCAAGTCCAATAAACTTACAAGATTCGAATAAACACAAGTTTATGGACTAGCATAGGCGACCTTTCCCCTCAAAATATTATGGCACACTAGCCTAGTAGTTTTTCTTTTTCAAAACACAAGGGAAAAACCGCGAGGCAAGATAAAGAGCGAAAGAAAATGTATGAACCATGTCATAGGAATAATGAAGATAGAAACTTCAAATTCATTGTGACATGATCCACTAGGCATTAACGCACCTAATACTTTGCTCTTTTCACTTCTCATGAATTGAGAGCTTGCATATGAAACAAATCTTATTTTCATCAAGTGAGCTCCTTTGTGACTTTCTAACGCATGCAATGATAGTGCAAGCTATAAACACATGCAAAAGAAAGATAGACATGAGGTGCACATCTATATGACAAGGAATGCATAATAAGAAATTAAAGCTATACTTGTCAAGTTTGAACTCATGGGAAGCTTCTTCATGATGAGTCATTCTACAAGCCTAGAGGAAAACAAGAAGACCACCACCTCTAGCTAAACCCATGCTCATCAATATCTTACCATGGTTAGACAAGCACCTAATATGTATGCATTTTATATGACATGGCAACTTACATGACGTTTGCCGCGTCTAGAACATTAAGCTCATTTCTTAGCCTAATAAAGGTACTCTCATCTAAAGGTTTTGTGAAAATATCTGCCAATTGCTCCTCGGATCTCACACCTTGAAGAGATATGTCTCCTTTGGCTTCGTGATCACGCAAGAAGTGATGATGAATATCTATGTGCTTAGTGCAAGAGTGTTGAACTGGATTTTTAGCAATTTTTACGGCACTCTCATTGTCACAAAGGAGTGGGATCCTACCTAGTTTCACACCAAAGTCCAAAAGGGTTTGCTTCATATATAGGATTTGGGCACAACAGGCACCGGCCGCTATATATTCCGCTTCCGCGGTGGACAAAGCCACAGAATTTTGCTTCTTACTCGACCAAGAAACTAGAGAACGCCCAAGCAAGTGGTAACCCCCGGAGGTACTCTTGCGATCAACACGGCTTCCGGCAAAATCCGAATCCGAGTATCCTAAGAGATCTAAGCTAGCGCCTTTGGGGTACCACAAGTCTATGCTTGGGGTGTGCTTGAGATACCGAATGATCCTATTCACAGCCGAGAGGTGTGACTCCTTTGGGTTTGCTTGAAAGCGGGCACACAAGCACACACTAAACATTATATCGGGCCTAGATGCGTTAAGGTAAAAGCAAAGACCCTATCATAGAGTGATAGAGGGATTGATCAACCGGTTTACCGTCCACATCCAAGTCGAGATGCCCATTAGTAGCCATGGGTGTCTTGATCGGCTTGCATTCATCCATCTTGAACTTCTTCAAGATATCTTTAGTGTACTTTTCTTGATAGATGAATGTCCCTTCTTTTAATTGTTTAACTTGAAAACAAAGGAAGAAGGTCAATTCGCCGATCATGGACATCTCGAATTCCCTAGACATCATGGTAGCAAACTCATGGCTTAGTGCATCGTTAGTTGAGCCAAAGATAATATCGTCAACATAAATTTGACAAATGAAAAGTTCCCCGTTGATGTCTTTTGTGAACAATGTGGTGTCCACCCTCCCGATCTTGAAGCATTGCATGATTAGGAAGTCACGAAGGCTCTCATACCAAGCCCTTGGAGCTTGTTTGAGCCCATAGAGTGCCTTGTGCAACCTATAAATATGGTTATGATTCCTCGAATCTTCAAACCCGGGAGGTTGCTCAACATAAACAAGTTCATTAATAAAGCCATTTAAGAATACACTTTTCACATCCATTTGATATAATTTGATATTATGATGTGAAGAGTAAGCAAGAAGAATGCGGATGGCTTCAAGTCTTGCGACCGGAGCAAAAGTTTCGCCAAAATCCAAACCTTCAACTTGAGAAAACCCTTTTGCCACAAGTCTTGCTTTGTTGCGTACCACCACCCCATGTTCATCTTTTTGTTACGGAAGACCCACTTGGTGCCAATGATGTTCTTGTCTTTCGGAGGAGCTTCGAGGACCCAAACTTCATTGCGGGTGAAGTTGTTTAATTCTTCTTGCATGGCCATCACCCAATCCGAGTCCCCAAGTGCTTCCTCTATACTAGCGGGTTCAATATAAGAAACAAACGAGTAATGTTCGCAAAATGAAGCATGTTTGCTAGATGATCGAGTTCTTACTCCCTTGGAAGGACTACCAATGACTTGATTAATTGGATGATCCTTGGTGATGCGTCCATGCTTCACTAACGGTACATGCGTGGAGGCTTGTTGAGGTGGATCATTGACAACTTGTGCTTATGGTGGAACACTTGGCTCATGTTGATCTTGTACTTGGGGTGTTGATGTTGGGACACCTTCTTGTGATGGTGGATCATCTTTTTCTTCATTTTTATCCACTTGGGGTGCCATGGAGGTGTTAGGTGTAGACGAGGAAGGTCCTCCCCCTTGATCATTGTTTTCATGCACCTCTTCCGGCTTGATATCCCCAATGGACATCTTCTTCAAAGCTTCCTCAATTTCATCATCACCTACATTTTCATAGCCAACGACCTCCTCTTAGGAGCCATTAGATTCATCAAACTCCACATCACATGTTTCTTCAACTAACCCGGAGGTTTGATTGAATACTCTATATGCTTTGGAGTTTGATGCATAACCAAGAAAGAACTCTTCATCACACCTACTTTCGAACTTACCGAGTCTCTTCTTCTTATAAATGAAGCACTTGCACCCAAAGACTCGGAAGTAGGATATGTTTGGCTTCTTCCCCGTGAGGAGATCGTATGGTGTCTTCTCGAGGAGTCGGTGAAAATACACCCGGTTGGATGCATGGCACGCCGTGTTGATAGCTTCCGCCCAAAACTTCTCGGACGTGCCATAGTCATCCACCATTGCCCTTGCTAGGGTGATTAAGGTCTTATTCTTCCTTTCCACCACTCTATTTTGTTGAGGCGTGTAGGTGGCGGAGAATTCATGCTTGACACCCTCTTCATCGCACCATTCTTCAATTCTCATATTTTTGAACTCGGTGCCGTTGACACTCCTAATCTTCACAATGGGGGAGTTGTACTCCCTTTGAGCTCTTCTTGCAAACGTCTTGAAGACTTCCGGAGTTTCACTCTTATCGCCTAGAAACATAACCCAAGTGTAACGTGAAAAATCATCAACAATTATTAGGCAATAGAGGTTACCACCAATGCTCTTGTATGTAGTTGGACCAAAAAGATCCATGTGAAGTAACTCGAGCGGCTTGGAGGTTGATAACATCGTCTTGATGGGATATGAGTTGCAACTTGCTTCCCGGCTTGACATGCACTACATAGTTTGTTTTTGTCGAAGGTGACATCCTTCAAGCCGGTGATCATCCCTCTCTTGTGGGCTTTCTTAAGGTTGCTCATGCCAATGTGAGCAATTCTTCTATACCAAAGCCATACAAGAGATTACTTGGTGAAGAGGCATGTCATAGAGCTAGCTTGCTTTGAAGAGAAATCCGTCAAGTAGATGTTTCCATGTCTAAACCCCTTGAATACCAATGACTTGTTTTCTTCATGAGTTACTACAACATCATTCTTGTCAAAGGTACACGTTAGTCCAAGATCACATAGTTGAGCAATGGATATTAGATTAAAACTAAGAGATTCTACAAACAAAACATTAGAAATTAATAAATCCTTGGATATAGCAATTCTACCCAAACCAATTACTTTCCCCCTTGAGTTATCACCATAGGTGACATGTTCATGATCGCCGGGATCTTCAAGTGAGGTGAACATGCTATCATTGCCGGTCATGTGTTGAGAGCAACCGCTATCAAGTACCCAATGTTTTCCACCGGCTTTGTAGTTCACCTACACACATGAGAATCAATTTTGAGTTTTTGGAACCCAAACAAGCTTTGGGCCTTGCACATGAGTGACAAGAGCTTTGGGGACCCAAAGTTGCTTGGGGAGCTTCGTCTTTGCCTCCCTAGTGAGCTTGCCAATGAATTTGGCCTTCACCTTGCCCTTTACCTTACTCAAGAGAAAATAATTATTTTCAAACATAGATGAGTAATTTTTAGGTAAAGTAGGGAGAGGACGAGATGGCAAGGGACACTCCCTAGTGTGGTGCCCGGTGACTTGGCAATGTTGGCAATATGAGCCAACTTCCTTGATAAAGCTTGTCTTGATCTCCGGAGATGGAGTGATGCCTCTATTTGGCTCCGAGAATGATCCAAGACCTCTCTTGCCAAAGTCACGGGCATTGTTGAAGAGAGTCTCCTTGTGCTTGTATTCTCCTCTTGAGAGCTTATCCACACTAATCTTGAGGCTTGCCACTTGGTCCATCAATTCCTTTTCCCTAGAGGGCACAAGCTTGGTCAAGACATTAGTAGCATTGTCATCAATGAGCAAGTCATCACAAGAGGTAGAAGCATTGACCTTTACCACATTTTCATTGATAGAGTTCTCAAGACTCGGGTCAATGGCTTCATAGGCAAATTCAAGTTCTTGATATTTGTGAGCTAACTCCCTATGCTCTAGCTTGAGTTTCTTATGACTCTCCTCAACTTGCTTAGCAAGTACAAGTGAATCATTGTGCTTTGTGAGCAAGTCATTGTACTTGACAAGCAAGTCGGAGTGAGCTAGCTCTAACTTGGCATGAGTTCTCTCAAGTACCTTGACTTTGCCTTTTTCCCTCGTAATGACGGATGTATACTCATTGATGAGGTTAGAAAATTCATTAGGATCAAACTCATCATCACTATCACTATCCTCCTCACATACCTTAGTGTTACCTTTAGCCATGAGGCACATAGGAGGATGAGATAGTGGTGGTTCTTCATGAGTAAGAGCAATGGTGACGATGTCTTCTTCTTCACTTGAGTCTTCACTTGATGAGACATCGGTCACCCATTTTTGTTTTTCTACCAAGAAACTTCTCTTGGTGTTGCCTTTCTTCTTTGGGAAGAGCTTGGTTTTCTTGTCATTTCTCTTCTTCCTCCCAAAGTTCTTGTGCTTGATCTTCTTCTCTTCTTCTTCATCATCGCTTGAATCATGGCGATGCTTGCTCTTGCTCTCTTTCTTTCTCTTGTCCAGCTTGGGGCAATTTGGAGAGATATGTCCTTTTTCTCCACAATTGTAGCATGTCTTGTTCTTGATATCTCCCCTTGGTCGGAACATCCTTCTTTTGGGGTCAAAGTTGTAACCCTTCTTGTTAATCTTGTCGCTCAAGCGTGTGAACTTTCTCATCATGAGAGCAAGTTCTCCATCATCTTCATCATCAGATGTGCTATCATGATGATCATCCTCTTCATCGCTTGAGCTAGATTCTTGCTAGACCATCTTGAGCTTGCGGGGCTTGTTGACCTTGGTTTTGAGAGCAATTGATTTGCTTGTTGTTGGCTCTTCGGTCATACCAAGAATTCCCATTTCATGAGCGCGGATCTCGCCCACAAGCTCTCCCACTTCCATCTTCTTAAGATCCTCCTTTTGAAGTATAGCATTGATAATGTTGTATTTGGGCTTCGGAATGAGCATGAGTATCTTCCGGTTGATGGAGCCACTGTCAATTTTGGATACATCAAGTGCATTAATGTCCTTGACAATGACATTCAAGCGAGAATACATTTCATTGCAATTTTCATGAGCTAGCATTTTAAACGCATCATAATTAGCTCTAAGCACGTGATATTTTTGCTCACGAACTTTGGCAGAGCCCTCATGGATTTCTATGAGATCTTTCCAAATATCATATGCTAGGTTTATACCATTAACTCTAGCAAAGACCTCCTCACTAATGGCTTCGAAAATTGCATTTCTAGCCTTAGCATTCCATTTTTGTTGTTCCGGGGTGAGATCTCCGGTGAACCCGGTCTTTCTGGCTAACCATACTTCGAGGGAAATCACATCAAAGTATGCGGCCATGCGTACTTTCCAATACGCAAAGTTTTTGCCCTCGAAGTGTGGGGGTGAACCACCCATCTTGGCCATAGCTCTAGGCGGTGAAGCCTAATGATCCAAATGAGCAACGAGGCTTTGATACCAATTGTAAGGATCGATGGCCCAAGAGGAGGGTGAATTGGGCCTTTTTCAAATTTCTAAAACAATATAAATCAACCTTAACCTATGCAAAGCTAGAAAGGCACAATTCACCAACCGGCTAACTTAAGCAACCTACATAAGCTAGAAAACATACTTCTAGGTGAAAAGCTAAGCAAGGTAGAGCTAAGTTATGGTCTCTAAGATTAAGCACATGAAGAATTGCAATAAAGTAAGTGCTTGAATGTAAAGAGATGGACAAGAGACAACCGGATTTTTTCCCGTGGTATCAATGTGTTGGCATACACCCCTAATCCACGTTGTGACACTCACAAAGAGTATTGTCACCTCCCAAGTCACCAAGATGAGGGCGCTCACTAAGAGTCCATTCGCCATCTCCGACGTGGTGGAGCTCAAGCCACGTACAAACTTCTTCTTCGAGCTCCCACAACTAATTGGCAAGCTCCGAAAGAAACACCCCGATCACCAAGATCGCCTAGGTGATGCCAATCACCAAGAGTAACAAGCTAGGGCCTTCACTTGAGCAAGAACCAATCACCAAGAATGGATGCACACAAGCTTCTCCCTACTCAAGTCCTTAGCCTTGCTTCTTGAATGATTGAATGATCAATTGAGTGGAATTTGAGGCTCTAAGTGTCTCTCAACAATAGAATGTGTGTATGGATGTTCCCTGGTGTCAAGAGATGGTAGAATGACCCATTGGAGGGGTATATATAGGCAGCTCACGCGGATAGAGCCGTTGGAGAAAAGCTGCCAGAAAAAGTACGCAACGCCGGTTAATCCGACGGTCCTCCAAAAGTCATCGTCGGTTCAACCGATGAATGTAAACTGCCTTTTTGAAAAACTAGCCATTATTGTACTGGCAATTTAACCGATGTAGTATCGGTTCAACCGGTGAATGTAGTTGTCCCATGATCACGTAAAAAACGAACTCTCTGGACAACTACACCGACGTTAACTTAAATCCATCGTCGGTTTAACCGATGAGTATAAGCTCTGAAACTCCCGAAAAACCAATGTTCTAGACAACTGCACCGATGCTAATTTCAAACATCGTCGGTTAAACCGGCGAGCTCAGTGTCCAGGCTTCAGTAACTGCATTTAACCGACGTATAGAAAAATGATGTCATCGGTTAAACCGGTGATAAGACTTTTTCTGATTTTTGTCTGTTTTGATTTGAGTCTCGAATGAAATCCAATTTTTCTTGAGATATGAGTTGAGTAACACTTGTTTGAGCTTCCAAGAACCTGAGTGACCAAAATGTGCATCCATTTTTGATTGACCATGTCCATGCTCAAGTTACTTGGCCTTAACCCCTCTTAATAGTGCGACCTCTACAAAACTATAAAACCTATACTAACCTAAGTGTCCTTCTCAACCTTGTGACACTTAGGACTAGAAAGATCCTTTGTCTTGCTATACACTTGAGTTGAATACCGAGATCGACTTTTTGAATAATGAAATTGAGGGGCCTCTTTAACACAAGATCCAATGAGCGATAAGATTTCATTTTAGCTGCACAAACTCATTAGTCACAATAATAGTTGTCATTAATCACCGAAACATACCTTAAGAGCCTAGATGCTTTCAACATGTTTGTGCTACATTCGATAAAAAATTGATGAAATCTGAAATATATATTCATACATTATTGTATGATGTATTTAAGCTAAGTTTTTAACAAAATACAATTAGAATAAATAGGGTGTATTTGATGGGAAGGAGAAAAACTATAAATTTAATTACAGTAGCTCATTAATTTATCACAGCTAACATATAATACAAAGCATCTAATATGCACATTACTTTAGCCAGCACACATAGAAACAAAGAAACAGAGGGAGCATATGTGTTCTAGCATCAAGTAGTATGCATGTACAACGGCATGTAACTTCAATTAGTTATAGGTACTGAATTTCCCCACAAATGTCTAATGCTTATTTTTGTTGGGATTCATATAGGAGCTGATTTTATAATCCAACACTGGTGTAACACTGTACTATGGTCTACTACTAGAGACACTATGGGGCTGTTTGGTTGCCTAGCCAGCAGCCTGGCCAGGCCACGCTAGGACGTGGCCAGTGTTTGGCAAAGCAACCCCCTCTCGTAGCCCGGCCCCGAGTGTGCAAGGAGAGCCCCGCGGGGTGGCTCTGGGAGAACGGCCGATTCGGCCTTTCTTTCATGGCCAGGCCAACTTTGGGCTCGCGTGAGCCGCGTGTGGCCACCCTACGCCCAACGCCACACGCCCCGGCGTTAACTCATTGAGAATGAGCGCGCGGCCGGTTATCTAGGTAGTGTTTGGTTCAGGGGACAAAGTGGGATGGGACGATACGAACCCACTTCGTCCCCTGTTTGGTTTTGGGACAATAGGGACGCCCCGTCCCCAGAGAAAGGTGGGACGAATCTCGTCACCCGCTCCTCTGTCCTCTTGCGGTCCTCGGGCTCTGCCCCTGCCGTCGTCTCCAGAGGAGCGCGAGGCGTCGCCGGAGGTGAAGGAGAGGCGCTACTGGACGGGACGGAGCGCGGGACGGGACGGACGGCCGCTGCTGGAGGTGAAGGAGAGGCGCGTGGTGGCGTGCGCTAGAGCTGGAGGAGAAGCGCGGGCGGCCACCGGAGGAGGAAGGACGCAGGGAGGCCGCTGCGGGAGGTGGAGTCGGGCGGCGTCGCGCGAACGGAGGCAAAGTCGGGTGGCACGGTGCAGACGCGGCCGGAGGTGGCGTCGGGCGGCGTCGCGCGGCCGGCGGAGTGGGGCGGCGCCGTGCGGCCAGAGGTGGCGTCGGGCGGCGTCGCGCGGCCGGCGGAGTGGGGCGGCGCCGTGCTGCTGGAGGAGCGGGGTGCCGCGACGCGAGGCGTTCGCCGCCGGAATGGAGCGGCGTGGCGGTACAGGCCGACGGGAGATGAAGGTGGAAGAGAGGCTGACTGATGGGGTCCACACGTCAATCTTTCATCCTATTTTATTCTCGTCCCTCCAACCAAACGAGATTGGAGATCGTCCCATCCCCCTTTAACCAAACACTGAGATGAGATGGGATAGATTGGCACCGTCCCGTCCCTGAAATCAGGATGGTCCCATCCCATCCTATTTCGCCCCCGAACCAAACGCTACCCTAGCTCATTCGTGGGCCACCAAAGTTCAGTGGGCCGTGCTACCTCGCAGCCCCGAGCCCGGTCGAAGCTTCTGGCGACGTTGTCCGGATCTACTCCCCCACCCTCGACCCTCCCGTCGTTGGCCTCGTGGTTGCGGCGGCGATGAGGGGCTCCACAGCTGCTCTCATGGCGGCGGCGCTGCTGATGCTGCTGGTGTCGCCGGCGCTGCTGATGCTGCTGGTGTCGCCGGCTGCCCCGGACACGTACGAGCAGGAGGCCCGCCGGATGTTCGTGGAGTGGAAGGCCAAGAACAAGATGACCTATAAATACGCCGGCGAAGAGGAGTGCCGGTACGCGGTGTTCAGGAGCACCCGCTGCCGCGTCGCCCGGGCCAACGCCGCCGGGAGGACCCCATCCGGCCTCAACGGTCTCAGCGGCTACGTCAGTGAGGAGGTCTTACGTGGGCACGGGGTCCGGACGGGGGAGAAATCGTACGAGGAGGAGACCCGCCGGATGTTCGTGGGGTGGAAGGCCAAGTACGGGAAGACCTACAGAGACGCCGGCGAGGAGCTGTGCCGTTACATGTTGTTCAAGGCCAATCGCCGCTTCGTCGTTAAGCTCAACGCCGCAGCCGCCGGGGAAACAGCATACGGCCTCAACCAATTCGGCGACCTCGCCGACGAGGAGGTCCGTGGATGCTACGACGGGCGCGGCGAGGAGATGGGGGGAAAGCTCAGCGCCAGGTGCCATGAGAGGCTGATTCAGTCCCAGGAGGGAAAGCTCAGCGCCAGGTGCCAGGCCGCCGTCGCAGGGGACACCATCTATGAGAGGCTGATTCAGTCCCAGGTAATCATCTTGCTGGTTTTAATTTCTTGGGGGAAAAAGAAAGAAATTGTCTCGTGTGGTGTGGTTGATTGTACACATTTGCAACAAATGGGGATTGTGGATTTTGTGCGACTAGTATATCCTGCTCCAACGTACTTGTCCTGTAATTATGGATTTTTTTTGGTCAACTGCAGTAGTTTCGGTATCCATATGAACACAAGTAGGCAATGTCTTCTGCCTGCATTGCTGCCGGCATGCCTGTGCGAGGTCGAGAGAGTTCGCGTGATTTCGGGTCTACACGAATCGGGCGGTGATCAGCATTCAGAACCTGAATCGTCAAGCACCGGATCGCTAATTACGAGATTGATGGATCGGATGGCTTGTGTTAACGGGTTGATGTGGATATGCTCTAAGAGCCTGGAATGCACGGCTTTAAAGTGGAGAGATTTTTATATATTGGTAGGATTTGTTAGCTGATTATACAATATTCTAGAGCTAACCACAAGTATGTGAATATTTTTATTAATCTCTGGATATGATTAACCTAGCAGTTCATTTTGTATTACTACTAGTATATGGTAACTGCAATACCTTCAATTTCTACATGGTTTTACCGAATTCGTTGTATAATTGTGTGATTCTATTATCCACTTGAGTACAGTATGGAAGAGAATCAGTGGTTTGGTTTTATGGTCAATGAGTGTTATAGAAAAACATATTCTTTTGAGTATGTTCATCAAACATGGACATTAAAATTTCTCAGCATTTGGACTGAGATAAGCTTAGCCGAAGAGGGGTAAAAAATTATAGTGTGCTAATGGTTGAGAAGCTGGTAAATCCATAAGCCGTTTTTCTCCAATTGATGATCTAAATTCTAACCATCTGCTGTCATTTGACATGATGCTAAATAGCCTTGTGGTCTTGGAAACATCTTAAACCTGAATCTCGTGTGGATTCTTTTGGTTAACTGCAGTAGTTTCGGTATCCATATGAAGACAAGTAGGGCATGTCTTCTATCTCCAGATCAAACGGAAAATTGCTGCAGTTTCGAGCCCATATTTCAATTGTGAACCAGTTTGTAATGTGCAAAGAATCATGTGGCATCTTGAGATTTTGAGTAGTGCCTTGGTGGGTAGACAAGGGAACAATTATTGATCCTTTCATAGATAAACAAATAAAAAGAGAAATAATACAATTTATTTTTTATATTGGTAGGATTTGTTGTCTGTCTATACAACATTCTAGAGCTAACGACAAGTATGTGGAAATTTTTATTAACCTTTGGATATGGCTGACCTAGTAGTTCATTTTGTATTACTACTAGTATATGGTAACTGACATACCTTCAATTCCTAGATGGTTTTACCGGAATTTGGTTGTATAATTGTGACTGTGTTCCTGACTGAAGTACAATATGGAAGAGAATCAGGGGGTTTGGTTTTATCATTTATGCTCAATGAGTGTTATAGAAAAAACATATTCCATCAAACATAGACATTAAAGTTTCTCAGCATTATGGTTGTAAATCCATAAGCCGTTTTCCTCTAATGGATGATCTCACCATCTGCTGTCATTTGACATGATGCTAAATAGCCTTGTGGTCTTGGAAACATCTTAAACCTGAATCTCGTGTAGATGTTTCACAATCGTATTGGTATCAGCATCAACTCAGTGTCATCACTGGCATAAAACCTCCTTGTAACTCTTATTCATTTAAAAAAACTTGTTTTATATAGGTTTGCCGGTGCGTTGCTTTGGAACTGAAACAAACAGAGTCTGGAGGTAGCGTCATTCCTGGAGATGAAGCACACATGTGGATCTGAACGTCACTCCCATTTGTTGCCAGACAGCCAGAGAATTTTAGAATAAAGATGTTGCTAATGTAATATGGTAACTTTGAGATGAAAATGTATGCATTCCCAACCTATGATAAAGATCGTTCTGATGTGTGTTTTCGGTTGTCCGCTATGTCAAACTGGCGGGCCTAGTAGGCCAGCCGTTCCATCTATGTCGACGTGGTGACTCTTGGGAAGACCTCTCCTGCAGTTGTTAAAAAAAATCATGGGCCAATTTGAAAGAATTGCTGTCTAATTTAATTTGCAACTCATAGTAATATATTCTTATTTGATTGTTGGTGTGGTTAAATAAATCATTTCTTGGGCACTGCTATATTGAGATACTATTAAAGTTTGAGAAACTGTGTCAAGACTGAAGAGGCCACAAAAGAATTAAGTCCACTGTTTCAATATAGCAGGCCCGTGCCTCCTCCGCGTTGCTGACGCCGGCAGCGGCAGGCGGGCCATTTGTCCCACACTTCGCCTCCAAGAAAGCGATCGAGTGGCCCTTTGTTCTGCTTGATGCGCGAAGCAAAGCAATGGCGCCCACGGTGCTGACTTTGACCATCTGTTATTGAACGCCACTCTGATGCTTCTTTTTCTCACGTCAACATTTGCCCCCAGCAAACTCTCACAGGAACACCGAGCGACGATGCGCAGAACTTTAGTGCAGGACAGAAATTCAGACGGATTTGCTGTTGGAGATCCACACATATCAGAACTTTAGTGTTGGACAAAAATTAAGTCCATTCTCTTTCTTTCCCCTTCTCCCCAACAGTTCCCGAGAAGGCGAAAGAGGGACGGAGCCAAATCCGGCGTCGATCCGCCGGATTCCCCTCGTCGGAGGCCGCTCCGGCGGTAGTACGGCAGGGGAATCGGGCGGATCGGCGGCCGGCGTAGGTTTAGCTTCTAGTTTTAGGGTAGGACTAGGTAGCTAGGGTTGCCGGTGGGTTGTGCGTCACTGCCTCCGTTCGTTCCGGGTGGAGGTGTCGAGGTCCGATCCATGGCGGCATCTTTTGCTTCCGACGGCCTTCGGGCTGGCGGAGGGCGGTGTTTTCCTGGGCGACGTCTCCGGCGGCGGTGTTGAAGACGGCAATCTTGTCTGCCTCTTCTTCTCCTCGGCTGGTGCCTGCTTGTGGTCTATGTTTCCCGGCGGCGCTCGGATGAGGGAGACGACGCCGTGTTTGTGGAATAAGGTACTCCAGGCTTCTCTCTTCTTCGTCGTCGTGTGCTCCGGCGGTGGCGTTGGGTCCGTGAGTCCTTGTATAGGAGTCACCCCTCTTTCTTCCTCGTTTGTTGGTTTGCTCGTTGCTTTTCTTTGCTTGCTGCTGCGCTTCGTTTCGGCTGGGCAAGTGGAGGCGAGCGGAGGGTTCAGGTCGAGGATCATGACGGCTGATGTGTGGTTACTGAGGATGTGCTGCAGCTTACCTATGATTGGTGTCTGGTTTTCGATCTGGGGATCTGTTGGTGGATGGTCGCCGTCTCGTTGCGTCCTGCGAGCGGAGAAGCACCGGCGTTCTGGCGAGAGGAGGAAGACGGTCAGTAGTTTCAGTTTGGACTGGGTTGTAATTTCCTTAATCTTCTGGGTCTTTGCTGTAAGATTTGGATGTACTGTGCTGGTTTTTTCCTTTTTAATATATGGTGCATCCTTTTCTCGCAAAAAAAAGAGCATTCGAGCAATAGAGACTGGATCATGCAGAGATACTTGAAAAATATATACACACACTATAGACAGGTCGGAGATCTGCTGCATCCTGACTCTGTATCATGCAGAGATACTCTGGATCATGCATCAATTGCCTCCCGGCCATCACGCTGCATCTTCTAGTTGTTCAGAAATTCAGATAGATTAACGTCACAGCAAAATGTAAGCAAAACTGCGAGCGCTGCAGCTGCTTGTATATACTTTCCACATCAGACCAGTTGGGCGTTTCTGATTACCGCTTCTCCAATGTAGCAGGTGTTTCAGGCAGCATTCCCAGTCACAGAAGGGAGAAAGAACCCAACAAGACAGAAAATACATTTGCAGATGCAGTCAAATTTCAGCAGCAACCATATGCACTGTACAAGAGATGAAGAAAAACGCAACATCGATGAAACGACTGGATTTTCATATTACCAGTCAGGCCATGATACTTCTCATAAATATTAGAGATACACAGACACTCAAGGTCAAAGCCTCAAAGCTCAAAGGTGATGACTGATGAACTTGCACTGCATGGCTTATCTCCAGAGGGACTACTCATTTCAAACTCCACTCTATAAACAGTGTTTGCTACAGTACTAAACAATGTTGCTACAGTACCCCCTCTCCTCACGCTGCAGTGATGCATGGCTACTCAAATTCTCCCCTCTGGAGAAAGTACGGATCCATGGCAAGTCAGAACCACGATTCTACAGGATGCACTTTTTACACCCACTCCAAGTGCCATCGCGACTTGGCGAGCAGGCACCGCCTGGACGCCTAGGCTGCTACTAGGCGTCGCCTAGGCGACAAAATTCCATGGCGAGCGCCTAGGCGACGCCTTTGAAACACTGCTCCAAGTTATGGGAATTTATCAAAATCACATAAAGAGATGATCTTGAGACGCCAGTATTAGAATGCGCAGGCAAAATCACAATTGTCATTCTGAGATATAATAACAGATTAAGATATCAACACCCCCATAACAATCACCAACTGCCCCACTTGCAAAAAATAATATGACAGCATAGCTATAGCATGTTACACACCCAAGAAAACCAATATCAGACATCGTGCTCAGATCCAACCACAGACACAGCATGGTAATTACAAAGAAATCGCCATTGCAATTGACTAGATACCATCACCAATAGCACGCCCCAATCAAATCAAGCGATGCGGACGTAGGAGCGGGCCGTGTGGAGAAGAGGATAAGGCCAAGGGTATTTTCGTCTCATCACGTCAAAAAACATCCGTAAAAATATTGTATGATGCACAAAATGTTAAAATGGCATTGTAGCGTGTTGTGTTTATTTCATAAGGACATTCAGGCGAAGCCCATTTGAACGATGGCATTCCAGCGACGACTAGTTTTGAAGATGGCGAACGGGCAAATAACTCCAAAATTTGACGCGGCCACGTTTATTATTTTTTTTTTGGATGAGTTGGAAAGACCCGAAGGAGGATGATTGCACGGCGGCGGTTTGTGTTGTGCTTGGCTGGAAAACAGAAAGGAACGGGGGGCTCTGTTTGTGTTGGGGGAGGAAACGGTCCACGATTTTAAGCACAGGCTTGCTTCCTGGCAAAGCACCCGTTGAGTTGCTTTTCTATTCCGGATCCCCCGTTGACTTTTATTGCAACGCAAATCGTGTTGACGTCACGTCATGCTTAACCCCGAGTCTTGAGACTGAGTATGTATACGGATGAGTAGTTACATTTTGGACGGTATATTGACAGTTCAATAGATCTTGTGTCTAAATTAATGTGCAAAACACGGAGAACACAGACAATGAGAAGTGTATTTTGCACCATCTTTTAGAAAGGAGAAAGATATACTGTCTGATCTAACACCGTGTTCGACTGGTCTGCAGCCCTCCAGCCCTATAGTATTTCTCTCTCACACCACTCCAGCTCCAGTCTCCAGCCACCAGCCAGGTAATAGTATTTTTCTCTCACACAACTCCAGCTCCAGCCTCCAGCTCCAGCCTGCCGAACATGGTGTAAGTTGTCTAATCCAAAGTGGTTATAAGATGGTTTTCTTATACAGTTATACTTTCGTTTAAAAAAGGTTTATAGTATAGTCTGCTAATCTCTTTTGAAAATAAAATTTACCTTTGTATCTTATATCTATCCAACAACAGTCTTCTCATTTACATCTCGCTCTTTTTGGTTGTTCCATTACCTCCCCTTCTTAGGCGTGTGTAACGGGCACGTGAAAAGGGACTCTGGATCCGACCGTTGAAGGACCTGCTGACAAGGTGACAATGGCTAAGCCGTACTGTATATTTAACCGTTACACGGCCTCCTCCCTCCGCTGGTGACACACGCCTTAGGCACCACCTAGGCACCTACCACAGACACATCGCTTCCTCGCTCCACCCTCTTGCTCTAGTATTGCCTCCTACTTTAGCGTGGCCGTAGCCTTCAGCTCTATTTGGTAGAGGTTTTTTCTGCTTAAATAAGCCGGAACTAGAAACCAAACAGTACGTTTTTTTTTCTAGCTTATCCTGGCCGCGCTTTTTTCCACAATATCCATTCGTACTAAAAACCTACCGGCTTATTTTGACAATGCCATCCGCTTATTTATACGGCGGTGGAAAAAAAATGCGAGCAGCAGAAGCTGTTCCAAACAGGGCCTTCGTTCGCCACTTATGTAGCTCAATTTCATCCTCATTCATGGGAAAGCATCATAACAAAAGAGTGTCATATGCACATTGCAACACCCGTCGGCCTGGATAAATTGTTGTTGGTGTTGGGTATTGGGTTCTTTTTGTGATACTAGAATAATTTTTCATAAAGGTATAGTAATTTTCTAGTGAATAAAAAACATCGTTCTTTTGATCCAGTTATATTTTGACGTGAAGCTTGATTATTTTTCTTGAAGATTTAATATGTTTTTATGAAAGTGGAACATTCTCGTCGAGTTTTCTTTTCGTCGAAATCCAGTTCGGACGCTTAGTACTTGAGTTATTATTGTTCAAATCTTCAAAACTTCTCTTTTTTTTCTTAATTATGGATACTAGCACGGCCATGCACGAGAAGGTGCTCTGTGACCCAGGAGGCCAGGAACAATCGAAAGAAGGTAGTGGAGTGGATGATAGAATTGCAATTTTTCACCTACTAGCCAGGGGAAGAGCAACAACAGGAGTTGTAGGGATAGCTGCTTCATGGGCCATCTACCACGCTTAGATGGGCTGGTATTGGCCCATCCATTTGCACCGTATGCTTTGTCATTTTTACTTTGAGACTGCTCGTTTCAGCATTATTTTCACCGCAACGCGACACGTAATAGAGATTTGAAGCTTCTAGATTCTTACGCTGCTCAGATCTTACGGCATGGAGCCAACCAATATATTGTAGCGTTGCGGCGCGGTGTAGTTGCCTCTCAACCGAGCACTCCCTTTCCCAATTCCTATCCTTACTAGTTGTCATTTTTCAGATCAATGCACTATTCTGGCGAGCAGAAACTGATCGATCTGTGAACTGTTTTCTCCGTCCAAAAAAAAACTTCAGCATTTTTATACTTTTTTAAAGTTCGACCAAATGTATATAAAAATTATCAACATTCATCACACCAAATATATATATCTTATTTATGCTATAGTGGATCTACTAATACTCATTTGGTGTATTGATTTTCCATTTAATACAGATTTCTAAGATTGACAATATAAGAAATAAGATTAGATTTTGTATAGGTATTTTCATAGGATACTTTTCTTCATTTAAGTTATATATAGTCCATGTGCGAATGGAAGTACGTACAAATCGTAACCCGTAACATAGGCACAAATCAATCATATGTGAAACACTTGTTTATTTCTTTGCGAAACACAATATATACGTAGACACTCAAATACGCATATACAGTCATCTTTATAAACACAAACACGCCTAATAGCATATAGCGGGAATGCGGGATACGCTTATTTGTACCACATGTACGCCGAAGAGTACTGATATTGATGGTACACCACACCACATAATACTTGGATAAAGAAATCGGTAGGTTGCATTGCATGCATGCAGCAGCCAGCAGCAGCAGGGCACAGGCAGAGCCGCAGAGGCACCACTACAGAGAGATACTCCTACATGCATGGACTACACTGGTTGGGGGAGGGGGAGGGGGAGGCAACCGTCGGGACAAACGGAGTGGCGCATAGCATCAGCGGCGAGCGGCGGCACACGCCAAGGCCAGGCGCCTCCTCCATGTCGACCTCGTGAACCCCCTCCGGCAGCGACCAGTCCAAGTGGTAGAGCAGGCCGACGAGCGCGAGCTCCATGCTGGCGAGCCCGTAGTTATGCTCTCCCGCGGCACCAGCAGCGGCGCCGGCGGGTGCAGCCGCAGCGCCTCCTTGATCACCAGCTTCAGGTACCGGAGGTTGCTCGCCTGCAGCTGCAGGTCGCCCTCCGTCACCACTGCCTTCCCCTGGAACGCCTCCCGGATCTGACCCTGCAGCTTCTTCATAACCGATGGGTTTCGCATCAGCTCCGACATCCCCTACTCCATTGCCGATGCCGACGTCCCCGTCCCGCCGGCAAACATGTCCTGCGTGCGTGCGTGCGTGGTTTGCGTCAATGACACACGGACCTATCACCTACTATATGAGAGTCAGACTAAGCAAACTGCTAATTAATAAGACTTATTACCAGTATGATGGCCTTGATCCTGCTGTTGCTGAGGTGAAAGCCGAAGCCGCCTTTCTCCTGCAGGCCGATGAGCACGTCGACGAGGTTCTCTGGGCAAGGCAAAGCTTGCCAGAGCGGAATTGGCTTGCTTGATATGGCAAGGAAAAGCTTGAAAACACGGGCAACGAGGTGAACAACAAAGCATCCAAACACTAGGACATCTTGCTTAGCCGGGCAAAGCAAAGGCTAGCAAGGGATCCAAAAGGACCCTTAATTTAATTTGTGGTCTCGCGGATTACATATTATGTGAATTATCTGTACTTTTACACTAGATTCAATTTCCAAAGATTCAAGAGAAAAACCACGTTTCAGATATTTTTTTTTTCTGAAAGGAAGGCTAATTACATAGGAGTAGTACTTTGCTGCGGGTACCAAATCGTCTCGGGTGGGAGTACGAAGGCTAATTATGACGCAGGCTTGGTGGCATCAGACGAGGCCCCGGATCGCACACTAGAACTTTCCGGTCCAATCCGAGTTTGATGTGGCCCGATGGGCAGCCCAGCCGAGCGGCACGAGCCAACCCTAGCAGGTTTTTTTTTTAATATTTTTTAAATCTATTTTTACAGCGAATTGGCTTGTAGTCCAATGGTAAGACGGTCCAGTGGGACGCTACCCATCAGAGTTCAAATCCTAGTGCTCGCATGTTTTTCTGAGATTTTTCAAATCCTGGTGCTCGCATGTTTTTCTGGGATTTTCTTAGGATTTACCGGTGTTACACGTTAAGTGGTAAGCGACGTTCCCGTCGACGACGAGGCGCAAGTGGTGACTTTGGGAATCTTAGGATTTACCGCCGTTGACGACGAGGCGCCAGTGATGACTTCGGGAATCTTCAGATCTGCTGGTGCTCAGTCCTTCGGAGGTGCTCATAGGGGTAGGATTTGCGTACGTGTATTCATAGGGTGTGAGTGTGCATGCGTGTTGTGGGTATCTTCGTTGTACTGTGTAATTCTAAAAAAAATCTTTTTTACAATTTTGGTACACATTTTTTTACAGAGATTCCTTACGTGTAGGATTGTTTAATTGCCAGGGAGAGATATTATTGCTTTTGTATAAAGTGCTACACAGAATGACTACAAAAGATTATGTAGTAGGCTAGTAGCAATTGAATTTGCGTGATGGTTTGTAAATAAGTCTATAAATTATTGAAGTTGTCATCATTGCGAGCATGCTAGTCGGAAAACATGGACCATATACTCATGATTCTGTAAGCACAGTTTATAATTCATTCTAACAGATAATCTGCTGTACGATTAAGTTTCATTCACTGCCAACATACTATTAGCCAATTTGTATGGATGATCCCTAAAGTAAACTAAAGTTGTATTGTGAATATAATGGAAAAATCCGGGAAATGTATCTCCTTGACAACACCAGATGATTCCAACTTACCATATACTCTATACACTAGTAGCCCGTTATCCAGGGAGCGACACGTGCCCCTGTGGAGGCGGACGCGCGACGCGGCCCCTGGATTTGGCGCAACCGCCTTAACTCTCCTTCCGGTGGGGCCCAGCGGAACCGAGTTCACGAGACATCGCCGCTTGTCCCTCCTCTCCTTTTCAGTCTTCTCCCTCCTCCCCTTTTCGTTCTCGCTCTCGGCTCGTGGAGTTGGGGACCGAGGGCGGCTCCGGCGGAGGAAACCAGCGGCGGGACCCCCGTCCGGCCGCCGTCCTGCCGGCGCGCTCCAGCCGGACCGCGAAGGTTCCCCTGCAGCGCCTCTCTTCTCTCCGTTCTTATGGTGAGCCCCAGATCTGTGCGATTCTCCCACCTTGGACTCCGTCGGAGGGTGCGTTTCTTCTCCCATTTTTGTGCTGAAGCTCGCGTTGCTGGTGTATGCATCCCCTGCGCGTTCCTATGATGGGCGACCTCTGGTGGATGCAGAACATTCAGAGATAGCCGGCTGGTGGGCTTCGCGTAATCGAGTGTACAGGCGAATGGAGATGGCAGCAGACATCCTTCGGTAGCGCTGCCATGACGCCACAGATGTTCCTGTCGCCAGTTTCATCCATCTGCTTCGACCCCTTCTCTCCGTGACTCCGTCGCCAGGTTCAGCTGATGATGCTGGTCAGCGCCATGATTTTGATGTTAGACGACCAGAATTGGTTCTTATCCAGCGGTAACTGTGGGAACTCCATTATCGCGAACCACCTGGACCCCGGTGCTACAGGTTCATGATCCTCTTTGTCCAGGAGACCTCTCAGGCCCTCAGGGACTCACCAGTGCGTAGCCTCAGCTGCTGGCCTGGTGCCCATGTAATGGTTTGTGTTGACACTCAAAATTGGCATGACCTGAAGTAGGCAAGATAAAGGCCAAAATAGCCAATTCAATATTAACTCTTATTATTTTGCAAGTTTGGCATATATGACCATTGTGCAGGATATGGAGATCGTTTTGGGATATTCTGGATATGATTTTCATTAATGAGACAAAGATGGGCACAAAAAGACATCAAGATGAGGTCAAATCATGGGTTTTAATGCACCAAGACGAAGCCCTCGTCGAGACGATCGAAACGGACATATGGATCGCCTAATTCGGAGTCTGGGTGTAGGAGTTATGGCACCAGGAAGTTCGCCTATCTGGGCAAAACCGGTCTGACCGGATTTGGGGACCGGTCTGACCGGTTTTAGCAGCACGAGGAGTCCGGTCTGACCGGATTTAGGGACCGGTCTGACCGGTTTTTAGCAGATTAGTCCGAATTAGAGTTGTAATTTGATTCTAGGTCGGTTTGTAACATATTTTTGACCTCCCACGGGTACATACCTTCCCACCCTATAAATATAAAGGGCTATGGCCGATTGAGACACACCCAATCGAATCAATACAAAATACATCTACTTTTTACCTCTAAACCCTAGTCTTTTCCAATCTCCCTTGCTGTCCATCGTGATCTCCACGGTCATTGATGGCATCCTAAGCTCGCTGGTCGACCTAGGGCACGTCCGGCGACGGTCACGCCCCGACGGGGTCCCTCCCGGGCGAGAACTTCGACGGCCTTTGCTAGTTTGCTCGTAAACTAGTCGTTCTTCGTCACGTAAGCGCGTTGGTTATCCTTTGCTGGTTTGCTCGTAAACCTTGCCGCTCTTCACCACGTAAGTGTGATACTTATCCATCGAGACGACCGATTCCAGCGAAACCCTAGAAACCGGTCTGACCGGTTTGCTCAACCGGTCTAACCGGTCCGTGTGGCCTTGCTGCTCTTCGGTCCCTTTGCGACTCGCACGTTCGAGTGCTCTCGTGTGTTGACCAAGATTTGCGTCAACAGTTTGATTGGTGATTGCATACTTGAGGAGGGGTCATTGCAGGGAAGGTGATACAGAGGCTATTTTGGAGAACAGAACATCATCCATGTACGTTGTACTGTTCTCTGAAACTTACCAGCGTGCAATTCAAATCTATTGCAGACAAATGTTTGATGACATTCCTTTCCAAATGCTATCTGAAATGGAAATAGTTGCAGTTCTACTGTCGTATATTCATATATTCAGAGCATTTTCTAGCCCTTTATCTACGTACATGCCCGTTGTAAAGTAGCAATTCTCCTGGTCATTTTCCCCATTCGTGCATATCAGAGCATCTGGGCCACTTTGATGTTGGCTGCTTACATAACTACAAACTGATATGTAGTATATAAGCCACCCTCTGCTTCATTACCTAAATTCTAGACTACTATCCTTCTCTGAATTTTTAGATTTTTTACATGTTCGACTTCCTGTTTTTTGGTTCGTGGATATCTCTTGATAATTTAAGGTCTGTTTAGTTGTTTTCCTTTTACATTGACTAATGTTCTGCAAAGGGTAGAATTAAAAGCAGATGAGAGAAAAATATATCGAAGTTTCTTTTGTTGCATATATGACAGATTAGTTTTCTCTGAACTTTCCCTTCACTGCCTAGCCTACACGTCTTTGGACCTCTTCATATCTTATTCTTTGATTTCATTATCTTTATCAGCAAGCAAAGAGCTACGGTGCTATGTTTTCACATTTCAAATGGACCGGTACGTGCATCACTTCTTGATTTATTGTGGACCCTGCCATCCTGAAGCCATGGTCAAGCATGCAATGCAACAAGTTTCTTGATTGTCTTACAATCGAATCTTTTTCACTCAAACTGAAACAATACCACAGCTTCGTAACTGCCTGATGAAAAACACTCAGTTTATCGCCTACTTATTTCTTCGTTTCCTTTTGGGCTGCCAATAGAAGAACTCAATTCTTTATGTCCACTAAACTTACAAGATTGCTATTTGTCTGTCCAAAACTAAAATACAATATCTTCCTCAACTGTTAATATGCAGGGGAATTGTAGGGCAACAGAAAGGCAAGATTTGAAGCCATTATCCTCCTTAAGGAGGGGAATTATAAAAGTAACCTAATACAGGCGCGGCGTAGTGCGCCATCCATCCTAGTACCCATGATTGCACATAGCCTAAGATATTTCTAATCCTTTGTCACTTCCTCTCATACATTCGGTTTTTAGCAATTTCTCCATATTAAACCTAACCGGTGGGCCTTGCAGATCAGCAGCCGCAACTTGGATAGGGTACGAAAATTGAAAAGTGGCATGACAAGATTGACAGCGAGAGTTCAGAAGGTCTGGTTCCTGTTTTTTGTATTTCATTTGGTTTGCTACCTGTACTTTTTTCAGTAATTTTTTAATATATTTTCTTTAGAATGGAGATAATCTGTGTTGTTCACTGAGTTCTGAATGTCATTTTGCAATCTCAGTTCTCCTGCTTTGCGGAAATTTAGCTCTGATAATGATCCATGTTATTGTAAGATCTCTGTAAGAGGCTCGACAGTGAGTTGTGATGGAAAGTAGTTTTTTTGCCTCTTGGGATTGAGAAGCTTAGATCGGCTTTAAGGACATATTCCTAGTTCTCTTTGGTTATGAGTTATATTGGAACAGGAAATTTATCTTTTTTTGTAGTGGGTTTAATTTATTCAAGTCAAGAAGAGAAGCAAACATCTAGATGCCTGTTATGAGGAAGAGTGCTGCTAGAATGATGTCTGCTCGACAATATTGAGTTTTTATTTTTATTGAGAAACAAAGGGCACAACTCAGATTCTGCCTTGTTTTGAATTGTCATGGTTCCGTCATTGTTTGCCTTAAGTGCTTCATGGGGTTGAACCCTTTAGTTTCCTTCATAATATAAAATCTAACCTACAAATGAACCAACAAAAATTGGTTGGGCTTTCTGAATAAAATATTCATAATGAAGCCATATATTAGCTAATTATTTTATTATGTTTGAATCTTCCATTTGTGTTATTTTCTTCTGTGACATCAGCATTCTTGTGAATAGTGATAGACTATCAGCCTATTTGGTTTTGTCCAAATGAAAGCATGACAAATATTCTCTATCCATATATTGGTTCCCCTGTCAGTGGTTCTGGTGGGCCAAATTGGTTCCCCGCATCCCCAACTATTGGTTCAAAAATATCAAGAGCAAGCAGAGCCAGTGCAGCTACTATACATGGAAATGAGAATGATGTGGAAGAGCTAGAGATGTTGCTAGAGGTCCGTATTTTGCTCCTTTACCTAGATGCCATAACTTTTCAATTGTCATAATCATCGGCTGAGCGCTTAGGGCTCTTCAATTTGCAGGCATATTTCATGCAAATAGATGGCACATTAAACAAATTGACAACGGTAAGTTAACACAGTTGAATCTAACTTCACAATCACCAGAGCCTGCCCTTATGCTTCTGTTCATAAGAATGTAGTTTACATTTCTAATACCAATAGAATTTTTAGGGTTTAGCCCTGTGTTGATGTTGTATTTGTCTGCGACACCTTTTCAGCTGAGAGAGTACATTGATGACACAGAAGATTACATCAATATCCAGGTAATATTTTCCTTTATAGATGCATACTGCCTTGTATGCTAAATTACTCAATAACCATTCAGTTTCTAATTAATTTTCATTTTATCTTTCTCTTTCTATTTTGTTGTGCAGCTCGATAACCACCGTAATCAGTTGATTCAGGTAATTTCCAAAACATGGGGCCTTATCATGATACTTTTTCCTTGAGATGCAGAAACTTTAATAATACACAATGATCTTAGACAAGTGAAACTTTAGTAGTTTGATGTGTAACAGCGGCACTTTAGTAATTTACTAATTTGATGTGTAACAAGCATGTGCTGGATGAGCGTTCCATTCCTATATTCTTATCACCAAGCAAGCCTTGACTAATACTTGTTTCATTTTGGCACTAAGTGATAGACTAATACTTGTTGCATTTTCGTACTCTGTGAGTAATTTTTCCCCCTTTGGTCCTTTGCAGCTAGAATTATTCTTGAGTTCGGGTACCGTCTGCCTGTCACTTTACTCGTTAGTTGCTGGAGTCATTGGTATGAATATACCATACACCTGGAACGACGGCCACGGCTATATATCTTCAAATGGGTAAGTTACCACTCACAATAGGACACCTGTATTATGATAGGCTGACTGTTGATTTCTAATGTTCTGCTTGCTGCTACTTGTTCCTCCGGTGACAGGTGGTTATCGTATCAGGGCTTTTTTGCGCCTTTATCTTCGTCTCCATTGTTGCTTATGCGAGGCACAAGGGTCTCGTTGGATCCTGAATAGCTGAAATAACCGCAACTTGCTTCCCTCAATTGTAAATTTGAGCTAGACAGCATCAACTGTGCGGGGGTGATTCATCTCTTGTACCAAATTCGGTAGTATCAGATTGGGGATGTTGATAGGAACAATAATAGGAAAACAGTTAATGCAAAAGAAACATGTATTATGATTGTCTCCCACGTGGTCCTTTCATATAGTTTTTTTATAACTCACTAAAAATTCAAAATGTATGATATTGACTAGGTAGCTCTTTTTGAAACGATTTTCTAAACTACGTGCCTGCATTCTCTTTCACTTTTCGTTTATTACTCCCTCATTTCACAAATATGGAAGAAAACAAAGGAAGAAATTAAAAGGTAGAATAACCTGCTCGATTCATGTCTTTCCTTATTAATTCTAAAACAAAGAAAGTTAAAAAAAAAGTAAAGTAACATGTGTGCGTGGGTATAAAATGAGGTGAAAAATAAAGGATCAAAGGGTATGAATATTTTTCTTCCATTGGTTTTGGATCATTTCCAACCCCTTCTACCTGCGCAGCGGGGCTAACCGAGGGGTGCACTAGGGCCATAGTGGATAAAACATATTTTTTTAAAAACTTGTTCTTTTATACGGTGGATACAAATGTATAATGCGGTTGATTTTTTCAAAAACTTTGATAATTTATTGTATTTAAAGAATTGTAAGTCACTATGCCATTTATTTTGTTGTGATTTGCTTTATTACTAAAGATAGCTTGAATACGATTTGTATTTCATGTTTGAATATTTTTTGAACATAATTATGATTAAAGTTGTAAAAAATCAATTACGTCATATATTTGTGAACGGAAAGAGTTAATTGTAGCAAAGGTCACTTAAAAATGATTTGCTATATGCCTTAGTATATGTTTTACGAGGCGATGGTTTTTTTTTTGTTCATCCTGTACTGTTTCTGTAGGTATTGTTCTGCCGAAACTCATTTTAGCTTCTCCTAAAAGAGAAACGTGTGAATCGAGTTTTGAAAGTTTTTTAAAAACATTATAGGTGTTGAGCCGTCTTCCACCGGTTGAGAACCTCTCGTTTTCATCATTGTCAGTCAATCATATAAATATATAATAATGCCAATGCCAACATAGGAGTACGTAGTACAGAAGATATTTGTGAATTGTACGTCAGCAGGACGAACTATAGCAGGCAGCTAACTAAAGGCCCAAGGTCTCGAGCAGGGTTCACCTTACCGGCAGTAACCGGTTTCCCGCCGTTTTGCGGTATCGGGAAACCGCCGGTTACCGGCCGGTAACCGCTAAATACCGAGTGAAACATAAATTTAAATTCAAAAAATCGGTAACCGCTGCTTACCGACCGGTAACCGCTGTTTCCCGGTTGGTAACCGCTGATTTGTACAGGTAAACATCGTATGACGTGGGAAATTAAAAAAATTTGGCAGCATTTCCCGGTAATTTGTAAATGTCATTACTCATTGCACATGGTATATATCAAACAATTGTATAACATTCACACATACATAGAATAGAAGTTCATATCCATATAAATAGAAATTCACATCCACAGGCCATATAGATCATCACAATAATAGTCCATACAAATCATCACAATCATAGTCCATACAAGTCATCACAACCATAGTCCATACAAATCATCACAACCATAGTCCTTACAAACCATCATCGCCAAAGTTCATAATACATAGTAGTTCACACGATACATACCACATGGAGTTTATTATTCGGACTCGTCCTGTTGATACGAGCCATAGCCATAGCCTCCGTAGGCCCCATATGCGACATAGTCAGCATATGCCGCATATCCTTGATCCTGCATAATGAAGGTGATGAAATTTCGATGAAACAATCAAATTAATACAAACGAGTCGCTAAACCGCCATTTACCTGCACATAGGAAGCATCTTGCATGTTGGGTAATCTATAGGCACCATATATGGGTGGGAAATAGGGCCTAACTTGAAGTGATGGATATGCATGTGGATCAGGAACTGTATGTGGGTGATGGAGGTTAAATAGATATGGTTGCTCATATGGATAGCGTGGATATGTGTAGTCTGTGTTCACTGAGCTAGAGCTATCCTCATCATGAGGAATAGGATGATGTGCACTGCGTCTAGTCTGTCGTTGTGAGCTAGGTGCACCATGATCCGTATCCTGTGTGGCATGAGTGTACTGGCTCTCCCCGGTAAACCTCATACCCTCTCCACCTCCAACTACATCACCACCCCCGCCACCTCCGCCTACATAACCCCCACTGTCAGTCCCATCATCACTTCCATCGTTGTTGCTATCATCACCCCCTTCATCATTATCACCATCATCACTGACACTAGGATCCGGTGTGCTATCATCTGTCCTAAATTCTTCCTCTTCAATGTCATCCTGCCTTTTTCCCTTTTTCCTTTGCCGATCCAATGGTCGAACACGTGTCTTCCTCTTACCAAGATGTGTGTCACCAACAGTCTCTTCTGCCCATTCATGTACATCCAAATTCCGTAGCTCTGGAATATCACGTGCTTCCAAATTCTCCATTCTTCCTTCTGAAGTGTTCATACTCCTGAAGTGCTTTGGATGCTGTGTTTGTGTCAAACATCGTTTTTCATCCCCTTCCTCATATCTCCTAGTACACCGTCCACCACTCCACTTACATAGTTGACATATAGATGGTGTGCACAAGCAGCTTGCACATATGTGCCCATCATCACACTAAACAGCCTTCGAGCGATGACATCATTTGTGATCTTTAGAAAACGGGCCTGATCGTGAGCAAATTTGCTTGCATATGTCTGCCTTGTATTTTGATACTCCATGAGAACTTCTCCCAAAGTTGGAGTTTTGTCATGGTCAGCAAATCTCAAGAAAATGTAAAGAGGCTCAACATCATCAATAACAATCTGCATGGCATTCCACCAGTCAAGTGATGTGAGACAGTGAAATGCATACTGACCTTCAGCTGAGTTGAAATGGCGTGAATTTCTGAATTCTGGAGACACCATCCATGCCATGAACTGATCCTTCTTCCTCACAAAGCTCTCTAGAAACATGTAATTGGTGCCAAATCTAGTTGCATTCCATTTAACCAACTCACCTCCTATGGCTTTACTCATCATGGCATGTAGAGTGTTCGAGTTGTACATCCAGCTGCATATCCTCTGGGCACTTTTAATCATTGCCTCGTGCTCAGGCCACTTCCCAATATCCTTCAACATGAGGTTGATGGTGTGTGCAAGACATGGCTGCCACACGATATGTTTGTACTCCTCATGCAACAACTGACATGCCTTCTTGAAGTTAGAGCCATTATCTTTGACGATCTGCACAACATTCTCGTGCCCGACATCACGTACAATTTTTTCAATCTCCTGCATGTGAGAGAAAAGTATAAGTTTTAAGAAATATGAACCTACGTACAGAATCCATGGTCTTGTGAGTTGTGACAAACCTTTAGCAAGAATGCATGGTCTTGAACCACACCAGTTGCATCGACAGACTTCCAAAAGTACATCATCCCATTGCAAAAAATTAAGAAGTTGACGACACTGTTGCGACTTACACCAGTCCAAGAATCACACATGATTGTCACACCATATTGTGGCCACTCTACCCTCCACTTCTCTATCTCCTTTTCAATCTCAGTTACAGTAGCGTCCAAGTACTTGCCATCTATCTCCTTGCCAGTTGGCAGCGGGACACCAACTCCTGCATTAGAACAAAGCATTAGCTCAATATATTGATTTATGTATACAAATGCCAAACCAAACAAAATGGATTGCACAATCTCACCTTGGTTTTGTGTCTCTATGATGGCTGCCCTGAAATAGGGGTCATCCACTTTCCTACCAAGTATACCAAGTGCATGCAGTGCCTTTGCCCAAGCTTTTCCCACCCTTTCCTTCGCACTCCTACCCTTGGTGGTCCATGGTCCAGTATCTATCCTTGTCTGCCGCGGTCCAGAGGAAGTCGCTAGGTGGAAATCTCTAACTCTCTAAGGCAACTGTGTCTGACTCCTCGTCAGTCTTGGGCCACCTCCTGAACCAGAGCCACCACCCCTCTCATACCTTGGACCGGCCCTCTGCTGAAATTGAAACTCCTGTCATGATTGATGTAGAGCCTCTTCCATATCTGGATCATCTTCCTCACCTTCGAAGTCCACAAAACTGCTTCTAGCTGCCTCATCGGCCCTCAACTTTGACCGCTCCCTTTCAAACCTTTTGCCCTTGATCCTGTCAAGCTCATGGTTAAAAAACTCTTCACTTCCAGAGGGAGCGAAGGAAAGTCCTTCGCATCCTTCCCGCGTTGCGCCAAATGTTCCTTAAGCCTTGTTGCTCCTCCCCCATTCCTCTGTTGATGGCAATACTTACACTTCCATCCATTGCCTATCTTCTCTCCATGCTCCCACACTGGATCCACCATTTGCCTACAGCAATGCGCAAACAATACAACTAACATTAACACCAGCGGCGGATCCAAAGGGGGGGCTGGGGGGCTCCAGCCCCCCCTAAGAGCCCCTAATTACATGTAAATCACTGTAGCAAAAGCCTCAAATTACCATTAAATCTTCACACAAATCAACATATCCATTGTTTCAGCCCCCCTTGTCTCTCATCCTGCATCCGCCACTGATTAACACAACTATATACATATAGCTAAAATGAACAGATTAACATGAACAAATGAACACACATATAGCTAAAATATATACGTACATATGAACAAATGAACACACATGAACAAATGAACAAATGAAAATATACGTACATATTCGAAATATGAACACACATATATACATATAGCTAAAATGAACAAATTAACATCCAACTACCATGAACAAATGGATCCATATAGCTAATATGAACACATATTTTTGAATATAGCTACACAACAAACATCTAAAAATCAATGTAAAATCAAGAAATACTCACAATGCAGTGGTTTCCGGTCCAAATGCGCCGATTTCCGCTCGGAAAATGCCGAATACCGCTCGGGATTAGAGGATCCCGCTACCGGACCGCCACCACAAGCGGCGCATCCCGCTGCCACCACCGAAAATCGCCGCCCTACCGGCGGGATTCGCCGCTAAACCGATGGCTACCGCCGCCCGCGGCAGGCCAGCAGCCGCGCGAGTGCTTCCCGCAGATGCCGCTCGGCTACCGCCCCCTACCGGCGATAAACGACGCCTGTGAACCGAGATCGACGGCAGCCGGCGGCAAAATCGCCCCTGGGGCCTCAGCTCGGGGTGAAAGGGGAGGGGAAAGTGACTCTAGCGCTGTCGCGAGATCGATGGGGTGTCGGTGGGGTGGTAAATACGCTTTTGGGTTAACGGGTTAACGAGCCTTAATGGGTTCCGAAAGTTTTTTTATTTTTTTGAGTGCCCAAATGTTCAAATATTTGAACATGTTCTATATTAGAATGATGTATGTCATCTCTACTTTCTTACCATATTTTTTCCTTTTTTATTTCAAATTTTTTGAAAATTTTTAATTTCGGCGAAATTTTTTAAAATTTACCGCCGGTATGGGTTACCGCCTAGTAGCAGTATCGGGAAAATTTGGCGGTAACCGCTGGTTACCAACCGGTAAGGTGAACCCTGGTCTCGAGTGGGAAGAAAGCCCATCCCACAAAGTACTATTTTTGTTCTGCGAGTGTGAGGGCCCTGTTTATTACATCTACACCCTATTGAGTATTGAGAATTTGAGATTGCCCGCCAGCAGAGTGGTGAGAGATGAGAACTAGGCCAGATTAAATTTGACGAGGATACGGTTGAGCTTCTCCTTGGACAGCGGCTGCAAACACATATACATTCAGACGTTATCATCAGGAAGGAAATCGTGACTGAAATACTGAATCGTTTAAAAAGGAATGATCTTTCAGACTTTCACCAGTTACACTGTGCCCACCTATATAGTATGACCTATCCCCTCTGATCCACAAGAGCGAGCAAGTGTCGATCACCTTAGGCGTGAAGTCGTCGGCCCCGGCCTCCAAGAACGCGTCGACGTCGGGCGGGCGGCAGTCGCTGGACAGCCCGACGATCGGCGTCGTGACGCCCAGCCCCCGGATCTGCAGCGTCGCCTGCACACGTCCAGAGCGGAGAGAGCGCGTCACCACGGCACCACCACTAAAACGCCGCCAAATAAAGCGCAGGCAGGCGGCGCCGCACGTAGCAGCAGATCATTCACCGCAGACGCACCTCGTGTCCGTCCATGACGGGCATCTGCTTGTCGGTGATGATGAGGTCGTAGGCGCCGGCGCCGCCCTCCCGCACGCGCCGCACGGCCTCGGCGCCGTTCCCCGCCTCGTCCAGCTCCACGCCGCCGCCGCCGACGGCCGACTTCAGCAGCGCCCTCGCCAGAACCTGCATGCAGACCAGGAGCAGGCGCGCGTGGAAAAACCGTGCATCGGCTCCGGCCGGCCACCCACTTGTCACTAGCCACTCCAGTGATGGTCGAACATAACAAACGGCAAGTTAGCAAGTTGGTGCGCGCGCGCACACACGTACCCTGTGGATCTCCTCGTCCTCGACGAGGAGAACCCTGACCACCCTCCGCTGCACCGCCGCCGCGCTCGCGGCGCCGGCCATTGCAGGGCGCTGCTCGACCTGACGACACACCGCACCAGCTAGCCCGGACGCAAAGCGCAGCTCCGGCCACGCGCGCGTACAGGCTACAGAGCAAGACGACGGGGGTGCCGCTCGATCCGCGCTACACGTTTAAGTATCCGGTGGAAGGAAGACCCCCCGGCCCGGGGCGCAGATGGCTGTGCCTGCCGAGCCGAGCGCCGAGAGCTAGACAACAACGACGTTGCGAGGAGTTTGCATGGACGAGATCCCCACGCATTCTACCGGTGCCGGCCTCCTTTGGGGAAAAAAAGGGCTCCATGTGCTCAACTGCTCAGCTCGTCGCGCTGTGAGCGGCTCCCAGTGGATCATCACCCCCGGCCCCGGTCCAGACTCCAGAGGCGTACGCGAGCACGCTACACGCCCGATCCATCGGCGATCCAGTAAACCACCCGCAGAAGATGGCGTGGCATCACGATCATTGCGATCTAGCCATGTTGCCGTTTCGAGGGGGGAGTGGCGATTCAAGTCTCGGATCTCCGGCCTCGGCTGTTTGCCCAGACTGATGCTAAATTTGGCGGAATAATTGGACGGCCACGGCTGCTACTGCTGGCAATAGCAAAGTAGCCTACTAGTCCCTACGGCGCTCGATGGGTCGATAGATCTTTCAGGGATCGTGCCGTGTCCATGCCTGAGCAGCTGAGCCCTTGATCCGACGACGGCGGCGGCGAGGTAGAGATTGGCGGCAGCCGTTGGTGACGACTGACGAGTCTACGCTGCACGGCTGCAGTACTGCGCGTTGGGAAGTCCAAGGCCCTTCCCAGGTACTTCCAAGTAACTAACCTAGTTACAATCAGGCAGACTTATTCAACATTTTTTATCATCATATTCTGTTGAAAACTTCATGTATCCTCCTCTGTAACTGATGTACTGAATATCTCGATGTTGGTTTTAGGTTGGTACAGTTGTTGAGCCTGCATCTGAGTTCTACTCAGGTAGGCTGACGAAGAGGGAGCGAAAAACAACATTGGTTGATGAGCTGTTATCGGATCAATCTCTTAAGAGCTACAGGTATGCAACTATGCTCATCATGCAAGCATATGATCTTGCGATTCCTCATGAAACTAGTTATCTAGCATTATCTGTAAGTTATCTGAGGAACGAGAGTACTCTATCCTGCCTGTGATGAGTGAATTGTCAACCGTGCGGTGTGATCGTGCGCTTGGTCTTTAGATTGCAGGTACACGGGCGTCGAGTGTCGACGGAGAGTTGCCGTAGAGGAGCTCGGGCCGGGCGGCAGCTGTGGCGTCCACTCCTGGATCGAGGGCGCAAGCGGCGACGGAAGGCGGGTTTCTTGATTTGCGCCACAAAACCAAAGAGGCAGACGGCGGTTGAAGACGCCAAGTCGTGGAGGCACGGGCGTCGGTCTCGGGACTGACGGAGGCGACGGGCGTCGACGGTGTCTAGGGCCTCGCTGCGGGCGAGGAGGTGACGGGCGTCGGGCGGCGTCTAGGGCCGTCAGGAGGCCGAGGCGGGAACGGCGTCTAGGGCCACGGCGTGGAGGCGGGAATCTTCCCGCTCGTGAGGTTTTGGCGGTTTTCTTAAAACCGGCCACCTACCCGGGTTTCGCGGACCCTCCAAAACCGCGGACCGGATCTTCGTCGATGTGGCGGCATCGCAGCATAGACTTCGAGTCGAAGAAAGAAGCTCCGCCGTCGATCGAGGTTGTACAGTGGGGTGCTGCTGACCCGACCGGTCTGACCGGTCCCCTGGACCGGTCTGGCCGGTCTGGCCGCAGCAGCCGGGTATAAATACCCCCCACCAGCCCCGTGGTTGGGAGAGTCTCTTGAGTCTTTTGTTTTCTCTGGGTTTTTCCTTCTCCCAGCTCTGCTCTAGGTTAGGGCCAAGGACTCCAACGCAAAGAGAGTTTAGATTATAGCTATTCTCTTCAATCTAGTGGGTGGATGATGGGCGGATGGCTCTAGCCTTTGTATAGGTGAATTCCTCTGAGATTAATGGATGAAATTTGTTTGAGATTCACTTGTGTGTGCTGAGCATCTCGTCCTCCCCTTCTCTCTTGCGTTTTGGGTTTAATTCCCCTCTTTTGGTGTGTTTCTTGTTTGGAGGAGACCAACCCTTGAATTCGTGATTTGATGGACTCTTTGTGACGATTCTAATCCTTCTAGCCGAGTGCTAAACCTACTGGAATCAAGAGTTCTCACGAATTGGCGATTTTGTGTTCTTGAGAAAACCCAATCCTTTTTTATCTTTCTTCGATTTCTCTCAATCCGTGAATCTTTTGGGTGAGATCTTTTAGGGATATGTTCACGGGGTAGTTACGAAGCTTTCCTCCAAGTTTCATCGAATTTGGACTTCGTTTACTCAAGATTTGGCTTTTGAAGCTTTGGTCTCGGGCTGTCTGGAAGAGACCGGTCTGACCGGTCTGGATTTTTGAATTCCAGCCCGACCGGTCTGACCGGTCTAGATTTTTGAATTCCAGCCCGACCGGTCTGTGCGACCGGTCTGACTGGTCACTGTAGGCCAGTTCTGTGTTCCGACTCGCTTTGCTTCCGCGCTGCGACCTGGGTCTTCTGCTACGAGATAGCTTGTTCATAGCTATTCTCGCTAACCTAGGTTTGAGGGCTTGCGGTGATTTTGGGACATAGGCCGACGTTTCAAATTTCGAAGAAATTTTGATCGGCTCCCATTCACCCCCCCTCTGGTCGCCAGTTTCGGTCCCTCATTATCTAACAAGAGAAATTCATTTTACTTATAGACCATAGAGCCTCGTCATTATGATTTGGATTTCAGATATTGAAGCAAGGCTCCAGCAGAATGATGTCCTAGTTTCAAGAGTGCATTTCCTTTTCTGTTCTGACTCCTGGGCATGTAGTGCTGTTACCTTAGCCTTTCCCCCATCATTGATGTCTGATAATAGAATAAAACAGATCCTGTACCAGATGTTTTCCTTGTAGCTTGAGATTTTCCTTTTTCTGAAATTGAATGTGATGTCGATCTCCACTGAAATGCAGGAAGCGCAAGGTACGGGAAATCCAGGAGAGTCGTACGCCAGGAGGCAACCAAAAGTGGAAGAACAAGGGGAAGCAAACACTTAAGAGGACCAAGGATAGGCGAAAATGAGATTGGTGTGTCACCTGCTTCGGTCGTGAGAAAGAAGAGTGGAGAATTGGACGAAGGTTCACCTCCCTCAGTATAAATTGTGATTCCAGTGTAATGTGGTGAACTTCAGCAGCATGTTGTCTGGACTACAGTACTCTGCATTCTGCAATTCGGTTAACTACGTGGAAGTGCATAACTATTTTCTCATGTCATCGCTGGTTAATTGATTATTTGTAATCAATCGGTCCAATGTGGCTACGGCGTCCCATCCCTACAAATGTAGAAAAAGAGAATCCATTCTCTTGAAGTACCCATACCTTCTTGTTATCATTAGGAAATCTTTACTTCTTCCCTGATATGCCTGCTTAAAGATTTTTTTTCCTTTTTGTGTTGAATATGGCTGTGGCATAATCAATTCAGTACAGTCCTTCCACAAACTCATAGAAAAAAATGCAATATGAAGCAGTGTGAGTCAATGGTCACATGTAGTAGTAGGATCAGTTAATAAAACATGCAATTCAGAATAATCAACATAGAAAACTGCAGTGTGGAGCAACAAAACTCTTATTGGGCCGAAACTATTAAACAGCCAGGTGATGGTTCCAGAAAATGTAGCGCGCGCGATGCATAGTTATTAGAAAAAAGTTTTTTTTTGCCTCCTTTAACTTTGAGCTGAATTTCACCATAATTAGAAAAAAATGTAGCGCGCGATGCATTATCTATAGCTTAGTCATAATGATCCAATAATCATAAATTTTTTTACTACAAATCAATCATATAATGATTATCCTACCATAAAAATTTCACCATAATTGGATTATAGAAATTGTTGCTACAAATTAATTACAGAAAAGTATGTATCTAAAGCTTCAGTAAAAAAATTATATTAAAATATACCACATAATATATTCACTGCGTAAATATACTCACGTGGAGTCCAACCAAATTTGTTTTTCTATTTTATGATTTTTTTTGTGATTTACTATGATTTTTTAAAAATTCAGTCAAAATAAACATAAAAAAGGAATAAAAACCGCTGCCATGTGAGCCTCAAACCGATCAGAGAGGTTATGTGAACTGTTTCGCGAGTCTAAGGAGTCTAGATGGATGATTTCATTGTCCAGGGAGGAAAAACAGATTCGAACTAAAGTTTTGGGAGAAAAAAAAGACTTATTCCTAATTATTACGTGCGTTGAGGCTGGACCTCACAATGGGTTAATGTTGGAGCCCACCTGACATGCATGTTGCCCGGTTCCTTGGTCAATGGCATGCTGCATTTCTTCATCTGCCGTCCTGAGGTGTATCCTTGGAAGTATCAGATAGCAGCGATGGATATCAAAGGGAAGACGAGTAGGATCATTCCCTGGCCAGATAAGAGTAGTTTCCCACTTTTTGTTGGTCAATCCCAAGGACGCCTGCATTGCGTGGGTAGACTTGAGGAATGGGAGAAAAAGTGTTTAAAATGGGCTGGTCTGTCCAGGTTTGGCAGAGATACAGAAGGATGGGTCCTCAAGCACAGGGTGAGCTTCTTGAAGCTGTTTGGACAAATGAGTCGCTTTTATGTTTACGAAAGATATGAGCTCGCCATTCATCCGGATCGCAACTTGATTTTCCTTACTCAAATGAACAAGCAGAAGCTGATGGTGCTTACAAAATGATCGCAACTTGACATGGACAATGAGAATTTGGATGCCTTCCACACTCTTGGACAAAACCATGGGTTTTTTACTCCATATATTCCCAATTTCTTGAATTTGGTGCTTACAAATGAGCATTGAAATGTTGATTTTGGAGTACGCATGGGCATATTCTTCAGGAAATCAATCCCATGTATGAAAAAGCTAACATGTAGCATCCTTAGTAGCGAGTGATTACTAAATGTGAGCTTTTGGTTGCTCAGACCTGTATCTGCTTGTTTATGCTGAACAAACAAATCTTCCATATATTGTAAACACTGCATGTATCAGAAAAGCTTAAATATAAAACTATGTCAACTGTCATAGTAAGATCAAAAGCTGCCCAATTATATAGTTTCCAGACCAGGTTTGGCAGAGATGCAGAAGATGAATGTGTTATAGTTTTTATAGACAACTTTTCTTTTTTGCAGCTATCAGTAATCAGACAGTAATTTTCAACAGCGAATTTTCTTTTATCTGTCCAGTGTTTGTTTATTTATGCTGAAGATTTAAAGGTTACCTTCCATATCTTGCCAACACATCTATCAGAAGTTTAACTAAAACTCTGAAAGATCTCATATGAATCTTGGAAGCTTTCTAGTTGATTATGTGGTGTGGTATAGACAGTATCCCAGGTCTGTTTTTTTTTTCTTTGGCCTGTATGCTATTGAAGAATAACTGGCTCTAGATAATTAATAGGAGACTTGAGAGTTGAGACACAGCAGAGATTTCTTGTTTTGGAAGTGTCATGGAAGATTAGTGATTGTATTGTATCATATATATTGTTTAGATTTAGACTAATAATAGTGCATAAAAAAGATGCCTGGCTTCCATTTCATAAAAAACAAAACTGTGTAACAGCAGTCTGAAGCTTCAGAGAGTAATACATACAGTGCCAGTGCCTAAGCATACAGCTCTGATGGCAAAAGGTTTGACAGAACATGGCACGTGCTATCTGTGTTGAAGTAACACTCATGTAGAGTGATTAAAAAAAAACACTCATGTAGAGTATAGTTGAACTTCAATAGCATTGGTGCTTCGACCAATCCTCCAAGCACAAGAGACAAATGAAACCAAGCCATGTTTGCATTTACATGGAGGTAATTCTCTTCTAGAGTAGTTTGATGTTGGACAAGCACTATGGGGTTTTTTTCCTAGAGGAAAACAAAGACGTGCTGTACAACTTCAGAGTTTAGCTTGCCTGTAGTGCTGTCTTGATAACTTGGTGTTTCAGCTGAAACTCCAGCGCCTTGAGAACTTGCATATTATTTTGGCAAAATAGGCGTTTTCCTCCCTCAACTTTATCTCGAGGGTCAAGTTCGTCCTTCAACTTTCAGATTGGTCAATCTAGTCCCTCGATCAACTTCTATTTTTGGATCAACCTCATCCTTATGCTGATGTGGTGCTCCATATTAAGATGAGGCTAATGAGAAATATGTCATTTCTACCCCTTGACTCCTTTCCATCTATAGTTTCCGCTATTGCTTTTGCGCTAGACATGGAAATGATGCCGATCGAAACAGTGTGAAAGGATTGAACGTGCTATGGCGTTTTCCTCCTGCTACGTAATAATTGAACTTGACCGGCACCCCAACATCTAAAAGTAGGTTCTCTTTGTGCGAACTTGACCAGCACCCCAGCATCTAAAAGTAGGTTGTCTTTGTGCTTCATTGTTTGCGCATAAACTCAGAGTTGTGTTGGACATTTCATTCAAGTATTTCCTATGATCATCATTTTTGGAGGTGAAAGAGTTCCAAATGGAGCTTTTGGAATGGCAAGAGCAAAGGTAGCCAACATTACACCTGATTGATAAACCAACAGCACAAAATAATTTAAAAAGATCAATATCACACAATGATTAAAGATAAAATCTTCATAGGTTTTTTTTGAAAAGTTGTGTGAGAGAGGCTGGTGGATGGCGGATCATATTTCGATAAAGTTTGGGGGGTTTTTATAAACTTTTGTAGTGATAGAGGCTCGTGGACGGCGGATCGTATTTCGATGAAGTACAGGGTGTTTTATGAAACAATTCCTGAGAGAGCTCTTTGGATGGCGAGTTGATTTTCTTGAAGTCTGAGAATGTTTTTGCAAAATGGCCGGACCTAGTAAACATTGTGCCATTCACGTGCGATCTGACGGTCGTTGTGTTTTTGGCTGACGTGGACATTGTCCCTGGCCGCGAGCGTGACCAGGTTTCAGTCTTTAAAAGATCGGTTACCAATAGTTTCTTTGTGGCAACTAAGAAGCAGAGAAAGATGCATGTCATGCGACTTCTTGCATTTTTTTATAATAACATCTAACATGAATTTGATAGTGTTGGAGATGTTTTATCATTTGACAGGATTATCTCTTGCTTGGAACTGGTTATCTTTTAATATTTAGATCTGCTCCTATAAATCTTCATTTGTAGTAGCCATGAGCCCATGACTTGCTACTTTAGAGTTCACATGTTCCAGTAAAATCAGAAATTCTTATAATCTGTTTCTATTTTCTTATATTGTTTTCATATTTCGCGCTCATTCTGAGTTTTACTTAGTTAAATCATAAATTTGATTTGCAGTTTTTTCCCACACATATGTATTTCTAGTTAATGTATAAAATAACTATGTTGTAAATAGCACACAAAGTGCCCTTGTTTGTTGTTTCATCAGTAGAAAGTTATTTGGTTGTCTAAACTTTGAAAAAGTTTACTGTATTAGCTACAGTTGGGAATTCATTTCTTGCAACTAGATATTTCTGGACCTTACTATTGTCACAGCTTTCTTAGGGTATTATGTGTTTCGAAGCGGGCCATTGCTCTTGAAATCTTTTAATCATCGGTTTATTGCTGAATCCAAAGGAGTTGAAATTCCATTGGATCCTAATACCTCCTGTCCAAAGTCTGAACAGGCTCATAATCATCGGTTTATTGCTGTGGAACCACACTGCTGCGTTGATTCTATTCTGAACTGCATTCACATAAACCTTGTTTTATCTTGTTCTAATTATTTCCAGCTTGGTTCTTGTTTAGTGTGAATGCATAATGTAACTAGATCTTCCATCCGTCTGAACAATGTTTTCCATTTGTGAAGGTTACACCGGTGTCTTCCAAAAAAACAAAGAAGTATCCTTGTACACGCCTTGTGATATACGGCGTTCCTTTTTCGGAATACACAGCAAAGAGGTTTTGAAGATAAGACAGAAAACTCTGCACTTTTGAAAGCTGACTTAAACTCAGATTATGCACCAATTTTCTTTTCATTAGATTCAAATGTTCTGTGAGTACCAAAATTCATCTGGTGAGTATGTATACCTTGTGATACAACTTGAAAACTCTACAAACACCCATCATGTGGGATCATTTGGGGTCGTAAAACGTACCTGCTTGGGCATTTAAGCCCGTGTAGAGCTGATTCTATGATTTGTCCATTTTGTTCAAGAGAGCATCGCAAAATGTTACTAGGATTTCTTCCATGGTTGAAATGAATGAGGAGAGGTCAATCATATTCGAACATGTTCAAAGAGTTCATTTTAAGATTACATGCGGTCTAATGCCAGCAAATTTACATTCTCCTGCTATATCCTTTTGTTGTGTGACTTTTGAGGTGTCGGCGTTCTTGCAGTGGAAGCTTGTTCGTTTTCATCAATACAACAGAGAACTTGTGTCTTGCCCTTCCCAAAAAAGGAAAAACAGAGAACTTGTGTCTTGCGTTTTTTTACGTGCTCCGGTAATGTGTGCCCTCCTAACCTGGTCTACTTCTTCTAGTGATAAATACAAAAATAGTGATAAATAAAGTCTATTTTCCCACCAATACGTGCACTCGCACAGTTTAACGCACCCACAAAAAACACAAAATAGTGATAAAAGTCTATTTTTTCACTATACATGTACTCCTACAGTTTAACTCAAACATCCACAAGACAAGTCACCCCGTTGGACCTGCCCTTCTTCTGTCAGTGTTGAAGAAGTTGGCCTTTGAGCATGACCTGACAAAGGAGAGTGCAATAAGATAATGCTTCTTTAGCTTTTCAGTTCCCAGCATAAAATAAAGCACGGATGATCTTAGCTTGTGGCGATGGTCCATGACCTTTTGGCCTTAAAAAAGCTATACTCGAGCATAAATCGCAGGGTCAAAGACTAGAAAGAAGCATCTTGCCACACGTCTCAAGTCTCCAACCCAATCATGAAAGCAAGGCCACACCAACACACACCATCCGTTCGTTTTCAACCCGGAAAAGGTACGGTCTGAATGAAGGTTGAATAGAGAGAGAGAGAGAGAGAGAGAGAGAGAGAGAGAGAGAGAGAGAGAGAGAGAGAGAGAGAGAGAGAGAACCCTCCCTGTAAACAGCGATTTTGATAGGTAACTTTTTAACACATACTCCCTTTGCCCCTAAAATAATGCAATTCTAGCTTTCTCAAGCTAAATCATCTTAAATTTGACCAAATTATGCATAGTAATGTATCAACATTTATAACAACAAATTGATATATGCTGTGAACATACGTTTCGTGATAAGAGCAAGTTTTATGGTTTAGCCAGCAGCTGGCGGAATGCATGTGCCATGTCATCTTGAGCCTTCAATAAAGCCTGTTCATATTATAGAGTTGGCTTTAAGATGGCTAATAGAGTTACTGCATTAAAGAGCAAGTAATTAATGCTTGCATGTACGTACAATCTGATGTGATCAAGATCTTTGTACCCATTCATGCAACACCATAATATGGAAACCAAACATGCTCATCCAGAAAATACCAAACACATCAACTTTAGAGAATATAGTTCACATTAACTAGTAGATAGCAAGCATGATGCTAGATATCAACACCATGACATCAACAGACTTGTCATCTTCACTACAAAAGAGCAGCCAACCCATTTGCATTGCATCAACAGACTTGTAGTCACTGTATAAAAGAGCAAACAAGCAGTATGAATAATTGTGTTATTGTTTTCTATGTATACAGGTTTAAATAGAGGTTCAACTAAAGTAAATAACAGAAACTGAATGCTTACCTATAGCAGGACCCACAGCAATCACCATACAGCAAGTTGTCCTGAAATGAAGTCCATATAAGATATCATGTTGATGATTAAAGTTAAAAGGAAAATGAATTCAAGCATATGCATATACAAGTATCTTACCGATGATTAATTTTGATTCCTATTTCCAAACCTATGCCAAATGTGCTCAATCATATCATTTTTAAGTTGGGTATACTGTGGCCGAGCACGAATAGTAGCTTTTCTACGCATCACATCAGCAAAACATAAATTACCACCAACGTTCACTTCAGGAGGTAGGGCAAATGATGCCCCTGGTTGCTCATTCAAGTCAATGTGAATTTTAGCCACCTCTTTCTCATCCTCTACTATCATATTATGGAGAATCACACAAGCTAGCATGATCCTCCCAACACTCTTGCGCTTCCATAGTCGTGCAGGCCGGCGAACAATGGTAAACCGGGACTGCAACACCCCAAAAGCACGCTCTACATCTTTCCTAGCTCCTTCTTGATACTTGGCAAACAGCTTATGCTTCTCTGTTTGGGGAAGAGGTATTGTCTTCATGAAGGCTGCCCACTCTGGGTATATGCCATCAGCAAGGTAGTAACCTGTACTATATTCATTTCCATTGACTGAAAACTGAACTTGAGGGGCTTCTCCTTTCAATGCATCAAAAAACAGTGGGGAGTTGTTGAGCACATTAAGGTCATTGTTTGACCCAGCAATTCCAAAAAAAGCATGCCAAATATGAAGGTCTTGCGAAGCAACAGCTTCTAGGATCATTGTTGGTACTCCATAATCACCACGGGTGAATTGCCCCCTCCATGCTAAAGGACACTTTTCCCAGCGCCAATGCATGCAATCTATGCTTCCAAGCATGCCGGGAAAACCACGAGACTCATTTCCTTGAAGGATACTCTCAACATCCTCACGTGTGGGGCGTCGCAAGTACTCCCCACCGAACACATCAATCACTCCTTGTGCAAACTTGTCCAAGCACACTAATGCAGTGGACTTCCCAATCTTCAAGTACTCATCAAGGGCATCTGCAGGAGTGCCGTATGCTAGCATGCGCATGGCTGCTGTACACTTCTGCAGTGGTGACAGTCCTATTCGACTAGCACAATCTACCCTATAAGTGAAGTAAGGAGACCACTGACCAAGGGAGTTCACAATGCGCAGGAAGAGGCATTTGTTCATACGGAATCGAGTACGAAACATACTGTTGGGGTATAGTGGTTCTTCAGCAAAGTAGTCCTCCACAAGTCGCTGATGAGCACCTCCATGGTCCCTTCGGATGCTCTTCCTTGGACCAAACTGTCGCTGAGTTGGCTGTGATGTGAAGGTAGCTTTGATCTTCGTTGCGAGCCTCCTAGCAAAAGAATCTAGGACACTCTGCTCACCAGCACACTCTTCAATCACTTTGCAAGGGTCTAGATCATCGGAGTCATCCGAACAAGAAGACATGACTGGGGGAGGAGAATCTGATCCCCTGCTCAAGCCACACACACACACACACACAATATTAGAATTTCTGCCAAGAATAATTAACATGAATAATCAGAATCATATATATCTAACCTACACCTACACAGAACATCTTTTTACAAGACAATCACACAGGTAACCATGTAGCTGCAATGCAAATAGCAAAGTAAGACTACAGATGTATTTATGACTCACTTACAATGTATTTTGCATTTTTATCTTCCTGATCAGCACAATGACTGATTTTGTCACGAGATAATCTACTTTCTGAAGATCTTTTTACTCGTCTATTGGATATCACAAAATTGAAAGAATAAATGACTACAGCAAGCAGGATTAAATAATCTACTATCTATTGTGGGTGATCCAGAGCACAACAATATAGCTAGAAAAATTACTTTTACATAGCAAGCATCTAAATGTTTTTTCATGTGAGCTATCACTCTATCAGTGTCATCTCATATTTTAGTATAGCCAGCATCTAAATATTTTTCCCCATAGGTGGCCATGTACAGATCAATACGACATATCAATCTATTATGAGAAAGATTATCACTACAATATGATTAACCAACCAAGCAAACAGAGGTGGGGGAAGGATATACCATGCTTGCAGATCGGGTTCCTGAGCATTCTCAGTACTTGGGGTAGGAATTGCAGGTGCACCACGATTCGCAGGCGGCCACCAAGGACCTTGAGCCGCCATGCCTGGGTGCTGTCGCCCGGGGAGCCAGTATGGAACAGAGAAAGACGCCATGGACTGCTCCGGCCGTGGACATGGAGGACACCAAGCGCCTGCTCCAAGTAGGGAAGGGATGCCCGCCGGTGGAACGAGCTGAGGCCCTTGGGGAGAAATGGGCTGAGCCCCAGGCGGAGGGATCTCCATTGGCGCTGGTGCACAGGGTCTCTTGGACGATCTAGACATCTCGATGGGAGGGAGAGGCTGCGGCGTCGCTACTAGGGTTTGGAGGTGGCTGCTCGGGATAGGATTCGGGGCTTAATCCCTCAAATCAGCGCGTGAGAGATCGATTTGGAGCACGGGAGATCGATTTGGCTGCGCGGAAGCGGGATTTGGCAGGAGCAGAAGGGGGATTTGGCGGGAGGGAGCGGAAGGGAGCACGAGCGAGGCGAGCGGCGCACAGGATCTCGCGGTGGGGAAGAAAACGCCTTCTCCCCGTCGGCTGCGGGCTGCGAGCGGGCTGAGAGGCCTCGGTTTTGCCCCTTCCGCCCGGCGAGTCGCGGACCGCCCGTTCCCTTCTCTCTCTCCTTCTCTCTCTCTGCCAACAAGGATTTTTGTGACGTGGACATGGATACCGCCCGCCTACATGGCTTCATAATACTTGCTCTAAGTGCAATGATACTTAATGTTGCCAGATGAGATGATACAAAAAGATGTCTTCCTGTTCTGAAAAAGAACTAGAGTTGCCGGAAAACTAAAATTGGCGGTTAAATTATCAAATGATATAAAACAAAGTTGTCAGCTTCTCTAAACGGAGGATAGTCAACCCACCAGGAAATTATCTCAAATTTGATAAATTTTGCACAAGTGCTTTATATATGGCAAAAAAAAAAAAAAAACGCGACAAGCGGCCCTGTGTCGACGGGCCTTGCCGTCGAAGCGTCCAACTCCATCACCAACCCTCCGATGCGTCCAATAATGCCCCGCGCCAACCCCCATGTCGCCTCGAACCTCCTCATCTCCCCTGCCCCGCCTTCTCGCAACCGACGAATCCGATCTCAACTGTGAAGAGCGCAGCGCGCGCGCCCGGTCTGCCTGTCAGTTAGGCTTGGCTTGGCTTGGCAGCTTGTTCGCTTCATCCCGCAGCCCCGCTCTTCTCCGCGCGCGCACCTCGCCGAGATACATATCAATGGCGCCGCCGCCTGAAGATGAGAGCGGCGGCGGCGCAGGAGGTGTTGGCCGCCGCTGCGGCGGCGGCGCGCGGTGGGTGCTGCTGGGCCTCGCGCTGGGGCAGTTCGTCTCGCTGCTCATCACCTCCACCGGCTTCGCCTCCTCCGAGCTCGCCCGCCGAGGTGCGTACCGTCCGTATGTACACGCATGCCCTGACGCCGCCCCGCACTAGATTGATTTGGTTCACCGTTCACGGCCGCCGCCGCCGCCGCCGCCGCCGACGAGGAGCGCTGCTTACTGCTGGCAGCCACCACGACAAAAGTTTGGATTTTTGACGCGACGAAAAATCTCCCACCAAAGATCGTGCTTTTGACTCTTCCTGCGGTGCCGGTGCGGCGAGCAACCACGGGAATCTCTGGATCGTTCGCTGTTCTTTGGCCTGGCGCCGCTTTTGCTCGACACAGAGCACATAATTCCCTAGCCTTCCGGTTAAACCATCGGTCTTGCTGCCTTTCCAGGGGCCTTAATTACACATCATCTAATGTGCTCTTCTGCTTTTACTACTTAATTTGATCCCTAGCTACTTTCTTTAACGAATCATCAGGGTAAAAAGTTCAGCTTTTAAAATAAATAACTTCTTGTGTTTCAAACTTGTGAGTTGTGACAGAGTGCACTTTGATTTTGTTCTTCCAAAGTAATTTTCGAGTTGACTGACAGGCACTGCGACATACTGAATTTTCAGGCATCAACGCGCCGACATCGCAGTCGCTCCTGAACTACATCCTCCTCGCCCTCGTCTACGGCGTCCTCCTCCTCTACCGGAGGCAGCCACTCACGGTACGTCTGCTTCCTTTACGTCAGAACGATCTGTCAGTTCAGAGAGTTCATACACGGAAAATGTTCAGTGACGTAAAGAACCCCTAGATTCCTCTGTTCGTGGCCATTTGCGGCTTCTCCAGCACATGGCCAGCCTTTGCTTTGTTCGATTTTGACCAGTGGGTGGCCTTGTTTGGATTGTCCTCTATTCTACACCGTTGATTGAAGCTTGCCGCATACAGTGTTTGACGTATCCTATCTTATCGCTTATATGTAGGGCCTAGCCCATGATGGCTCCCTCCCTATTTGTTATTGGTAGGCGACTGACTAGGCGTATACATATAGGAACAGGGGTACAGCTGGACTGATGCTTATTCTGATTCTGTTTTTTTCCTTATTAAGACATCTAAATAAGATCCTATTAAATTAAGTACGGGCACAATCTCATGCCAGTTTGCTGAAAAAACTATTCCAATTCTGTTTTTATTAAGATAGAGCTTGGCACAATCATGACGTGAAATTTGTATCAATTTTTGTGCAGATAAAATGGTACTACTATTTGATCCTTGGAATTATCGACGTGGAAGCGAATTACATCGGTATGTAGTTGCCATAAATAAATTAAATATAATGCAGTTTCTGTTGGTTCTATAATTTGAATTGTCTTTTTATTGCCTTCAATTAATTTGGGCAGTTGTGAAGTCATACCAGTACACATCTTTGACAAGCGTGATGCTGCTGGATTGTTGGTCGATTCCATGCGTCATTGTTCTTACTTGGGTATTTCTCAAGACCAAGTACGGGCTCAGGAAGTTCCTTGGCGTTGGAGTTTGTGTGGCTGGCCTTATACTGGTTGTATTTTCAGACGTCCATGCTTCTGATCGAGCTAGTAAGGATATGTTTCTCTCAAGCTATTTTAAGTCCCATACAAGACATTAAACCACAATATATTTTTCTTTCAGCAAATACTTTCGTGAGCTCTGACCAAGACATAGTAAAATTGTTCGATTTTTATGCTTATAAGATTCATCAAGAGCATAACATACGTTGTATTACATTTGCCTCGCAGAAGGACCTAACCCTCTGAAGGGTGATTTGCTTGTCATCTTTGGTTCGATGCTTTATGCTTGCAGTAATGTTACCGAGGTAACCAGCAACTGTTGACAAACCCTAACAAATTGCTTGATGTTACTTGCATGGAACAATTTTATGATCATTTGTTTCTAGTTGGATATGCTGTAAAATCAGCTTTGCTGAATGCATCTACCAATTTTTCTCACTAAATATCAGGAGTTTGTGGTCAAGAAAAGCAACAGAGTGGAGTTGATGGCAATGCTGGGGCTTTTTGGAGCAATTGTCAGTGCAATACAAATGTATCCTTGGGAATTAATCCATTAGCATCTTCAATCATATTCTATACTCTTCCTCCCTTCGATATAAGTTTGTATATTTTTTCCCTTGACATTTCTACAGAAGTATATTCGAGAGAAAAGAACTTCATTCGATCACATGGAATGCTGGTGCAGTAAGTATCTCTCCCTATCCTTCAGTCCTTGCAGACAGGCTAGCTTGCAGTAGTGACCCTCTTTTGTAGACACATGAACCAAAAATTCTGATTTTGTTCCTTAAACTCTGATTGATACAAATCCTAGATTGTTTCCCCTCTACAATTATCCAGACATTGATATGATTCTCCTTATCATGGCCATTTTCTGTTTCTTCAGGTGTTCCCTTTTCTTGGATTTGCAGTTGCAATGTTCCTGTTCTACTCAACTGTGCCAACAGTATTGAAGGTATTGCAGGATTCCTGAGCTTAACTGATGAGTCTGACTACTCGTATATATTTCCAGGGTTTTCCTGTTGAATTTGCATTTGCATTCCCTTGTATGTTGCAGATATGTGGCGCGACCATGCTGAACCTCTCGCTCCTGACTTCAGACATGTGGGCTGTCCTGATCCGCATCTTCGCTTACCATGAGAAGGTCTGTACACTGCATTACTCGATGCGTTCAGACTTCCTGACAAAGAAACTCGCTCAAATTATAGCCAAAGAGGATACAGCTTGTCTCAGTTCCTAGATTCCGAGTGGTACTCAAATTTTCAAAATAAAAAAAAACTCACGGATCATGTTTACACATGACCAGGTTGACTGGATCTACTTCGTTGCTTTTGCGTGCACGGCGGCTGGCATCATCATATATTCATGCAAGTACGGTTCCTTTGTACCGTGATTTCAGCTATGGCCGCATCCTGGCAAGCCTACATACATGGTTCTCCATCACTGCTGAGACTGATACCTCTGGTTGCACGCAGGAGCTCCGGGGAAGTGGAGGAGACGGCGCAGGTCACTGGGACCAGTGATGAGAAGGGCAAGGAGGGGGATGAGGAGGCTGGAGCACACTACCCAGTGTGAAACTTCTCTTGTGGCGGCTTGATCTATATCAAGGAAGTGCCATACTGCCATCAGCCATCAGCTGCAAGAACATCCAGGAGATTACTAGGTTAGCTCTAAGTTGTAGCATGCCTTGAACGGCGAACACATATGGCACTGGCTGAATATATAGGAAGAACTTGAGAAAGTTTAGGCCTCAGAGCAGGAAATGTATTAGAAACAGTTTGATGAAGTGCAGCAGCACATAGTTGAGACTTGATAGAGGTGGTGGAATTTCTGTAAACAGGAGCAGTTGGTAGCCCACCAACAGTCCACCAGAAATTTAGGCAGAGGTATTGCTTATTCTTCAAACTTAACTGATTTTACCTTATATAGCTCATCAGTTTCCAGCGCCATCAGATTTACCAAACTACTGCTAACAGTTAAATGGCCTGTCCAGATATAACTATAGGTAAATTTTGGTAGTTTTATGAGGATTTATACAGCATCTTGCTTAGTGCTTTGTTACATCAACATTGATAGAACGCCGACAAAGTTCTCCATAGTCACAAGACTACTAGAGTACTTCACAAACCATTTGGGAAACTTGCCTAGACCCTAGAGCTATAAAGCTGAAGGATCTCAATGTGCTCCGGAAGTGATATCTCATGCAAAAAGCCATCTATAACCCATCCTTTGCCTCGATGCGCATTGATAATAAATGTAAAACTGTAAGGCATCAACTGTAAATTTCTGCAGTTCTGTTAATGCAAATAGCATCTGGCTTGCACAATTGGGTAAGCTTCTTGTCTTCTCGATCTCCTGCTCGAGCTTCAATCGTGAAAATATGACAAATACCAAGAGTAATGGGTATGCAGGGCTTCAGTCTCTGAATCCCTCTTATGGCACTTTAATACCATACAGAACCAACTTTCTTAACCAAATAGTCTTCAGACCATGACATGTTCCAGGAGAAGAATCTTCAGACCGTATATGTTTTCTAGATCCAAGACTTGAAGCATTATCATCTTCTTAGAAATGAACAATGATTTCCACTTTCCAACACTGTCAAGAATTTTATGTGGGACAGATGCACTATGTTTTCCAAGGCATTACATGCTACCTGCTCCTGCACTGATCTCAGGGAGATGGAAAACTTTACTTTTGATAAATTCAGGCTTCTTTTTCAAGTACCACCCACAGTGCTAATAACTTCAGGAAGCACAGCATGCTTCTGCATGATCAGTGCTGCTTGCTCAGACAAGTTGTTGGCTTGTTGCCATGAAAAATCAACATACCTGCAAGATTTATGAATTTGTCTAAAACACCTGAAAGAGAAGCTGTCATCGCACAAAAAATTTCATTTTTTAGGTACAAAAAATACAGGAAATGTAAATGTTTTTATGCTAAAGCGAAATATAGGGAAAAAGTACTCCAAACCATGACACATGCTTCAGAAATATCAAATGTTTCAACAAAAGATTAATTTATCGTACTCTTTTCCAAATAATTTCAATTTGTCTTATATCAATTATACACTACATCTCATAGGACACCCATGTGAGATCTAGATAATCACTCCTAATAGCTACTTCATAATAAATCTGCAGCAAAGCAGTTTAAGTAGATTTGGTAAAACTTAACTATCAGCCCTCCTTGGGCATGTAACAATCGTTGTTGGACACAATGAAATGTCTCATTGTTTCGTTCACGGTAAAAACTCCTTCCCAGCAACCACAATCTCAGGGGTCGAAGGAAGAAACTCAATTTATCAATTACATTCTGTATTCCATGATCATTTAGTGATTCATGGATATCGAAACAAAGCTCTGTTTTTTTTTTTTTGAAAAGTAGGGCTCTTAACCATTGTGAGTTACTGATAGGAGTGTCACAGCTCCCAACAGCCTACAATATAGCATTTTCAGGTTTATAACTAAGCCGTAAAGCCTTGTATTATTCTCTGCGCCTCCAAACACGCGACTGCAGTTTGAACCCTGCGTACAAATATCAATATAATCGGAGCTGGATATCAAACATGATGTTCACCCCCTACTCTGGGTGTTTTGACTTGCTTCCCAATGAGCTAATACGTTGCAAGTGGAACTTGATAACATGTGTTACATCAAGCCAGATAAATCCGAGCTTGTTTCGATACGGTTAACAAACATATCAGCTTCAACGTCTGCTAGTGAGGGCAAGAAACATATATAACAGAGTAATATTAACAATCCCGATTTCTATCATGAAAACAACAGAAATAAAGGGGCACACAAGCCACCGTGACAACATAACAGGGCAGTAGTTCTAATAGCTGCCCCCTTTACTGTATCACGAATCGCAGAAGGCTAGCAGCCAGCTAGACCAGATAGCAAATCTTACAGAACAGATAAATGCTGATACGAGTATTGACCATCCGAGCAAAACAAAGTCGACAGATGTGAAACATGACCATACTGGAACCAACTGTCTATGTGTTTACAAGAGCCATGGGATTTAAAGGAAGGCGTCCTTCTCGAGCAACTTGAGGACCTCGTCCTGGTTGTTGAGCTTGGCGACGTCGCTGGGCGTCTTCCCATCCAGGTTTTGGAGTGTGCTGCAGTGCACGGGTGACAGAGTCAGAGCAACATTGAAGGTAACACGCTTATGAAAAAAAGGGATGAGTTAACTTACACGGCAGCACCATGCTTCAAGAGAAGATCGACGCACTCCTTGCGCCCATAGCCAGCAGCGTAATGCAGCGGGGTGTTCTTGTTCTTGTCCAAAGCGTCCACTGCTGCACCGGCCTCAAGAAGGACTTGGGCACACTTCAACTGGAACCCAAAAGCATCAAATTACTTATCACTACTATCATTGCTGATACCTAACATGATCGAACAAGGAAAAAGACGTGGTTCCCACTTTCCAAATGCATTTTACCACCTCATTTTATATTGTACTATGCCTACGAAATCATGACAGACTCATAGATTTTTATTGTTTATCCAGCATGAATATATTTAAATCAAAATAGTAATATCAATACAAAGAACCAAAAAGTTCAATTACTCTAAACAGCAGGGTACTGAAAACTTATCACCTGATACAATAACAATTATTTCTATTTCTTGGGGAGATATGAACCATTACCAACTCCAAGGAAGTTATATGCCATTTGTGTTCCAAAAAATCAACCTAGACAGCCACCTTGGCCCAACAAACCTTGGCTGTTCCTCGTACGCAAACCTAGGGAGCACCTAGGTGGTCTAACAAAGCAATAGGTTCCCATGGAAACACCTTCATTTTCCAATAGCAGTCTATTAAAAGGATGTTTACAAGCAAAACAAATTAAGTGAACCCCAATCAGTAAGACTCGGATCATAGCGGAACGGTAAATGGCATGCCGTTTAGCCCCTGAACTGATCATTCAACTGCTGGATGGTTATAAAATAGTAATTGACAATCTGTCACTACTATTATAAACATTACAAGCATATAAGTTTTTTGTGAGCTATAGAACATAGAAAGCATATAAGTTTCTGAAAACTTCTGAAAATAAGGATACACAATATGCTTTGCAACCAAAATACTATGGAAAGTTGTTCATAGCTTGCCTAGTCACGTGGTATAGTAATGAGCAATTTAAAAGCGTTCATCAATCGGACATTACATTAGCTCCACAAGTTTAACTCTTATCATGTTTGAATTAGGCTGTGGATATTCACATACCTCACCATATCCACATGCAAAATGTAAGGCCCTTCTTCCCTCGGAGTCTTCTTCATCCTTGTCTGCTCCACCATCCAGTGCCTTCTTGAGACCCTATTCCATAGATGTCAAAAGGCCAAATCAGTACATCAGAACCCAATAGCAACATATGTGGAAACTGTATTTACTGCGAAGATTAGAGACACTTTTCAGAGCGAAAAAGCAACATTGATGACTGTATTAATATCAGTCAGCATACATCATACTAAAACACGCAGCAATTATGGCCATGCGAACACAGAACATACTACTGCAGGCTCCAATATGAATTCTAGGCCGAAATTCATGGCTATATCAAGACAGACCAATAAGCAGATCTGATGCAGAGGTTGGGGTGCAAATTGCATACATTCATCTAGTGAATTAACTGAGCATAGGAATGTCAATGACCCAATTAGTCAAGAGACCTGATGTCTCAGGATACCAATGTAAGTCAGCTCATCTTATTTGAACATATCAACATCATTATAATACATACAATATTTAAGTGTTCAAGCCAGTTCACCGTATTTGAAAACATCAACATGATTACGATAGCTATATTCTACTGATATCATTCAGATTAAGTAGATATGGCAAACACTGAGTTGTACTAATGGACACTGATAAAGTAGAGTAGCATCACCAGCACAATATAAAAACATATACAAGTCCAAAACAGCTCAATTAAAAATAATAAAACAAAATTCAATCAATATCTCCATTACCTCATCATCACCAACACTGGCTGTGTGATGGACGATGGATTCATCTTCATCTCCACCTTCCTCAGTTTCTTCGGCACCAGAAGGTTCAGCAGAAGAACCAGCACCAAATGGGAAGCTACCTCCCATTGCCTGACCAATCTTTTGAAGAGTATCGGGGTCGTTCCAGTACCTAGATGAAGAAATATAGAAATGTGACGAACACTGCAAGCTCTATAAACAAAGCACATCTACAGCAGATATGGCATACTTCATCATTGCAGCAGGACCCCCATTCTCTAACTCATCAAGAATTGATTTCAAAGCTGGATCTTCCTTAATGCGGGACATACGCTCTTCCATCTGCTCCTTGTGTGATGGACTACTAAAGGTTTCCAGCATACTGGACATAGCAGGATCCTGAGCCAAATAATTGAGAGATTTAGGGAACTGACAGCCATATAAGGCTGTGGAAACCAGGGCAGACCTCTGGCGGAAGAAGGAAACAAAATGTGGTACCTGCATAAGAGCATTCCCCAGACGCTCAGCCATTGTCATAAACTGGGGGTTTTCCATGACCTTTTGCATTGTTTCCATGTACTGTTGAGGGTCCAATGGAGGCATTCCCTGCTCTCCTGCACTCTGAGCGCCTTTCTGTAGCTGCTCAGCCATCTGGTTGAATGCAGGATCCTTTGCAATTTGATCTGCCATCTCCTTAATAGATGGATCCTGGTAACAAGGGTAGACTTTGAAGCAACTTGCACAGAATCCATGTCATTAAATGAACGACAAATGCAGGTTCAGGAAAGCTAAGGTGGAAGCATGGATGCAGATGGCAAAATCATGTTAAACTACAATAAAATGCTTTGATGTACTGATTGAGGGCACATGTACATCTTTCAACAGTCATTAGGAAACTCAGCATGTACTACAGACTCTTTATGAACATAAAGGGCCATACATTGAGCAAACTTTGCATAGAAGCAAAGTCGAAAGGATTCGAAAAGCCTGCTGGAGGAACCCCTTGGCGCTCGTTGGATGATCCTTCAGGTTTTGGGGTTTTCTTCTCATCTGCAAAAGAAGTGGAACAGAACATAAACACACACCGCCTGGTAATTAACTATGACAGAAAAGCAAAATGAAACTGCCAAGAAAGAAACTGAATGTAAATGAATTGAGTAAAGGGAATAGGCCACATATTTTTCCCACAGTGGCTCATCACTGGGCAGCCAAAAAAGGTAAGAAATTCTTATCGAACAACTGCAGAGATATACTCCGTTCCTATAAATAAAATTGATATGATTGACATGGTTCGCGTGCAGGGGCTGACTTAACATGGACGTGAGGGTTCAACGCTTCAACTGATCCCCCAAATTTGCTAGATAAACTACTACCAGTAGCGGCACTAGTTCAGCGTCACGAGAAGCCCTAAGTCCCCTAACAGTGAGATCGAGCTTGCGCGGGCACCGAATCGGGCCACAGGTGAACGGATTGGATCAACGCTCTCCGCACACACGAAACAAATCCGGGACAGAATGAATGAACCGCACCAGCTCCGTGGGAAAAAATAGGAAGGTCTGGATTTGATTGTCCAAGCAAGGCGGAGATCGGGACAAATTCGACCAATCGAAGCAAGCAAGCGCTCACCAGTAGATCCGGGCGCATCCCCGCTCGACGCCATCGCGATAGAGCTGAGGGGGAGGGAGCCTGCTAGTAGTAGGCTGGAATTCGAGGCGGCGAAGCACCGGTGGAAGCTGGCCTGACGGCCGCGCTCGGCCTCGGCGGCCGGGCAGACGAACGGAGGCGGCTTGGGCGGCGCTGGTCGGCGGTGGCGTGCGCGAGAGTAGTCTGTGGAGAGGAGGCGGTCGTCTGGTGGAGTGGAGGTGAGGTGGGGTGGTGACGTAGCCGGGGACTAATGGGCCGGGCCGGTGCAGAGTCCAGCGGCACGGTTAAACCGTGGGCCGTGTTGCCTACGAAGGCCCATATGGATGTCCGACCGGGCCCGTCGGTTGCACTGCAACTGCATCGCCTCTTCGGGCCGCCTTCCTCCGGCCTCCCATTGCTGCAGCTGCAACGGCGCTCTCCCCGTCCGTCCCGGCGCGCCGCCGCAGGGCTCCAGATCCGTCTGCGGCTGGCTCGAGCCGCCAGCCTCACCCCGATGGCCGCCGGCGACTTGTGCCGCTTGCCGTTTAGGAACCGGCGGTGGGTGCTGCCCCTCGCTCCAGCGACACCCTTGCCTCCGTCGATGAAAACATCAGCAATTCGTCCCTCCACGGAGGGAAGGTCCGTTATATTTTTCCAAAATGCAGAGATAAATTCTGATTCTTCGTTCACTGCGGAGAGAAATATTTTAATTTTCAACTTCTTCTATGTGCGCGCTTCCTGCGCTTATGGTCCCGACAGCACTGGGTAGCCACACTAGTGTGTATTATGTCTATTTGCTTTCGATTCGTTTGGCATAATCGTACAGATCAAGAATGACGGGGCAAAATGCTACGGGATTTCTTGCTCTGCTGGTACATGGGGCAAAGCTATCCACGCCGGCCACAAGCAAAGATAATCGAATATTTCATCGGTATTCTTCCCCCAATTGGACCAGCTCCTTTGATTTAGCTTTAATTAACTTTGATGAAAGACAGGAAAGCATCATGGCCTGCGCTTCTGCCTGCCGTATGAAGACCGAAAGGAACAATGCAAGCTTCTTGATTAATGAACAGAGTAATCTTTGTGTAGCAGTACAGATCAAGATTGGCAGGCGAGATGCTACAGTGCGGGAGTACCCGTCTTTGGCATCTATCGTTTGAGTGTGGCTGAATGTGGCATAGGCGCGCATAGCAGCACAAAGAAATAGTTGCCTTCAGAATCTATCCATTGAGTTTGCTAGCAAGCAAAGAGGAAATGCATCTTTGTTCTTCTCGTCGCCTCTAAGCAGAGGATAAGAATGGATTCAACCCTCACTTGCAAACCAAAGTATCCTCTCTTTCTTGCCTTTGACATACACGTGTAAAGTTTTTGAAATAAAACTTTTTATATTTAAAATATTAAATATAGACTAATCATAAAGCTAATTACAGAACTCGTGTGTAAACTTCGAGATGAATTTATTAAGACTAATTAATCTGTCATTAACATATGGTTACGGTAGTAATTACTGCTTGTGTGTAAACTTCGAGATGAATTTATTAAGACTAATTAATCTATCATTAACATATGGTTACGGTAGTAATTACTGTAGCAATTTAATGTCTAATTAACATATGCTTTGATCTTCGGCTTGGCGACAGCCCTGACTTTAGGGGTCTGGCAGTTTCTGGTGAAGGGGGATTCCCAGCTTGTCGGAAGAACCGACGCTATGATGTTTGGTGCAGGAGGGAATAGAAGCCAAGTCAGCCTATATGCACCGGTTGAACCGACGGTCCAAGAAAGGGCATCAGTGCATTGGGCATACGGTATACCAGAGAAGATGTCAAGTGCCCAGGAGAAGTTTCTTCAGCACCGGTTCAACCGACGGTGCATCGGAGTATTGCGTCGGTGCATTGACGTCAGCAGAAGAGAAGAAGCCTGTGAGTGACCAGTTTAACCGACGGGCAAGCATCATAGCGTCGGTTCTTCCGACAAGCGTTGGATGCACCGATGCTTAGGCATCGGTTCTTCCGGTGCTCCTGATTCGAAGAGCCTTCGGGCCTTGCTACGCCTATTTTCTCTTTCTCTTTGTCATCACTTGAACCTAAAAGTCTGAGAATGGTCATCTTAACAATCATATTAGTCCAAATGTTGTGTTGTCATTCGATCACCAAAATCACTCGAAATGGCATAAATGGTGCCATGTTCGTTTCAGGACTTGTGATCCAAATCAAATGCATGTGGTCCCGCATCAAATTTGGACCTATATATATAGGTCTTTGATCATGGAGACCGAGCACTGCTGCATTAGCTTGGTCTTCATTTATGTTTTGTGCATAGGTACGCTCGATCATCGACGACAGCAAGGAAGATGGAGAAGCAGGTAAGTTTCGTCGCTTGGATAAGTTTTCGTATACTAGTATTTATAGAATGTAGTAACATTGATAAGTTCAAAAGGACAATATATATATCTGCATTTGTAAAGAAAATATGTAACTAAAATCTTCATGTATGCACTGTATCCCCACTGCTTAGAAATGAACGAACACTCGATAATTTTGGCCGTGGGGTGGGTGGTGAGAACAGGAAAACCCAGCTATGTATTGGCTTTGCCTTTGCTCACTCTCTATGTATTAGGCCAGTCTCAGTGGAAGTTTCATGGGCACAGTTGCCTAGACAGTTACCTAGACTGAGAACTAGGTAACTGTGTTAGATGGGTTTTATGGTGATGAAACTCTCCTCATATCTCATGAAACTCTATCATTCTCTCTCCTTGCTATGTCAGCAAAATTAATGATATTTAATGTCATGAAACCCTCTATGAAATCCCATTGAGACTGGCCTAAGTATGTATGCCGCTTTAATACCTCCAGCCATAATTAGATCATGTTCTGGATAGCAAAAGATAGTTAATTATGACTGGATGTAGAGTAAAGATCATGTTACTCGTTTCTCGTAACAAACGTTAAAGTTTTATTATTTCTCCGACACTTTGGATCTAAATGTGCACCACTTAAAAAAGGTAGTTAATTATGACTGGATGTAGAGTAAAGATCATGTTACTCGTTTCTCTTAACAAACGTAAAGTTTTATTATTTCTCCGACACTTTGGATCTAAATGTGCACCACTTACAAGCGTTGGTATCAGTAGTTTGCATACATGCATCATGCCAACAAGATGAAACCCAATTATGTTAATTTGTTGCCATGCGTGTAACGCAGCATAACATCACATTGCATACTAAAGATCAGATCTGCAACAACAATGTCTATGTTATTCTAGTGTTTGGGCAATTTACATTCACGCTGGATTTCAGCAATAAGGGGTAGATTTTTTGAGTATGCCAATAATATAATTCTCATTGAATTTTTTATTTAATTTTTCTGCATGCTTGTAGGTCATCAGTACTGCTGGCAACAAGGTTAAACTGACAACCATATCAAAATCACCCAAGCTCCCAACCGGGAAGCAAGGAGACACCCTTCCATTGCTGGTGCGGGTTGAGGCGCCACGAGCCGCCAAGAAGCATATTCCAGTGGACCTTGTTGCTTTGCTTGATGTGAGTGGTAGCATGAACACTGAAGTGGCTCCTGGGACTACTAGGTTGGATCTAGTAAAGAAGGCGATGCAGTTTGTCATCAAACATCTTCATGCAGATGATGGACTCGCCATTTTGGCCTTCAACGAAAAGATTCTCACTCATTACAGCACCGACTTGTTTAGAATCTCTGGCCAACAGATGTTTGCTCAAAACAAGGTGGACAAGATCGTGGCTAAGGGCGACACTAACTTCAGTCCAGGAATAGAGGAGGCCGTGAAGGTATATTTAATTTAAAATAAGTAGCGTGAGACTTCAATTTTAAGCCAATTTTAATATTTAATCAACAGTTGCAATGGGTTCTTGAATACTCTATGACTACTCTCTCCATGCACAAATATAATCATTTTAAGACACCAATATGGTTCCTCACTAAGATTTTTCTGTGATTGAGAGCTTTTTTTGACCTACTAAAATGTAGAAATGCTATATTCGTGAATAGATAGAGTATATTCTTTCATTCCATTAATGGTACCTTCAATGCTACTATTGAAGTTGATTTCTTTCATCCTTGGCTGCTGTGCCAGTGGGCACATATAGTAGCAAGTATATATCCATGATGTCTGGTGTTGTTATACTCCTAAAGGATATGGTAATAGTGTAGTGGTAAATTATACTCCTTTAATACAAACTGTAAATTGTTTTAATAATAGTTAGATTAACGTACTACAAACCATATGAGTAAAAAAATTATTAAAAAATATTGGTCTTGTATATTTCCTGAATATACATATTGTAGACTATATAAATTATATAAGCGATGATATCTTGTTAGAGGTTTGCATGTATCTCACTATAGAAAGAAATAAAGTGGTCCATGGAGAAGCCAGATTGATTAGCTTTTTTATAATACACTAGTAGGGTGCACGTGCGGCATGCACGTGTTTAAAGAACAATATTGCAAAAAATAACCAAACTAAATTTAGTGGCAACAAGCATTTTTAGAAACTATATATGGTGAAAACAAACAACGAGGTCTCAAGTTGTGGTGAAAACATACAAAATATTCACGTTAGCTTGTTCTCACGGTATCACATTAATATAATCAACAGGTTCTTAGTGGCAGCAAAAAAAAACAAAAAATTCAGATAGATGAACAATCCAGATAGTGAAGCGATTAGAGCGGGTACAGCACTCACGGTGAAAAAAACACCGCCAAACTCCGGGAAACAATTTAGAAACGCTTTTATTTCCCCTGATCCTCTAGATTTTGATGTCCTGGTTCCCTCCAGGTGGGGACAGCGTGACGGAATGTGAGGGGTGGGTGAGAAATTTTTAGGTGGACAGTGAATTTAAAAGTTTTGGTTCCTTATTATAATACATTTAACTGAGAAGGGAGATAGATGCCTCAATTTTCTTAACTCAGAAGGAAGATGCATATATACCCCTCAATTTAAGTCTTTTTTTGCCAGGAGTACCTCAAATTAAGTTTTATCAACAAAGATATCATTTGAGGTCCTCTACAACCAAAAAAGAAATGGCAGGTTGTTTGAAACTAGCCTAACAGCATAGACTTATTGTTTCCTGGAAGCAATTCCCTCCATTTAAGAATATAACATGCTGTTTGACTTTGGGTCCCCAGTGTCGGGATATGACTGGTAATGTCTTTGGTAGTAAAGTATATGGTATATGACTTTAAGATCAATACATATGAAAGAGACTCAAATATGAATCCAATGAAACTAAAGTTCAATGATAAAATCTTGGTTAAATATTTTAACGTATGATTCTTAAAATACGTCTACAAGCCATATAAAATCAAATAAAAGGAGGGAGTAATAATGTTTTGTCCGACACCAAACAAGGTATAGAACATCCCCTGATTACACACATGCACAAAACAAAGGTCTCTAGAAGCTTACAGTACTAAAAACATTATCACCGCTGGTTTTGCCCCCTGGCGAAAAAGTCAGAGGTTAAAAGAATATTTTCACCGCCGGTTCTGGGCGACGGTGAAAATATTTTTACCGCTGGCTTGAGACACCAACTACCGGTAAAAATGTATTTTCATCACGGGTTTCAGTCATGAATTGGTAGTGAAAATATTTTAAAAACCATGTACAAAATTAATAGACCGGTTCGAGTCATGAACTAGTGGGGAAAATAGTTTAAGAATCACATATAAATTAATATACCGGCAAATTTTTTTGACACTTGTATGCATGGTCATGGGTCACGGGAGCCATCCATGCCACTACACTGTACACTCAATTATGTGTAAGGAAAGATATATATTATTCTTTTATATCAATAAATTTGGATCTGATATGAAACATTTGGATGTTTAAATAATTTAAAATAAAAAAGTTGTTAACTACAAAGTTGTAGATCTCGTCGAGTACCACAATTTTAATGTTGACTCTATTTTCATATGAAGTCAGTTGATAGGTATGAAATCCAATTTTAAATATTTAGGTATATAAATATTTTCAAATGAAAAATTATAAACTACAAAGTTGAGATCTCATCCTCAGATCTATAATTTTGATATAAGGATTGTCTTCATCCGACTAAATACAAAAAAAACATATAAATTTTTCATGCTATTGATTCGGGGTCTATTTTCACCGTCGGTGGTGAAAACCCTCCCTTCATGGTTGGAATTGAAGTAATATCACTCTTGAGAACTAATATATGTGCATTATCGTGGATTTTATAGATCCTCGATGAACGCAGCAGCAGCGACAAGAACAGCCGTGTTGGGGTAGTCATGCTGGTGACAGATGGGGTGGACAGCAGAAAAGCAGCCATGTACCCTATCCCTCCGGAGATCCTCAAGAAATACCCGGTGCACACCTTCGGCATCTGCGCGCATGACCCCAACGTGCTCCTGTCAATCGCCCAGCAGTCATGTGGGACCTACTCCTTCGTCGACGACGACGAGCTCGGCAGTATCGCGGACCCCTTCGCCATCTTATTAGGTGGGCTCAACTCCATCGTCGCCGTTGATGTGGTGGTCCAATTATTTTGCAGCTTCAGAACTAGTTTTAGGAGCTCGGTGAAGTTGATCAGCTGTGGCTTCCAAAGCAGCGAGATAGAAGTATCTGCGCGTGATGATAACTGGTCCACTATCAGGATTGGCATGCTCTACGCTGGTGAGGTGAAGAACTTCATCGCGCACGTAGTGATAGATCCTGACACATCAGCAGGCACCAGGTCTTGGGGACGGATTTATGTCTATTACAAGGATGCTCCAGTAGTCTCTTCATTAATTGATGGTGATGGCAATGGTCGAGAACTATCGACCGGAAAGCAAGCCGGGGATTCTGGAGATAACTCAAGCAAGGTCCGGGGGCAGGTTGTCCAATTTAATGCGTTGGAGTTTCTGTCCACTCTCCAGGAAGAGTTCAAGAAGCAGATGAACACTGCAGGTGCCAAAGGAGCGAACGAGGCCCGCGCTGCACAGATCCGTGCAGGTAATTCCCTGGAGAAGAGGTGGGAGGAATTCGTGAAAACGATGGATGATGACTTGACTGATGGCCTTGATCTGGACGACCTGAAGACGGAGGTCGAGGAGATGGTGAACCGCCTGAAGCAAGGCGCCGGGATGGCCTACATGTGCTCTTGGGTGTCCAGCCAACAGATGCAGAGGGCCGCAACCCTGGGCTCGGCTGACGCTGTCGGGACCCAGTTCTTCACTTCCGCGAGGGACGCGATGCTTTCTAAGGCAAAGAAATATCACGTTCAGTTAGCACCAGGGGGAGTGGGCGGCAGCAGCACACAGCCCAGCAAGCTCGAGCAGAGGAGGGAGTCTTGGGAGAAACTCATGAAACAGGCTGAACAGATGTTAAACCAGCCGGCCGATGCGGCCCTCGCTCAAACCTGGAATGAGCTGAAAGCGGCGATCGATAAAGCAAAGAGAAGTGACCTATGTGAGGCCATGAAGCGTGGGGAATCTTAAACCTTGTGGCTTCATTACATTTGTCCTTTGGTAATTTCGGATCAACAGCATGATCATCAGGTCGTTGGCTCTCCACAAAGATATATAATCAATAATGCTACTCTGCTAGCACTTGTCCTTTGGTTCCTTGGTTTTATTATACGTTCATCCTTGGTTTTATTATATGTTCACTATGTAGAAATACTCATGTGGAGTCCAATAAAATTAGATTTTCTATTTTATAATATTTTTGTAATTTATTATGATTTTTTAAACATTCAGTGGAAATAAATAAAAAATAAAACCGTACCACTATAGTAAAACCGGACTACAAAACCACCCTAGGGGGGTTAAATGTCTGGTTTTGCAAAGGTGATGTGGTTAGAAATCCAATTTTATAGTTCGGGGCGTTGTGATCCACCATTGATACTTTGGAGTGGGGATTATATAGACTTTTTCCTAGATAATATATAAATTGGATAGTTGGCGCCACATTTTAGTGACCACAAGGGAAGAGAGTATAGCAAAACATTGTTCAAAGAAACAAGAAAACATATACAAGCTCAAAGTTCTTGAGTACAGGGATCCACAAGACCTCTTCGCAAGAAAGGTACTATTACACTATAATCCAACCATTTGTGTAGATCTTTCATTGCAGCACACACATTATACATAAATTTCAGTTCTATGCTTGGATAGCCGTAAGACTAATAATTGTACCATAAACATTCTAATAAATAACTTAAGTATTTTAAATTGAAAGAACTTAAAATTCTACTGATTTCAGGTAGTTAAGGAGGCCAAAGATTTGGATAGTCACAATCGGTGGCTTCTTGGCGAACCAATCAAAAGTAGCGATAGAGTGGAGGAAATTGAACGAGCATATTAGTGCTGAATTTAAGGAATTTATGATGGACAACAAAACTTACAAGGACAACTTAATGGAAGACCTGCAGGCCCAGCTTGCCGGGAATCCAAATGGATCCGCTTTGAAGAGGTGCTGAGGTGCCGCAGATCGGAGTCAGTCGCTCGTGCCAGGCCATTTGCTTTTGCTCTGCTTCCTTGTTACCCATTCGTGTAACTGAACAATTGATGTGTGTTAATCTCCATCCCTACTGCCCCTGTATTTCTCACGAATGCATATAGTTAAGGTGTGTCAGTAACTCAGTATCTTCATCCTGCCTAGTGTGGCGTTTTGCCATTTCACTTATTCGAATTGACCAAGCAGAGGATCTTGCTCCACCCGTATATGTTCACAGTGAAAACCACTCAAATTGCAAGAAGGTGAGGAGCCAGTAGGATTTGTCAGTGAGGAATGTTGAGTACTCTATCCTGCCTATGATGAGTGAATTGTCAACCGTGCGGTGTGATCGTGCGCTTGGTCTTTGGATTGCAGGAACACGGGCGTCGAGTGTCGACGGAGAGTTGCCGTGGAGGAGCTCGGGCCGGGCAGCAGCTGTGGCGTCCACTCCTGGATCGAGGACGCAAGCGGCGACTGAAGGCGGGTTTCTTGGTTTGTGCCACAAAACCAAGGAGGCGGACGGCGGTTGAAGATGCCAAGTCGTGGAGGCACGGGCGTCGGTCTCGGGACTGACGGTGGGCGAGGAGGGGACGGGCGTCGGGCGGCGTCTAGGGCCGTCAGAAGGCCGAGGCGGGAACGGCGTCTAGGGCCATGGCGTGGAGGCGGAAATCTTCCCGCGCGTGGAGTTTTGGCGGTTTTCTCAAAACCGGCCACCTACCCGGGTTTCGCGGACCCTCCAAAATTGCGAACCGGATCTTCATCTACATGGCGGCATCGCGGAGAAGACTTCGACTCGAAGAAAGAACCACGGCCGTCGGATGAGTCCAATGTATCTTTTCCGGTTTTGCCCCTAAGGGCTTTCTAGTATCTAATTAAGTCTAGGGGTAGTTTGGTCTAGAGTTAGTGGGTTAAATACCCCCTCCATCTCTCTCTTTCTTCTGGCGCCTGAAAAAAAAGACCACAGCCGCCACCTCCATCTCCCTGGCTGGCGCCACCTTCTCCTCCTCTCAGTTCTTCTCCTCCCCTCTCTCCCTTAGGACTTTAGGGATGGATTTTTGAAGACTTTGTACTGAGTTTGTTTGGGAAAGGAGGCCCAATCCTCCTTGTGCCCTCCGGGGATTTGAACTCGTTTTGATCTCATTCGCTTCATGCTTTGTTTGTGACAATTTTTGACTTCATTTGTTGGATCATGAAGTACGAGATTGGAGTGGTTCTTTGAGCTCTTTGACGTGACTCTAATCCCTCTTGCCTAGTGCAAAACCTCCAGGAATCACGAGCTCTTTAGGATCGAAGTTCTTGTGCTTCTTGCGTTCTTGAGAAAACCCCAATATTGTCTCGGAATTCTACGATTCCTCCCAAACCATGGAGTGATTCGTCGATTCCTTCCGTGGACATGTTCACAAGTCCTTTGTGAATGTGCCTACAAATTTTGGTGAGGTTTGGACGCGTTTTGATCCTCGAATCATCAAGTTTTCGAAGGTCGCGGGCTGAAAGGCGTTTCTGGACTCGGTTCTCCCTAGCACCGGATGAACCGACGCTTTGAAGTTTTATGCGTCGGTTCAACCGGTGAGTAGGCTGTTCTGCATTAGGGTTTTGGCTTTTTGGCTCGTTGCACCGGTGCTTAGGATCTGTTTAGCGTCGGATCAACCGGTGGTCCTACCTAGCAGTTTTGGCACCTCTCTGGACAACTGCACCGGCGCTAATCCATTGCACCGGTGCATTAGCATCGGTTCAACCGGTGCTTGGCCTTGTGATCTAGTGTTCTCTCGGGTGAACTACACCGGTGTTTTCCCATTGCACCGACGTAGATATTATCGGATCAACCGGTGATTGGCGTTTCATCGCAGTTGCAGGGCGTTGCACCGACGGGTAGGTCTCTGTCCACACCGGTTCAACCGGTGCTCTTGTTTCTGCGCTGCAGGCTCTGTTCATCAGTTGAACTGACGCTATTCAAATCAGTGCGTCGGATCAACCGGTGAAGTATACCTTGCGTTGTTTCGTGTGTTGTTTTTGTGGTTGCTTCCTCAGTTGTTCTCGCTTGCTCCTAGAGCTGTTTTGTGTGGGTGTAGCTCCCCTATAGCTACGCTGCACCTCATCTAGGACTCGAGGGTTGGGTGCGAACTTGGGGTCATTGGCCGAGCTTTCAATTGCAATTATTTTTAATCGGCTCCCATTCACCCCCCCTCTGGTCGCCTTTTCGGTCCCTCAATTGGTATCAGAGCATGGTTGAGGTTTTCAGTACCTTAATCGGTTCGAAAACCACTTGGTGACCATGGCGAGTCTTGGGAAGACCCTGGTGTTTTCCGGCGAGGACTATGCCTACTGGAAGGTTCGCATGAGAGCCTTCTTGCAGAGCATGGGAGCCGAGGTCTGGGATATTACCAGGAACCAGGCTTACGAGGTGCTTGCCGTTCGGACCTCACCTCTTCAGGTGTCCGAGCACGAGGCTAACGCCAAGACTGTCAATGCCTTGTTTGCTGGCATTTCTCGTGCGGAGTTCTCACGCGTCCAGGGTTTTCAGGAAGCCCACAAAGTTTGGACGTGCCTTGAGAACTACCACGAGGGCACACCTCAGGTGAAGTCCAGACTGTTCGAGACTCACTATCGTGAATACGAGAACTTGACCGTTTTCGATTTTGTCCTAGATTTTGGAGCATGTTGCATTTTGACAGGAAATTGGACATTTTTGGAGATGTTTTGACGCATGGTTACAACTGGGTTAAGATGAGGAATAAGAGGAAGAGGCCACACGCAAAAGATGGGACCGAAAGGGGCCAGAAAGGGCCCAGGCCAGCCGGCCTGGAGCCCTTGGGCCGGCCGGCCTAGCCCATTTCGGAGCCCAATCGGTCTCAGTTTTCTTCAGCACGAAGTATGCATCAACCCTAATCTATGTTTTACCAAAACCACCGACCATATCTGCCTATAAATACCCCGAAGCCGCCGTCAAAGAGGGATCATCTAGAAAGCATCCAGAGACGAGTTTCAGAGATTCATTCGAGTTAGACACAAGAGAAAGGCGACACCGGAGGCCTCATCATCCCTCGGCGCCGCTGCAAGTTGGAGGACAGCAAGGGATCCATCCCTTGCCGGAGATTTCGTCACCATGATCGACTACGCTTCGCTTAGCTTCATGGGGTAAAGTCCTCGTTTGTTCATGGGGTTGTAAGGAGATCTTGAGTTGTAATTGCCGAATCCTTTATGAGATTGATCTATCACGATTCTTGTTGATGATGCTTTGATGCCTAATAGTTCGCGACTTGGTTTTGGGTTTGCTTTGCTCTTGCATGGTTTACTTAGATTACATCAACTATCGTGTTCTTGTTGATTCGTTACCGATTATCCTCGTGTAGTGACAGTATGCGGGAGGGAAAGGTTTTGATCTTGGAACACACCTTTGGTAGATTAGATCCGTTCTTCGTTGCTTGGCGATTACATCTCTAGTGATCCTAGACCCTATGGACAAATGCTCTTCATATCTTGTGCACACACATACCATTGCTCACTAGTCTAGATTGGTTAGATTAGATCTATTTCACACTCAATCACTCAATATAGATCTTTTACCAACATCATTAGTGCTTAGTTAAGCATAGTAATACACTTGTTTCGTGGATTGATAAACCTTGGGGGAATACTCTAAGGGAAAAGCTACACGATCCGTGCGCTTGCGGTACGTAAATTGGCGCTATAAGGAGAGTCAACAAGCTTTTCTGGAGCCGTTGCCGGGGAACAAGCGATTTTGCTACGTTTAACTTTGTATTAATTTTGTTGGTTACTAACACCTAACATTTTTCTCTAGAAAATTTTTGTTTTTGTTTTTGTTTTGATTGTCCAGATGGCCCATCTCATTCAACACGTGGAGGAAGGAGGAAAATCACTAAGGGATTATGCAAGCCCGTGATCGGAGGACTTCGACATGCAAAAATCAGATTCGGTGTTGCGAGCCACCGAGTACGAGATCAAGCCTCAAATCATCAAGATGGCGGCGGCAAACCCCTTTAGAGGAGAGGAGACGGACAACCCATATAGACATATCAAGTGGTTCACAATGCTATGCAACACGGTACAACAAGACGGAGTTCCGCTAGCTTGGTTTAGATGGAATCTTTTCCCATACTCACTTGCGGAAGAAGCGAGAAGATGGTTTGCACTTACATCCTTCGAGGTAAAAGGAAATTGGGATGACTTGATGAAGAAATTTTCGAGCGGTTCTTTCCGTTAAGTAAGGTTCAACATATTCGGAAGCAAGTGATCAACTTCGCGCAAGGAGAAGAAGAAGAGATAGATCAAGCATGGGATAGATTCAATGGATTGATTGAACAAGGACCGAAGCTCATATTTTCCGGTGAAGTACTCTTGCATACCTTTTACTTTTCCCTAACCCCCGAGTGCATGCAATTTGTTCAAATGTGTGCAGGAGGAGATCTCATAGAGAAAACACTCACGGAAGCCGCCCAACTCCTACAAAAAATCAGCAAGGGTGCGGCTATGCGAAGAGATTAGGAAAAACGATGTTCGGCAAGCTCCGAGGAAGAATATCAAGTGCGGGTGCTTGCTGGAATTTTCAGAAAAGAGGCATCGGAAGTAAGAGAAGAACGACCGAACATGGGAAAGTCATAGAGACAAACCACGATGAAGAAGCATCGATCCGGAGTGCAACGAAAGACGACCCGGAAAAGAAAGGAAGATCCTTGGGCACCGCCAAATCGCTAAGGGAATTCGAGCAAATGGATTGGATACCAATTGACTTCGGAAGATTGTTCGACAAAGCAAGACCACATCCAAATCAGCGAGGAATGGCGAAGATGATAGCGGAAGACTTTCCGCCGGATAATCACATGGGATATACATTTGGCAAGGAATCGGCCGGTGATATTATTCGGAAACTTTTTGAAGAAAAAGAGGAAGAGATTGACTTGGACGAAGTGCTGGAGGTCAAAAAGATCATGGGAGTGAAATCGGAATCATCACCCTACGTGCACATAGCCCAAGTATATGCGATTGGAAGCGATCAAGGCGAAGGTAATCCATCACCCACACCTCGTGTTGATTGCATGATAGACAGAACAAAATGTTGCAATGTTTTATGTGACGTTGGCGCCCATGTTAGTGTGATGAGTTTCAAGGTTTATGTTGAGCTTTTTAACGAAACACCAAACCTAGATGCCACATTCATTAAATTGATCATGGGAGATGGTAGATTAATCAAACAGCTAGGAGTGCTTAGAAATCTAAATGTTGCTATAGCGGGTAAAAAAATTCCTACCGACTTTTTTGTGATTAATGCTAGCGATGATGAGCATGAAGGCATAATCCTTGGAAAACTCTTTCTCAAATTAGTAAATGCTGCTCTAGATGTTGGAAAAGGGATTGTCACTTTTGATCTAGATGGAGAAAAATGCACATTCGAATTTCATTCGAAACCGTCTTTTGCTTAACCTCTACCTCTTGATAACGAAGAGGTAGAGAGCATTCGTTCCATTGATTCTTTCAGGGATCCTCTCCAATGCGCTTTGGAGAATGGAGACGCTCAAGACGATCAAGATGGAGAACTAGTGGAAACAATGGAAGAGTTGAAGTCGCAATACGGGAATTTGGAGGAAGAAAAGTTTGAAGACATTGGAGAGTTAGATCAAGAAGAGGATGGTGCGCCCGATGTTGAGATGAAGCCACTCCCCAAGGGATTGAAATATAAATTTTTGAGAGATGGCAAGACTTTTCCGGTGATTATTAGCGACGAATTGAGCCCGGAAGAGACGGAGAAGTTGCTGAATTTATTGAAGAAGCACAAAAAGGAGATCGGCTACTCGATTAACGACTTGAAAGGTATTAGCCCGCTTTTTGCACACATCGTATACAACTCGAGGAGCAATACAAGCCAATCATAGAGCATCAAAGAAGGTTGAGCCATGCTATGCGTGATGTGGTGAAGAAGGAGGTTATCAAATTGTTGAATGCCGGAATAATATACCCCGTGCCACATAGTGATTGGGTAAGCCACGTTCATTGCGTTCCGAAGAAAGGAGGACTCACGGTTGTGAAAAATGAGGAGCAATTGATACCGCAAAGAACCATCACGGGATGGAGGATGTGCATTGATTATAGAAAATTGAATAAGGCAACAAGGAAGGATCATTTTCCACTACCATTCATCGATGAGATGCTAGAAAGGTTGCACAGCATTAACACTTTTGTTACCTTGATGGATACTCGGGATTCTTCCAAATACCTATTCATCCGGGTGATCAACATAAGACCACGTTTACTTGCCCGTATGAAACTTTTGCATATCGGAGGATGCCTTTTGGATTGTGCAATGCGCCCGCTTCTTTTCAAAGGTGCATGGTGGCTATATTTTTAGATTTCATAGAAGAGATTATGGTGGTATTCATGGATGATTTCTCGGTGCATGGTACTAGCTTTGATAATTGCTTGGGAAATTTGGAGAAAGTTCTTAAAAGATGTGGAGAGGTGTCATTTCATGGTGAAAGAAGGAATTGTTATCGGTCATGTTATCTCCGAGAGAGGGATAGAGGTGGACAGAGCAAAAATAGAAACCGTGGAGAAATTGCCACCACCTACGGACATCAAATATTTGAGGAGCTTCCTCGGTCATGCCGGATTCTATAGGAGGTTCATAAAGGATTTTTCAAAAATCACCAAGCCATTGACACAACTTCTCCAAAAAGATGTGGAGTACATTTTTTATAGTGATTGTCTTCACGCATTTCGAACACTCAAGCAATCCCTCATAAGTGCTCCTATCATGCAACCTCCGAATTGGAATCTACCTTTTGAAATCATGTGTGATGCAAGCGACTACGCCGTGGGAGCCGTTCTTGGACAAAGGAAAGAGGGGAAGGTAAATGCTATCTACTACGCAAGCAAGACTCTCAATGAAGCCCAATTTAATTATGCAACAACGGAGAAAGAACTGCTTGCCGTGGTATTCTCCTTCGAAAAATTCAGATCATACATAGTAAATTCAAATGTGATAGTTTATACCAACCATGCGGCAATCAAGTATCTCTTGTCCAAGAAAGATGCTAAACCACGCTTGATTCGATGGATCCTATTGCTACAAGAATTCGATGCGGAGATAAGGGACAAGAAAGGAGCAGAAAATGTTGGGGCCGACCACCTATCAAGAATGAATCATGGAGATGATGGAAAAGAACCGATCGAGGATCAAATGAGAGATGATCACCTATATAGAATTCTCGACAAAGATAGTTGGATGAATGAAATAATAAGGGGAATAAAAGGGATGCCCTTGGATCACTTGGACAAGAATGCAAAGAAAAGAGTGATCGCGGAAAGAAGAAAATACTATTGGGATCCACCATACTTATATAGATATGGAGAAGATGGAGTCCTAAGAAGATGCATACCGAGGGAGGAACGTGAAGAAGTTCTAAGGAAGTGTCACTCGTTGGGGGTATGGAGGACATTATGGGCACTTTAGAACTCAAGCTAAGGTATGGGCTAGTGGATTCTATTGGCCCGAGATGCATGAAGACGCGAAAATATTTGTTTCGACTTGTCCGGAATGCCAAAGGACGGGGAATATCTCGCAAAGGAATGCCATGCCGTTGAACTATAACTTGCAAATAGATCTATTTGATGTCTGGGGAATTGATTTCATGGGACCATTTGTGAACTCACATGGGTATGAAAATATATTGGTGATGGTGGACTATGTTTCAAAGTGGGTTGAAGCTATGCCATGTCGGAAGGCATCAACGGAGGAGTCCATGCACATGATTAAATCGGTAATCTTCCCTCGATATGGCGTCCCGAGAATCTTGATAAGCGACGGAGGAACACACTTCATGGCAAAGACTTTGGTAAATGCTTGAAAAAATTGGGAATTGAACATAGAGTGTCCACGGCTTATCACCCCCAAACAAACGGACAAGCGGAAACTTCGAACAAACAATTGAAGGATATCTTAAAGAAGACCGTGGTAAAAGGAGGAAAAGATTGGTCGAAGAGACTAGATGATGCACTATGGGCATATCGTACGGCACACAAAACCCCGATTGGTATGACTCCTTATCAATTTGTTTATGGAAAAACATGCCACTTGCCGGTTGAGCTAGAACATAAGGCGTATTGGGCGATGAAGGAGATAAACTTTGATGCGGAAGCCACTGGAATTAAAAGGAGAATCCAAATAAGCGAATTGGAGGAGTTAAGATTGAAAGCGTACAATAGTGCATCAATTTACAAAGAAAGGATGAAGAGATGGTACGACAAGCGATTACAAAATAAGGAATTCAAAGAAGGAGACAAGGTCCTACTCTACAATTCAAGATTCAAACTCTTTGGCAAAGGAAAATTGCAAAGCAAATGGGATGGACCGTACGTCGTACACTCGGTTTCACCAACGGGAGCGATGACAATCATGGATGTGAAAGGTGACCAATATGTGGTGAACGGACAGCGACTAAAGGTATTCTTGGAGCCCGACGTCGTGCCCCTTCATTACATCGACATATACACCATGGAGGAGGAACCGGAACGTCAAGCCTAATGATGTTAAGCAAGGTAAGTTTGTACATACTCTCTTTTAGATTTTAGTTTCGTAGTTTTATTTTTATTTTGGACGAACTTCGAGTAAAACATAGACTCATAATTTATTGGTGAGCACCTCGGAAAAAGTTGGAGTCTAGGGGGCTGAAAAACCCCCTGGGCCGGCCGGCCCAACACCCCTAGGCCGGCCGGCTGGCCTGAGCCTCCTCGTGTGCGAATCAGTCTCGATTTTTGGTAGGCACGCGATAAGGAAATTTCAAACCTGTGCCTTATAGATTTCGCATGCCAAAACCGAAGAGATATTGGACTTTTCATCCAAGTCTTTTCGGGACTTAAATAGAGGCGTGGGTTAGATCTATTCTCTCATACTTTTCAATCTACACCACCACCTCATGAGAGACGTCGACAATGGCCGGTCCAGCGAGCGCAAGAGCTATGATTGAAGTAATGGAGATCAATGAGAGGGGCATGACGCCCGACACCCCCACGCCAAGGACGCCTAGCCCCATCTCGGCAACCGGTGCGCAGCCCCTCCTTGTCGAAGCAAAACGATGCGAAGCGAAGGCCCCTCCAAAGAAATTCAATACTCAAGCAAGGATGAGCGTCGGAGGGAAGGGCCTTCAATGGTGCAATGAGAAGCTAGCTCAAGCCAAAAGGGTGGTCGTCGTCATCAGCAGCGACGAAGACGAAGGCGAGAAGCGACAAGACAAAAAGCCACCCGCGCCTAGGCGTTCTTTGCGCCTCCTCGGAGTTAAAAGAAAGAACTACATCGAGCACACCCCAGAGCCAAAGGATTATGCGGGGGACAGCGATTGGGAGAGCATCATGAGCCCTAGTTCATGGGGCGCCACCGGTCGTGACTACGATGATGATTGGCCGGGGTGGGCCGAAGAGGAGAGAAGGGAGGAAGACGACCCCTCCGGAGGTGACAGCGACAAGAAGAAGAAGAAGGACGACGACGAGCTCGAGGACGACAGCCCCAACCGCAGCGGGCATCACTCCGGGTGCTGTTTCACGTGCCGCAATGAAATCGCGGATCTCCGCGCCACCATCGATAGGTGTCACGATCAACTCGTGGCAATGGATCGAAGGATGGACGACATCGAGAGCTTGGTTGAGAGAGACTACAACTTCCTTGTCCGCAACATAAGGAAGTTATTTGGGATGGTCAGAGATCTACAAAAGCAAGGAGGAGGGCGACCTAGATGCAATTGCCCTAGGTGCCGTTGAGAACACCGACGAGCGTCACACCCGTCTTTTATATCATTGCGACGAGGACGCCGCATAATCTAAGCATGGGGGGGGGGGAGGTGTGACGACTCGTAGATTGAATTTTGGTCTTTTTTTACTTGAAAGTTCGCGACCTTTGTTTGAAGAAATATCTGCCTATAAATACCCCGAAGCCGCCGTCAAAGAGGGATCATCCAGAGAGCATCCAGAGACGAGTTTCAGAGATCCATTCGAGTTAGACACAAGAGAAATGCGACACCGGAGGCCTCATCATCCCTCGGCGCCGCTACAAGTTGGCGGACAGCAAGGGATCCATCCCTTGCCGGAGATTTCGTCACCATGATCGACTACGCTTCGCTTAGCTTCATGGGGTAAAGTCCTCGTTTGTTCATGGGGTTGTAAGGAGATCTTGAGTTGTAATTGCCGAATCCTTTATGAGATTGATCTATCACGATTCTTGTTGATGATGCTTTGATGCCTAATAGTTCGCGACTTGGCTTTGGGTTTGCTTTGCTCTTGCATGGTTTACTTAGATTACATCAACTATCGTGTTCTTGTTGATTTGTTACCGATTATCCTCGTGTAGTGACAGTATGCGGGAGGGAAAGGTTTTGATCTTGGAACACACCTTTGGTAGATTAGATCCGTTCTTCGTTGCTTGGCGATTACATCTCTAGTGATCCTAGAACCTATGGACAAATGCTCTTCATATCTTGTGCACACACATACCATTGCTCACTAGTCTAGATTGGATTAGATTGGTTAGATTAGATCTATTTCACACTCAATCACTCAATATAGATCTTTTACCAACATCATTAGTGCTTAGTTAAGCATAGTAATACACTTGTTCCGTGGATTGATAAACCTTCGGGGAATACTCTAAGGGAAAAGCTACACGATCCGTGCGCTTGCGGTACGTAAATTGGCGCTCTAAGGAGCGTCAACAGCTACGCTGCACCTCATCTAGGACTCGAGGGTTGGGTGCGAACTTGGGGTCATTGGCCGAGCTTTCAATTGCAATTATTTTTAATCGGCTCCCATTCACCCCCCCTCTGGTCGCCTTTTCGGTCCCTCAGTCAGGTGATGAACCTGAACTGGCACGATTCGCTCAGGTCCCAATGCCATCAACACGCAGGCGGCTCCATTTCACACTCCATTTTTACTTTCAAGGAGAATAAGATAGGGGTTGCATAAGGAGCACAGGTTACCCATCCCTATACCGTATCGCTGGGAGAAAGAATCAAACAGTAGCTCATGTGCCAAGCACTAGGCCACTAAATATTTCTTTTAGGTGAGTACTAGTGGGAGATAGGTTGAGGTTGTGGTTAGAGCTGGTTACAAAGTTAATGAGTGTGGAGTTACGAGACTAAGATGATATCTTCAATTGGTGTTTGACAAAGTATGCTTCTTTCACGGTGAAGTCTATGTACTCGGATTTGATGAAAATTGGCCACTTACCTGATATATGTGTAGCTTGGGACCTAAAGATACCGCTCAAGATAAAAAATTTTGTGGTATTTAGAAAAAGGGATCATTCTAACAAAAGACAATCTTGCAAAACGAAATTGGAAAGGTGATACTAAATGTTGCTTTTGTAGCTCTAATGAGACTATACAACATTTATTCTTTGATTATCATGTGGCTAGGTTCGTTTGGAATGCGGTTACGTTGTGTTTGGTATTCAACCACCCACAAGTATGTCATTTTTGTTGGGTTCTTGGCTTGGAATTTTTTTTCAAAAAGCTTCAAAAACAGATTCTTGTGGGGGCATCGGCTCTATGTTGGGCGATTTGGTTGAGTAGAAATGATGTGGTATTCCATAAGACCATTCCTAACTCTTATTTGCAGGTAATTTTCAGAGGGACATATAGGGCGAGGTGTTGGTCACAAATGTCTAAAGAGGAATAGAAGCTATCATTGAAGAAGAGGGACTGTTGTTTGGAGAGTGCCTCTCATGGCATTTTACAGCAAGCATGGTTGGAACTTCAGGAGCATGATTGAAGCTCCTAGTGTGCTTTAGTTTCCGGTTCCTTCTCTTTTTTGTGTGTGTCGGTCTTGTCTGGTGCAAAAGTTGAACCTTATGGCAGCGTGTGCTGCGTTGGGGGTCAGCACTCTTGTCGCTGTTAATTGTGTGTTGACAGCTTAAATGCTGGTTTTGTAAGACCTAGGCTGTAGAAATTCATTCTGAATGTTCAAGGCCGAAACTTTTCCTTAATCTAAAAAAATAAGGAGTACAGGTTCAACTTTGAAGGTAGCTTTACTAACTTGGAATTCCATAATTCCAGATCTGAAGAAAAACATCACCCCATGGAAGAATTTGTGGAGCTCACATGCTGTCGACATCAACACTGCTATTTTGTTTGATCACACATTTCATTTCCAGATTTCTCGAGGCCAGGAGGTGGCTTCTTCACGCGTTGACTCACATGCTTAAAAAAAGTCAGTTCGTAATAACCTGCAATATGCTACCGCTATGCAAATAAAAAAAAAAATCCTCTGCAGCCTTGTTAAAGCCATAGAGGAAACACATGACATGCCATTATGACTGCCAGCTAAATTTGCTTCTCTATTTCAATTTGCATGTATTTCTCTAATGCGGTCTTAGTCGTATTCCGTATAAACAATATTATCCTGCAGATCACCGATTGGCAGCCAAACTTGTCGACAATAGATGCATGCATGATTGGTCCAGGGAGAAGGCAAGCTGCTAAGTCGAGCAAAATGACAGTACAAGTCATTATGACTGCCAGCGAAATATGGTTCTCTATTACAACTTGCATTGCTTGCATGTACTTCTCTAATAATTCGGTCTTAGCCATATTCCGTATAAACAATATTATATTATCCTGCAGATCGCTGATTGGCAGCCAAACTTGTTGCCAATATACGCATGCATGATTCATCAAAGGAAATTAAAATGGAAGCTGCATGCTAAGTCTAACAAAATGCAAGCTATGAGCTGGCCTTTCGAGCCATGAAGCGATCACATGGTTGGCCCAACAGGCCAGACCCCATGTGAACATGTGTAGCAAGACGTTGTGGTCTTCATGACGAGGATTTGAATATATAATAAAGTTCACCAGCTACATTAATTTTAGAGCTTCATCATCAAGTAGGTCAAGCCTTCATGAAAAATGCCAATTCCTTCATCTTGCAGCTGGGCTCCTCTTTTTAAAACCATGGCTGCCTTCTGGATGAGTACTAAGCATTAGCAGCAGCGTCAGCTCCATCCACACAGCACATCGGAGAGGAGGGCCATGGAGGCGACCGCGTTGAGCGTGGGCAAGTCCGTGCTTGATGGAGCGCTCGGCTACGCCAAATCTGCTGTCGCGGAGGAGGTGGCCTTGCAGCTCGGCATCCAGCGCGATCATGCTTTCATCAGGGAGGAGATCGAGATGATGCAAGCTTTCCTGAGGGCCGCGCATGGCGAGCGAGACGACCACGAGGTGCTCATGACCTGGGTGAAGCAAGTCCGTGACGTGGCCTACGACGCCGAGGACATCCTCCAAGATTTCTCCATCCATCTCAAGAAGCCATCTTGGTGGCGCCTTCGCACGTTGCGAGAGCGGCGCCGCATCGCCAAGCAGATGAAGGAGCTGAGAGACAGAGTTGAGGACGTGAGCCAGAGGAACCTGCGCTACCAGCTCATCAAGAGCACCGGCTCCTTGAAGCCTGAAACTTCCGCTGAGCTGTCCGGCATTACGGCTGCAGCGATATTCGGCATCGACGAAGCACGGCGTGCTGCGAAGCGTGACAAACCAAAAGCGGATCTCGTTGACCTGATCAACCAGGAGGGTGAGGATCTTAGGGTGATAACTATCTGGGGAACAAGTGGCGACCTTGGGCAGGCATCCATCATCAGCGAACCCTATGAGAACCCAGATATCAAAAAGAAGTTTTCATGCCGAGCATGGGTCAGGATCTTGCATCCGTTCCATGCGAATGACTTCATCCAAAGCTTAGTGAAGCAGTTTCGATCAGCCGCGGGAGTTGATGTTCTGTTGGAGACCGAGAAGACAGGAAAAGAGTTGGCTGAGGAGTTCACTGGATACGTAAACCAGAATTGGTACCTGATTGTGCTTAGTGACCTGACCACCTTTGAAGACTGGAATGGGATTAAAGCAAGTCTCCCGAACCACAAGAATGGGAGCCGAATCATAGTTTGCAGTCCTCGAGTTGAAGTTGCAAGCTTGTGTGCAGGGCAAGAAAGCCAAGCATTGGAGCTCAAGCAGTTATCCGCTGATCAGACCATTTATGCTTTCTACGAGAAGGTACTATTCTTCCTTCAGAAATCGTCTAATTAGTGGTAACTCTTTTTATTCTTTCACTATTACGATCTCAGCTTGCTGGATCTGTTATATTTTAGGCCACATCTTTCTAGGCACATGAAAGAATGTATTGATTCACATTAATTAGTTACTAAGGAGTACACCATCGCCCATGCATTTTCACGACTAATTGTAGAGGACATTTTACGGTACTTCAAAGTGAATGTGTACCATCCATTTACAAAGATCTAGATGGCTGTTATCAAATATTGCCTTCTAGGAAGCAATAGGAGAAATATATATTTATGTAACTTTTTATTTTTAGAAATAGAAAAATTAGGAAAATATCTTGCAATTAGCCATTGCATGATGGATCCCTAGTCAAAAACGTGATCCCTGACTGATTTTTCTTAACATGATAGATCTCCTAACAAACTTGTGTGTGCATAATGTGATCCATATGTGCCTATACGTATGCCTGATCATAGACCGTCTGAACCAAGGAACCTGACGTGACCCGTCTGGCAAAAACCGGATCCAACCAATACATGGGTCGGGCTTGGGTTGAAATTTTTGACCCGCAACAAAAATCGGACCGGGTATGGGACATTTTTTACCGAAATCCGACTAGATCAAAAAATTATACATAAAAAATTAGATTTTACCCGACACGAATCTAACCCCACCTGACCATATGTGGTCAGCCTCGGGCCAAAAAGTCCACTCTAGTAGTCAGGTCGGATCGGGTTCAGGCTAAAGAAAAAATATTATTTTTTTATCCGATCCAAACCTGACCTGACCCGATAATTGATTAGGTCTACATATACGCACATAAAAGCTTTTCCTTTCTATTGGTATGAAACAAATTAAACATAAAAAACATCTGCGACTGCAACGTGTGCCTTTTGCATCACCGGTCTTCCTTGCAGCAAGTTTCACATATTGACTTTGAGGGCTTTGGGGAAGCACAGGAGCAATGCCGAGCTAGCGGTTCGTGTGGTGATAGCCAGTTATCTTTTCCTTTTATAAGTTCATTTTATATTTATTTTGTTAACTCATTTATATCCTGAACTTCAGTGGCTTAGATTTGTTTGATATCTTACCTCTTATGAGGTAATCAGAGTATTGTAACATCTCCCATGTAAAATATTATTGTATGTTTATATTTACTTATCTGTTCATTCGATACATGTAGGTTCTAGAGGCTTTAGAAGTATCTTCAATTGATAATAATATAAAAAATAAAGATGAAATGTTGAAGAAAGATATACAATAACTTGTAATAATTCTTGTTTAAACACCTTTTTCATAATTTGGCTAGATACCAGACTCCAATGTATCTATTATTTTCTCGTTCTTACCTAAGTAATCAAGTTTGTTTTCATACTCAAGCTGCAACATATGTCTGTAGTGAATTATAATTTTCTGACAAAGATTGCTTCTTTTCTTGAGAAAACATTATTTAAGATCGAGATTAAAATTGTGTCACTAATTGTATACTTATGTATAGGGTTCTCAGGGTCAAGAAAAGTTATCGATGCTAGTGTCTAGCTCAAATACAACTACAACAACTACAGATGAGATACTAGGAAATCAGCATAAAGGAGGCGATCAGAGCAAGGTGGAAACAAGGAGCCTTACTCGCCATAAAACTATGGCCAGTGCTTTTGAGGAATGCCAACTTATCGGTCGAGAGGAAGAAAAGTCTAAGATGGTCGAACTTATTTGCAACCAGTCTAACCAATCTACTCAAGATCTTTTAGTGATCTCAGTGTGGGGTATGGGTGGTGTTTGGAAAACTACTCTAGTCAAAGATGTTTATGAAAGCCAGAAGGTCATTGGCATGTTTGAGAAGCGAGCTTGTATCACGGTGATGCGCCCTTTTATTCTCAAGGAGTTCCTTAAGGGCTTAATTGTACAACTAAGCGTACAGTCTTCCTCTGAAAAGAAGAAGGGAGCAATGGATTTTGGGCACAGCACAAGAAACACTGTAGCAATGATGGGAGACGAAGCACTAATTAAAGAGTTGGCTAGGCTCCTTGAGGGGAACAAGTGCTTGATTGTTCTTGATGATGTGTCATCTAGGGCAGAATGGGACCATATAATACAGAGCTTCCCTAAATTGGATAGGTCATGCTGCATTTTAGTGACCACAAGGGAAGAGAGTATAGCAAAACATTGTTCACAGAAACAAGAAAACATATACAAGCTCAACGTTCTTGAATACAAGGACGCACAAGACCTCTTCGCAAGAAAGGTACTACTACACTATAATCCTACCATTTGTCTGGATCTTTCATTAATCATTATAGTATATATAAGGACAACATAACTTAAAGTTTTATGTTTGGATAGCCGAATGACGACTAATAATAATTGTACCATAGACATTCTAATAAATAAGTAAACTACACAAACCATTCATAAGTGCTTTCAAATCCAAAGAACTTAAACTCTACTGATTTTTTAGGTATTTAAGGAGGCGAAAGATTTGGATAAGCATCCTGAATTAAACGAAGAAGCAAAAATGATCTTGAAGAAGTGCAATGGACTTCCCCTCGCAATTGTCACTATTGGTGGATTCTTGGCAAACCAACCAAAAGTAGCAATAGAGTGGAGGAAATTGAACGAGCATATTAGTGCTGAATTGGAAATGAACCCGGAGCTTGAAGCCATAAAAACAATTCTTGGTAAAAGTTACGATGGTCTACCCTATCATCTGAAGTCTTGTTTCCTGTATATGTCCATCTTTCCTGAAGATCATAAGGTTAGTCGAAGACGTTTGATATGACGATGGAGTGCAGAAGGTTACTCTAGGGAGATTCGAGATAAGTCCCCAGAAGAGGTAGCTGACATGTACTTCATGGAACTAATAGAGGGGAGCATGATCCTACCATCTCAACTATCAGTTAATAGTCTAAAAGGAATCGACTCTGGCCAAGTCCATGATCTCATGCGTGAGATTGGCATCTCAAAGTCAATAGAAGAAAATCTTGTTTTTAGAATGGAGGAAGGTTGCAGCTCAAACACCTCGGGCATAGTTCGTCACCTTGTCATAAGCACCAACTGGGAGGGAGATAAGAGTGAGTTTGAGAGCGCAGTGGATCTTTCCCGCATACGCTCGTTAACAGTGTTTGGGAAATGGAGGTCATTTTTCATTTCTAAGAAGATGAGGTTCTTGCGTGTGCTGGACTTGGAAGGCACATCATCAGGTCTAGTTGATCATCACCTTGAGCATATTGGGAGGCTTCGTCACCTTAGATACCTTTCTCTAAGACGATGTAATACTATTTTTCACCTGCCAGATTCGATAGGTAATCTGACTCAACTCCAGGCGTTAGATCTTGCCAGTACAAAGATATGGAAACTTCCGAAGACCATCACCAAACTTAGGAAGCTACAATATCTTCGTGTTACAGGACCTGGAAATTCTGATAATGATATGCAAGAACAAATGTTTGAAATTCTACCAAAAGTATCACGGAACTGGTCATGCTTTCATTTTCTGATGTTGCTGGGATTTTGTGTGGTATGTTGCGCGCCTCAAATTTTGGATGAGAACTTTAATAGGCGTGATGTCTGGTGTCTGCACGTCTTTTTGGTGCGCTGTGTTCCCTGCATTGATGAGCATGCAGCTTTCAACTCACATGCCAAGAGGGATCAGGAAACTAAAATACCTGCGTACATTGGGTTTTGTAAATATTGCTGTCAACAAGGCAATCCTAGGGGACTTAAAAATGCTTGCCCAGTTACGGAAGTTAGCTGTGACTGGCATCAACAAGGTAAATGGCCAGGAGTTCTGTTCTGTTCTGTTGTTGCCAATCTCAACTGCCTGGAATCGTTGCTAGTACAGTCAAATGGGATACCAGGTTTGCGTGGCTGTTTGGATGGCTTGACCGCCGCTCCAAAAAATCTCCAGAGCCTGAGGCTGTACGGCAATCTGGTCGAATTGCCAGGATGGGTCGGGGAACTGCAGAATCTTGTGAAGTTGAGACTAAGGAGCTCTAGGATACTGGAGCACCAAACTGCACTCCAAGTTCTAGGGAAGCTACCGAACCTGGTCAGCTTATGTCTGTGGTCAGAGTCGTTCCAGGGTGAAGACCTCCATTTCACTTTCCATCCAGAAGCATTCCCGAGTCTGATGGTGCTGGAGCTGAATGGCATAGTGTTGACAGCCAAAATTGGCATTCGACACTACCGACCAGTCTGACCGGTACACCCTAGTGGTCTGACCGGTCAGACGCTGTAGTCGGTCCGGCAGCAGCCCACCGGTCTGACCGGTAGGGTGGACCGGTCTGACCGGTCCAAGTGGAATTCGAGTACAACTAGGGATTTTAATAGATTTAGATCTTGTAATAGGATTTCTTGCGAGATAAGTCCACCCCACCCTATAAATATAAAGGGTCACGGCCGATTAGGGTATCCAATCGATCAAACACAAAACACTTATCTTTTTTACCTTTTTCTTTTCCAATCTCAATATGCTGTTCTTCTCTCGTCTCCATGGCGTTTGAGGACGCCCTAGCTGGCCTGCCGAGCCTAGGGCAACCCTACGCGCGTTTGCCCCGACGGGGTCCCTCCCGGGCGAGCGTTCGTCGGATCGTCGCTGTTCTGCACAGCGACCGGTCTGACCGGTTCCTCTGACCGGTCTGACCACTCCACGCAGGAGGTGCTACAAGGAGCCCCTCCTCGCGTCACGCGATCTAGCACATTCATGTGTTGGCCTGAATCGGTGTCAACACAAATTGGCGACTCCGCTGGGAAAGAAAATCAGGTTATCGTGGCCGATTTGTCAAACCTTAGCAATATGGCGGCACGTGAACAGGGAGTCAAAGTGATAAAAGAGCGGTAAATACCATTCCCCATTGACATATTGATGAAGATGCAATCTTCAGGTAATTTATCTGATTTTGTATCCGGTATTGTTAAAGATTTTATTGATAAAGAAAATAGTTCAATTCAAGCTCCTGTTGTTCAAACATCGGTTATTGAAAAGCTGACTAATAATCCTTGCAAAGATTTGCCTATTTGTGATGTTGTTGGTCAAGATACAATTCGGCCGTCTCAAGCCGAAATTGTAGAACCAAATTCCCCTTGCAAGTACACAGAAATTAATTCTAGTACTTCTATGCTCGGGGGCAACAAAACAAAAGCAAAGGCATCGGTTGCACCACAACCAGTTTGACCGGTTCTCCAACCGGACAAACCGCCTCTTCTAGGGTTTCGCCAAATAATTCAAAACCTAAGATGGTTAAACCCAAAAAATTCGAGATTGGTGTTTGGAAAACAGTTGAAGCCAAAGGCCGTAAAAAGCATCAAAAGGAAAAGCCGAAACTTATTCATGGAGAGTTTCTGGCTAAAACCAAAAGGCAAATTAATGTCAATGATGCTAGTCGGTCAAAAAATTTCAAGCACCCAAAATTTGCTTCAAAACAGAAATTCCGTTAACAGAATCGGCAATGGAGCAATCCTCACATATCAATGCTGTTTTCATCTTATGGAGCACCTCTACATGTACCATGGGAGTTCTATTTTAATATGCATTATTCTTATCCTCCATGACCTTATAATTCGTATATGCCGTTTTCCCCTAGATATTTTTGTTCAGATTATATTACATATAAGGAATCGGCAATTAAAAAGTCGCCACTTACCAACAATGACCGTTTTATTCATAAAAATCGGTCTGTGCAGAAAAATAAGCATAAAGTGATCAAACAAGTCTATCGCGTCAAAAGGGATGGTAGGTTAAATAAAAATTCAGATTTGACACTAGGTAAAGAAAAGCCGATTGTTGAAGAACAATCGATTAACTCAATTGATGAAATTGTCCTCCATGATGATCATGGTTGAAACAATATAGTCGAACAATGTTCAAGTTTGGCTAGGGGGCAAGACAAGAAGAAGAAGGCCGACAACAAGTCGACCGGTCTGACCGGCCATAGTGGCGGTCTGACCGGTCATGGGACCGGTCTGACCGGTGGGCCCAGTAAATCTGGGAACTCCTCCAAAATCAAGACAAGGCCGAGTTTTAAGGAACAGTTGGTCAAATATGAGAAGGAAGGGAGTGCTCAGAGACAGAAGGGGCGACCAAGCGAAGTCAAGGATACGGGATCATCGTCAAGACATCAAGAGCAATCGAGTCAAGGTAATTATACTTCATCTAGTGGACCGATTGCTCCATAGTATTGCTGGTATCCTTACTTTTATACACCTATGGATTATAGTAGGATGCATATACAATCATATTATATTCAATATCCTCCTATGTATCCAAATCATGCATTACGATAAAGTCCGATTGTTGCTAGCAATAATCCGGTCAAGCAAGATGTTGATTGCAGCAAAGAGAATGAGAAGAGCAAGGAACAAGATTTAAAGTATTTGCAGCCGAGGTGGTGTCCCTCAGGCTTGTCTCATACTCAGAAGCGAAGGCTGCAATGTATGCGCAAGAAGGAGGCAATGGAACAACAAGTGGAGGCCGTGCCAAAGACGTCAGCAACAATGAAGAAGGTGTGGCGTCCCAAACAAGTTGTTTCAACATCGACTTGAGCAAAACATGACCGATAATTATCGCCTTTAGTACAAAAAAAATGGCCGATGTAGTGTTAATCATTGCCCTTAGACAATTTTGGCTCAGAAGAATATTTTTTATCAAGCAAGCTTTACCAAAAAAAATAGGGGGCATATGTTGATAGCCAAAATTGGCATTCGACAATACCGACCGGTCTGACCAGTACACCCTAGCGGTCTGACCGGTCAGACGCTGTGGTCGGTCCGGCAGCAGCCGACCGGTCTGACCGGTAGGGTGGACCGGTCTATCCGATTCTAGTGGAATCCGAGTACAACAAGGGATTTTAATAAATTTAGATCTTGTAATATGATTTCTTGCGGGATAAGTCCACCCCACCCTATAAATATAAAGGGTCACGGCCGATTAGAGTATCCAATTGATCAAACACAAAACACTTTTATCTTTTTTACTTTTTTCTTTTCCAATCTCAATATGCTGTTCTTATCTCGTCTCCATGGAGTTTGAGGATGCCCTAGCTGGCCTGCCGAGCCTAGGGCAACCCTACGCGCGCTTGCCCCGACGGGGTCCCTCCCGGGCGAGCGTTCGTCGGATCGTCGCTGTTCTGCACAGCGACCGATCTGACCGGTTCCTCTGACCGGTCTGACCGCTCCACGCAGGAGGCGCTGCAAGGAGCCCCTCCTCGCGTCGCGCGATCTAGTGCATTCGTGTGTTGGCCTGAATCGGCGTCAACACATAGATGGCCTCAAATCGGTGGAGTTTGAAGACAGGGCGATGCTTCAGCTTGAGCGCCTGGATTTCTTGGCTAATCGTTGGGAAGTCAATAGTGGGCTGTTTTCTGGGCTAGCAGCTCTCCCAAGTTTCAGGGAATTCATGCTGGACAACGACCACTACAAGGAGGACTTTGTGGAAGACGTGCGGGCCCAGCTTGCGCAGAATCCAGGTGCTCCCGTTTTGAAGAGGTATTGAGGCTGCTGCAGAGCCGACTTATTCGAGGGTTTATGCTGCTGCTTCCTTGTTCTGCGCCGTCAATTTGTATGTCATTGTGATTGATTTCTATATATATCGATTCCCGGTCATGCTGTTCTTTAGTGTATCTTGATCTAGGGCCAGTATCCTAAGTTGCCACCTCTGTACCATGTGAAACCTTTTCTTTTCTAGTGATGATGTGCGAAGAACAATTGGCGTGCCCTATCCTGCATTGCTAGATGTAATTTAAATGTTCAGTTGAGTGATTGTACTGCAAAGACCGGTGTTGTATTACGAATTATATACTGTCTGGTATGTTGCACGTTAATCTGCAAAGTCAGTCGCTCTGCTGACTCCTTACCGTCCTTTTTATGTGCATATGATTATATAGGATTTGGATTTTTTTTTCCTTTCGTTTGCATATTTCCATATCTGTTTTCTGTGTTTCATGTCTACCCTCGCAGTGTCGTGGCAAGCGAGTGCTGACAGTGCTTATTTCTGACAAAATTTGTGCAAAACACCATTCGGAAAAGGGGGTTTCGCTGGTTCGCCGCAGCACATGTTCTGTGCTCTATCTGGCCTGCAACGAGCGATCGCAGATTTAGCACATGGCTGTGGGATGTGGCTCGAGACAGCGAGTGAGGTGGCTTGACCTTGACCCGGCCGCGACCATGTGAAGCCGGCGCAGCGAGGTTTTCACACAAATATAGGTTAAAGCGAAGCTCAAAAACATAAAAACACGGGGAGTGTAGCAAGTCAACTGTGAAATGCGCAAAGGAATAAGGTAAGTTTACAAATTCTCTCATCAACAGCATCACATCTTACTTCGATCATCTTAAGGTGGTCCAAAATCACAGCAGATCCATCCATTGGTCTGAGACATCCTTTCCTTTCTCTTTGTTGTCTATCCTTCTGTAATGAATAGAAGAGGTTCAGCATGACCAGTCAACACTATAACAATCTACAAAAAAGCAAAAATTGCCCATTTATGAAGTGTGTACCTCAGAAGAAAGTTCAAGAGTGAGCTCTTCAAGAACTGGTGTGTGCTCAAGTATATATACAAACCAAAGCACGGAAGTCATCAGGCACACACCAATAATCATTGAGCAGCAAGGTCTTTAACTTACTTTATAGAAAGGCATCACCTGAAGTCCCTCTTTTCGACCAAAGGCATCACACCCAGCTTTATAGAAAGCGTAAGAAAGTGTTTACACCTCGGACGAAACAGGCTGGGGTTACCACCGACCAATAACGTGTTCATGAAGGAGCTCAAGGCTCACAGACTCTCAACTGACGTACCAAAAGATGGGCGGACTAACTCTACTGAATGCAAAGGGAACTTAAGTAAATTGCGGGTACAACCTCTCTACTGAAAAGTTACAGATTGAGTTAGGCGCACGCAGTCAACAAAGCATCATGAAGTGCGTCCAGCTTCGCCCAATCTTTCTCACGTTTTAGCTCCCTCCAGCTCATCAGGAGCGCCCTTGTCTTGTAAATCAGCTCTATTGGTGACTTCAAGAGTTTGTCTTCAAAGACCCAGGCATTTCTTGTCTTCAAGATCGCCCAAAGAGCCCCTGCGCAAAGAAAGAGAAAGAGAGAGTTGAAATTCCTCACTCTACTTTGGGTCAATAGCTCTACCAACTCGGCACATTTCGTCGGGACACGCAAAAGGCCACAAAGATCTTTGATCACGGTCCATACAAAGATTGCAACCGGGCACTCAAAAAAGGATGTGATCAGCTGTTTCTTTCTCCCCACAAAGTTTGCACTCTTCCGGGCCTGCCCACTTGCGTTTTTTGAGTTGCACCGCTGATTGTATTCTGTCACTGAACGCCATCCAAAGGAAGAACTTGATTTTCAGAGGGATTCTACACTTCCACACTTTTGTCATCAACACATCTTTCACACCACCGAAAGTCATTGCTCTGTATAAGGACCTAGTAGTATATCGGCCTTTCCCTTCCAGGATCCATTGCATTTCGTCCCTCCCCGGTGTAAGTTGTACTTGGCTCACTAGTTCCTCTAAACGTATCCACTCATTCATTTCATCATCATTTAGAGTTCTTCTAAGTACTATCTGGATAGCACCTATACCAAGCACATCAAAAATGGAGGCATTTGGATCTCTACAATATTTGAATAGATGGTAGAACTCTACACTCAGAGGGCAATCTCCGACCCACAAATCTGTCCAAAATCTAGTTTGTTTGCCCCCCTACTTGAACCCTTCTCCCTCTCTGGCACCACTGTCTAACTGAGAGTAGCCCTTTCCAAAATTGGGAGCCAACATTTCTAGTCAGTTGGAAGATACTCGTATCCCCCAAGTACTTCTTGCAAAGTAGCTGAACACAAATACTGTTTTCATTCTTCTCCACTCTCTCAATCCATTTGACCAGCAAGCAAATGTTCATAGCTCTAATGTCCATGAAACCAGCACCTCCAAATTCTTTTGGTCTTATCAAGGCTTCCCATTTCACCATGTGATATTTGCGCTTTTTATTCGTGCCTTGCCAGAAGAATATTTTCCTAACAGCATCTAGAGCTTCATAATTCCCTTCATAAAGTAGATATACACCCATTGTGTACATCGTTATATTGGATAAGCAGGAATTTAGCAGTACCGCTTTTCCTCCTGTTGAGAGAGTGTCACCCTTCCAAGCTCCCAGGCGCCGTTTTGCTTTATCAGCCACGAAGTTGAGTTGGCTCTTCGTGATCTTATTTACACTCACAGGCATCCCCAAGTAGGTCATGGGCCACACCCCCACCTTGCAGCCAAAGAACTCTGCAATATGTAGATGTTCAGTCTCTTCAATTCCCACCACAAACACTTCACTCTTCTCATAATTTATTTTCATCCCGGACATTGCCTCATAGCAGAAAAGAATGAATTTCAAGTTTCTCAAGGAGATTTGGGAGTTCTTAATGAAAATTACTGTGTCATCCGCATACTGTAGGTGTGATAGGCCATTTTCTATCAAATGTGGCACCAAGCCTTCTAACTCTCCCTGCCTGCAGGCCAAATTGAGCATGGCTGAGAAAGCATCATCAACCAGATTGAAAAGTAGAGGAGAGAGAGGATCCCTCTGCCTCAGACCCTTGAAGCTTCTGAAAAACTGCCCTCTTTGCCCATTCAAGTTAACTGCAACTCTACCACCCTTAACTACTTTCAGCATCCAGCTCACCCACCTTTCAGAGAAACCCTTTTTAATTAGTACCTCTTCCAGGAAGCTCCAACTAACCCTATCATAGGCTTTCTCAAAGTCCAGTTTCAAAATGATCCCTTCTTGTTTACCACTCTTCAAATCATGCAGTACTTCTTGTAGTATGACCACTGCATCTAGAATCGATCTTCCAGGAATAAACGCAGTTTGATTCTTACTAATGACTCGTGCTGCAGCTTCAGTTAGCCTCAGAGTTAACACCTTGGTGATAATATTATAGATTACATTCAGGAGACAAATGGGACGGAATTGTCTGATGTTATTGGGGAGTTTCAACTTTGGGATCAGCACTATCTCACCATAATTCAATCTCCAAAGGTCTAGTGAGTCATTATGCAAATCATTCAGCATCTCAAGGACTATGTGTCTTAATTGGGGCCAAAATTGTTTAAAGAACTCAATGGACAGACCATCAGGCCCCGGAGCTGTGCCATTCTTAATTTCCTTCAGTGCTGCATTGACCTCTTCCAAAGTAAACGGGCGTGTTAGTCTGTCATTCTCAGCTGCATTTACTTTCTCCTGCTCACTCCAAAGCTCATCTCTAATGTGTATATTGGCTGTTTCCTCATGACCGAAGAGTTTTTTTGTAGAAGTCTGTAATATGTGCCCTTAGCTCCTCTTGATCAGTGAGTATGTTATCTCCATCTTCTAAAGAGGTTATCATGGACTTCCTCTTCCTACCATTTGCACATTTGTGAAAGTAAGAAGTGTTAGAATCTCCTTTCAGAAGCCATTTCTCTCCCCCACATTTTTGGCAATACAATTCCTCAGCAGCATAAATAATCAGCAACTCATCCTCCAACTGGTATCTTTTCTTCCATTCCATCTCCCCTAGCTGTCTTTGTTCTGATTTGTCATCTAAAGCCCTAATCTCCAAAAGAATTTATTGCTTATGTTTTTTCCTTGCACTATCTAAATTGGACCCCCAACCTTTCATAGCTCTTCTCAATTTTTATGAAATCACATGCCAATGGTCTAGACAGTTTTGTTTGAAACGTAGTGGCCATTTGGATAACACCCAAGGAGCAAATTCCTCATGTAACAGCCAAGCAGGTTCAAATCTGAATTGTCTTGCCTGCTTGATTTTAGGTGGTCCAGTATCCACCAGCAAAGGATTATGATCTGACCCAATCCTTAAAAGAGTCTGAACCCTCACAAGTGGGAACATGTCTTCCCAAGAGTTACTCACAAAAACTCTATCTAGGGCACTTTGAACAGGTGCCAACTGTTAGTTAGTCCAGGTATACCTGCTGCCCCTCTACAAAGCTCTCTTAACTCTGCTATCTCCACAAACTCATTAAAGACATCCATAAGTCGATGGTTCACATTACTTGAGGATTTATCTTCAATTCTTCTGACCGAATTAAAATCACCACCCACTATTAATGGTAAGGGGGTACTTTTGATCTTATCTAGCAGCTCCTGCAAAAATTCAGGTTTCCTGTCATCCTAGACTGGGCCATATACATTTATTAACATCCAAGCAGCATCATTCTTAGAGTTTCTCAGATGCAAGCTTTGATAGAAAACTCCATGGTCCTCCTCTTCTTCCTCTACAAGATCCTTAGAAGCACCAATCAAGAGGCCTCCTGAGTGACCATCAGGAGGATGTGACACCCTAGGTGTCTGCACATTAGTGTTGCATACCTTTTATACATCATGTGCTTATTTTGCTTGAAAAAGGACCTTTTGTAATTATAAAAGGTTATATGTGTAATATTGATTTTATGCAAGGTCCTTTTTATAGTTATATTTGAATAGGTTGTGAAATTATAGCTTTTGTGGAGGGTGTTTTTGCAAAATGTGGTGTAATCATTACATGGCAGGAAACTTTTCAAATCAGCCTAAGTTTGAAGTGAAATTGCATTGAATTTGACAAAATTCCTGGAATTCAAAATCCCTCTTATGTTTTCAAATTTAGCTCTTGAATCTTTGATCAAATAAATTTTTGCACAACATCAAAGTTGTAGATCTTGTAAAGTTGAACAACTTTCATGTTGGGCACTTTTTCATTTGAGCCCTATTTTAAAAGTTATCTCTGTTTTACAGTTGGGTCCCTGGAAATTTTAGAAATTGCAAACCGGTCCTTTCTTCCACCTCTAGCCTGCCTGCTTGCTCTGGTTTTCAGCGCCCGCTCCGCCGTCGCTGTGCAGCGCCGCCCGCCCGCCGTGGAGAGCCAGCCGGCCACCTCTGCTTCGCGCTGGCGCCCACGCGTTGCCCCGGAGCCTCCCCACCGCTTCTTGCTTCGCGCTGGTGCTCCCCTGCCGTGCCACGCCGCCCAGAGCCGCCCGCCGGTTGCCACCTCGCCGCCGCCGTGGCTAGCCCCGAGCAGAGCCCCAGAACCCCCTCTGTCGCGCGCACGTGCACCACAAAAGCCCCAGCAAGCCATTCCTCTCACCCTTCCGCTCGCTCCTCGCTCCCATGCCTCAGAACGCCGCCGCCGCTCCACCCCGAACACCGGCGAGCTTGACGCCGCCGTCGACCCGCCTCTCTGCAGCCTCCCCGCCCACGCTGACCACCCCAACAGTTGCGCCTCGACCACAAGCAACTCCCCAACCACCTCCCCTCGACCAATCCTCACCGGAGCACCCCCGCCGACGAGTTCCCTCCGCCACCGACCGCCTGCTCGCATCGCGCCGCCGCTACAGCCCACCCCAACCTCGATACTGGGCATTTACGGGTAAGCACGGGTGCGGTGAACCTCCCACACCCCTTAATATTTTGTGGTCAGTTCTCATGTGTAACTATTTATTTGATTTAATCCTTGTTTAGTAGGCTTTATTTATGATAAATAGTTTCTGTTCATGTTAAATCCTGAAAATATTCTTGAGTGTTCTTCTGGAGCATCTTAGCTTTTACATGGAGTTTGAGCATCAGTTCGTGACTAGAACAGGAGCTAAAAATGAATCTTTCTAGACTTATGTATGTTTTGTTTATTTTCTCAGAATTAATTATTTGTAGATAAAATTATGAAAAATTCACGGTAGCTAGTACACTTCTGTATCGACCTCCTGTTAAATTTTGAGCATCTTCTTTGCTCTAGGTTAACCTGTGTAATTCAATCTTGTTATAGGTGTGATCTGAATGATTGAATTGTTGTGATTAAATGGCTGGATGTTTTGGCATGATTTTTATAGGGTAGCTTAATCTGTTGATGTTCTGTTTAGGTTAATTTTTTCTAAATTTATTACTGTTTGTGCTTTGAGTTATTAATTTATTAGCAAACCTTGAATTAATTGCTATAGAAATCAACCACCACTCACTTTATGAAGTTAGTATAACTTTCTTGTGCTGTTGATCATGATGCCTTGTGTAGTTAGATTTGTTATTTAACTACTCTATAAACGATTGCCCATGCGTGTTTATAATACTGTTCTTGCATTACATATAGATACGACTGCTTTGTCGGACGGGACGTACGAGCTGATCCCGGATTCCGAAGGAGGTGATCTCGAAGCTCAAGCGAACACCGCCGTACTAACTGAAGCCCCGGACCAAAGTTCGGAAGAGCCTAGAGCTGAAATAGTTAGCGACTACCGAGAAGGCAAGCCCCGGACATAACCTATATTTCAAATTATTATCATTTACTGTTATTATTTGCTTATGCATTTACAGTTCTTAGGATTTGAATTGAAACCCTAGATGCATGATCCTAGGAACCTATGTACTAAACACTAGACTTGAGTTCGACTACTTACTAAGCTTATAGGACCGGTAAAAGTCGAGTGATTGCCTGTCACTCGCGAGTTATATAGGAATTGCTTGTTTACCTTTCTGTTATCAATATAAGGACGACTGACGGGGTTGTGTTCGATATCATGACCTTATGTGAGACCCCGTCTGTGTTGATGAACTTGCTAAGGTCGCGGTGTGTGGTTGCGGTGGTTAAGTTTTTGAACGTACTAGCCACATACTGTAAATATGGTACGCGGTAAGCCTAGTAACCGATTGGACCGGGGAGTGGATATACCTGACACTCTCTCTTAGGGATAGGTTTTATTTTATGTTGCGCAACATTACGACTTCAAGGGACAAGGTTCGGCCTTGGAGCCCTGTAGTCGGGGAGAGTGTTCCTATCCACAAGCCGGAAAGAAAGGCAAACGGTTGTTTGGGAACGACCCGACGGTGTTCCAGACGTGTGTGTTAGGTTTGCTTGGCCAGGTTAAGAAATTTGATTCGAATCGTCTGCTTCTCACAGTTTGGGACTGCTTGATCCCTTTGCCACACAGAGTAATAAGAGCAACCATATTATGATCAATCTTGGTGTTTGCTTAGTTTTCTACCATGATTGGATAGTAGTTGCTTACATAGAATGGTTAATCATTTAGAATCTTGAAAACTAAAACTTGAAAGTAAGGATCTACTCTTTATTGCTTTTCAGCAAAAGAAAACCATAGCCTCTCTGAACCCTGCATAGTCTAGCTAAAGTGGGTTTAGTATACCCGTTGACGGTTAAGTCTTGCTGAGTATTAGAATACTCAGTCTTGCTGTTGAAACTCTTTTTCAGGTATGAGTTTTGAGGACCAAGTCACTAGTTTGCCTTGGCCCTGCTCGTTGCCTCCTGGCTGGTCCGTAGAGTGGGATACGTCTTCGGCCGGCAATGACCTTGATGAGTGATACCATGCTTGGGCTAGCCTGGTATACTTTTGCGACGTGTTGTAGCCGTCGTGTTTTATCTTCCGCTGTTTTAACTCTGAAGTTTTACACTTAAGGCTTGTATAACTGTTTTACTTAAGTTGGTTTTGTAATAATAGTTTGAACTGGTTTGTAATCTTTACTATGCCTGTGTTGTAAAATTGTGGTTGTAATATCTCTGGACTCGCCTTCGTGCGGGGTATGCTTGTTCGATCCGAGAACCGGTGGTTGTATCGGGACGTTACCCGACAGACCAAGAATTGTTCCGTTTGAAGTGCGTTTGAGCTGGTGTTGCCTTTATGGTGATGGCCTGCGCACTTGAGCTGGGATAATTCAGGTGGTTCTGCCACAGAGGAATACAAGACCAGAAAAAAGGAAAGCCCCTTGCAAAGTTGTCTAGTTCTCTCGTCCTAAAAGAATGTCTGATTGTTTCCTGCAAGCAGATGCACTGTGGATTGTGTTGTTGGCTTAACTCTACCAGTTGTTTCCTTCTTCCAGCAGCCCCCAGTCCTCTTATATTCCAGAAGAGAATCTTCATATTGTGTTATCAACTGTTCCCCCAGCCTACCAGACAGGGAGGGGGATTTTTCCATTTCAGGGACCAATAAGGCTACCTCTTCTTCAGATAGAGCAGGCACATCTACAGCTTGTTCTTTCTGATTTCTCCTCTTCTCAAGTGCTTTTTGTAAAGTTTCTTGGGCTAACTCTTTGGCCTTGATCAAAGAAATGTTTGCCGTGACAGTGTTGTCATGTCCCAAGTCAATCCCAAAATTTGTGGCAATTTTCTCCAAAATAAAGTTACCAGAATTTTGCAAAATAGAGAAAGGGTTAGAGCTCATACCTGCATCACAATTCTTATCTTTTAGCTTTGAAATTCCTCCAAGAACAGATAGGCCATCTCTTTTTACTCTCTTGCTAAACCGTAGTGCTTTTGGGGGGGGACACAGAACATAGGACTCAGGTTTTTTGGGGGAACAGGACTAGATAGCTTCAAATCAGCCCCTTCCTGATTGCATTCAGAATCAACCACCTTATGCCCAGACAAAACTTCTGTGTCAAAATCTCCAATTTTCATCTAGGTATCAGAAGAAGGGTTAGAAGCAGCATCCTCTACAATCACCTGGTCAAACCCCTTAGACTCTTTTCCTGAGATTAGGTTGTCATTTGCATTTCCCAGACTCTCTCCCAACTCAATCTGTTCAAAAGTCACCTGGTCATTCTTCATAGCAGTTTCATCAGCTTTGACTGCCATTATCTCTGGTTGAGGTAGTTCCATGTTGCTATCTTTCTGAATATTTTTCTCACTTTCATCATCTTGTTCACCTTTTGGTATCTCACTTTTACCATCTTGTCCACATTTTGCCATCACAGTTTTCTGTTTCCCTACATTTCCACCCTTGGGTTCTTTAATATTCTGATCTGAACCACTCCCTTTATGTGGGGGAGGGCCAGGTGTAAGCATCTAGGCCCTCAAGGTATGTTTCGGTGATTAATGACAACCATTATTGTGACTAATGAGTTTGTGCAGCTTAATAGATCATTATCACTCATTTGGTCATATGTCAAAAGAGGCCCCTCAATTTCGGTTATTCAAAAAGGCGATCTCGGTATTCAACTCATATATATGTCAAGACTAAGGATCTTTCTAGTCCTAAGTGTCATAAGGTTGAGAAGGACACTTAGGTTAGTAAAGGTTTTATAGTTTTGTAGTGATCGCACTATTAAGAGGGGTTAAGGCTAAGTAACTTGAGCATGGACATGGTCATTTGAAAATGGATGCACACTATGGTCACTCAGGTTTCTAGAAGTTCAAATAAGTGGTTCTCAACTTATATCTCAAGAATATTTGGATTTCATTCAAGACTCAAATCAGAAAAGGCAAAATCAGAAAAAGTCTTTAACACCGGTTTAACCGATGCTGCCAATTTTCTATACGTCGGTTAAACGCAGTCAGCAGAAACTGGACAAGTCAATACACCGGTTAAACCGACGTGTTTGAAGTTAACGTCGGTGCATTAGTCCAGAGTTGGTTTTTCCAGGGTACTTCAAGTTCTATACACCGGTTAAACCGACGCTATTTGAAATAGGACGTCGGTGCAATTGACCAGTGAGATGGTTTTTCCAAGGATTTCAGAAGTTGTACTCACCGGTTAAACCGACGATAGGTTTGAGTTAACGTCGGTGCAGTTGTCCAGAGACTTGGTTTTTCAGTTGATCAGTGGACAACTACACTCACCGGTTAAACCGATGATACGTCGGTTAATCTGCCCAAGTCGTAATGGCTAGTTTTCAGAAGGGGCAGTTTACATTCACCGGTTAAACCGACGATGACTATTGGAGGGACGTCGGATTAACCGGCGCTACGCAGTTTTCTGGCAGCTTTTCTCCAACGGCTCTATTCGCGTGAGCTGCCTATATATACCCCTCCAATGGGTCATTTTGCCACTCTTGACACCAGGCAACATCCAAACACTCATACTATAGTCAAGAGCCACCTTGAGCTTCATCATTCACATACTTGTTCATTCAATCAATCAAGAAGCAAGATTAAGGACTTGAGAAGAGAGAAGCTAGTGTGCATCCGTTCTTGGTGATCGGTTCTTACTCAAGTGAAGGCCTTAGCTTGTTACTCTTGGTGATTGGCATCACCTAGGCGATCTTGGTGATCGAGGTGTTTCTCGCGGAGCTTGCCAAGGATTGTGGGAGCCCGGAGAAGAAGATTGTACGTGGCTTGATCTCCACCACGCCGGGATGGTGAACGGAGACTCTTAGTGAGCGCCCTCGTCTCGGTGACTTGGGAGGTGACAATACTCTTTGTGAGTGTCACAACGTGGATTAGGGGTGTGTGCCAACACATCAATACCACGGGAAAAAATCCGGTCGTCTCTTGTCCACTCTATTTATTCAAGCATTTTCTTTCATGCAATTTATTCATGTGCGAGACTTAGAGATCATAACTTAGCTCTACCTTGCTAGGCTTTACTTCTAGTTTTCTCTCTCTTAGCTTGTGTAGGTAGCTTAGATATCCGGTTGGTGAATTGGTGCCTTACTAGCATTGCATAGGTTAAGGTTGATTTACTTCGTTTTAAAAATTGAAAAAGGCCCAATTCACCCCCCTCTTGGTCCATCGATCCTTACAATTGGTATCAGAGCCTCGTTGCTCATTTGGATCATTAGGCTTCACCGCCTAGAGCTATGGCCAAGATGGGTGGTTCGCCTTCTCACTTCGAGGGCAATAACTTTGCTTATTGGAAAGTTCGCATGGCCGCATACCTTGATGCGATTGCCCCCGAAGTGTGATTGGCAACAAAGACCGGGTTCACCAGAACTCCCACCTCGGAACAATTAAAATGGAATGCCAAGGCTAGAAATACAATTTTCGAAGCCATTAGTGAGGAAGTATTTGCTAGAGTTAATGGCATGGACTTAGCAAGTGATATTTGGATAGAACTAATTGAAATTCATGAAGGCTCCACAAAAGTTCATGAGCAAAAATATCACTTGTTTAGAGCTAAGTATGATTCCTTTAAAATGCTAGCTATGAAAATTGCAATGATATGTATTCTCGCTTGAATGTCATTGTCAAGGACATTAATGCACTTGAAATATCCAAAATTGACAGTGCCTCCATCAATCGCAAGATTCTCATGCTCCTCCCGAAGCCCAAGTATAACATCATTAATGCTATGATTCAAAAGGAGAATCTTAACACAATGGAAGTGGGAGAACTTGTGGGCGAAATTCGCGCTCATGAAATGAGTATCCTTGGTATGTCCGAAGAGCCAACTTCAAGCAAATCAATTGCTCTAAAGATCAAGGCAAACAAATCCCGCAAGCTCAAGATGATCAAGCAAGATTCAAGCTCAGGCAATGAAGAAGATGATCATCATGAAAGCTCATCCGATGTTGAAGATGATGGAGAACTTGCTCTCATGATGAGAAAGTTTACACGCTTGAATGACAAGATCAATAAGAAGGGTTTCAACTTTGACTCTAGAAAGGGAATGTTCCGGCCAATGGATGTCAAGAACAAAATTTGCTATAATTGTGGAGAAAAAGGTCACATCCGTCCAAATTGCCCCAAGCCGGACAAAAGAAATAAGGATAACAAGAGCAAACATCGCCATGATTCAAGCGATGATGAAGAAGAAGAAAGGAAGAACAAAAACAAGAAATTTGGGAAGAAGAAGAGCCATGACAAGAAGACCAAGCTCTTCCCAAAGAAAAAGGGCAACACCAAGAGAAGCTTCTTGGTAGAAAAACAAGAGTGGGTGACCGATGTCTCATCAAGCGAAGAGTCAAGTGATGAAGAAGACATAGTCACCATCGCCCTCACAAATGAAGAACCATCACTACCTCCACCTCCAATGTGCCTCATGGCCAAAGGTAACTCTAAGGTATGTGAGAGTGAAGATGATAGTGATGATGAGCTTGACCCTAATGAGTTTGCTAACCTCATTAATGAGTATACATCCGTTATCAAGAGGGAAAAGGGCAAAGTCAAGATTCTTGAGAGCACTCGTGCCAAGTTAGAGCTTGCCCACTCCGATTTGCTTTGCAAGTACAATGACTTGCTCAAAAAGCACAATGAGTCACTTGTACTTGCTAAGCAAGCTGAAGAGAGCCACAAAAAGCTTAAACAAGAGCATAGGGAGTTGGCTCACAAGTATCAAGAACTTGAATTTGCCTATGAAGCAATTGACCCAAGTCTTGAGAACTTTGCTCATGAAACTATTGAGAAGGTCAATGCTTCTACTTCATGTGATGACCTACTCATTAATGCAAATGCTACTAATACTTTGCCCGAGCTTGTACCTTCTAGGGAAAAGGAATTAATGGATCAAGTTGCAAGCCTCAAGAGTAGTGTGGAGAAGCTCTCAAGAGGAGAATACATCCACAAGGAGATTCTCTTCAACAATGCCCGTGACTATGGCAAGAGAGGTCTTGGTTCATTTCCGGAGCCAAACATAGCTACTACTCCTTCTCCGGAGATCAAGACTAGCTTCATCAAGGAAGTTGGTTCATATTGCCAACATGGCCAAGTCACCGGGCACCACACTAGGGAGTGCACTTTACCATCACGTCCTCTTCCTAATTTACCCAAGAATTACTCATCAATGTTTCAAAATAACCATTTTCTCTTGAGTAAAGTGAAGGGCAAGGTGAAGGCCAAATTCATTGGCAAACTCACTAAGGAGTCAAAGAAGAAGCTCCCCAAGCAACTTTGGGTCCCAAAAGCTCTTGTCACACATGTGCGAGGCCCAAAGCTTGTTTGGGTTCCTAAAACTCAAAAGTGAATTCTCATGTGTGTAGGTGAACTACAAAGCCGGTGGAAAACATTGGATACTTGATAGCGGTTGCTCTCAACATATGACCGGCAATGATAGCATGTTCACCTCCCTTGAAGACCCCGGCGATCATGAATATGTCACCTATAGTGATAACTCAAGGGGAAAAGTTTTAGGTTTGGGTAGAATAGCAATCTCTAAAGATTTATCTATTTCTAATGTCTTGTTTGTAGAAGCACTTAGTTTTAATCTTATTTCTATTGCTCAATTATGTGATCTTGGACTAACGTGTACCTTTGACAAGAATGGTGTTGTAGTAACTCTTGAAGAAGACAAGTCAATGGTATTCATGGGGTTTAGGCATGGCAACATCTATTTAGTAGACTTCTCTTCAAAGCAAACAAGCACCATGACATGCCTCTTCACCAAGTCTTCTCTTGGGTGGCTTTGGCATAGAAGAATTGCTCATATTGTCATGAGCAACCTCAAGAAAGCCCACAAGAGAGGGATGATCACCGGCTTGAAGGACGTCACCTTCGACAAGAACAAATTATGCAAAGCATGTCAAGCCGGGAAGCAAGTTGCAACACATCATCCCATCAAGACGATGTTGTCTACCTCCAAGCCGCTCGAGCTACTTCACATGGATCTCTTTGGTCCAACTACATACAAGAGCATTGGTGGTAACCTCTATTGCCTAGTAATTGTTGATGATTTTTCACGTTACACTTGGGTTATGTTTCTAGGCGATAAGGGTGAAACTCCGGAACTCTTCAAGACATTTGCAAGAAGAGCACAAAGGGAGTACAACTCCCCAATTGTGAAGATCCGGAGTGACAACGGCACCGAGTTCAAAAATATGAAGATTGAGGAATGGTGCGATGAAGAGGGCATCAAGCAGTTTTCTGCCACCTACACGCCTCAACAAAATGGAGTGGTGGAAAGAAAGAACAAGACACTCATCACCCTAGCTAGAGCAATGTTGGATGATTATGGCACGTCCGAGAAGTTTTGGGCGGAAGCAATCAACACGGCGTGTCATGCATCCAACCGAGTATATCCTCACCGACTCCTCAAGAAAACTCCATATGAGCTCATCACCGGGAAGAAACCAAATATATCCTACTTTCGAGTCTTTGGTTGCAAATGCTTCATCTATAAGAAGAAAAGGCTCGGTAAGTTTGAAAGTAGATGTGATGAAGGTTTCTTTCTTGGTTATGCATCAAACTCCAAAGCATATAGAGTATTAAATCAAACCTCCGGGTTAGTTGAAGAAATATGTGATGTGGAGTTTGATGAATCTAATGGCTCCCAAGAGGAGGTTGTTGGCTATGAAAATGTAGGTGATGAGGAGATTGATGAAGCTTTGAAGAATATGTCTATTGGGGATATCAAGCCGGAAGAGGTGCATGAAGGCAATGATCAAGGGGGAGGACCTTCCTCATCTACACCAAGCACCTCCAAGGCACCCCAAGTGGATAAAGATCAAGACAAAGATGATACGCAACCTCAAGAAGATGTGCCAACACCAACACCCCAAGTCCAAGAACAAGAAGAGCAAAATGTTCCACCACAAGCACAAGTCACACATGATCCACCCCAACAAGCATCCACACAAGTACCGCTAGTGAAGCATGGTCGCATCTCCAAGGATCATCCAATTGGTCAAATCATTGGTAGTCCATCAAAGGGAGTAAGAACTCGTTCTAAACATGCTTCATTTTGCGAACATCACTCGTTTGTTTCTTGTATTGAACCAACTAGCATAGAGGAAGCGCTTGAGGACTCGGATTGGGTGATGGCCATGCAAGAAGAATTGAACAACTTCACCCGCAATGAAGTTTGGGTCCTCGAAGCACCTCCGAAAGACAAGAACATCATCGGCACCAAGTGGGTCTTTCGAAACAAGCAAGATGAACATGGGGTGGTGATACGCAACAAAGCAAGACTTGTGGCAAAAGGGTTCTCTCAAGTCGAAGGTTTGGATTTTGGTGAAACTTTTGCTCCGGTCGCAAGACTTGAAGCTATCCGTATCCTTCTTGCTTACTCTTCACATCATAACATTAAGTTATATCAAATGGATGTGAAAATTGCTTTCTTAAATGGCGTTATTAACGAACTTGTTTATGTTGAGCAACCTCCCGGGTTTGAAGATCCGAGGAATCCTAACCATGTTTATAGGTTGCACAAGGCACTCTATGGACTCAAACAAGCTCCAAGGGCTTGGTATGAGAGGCTTCGTGACTTCCTAATCATGCAAGGCTTCAAGATCGGGAGGGTGGACACTACGTTGTTCACAAAAGGCGTCAACGGGGATCTTTTCATTTGTCAAATTTATGTTGACGATATTATCTTTGGCTCAACTAATGATTTACTAAGCCATGAGTTTGCTACCATGATGTCTAGGAAATTCGAGATGTCCATGATTGGCGAATTGACCTTCTTCCTTGGTTTTCAAGTCAAACAAATGAAGGAAGGGACATTCATCCATCAAGAAAAGTATACTAAAGATATCTTGAAGAAGTTCAAGATGGATGAGTGCAAGCCAATCAAGACACCCATGGCAACTAATGGGCATCTCGACTTGGATGTGGACGGTAAACCGGTTGATCAATCCCTCTATCGTTCCATGATAGGGTCTTTGCTTTACCTTACCGTATCTATGCCCGATATAATGTTTAGTGTGTGCTTGTGTGCCCGCTTTCAAGCTAACCCAAAGGAATCACACCTTTTCGGCTATGAATAGGATCCTTCGGTATCTCAAGCACACCCCAAGCATAGGCTTGTGGTACCCCAAAGGCGCTAGCTTAGATCTCTTGGGATACTCAGATTCGGATTTTGCCGGAAGCCGTGTGGATCGCAAGAGTACCTCCGGGGGTTGCCACTTGCTTGGGCGTTCTCTAGTTTCTTGATCGAGTAAGAAGCAAAATTCCGTGGCTTTGTCCACCGCGGAAGCGGAATATATAGCGGCCGGTGCATGTTGTGCCCAAATCCTATATATGAAGCAAACCTTTTTGGACTTTGGTGTGAAACTAGATAGGATTCCGCTCCTTTGTGACAATGAAAGTGCCGTAAAAATTGCCAAGAATCCGGTTCAACACTCTCGCACAAAGCACATTGATATTCGCCATCACTTCTTGCGTGATCTCGAAGCCAAAGGAGACATATCTCTTCAAGGTGTGAGATCCGAGGAGCAATTGGCGGATATCTTCACAAAACCATTAGACGAGAGTACCTTTGTTAGGCTAAGGAATGAGCTTAATGTGTTAGATGCGGCAAACGTCATGTAAGTTGCCATGTCATATAGAAAAATGCATACATCTAGGACACTTGTCTAACCATGGTAAGATAGTGATGAGCAAGGGTTTAGCTAGAGGTGGTGGTCCACTTGTTTTCCTCTAGGCTTGTAGAAAGGCTCATCATGAAGAAGCTTCCCGTGGGTTCAAACTTGACAAGTAGATCTTAATTCCTTGTTATGCATTTCTTGTCATATAGATGTGCACTTCATGTTTACTTTACTTTCGCATGTGGTTGTAGTTTGCACCATCATTGCATGCGTAAGGGTCACAAAGGAGATCACTTGATGAAAATGAGACTTGTTTCATATACAAGATCTTAATTCATGAAAAGTGAAAAGAGCAAAGTGTTAGGTGTGTTATTGCCTAGTGAGTCATGTCATAATGAGTTTGAAGCTCTCTATCTTCAATATTCCTATGACAAGGCTATTACATTTTATTTGGCGCTTTGTCTCGCTTTGCGGCTTCTCTTTGTGTTTGAAAAGAAAATTATTTAAGCAAGTGTGCTATCCTATTTACTTTGAGGAGTAAAGTCGCCTATGCAAGTCCATAACTCGAGTTTAGTTGAATTTTATAAGTTTCTTGGACTTAGCATAGAAGAGTGAGCTAAGTGAAGGGTTTTCGGCTTCACCGGTTAAACCGACGCTCAACGTATCTATACCCATCGGTTTAACCAGCGTTACTAAGTTATGTCTCAGCTCAGTCAGTTTCAGGCGTTCAACCGGCGTATACAAAAGTGACAGCATCGGATCAACTGGTGAACGCAACACAGTCTTGACCTATCAATCAACCGGTGTTAGCAGCAATCAACCGGCAAGTTCAAAATACTAATCGTCGGTTCAACCGGCGTTCAGATGGATCTCTGCAGGAGTCTCGGGTGAACTGCACTGATGCAATCGACCGGCATTCCAAACCTAGGCATCGGTTTAACCGGCGTTAAGGAAAATTGCGGGCCCACCTGTCATATATGTCTCTTGCCCGCGCTGCCTGCCTCTGTTTCCTTTTCCTTCTTCACGCCGCCACGCCTCCGCTCGACTCCGCAGCCGCCATCGCCGATCTCGCGCCACCGCTGTTCCACCTTGCCGCCGCCGTGCGCCGTCACTGCAGGTTCTCGCCGCCGCAGTACTCCGTCCTCGCATGCCCGTGCCGCCGCCTTGCGCCGCCTGCGAGCCTTCTGTGCCGCCCCGCGCGCGCAAAACGCCACCGCGCCGCGCCGCCGCCGCCTGCGCACCGCCATTGCCTCCACCAACGCGCTGCTCCACCTCTCCGCACCCAAGCCAAGCAAACCAAGCCACATCGCCCACGCAGCGCCAATTCGCCGCACGCGAAACCCTACTCGCGCCTCCACGCCTCGTACGCCAAGTGTTCGGTGATTTGCCCGAACTGTCACGCTCGCCCTAGCTCGCAGCGCCCCGTCATTGTCACTTCCAGTTGTCGAGATGGGTCGCGAGAAGAGGAAGGGGAAGGAGGTCGTTGTGGAGAAGCCTGTCCGGAAGCGGACTCGCGCAGAGAGAGAGGCCGAGAGGGCCGAGATGGTGGCCAAGGCCGCCGAGGAGCAGGCATCAGGCCGTGCTCGCCCGTTCGCGATCAGGGATCCGCCAGTCAGGGGCAGGGCCAGAGGCCGAGGTATGGGCCGAGTCAGAGGTGCCAGGGCCACCAGAGCCACGACTGAGGCAGCAGCAGCAGAGTCAGATCGTTCACTTTCAGCTGCAGAGTCAGATGCAGATACAGAGGCAGAGCAGTCTCAGGGGCAGAGCACTCTAGAGTCACCGACCCTACGATGTTTTGGCCGCACTCGGCAGACGTCCCCAGCAGGAGACTCTTCACCGGCGACCGAGCATCGCACTGGACCAAGGATGCGAGGAGGTCACCAGCCACAGGAGCCTCGCAGATCCGCAGCAGCAGCAGCAGCAGCTCGTAGAGCCAAGGCCCTAGAGGCCGAGCGCGCAGTGTTCCGTATGGACACTGTTGTGCGTCTGGAGCCAGGTGTGCTGCTCCAGAACTTGACCAAGGCCAATGCGGCGAAGGTCAAGAGGCTCAGGTGGAGTGTTCAGGAGGAGGACTGGTTCCCCATGACCCGTGACAGCAGGGTCGATCGTAGGTTCTGGACGCTTCTTCAGGCCAGTTTCTACGAGACCTACCAGAGGCGGGGCCACAGGATCTTCCCACACAGAGTACTTGACTGGGTGTCACTAAGGACAGCCGCAGGGGGAGCAGACGTCAGAGAGCACTTCGCTCACTTCAGAGGCCTGCCCAGGTTACTCCAGATAGAGCAGAACAGATACATCGAGGACTGGGTTAGAGTTTTCTATGCCACAGCCTAGATAGCTCCCGAGCGTCGAGCAGTACACTTCGTGTTTGGAGGCCAGGTCTTTGGTCTGTCCAGGGCGACCATAGCAGGGATACTTGGAGTTGACTTGGTTGACGTCTCCCTGCATGAGATGGTTTACGGAGATGCAGATCCACCGCGCAGAGCTATGATTGGCGAGATTGCACCTTCTCACGAGGCGATCTCTCAGTGCTTCCACCAGCCGTTCCCTGCCTCCTACGCCAGAGTTCCCAGCCTGCTGACCCCAGAGGCATACGCAGTACACATGGCACTCCGGAGGACTTTGCTATCGAGGAGTGGCTACCCAGAGGGGTTTACAGGACTGCAGCAGCTCCTACTTCTACACATCCTCACTCACGAGCCGTTTGACATTGTTGACTTTATACTGGCTGAGATCGAGGATGTGATCACTGACGGGATGGGGGTCGTAAGGCAGTTCCCCTATGCACACTGGATCAGCTACATTTGTTCGATGATCGTGCCAGCTGAGTCACCCGTCAGTGCAGTTTACCGTCAGGACGAGGCTCCCCGGTTCCCAGTTTACCGTCTGACAGCACCACAGGACCGGAGGAGAGGCAGACAGGCTGATAGAGCTGCCATGGCACAGTTGTCACCAGAGGCACAGGCCAGAGTGGCATAGGAGGACGATGCACTCCTAGCAGCCGAGGCACAGCTTCCCGGAGGAGAAGATGAGATACACTGGTCTGAGCTTGAGTCAGACTCCTCTGAGGACGTCGAGTACTTCCTTGCAGCAGCCCCAGCTAGTCACGACCATGAGGCAGGGGGGTCCAGAGAGCCAGCCCCAGAGTCAGCCGCTGCTACTACAGTCTCTGAGTCCCAGGTGTCTCAGCCGTCCGAGCTCACCGCACTTCTACAGCAGCTCGTGACTCAGCAGAGAGAGGACCGGCTTGCACAGGAGGAGGCCAGGAGAGCCCATGAGGCTCAGCTTGCTGCTATACAGAGGGAGGCCGCCAGAGAGCGTGCTGCAGCGGAGGAGCAGTTTGTCGGGCTCATCGACAGAGTCTCTCAGAGGACAGACGCTCAGTTCCAGCAGATGCAGCAGGGGATGATGGCGATGTTCGGGATGATTACTCAGCTATACACTCACACCGGACTCGCCCCGCAGCAGCCAGGACAGACAGGCCTTCAGGGCGTTGGAGCACCGCAGCTTACAGTCACTCCAGCTCCAGCCCCCACTGCAGCTCCAGCTACTACAGCGACACCGGAGACCACGTTCTCGATGTCAGCACTTCTTGGGTCTGCTGGTCGTCCGCTGTTCTCGCCACTGCCAGCGACCACACTCTTCCAGGACTCACCGTCGACAGTCACTCTCCCCGTCATTCCACAGGCACTACTTTCAGAGGGAGGAGGAGAGGGGTCCTTACTTCAGCAGTCGACACAGCCGGCAGCTTCAGCACTCACTACGTCAGATGTCGACACTTCTTCTGCTGAGCCGGTTACCACGTCTACGGACCCTCTTCCAGGCAGTGCTAGCACGAGAGCCTCGACGACAGCTACACCCCCAGTCACTTCAGATCCAGCAGGCAGTTCTGACCAGTAGCTCCTGTCTGTCACCGAGGGTACACCGTCCGACGACGACGACGATGACGACCCGGACCGCTTCCTTGCCATGCCACGACAGCCGGATCAGTAGCTCGCCTTTTTGGTGCTTTGTTGCCAAAAGGGGAGAGAGTCAGGGGGAGTTGGAGTCAGGGGGAGGGTAGAGTTAGAGAGAGCTCGTAGTTATCAGGACTTTGATTCTTTGTATCACATTTGGTGTTAGTTCATGGATATGTACATTTGTCGCTTGAGTATACCGTGCTTTGAGACATATCTATGGATTTCGTTTGAGCCGTTGAGCTCTTTGGTCCTTTTTCGAGTTTGCTTGTGTTTATCTTGTTTTATCTTTCTCGCTCTCTCGTTATTTATGTTTGTGTTGTCATCAATCACCAAAAAGGGGGAGATTGTAAGCATCTAGGCCCTCAAGGTATGTTTCGGTGATTAATGACAACCATTATTGTGACTAATGAGTTTGTGCAGCTTAATAGATCATTATCGCTCATTTGGTCATATGTCAAAAGAGGCCCCTCAATTTCGGTTATTCAAAAAGGCGATCTCGGTATTCAACTCATATATATGTCAAGACTAAGGATCTTTCTAGTCCTAAGTGTCATAAGGTTGAGAAGGACACTTAGGTTAGTATAGGTTTTATAGTTTTGTAGTGATCGCACTATTAAGAGGGGTTAAGGCTAAGTAACTTGAGCATGGACATGGTCATTTGAAAATGGATGCACACTATGGTCACTCAGGTTTCTAGAAGTTCAAATAAGTGGTTCTCAACTTATATCTCAAGAATATTTGGATTTCATTCAAGACTCAAATCAGAAAAGGCAAAATCAGAAAAAGTCTTTAACACCGGTTTAACCGACGCTGCCAATTTTCTATACTTCGGTTAAATGCAGTCAGCAGAAACTGGACAAGTCAATACACCGGTTAAACCGACGTGTTTGAAGTTAACGTCGGTGCATTAGTCCAGAGTTGGTTTTTCCAGGGTACTTCAAGTTCTATACACCGGTTAAACCGACGCTATTTGAAATAGGACGTCGGTGCAATTGACCAGTGAGATGGTTTTTCCAAGGATTTCAGAAGTTGTACTCACCGGTTAAACCGACGATAGGTTTGAGTTAACGTCGGTGCAGTTGTCCAGAGACTTGGTTTTTCAGTTGATCAGTGGACAACTACACTCACCGGTTAAACCGATGATACGTCGGTTAATCTGCCCAAGTCGTAATGGCTAGTTTTCAGAAGGGGCAGTTTACATTCACCGGTTAAACCGACGATGACTATTGGAGGGACGTCGGATTAACCGGCGCTACGCAGTTTTCTGGCAGCTTTTCTCCAACGGCTCTATTCGCGTGAGCTGCCTATATATACCCCTCCAATGGGTCATTTTGCCACTCTTGACACCAGGCAACATCCAAACACTCATACTATAGTCAAGAGCCACCTTGAGCTTCATCATTCACATACTTGTTCATTCAATCAATCAAGAAGCAAGATTAAGGACTTGAGTAGAGAGAAGCTAGTGTGCATCCGTTCTTGGTGATCGGTTCTTGCTCAAGTGAAGGCCTTAGCTTGTTACTCTTGGTGATTGGCATCACCTAGGCGATCTTGGTGATCGAGGTGTTTCTCGCGGAGCTTGCCAAGGATTGTGGGAGCCCGGAGAAGAAGATTGTACGTGGCTTGATCTCCACCACACCGGGATGGTGAACGGAGACTCTTAGTGAGCGCCCTCGTCTCGGTGACTTGGGAGGTGACAATACTCTTTGTGAGTGTCACAATGTGGATTAGGGGTGTGTGCCAACACATCGATACCACAGGAAAAAATCCGGTCGTCTCTTGTCCACTCTCTTTATTCAAGCATTTTCTTTCATGCAATTTATTCATGTGCTTGACTTAGAGATCATAACTTAACTCTACCTTGCTAGGCTTTACTTCTCGTTTTCTCTCTCTTAGCTTATGTAGGTAGCTTAGATATCCGGTTGGTGAATTGGTGCCTTACTAGCATTGCATAGGTTAAGGTTGATTTACTTTGTTTTAGAAATTGAAAAAGGCCCAATTCACCCCCCCCTCTTGGTCCATCGATCCTTACACCAGGGTTAAGCCACTCAACATCCATTTGGCCAAAACTATCCTGAGACTCAGGCTTTTCCTCATCAGTGGCCTCATCATCATCTGGGCCCTTATCTATGTTCTCAGGGGGTTGAGTGGGGTCCTTTTCAAAAACAGCCCAAGAAATCTTGTGACCCTGCTTGTTAATGTAAACTGCAGAGGTGCCACTAATCTTCTTAGGGTCTTTACAAGCAACCTTGACCCAGACCTCTTTCCATTTGAGAGATTCCAGATGGACTTCTTCAGGATCCCCCACTAAATAAGCAAGTTCCATCACATGATTCTCTTTTCTAGCTATGTTAGGAATACCCAGAGCCTTCACCCTCACAGTGTAGAGAGCATCAAAGGAGTTTGGGTCTCTATCAGTCTCCTCTACAGAAGCAAGCATATCATAGCACATAAATTTGATTTTTCCCATTCTCTTAAGAAGATTCAGAATCTCTGGTGATGGAACAGAAATCATGAACTCTGCAGATGATAGACTCTTCACACCCCAATCAATTTCTGACCCAACTAAATAATTCAACTCCGTAGCAACCCTGAATCTAGTTGCCCTCCCTTCATGCACAATAACAATGGCTCTAATTTTCTTATCTGACTCTGCTACCTCTTCACTTTTCTCTTCAGGGATATTCATGCTATAGAACAATTGACCAGGCATACCAAAACCGCACAGTCTTAACCCCTTATTTTGTTTGGTGTTTGGGCATTTAGAGGATATGTGACCAGATTGTTTGCAACCATAGCAGAAAGAAGGATTTGTACATTGGGATTTATGATGGCCAACTTGATTACAGTTATAGCATATCATACCAGAAACTGGATCAGATGCCAGATCCTTGCCAGGGCATCTGTCCTCCCTCCGCCCTTGGTCCCATCAGTGTGGTTGTGGCGGAGGAGGCATCCCACGGCGCCGATCATCTTGGTCTCTATTGAGCTTATGCCTGAGGTCTTCCTCTGTCATCTGACGAACCTCACGGCTGCTCCCCTCCTCACCTTGCCTCTTCGTACCAGCAAAGTTCTGACCTCTTCCAAACACAACTCGAGGAGGTTCATCTCTACTATCACAATTGCCCCTCATATCTCTATTCTCGCGGAAGTAGTTTTTGCGATCTCTAGGCAACCAGCCATCACGCTGGCTTTCGCGACCATCTCTGTTTCCCTGGTAGTGCCGATCCATCTTCTCCTCACAGACTACCTCAGCGAAGGACCTCGAGCCGGTGGTGGAAACCCTAGCTCTCTGAAGGAATTTTGCTTTCGCTCCAAAGCGTCGGATCTCGCTCGCACGGGCAGAGTAGCGCTCGGCGAGCAGGTCCCAAACCCTAGCCGATTGGATCCACACCCACCCAGAGGTTGGGTGCGGGGAGGAAGGGAAATAGGAGTGGTTAAACAAATCCTGGATGTTGGACCCGAAATTGGGCCTGCACTGGCCCAGCTTTCGGCCCAGATCCTTCCATGGGCTCTCGGCGCAAGTGATCCGATTCAAACCCCCCTGCCCCATCTCCGGTGATTCTGGACACGCCGCCGCAGGTTCTCCCAACTCCGGCGAGCCACACCTCTTCGAATTGGAATCACGAGCTCGACCGGACCCGTCACTCGCCTCAGCAAATCTTCCTTCCTGGTTCTCATAGCTCTTCCAGTAGAATCGAATCGGGGTCGCAGCCAGCTGAAGGGTGTTGGAATCAACCGCAGTCACCTGGGGGATCGGAATATGCTTAACTCTTCTCTCAATCGTCTTCACATCTGGGGACGAGTGCTTGGGCAAGCCAAACACCAAAGACGTAGCTCGCGCCCCCAGCACCACAGCGCCATTCACCATCTTCTCACGAAGAGCTTCCTCCTCCTCATCCGAGGAGGCAATCCCCCTTCTCTCATACAGGTCATGGGGAAGCCGGAGTTCACCCGGAGCAAGCGTACGCCGCCGCGCAAACCGCCGCTCCTCATCTCGATGTACAGCCACCTCACGATCCAGGTGGTAAAAGGAAGTTGTCCTCTCCAAGTCTCCACCACCACCGCAACCGCGCGAAGTCGACGCCGCCGTCGACGAGGTCGCCGACGAACTTCTGATCTTCGGACGCGATCGCGTGGGGATCGCAAGGGTGGCGTGGGCGCCCTCCGCTCTCCGTGTTCCGCTCATTTTTTCTTCCAATCCTTTCCCACCAACTTGCCAATGTGTTCGTGTGGCTGTTCCTCGACTGACTCCGCTCCTCTCTCGTGTCAAAAATATGGTTCTCTCTCACCTCAAGTCCCTCTTGAATATGAACTGGACAAAGGTCAAGAGAAAACGATGAGGTGAGCATGGTTAGAGTTTAAACCTTCCATGGAAAAAGCTTGCCCGCCAATAATGAGATGGCATAATATAATTGAGGTAGAGAAGAAATTATAGACGTACCGTTTCAGGTTCAGAAATCAATGTCAAATGCTCAGCTTCGGATAAACCTTTTAGTAGCACACAACTGTTACTGCCAATGCCATCACCGATACTATAAGAATTGTCAAAGAACTCACAACTGCAACCACACGAGTCACAAAAGTCCCAAGAAGACTCAGTTGTAACTCACTAATGATGGCATGCTCTCAAGCATCGGATTCGTACCCCAATTTCGATCTAGAAGGACTGAAACCAAACTTGGAGCACAGATGAGAAGGTGGGAATTATCCGAGTCCGAGTCCGAGTCCGAGTCTATAGATCACAGCTCACAAGCGCTAGGTGCTCAACAATGGACAGTTTGAGAAGTTAAGGAAGCTGCCACCAACCTCTACGCCGTGAAGCCCCAGCCTCTTCGTGCTGGGAGTTGATATGTTTGTCATCCAGAGGAAAGTTTGGTTCTTGGGAAAAAAAGGATTCTGTGCACCGAGAATGAGAACCCGAACTTGGCATCTTACTGCATTCCAGAACCAAGCATTCACAAGGCGCAGCAAGCGATCTTCATACTCGCAAGACTTACGCCAATAAATAAACAAGGAGTATGCAAGAGGCTCAACAATAAGGCTTTAAGGTTAAGTATGAGCTCTTAAACCAACATCTAGCCCTCTAGCAAAATTAATTAATCTTGCCCAACCCACCACAAATTTTAGTTGATTAAGACAATAACATGGATTAAACATAAGGGTGCCATGAACCAAAACATCATGACCGAAAACTTTCTACGAAGAGTTCGTCGGATAAGAGCTTGCTCATAACCGAGAGCGCGGCAATTCGAATTGATTTATAATCTTGCAAGGGCGTACTTCTTTACCCACACGACGCAAGGACCATATGGCTCACCCAAACGATCACATTGGATGAGGGGGTACTCGCAACAACCGTTTCCAACAAGCCTCAACTATTGAACATCACGCCTAACTTACTTGGAGAGTCACCTAGGTCCACCAGAGACACTCCTAAGCCTCTCTACATAGCTCCCTTGGCCACATATCTAGGATCGTGCATCAAAAGCCAAGGCAAAAAGGTAATAGGCTCATCCTTTCCATTAATTCGGATACGTGGTAGCATGAATAAACACTCAAACCAAGATTATCCACGGATGGTCCTTAAACGATCCAAGCGGACTACGCCTCCAAGACTCCTTTCTCTAGGCCCTAACCTTCCGCCCAAATCATGAAACCAACCTTCCGATATATATAGACATCACCCACCTTTCCAACATAACCTATACTAGACATGTGCGATCAAGGATAACCAAGTGGGTGTAGTGTGATCCTATTCCGAGAATTTACTTACAAGTTATATACCAAATCTAAGCATGGCTAAGCATCTACTCAATTAAATAGTTACTAGCTACAAGTGGCAAGGATATGGATATAACAAAAGCAAGGAAGGTAAATGCATAAAAGTAGGTACAAAAATACGATAAATAACATAATATATAACCATATACCAAAATGAGATAACTAAATTAAACACACTTAATTAAGTACAAGGATTCATGCTTAGCTGCTTGCCTTGGTTCTCCTCGGGTGCGGCTACAAACTCTACGCCGGGCTCAGGTTCGACGTTTCTGGCGGGCTTGACGGACTCGCTCTCCGATGGCTCGGTCACTAGAATGCATGAATGAGGGTATGAATGAGTATGGTTCCATGATTGGTACATGAAATGATACGATCTGAAATGAATGACATCACATGCGATGATACACAAAGTAAGCATATATAACGACCTAGAGCAAGAATTATGAAAGAAATTTTATAAAGTAAGTATAAATCATGAATAAATTTTATAACACAGAGAACATTACAAAGAACTCATTAGAGTTAATCTTGCAGCAAAATCATTTTCATAGAATTACTTATAATTGTGACAAAATTCAGCTACCCTAAACAAGATAAATCAGAAAACACATGAAAACTTCATTAAAAATTCTCACAAAATTACCACATATACTAGATATGAAAAAAAGACTAACAGAACTGGTTTTACCATTTTATCATTATCCAGTAAAGAGTTATGCAATAAACAATTTTTCAGACAGCAAACATGAAAACAAGTTAAAACCCAAATAAACAGTAGAGATACACTACAACAAGTTGCACCATTAGAAAGAATATTTCACCAGGAATCTAACAAAATTTAGTTTGGTATTTTTAGAGCAACATAAAAACACTTAAGCATTTTATTCACTTTTAAAATATTAAAGCATAACTAAATTTACAGGAGAGTAACATGCAAAATTATTTTTACTAAGTAGATCTAATAAAGATGAAACCAACAAAATAAGTTTCACATTTTTCTTAGCTCTATACAAATTTCTATGAATTTTACAGGATTGCAGCATAAACAAAAATCCATAAAACGCTAGATCCACACGGGAGGCCAGCCCGGCCACCGACAGGTGGGCCGAAGGGGCAGGCAGCGCCCAAAACTGGGTCAAGGCCGCCCCTGGGCCATGGCCCGCCCAGAGCACGGCCAACGCGCGGCAACGGAGGCATGGTGCGGCGGCCGGTGGGGAAAACGGCAAGGGAGGCGAGTGGGGTCCGAAACAGCGCGGGCACGAGGAAGTGGGGGAGGTAGTGAGCCTCATCGGTGGCTCGGATGAAGGGGAATGGTGGCAAGGAGGTGTCCCGGCGAGTAGAGGCGGCAGCGAGCGGAGGAGCTCGCCGGGGAGCCTGTGGGAGAGGGGAAACGGTGAGGTTAAGGTCGGAATGGGTCGAGAAGGGCGAGGGGATGCCGTATCCGCGGGTAATTGAAAAATAACTCACCGGAGGAGGGGGATTTGGCGGCGACCGGAGTTGGGGAAGAAGAAGAGGAGGTGACAGTAATGGAGGAAGGGAAGAAATTGGGGGCTAGGGTTTGGGGAGGCCGGGAATGGGGCTTAAAACGAGTCGAGGGCGAGGGGCAAGGGCGGGTTTTCGCGTGCCCCCTCGCCATGGTGGCCAACGGGAGGCCGCCGGAGTGGAGGTGCCATCCATGGCAGCTAACCAGTGCGCGAGGGGCAGCGGGGAAGAAGGGGGCGCCGCTGACAGGTGGGCCCGGGCGAAAAGGGGAAAAAGTGAATTGGTGATTCAACTTCAAAAATCGAAACCAAAGTGTTCCCGGGCTCCAAAAATCGCCAAAATTTAACTGGAGTAATTTAAAATTACTGAGAACACAATGCAACAAGAATCATCCAAAAAGCTTTTGTAAATTGCTCGCAGCAAAATAAACAAAACAGCAGTTTTTAAAATTTTCAAGAATTTTATGCCTCGGGTTTGTTGCCAAAAAATCCGTAAAAATATTTTAAATTCATTATCTGAAATATAGTATTTGAATAAAATTTTTGGGGGCACAATTGCGTAACAAAAATTAAACTTACTTCACAACCATTCACTCAAACATGGTACAAAAATTAAATAACACATGCCAACACATGCACATGATGCTCCATTATGCTTTAATGATGTTCATGATGCTCTTGTGTACATGTTAATCATGTTTACAAAGTTTAGATCATGGCATGCTTCCTCGACCTCATGCGCGCCCACCTCCGCCTCGAGCCCTTCGACCACAATATCCAACGCGACCAATCAGCGGTCGAATTCGTCCACCATGACGTTCTCGTTCGTGTTTCGCTTGACAAACATCCCTGCAAAATGAAAATAAAAAATTAATCAAAATCTTCCTCACAAATCAATCAAACTAGCACACTCACAGACGAAATCGGCTAGCGAATCGAGCTCCTTGGCAGTGGAATCGCAAGTTCCCCTGCTGGATCGACCTCCCTAGCATCTCAATAGGAATGCTTCCATGCTAGCGAGCGTGCGGCGGTGCGGGGCGGCCTTGCAGGACTTGGATTTGGCTTGGAGGTGGCGAGGATGGTGGCGAATGGGGAGGATGCGGCGGCGAGGCCCCGCGGCGCCTTGAGCACAACGGCGGAGGTGGCGTTGGCCAGCGCTGGCCGCGCGTGGCCATCGACTCCTACTAGAGGTGGAAGACGAAGCTGACAAGTGGGTCCACTTGGCAGCGAGTGGAGCTGTGGGACCCGGCTGTCGGAGAGGGAGAGAGTGTAGAAGGTTAGGGGCAGGGAGGATATTTCGCACCTTCGAGCTGACTGGGCGCCAGCGTGTCGTGCATGTGTGCCATGCCAGTTAGGTAAAAATAGCAAATCCAAAAGTAAAATTATGGTAAATACTTAGAAGTCCTGTAATGGCAAATATGTAAAAAAATTATAATGGCAAATATGTAGAAAGAAAAGCCCTAGGCGCGGTCGCGGGCGAGCGGCCAGGGCCGTGCTGGAGCTCAGCCCTGGAGTTCCTGTGGCTGCGTTGATTGCTGGTGAGAGTGAGAGGCCACGTTGGGCCAGAACTCCGTAACAGGCCTGCACTGTGGTGTCCTCCTCTCAAGGCGAAGCGGCGCGGGCGCTCCAAACTGGCCTCCAGATAAGCAGAGCAGCGTCTGCATGCGTCGTCGGAAGCAGCACTGCAGCAGTCGGTCCGTCCAGAGCTTGTGCTGCTGGCCTGCTGCATCGGAAGCTCGCATGTGGAGCGCTACTGGCTGAAAGGCGCTCCATAGGCGAGGTGATTGCTCCTGTGATTTGCTTCTCTGAAATCATTCCAGTTTACATCTGAAGTCGTTTTGTAGCTGATGAAACTGCCACTAGAGTACTAGCTAGTCCATATCGTTTAGTGCTTGCACTTCAAATTAAAAATCACGGCAATTTGCTTGTGCTTGTCAAATGCATGCAGTTTTATTTTCACGGCCTTCTTGTATATACAATATTATCCTGCCGATTTATTGGTTTGTGGTCAAGCTTGTTGCCAAGTTATGCATATGCATCATTTATCAAAGGAACAGGGAGGCTGCCCAGTCATAGTCGTTACCATCAAACGGATAGCTATTCCGATCATCATATATATCCTAATTCCTAATACATTATAACAAAACTTAAGCTGCGGGTTAGACTTTGGAAGTCACATGGCGGAATGAACAGACAGCTCCCATGTGAACATGCGTACCAAACACATTGTGGTCTTCATGACGAAAATTTGAATAACAAGCAACAGCGAGTTATTCCGATCCGATCCTTGATTAATACTGTATGCACACGTTGCAGCTTCATTATCTTCTGTTGGAATGTTAAGGTATATTTTGCGGAGCTAGGAGGAGGAAGCAGAGTAGTAAGGGTGGTATATTCCTGAGCCTGCTGCTTAGTCTATGAGGTATATTCCTGCACTCAAAATCGCCGTTCCTGGCATTATAATTTTGGACACGGACTGACACACTCCCCTTGTTTAGTTACTCGTCTAAAACTTTACACATCGATCACATCAATGTTTAGACACATGCATGGTATATTAAATTTAGACAAAAAATTGATTTTCACGTATTGCCTGTAAATTGCGAGACGAATTTTTTAAGCCTAATTAGTTTGTGATTAGATAATAAATTGCTACCGTAAACATATGCTAATGACGGATTAATTAGTTTTAATAAATTCATCTCGAAGTTTACAGATAAATTTTATAATTAGTTTTATGATTAGTCTATATTTAATATTTCAAATACAAAAAACTTTTATTTTAAAAACTTTACCCGGGAACCAGCACCTAGTCAAGTTTGCCAGCGAGGCGAAGTGCTTAACATTTTGCCCCAACCAGCCCCACGCCCCCACTTGAGCTCCTCTGACATCAAGAGTCGTTGAGGGGGGGTACGGTCAATAATCAATCGCCTTCGTGGCTCATTATGACCTGAGCAACTGCCATCCATCCATACGAACGAGCCTTCAGAAAAGGAAAAAAATATTTTTTTTCGAAAGACCTGGACAGATGGATCGGCAATAAGCAGCAGTAGCGCCTCTCGCATCCACACAAGCACACAACGGACCATCAGAGGGGAGAGGAGATCGCGCCATGGAGGCGACAGCGTTGAGCGTGGGCAAGGCCGTGTTCGATGGCGCGGTTGGGTACGCCAAATCCGCCATGGCCGAGGAGGTGGCCTGGCAGCTTGGCGTCCAGCGCGACCAGGCTTTCATCAGGGACGAGCTCCAGATGATGCAGGCCTTCCTGATGACAGCGCACGAGGAGCGAGAGGGCCACAAGGTGATCAACACATGGGTGAAGCAGGTCCGCGACGTGGCCTACGACGTCGAGGACTGCATCGAGGACTTCGCCGTCCGTCTGGGAAGGCCATCTTGGTGGCGCGCCCCTCGCACGCTGCTCGACCGTCGCCAGGTGGCCAAGCAGATGAAGGAGCTCAGAGCCAAGGTCGAGGACGTCAGCCAGAGGAATATGCGATACCGCCTCATCAAGGGCTGACACCAAGAACACTGCCGCCGGCACTTGGCAGCCCAGCATGGCTGATGCAACAATGTTTGGAATGGAGGAATCAAGAAGGGAGCAGGACGAAGCAAAACTGGACCTTTCCCAACTTATCAGCACGGAGGACAAGAACCTTCAGGTCATTGCTGTGTGGGGAACAAGTGGTGTTCTTGGTCAGACTGAAACAGACCGGATTCCTGAAAGGTGAACCCGACCCTCTGTATCATCGTGATAGTCCCTGTATCGGTAGCTATCACATACAGAACTCATTTCAATTGATTATCACAGACATAACTCACGTTTACAACTTCACATGGGTTTATTTATTACATAATCCAAATGATTGTAATACGAATTTCAAAGTACAAGCCTCTTGGGCTAAAAGAAAACAAAAAGCGGAAACGATATCTATTCTTCTGGGCAAACTTCATCTTCATGAATCCTCTCCACAGGCAGCTCAGAGTGTAGCTCGGGTCATCCTTCACATCATCTTCCTTTGTCGTCCTGTCGACTCCTTCACTCGGATCCTGCATCTATCAGGCTATCCCTAAGGATGAGATATGTTCACGTAACCATCCGTATGCAAGCTTTATTGTGGATGCAAACGGTAAAAAGATAATGCCAAGGATAGGCTATGTCTTCCTATGCAAGCAGTATATACAAGTCATCCAAAACACCTTTCAACACGGGCAGCTCCGGCAACCCGGACTCCCGGTCTCCTATCTTCCACTACAACTGTCTCAACCCTGTTTCGGTGTGGAAACTCCCTCTCCCTGCACCTCAGCTGCTATCCAAGTAGGAAAAGTAGACTAGAGGGAGGTAGAAAAGTATATGTGGATCTAACTACATTTGTGGGGCCAGATCCAGAGTTGTACATGACCGAGTTCGCGGCTATACGTATAGTTTTCACCCTGCAGGGGTTGTACACCTGTACCCACTCGCCATGAATCCAGCCAGGAGCGACCTGACCTTCTCTGAGGCACCAGTCAATGAAACTAACGGCTACGGCACCATCCTACTCCCGGTCTGGGGCGCGTCCCCCCGCAGTAGGTCGCCCGGGGCTGTGAAGCTATCTAGAATGGAATCTCCATGGATTCTGCGATCGGGGGCAAAAGGGTCCTGCCCACTCCCCCTGACACTGAAACACTATCCTCCTGCAGTAATGGTGCCGCGCGTAGCTAGCTCGGGCTGGGTCCCCCCTCATAAAGGATAAGTTGTGTGCACGTTTGACATAGTTCCGTCACTAGGGCCACAAAGTCAAGTCCTTCATCCAGCCGAGGCGAGTGTCTTAGTCCAAGTTGGCATTCCGTCAACATGGTCTGCAAATCGATACCCATTACAAGTATCTCCTCCAAAACTACACCTCTACTATGTTCCCACAGGAACGGTCTAGCACCCGCCATAGGTGCCCGTCACCCATCACAAGTGCTCACAGGATCGTGCCCAACACACAATCCCCGGCTCTCGATCCAAAGATCTGAGAAAAGGGTCCGCTCGCCCCCGCTGTAACCTAATCACCAACTCCCATATATGTGGAGGCATCTTCCAGCAAGCAAGGACTATCACATCATATATTCCCATACCCCAAAACTCACTCATAGAAGCAATAGCATACATCAATTCATGTCTAGTATGGGAAACAAGGAATACGGTAAATAATTGGCCATGCAAGCTCATCTCATCACACTCAATTTGGGAGCGTAGCGTATCTAGCAAGCAATGCCTAATAGGTATTCAATCTCGAATGGGGCGTGAACCTGATAGGTCTTCGTAGCCTTCCTCGGTCTCTGACGTCTTCTGGTCTCCGGGTACGTCCTTCGGTATCTTCTGGTCGTCCGGGACGTCGGTCAGCTCCTCCTCGTCAGGACCTAATCGTAATTACGTATAAATACAGGGGCCAAAGTGCAAGAATGCACAAAACAGGCTCAAATAAGATCCAACTCACAACAAAACCTATTTTAACGCATAGATCATGATTTTAGAAGATTTATGAAACTGGTTTCATATTTTTCTGAGCTCCGGTTGAATTACTACGATTTTTCTAAGATCAAAGCATTTCTTGGAATTAATAAATGATTATTGAAAAAGGAAAAACACAGGGGTGACACGTGGCAGCACCAGAGCGTGCCACGTGGCATGATGATGTTAGCACGACATCACCATGACGTCACCTGGGGGTCAGCTCTGCTGACGTCAGCGTTGACCAAGTCAACATTGACTGTTGATTGGTCAACCGGGTCAGTGGGGTCCGCATGTCAGTGGGTCCCAAAGGTCAGCCTCACACTAGAGACTTACAAGTGGAGCCCGCACGTCAGGCTAAACCAGAAAAAGGAAAAGGTTAGAGAGCTACTGAGCTCTAAACATAGTTGGGCCGGCTCAGTGGCCCAACTCGACTCGGCTCAAGGAGGTGGGCCGGCTCAGGAAACGGCTCACAGGCCGGCTCGGTGCGGCTCAGAACAGAAGGGCTGGCTCGGGTACTCGGCTCAGCGGGCTAGGCCGACAGGGCACAAGCGACCCATCGCCACTTCTCCTCCCCTTCTTCTCTTCGCGGGCGGTTCTTGGGCCGACGGGGCACATGCGGCCCACTTCTCCTCCCCTTTCTTCTTTATTTTTCACTGGCGAGCCGGGCCCGCATGGCAGTGCGTCCTTCTCCTCTTCTTGCTTCTCTCGCCTCCTCCGACGGGCTTGGCAGGGGCGCGCGGTCAAGGACGGGGACTGGGCGGTGGCGAGGTGAAGGCGAGGCGCGGCCATGGCGGGGATAGGGTCGCGGCGGCGGCCACGACAGCGCGTGCGCGGGGTTATGTGGCACGGCTCGCCAGCGAAGTCAAGGGGGTCAAGGTGGATGGCGTGCTCGGCAGCGAGGCGGAGCAGGACAGGGCAAGGCTCGTCGGCGCAGCGGCTTGGGCAACGCGAAGCCGGGCAAGGATGGTGGCGAGGCACACGGACAGTAAGGGCGAAGCTACGAGGTTCAGGCAGTGGCCAAAAGGGGCATGGCGTGCGCGCACGCACCCAGCGCGGCGCGGCCACGGCAAGGCGTGGTGCGGGGCCAGGGCCAGCAGGGTGGCAGCCAGGTGGGGCTCTGAGGCTAGGCGAAGGATTCGGCCTTGCAACCGGTTTGGGCGCGCGCGCGGCGGCTGGCACACTAGACCCGCGGCGGCGCTGGGTTGTAGACCAGGGTAAGGTCACGGCGACGACGGGCGGCCGGGGTTCCAGAGGCGTCGCGTCGTGGATAGGGCACTCCGGAGGCAGCGGCGGCAGAGCGGCGAGGCTTCGACGGCGGCGGTGAGCAGCTGAGGCGGCTGCGATGTGGTCCAGCATCTTCTTCTCCCTGACTTGGTGGTGGTGCTCCTCTGGCGGCGTGTCGGTGGCGGCTCGTCGGCGAGGTACGGCGTGAGCAAGCAGGGGCCTAGGGTGGTTCGGTCAAGGCGACCAAGGGCAGGGCCTAGGCTGGGTAACGGCGCGGCCTTGAGGGCAGCGTGTGTGAAGCAGGCCAGGCTGAGGCGTGCGTGTGCGTGCTCTGGGGTGTGTCGTGGCCACGACGTCGTGGGCGCGGCGCAGCGTGGACGCGGCCAAGGCGCGATGGCGGCGGTGACGAGTACGAGCCAAGGCTTGGCCGGTGAGGTCTCGTGGCATTGAGAGCCCCTGTGGGGCGCGTGGGTGGCGCGTGCACGTGCGCACACGGACCTCGGGTTCAGGCCCGCGGGACGACAGCACGACGGATAGGCACGCCGGCGGCCAAGGATCGACGGCGGCGACGAGCGTCGGGTGTTCGTGGTTCACGGGCAAAATAGGGCGGAGCAAGTGCAGGAGGGTGAGGCGCGTCGAGAACGGCGGCGGCCTACCGGTGGGCTCGAGGGCGATGGGTGGCGATGCAGTGGCGAGTCGGAGCAGCGAGGTAGCGAGGCCGTGCTGGGAGAACCGCAACAGCGATGTGGTCAAAAAGGCACAGGCTTGGTGAAAGTCCTCTGCGGCGGTGCGTCCTCCTCCTCCTTGTCGACGTCGGCTCCGGACGCAGCGGCGGGTGCTCGGCACGCTCCTTCTCCCCCTCTTCCTGGGGCTTGGCTCTTTCTTCTTCTCCACTCCCTCTCTCCTCTGTCCTTGGCTCCTCTCCACTTTCTTTCTGTGCCGGCGGCGGAAAGAAAAAGCACCCGAGGGCTCTCGGGTTCGGCTGCGGCTCGATTGGGGATTTATAGAGGGGCTCTAGGGTTGCGCGGGCTTGGGCGAAGCCGGACGGCCGGTGATTTTCGGCGTCTGTGCCTAGACGCGTGGCTCGCATCCGGGGGTGCGGCGCTGGGGTTTGCGGTGCGGCCAAGGCAAGGGCGCGGCGCTGGTGGTCGAGGGTGACGTGAGCACGGCAGGCATGGCAGTTCGGCTCGCGGCTGGCGGTTTCGCTCCGTTGTCGTGGGGTGGAGACGACATCCGCGCGGTGCAGCAAAAAGCAGAGCAACACAGAGACGGGCGGCGTCCGCGTGGGGGAGAAAGGGGAACAGCGCCGACCGACAGGGCGGCCCCATGCATCAGCGGCAGCAAGAGAGAAGGGTGCGTGCGAGCTGGGCCGGGCGAGTCTGGCGGGGCAGGCAGGGCGAGCGGGTTGGGTTGCGTGAGCGCCTCCGCGCGCGGGATGCGCGCGTGCGAGTCGGGCCGAGCGAGGTAAGCTAGGTCAGTTTGGGCTGGTTGGATTGGGCCGCGGGGTAGGTTCTGGGGCCGTGCAGCGGGGGCTGCGAGGCAGACCAAAAGGGCAACTGGGTCAGGTTGTGTGCAGGCCATCTTATGGCCTTTGGTTTTTGTTTTGCAGCTGGGCTTGGACTAACTGGGTTTGGATCGGGTTTTGGGGTTTGGATCGCGGTCCGGGTTACGGGTTAGGTCCAGGTTAGGGTTGCGGGCTTCGGTCCGGGTTAGGGTCAGGGCTAGGGTTAGGATAGGTTTGCGGGTTAGGGTTAGAGGCTTGGATTTAATTTGAATGGCATAATTCAAATTAAATCCCACTCAAGTACTAGGAGATGAAATTAAATTGAGGGGCACAACTCGATTTAATTTCCACACAATTCTCACACAATAAAATAAATCGAAATTGAATTAAACAAGGTAGAGCCAAATAAATCCAAACAACTCCAAATATTCTCACACTAGCAATTAATAACCTTAATTACATTAGAAATTTTTAATTACTAGGATTTTTTAGAAGACAGAAATCCTACTTAGGTTGTTATTTACAGCATTGCCACGAATTTTTTTTGAAATTCACATTTTTCGACATTATAACATTCCGGAAAAATCCGGGATGTTACAGACTGCCGTCATTAAAAGGGTCTACAATGATCTGAAAACAACCGGGAGGTATGAATGCTACGCTTGGATCAGGATCATGCATCCTTTCAATCCGTCAGAGTTCCTCCAGTGCATTATGAGGCAATTCTATGCAGTGCGTCTTGAAGAAGCAGGAAAGGCACAAGAAAAAGAAGCTCTTCGGACTCGAGTTCTTAAGAAGATAGGGATGATTAAACAAGATGAGCTGGCTGAAAAAGCAGCTCTTGGGGCTCAAGTTCTTAAGAAGGTGGGGATGCTAAAGCAAAATGATCTGGTTGATGAGTTCAATAAGCATGTGAATGAGAAGAGCTATCTGATTGTACTTAATGATCTTTCCAACATTGAGGAGTTGGACTATATTAAAACTTATTTTCCAAACAACAAGAAGGGAAGCCGAATCATAGTGTCCACAAGGCAAGCCGAAACTGCGAGATTATGTGCTGAGCAGGACTGTGCAGTGTTGGAGCTCAAGCAATCATTAGTTGATCAAGATATGTTTGCTTTCTGCAAGAAGGTAATACTTACTGAGATCTCAAACCGTCTAATTAACATTCAGTGGAGCAATAGATATCTACTTACTGAGATCCCACAGCTTAAATTTTGTTACAATGCAGTAGGATTATATGATGATTGGAGTAGAGGTCTGTTCTTCTATATCTATATCAATATCTCAGCTAGTAAAAGGCATTGGAGCTGCTGTATCTAGTACTACTCTTTAAGCTACATCTTCAGAGTCATGTGAAATAAAATGAAGTGCTCATTTAATCTTCATGTTGAAGAATTATGAGGGTGCGCTAGCTAGATTTTCCTCTAAGGATCTTCACACACATATGTATAGTGGTGAAGTGTCCGTCATTGTTCCTATTTAAACTTCTCTTTCATAAATGGGCCATAAGTCCATCAACTAAAAAAACAATTTTCCAAATACCATGTACGTATGTGTTTGAGAAAAATCAACCAACAATATCAAATATAAAAAATGAATTGGAACTAGGAAAGGCCATGATAGGGATAGAGGAGTAAGGTAAGGGATCTGCTTGTTAGAAGCTCAATTTTCACTCTCATTGAGCTGAGAGGATGACACTCAAGTTGGGAAAGTTTTCTGGTTTTTTTCTTCATTCACACTCACAATGCCATGCCTTCCAACGGGAAGGGTGGCCACATATATATATACAGCAGGCTGCTGGGCAGCAAACGAAGCCAATAATGCTAATCTAACACTAGTCTAACTGCTGTCCTAGAGAGGACACTAACTGCTGTCCTAGAGAGGACACTAACTGCTGTCCTGCAGTCCAAGATGCTAAGGACTACAAGATGCTGCAGGGGTACAAGGGACCACAAAAAACAACAGCAAAGACTTATCCATCATTCTCCCCCTAAGTCTTGTGCGTCGTCTTGTGGGAAGATTTGACCATCCCAGTCCTGGAGCAAAGCTCAAGGAACTTGATCCTCCCAAGGGGCTTGGTGAACAGATCCGCAAGCTGATCCTTGGTGTTGATGTAGCTCGCCTTGATGCTTCCTTCCTCCAAGCAGCCTCGGATGAAGTGATACCTCACCCGGATGTGCTTGCTCCGTTCGTGGAAAACGGGGTTCTTCGCCAAGGCCAGAGCGGACTTGCTGTCCACCCTGAGCTCCACTGCTCCAGTGTCTCTGCCGAGTAGATCACCAAGCAGTCGAGCGAGCCAGAGCGCCTTAGTCGACGCGGTGGAGGCCACTATGTACTCGGCCTCGCAGCTGGACAAGGCCACCACCTGCTGCTTGACCGACTGCCAGCTAACGAGGCACTCGCCGAGGAAGAAGAAGATCCTGCTCGTACTCTTGCTGGTGTCGATGTCACCAGCGTGGTCGCTGTCGCTGTACCCGACGAAGTGTGCCGCCCCAGGGCACCTCGGGTAGTGGAGACCGTGGTCGAGAGTCCCCGCAACATAGCGGATGATCCTCTTCACGGCCTGCTGGTGCTCCGTCGTCGGTCGCTGCATGAACCGACTGACGTAGCCGACGGAGAACGCCAAGTCCGGCCGTGTGTGGGCGAGGTAGCGGAGGCTCCCCACAAGACGCCGGTACTGAGTAGCATCCACCTCCTCCGCCGTGCTGTCATGGCTCAGCTTCAGCCTCTCCTCCATCGGAGTGAGAGCTGGGTTGCAGTCGGTGAGCCCAGCGAGCTCGACGACGCGCTTGGCGTAGGCGGTCTGTCAAAGTGTGATCCCGGAGTCGTCCTGGTGCACCTCAATCCCCAGGTAGAAGGAGAGAGGCCCCAGGTCGCTCATCTGGAAGGTGGCCTTCATCTCCTCCTTGAACATCGCCACCTCCGCATCCTTGGTGCCGGTGATCACCAAGTCGTCGACGTAGACACCCACCAGTAGGGCATTGCCTCCTTTGCCCCGCCGGTAGATGGCCGCCTCGCGCGGGCTTTGCTCGAAGCCCATCCCCTTGAGCGTGGAGTCCAGCTTGGCGTTCCACGCCCTCGGGGCCTGCCGCAAGCCATAGAGGGCCTTGCGCAGACGTAGCACCTTACCCTCCTTGCCGGGGATCGCAAACCCCGGCGGCTGGTGCACGTAGTCCTCCTCCTTCAAGTCACCGTTGAGAAACGCCGACTTGACGTCCATGTGATGGACACGCCAGCCCTCCTGGGCAGCTAGTGCAAGGAGGAGTCGCACGGACTCCATCCGTGCCACGGGAGCGAAGGCATCGTCGAAGTCGACTCCCTCCTGCTGCACGAAACCCCGTGCCACCAGGCGAGCCTTGTGCTTGACGACGGTTCCGGCCTCATCCCTCTTCAGCTTGAACACCCACTTAAGGGTGATCGCGCGGTGACCGCGAGGGAGATCAGCAAGCTCCCAAGTGCGGTTCTTCTCAACCGCGTCCATCTCCGACTGCATCGCGGCACGCCATTCCGCGTGTCCCTCGGCCTCTGCAAAAGACCGAGGCTCGCCGTCGTCGCACGCGAGGTGCAACTGCGCCTCCAGGTCGTGAGGCACCAGTCCCGGCACCGGCTGATCGCCGAGAAGGTTCTCCATCGTACGGTACCGCAGCGGCTCACCGTCGTGGTACGCGTCGATGCGCTCCTCGTCGTGAGAGAGCGGAGTAGCGAACTCCACCGGGCTGTGAGCAGGTGCTGGAGTAGGCGTGCCCGGAGGAGTGGCTGTCGGTGCTGGAGTGCGCGGCGTCGCCGGTTGTGGTGGTGCAGCCGAGGAACTCGGCGCAGCCAGAGTCGCAGCTGAAGAACGTGGTGCCGCCGGTGTGTCGGGCGCCAGAGTCGGTGGAGGCTCGGGGACCGGGGTAGGCACGCTCGGCGAAGAAGAGCTGCCTACTCCCCCAGCTCCCTCGAAGTGGACATACTCGACGGTGAAGTCGTCGTACGTCGGAGCCAAGCCGTCGTCCACCGCCTTGTCCCACGCCCATCCTCGCCCTTCGTTGAACACAACGTCGCGCGTCGTGCGCACACGCTGTGTCTCCGGGTCGAGAATGCGGTAGGCCTTCGAACCCTCCGCGTAGCCAATGAACACTCCCAGAGTGCTCCTGTCGTCGAGCTTCCCGATGTGGCCAAGCTCCTTGGCGAGCGCGAGGCAGCCGAAGACCCGCAGGTGGGAGACCGCCGGCTTACGCCCATGCCAAGCCTCATACGGCGTCATGCCGTCGAGTGCCTTGGTGGGCGAGCAATTGAGGATGTAGACGGCCGTCACCACCACCTCTCCGCAGAAGACAGCCGGCATCCCCCTCTGCTTGAGGAGGGCCCGGGCCATCCCCACAACCGTCTGGTTGCACCGCTCGACGACGTCGTTCTGCTGCGGGCTGTACGGCATGGAGTAGTGGCGCTGGATGCCCTCATCCGCGCAGTACGCCGCGAACTCGGCAGCCGTGAACTCGCCGCCGTTGTCGGTGCGCAGCACGCGCAACTTGCGGCCGCTCTCCGCCTCCGCAGCGGCCTGAGCACGCCTGATGGCGTCCACAGCCTCTCCCTTGCTGCCGAGGATCATCACCCACATGAAGCGGGAGAGGTCGTCGACGAGCAGCAGGAAGTAGCGCCGTCCTCCTGGTGTGACCGGTGTCACCGGGCCACACAAGTCCCCGTGTACGAGCTCGAGCCGCTCCTTGGCTCGGAAGCTCGCCTGCTGGGGGAAGGAGTGCCGCCTCTGCTTCGTCAGCACGCAGACGTCGCAGAGCTGCTCCACGTGGTCGAGGCACGGGAGGCCTCGCACCATCTCCTTGGCGCCAAGCCGCTTCAGGGCCTCAAAGTGGAGGTGCCCAAAGCGCTCGTGCCACTGCCATGCCTCGTCGTCCATGCGAGCTGCAAGACAAAGAGGCTGGGCCATCCCGACATGGAGAATGTAGAGGCGGTTCTTCCCTCGAACCACCCTGGCGAGAAGCTGCCGACGGTGGTCCCAGATGTGGAGGACCCCGCTGTCGATCACCACGCGCGAGCCGCTCTCATCGAGTTGCCCAAGGCTGATGATGGAGTTCCGCAGCGCCGGGATGTAGTAGACTCCGGTGAGCATCCGGTGCTCTCCGGACTTGGCGGTGAAGATCACAGAGCCCACGCCCTTGATCTCCACGGCGGAGGAGTCCCCGAACCTGACGGAGCCACCTACGTCGACGTCCAGGTCGGAGAAGAACTCCCGCCGCCCGGTCATGTGGTGCGTGGCGCCGGAGTCGAGGTACCAGCCATCGACCCTGTCGTCGTCGGAGCTGTTGCCGAGGAGAACTCGGGCACGCGGCTCGTCGAGGTGGAGTAGAGCGGTGACAGGCGGTGCCGCCGGATGCGGCTCCATGTCCCCGTGGAGTAGGAACAGAGCCGGCTCGTCATCCGGCTGGGCCTCCGCGATGTGGGCTTGGCCCCCACGCCTCCGCTGCGGGCAGTCCCTGGCCCAGTGGCCGGGCCTGCCACAGTTGTGGCAGGCGCCCTCTCCCTTGCTAACTCCTCAAGGTCCCTGTCGGCGGTGGTGTCGCCGGCGATGGAGCCGCTGAGGCTGCCGCGCAAGGTCTCAACCTCGACCTCCGCCGCACGCAATGCATCCTCCGCCTCCTCTGCTTCCATCTCCGCCTTGGGCGGTGCCAGCTCCGCTGCAGCCAGCCTGGCCGCCCTCGCCGCTGCTGCAGCGGCTTGAGCCGTCGCTCGCCTGCGCTCCTCTGCCGCGGCGAGCTCGGCATCTCGCTGGCGCCGTGCGCTCGAGGCGACCGAGCGCTGAGACGGTGCGTCGGACATGGCGCACCTCCAAGGGGCTGTTGCGTGGAGAGGGGGAAGGGAACGGAACGGGGAAGAAGAGGCAGCCGGAGCTGCTGCTGCTGTTGCAGCGGCTGCTGCTGCTGCGCTAGCTGCTGGTGGTGGTGGCTGGGCTGCTACAGCGGCTTGGGAAGGGGAGGAGCAAGAGATATCCAACCTGATGTTAGAAGCTCAATTTTCACTCTCATTGAGCTGAGAGGATGACACTCAAGTTGGGGAAGTTTTCTGGTTTTTTTTCTTCATTCACACTCACAATGCCATGCCTTCCAACGGGAAGGGTGGCCACATATATATACAGCAGGCTGCTGGGCAGCAAACGAAGCCAATAATGCTAGTCTAACACTAGTCTAACTGCTGTCCTAGAGAGGACACTAACTGCTATCCTGCAGTCCAAGATGCTGCAGTCCAAGATGCTAAGGACTACAAGATGCTGCAGGGGTACAAGGGACCACAAAGACCAACAGCAAAGACTTATCCATCACTGCTTAAGTCAGCCAAGGCTGAGTATATGTCAGTCAAGGCTGAGTATTAGGGCTGAGATGTGTTTCCATGAAGGGTCTGCTCCTCAGGATTGGTGTCTATGTGGGAGGTTTAATGTGCTTCTTCTATTTGGGGATAGAGAGGAGCTGTTGGAGATCACTAGAGATGATAACTAGGTGGGAAGGGCCTGAAAGCTTCTTCAATATATTCCTGCTGTTTTCCAGGCTTATCCATGTAACAGGACAGTGTACCTTGATTTTTCTTTACTATAATCATCTTCCCTTTGCAAAAAAGTATATTTGTGTTTAATAACATTCTAAAAAGGTAAAAAGGGAACATTCTTGTTCAAGTACAGATATAACAAGATTTAACATCTAATATTCCCTCGGTCAAGAATATGTATGATTTAGACAAATCGTGACCTCAAGTGAGCAGCTTTGGCTATTGAATTTCTAGAGTTGTATATTGACAGCGTGTAAAATATTGTATTTTCAAATTATATTCTTATACATTGCAAGTCGTTGATGACATTGGATCAGAAACATAAGGACCTTGAAATTTATAATATTTTCACTCCTTAATGCAATGACAAGCTGTTCTCCTGCGTGTTGGAGACTAAAAAAACTTGATTGAATGTGTAATTCTAGCCAAGTAGGAACCTTCATTTGTTCATACCTTAGATTTCTTATAGTATATATGGATTGAAATAGTACATTTGTTTAAAAGTTTGATTGGTAGCATGGTTTGGCTACTAGTTTCTTATACATAATTATGTTCCAAGATGATAATTTCTAGAACTTGAACTATTCAATTGACGCATGGGTTGATACCTTTCTTATAATTAATAACTTGTAGATTCATATGATTTAATCATTATGTATGTATGCTGCAGATTGTATGTATATTATGTTGTTCACGTGTTGATCTCTTTTAAAAAGTGTAATATAGTATAAATGTTAATGATATTAACAGTGTCGCAAAACATTGTGTATTCATGTTTAGGACTCTCAAAGCAGAACAAATTTAACAGAACCAGAGTTAACTCAAATGAAGCTAGAATCGACAATGACAACTCTGCAGCTACCAGTGATGAAATTACAGGGAATCGATCTTTAGGCGCCAATGACAAAGTGGTCACAAGGGTCCTTACTTTCAATGGAACAATTGCAGGTGCTTCGCAGGAATCTCAGCTCATCGGTCGAGAGAAAGTTAAGTATGATATTATCAGTCTAATTTCAAGTCAAGATGGCCAGCAACAGAGGGTGATCTCTGTGTGGGGAATGGGAGGTATCGGCAAAACTGTGCTAGTAAAAGAGGTCTACCAAAGCCAAGAGCTAATAAGTTGCATGTTTGATAAGCGAGCTTGTGTCATAATCACACGCCCGTTTGTTCTTGAGGAATTCCTTAAGAGCTTAGTTATGCAGTTAAATACGAAATCTTTTCTCTCAACACAGGATACAGAAGCCTATAACAAGAAAGAAAGCATCGATTTTTGGCGTGGCACAGGAAAAACAATAGAGTCTATGAGAGTTGAAGAATTAATCAACGAGTTGACTAAGCTTTTGGAAAGAAAGAGGTGCTTGATTGTTCTTGATGATCTATCTTCTACTATGGAATGGGACTTGATAATTCGAGTTTTACCTACATTGGAGGATATGAGTCGGATCATAGTCACTACAAGGGAAGAGAATATTGCAAAGCATTGTTCAAAGAAACAAGAAAACATCATGCTCAAGGTTCTAGAAGACAATGATGCACTTGACCTCTTCACAAAAAAAAGGTAAGCTCCCCATGGCTATATGCGCTCAAAACTAACACGCACACCTATACAAAATAGATTTTCTAGTGGTAATGGTCGTCAACTCTCTATGTAGCACACTTGATTGGTTCAGTTGCTCAATTATTTGTCAAAGCCATGGGACTATATGGCTCTATTCAAAATGTAACATGCACAAAAATAGTTCGGGGGTTATCTAGGGATTAAGAATGCCTCTTTCCTAAATAAATGAGAAAGTCATACATAATTTAAATTTTGGATACTTAAAGACCTTCATTCTATCTATTGCAGGTATTTAAGGAAGCTGCGGGATTTGATAAGCATCCTGAATTGATTGAAGAGGCAAAATTAATTCTGAAGAAGTGCAATGGACTTCCCCTTGCAATAGTCACCATAGGTGGCTTCTTGGCAAAGCAACCAAAAACTCGCATGGAGTGGAGAAAATTGAATGAGCACATTACTGCTGAATTACAGATAAATTCAGACTTGGGAAGATAAAAAATGTCCTTATTCAAAGCTATGATGGTTTACCTTATCACCTCAAGTATTGCTTCTTGTATCTGTCCATTTTTTCTGAAGACTACAACATTAGCCGAAGACGCTTAGTGCGCCGGTGGGCTGCAGAAGGCTACTCAAGTGAGGTACGTGGCAAGCCTATGGGAGAAGTAGCCGATAGCTACTTCATGGAACTCATTGACAGGAGCATGATACTACCGTCTCGACAATCAGTTTCTAGCAGGAAGGGAATTGACTCTTGTAAAGTCCATGACCTAATGCGTGAAATCAGCATCTCAAAGTCAACAGAAGAAAATCTTGTTTTCAGACTTGAAGCAGGTTGCAGCATAAACACACAAGGGATAATACGCCACCTTACTATAAACAGCAATTGGGAAGGTGGTAAGGGTGAATTCGAGAGCACAGTGAACCTCTCCCGCATACGCTCATTAACAGTGTATGGAAAGGGGAGGAGATTTTTTATTTCTGAAAAAATGAGCCTGCTGCGAGTGCTTGACTTGGAAAACACAATAGACCTTTCTGATCACCATCTTGAGCAAATTGGGAGGCTTATTCTCCTAAAATACCTTTCTCTAAGAGGATGTAAGGGTATTTTTCTCCTACCCAATTCATTGGGTAATCTGAAGGAACTGCAGACGTTAGATATTGCATATACACGAATAATGAAGCTGCCAAAGACCATCATCAAGCTCAGGAAGTTACAATATATTCATGCTGGACGTTTACGATTTTCAGATTCATACAAGGAACTTGTGGAGGATATGCCAAAGCTAGCACAGACCAAGTTATGCCTTTTGACTCTCCGTTCTATGGGATTTTGTGTGCTATGTTGCACATCTCAGCACAGGAAGAAATTGATGAGGGATGACCGAGACGCAGACAGGCGAGGCATTTAGGCATATGTGCTTATTACTGCTGCTGCTCCATGTCACCTTTTTTGAGAAGGCGTCTAAACCCAATTGGTATCGAAGTGCCAAGAGGGTTTAGTAAGCTGAGAGCACTACACACTCTAGGTGTTGTGGACATTGCAGCGGGAATGACCATACTAAAGGACATAAGAAATTTCACCCGGTTGCGCAAGTTAGGAGTGACTGGCATCAACAAGAAAAATTGTCAAGAGTTTTGTTGCGCCCTTGCTGATCTCGGCTCCCTGGAATCACTATCACTGCATTCAGAGGGACAGCCAGGTTTGTATGGCTGCTTGGATGGAGTGTCCTCGCCTCCTGAAAATCTCCAGAGCCTCAAGCTGGTAGGCAATCTTGTCAAATTGCCGGAATGGATCTGCAGGCTCCAGAATCTTGTGAAGTTGAAGCTACATAACACCTGGCTATCAGAGATGGATGAAACCATACAAATCATTGGCAAGCTACCAAACCTGGCCATTCTGGGTTTGTGGATGAATTCGTTCCTGAGGGACCGAAACCGGCGACCAGAGGGGGGTGAATGGGAGCCGATCAAAAATTTCTTCCGAAATTGATATGTCGGCCTATATCCCAAAATCACCACAAGCCCTCAAGAGTTCTAGGTGAAGTTTGGAATAGCTATGGAAGAGCTAAACCAACACAAACAAGTCCTATAATGAGCGAGCGAAAACTCGGAAGCAAACGAGAAAATCAGCAGACCTGTCTGCCTGGACCGGTCTGACCAGTGCAACGGACCGGTCTGACCGGTCGTGGCCTGAACACGTCTTGATCGGTCTGACCGGTCTTGCTGTCCAGTCTGACCAGTGCCACCCAGAAAAACCCGTGAACAAGACTTCAAAGGAAGAATCTCGAGCAAACGAAGTCCAAATCCAGCGAAACTTGGAGGATACCTCCGTAACTAACCTGCGAACATATCCTCAAGAGATCTTTCCCAAAAGATCAAAGAAACTTGAGAATTTAAGGGAAGATCAAGAAGGATTGGGGTTTTCTCAAGAACTCGAAAACTTCAATTCGTAGGAACTCGTGATTCCAGAGGGTTTGGCACGAAGCTAGGGGTACGGGAATCACTACAAAGAGCTCTACGAACCGTCGCGATCATGTGCACAAAAAACAAACCGAAAATCCATCACAAAAGATCACAAGAGGGATGGGATTAGATTGATTCAAAAGCCCAGAGGGCACAAGGAGGATAGGGCCCCCTTTCCCAACCAAATCCAATACAAAGTCTCACAAATCCATAAGCAAATCCTATTCTAAAGAGAAGAACGGGGGGAGAGAACCAGGGGCGGCGGCCTGGAGGAACAAGCAATTCACGGACGAAATACAAAAGCCCCACCGACCTAATACAAGTGAAGGGGTATTTATACCCGCGGAAACCGGTCAGACCGGTTCCCTGGACCGGTCAGACCGGTTGGTTAGACCGGTCAGACCGGTGCCAGGGACCGGTCAGACCGGTTGGTCTGCAGTATCCCCCTGTACACGATCCCATCTGACGGCTGAGGTTCTTTCTTCGGAACGAAATCTTCTCCACGATGCCGCCATCTTGATGAAGATCTGGTCCACGGTTTTGGAAGGTCCGTGAAACCCGGGTAGATGGCCAGTTTTGAGAAAACTGCCAAAACTCCTCGCGCGGGAAGATTCTCGCCTCCCCGCCGTGGCCCTAGACGCCATTCCTGCCTCGGCCTTCTGACGGCCCTAGACGCCGCCCGACGCCCGTCACCTCCTCGCCCGCAGCGAGGCCCTAGACGCCGTCGACGCCCGTCGCCTCCGTCATTCCCGAGACCGACGCCCGTGCCTCCACGACTTGGCGTTTTCAACCGCCGTCCGCCTCCTTGGTTTTGTGGCGCAAACCAAGAAACCCGCATTTCGTCGCCGCTTGCGCCCTCGATCCAGGAGTGGACGCCACAGCTGCCGCCCGGCCTGAGCTCCTCCACGGCAGCTCTCCGTCGACACTCGACGCCCGTGTACCTGCAATCCAAAGACCAAGCGCATGATCACACCGCACGGTTGACAATTCACTCATCACAGGCAGGATAGAGTACTCAACATTACTCAATCTCCCCCTTGATGAGTGCATTGTCAACACACCACCTGAAACCAGAGAAGTGATAAAATAAAAGCAAGAAAGTGAAGAACTCAAGCAAGTGACAAAAAGCTCAGAAAGTCAAGAAAAGTCACTTACTCAAGCACAGATCGATTCCCTAAGACAAGGGTAACGGCTCGACGCAATCGATCAAAAGCTAAAATATGACTCCTCAAAGACAGAGGTAACGCTCGACGCAGTCATGCTGGAAATGGAAGGAAAACAAGAAAAACCAGGAACCAGAAACAAAGCAGACACTCCCCAAGCAAAGTTTTTCCCTCTCACAAGTGCAACTCTCCCAAAATGATGCACTATCAAAGCCCTGTGCACAACAAGTTTTTCAAAAATCAAACAAGTCTCCCCCTTGTTCGATCACTTCTCCCAAAAATTCTCCCCCTTGTTGGCACATGCACACATCAAGCCTAAAAGATGCCTAAAACTCCCCCTGAAATTGAGACTCCCCCTGAACAGATACTATGCAATGAATGCAATGCAGGAGGTGTAAGTGAAAGCATTCAGGGATACAAGGATATGAGCAACATCTAGTCACAAGCACGTGTGCATCCATAAACAAGACCTGCATCTAGCTCAACAGGGTATATCAAATCAGTCTAGAGCTAGCCAAGTTCAATTTAGGAGAAATAAAAGCATCACCCAAGATCTAGCACTAACAAGTAGGGAATGGAAAGCAGTGCTAATCATACTCATACAGGTGAGCCAAACCAGCCAAAAGCATGTCGCAAACATTCATTTTTCGATCAAATTTATATCAAGCAATTCTTAATGCCATGGGTTGAAAGCTTGTCATGCTTTACTTAGCAACGAGGCCAAGCATATGCCAAAGACAATCAGAAGCTTAAGATACTCGTTTCAGTCATGCACAGCCTTGTCCGGGTTCTCACAAGTGCAAAGTGAGCCGTCCCAAAAACTCGATCAGTGCGACAAGTAATCCCACCTGGATCTTTTCAATCCATTTCAAGAACAGTTTAACCAATTTTATCAAATTTAGATCATTTCAAGTATGAATTGCTTAACGAAAGGCTGCACTAGCATGAATAAGATAGCAAAGCATATCAACACGCCCTAACATGCTAGTAGCCAAGACAGGGTGATCATGTTTTCAGATTTTCAAATCAAAATAGCTTAACTCAGATGATGTTATATACACAGTGGAGCAAGCTATACATGATCAAATTTATGAACTCACACTAGCAAGCACTAGAAGATCGTAGCAATGTATACAAGAATGCTAGTGCAAGTGAGGCAATGCAAAATGCAAACATGTACAATGCATGTGCACAATGCAACTACCAAACCTAGAAAACAAAGAGAAGCAAATAAAACCTACAAAGCTAACAAAAGAAAAGTCAACGATCAAAAGGGGTAACAAACCCCAAGCTCCCCTCTCAAGCGAGCAAAGTTGTCCTGCTCAAGCGGTTTGGTTAGGATATCAGCGGTTTGCCTCTCTGAAGGGACATGGATCAAGTCTATGTGGCCTCTCTCATGATTGTCTCGCAGGAAATGGAACCGGATATCTATGTGTTTGGTTCTGGAGTGTAGTACAGGATTTTTTGCAATGTTAATAGCAGACATGTTGTCTACAAAGATGGGAACCCTACCAAAACTCAATCCATAATCCTACAAGGTTTGTTTCATCCAAAGTATCTGGGAGCAGCAGCTAGCAGCGACAACATACTCAGCTTCTGTGGAAGAAAGCGCTACGCTAGCCTACTTGCGAGAGGATCAAGACACCAAAGAAGTACCGAGAAATTGACAAATGCCGGATGTCGACTTGCGATCCAACCGACACCCACCGAAATCGGCATCAGAAAAGCCCACCAAAACCAGAGAAGAATCCGCAGAGTACCAAAGACCAAATTCAGGGGTGAATTTCAGATACCTGAAGATGTGTTTCACCACCTGCCTGTGGGAGGTGCGCGGAGAAGCCTGGTACCGCGTACAGAGGCAGACACCGAACTGAATGTCCGGCCGCGTCGCCGTCAGGTACAGGAGGGAGCCGATCATGCTCCTGTACTCCTTCTGGTCCACCGCCTCCCCATCCAAGTCCTCATCAAGCGCCGTCGATGTGCTGATCGGAGTCGGCTGAGGAGACAAGTCACTCATGTCGAACTTCCGCAGCAAGTCTCTGGTGTACTTGGCTTGATGGACGAACGTGCCCTGGGAATTTTGCTTGATCTGCATCCCGAAGAAGAACTGCAACTCACCCATCATGCTCATCTCGAACTCCCTAGACATCTGCTCAGAAAACTTGGAGACATGAGCGTGAGAAGAGCCACCAAAGATAATATCATCCACGCATATCTCAACTAACCGAAAATCAGTGCCAGACCGCATGAGGAGCAAAGTTTTATCCACACATCCCATTTTAAAGCACTGAACCAGCAAAAAGGTTTTAAGTCTATCATACCAAGCTATAGATGCCTGTTTCAAACCATAAAGTGCTTTCTGAAGTTTATAAATATGGTTTGGAAACTTGGGATTTTTGAAACCAGGGAGTTGTTTCACATAAACCTCTTCTTCGATAAAACCATTTAAGAAGGCAGATTTCACATCCATTTGGAAAATTTTAAAACCCTTGGAAGTAGCAAATGCAAGAAAGATTCCAATAGCTTCCAAACGAGCAATAGGGGCAAAAGTCTCCTCAAAATAAATACCCTCTTTTTGGCAAAACCCCTGGGCAACAAGACGAGCATTGTTTCGAACAACCAACCCATCCTCACCCTGCTTATTTTTGAAAACCCACTTCGTTCCAATGGGATTACAAGCAGGTGGAGGCTCGACTAAAACCCAAACTTGGTTTCTTTCAAAATTTTCAAGTTCCTCATGCATGGCATTGACCCAATTAGAATCAGAAAGAGCGTGTCCAATATCCTTGGGCTCAAAATAGGCAACAAATGCTGAATGAGAAAAGCCAGCGATACTTGTTACCTTGGACCTGGTGACTCGCTCGTTGAGATCACCTAGCATCTGTTGAGGTGGATGACGACGCTGAATGTGTCGAGGTGCTTCCCGCGTCGAAGTCGCCTACTCCTCAACCAAATCTGGTATCTCCTCAGGTGCAGCTGGTGAAGCCTGAGTCACCTGCTCGATCGACCCCCGTGAAGTAGACGTAGTCGGATCAGGGCCGCCATCATCTTCTGAGCTCGTGGCAGAGGCAACTGGGTCCATAGCACGCGTGGTAGCCTCAGCGTCACCCTCCGCAGCTTCTTCCTCCTCATCTTCAAAGATGGAGGTGCCGAGCTCATCATCTCCTGCAACTTCAAAGACAGAAGAATTGCACGGTGCAGTCTCGTCGAAAGTGACTTCACAAGTCTCTCTGACGATGTTAGTATCAATAATCAGCACACGGTAAGCTCTGGAGTGAGAAGCATAACCGAGAAAAATGCCTTCAGACGAGCGAGACTCAAACTTATCAAGATTTTCATCTTTCAGCACAAAGCACCGGCAACCGAAGACTCTGAGATGATTAACACGGGGCTGGCATCCAAATCGCAACTCATAAGAAGTCTTGTGCAAGAAAGTACACAAGAAAATGCGATTGGACACATAACAAGCGGTGTTAACCGCCTCAGCCCAGTATTTGCGAGGAGTCCTATGCTCATCGAGCATCGTCCTCGCCATCTCAACCAGCGTCCGATTCTTCCGCTCTACAACTCCATTCTGCTGTGGAGTGTAGGGAGAAGAATACTGGTGTTCAAGCCCTTGATCACTGCAAAAGGCGTCAAAACGAGCGTTTTTGAATTCTGTGCCATTATCACTGCGAATCGCTCGCATGGCCTGGGGTAGCTCATTTTTCAATCTCAAGATCAAGTCTCAAACAAACTCGAAAGCCTCATCCTTGGTTCTCATGAAAAAGACCCAAGAATAGCGAGAAAAATCGTCCACGATCACAAGAACATACCACTTCCCACCAACTGACATCACCCGAGAAGGACCTACTGTGTCCATGTGTAGCAACTCTCCAGGGTGAGCGGTCATCACCTGATTAACAGGCGGATGAGAAGCGGCAATCATCTTCCCGTGGCGACACAGATGGCAAACAAGGTCCTTTTCAAACTTCAATTTGGGCAATCCTCGGATTAGACCAAGTGAGCTAATTCTCGACAACAAATCAAAGCTCAAATGTCCAAGTCTCATATGCCACTTTCACAGATTAGAAGAAGGACCAGCCAACAAGCAACGAGAAGGGCCAAGAGGAGTTCCAGAAAAGTCAACCAAGAAAACCCGATCGCGAGGTGTAATCCGGCAAACCAAATCTCCTCTAGAATCTAAAACACGCGAACAGCCCTCCTTGAAGCGAACCTCAAACCCCTCATCAAGAAGTTGCGAAACAGAAAGCAAATTGAACCCAAGGTTCGAAACAAAGGCAACCTCTCTCAGGGTAAAGCGATCAGAAACTCGAACAGTGCCAAGTCCACGTACCTTTCCTCTTCTATTATCCCAGAACACAATGTACTCCTTTGAGCACATCGGGGTGAGGTTGGAGAACCATTTGTCATTTCCGGTCATGTGGCGCGAACAGCCAGAGTCCATGATCCACCTGTTCTCCAAGCCTCCAACCTGCACATCAGTAGTGAGACAAAGGGTGAGCAAATGTCTCAACACTGGGGTTAGCAAAGTGAGAAGCAAACCAGTGTCGAGCCATTTGCTCTACAGAAGGGTTAGCAAAACCAGGCAAAGCGTATCCCCCATCCCGTCTACCGCATGACTGACGAACACCACCACGAGGAAAGCGTTGTGCCTCGAAACCTCCTCCAAAGCCTCGGTCCCGTGGTCCATAGCCGTACTGAAAACGACCAGGAGCACGACCGGCAAAGCGACCACCCGCTGGAGCACGGTAAGAACCACCGTCTCCCTGACCTCCACCTACACGGCGCGCCCTAGCATCTTGCCTATTACCACACTGAGGAGGACCATGCACCCGAGTAGAGTACATGTCCGAGTTGCTCTCTCCTGCTCACGCCTCACAGCCTGCTTCCTCCTGAAGCAAAACTCCTCCAGGTGACCTTCTCTATCACAGAACTCGTAGTGGTACCTCACCTCTCTCTTGGGAGGTGGAGGCCTAACCTGCGGACGGGGAGGAGCAGCTCTCTTCTTCTGGGCAACCTGAGCTGTGGCAGCAGGGAGCATGTCGAGGGGATTCCTCAGCTCATTGCGCTTTGGAACCCAAACCTGTTTCTGTGGATGTGCTTTTTGTGGTTCTTTCAGCACACCATCCACGGGGTCAACAAGCGAAGGCTGCGTGCTCGAACTAGCAGTGTTTCGAGCACTAGAAGCTCCAGCAGCCTTGTCGATCTTATCATACAACCTGTCAAAGTCTGACTTCGTGTATGTGTAACCGACCCCAAAACCATCACCACGCTTGAACTGCTTAATCATCATGCCCAACTGCGGCTCACTAGCAGAAACCCAACTAAGAATCGCCCTAAGATAGGTATTCTCATTCTCCAAGTTGGCTTTCTCTACTGCAAGATTATCCAAGTCAGAGATCAAACCAGGGCAAACAGAACAGTCAATAGGTGGGCTAGACTCCACGACCTTAGTCTTCCCTAAAGACTTAACCAAGGCGTTCTTCTCATCTAGATCCGACCTTAGCGTGGGAAAAAGCTTACAAACACCAAGCAGAACTGGCCTAGACTTCATCTCCTCTAGCTCACACACAACAGTAGCAAACTTGGACTGCAAAGAAGCTAGATAGGACTTAAAGATAGGACACTCATCACATTCAAGCACATCGCTAACACTAGGAGCGTCCTTAACTAGTTCTAGTTCATGCTTGGCCTTAGCGAGCTCATGAGACACGTCAGCAAGCGAAGTCTTAGCAACATCTAAGTTCGCAACGTTCTCATCATGCTTGGCACGGAGAGCAACAAGATCGTTCATGTGAGATATGCAGCCAACGCACTCATCCTCACCAGATTTCTCCCTAGCACAAGTCAGCTCAGCCCTAAGCTTTCTACGCTCTCTAGCTACTTCCTTAAGTAGCCTCTTCTGGTTGTCGAGAGCGGCGTACAACTCCCTAACCTCCGTATCAAGCAGGTCGATTGTGGAGTTTACCTCTGAATCGCTCTCGGATCCAGGAGAAGAGTCGACGTGCGTTGGTGTAGCATGTCCACCCGAAGATGCACGAGCACCATCGGCTTCACCCGCCATGGTGCAGAAGCCCTTGCGCCGACCGGCCGCCAAGCACAGGCCGATGAAGCCTGTGGCTTCCTTATCCCGCTTCTTCTTCTTCTTGTCGTCGTCATCAGAGGTCGGTGAAGAAGAGCGGTCGGTGTCGGAGCTCTTGTCGAGGTCGCTGAACTGCGCCAGGAAGGCCTTCTCCCGCTTCTTGGCCTTATACTGGAAGCGCTTCTTGAGCGACTCCTTGTCGAAGTGTCCTCCTCGGTCACGACTGCGCTGCTTGTGGCGCTGACGCTCCTTGTTGGAGCCTCCCTCGTAACGGTCGCGGTGGCGGTAGTAGTCGAAGTGGTTGTTCTGGCCACAGCCGGATTTCTTGGGGCAATCGGCGATGAAGTGGTTCAAATCGCCGCAGTTGTAGCACCCGGGGTTCTTCTTCCTCTGCCTGTTGTGGTAGACGCGCTGGAACTTGTTGATGAGGAGGCACAAGTCGTCATCGCCCAGCGTCTCCAGCTGCTCATCTGTAACAGAAGGCAAAGTGGCAAGAGAAAAGCCAAGAACAGAGTTAGCGTTAGAGCTCGATCCACCTGGGCCAGTCACAAGGGCGATACTCTTGGAAGGAGGGACACCATTGAGCTTGGCTCGTGTCTGGTTATCCACCTCCGTGGCCTTGAGCTTGCTGAAAAGCTCGTTCATGGTCAGAGTCTCATAGCCAGCAGACTCAATGATCGTGTTCACCGTGAGATCCCACACAGAGCGGTCAAGTGCGTAGAGCAGCTTGAGGGCCTTCTCATGCTCTGTGTACTCAAGGGCCTCAGCAGATCTGTTCGCATTGACTTTGTTCACAATCGATTAAAACCGACTGAACATGTCGCCAATGCTCTCACCTGGCCCCTGTGTGAAGTTCTCGTATTCACGCTGGTGAGTCTCGAACAGTCTGGCCTTCACCTGAGGTGTGCCCTTGTGGTAGTTCTCAAGGCACGTCCAATCTTTGTGGGCTTCCTGAAAACCCTGGACGCGTGAGAACTCCGCACGAGAAACGCCAGCGAACAAGGCATTGACAGCCTTGGCGTTAGCCTCGTGCTCGGTCACCTGAAGAGGTGTGGTCCGAACGGCAAGCACCTCGTAAGCCTGGTTCTTGGTGATCTCCCAAACCTCGGCTCCCATGCTTTGCAAGAAGGCTCGCATACGCACCTTCCAATAAGCATAGTCCTCGCCGGCAAACACGGAGATCTTCCCAAGACTCGCCATGGTCGCCAAGTTGTTTTCGAACCGGTTAAGGTACTGAAAACCTCAACCAAGCTCTGATACCAATTGAGGGACCGAAATCGGCGACCAGAGGGGGGGGTGAATGGGAGCCGATAAAAAATTTCTTCCGAAATCGATTCGTCGGCCTATATCCCAAAATCACCACAAGCCCTCAAGAGTTCTAGGTGAAGTTTGGAATAGCTGTGGAAGAGCTAAACCAACACAAGCAATCCCTAGAACGAGTGAGCGAAAACTCGAAAGCAAACGAGAAAATTAGCAGACCTGTCTGCCTGGACCGGTCTGACCGGTGCAACGGACCGGTCTGACCGGTCGTGGCCTGAACATGTCTTGACCGGTCTTGCTGTCCGGTCTGACCGGTGCCACCCAGAAAAACCCGTGAACAAGTCTTCAAAGGAAGAATCTCGAGCAAACGAAGTCCAAATCCAGCGAAACTTGGAGGATACCTCCGCAACTAACCTGCGAACATATCCTCAAGAGATCTTTCCCAAAAGATCAAAGAAACTTGAGAATTTAAGAGAAGTCAAGAAGGATTGGGGTTTTCTCAAGAACTCGAAAACTTCAATTCGTAGGAACTCGTGATTCCAGAGGGATTGGCACGAAGCTAGGGGTACGGGAATCACTACAAAGAGCTCTACGAACCGTCGCGATCATGTGCACCCAAAACGAACCGAAAATCCATCACAAAAGACCACAAGAGGGACGGGATTGGATTGATTCAAAAGCCCAGAGGGCACAAGGAGGATAGGGCCCCCTTTCCAAACCAAATCCAATACAAAGTCTCACAAATCCATAAGCAAATCCTATTCTAAAGAGAAGAACAGGGGGAGAGAGAACCAGGGGGGCGGCCTGGAGGAACAAGAAATTCACGAACGAAATACAAAAGCCCCACCGACCTAATACAAGTGAAGGGGTATTTATACCCGTGGAGACCGGTCAGACCGGTTCCATGGACCGGTCAGACCGGTTGGTTAGACCGGTTAGACCGGTGCCAGGGACCGGTCAGACCGGTGGGTCTGCAGTATCCCCCTGTACACGATCCCATCTAACGGCTGAGGTTCTTTCTTCGGAACGAAGTCTTCTCCATGATGCCGCCATCTTGATGAAGATCTGGTCCATGGTTTTGGAAGGTCCGTGAAACCCGGGTAGATGGCCGGTTTTGAGAAAACCGCCAAAACTCCTCACGCGGGAAGATTCCCGCCTGCCCGCCGTGGCCCTAGACGTCGTTCCCGCCTCGGCCTTCTGGCGGCCCTAAACGCCGCCCGACGCCTGTCACCTCCTCGCCCACAGCGAGGCCCTAGACGCCGTCGACGCCCGTCGCCTCCGTCATTCCCGAGACCGACGCCCGTGCCTCCATGACTTGGTGTCTTCAACCACCGTCCGCCTCCTTGGTTTTGTGGCGCAAACCAAGAAACCCGCCTTCCGTCGCCGCTTGCGCCCTCGATCCAGGAGTTGACGCCACAACTGCCGCCCGGCCTGAGCTCCTCCGCGGCAGCTCTCCGTCGACACTCGACGCCCGTGTACCTGCAATCCAAAGACCAAACGCACGATCACACCGCACGGTTGACAATTCACTCATCACAGGCAGGATAGAGTACTCAACATTCCTCAGTTCCATGACGAACTGCCTCGTCTCACTTTCCGTCCTGAGGCATTCCTAAATCTGATGGTGCTGGAGCTGGACTATGTCGATAGTAAAGTCATGTTGGTGGAGTTTGAAGAAGGAGCAATGCCTAAGCTTGAGATGTTGCTTTTGAAAGAAGAATCACATTGGGTCCGTGGGTTATCATCTCTCCCGAGCCTCAAGCAAGTTCAGCTCCAGGGTCACGAAGAGCCCTTCGTGGATGCCATGCGGGGCCAGCTCTCCATGCACCCAAATAAACCCGTATTGAAGAGGCTCTGAGAGGTTAGAGGTATTCCTCTGCTGCTTCTCTGTTCCCTTCCCCTTTTCTGCATCTGAAGTATGTTTTGATTATCAAGTCCCATCTGAATTTGGACAGCGGAATATGTTTCGATTATCAAGTCCCATCTGCATTTGGACAGCGGACCGCAGGCACCGTCGGGGACTGACAATGGATACGGCTTGCCGTTTGTGTGATCAGGAACACGAGACAGCCGATCATCTACTCTGCACTTGCAGTTTCATCTACTCTGCTACCAAAGTTATCCACCTGCTGTAGATTTAAGCTTCCTGGAGTGGTGGCTTCTCTTGCGAAGATCTGTCAAAACAGCAGAAGAAGGGACTGGACACAGCTGTGATGCTCGTCTCTTGGATGGTCTGGAAAGAGCAGAACGCCCGGGTTTTCAACAATGTTGAGCGCGCTCTGAATCAGCTACTGTCTGACATCCTTGCGGAGGGAGGCAACTGGATTCAGGCAGGGGCGACTAAGCTTGCTGGAATCGGCTGGCCCCTTCGGTCGTCGGTAGGTGGAAGCATCACCTCTAGTTGGGTCTTGTGCTCCCGGGTGTTCATCGGTTGTATCTTAGTGCCCTATGGTCCTTTAAGTTCGGTCGAGGTGTGCTTGCGCCCGTTATGGTCTGCGTTGTAAACTTTTGACAATCTATTTCTTCTTAATTCTATTTCTTCTTAATGCAATGATACACATCTCTCCTATGTATTCTCAAATAAAAAGTCCCATCTGTATCCTGTACTGCTCCTGTCTTTACTTTTTATGAAGTTTTTTTTAGAGTCTTTCTTTTATGAAGTTGGATATAGTGGTGTCCTGATCGGGATGACGATCCCAAGTTTTCCGTTTGATTAAGTGTCAATCAGAGTAAGTGAATAACTAGCTTGTGTGCTTCATCTTGCACTGCCAGATGGAAATACAATGTGTGATTCAGTTCAATACTGCTGCTGACTCGTGGCACGTACTGTACCATTCGTGGCTTTGTGCAAGTGCCTTTACACTGCATTGACGATTTTAGATTGGATGTTCGCTTGTTTGAGGAAAAACAATCTGACTGTTTTTTTTTCAAAACAGGCATTACCCGGCTTTTAAGAAAGCCCATGACATTCATACAAAGTCAAAAAGGAAAAGGACTGGGGATGCCAGTTTGCCAACAGAACAAAGGAACGCAGAGCCATTTTATCTCAGCTAAGATCCGAAGCTTATGGGTTCACTGAATTTCCTGATGAATGAATTTTCAAGCAACTGCCACATAGTTCTCACTGTCACAAAATAAGCTTCGGGGGCGCGTGCAGTTAGCACATCATATTCACTATGAATATTCCAAAGAGATTAGAACTTTTGAAAAATGATATGGCCATATTTTTCTTCAAAAGTAGTTTCAAAATGTTATAAGTTATAATTGTACTGCTTATGTTGTATCTATCCCTCCTACACCTGGAATGCTTATTAATATTCCTATTTATCAAAACAATATTTTGATGACCATTTATATTGTTATCCAGAGCGACCCTTATTTGTGACTGGACGAAGTCTTTCGCCAAAACAATATCGACTACATTTGGAGAATCATTTGATATATGAGACTTTGAATTTAAAATCCGTCCTTGTACATGCCATCTGCTGATGTTTCCCACCCGTGAGGCTGCGGGTGGGCCCTCGAAGCCGACGCGTCCACATCTCACTGGCCCGTTGACCACAGCCCCGCGATTCCTTCGACCTCCCCCCAACCCCCCAAGTCGGAGGGCGTCCCCGTCCACTCCCCAAGTCCCAGCGCATCGAGACGTCCCGCGCCCGTGCGCCACATCACCGCACCCCCGAAACGTTAGGGTTAGAGCTCTCCTCAACTCGATTTTGCTTTAACGCTCATGTTCCCCCGGTTTGATCCCGCTGCACTGTTGCGGGAGGGATGCGAGCAGTGACGGGTCGTTCCCCCTGTTTTTTCGTTTGAATTTTTCCGGGCGCCGTTAGGAGACGCGCCCAGATCTGCTTTGTCGCGGGCGCTGCTGGGCGTTCTCGCCCGGCTCCGGTCCTCGGGATCTGAGACCCCGAGCGCGTGGGGCGCGTAGATCCGCTCGATTTGGCTGGCATTGTCGTGCGAGAATTGAGGATTTTTTTTTGTTTTTGTTTTTAGCTTTTTTTTTGCATTGTCGCTAGTATTTGGGGGTGATTGGGGATCACGTATGGACCAGTAAAGGGCAGGCGAGCACGTTGATGCGGTCGATTTGGCCGTGCATATTCCGGGGATCTGGTGCACATGTAAGCCTGTCCTCTGATTCCTGGATCTAAGTTGAGCGCGCCCTATTGCTGCACGATGAATCGATGATTGGGGAACTTGTTAATCTGCTGCGGGAGAACGGAGTAATACGTTTCTGCGGGTAGTAGATTTGTTTGGGTTAGCCTCTTGCAGAAGTATAATTGCCTATTTCAGTGATTTGTTATGCTGTAATGTAAGTAGTGTCAGATTACAATATTTAATGTTGCCTTGGTTCATATTGATGGAGATAAAAATTTTGGAGGAACGATGTTAGCCCACATTTTGTGGTTTGATTTAGTTTTGTGAAATTTAGGCCCCGCCAACTCTAATGTGTTATAATTTACACTAATTTTTGTGGGAAATTGACAATGTTCTGGCTGTTTGCTCACAAATTCTGTTGGTGTCGTGCACATGTTTCTTGTTGTTAGCTATTGTGAATGAACTGGAAGTCTGTGCTGATCTCAGTTAGCTATGCATTGCCCTTCTGCGTGCTGTCATTTTGTTGATGATAGTTTCAACTGGCTTTTGAAATTGACTCATCAGTGTTTCTTTTTTGTTATTGCAGTAATAACCCAAGTTCTTGATCAACATGTCGCGGGAGGAGAATGTTTACATGGCCAAGTTGGCTGAATAGGCAGAACGGTATGAGGAGATGGTTGAGTACATGGAGAAGGTGGCTAAGACCATGGATGTAGAAGAGCTCACCGTTGAGGAGCGTAACCTCCTATCTGTTGCCTACAAGAATGTCATTGGGGCTCGCCGTGCCTCATGGCGCATTGTCTCCTCCATTGAGCAGAAGGAGGAGTCCCGTAAGAACGAGGAACATGTTGCTCAGATCAAGGAATACCGTGGCAAGATTGAGGCTGAATTGAGCAATATCTGTGATGGTATCCTGAAGCTGCTTGACTCGCACCTTGTGCCTTCCTCCACTGCTGCAGAGTCAAAGGTGTTTTACCTCAAGATGAAGGGTGATTATCACAGGTGATTATCACAGGTTAGGAAGTGGAATGCTGCTGCGTTGTTTTTTGTAGTTGAATTGAATCCATATAGTTTGTAACAACTACTCTAACTGTGCATTTTCTAATTTTTGTAAAAGGTACCTTGCTGAGTTTAAGACTGGCACCGAGAGGAAGGAATCTGCGGAGAGCACAATGGTGGCTTATAAGGCAGCTCAGGTTGGTCCATGTTGTCACTTCCATAACCCCTCCTTGTGTTTGATTGTTATTTTTTATGGTAGTAGATATATTGTTCCCTCATTTTTGAGTGACCATTGCTTTTCTCTGGCTGACTACTGGACTGACATCTTCTCATTGTGTCTTATTCTGCAACTGTATAGGATATTGCATTGGCTGAATTGGCTCCTACCCATCCCATCAGGCTTGGACTCGCACTTAACTTCTCAGTGTTCTATTATGAGATTCTGAACTCTCCAGACAAAGCTTGCAACCTTGCAAAGCAGGTAGGTATCAAATGTATCTTTCTATTTGCTGTAGAAGGTTTCTGAGTTATCTTGTGTCATTTGTTTGAATCTGGGCTGGAAGAAAATGTGCATAGTTGCACACGTTATGTCTTCTGAAGCTCAGATATGGTTCATTTTACGTTTTCATTCACCGTTAGACCCTTAAGTTGCTTGCTCATCACATCAGAACAGCTGGATGAGTATTTGTCATGATGAATAATGTGTAGGGGCTTTACGGTTTAGTTTCAGTTCGATTGTGATTTCTTTCAGTTTCAGTTTAGACTTAGAGTATCTTGCCTCTCGTGACATATTTATGTTGGGTACAATGCCTGATTCTCCATACTTTGGTATGATGTGCATTTGCCCCTTGTTTGCTACCTGTACTAATCTAGGAAGCAGTAAAAGGCAGTAGTAGTAATTCTTCATTATTTTTGTTGTTACTTTGATATGATGACCTATTGAGATCAAAGAATGATATTTGCCTCTGATTAAGACTGATATTCTTGATGGAATTAGGAGAGAGCTGCAACTATTTGTACGTGTAAGAAATGCATGACGTGTGGAACATGAGTGCTTGGTGCACATGTGAATTTTATCCCTGACCTAATGTTCTTTGCAGGCATTTGATGAGGCAATCTCAGAGTTGGACACCCTTGGAGAGGAGTCATACAAAGATAGCACCTTGATCATGCAGCTCCTGAGAGACAACTTGACCCTCTGGACCTCCGACCTCACGGACGTTGTCAAACTTACCCTGTCTGAACGAATGATTGATACCCTATATATCTGGAGGTATATAATATGAAATTCTTGGTGGCAGGAGGATGGTGCCGAGGAGGGCAAAGAAGCCCCGAAGGGGGACGCTGGTGAGGGTCAGTAGCCTGGTAAACCTTGATGGATGGTTTGGCATGTTTTTCAAGCCTGTGTTGGATGCCCTGTGCTGCGCCCCTCCATGGATTCCCTGATTCCGAGCTTCAAGCCTCCTTCGTCCTTCCCCTCTCACCTCTGCTCCATTTCATGTACTACTAGGCTGGTAGTGGTCGGATTAGTCCCATTGCATTAGTTGGCACTGGGTCCATTTGGACTGATGCTATTGAAGTCGTCTTCTCACGTTTTTGCTGTGGCAAGTAGTTGCCATTGTGTTCTGTTTTGCGTTCCTTCTTTCAATCGTTCGGTGCTCGTTTAGCATTTGCAATAATGTGTCAGTATCACGTTTTGGTCATTGTCGTGCTGGTTTGCACGTCAGTATCATGGGCCAATTCAACTCGCAAATATGGGAAATATAAAGCCTGTTGGTTTACTCGCATGAGCTGTACACTTTATAGCCACATCGAGCTATTTGGTTTGCTCCTAAAGCTATACCACACCTAGTAGCCAAGTTAAACAAACGTCAAATGTTTTGCTTGTCAAATTCTAGCACATGTACAACTCGAAGCTGATCAAAGTAGCCAAAATGAATTAAGGTGAAAATATAAGGGCTGTCTTTTCCATGCCTAATTTTATCACCCAACAAAATTGCTCAAAGTAGTCAACAAGTTATTTTTTATCGGCAAAGTAGCCAAGTTTTAGTGCCTTTGCATTAGTTGTATAGGTCTTTGGCTAATAACATGGGCTAATTCATATTATTATGGGCAGTCTCAATACACAGTTTTATTGCATTGTTATTAAGGCCTCGGTGTAGATAATAACCGGGCCTACGGAGTGTCGTGAGGATGAAATTCATCTCTCCCATATGATGAAACTCACCCCTTCTCTCTCATCATAATAATCTTCACATTAGCAAAATTGATGATATGATATATAAATTAATGCGCATAAAACGTTTGCTGTTGAGACTGGCCTAACTAGATAACAGGTACATGGGTTGGTTACACATGTTTCATGTTATATCTTTTTTCTAGATTATACAATACAACTTAACACTCATAACGCACGCATACTCACCCCTATGAACACATACGGAAATCCCACCCCTATGAGTATCTTCGGAGACTGAGCTGACAAATCTTCGAGATTGACGAATTCACCACAGTCACGTCTGTCGACGAGAATGTCGCCTATCACCGGAAGCACAATGCCGTTAAATTCTAATATTATATACTTATTAGTACAAACACCAGCGGTATAGCAGGTTTGGCTTCTTATTCGTGCTTATTGTTGTATCCTAATTGTGTTTTGTGTTCTACTTGGTTCGAGGTCATATTCACTTCACACTTTATAAACTCTTCCTCTTCTTAATTAATAATATGATCAAGCAAGTTATATAAGAAAAAAAAGAAGTTAGGCACGTCATAAAAAAAAAGCAAAAGGCTTTTTTTGAAGACTTGAATAAAAAAGATTCAGTCCTACTTCTCTATGACCTTCAAAAATGACAAGCTTGCTGCTTGTTGATGCCACGGCAACATGCTGGGTTTTGGGATGACTGCTCGATTGAGCTGCTCAAGAAGAAACCAAATTCATTTATTTTTTTTATCCACACGAGTCCAACAATTTTATTTAGTTTGTCACAGCATGCATGTAAGCTACCCGTAGGTACACAACCGGCAGACTTTATTATAATTATTGTACAGAGGCCGAGAAGGGATGATTTGCTGGATCGGAGCGGAGCCCTAAAAAAGGGCAGCAACAGCTGCTGCAATAATCTTGATCAGATCGATCAGGGCGGGCACTGCGTCTGACAGTAGCAGCGAGATGGGAAACCGTCGCACGCGCCGCCAATGTTATCCTCGCTTTCGATCTTGCAATTAATTTCGCATTGCTCGTCGAGGATGCACAGTCCAGAAAATCTGCCGCTCAGGTGGCTGCAAGCGGCACGTTTTGCCCCAACCGACCCCATCTCTGCATGCATCATGAACACGCACAATAGGGTCAGAGGATTAATTAGCTAGCTAGCAAGATAAATTACAATTAACAAAGAACCACACGATTTGACATACACGTACCTGCTGCGACAAGGACCAGTAGTAGAAGGATGACGGCAGTGGTCGTTGCAGAGAGATTAGTGTTCCTTCTTCGTGACGGCTCCATTGTTAATTACTATTTTCGTTGCTTGTTTTTCTTGGTTCGTCGGAATTGATGAATGTGCTAGCACTAGCAGTGAGCGGATTGGCAGATGAGCGAGAGTGATCGAGGAGAAATTTTCATGAGCGAGCAATTTATATAGTAGATCACATGTCGAAGAGGACAAAACTTGCCCAGTAGAATGCTCGATCGGACGGGCAAAGCAAAGTTAATGAAGGTACAGGATTCCTCAATATTCCTCCAGGGGTCCTGATTGCATAGTTACTTACGAGAGTACATATATTTAAATTATCTTATTGCATACTTACGAGAGCGCATATTGTATTTTATGCCAAATGAGCATAGGCACATATATATTTTATATATAGATTTATCACAGAAGTATGAATGCACCTACGCAAACTCTACCATACAAAAGCACATCCAAGAGATTGGGCTGGTAGATTTTGAGGTGAACACCAAGTCAAAGATTTGAACCCAAGCTAGCAGCCTCCGCCACAACAAATTTACCGGAGTGAACACCTACCACTCGCAAAACACAAATGCCACAAAAGGAAGATGGATATATGTAACACCTAAAATTTTCTTTTAGAAGTGTCTAGATTAGTTCTATAATTTTCAGGTTCCAAAAAGACTAATTTTGCAATATGTCATAGGCTTCAACTTGAATTGTTGCGTTCATACTGTTGCATGTTTTATTTTTGTTTGATTGTGTTTGAGATCCGAAACCCTTCTAGTTTTTTCAAATTTTCCAGATTTAATTCTATTTTCTAGGTTTTTCTTTTGTTTTCTAGGCAAAGAAAAATCTTTTTCCTATTTTTCCTTCTCTTTTTCTTCTTTTCCTTCTCTACCTAGGCCGCCGGCCACTTTCTTCCCCGCCGGCTCATTTCCCTTCCCTCCCTCACTCCGTCCCTTTTCCTTTGCTCTAGGCCCATTCTTTCTTTCCCTTTCTTTCCAGCCCGACCCTTTCCTCCATTTCTATGTTGGCTGCTTTAGCCAGCCCAGTCCGCACTGCCCTCTTCAATTCTCCTCCCTTTCTTCCACTAACGGGCAGGGCCCGACTGTCAGCTCCTCCTCGTACCTCACGCCAAGCTTGGCTAGGACTCGCCCCCTCTCAAGGCCGTCTCGGCACGGCCGCTGAAGGCGGCTTGATCGCAACTTGAACTCTTTTTCCCTACAGCCATGTTGCACCCCTCGCCCCATGCTACCTTTTGTCCCGTGCAGTGCTCACTCATGCCCTAGGCCCGCACCAGCACCGTCGCCAAGCTTCGAGCTCAACGCGCCACCGTCGATCCACCGCATCGAGCTCATTCTACGCTCGCAAAACCCTTCGCTAGCTTCGTGATGAGCTCCCCTTCCGTTTCCCCTCCTTTTCTCCATGTTTTCACGCCTAACCGTGTCTCCACGCTCATCGAAGCGTTGACGCCGCGCTATCCCGTCGACGGCCCCGCCAGCGCGTCCCCAAGGCCCTAAAGCCCCCCTAATTGGCATCCCCTCACCGCGCTGTGACAGAACCGCCAAATTAAAACTCTAATTAAGCATAATGGCCGTCATTTGAACACATCAGGCGCATTAGCTTAACGGCTTAATTTGGCGATCCTTTCTCAACCCACGGTCCGATCGAAACAACACCGGTAGTCCCACGCGAAGGTGGCACAGATGGTACAAGCATGACATAAAACTTGAAAATACAGGAATGAAAACAATACGAAACACTTATTTTTACAAGCTGAGTTCCAAATATACATAAAGACTACATAAACGAAATAATTTTTACAAAACATTACAAGGGTGGCCAAGGATTCAAAGGAACAAAACTCTACACCTAAACTTTACTCCACCCTATCCTGCCTGCACCCAACCGGTCAGACCGGTTCCTTCAACCGGTCAGACCAGTTGCCACTGTCTGATCCACACCACCGGTCAGACCGGTCACACTGACCGGTCAGACCGGTCCTCGCAAAACAGAGGGGTTGCACACACAGCCCTCAAGGGTGCAACCTGACAACTCCCTAGCCTAGGGGTCTCGCTTCACCACTTCCCACCCCTCTGCATCTCGGCGGATGAACTTGACACAGCAGGGGCAGAAGTCAACATCCGGATGGCCTGAAATGATTGTGGCAACAAACCCTGAGTATACTAAGACTCAGCAATGCTTACCCGACCAGTGGGTATAACTTAACCCACATATCTAGACATTTGGCTGGTGGTTATTTTGCAGAAAAGCAACTAAAGTAATTCCTTACTTTCATTATTTTAGCCACAGATTATGTATGAATTAACTCTAATCTAATATTTGCAGGACTCAACTATAGCAAACATGGTGGTGCAATCCAAATAACTCAATGTGTTCAAGATTATATATATATACATAAATAACTTACATTCTAACATTTTGCTACGATGCAGCAAAGAGATCAAGGCCCTCATATCCGCGAGACATGGCGAATCGATTCGATTTAACCTTGCAAGGTAGACCTAACCAACACGGCACGCGTATGCCCCGTCGGACCACACGCACTAACCCTTCCCCTCCCCATCTCGAACTACAGAACCGCCCCACCTGCATATAGTCAGCCGAGCCATACGAGAGACCACCAAAAGTAAACATATGGATCCCAATTCTCCGCGGCCACTCGACTCGCCCTAAGGTTGGGTAGAAGTTATGTACTTTCGAAACAAGGCAGTACTCGGCTTACCGGTTTCGACTACCTCCTATTCCCGGCATGTGATTAGTACAATTCGATCCCCGATCAGCACTGCCGACAACGACCGGTTCTTAACCGACTAAGACGGGGCTCTGTCATACCTATACATCATCATCACCCCCCGTCCGGTCTCATATTTCCATATCACATTCAATAACTCAGGGACTGTAATATAAATATAGATAACTTATATCTCGCGAGTAACCGGAAATTACTCGACTTCTAAATATCCTATATCTCGCGAGTGACAAGAAGTCACTCGACTTCTATCGTGAACTTATTAAGCATAGCATTTCTATCATCCTATACATGCTAGTATAACTCAAGAAAACCTAGGGATCATGCAACTAGGGTCCAAACAACTCCTAAACATAATGCACAAGTAATAGATACATATATATATGTCATAATTTTAAAATAATAGGATGTGCACCGGGGCTTGCCTTGCGTCTGCTGCTCAGAACTGGGGTGAACTTGGCCTTGGGCCGGGGCCTCACGCCTCTCCTCCTGCTGGGCCTGCTCTAGCGGCTCCGGTGGCTCCGCAACCACCTCGTACACCACCTCCTCTGCCGCAGCTGCTACACGTGTGCACATGCATATGACATGAGGAATGCAGGCATGATTTTCAAAAATTATAAGTAATCGATACCCGAATTATTTTTCATTTATTTGCACTAACTATCCCTTACTAACCCCGCTCAGCCACTACCACATCGGTCAGACCGGTATACCAAACCGGTCAGACCGGTCTAGCCTGTGTGCGACTCAAGACCAAAAATCCGGAGTATCCGGACACCTACTCGGATTATCCGGACTCCCAAGTCCGGAGTTTCCGAGCTTAAACCCGGAATGCCTAAACCACTACAAACCCGGAGTATCCGAACCAATGGCCAGGCTGTCCGGACCCCTACCGGTCAGACCGGTCCCTCCGACCGGTCAGACCGGTCCTACCCAGACCAAAAGCTAGAACTCTTAGCGTGGTGAAAATCGCCCACCAAAACCAAAACTCTCCTAGGAACTAGTTCAGGGCTGCATTTGGACGTGTTTGACCAGAGGAAATCGCCTAAAAGCATCTAACATGAGAGATCGACCCACACAAGCCTTAACACCTTGAGTGAGCTCCTTCTTGCACGAAGAACTCGAATCTCCTGCTCCCCAAGGATGGAATCAAGGAGAAGATGATCCCCCACGCTGATTTGATCCTTCCCCGGCCTTGGAATCCAATAGAGAGGAAGGATTTGGGGATTAGGGTTTGAGTGAGGAAATGAGAGGGAGAGAGCTCGAGCTCGAGCTGGGCACGGTGGGGAGAAGTGAGTTGGTGAGGGAGAGAGAGAGTGTGTGGTTTAAATGTTGTGGGGCCCCTCAAAATGGTTCAACCCAGCTCAACCGGTCAGACCGGTCGCCCCTACCGGTCAGACTGGTCCGGCCCAGGCTGAGAAGCAAAGTTTTTCGTTTGATGATTTGTTGCGTGATTTATGGAACTAAAGGCCGTGATTAGTTTAATTATAGGTGATTAACACCTGTGGTGTTACACGCGCCTTGCTTCCACGCCCTGCAGTGTAACTTTTAGTGCACAGAGCAATGTTTCGGGTGCGCTCCGGTGAACCCCATCGAAGGCATGGCAGCGCCGCCATGCACCGGCGTCTCGCCCCCGCCAGGCCGCCCAAGCGCCCTCAGCCATCCGATCTGAAATTGACGACCAGCATCACATCCAATCCAGTCAAACACATCCCCCCTCTGTCAGCCGTGTTAGTTTTATGAAAACCCCAATCAACCCACCGTACTAATCTATTAAAAAATAATTCATTGTCAATCTGTTTTCTTTAAAGAAACCCCCTAATCTGTTCCAAAATAGAACCTGGAGTCCTGCTTTGATGTTTATCATCGTTGACCATAGGTTTTTATATAAAATTATATTTTAGCCCTCGATTTCTTTCTATTTAGCTCTTTTTGTTAGTTTTCTCTCAAATAAGCCCCTTGCAGAGCCATTTTAGCACATCTTTAGCGTTTTAAGTCCGTTTTAAGCGTTCTTAGTACCATTTTGATCACTATAACGCATAAAAAGTTATTAAGCCTTTTATCTCTATTTTTCAATTATTGGTGAACTGTTTTAATTTATTTTAATTATTTGCTTGTATGTACTTTTGTTGCTTGGCTTGTTCGTGACGCGTAGATGAGCAGCCGTTCCAGAACTTCCAAGAGCAAGAGTTTGAAGAAACTGAACATCAGCAAGTGACTGAGGAAGATAAGTATATTTTTTTATCATATTTTGTTCTAATAACTTTTATTTATTATATGCATGCATGCATTAAATTGATTGGTCCCTATATCCTTATTGTCCACCCTTGTCCTTGAATAGCCGAGTTACTTTTATAAAATCTTTTAAGTAGCTTGCTTAGTTGCTGAACAATTGTTACGGGTGGTTTATGAAAATTGATATGGCTTTGATCTTGACTGATTAATTAGATTTTTCTAGCTTGTTAGTAGCTTATCGAAAGGTACAAGAGGGGCATACTAGGTTCAAGAGGGGTACTCAGCCTGCTAAAGGGTTTGTTACGCCTATGGGATACACTCGTTTTGGGGGAGGGTCACTCGGCTAGCGGCTGAAATCTTAACAAGCTACTACTAGTTTGGGAGTCTTTGTAAAGGCCTTTACCCATGCAGTCATACCTCAGAAGTGTGGTGAGTGTGCATGATTAGCATCGTGTGATGGGTAACACGACTTGTGGGTAATGTGTGCAACCTCTGCAGAGTGAAAACTAATATATCGGTCGTGCTCACGGTTAGGAGCGGGTATACCTCTTCTCAATGACATGCTTATTACTTATTAGGCAAGTTACAGAAAAAGAAAGTAAGTTAGGCAAGTTATCGAAAAAATGAAAGCTAAAGGCTTTGTTGAAGACTTAAATCAAAAAGATTCATTCGTACTTCCATGATTTTTAAAATGACATGCTTGCTGCTTACATGCTGTGGGTTTTGGGATGACTACTCGTCGGTTCAGATGCTCAAGAAGGAACCAAATTTGTTCTTTTAAATTGATCCACGAGTCCAACAATTTTATTTATCACAACACAAGTGTATGCTACCCATATAAGTACAATGCCGGGCAGACGTTATCATCATAATATTTTTACGTACGTACGGAGACCGAGCGGGGATCACACATATTGTTTGATCGGATCGGAGCCCTAATTGAAAAGCATGGCAGCAGCAGCAGGAGCAGCAATCTTGATGAGATCAGGGCGGACACTGCGTCTGACAGTAGCAGCGAGCTGGGAAGTCGTCACAAGCACCACCAATATTATCATGGCTTTCAACCTTGCATACTTCCTCACAAGAGCTGTCGTTGATGCACCAGTCTGGATAGACGCCGCTCAGGTGGCTGCAAGCGGCGCGTTTTGCCCCAACCGACCCCATCTCTGAATAATGCAAGAACACGCACGTAAATTAAATTATGTACAGAGCAAGAATAATCTAGGTCGTTGATTGTCAGCTTGACAGATAAATTAACTAAAGAACCACGCGGCTTGAACTGACGACATACCGGCGGCCACAATGACGAGTAGCAGGATGACGGCAGTTGATGCAGAGATTTTCGTATCCCCTCGTGAAGACGCCATTGTTAATTACTATTATTTGCTTGTTTCTCTTGGTTCGTATACGTTGAAGAGGAATGTGTTTAATTAGCAGCGAGCAGACGAGTGCATGGTCGAGGAGAAGTTTGGCTGGCAATTTATATAAATCACATGTCCAAGAGGACAAATTTGCACTAGCTAGCTGCTTTTTCTCCATAACTATCGTGGTGGATATCGGACTTGCCTATAGAATCCTAGCTCCGACGGAGAAAGCAAGTCTCTGTAAGTAAATGTACCAGATTTCCTAGGTTCAATTGTATGTGTTGCTTTCAGCTAGGTTCAATTGGCTACACTAGCAACTATATACGTTAATTAAGTCTATATTGCATAACTACTTACGAAAGCACATCTATATTTAAAGTATATGATTGCATACTTACTTACGAGTATCATAGGTGTCTAACTGATCGACCAGTTTCAACAGTGCAGTGCAGCTGATCTTCTTCCCCTTTTCTCTCAAGTCTAGAATCAAATAAATTTTACACACAACAATTGCAGAATAGCCTTATTAGTCACAAGAACTGCAACATCCTCTGGGGTGGAGGCAGGCTGATAAGCCGTTCTCTGGATGATTAATTCTGCGGCATCCACTCAGCAGCAGGCCTTCTGGCAAAACTTTCATGTGCCCTTTTGCTCCTCTGCCCGCATCCGCCGCAAAAAAGTGTACATGTGTCGCTACACACGCGCTCTATATATTTTGCAAAAACATCCTCCACTTTTATAAGAATTGCAACTCAGTACAGCACATACAAATCGAATAGGGACCACGTTCTTATATTTTTCATGTAGGTCCTCGTATTAAAATTTAATTCAACATGAAGAAGGAAAAATTCAACGATACTGTTATTTTTACAAAAATCCCCCAACGAGCCATTTTGCAAAAACACCCTCCCACAGCACCAAACCCTAACCCCCGCAATGCGCATCATCGCTTCTCCCGTCTTGGCGCCTCCGGTCCTTTTCCTCCATCCGCGCCCCGCTGCAACGTAGCGACGTTGGGTCCGTCTGCTGCATGGAGTGGCGGCCAGACTCCTACTCGCTGCTGCGGTCGAGGGAGGGCAGTGACCCAGTGCCGACGGAGATGACATCGTTGTTCGCCTGGTGCGACTACGAGCACTAGCTCATCTTCATGGACAAGCCCATGGCGAGAGTGCCACCAAGCAGTAGATGATCGATTGCTGCATCCAAACCCTGGCCCAGGTCGTTTGGAGGTAATTGTCACTCCTATGATTCTATCAAATATCTACATAGGCTTGGGATTTGGATTCTTCGGGGGACCAGAATTAATCTTGGATAATTTGCTGTTTGGTGCTGTGGAGAGAACTGAGGAGGAGGCCAAGTAAAGGATATACAATGTGTCGTGTGAGCGATATTTTGGATTCGGATGAGATTGATGAGGAAACATCCAACAAGCTCAAAGGTAATTGTTAATTTGTTTCCTTGCACAAGGAATGCATTGTGATAGCATCTTTGTGCTACACAGCTTGGTAGTTGCTTAGCGTGATAACATGGAAAATTAATATTTCTATTCGCGAAGAAGGCCAAGTTGTAATTACATCTGTTGTCTGTACCACATCGCATTGTGGGATCTTAGGCACTACTCTATAGTGTTCATTGGTTTATAACAGGAAAAATGATGTGTTAATATCTAGAAACATACTATGCGTAGCTGTGGTTCTATAAAAGCATTTGAGATATAAATCTGCTGAAATTTCAGTATCCTACATGCATGCAGTGATATGTTCTTTGACCGTGCTGGTATGCTCCTTATATATTTACAGTTCCTTGTGTAACATTGTGCAACATGTGTTGACTCTTCCTGTAAACTTTTTAGCTCCTTTTTTAGTACCATCAGACTGCTCCAGCCACACTTGCAAAGTCAACACCAACCCAAGATGATACTAACACATGCTGGCAACATGTAATGTTCTTTTGTTGTACAAACACGAGGCGGGCCGCTGCGCGCAACAGGGCTGCTTGCGGAGAGCAGCAGGGATGTCGGTGCGACAGTGGGAAGGGGGCGGCAAAGATTACAAAGGGAGAGAGGAGGAGAGAAGATGGGGAGAAGGAAGAGATAAGGAACAAAGAAAGCGGGGCCTGATGGGGGTGGGCCCGGTGATCCTCGCTCAACTTGCTCCAGCCAATAACCTCACAGCTTTGCCCAGCACACAGATCGCCACAACCTGCTCCTAGCCTTCGTAGCTTTGCACAGCATGTAGATCCCCACAGCCTGCTCCCAGCCTCCATTTGAAGCCCCCCTACAAATGATCTTTTATTATTCGAAATTTTGTTTAAATAAAAACATATAGCAAAACACATAAAAAGGTGAAATTTTTACCATAAGCCTATTGTGATATGTGGAACTTAAAAAATATCAAAACAGTATTTTAGCGTATATAATGGTTAAGAGTGTGAAACCATAATGTATAGCTCACATACACTACTATCTCATACAATTTAAGATTCACTTTGTGGTCACACTCATAATCAGTATATCACTGAAAATATGATTTTAATATTTTTCTCTAGTTCTATAAATCACAATAGGCTTATGATACAAATTTCACTTTTTTACGTGATTTGCTATTTTTTAATTAAATAAAATTTCAGAATAAATTCAAAAATTATTTTTAGAGGTGGGCGAGGGGGTGACCTGCCCCTACAAATGTCATTTTCAGGGGCGGGTCACCTAAAAATGGCATTTGTAGTGGCGCCCTTTTTTAGGGGCGAGTGAGGGATGACCTGCCCCTAGACATGCATTTTCAGTGGTCATTTTTAGGGGTGGGTAAGGGGGTGATCCGCCACTGCAAATGTCATTTTCAAAGTTGGGTCGGTTGCTACGGTAATCCTGCTTCATTTGTAGCAACAGATTACATTTTGACCCGATCCTGAAAAAAATCGGGATGTTACTACATATCATTTTTGTAGTAGTGATGCTTTATAAACACTTCCTCTTCTTAATGATATGCTCAATCAAGACATAGGAAACAGAAAGAAGTTAGGAAAGTTATAAAAAAATGCTAAAGGCTTTGCGGAAGACTTGAATCCAAAATATTCAGTCATACTTCCATGACCTTTAAAATTCAATTCTTGGGATGACTACTCGATTCAATTCAAGAAGGAACTAAATTTATTTATTTAAATTACTCCACGAGTCCAACAATTTTATTTAGTTTGTCACAACACAAGTATGCTACTCATAGGAAAATGATGTGCCACTCTGTGAGGGGGGTGAATGTGAGAGGGGTTAATTGCACCCCCTCAAATAGTGGCAAAAAATTACATGTATGGGGGGGCGGACTTTCTTATATATTACTAGAAATTACATGTATGGGGGCCGAGCAGGGAACCATTTGTTGGATCCGATCGGAGCCCTGAAGTGCTGCAATCTTGATCAGGTCAGGACGGGCATCGCGTCTGACAGTAGCAGCGAGCGGGGAAGTCGTCGCACGCGCCGCCAGTGTTACCCTCGCTTCCAACCTTGCATACAAATTCACAAGATTGGTCGTCGAAGCACACCCCAGAAAATCTGCCGCTCGGGTGGCTGCAAGCGGCACGTTTTGCCCCAACCGACCCCATCTCTGCATGCATGAACACGCACATATAGGCAAATTAAAGAAGCTCGATCGTTAATTAGTAGCTAGATAAATTAAAGAACCACGCGATCTGAACATACCGGCGGCCATGATGATGACGAGGAGGACGGCAGTGGTTGCAGAGAGATCATTATTCCTTCGTGAAGGCTCCCTTGTTAAATACTGTTGCTTGTTTTTTTTTTTGGTTCGTATATGTTGAGGAGGAATGTGTTTAGCAGCGAGCAGCGATGGCAGACGAGTGTATGGTCGAGGAGAAGTTTGGCAGCCAATTTATATAAATCACATGTTTAAGAGGATAGAACAAATTTGTACTGGCTGCATAATTTTGCTCCAAAAACTAGATACCGAATGGACGATCGGACTGGCCTAGAATGCTCGGACGGAGAAAGCAAGTCTAGATACGGATTTCTTACTCCATTGGGAAAAAATATTTTATACAATACGGTGAGTATGTGCTGCTTCCACCTAGGTTCAATTGGCTATAATAGCACATATATATGTTAGTTACGTCTATGATTGCATACTTACTTAGGAGAGTATCTATAGTTTTTTATACCAAACAATAGTTTTATATATATCAAACAAGCATAAGCATGTACATCACTATAAGACTTTTTATCTGGTACTAAAGTTGGCACGTAGTGGGGAGATCTTGCCCCGAGTACAAGTTGAACTAGATTACCAATTGTGACAAATTGGACTCTACTCGGATTCTCTAAAACTAGATCTTCTAGTTTCCAAAACCGGATCTTTTGGTTTCTAAATCCGAAACTCCTGGTTATCACTAAAACGTGTCAATTTTGGTCGTACACACAAATATTCCAATCAATCCGTATGTTCCCTGCCACTGTAAATCTATACCTACTAGCAATTATGCCCATACGTTGCTATAGACAAAGTTTGTATAAATAGTAGATAAGTATTAGTGTCCGTGTGTTTTAATTTATAGGGATCTATGTGATCGAATCGTGGACGGATGAGGTTAGTCCGACTCGCATACGGGATGGACTAAGACCCACCTGTCAATAATATAAGCGGAACAAACCAACATACCAAACAAAAAAATTGAGTGAAAACCTTACCAGATTACTAAAGCGAGTAAGGTTTCCATCTAAATTTTTGGTTTAGTACGTTGGTTTAGTCCGCCTATGTTATTGACAGGTGGGCCCATGGTCCATCAATCGGAATCCAAATAAATCAATCGGAATCCTAATAGGAATACGAACAAATCAATACGAATCCCAATATAATCGAAAATCGGACAATTGATACCTCACACGGTCACAGTACATGTTGTACATGGAGTTTCCACCGAAAAATTATTAGGCCCATATATTTATGGGTAAAATTTATATTATCCGTAACAACGTACGGACAAAATGCTAGTCAACAAAAATTCCGCATCTTCAAAGGCTACAGATCATTCATAAATAGCACACGATTTATTTGTGATGAACTGCACAAATGTATTCATAGCTGCACTCGGTGTTTTTCACTCATGGCGACCAAAGATGCAGTTTCGCTCATGTTTTCAAATAATTCTGCTCAATGCAACAACACATCAGTTAGGACAAACTGCAGCACTCGACAAAGCCTGAGTACCGCTGGACCGAAAATCCTAATACCAGCGGTACAGGTCCTTTAACCGACCAGTTTCGACACTGAAGCGCAGCTGATCTTCTACAGTTCTACCCGCTGTTTTCTGAAGTCTAGAATCAAATAAATTTATACACAGCAATTGCAGAATAGCCTTCACTAATCACAAGAACGGCGGCATCCTCTGGGGAGGAGGCACAGGCTGATAGCCGTTCTCTGGGTGATTCTGCGGCATCCGCTCACCAGCGGGCCTTATGGTAAAACTTGCATGTGCCGGGTTCTGCATAGGATTGAAGGTGCCCCACCAGTGAAACTCGCCTTCAGCAGGGATCCAAGGGAACGGCGCAAATCCCTCTCGCCCCTACGGATATGGTCAGTCGATGGGTACGGTTTAGTGATGCCCTCAGCATCAGGAATGCTCCTGTTCACAGCTCCAGGGGCTGAAAAAATTTTTGGGGGCCCTCCAACCTCAGCTGAGCCCGGGGGGGGGGGGGGGGGGGGGGGTCATTAAATTCAAAGGTATTCGGTTGATAAATGTTGATACTTTTTGTTATAACAAATAAATTTCATTGAAGTTATTAAAAAGTTTGACTTAGTATCAAATTTAGAATGGTTTGTTTACCATCATGTTATAAATACAGTCTTAGAGATTCTATTGCTGGAAATCTGTCTTAGAGATTTTTTTGTTGGACTTCCAGTACAAACACCGGCATAATAGGTTTGGTTTCCTTATGCATGCTTAATTTGATGTGTCCTAATTGTGTTTTGTGTTCTACTAGGGTTGAGTTCATTTTTGCTTCACGCTGTATAAACTCTTCCTCTTCTTAATGATATGCTAGTCAAGTTATAGAAAAATAAAAAGTTAGTCAAGTTATATAAAAAAAATGCTGAAGGCTTCGCTGAAGACTTGAATCAAAAAGATTCATTCGTACTCCCATGACATTTCAAATGACATATGCTTGCTGCTTGTTGACCCCCACGGCAACGTGCTGGGTTTTAGGATGACTACTCCATTCAACTGCTCAAGAAGGAACCAAATTTAAATTGATCCACGAGTCAACGATTTTATTTGTCACGACACAAGTATAATACTGTTACATGTGTATGGCGACCGAGCGGGGATCATTGTTTGATCGGATCGGAGCACTATTTTTTAAAAAAAAAAAACAGAGCAGCAGCAGCAGCAGCAATCTTCATCAGATCAGGGCGGACATTGCGTCTGACAGAAGCATTTAGGTGGGGAGCCGTCGCACGCACCGCCAATATTATCCTGGCTTTCACTCTTGCATATACTTTCACAAGAGTGGTCGCCAAGGCAGAACCCTACATAGATGCCGCTCAGGTGGCTGCAAGCGGCGCGCGTTGCCCCAGCCGACCCCATCTCTGAATAATGCATGCATGAACATGCAGATAGATTATGTACAGAGCAACAAGCTTGACAGATAAATTAATTAAAGAACCGCGTGGCTTGAATTAACACACCTGCTACGGCCACAATGGCGAGTAGGAGGATCACGGCAGTGGTTGCAGAGAGATTAGTATTGTTCCTTCGTGAAGGCTCCATTATATTGCTAATTACTATTGCTTGTTTTTCTTTCTTCGTGTACGTTGAAGATCGAGGAATTGATGAATGCGCTAACTGAGCGGATGTATAGCAGATGAGCGAGTGATCGAGGAGAAGTTTGGTAGGCAATTTATATAGTAGGAATCACATGTTGAAGAGGACAAAACTTGCCTACCATGCTCAACACTGACGGAGAAAGCAAAGTTATTAAAGGTACGGGATTCCTAAATAATCCTTTTGGTGTATGATTACGTACTTATTACTTACGAGAGTATGTATAGATTTAAATTATATGATTGCATACTTACTTACAAGAGCATATATAGTATTTTTATACCAAACGAAACGAGCATAAGAAAATACATGTTAAGAGGAGTATATACGAATGCATATATGCAAACTCTATCATACAAGCATCTCCAAGTGACTAAGCTGACAGATCTTAATATGAATGAACATCATTATCAAGTCCAAGATTTGAGCACAAGCCAGCAGCTTCCGCCACAACAAAACATAATTTTTTTTATAAGAAACTATATATGTATACTTCTACAAAAATTATTTTTAGACGCGTCAAATTAATTTATGATACCTGACGACCATCACAGGATGGCCACCATCTATATACTGGCCATGACCATGAGTAGGGCTGAACCAAAAACTCGTACTAGTTCGTTAGCTCACTTAGCTCGTGGCTAGTTCAGCTCAGCTTAGGTCGGCTCATTAGAATTTTTATTCAGCTGAGCTAAGATTTTAGCTCGTTTATTATAATAAGCTAGCTCGAGCCGATCGCGAGCACAACAAGCACACAGCCCAGGAGACATCATGACGGAGGAGCAGCCCAACAGGCCTAAAAGCCCACTCCTATCTCCATACCTATTATGACTTCCCGGTAACTCCACTCAGCCCCTCGATCCACTCCACTGCGCCGGAATTTTTTTATTTTTATATTATTTTTTTCCGATTTCTCAAAAATATATGCCGATTTTTTTTGAAAAATATCATCCTGCCGCCGGTTCATCCGGCGGTAGCAACCTACTGGGCCCATCTAACATACCGCCGGTTCATCCGGCGGTAGCTACCAACCACCGGATGAACTGGCGGAAGGCGCTACCGCCGAGCTACAGCCGGCTATAGCCGTGCTGTAGCCGGACCGTAGACCTGTATTGTAGTATACAGTAACCTATCGTCGTTTCAAACGGCGGTAGGTCCTCCCATATTTTTTTAATTATTTTGCATGCTCTCTGGGCTGTAATTATTTGTTTAATTATTTTATAGACTCTCTGTACTGTAATTATTTTCTTTACGCTTAGAGATATTTCAAAAAACAATAGAGATAGCAGAGGTTATGGAAATACTTTTTTGAAAACTAATTCAAATTAGATTTAACTCTAGGAGAATGTGAAAATATGTTTTCATAAGATATTGTCATGAGCTCCAATTATGATTTCGAGGTCCGAACATCTTAAAAGGCGGATGGTCGGATCCTATGGGACGGACGGTCCGTCGGTGTAACTAAAAATTGTCCAGAAATTTTATTGGTTATGGTGACTGATTGTGCAGGTAGTTGACCGAATTTAATGCATTTTTAAGAGTACTAGTATGATAAGTTTTCATTGCCTGGACGATGTACGCGTAGATATATTTCAAAAAAAATAGTAGAGCAAGCAGAGCTTATGAAAATACTTTTTGTAAACTACTACAAATTAGATTTAACTCAAATAGAATGTGAAAATATATTTTCATGAGATATTTTCATGAGTTCCAATTACGATTTCGATGTCCTGTCACCTTGCATCGGATTCTTCTGCACCCCTACTCGTTCACTGTGTGTGGATGTGATGGTACGTCAATTGACAGTTGTGCGCTTTTCAGGTTGCGTGAACCATGCCTATAGACCAAATACCTCCATCTATAAATAGGGACATCACCCCATCTCATACGAAATCACTAGACATCCCCGCACTACCACCATGTCTTCCTCTGGTTCTACCTACATTCCGTGGAACAAGATTAGAGAACCTGTGTCTCAAGAAGTACAGGTTCCAATGTGCTTCTGCGGTTCGTTGTGCAAGCTGATGGAGTCCAAAATTTTGGGCAATGACTTCGGCAGGAGGTTCTTCATGTGTGACAACTACGAGTACGATCCGCCAAAGCGCTACGGGAAGGACAAACCGAAGGTATCACCTCGCACTATCTAGTTTGCGCCTTCGGAGTACAGTTAGTTAAATCTAACTCAGCTTGGAAATAGAGTCTACCACCTCTTTGTGATTTCATACAGTGGCTGGACACGGAGCAATCGACCGAAGCTATGGAACACGTTGAGCGTGAAGCAAGGTGGGCTGTGGAAAGGTGGCAGCGAATGCTGCAAGAGGAAAAATAGAGGAGAAGCGCAAGAAAGATAAAGAAGAGATCCAGAAGAGGTTTGCAGATGTGGAACGTCGGCAGGCGGAGGAGCATGAAGCTGATAGAGAGAGGAAGCGAGAGAGGGCCAGCCGTGCGAAAGAGGCGGGGCCCGAGGCTATTAGGAAGGGGAAGTATCATCGGTGCACTCAGTAGATCACTATCATTTAATGTCCGAATTTCATATTCCCTAAGGCATGTTAGGTCTAGATGGAACACGACGTTAGCGTGTTCCATGTACATGCCAGTGCAATTGTTTTTGTAATTTCAATGTCTAATTAATCTACATTGTGTACTTTCTACTACAAGTACCCGTTTCATAAAATATGAGCTACAACTAGATTTTTCAGAAGTATTGGTCTACAAGTAAACTTTTGAGACCGACGTGATGACAACTCCATGAGCGTATGTCGGCCACTACACACAATAAAAACAAACAAAACAATCACCCTTCATACATTGAACACAAATAAAATAGTGCTCCACACAATTCAACGCACACAACACATGACATGGCATGTTAGGACCTGTTGCAAGCTACGGTAACGAGGTCCAAGACTAAACCTAACATGCCTTAGGTAATTCCAACAAACAACATTACATAGGCAGGCGGAAGAGGCTGCCGAAAATAAACACGCAACATATTGGCCGGGCAGCTACATTATTTATTCAGATGGAGCAGTATAATATCAATCATTCACGGGCAGTACCCTTATTATGTCCCGCCCTGTCTGCTTTCGCACGCTCGCATTTGCATACATCTTCATCCACCTTCTTCAACCACTCTATATATTGCTGATCACGACGAGTGATCCACGTGTCAATCCACTCATGGAAATGACACCAATGAGTATGCGTGTCATCACCAGCGTACTTTCGTAAACAAGAAACGATTCAAGATTATTAAAAATAATAAAACATATTTACAAATTAATCTATACCTGTGATGTTGCACATCTTTTTTGGACTTCCTCGATATTCTAGCAACACCAATACATCTGGCCAAAAGTCTCGTAATCACGAGATATGTTCGGAACACAACGCATGTGGCAATAGCAATCGGGTGGCTCTACACCTTTCGGCCATACCTTGCAATCTGTAATACATCTATTGGGATCGTTAGAAGAGGGTCCTAAATTAGCCTCCATTTCCCGACGGAAAGCTGCCTGGGAGAATGAGGAGCTCATAGCTGTTTGTTTGGGCTAACTAAAAATATGGGGAACATGAATTGCAAGTCTGTGCTCTTGGCAACCACATGGTCGCTTTTTATACACGCAGGGTTGCCTGCATCGTCCAAGCACTTTAAACACAGATATTACCTCTCACTGCTCCACAGTCGTCCACACTCCTGCACTCGCACGCTCCACAGCGCTCACTGCTCGCACTTCAAACACGGACATGACCTCTCACTGATCCTGACTTCTGCTCTCGCACGTTCCGCACCGCTCACTCCTTCCACATTAAACAACGACAGGATCTATCACTGCTCCTGCCTTCAGTACTCGCACGCTGCACAACGCTCACTGCTACCACTTTAAACACGGACACAACCTCTCATTGCTCCTGACTTCTGCCCTCGCACGCTCAACACCGCTCACTCCTCCTACTTTAAACAATGACACGACGTCTCACTGCTCATGACTTCAGCACTTGCACGCTCCACAGCGCTCACTGGTACCACTTTAAATATCGACACGACCTCTCACTGCTATACGTCAGGACACTAAAAGCTATGTCCGTTCACTGCGGCACAGTACTGCACTTGCACGCCAGGACAGGCAAAGCAATCAATGAGCGTCCTTTGAACGTGACCTTATGTCACTTCACTTCATAGTCGAATCCAATGCACGAATAAATGAGCCCGACGCAGCTGTGCAGCGGGAAATGACAACTGTATGCATCCTATGTCGGCCACAACGTTCAACACATTCATATTCGAATCCAATGCAACCTTCACATATTAAACACAAATAAAGTACGGTTTTACATATTTCAACGCACACAACACATGAAATGGCATGTGACGACCTCTTGAACACAACGGTAACGAGGTCCTGGACTTAATCTAACATGCTTTAGGTAATTCTAACAAACAACAAATACTAACACAACATCGAGTGAACACGATATCTACCTCATAATACTGCTCCCAATTAGCAAATTGTGTCGAACCGTCTCCATAGTATGCTCCCGTAGCAGGAGGTGATGGCGGTGCTGGCGGATTGTTGTTGTGACACGGGCAGTTGCAATATGAAATAGTGCATGGATACTTCGGTGGGCTGGGACCTTTGTTCTCATCTTCCTCCTCTTCATTGTTGCCGCTGCTTATATTCATTTCTAGATCGAAGATACGATTCTGCAGGTACTCAATGTATTCTTGATGTGGATGAATAGACGCTGGATCGACCCACCTAACGAACCCGCAACCATCCTCATCTGCGAAAGACTGAAACATGTAACCTGGGGTAAGTAATACGAACGAGATGCGACACATGTTACAAACGAAGATTAGTTAAAGTTACCCAGGCTCGCGGGCATTTGAAGAAACGACGGCCTCCATCCTCTCCCTCGGTCATCATCTGCACTACACAGTCCTCACCATGCATGCATTTTGGCCATTCCTCTTTGTGGTTATCGTATCCTCTCAGAGGTTTTGTGGTAGTGAACTCACTTTTGCTCTGTACTGGAAACTCAAACACTGGTTCTGGATAAATCTCAGGACCAACAGGACCCACCCACACAATATGTGGTCCCTTCCGTAACCCCTTTCCTCTCCCACCACCGAAACCCTTACCACTAGACGACCCCCCAGACATAACTACCTAAGCAAGATGCTGCTACCGAAGCGAGTAGCAATGCGTCTGGCACTGAAGATATATATAGGCGGTCATGACACCGCGGCCTCGGATCAACAGGTACCGGTCATAGTTGTATTACATGCAGCCTAGTCGTCGTACTGTCAGTGCAATGTCGTATCCCATCGAGCGTACTATCGCACGAACCTAATAGTCGTATTGCCACTGCATCGACCTACTCGTGATTATTTCACTGTCCCGACACATCCCATCGCCCGGAACACTGCACGGCACCGGCCTAATCGTCATAATGTCACTGCACGGACACATCCCATCGCCCAAAGCACTGCACCGGCCTACTCATCATAATGGCACGTAATGGACACATCCCATCATAGTCTGCACAGGCCTACATAACATAGTCTGATGGAACAAAATAATTAACAAGCTACAACCTGTACACTAAATGCGTCCGCGCTTGCCCCCTCTCCTCCTACCACGTCGCTCTGTAGCCTGGGCCGCCCTAGTGTGGTGCTGTGAGTACGTCAGTGGCTCCGACGGGATGGTCTCGTGAGTGGACCGACGACCCTGCTCAGGAACAGGCGTCTGCTCCACCTAAGTGTAGTCCTGCATTGTGGGTGGGGCGCCCCCCAGCTGTGAAGTGCCGACGATCTCCTGCATCGGTGCAGAAGAGAAGAACGTGTTCACCCACTCCATCTGCGCGAGGTCGTCCATGTCCTGAATCTCCTCATCGTCCTCTGTCCCTCCCACCTGCCGGTACTCTGATTCACAAACCTCCATCCATTAATGTTCAATTAAGTATGTACTTGTTATCGCAAATTAACAACTCATCTTAGATGTACCTAAATCGTGTATTGGACGACGAATGGAAGAAGATCCGGCGCCGTACGAATCTATCGGCGAAAATGACGACGAGCCGGGCACTACACGAATAAGAAGTACAAGTTGATGAATAATGTTTTACATGATGCGGTATTGTAAGTGACATGAGGTTAGAGTATGATTTACCTGTCGAGTACAAATGTGCCGGCCGCAGCACGTACGTGGGCCGAGCTACAGAAGCCGAAGTTGTCGCCATTGTGACGGGTGGCGGTGGCGGTGGACCTGACTGTGCCGCTGGTGCAGACCATCGCGACGATGGACCGGCCCCAGGCACCGGCCCCGAACTGCGAAGTGGGAGCAAGGTGTCGTCCTCACGACAAGTCACGGCTCGCCGAAACCGCTTGCACATGTCGACGATTTTCTGCAGCGTGCTCTGGTGCTGCGCGGGTGTCATGTCATGGTACTAGCCCATGCTCGACGAAACCTCGGACTCAATCGCTCGTATGACATCGTACTGAACCGAGAAAGTAGTAACATCATATGCAATCAATTTTGTAGAATGCAAAATCAATCAGAGAAACGTGCCGCTATGGCGAAGTTCTAGTCTTGAACTACGGGGTACGTCTCAGACACCCTTACAGCCTCGATCCGAGCATCTGGTGGAACGTGCACGACATGTGTGCGCGTTCTCGGCAGGTACCACCGTAGGTAGTCCGCGAACACCTCGTCGTTGTGCGGCCGATCCTCGAAAACGACGTCGTCGAGGGCCGCGGCCCAGGAGTCGACGTAAGGACGGACCTTGTCGGCCCACCGCGAGCCTGGTGGCTGGCCCTGACGTGTCCACCTATAATACAAAGATTGAGCAAATCAATGCTAAATGATAGGTTATAAAAATGAATTGTTAACAGAACTATATATTCGATACCTGTGGACGTGGGCCTCCACGGAGTGCACAATCGGGACAGGGGTCTGCTGGTAGAGACCAAACTGCCTCATGACCCGGTTCACGTGGTACTTCTCGATGTGGATGTCGTAAAGGATCGGCTTCCTCGTCATCCAGTACTCGTGGTCTCGCAGGCATAAGGAAGAAAGACCGCTCGGTGCCTAGGGTGTAAATGTCGGCTGCAGTGTATGGAGTCTACCTCACGTCCGAGTCCACAAGAGCGTCAAACTGTCCCACGAAGTCATGGTACGACTTCCTCGTCTGCACGCCGACCCAAGAAGGCTGCATAACGAAAAAAATGTTAACCGCTAAATCGTACAGTTCTGAAGGCATGTAACAATAAGTAAAACAAACAATATAATGTACCCTCCTGAGGCACCACAATGAACCCATCGTAGGTCTGTCGACGTCATCGTGGTCTGGGGACAGGTGGACATACGGCTCGAAGTCCATCTCTGGCCTACCGACGGGGAAGTGCTCGTATGATCAGAGCTGTAACAGTAGAGGACACCCAACAAAGATGGGCTCCTCTGCTGAGACCTTCGTCACGCCCGTGCAAAGGCCCCCTGTAAGTCGTAGCCAAAACGGCAGAAGCCCAGCTGAATTGTGGGACCTCGTGAAGTGGAGCATCAGCTATCGACCTCTCCAAAGGAATGAGCTGTTTGGGGCACGAGTCACCCTGGGAGCTGCAGAACATGACCTAGCCGAACAGCCACAGTAAGTAGGCCTCCAAGTGCCTGGCAACTGTAAATTCGTCTGCGTCTGCCCTCATGTAGTCCGCCTTCAAAATGGTGCAAGTCGTCAATGCAAATACGTAGGAACATAAATACGAAAAGATTCAACATTTAGGTACTCACACTGAACTGTATGAGCCACCTCTTTGTCGATCCGTGTCCGTAGTTCGCAGGCAAGGGCCGGTACGGCAACGCTAGTTCGTTGCGCTGAACCCCGGCGAACCGAGCCAAAAGGTCGTCTCGCCAGAGAGTCCCACGTCCTCTACACCCATGGCTCGTCCAGCACACGGCAAGCCTAGAAGCATCGCCACGTCCTGAAGAGTAGGGGTCATCTCACCGACCGGGAGGTGAAACGTGTGCGTCTCCGGACGCCAACGGTCGAGAAGTGCCACGAGGAGGGACATGTCAAGCTGAAACCGTGGAGTCCTGTCCCTAGGTCGACGTGCAGGGTCGGCCATATCTCCCTCCACAAGTCGCGCAATCGGGAGAAGACCCGAAGCGCGTAGCCTGCATCGCGAAAATGAAACATCAAGTTAGAACAAACGGTTACGGAAACAATGAAAATATGTGACAAATGTAACCCGTACCTAGGAACCCATCGACGGTGTATCGGCATCGTCGACATAGGCACACGAGCACTGGCGGAGCTATAGCTCGGACAACCTGGGCCATGGCCCCCCATTGCCGCAAAGATTTGCAGGCGATTACAGGCTGATCAATTGGCTGATTACCTGTTTAGCACTATATATGATCGGAGTGGCACTATCCATTTGCAGTTTCTTTTTGTTGGTGCCGACGTGCTGTGAGTGGATTTGTTTGCAAAAGGGCAGGTTGCTTAGATTTTGATGCAAAATTGATGCAGCAAAATTTTGATGTTATCCTATTTTTTCAATGCAAATGATAAACTGGAGCACTTATAGGGCACAACTTATATAAAAGGAACCAGTAGCACACACATTTGTGTACATGTTGATTGTCGCAAGGCAAATTGCCCCCCCCCCCCTAGGAATTAATCCTAGCTCCGCCACTGCACACGAGCTCGAAACGTCCCTAAGCTTATGCCACGGACCGCAGACATGTACGACCGGTGGCGCTTGTCGATGAGAGCATCAAACAACTCAGGGGTGGCTCCTTCCTCGTGCGCCATACCAGCATAATAGGATTTATTAGAAAAAAATTCAGAACATAAATAACAATACTAAGCATAATAACATTAAATAATACAACAAATACTAAATAAAATACTAAATGAAGTGTAACGTAATAAACTAATAAATGATGCACAACAAATTACATATCATATAACTTCAATTTCCAATTACAGCAACAAAGTTGAACATACAATTGCGCCACACATTACAACAAATATTTGTACGCCAAGACAAAATCAGTTTATGACATAGTAGATATTAACATTACATAATTTAACATCAGACATGATTCAATAGCGAATCACACAGATGACAATCATCATCGATCACACAAGGCCATCGTTGTTCGGATGGCGGCCACGACGACCCATTGGCTGCGTTGCCGGATTTGGAGCAGCTTCTGATGGGCCCGCTCCATCTGTGCAGCCACCATAACTCAATGCCGTACAATCCTTGTACGTATGACCCGTCTCATGGCACTTCGAGCAGAGGCGCACGTCTCGACCAACCTCCGATCGATCCATGTTATTCCGAATGTGTTTCTTCTTGCGTCAGCCCACCCCTTGAAACATTTCTGGATCTGGATCCGGAATGTAAGTTGCATTGTGTCCAGGATCAGTTATGAAGTCTCCCAGGATACAGAACTCATAAATCTCGTGCCTCCAAGTCATCCAAATGGTTTCCTTCATGAAGTAATTTGAGACATACATATGAGGTTGTAGTCCACCAGCTTCAAAACAGGCAGCAATGACATGTGTGCATGGCAGGTACAGCAGCTTTGGCTTATGACATAGAAAATACAAGCATCGGGACGGAGAACACACTCATGCACATGCTTCTCACGCCGGCCCCCCATTCGGGCTTTGTCCCTACACATCACCTCGTACCGACGTTCCATAGAGCCAACTAGAGTCACCCGGTGTAAACGAGCCTTTTTAAAAGCTGCCTCCATATACTCTGTAATCTTGTATCCGTAAACTTTGCGATTATCGACCATATCCTTCTGTGCCACAGCGTAACGGTCTCTAAAGTATTCGCAAGTGCGATACAAGAAGAACTCGACGATCCCAACAAATGGCAATAATCTTACACGACACAGCACCCAATTATATACCTCGGCTAGGTTCGTAGTCATTAAACCGTACCTAGCACCTCCTTCATCAAATAGTAAAGCTCATTTCTCTTTTGGTTCGTGCTCAATCCACTCCGAGAATGTCTTAATTGCCCTTCTCCTTTTGCGCCTGACATTCGGACCGTCCAAGCCCACGTCTTCAAGTGAGACCTGGTCGTCCTCCTCTGTATTGACAGGTCTCTTCGCTAGCTCCGCCGTTTGCTTTTTTGTCAACTCATCCAACTTTTTCCATAGGAAGTTGAATTTCCTTTCCTGATTCTGGCTGCATAACCGCTTGAATAGCTTCATAAGGGTTTTGTTCTTGAATTGGCTAAGAAAGTTTGCCCCCATATGCCTCATGCACTACCTACTCTTTAAGTCCGGCCAAAGTGCAGTCCTACGACGCTCAGTAGAACCATTCTGTATGTCATCGATTGCTTGTAATATACCCTTGTGCTGATCATGAATCAAACACACATTCTCTACATCTTTGACAATCATCTGCTTCACCCTCTGCAAAAACCAATACCAAGTATCCCCTGATTCTTTCTCCACGAAGCCAATTGCCAAAGGCAACAATTGCCTGTTGCCATCAGCTGCAACAGCTGTGAGGATTGTGTCTTTATACCTGCCTGTCAAAAATGTCCTATCTATGCAAATGACTCGCCGGCAGTGCGGAAACGCCTCAATGCAAGCGCCTAAGGCCAAGAACGACCGTTGGAGTACCTGCTTTCCAGGCTTCTGGGCACATGGATACGTTTTCAAGTCGTGGTAGCTACCAGGATTTCTAAGGCATATCATGTGCAACAGTGCGAATATTGTGATACGAAGCTTCATACGTCCCCCACCTCATCTCCAGCGCTTTCTGCTTCGCTCTGTAAGTTTTGTTGTAGCTAATTTTATTTAAACTTCTCCTCAACAGCACAAATAATTGACTTAGATTCATAACTAGGATTGTCCACGATCAAAGGGTACATGTAGTTAGCTATAAAACCTGCACTGAGGTTCCGGTGATGTGGTTCTAGTTGCTCAAGTAGACATGTGTGCTCCACAACTTTTCTGACCTCCCAGAAATCCTGCCACTTGCCCATAGAAGCGTACACCCTGAAAGGGCATTCGCTTCTCACACAACACAAGTCATATGTTCTCGGACTGCTCTTGACAACTTTGAACTGTCTTTGCAAAGAGAAAGTCGACCAACGTTTTATAACTTCCTTCATATTGTCACTGTTACCATACACCGAACCGATGCATACCTCATTTTGCCTGTACTCCCAAGGGACCGCTTCACCTTCATTTACACTTAATTTTGAAAAATCATACCCGGACCAGTTGTGTGGGACATGATAATCATCATCATCATCATGATCATCATCCGAGAAGTCATCATTCATTGCAATGTGCTGTTGCTCACCCTCTCTCTGAAACTCTTCAACTATCTCTGGAATGTTTTCTCCTTCATCAGCCTGACCAGTTGCTTGACGAGGTTCGTGTGCAGCATGTGTATCATCTCCTGGCAATGGATTGGATTAGATCCAAATCCAATTGGACTTTTGCTCTTGGATTCAACTGGATTTGGATCCACTTGGATATGGATATCCATTTGCTTTAGATCTATTAGGATTGAATTCTATTGGATAGAGAAGAGAGAGAATAATCCAAATCCTATTGGATTGAGCAGACTACCATGTACGCATATGTCTCTCTCCCCCGCCATTGTGCCGCCCGCGCGTCGCTCCTCCGCCGCTGTGCAGAGCTCTCCGAGACGCCATGCATCCCTCTCCCATCGCCGTGCGGAGCTCTTGTGGCCATCGCGTGTCGCTCCCGGGTGCCGCGCGGAGCTCTCCTGGCCGCTGCATGGAGCTATCCTGACCGCCGCGCGTCGCTCTTGGCCGCCGCGCGGAGCAATCCCGGCGGCCGCGCGTCGCTCCCGGCCGCCACGCGGAGCTCCTGGCCGCCGCGCGGAGCTATCACGGCCACCGCGCGTCGCTCTCCTTGCCGCCGTGGGGAACTCACCCGGCCGCCGAGCCTCGCTCCCTTGCCGCCGTGAGGAGCTCTCCCGGCCGCCATACCTGGCCGGCGACGAACCCTCCCCCACCCCCCGGCCCCAGAGTCACCTGCGATGTGCTGCGCCATGGAGGATGGAGTTGTGCTTGTTCGTCCGTGAACTCTGGATAAACCAAGGAAGAAGATAACGATTCGTTTTTTGGGCCTTTGAGCAGTTGGGCCGGCCTCAGCCCATCACAAGCCCGTCACACCGTATGAACTATGAAGACTGAAGTTTGACAAACCCACATGCTTGATATTGGATTATATGGATGGATTTGGATTAAGTAGAGTTGGGTTGGATTGGATTGGATGTTGCAGACTAATTATTAGGATTGAGTTGGATGGATGCTTATTTTAGTTGGATTTCAAATGGATTCCTCTATTTGGATGTTGGATGTCAGTCCAATCCCAGGAGTAATAATCTTCTACAATCTCGAGTTCACCACCTTCTTCATGAGGTTCATGCATCGTCTCGGTATCTTCCGGTACTATATATCCCTGCCTTTCATGATCCCCACCCGCTTCAGTACTAAAACTAATCTTCTCGAATGCTTGAACAAATAGCACAATCGGTAAGCATCGGCTACTACTTATATTGACATAATTCCTCCAGTTTTGCGTCCCTTCAATCGGCAATAGCTCCCAAAACACTGGTTCACTTCGACTGACCACTGACATGACAGAGATCTCATGTTCATCTCGATTAAGGGCAAAAGCTTTAAATAGCTAATTGGATATTGAAATCCAAGTCCTCTCTCTAGCTCAGGGTATTTTTTGTGATCGAGCTAAACTCTGACAAATCTACCCCTTCAGGACCATATCTAATTTCTCCTGACCCATAGAACACTTGAAAATACAAATCATCTGACATGACTGCCAACATTTACGACAATAATTACTCGTCCTTAGAATTTAATCAACGCTAATAAATATTTCTGCTATTTTTACATCTATCTTAATTGTTTCTCTAGAATTTCTATTACTGACATATATTCGTAGGTTTTCGATGTAATATAATATCAACTAATAATATTTCTATGAGACTAATATGTCTATTTGAACTCATTAATATTTATATGTAAAATAATATTTATATGTAAACTAATATTTTCAATTTTATGTTCTACGATTTTATATTAAAATAAATTATATTCAAATCATTAATATTTATTAAAACTATTTCTACACCTAAAACTATATCCAAATCACTAATATTCCTAGTGCTAATCTACCAACTATTATTAATAAAACTAAATTTTAAAATTTACCTGCGACCCAAGGTGGCGAGCGCTGCCTCGGTGCGGCGGCCGGGGGAGCGCCGGCGAGCCGCCCCAGCCGGCCAAACCCCGGCGCGCGGGGGCTGGGCGCACGCCGCCGCGCTGCAGCTGGGGACGAGGCGCGACGCGGGCGGGCGGCGGCGCGGGGGAGCGAGCGCGCAGGCAGCGGCGCTCGAGGAGCCGGCCGGGGCATTAATAGGGGGTGCTTACCGCCGGTTGGTTCGGCGGTAGGTACCTACCGCCGGATGAGCCGGCGGTAAGTGGCAGCTACCGCCGTTTCAACCGGTGGTAGGTTTCCGGCCCACCACGGCCCATCGACCCGGCCTCCTACCGCCGATTCAACCGGCGATATGTTGTCAGGCCGTGGCCCACACAACCTACCGCCGGTCCATCCAGCGATATCTCGCTTCCGCCGGATGAACCGGCGGCTGGGTGACAAATTTGCAAAAAAAAATCAGTACACATTTTTAATAAATTGATATAAAAATAATATAAAAATAAAAAAATTCACTGCGCCGCCGCAGTTAGCAGGCCACGGTGGCGCCACCGCACTCCAGCTGCTCCTCCACCTCCACTACTCCATTGCAGTTGCCAGAGTGAACATCTATTGATCACTCGCAAAGCACAAATGCTACAAAAGGAAGATGGATATATGGCCCATCACAATCGCAGCACGATTGTTGCATGACAAAGCATACAAGGCTGTCCAAACGCATTCTCGTTAACGTTAAAATTAGGAAAGCCTGCAGGTGTCTCCAGCATCATGCTCCTAAATTATTTAGGCTAAGTATCAAATTGTTGACGCGGAAACATGTTACGCCAGATACTTAAGCACTAAACATGCATCCGAAGCAGCACTCCTTGTTGCGTTGTTGCGGGAACCAAAACTTCCGGTTTTATAAACTAGAACTTCTGGTTTTATTTGTGCTGGATTTTGGGATACTTGACTCAGCCAACAAACCCGTAGCCATAAAGAAAGTTTGGAGACCCAAACAAATTGTTTTATCATCAACTTGAAAAGAATCAAGTCATGGCCGATAATTTTTATCGCCCTTAGCACAAAAAAATAATCGATGTATTATTGATCATCGCCCTTTGGTACAAATGAGTGTTCTTTGGCACCCAAATTTTGCCAAATAAAAAAAACAGGAGGCATATGTTGACGACTAAAATTGGCAATAACCGGAAGAGACCGGTCTGACCGGTGCTCAAGCGGTCTGACCGGTGCTCAAGCGGTCTGACCGGTCGAAGTGTCTGTAACCAATCTGGCACGACCGACCGGTCTGACCGGTGGGTCCGACCGATCTGACCGATCCAAGTAGAGTTCGAGTACAACTAGTAATTTTTATAAATTTAAGATCTGTAATAGAATTTCTTGCGGGGCAAGTTCATCCCACCATATAAATATAAAGGGTCACGGCTGATTGAGGAATACAACACAATCGAATCTATCAAATCAATCTACTTTTTATCGTCTTTACCTTTTCTATTTACTCTAGCTTTTCCAACCTCAACATGTTGTTCTTCCTTCTTCGACGTCTGAAGGCGTTCTAGGTGGCCTGTCGATCCTACAACAACTCTACGTGTGCCTGCCCTGACAGGATCCCTCCCGGACGAGCGTTCGTTGGATTCGCTAGTCAACCCCGGCGAACCGGTCTGACCGCCCTACGCAAGAGGCGCTGCATCGAGCCCCTCCTCGCGCTGCGCGATCATACGCGTTCGTGTGTTGGCTGTGAACCGGCACCAACAACATGCTCAAGAAGGAACCAGATTTATTCTTTTAAACTGATCCACGAGTCCAGCAATTTTATTTGTCACAACACAAGTGTAGGCTACCCATATTACGACATCGGGCAGACATCATCATATATATTATTACATGTAGGGAGACCAAGCAGGGATCATTGTTTGATCGGATTGGAGCCCTAATTAAAAAGCCCAGCAACAGCAGCAGCAATCCGGATCAGATCAGGACTAACACGTCTCACAGTAGCAGAGGCGAGTGGTGTCGCCGTCGCACGCACCGCCAATATTATTCTGGCTTTCGGCCTGCAGATACTGTCACAAGAGTGGTCGTTGATGCACCACCCTGGATAGGTGCGGCTCATGTAGCTGCAAGCGCCGGGTGTTGCCCCAACCGACCCCATCTCTGAATAATGCATCAACACGCACATAGATTATATATAGAGATAGAGTGAGAAGTTAGATCCGCCATTCCAAAATATAGGTCGTTTTGATTGTTCTAGATTCATAGTTTTTACTATGCATCTAGACATATAGTATATCTAGGTGCGTAGCAAACACTTTTAATCTAGAAACATAAACAGCATACAGTTTGTAATAGAGGGAGTAGTTGATTGGCTTGCTGACAGATAAAATAATTAAAGAACCACGCGGTTTGAATTAACATGCCTGCGGCCACAATGACGAGTCACGAGTAGGAGCATGACGGCAGTGGTTGCAGAGAGATTACTGTTCCTTCGTGAAGGCTCCATTGTTAATTACCAGCAGTGAGCGGGTTGGCAGATGAGCGAGTGATCAGACGTTTGCATTGGCAGGCAATTTATACAGTAAATCACATGTCGAAGAGGAGACAACTTGCCTAGTAGAATGCTCGGTCGGACGGACAAAGCAAGTTAACAAAGGTTCAGGATTCCTGGATAATGCTGATGTGTTGGCCCTAGTGTGACGAGAGCATGTATAGAATTTTGTTGTTTTGTCAGTCAAGTTAGCATTGGACAAATAAATTTATCGGAGTGAACACCTATTGATCAGTCGCCATGCACAAATTGCTACAAAAAGAAAGATGGATACGTGGTCCATCACAATCGCAGCACGACTGTTGTGACTGTTGTATGACAAGCATCTGTCCAGACACATTCTCGTTAACGTTCAAAATGAGGAAAGACTGCAGGTGTCTCAGCATCGTGCTCCTAAATATCAAATATTCCAAGGAATTCGTGTGTTCCCTGCCACTGCAAATCGACAAAATTTCAGCATCTTCTGTAGGCCATGGATCATTCAGAAATGCGCAATTTACTTGTGATGAACTGCACAAACGAATACCCCACTCTCTTGTATTCATAGCTGCACTCGGTGTTTTTCACTCATGGCGACCAAAGATGCAGTTTAACTCATGTTTTCAAATAATTCTGCTCAATGCAACAACACATCAGTTAGGACGAACTACAGCGCTCAACAAAGCCTGAGTGCTGCTGGACCGAAAACGCTAAAATACCAGCGGCATAAACATCATAGAGATCCTTCAACCGACCAGTTTTGACAGTGCAGCGCAGCTGATCTTCTTCCCCCTGTTCTCTCAAGTCTAGAATCAAATAAATTTTATACATAATAATTGAAGAATAGCCTTCACTAATCACAAGAACGGCGGCATCCTCTGGGGAGGAGGCACAGGCTGATAGCCGTTCTCTGGGTGATTCTGCGTCATCCGCTCACCAGCAGGCCTTCTGGTAAAACTTGCATGTGCCGGGTTCTGCATAGGATTGAAGGTGCCCCACCAGTGAGACTCACCTTCAGCAGGGATCCAAGGGAAGGGCGCAAAGCCCTCACGCCCCCATGGATATGGTCGGTCGATGGGTCTAGTGATGCCCTCAGCATCAGGAATGCTCCTGTTCACAGCTCCAGGGGCTGAAAATCCATGTGGCCCTCCAACCTCAGCTGAGGATGCTGCCGCAATGAAAGATGTAATTGTCAAGGCCCTTGGCCTAACCCTTCTAGTGGTAGGAGGGAATGGGCTGCTCTGCATAGAGGAGTGCATTGACTGTTGGTACATATGGCCTCTTGCACCATGACCATGGCCTCTAGTCTCTGTCACAACAGCTGGAACTGACCCTAAGGGTGCCACCAAATTGTTTCCACCGCGAGGTGTTGGCCTGTAGTATTTAAACATTGTAAGAGATATGGAATTATGTACTTAACAAAGCGGAAGAAAATCAACAAAGATTTGTAGCACTAAAATATTTCAGTGAGCTTTCGAACTAGCCAATGGAACCATCAAACAGATCAAAATTTCAGGTTTCAGCGCTTGCAACTGAACTTCAGGATAATTAGGTTGCAGCAGTTTTTTTTCGTCATACGCTATGTGTCATTCCATTAAGAAGAAAGCATATGGTACAATGAAGAGTGCAAATGCACACCAACACCCACAAACTGAAAACTAATTACAGCAGTGCCAATTACCCATGTATAATGACCAAACTGCACTACAAGGCCAATTGTGCGAGGCAAGCGACCTGATTGCAGCAATAAATAGGCACAGTTATTAGGCACCACCTATTTGAGGTGGAGTATATGTACTTTTGGGCATAAAATGGGGTCTATGTAGAAAGTTAAATATGGGCAGGGGCAGAGTTGCATCTAGTTGTTGGGGTCAGCTGACTACAACATATTTCGGTAATTCCTTATAAAAACATATTTCAATAATTCTACTACTCCCACCATCCCAGAATATAGCTACGCTTAGGTTTTTTTCAAAGTCAAACTTTCTCAACTTTGACCAACAATATCACTAAAAATAAATTATTTCAAACAGAAAAGGTTATATGTTATAATAGTTGGTTTCACGATAAATTTATTAACATAATTTTTATGTTATTAGCCTCCATGATTATTTTGGTATTTGTAGTCAAAATTGAAAACGTTTGACTTTGAAAAGGTCTAAATGTAGCTAATCTGGGACAGAGGGAGTATAATCCCACCATAAGAAGTAACAAATCTCTCTTTTCGAATATATAGATTGCATCATGTACTAAAATCCCAACTACTCAAATAACAAAAACTTCTAGCTTCGGCCTGAATATAGGGATCCAATATTTGAATGATACAAACCTATTTAGAATCAGATTCATGAACTTGGCATACCTATGGATTAGGGGATGATGACGTGCATATGATCTGGATCTCTGTTGGCCGCTGGTGTCATATCTTGGTAGTCCTATACCAAATGGAGTCATAGAATGATCAGGACTTCCTGATACAGGAAGATTACTCAAATGCCTGTGCTCACTGTCATGATTTCTTGACTCAGTAGCATGGAAAACTTGAGCATTACTCAAATCTGGAGTTGCATGGCCTTCCAAACCAGTTGAATGCCGATGAAATGAAGTGCTTTCAGCACCAGAATTAGAAGTAGAAGGTACATGCACAGGATGAAGAAAACCACGCAGGGAAAGATATGGGCAAACAAGTGAACTGCTTGCAGAACTTGAGTGATCTCCAATTGTGTGATCTTCATAAAAGGGAAATATCAATGCAGTAAAAAAGAAAGAAGCTTAAGGAGTTGAAGTTTAAGTTGAATGCTTACAAGAAGTTGGCTCAGCTTCACGCTCCCTACAAAAGAAAATATAAGTTAAATTAAGAACTTGAATAAATGAAACAGTTTTTTAAGAACCTTGAGGTTCCATATATGATATCACCAGGAAATAAACATGAAGTGTTTCAGCAAAACATAGTAATCCAGTATTAACTGCTAAGTGCCTAAACAAATTACATTACAAATGGAATGGAAATACACAAAGCAGGGCGGACAAAATATCCTGATAGTCAACATAGGACTTAGCTACCGCCTCACTGGAATCTAAAAGCATATATATACTCATCACAAATGAAAGCCCAAATATGCCTAGACAGCGTAATTTCAAGTCCTCTTGAGGCAAATTTGGGTGCATATTTCTTCTTAATACGAAGCTGCCATGTTCCCATGGTTCCGCTAGGCGCTAGGCGGGTTCTAGGCGCCGACCCTTAGCCTAGCGCCTAGTCGGGAGTAATCGCGCCTAGGCGTTGCTAGGCGTTTTTCTAGGCGATGAATAATACGTGTATAAATACTTAAAAGAAAAGAAAAAAAAGAGATGAATGGTCATAAAAAAGGAGAAAGAAAAAAGGCCCATTTGAAGGCCCATTTAAAGGCCCAACTAAACCCTAATCCCTCTCTACCGCATCCTCTCTGCCTCTCGCACTGCATACGCCCGCCGCCGCTCGCATCTCTGCCTCTCGCGTCTGCCTCTCTCTCCGTCCCGCACGCGCCCGCCGCCGCCTGCACCTGCGCCCGCGCCCGCCGCCGCCTGCGCCCGCCGCCGCCCGCAGCTCCTCCTCCCCCACCGGCGACCTCCGCCGGACGCCCGCCGCCGCCCGCACAAGCCCGTGTGGCCGTGTGAGCGCCCGCCGCCGCCCGCAGCTCCTCCTCCCCCACCGGCGACCTCCGCCGGACGCTCCTCCACCCCCGTCGGCGCCGCTGACGAGCTGCCGACGCCTATGGGTCCGCCTACCCCCATATGCGAGGCGCTGACCCTCGACTCGCGATTAGGCGCGCGGAATCGCGCCTAGGCGAGCGCCTAGCGGAACAGGGCATGTTCCTAATAGGTTGGTCTAGTTTTACTCTTACAAATATAAAGGCCCCAACCATGGAATGTATTCATAAATGTTATGCTTAGTGTATGGAAACTCCAAATGGTACTAAGGGACATGGGACATGTCATATGGATAACATAATGCATTAATCGTCATCATGAACTATCGATGGCAGCATCAAAGGAATTAAGGGTTATACCTTTCAGAAAGTATGCCATAGGTTTGAAATTGAATTCATTTTGCATTTTTTTGGCTTTTCAGTTTTCATAGCTGCTTTCTGATAGCTAAGAGCAAGTGCTTTTAAATATCAATTGACATGCCATATGACAAAATAGGTACTAAGGTTTAAAAGGAAGAGCACAATCCTCATACTCACTTCTCAATCAATAAGAGCATGATGCAAAACCCATCCAAGCCAAGGTAAAGAGAAGTACTTACTCAAACACAGAAGCTAGCTGGGTGAATCCACTAAAGGGGCACCACTGAAATCCAAATGGCTGTGAGTAGATCCAACATGATAATGAGAAATAGTAGAGAGGTCAAATGATGTCTGACAAAGATGATGTACTAAAACTGAAAACTGCATCTTCTATAGCATATTCAATACTCCTTCCGTTCATTTTATAAGGTGTAGTTTGGCTGCCCAAGTTCCTTAATATATGAGTTATGTAACACAAAATTGATACCATTAGGTTCATATTTAAAAGCACTTGCTAATGATTATGATTTTGTAACAAATAATAAAGTATTATATGGAAATTTACAGTCAAATGTTGATTTTGCACAGCCAAACTATGCCCCAAAGCCACCATAACATTGTACTACAGAAGCATGGTAACATTTACTCTAGTGCCTATAATATACAAATTACAAACTAAAATATATGACTTTTCATGATGCAAAAGTAACAAGTAATCATGTTAACACTTGTATGGCCTAAATGCTCTCAGATGAGCACTTACAAGGTCAGAGGTGATATCATAGTTGTCACTAGTCGGCCAGCCACCCATATCAATATCGGCAGAAGGGCGGTGTCCGCTTGCATAAAGCCAGCGACCTTTCTCAATCTTCCGACAGTTAGGGCATTGCATTGCTCCTTTTGCATTAAATGCAGATCCAATACAGTCTAGCAAAAAAAAAACTTATTTAGTTCAGCTATCTGAGTAAGATATCATAATGTAATTTGGTGTATGCATTCACATGCACACAGAGGAATGAAGGGGCAGAAACATTTTTGGAGATAGAACTAATGCAAAAATAAAATTATGCTGGCAGTATGCCAGTATTCAACTAAATTTAGGTTTTCAACAAAATGCGAAGGCATTATTTGAAGTGGTTGATATTGTGAAGATGATTAGGTTCATTCAGTTACAAATGTAGCAATGTGCTATCTATGTATACCTTATCTTGGTTAAACTACACGATTAATCGACCAGTTAAAGAAACTGAGAAAATCTTGAATTGGGCGCCTATAATTTCTTAACTGAGAACTAAAATCTACGATTTCTAATCCCTGAACTAAATATGTTATTTTATTATTTGACCAAAGTTTATAATAAATTCAGAATTTATTTCACAATATAAATTTTATATCAAATGATTTGCATAGGGAACCAACCCACAAACTGTAAAATGTTAAGTATCACTGAGCACCATTCAGTTTTTGAAACAGCCGAAGTCGATTGAAAAAAAAAACATAATAGAAACATAAAGAATACACTGTCAACAGATCAGAAAGTAGCAAAAGACTCGATGACCAGTAGTGATTAGAACCGCCACCAGAGGAGTTTCAAATGCATGGAAAAACAAGGTGAAGCGCCATAATGGTGATCGAAGCATCATCTCAAACAAGCAAATGTGACCGGGTAATTAAATGAGGGCCCCATTTGACCATTTTTACCAGACGCACTCAACATGATAAAGGCATGAACTGAATTGGAACAGCAAGTCCTGAAGCTGGCATATTTGCAACACAAACTGTCCAACGAACATTTCACGTTATCACTGGGCAGAAGCCGCTGTAGACCTAACAACTAAGCTAAGTCGCCTCAATCCGCAAGGCAACATCTAGAGAACAAACCCAAATTACTGCTATTTTTTTATGAAAACTACGGCAACCCTGGGGTTGCCTGAACTTTATTGCAATTACTGCTAAATTCCAGCTTAAAATTACCAATTCCCCCGTTCAGACCTGGGGCCCCAATTCTGAAAGGCCAGCATTAGTACTCCCCGCCCCAATCCCCCTCCATCCTCACCGGACTCGTCATGAATTCATCATTCGGACATGCATGTGCATGCGCATATCTCATAATTCAAGTCTGAAGTCTGAACCACACCGTGATACCCTATGAAATTCTGGAAATCTACCCGCCAAGATTCCTCTTTTAAGCCAAACTACGGCCGTATCAGCAGTATCCCAACCAACGCGACCATCCCAGTCAGATCCGGTTGAGCAAAAACCGCAGCGCAGCAGGGGCGCGAGGGAATCTGACCTAGGTGGAACTCGTGGCCGCATTGCAGTTTGGCGACGGAGCGGCCCCCGCCGAGGGCGAGCACCAGATCCAGGCAGATGGAGCACGCCGCGCCCCCGCCCCCGCCTCCGCCACCGGCCGCCTCCGCCGGCGACGCCGGCGGCGACCTCTCCAGATCCATCGACGCCTCCCCCAGGCGCACCGCCTGCTGCCTCTCTCGCGACGGAGGCGCTCGTGAGGTGGGGGCGTGAGCTCGCACGGGAGGGGAGGGGAGAGGAGAGAGAAAGATGAGGGAGGAGAGAAGAAGGTAGGGGGGCAGAGAGAAACGAGGACGGTGTGTCCGAACGGAATGGAAGGAGGGGTGTTGATGATGGCAAAATGGTAATTAAGAAAAATGGTTGATGATTATTTGGCTTTTATGCCGTTTAATTTAACATGTAAAATGTCACTTATTTGGGTATGCTAAGCGTGACATTCGTGTAAATGGTGTGGTTCTATTTATTGAAGACACTTTTTTTAGAGATAGTTTTATTTTTAGATTTTCGCTGGAGATACAATACATAAACGGAACTTATTCAATCAGCGAGAAGGCTTATATTCTATTATCACGTATCATCAACATAAGCCCTATTTATTTCCGATTATAATCGTCTTATTGGTGGGAATAAGCAATAATCCCACCAAACACCTCGATTATTTTTCCTTCTCTAGTAAAGCGAGAAAAACTTCACTTCTCTCGGCCACCTTTAGATTATAAGCTAAGCAAAATCAAACAGGATCGTATATTTTTTGAGCCAAAAGACTTATAAAATGTCACTATTGTGTTACGACGTGCACCAAATATATTTTTTTATAAAACACCTATATTAATTAAACTATCATGCATGCAGTCTATTTCTTCAACGGACAAGTTTACAAAGAGTCTTACCGAATTTGATTCTTTAGGATCACCTCTTACATCTATATCACGATCCATTGTAATTCTATCCTCTATTATTTTTAAATAAGTATTTGAATCAACCATGTATGGTATTTCTTAATATACTCGCTTGGAACCACATAGGTTTACATCAACGTACTATACATACAAAATATTAATCCCTTTTATACAACAGTCAGCTTTCAGCCGAATCGGCTAATTTAGCTACTCCAGTGCAAAGGTCAACTGAAAAGGAGGAACCAAACTGAAAACCTGGTACATGTGCTTGGTCAAATCTCAGGCATGCATGTGAAAATTAACGAACTACTACTACTGGATGCCACTGCCACTGGCTTCAGCAATCTCCGGCCGTCTCCGCGTTCACGATCCGGCGGCGGACCCTGGCGATGTACATGTCGGCGGCGCGGTCGATCTCGTCCTCGATCCTGAACTCCCGGCCGTCGCCCTCCAAGCGGCTCCTGATGACGTCGATCACCGACGGCTCCTCCTCCTGGCCGACGTCGTCGAGCCCGTCCACGGCGGGTGCCGCGGCCGCACGGCGCTCGCTGTCCTCGTCGTCGTCGAACAGCGAGCGCAGCGTGAGCGCCCACTCGGCGTACCCGCCGTCGCCGTCCTCGTCGGCTACTTGTTCGAACAGGCGAGCCAGCTCGGGGACGGGGAGGCCGACGACGTTCTCGTCGTCCGCGACGGCGGCCGTGGCTTGGCACTGCGCCGCCGCCGCCTTGTCCCGGCCTTGGCCCTGGCGCGGCGTGAGCGCGCGGATGTGGCGGGATATCCCGGCGACCACGGCCGTCCTGCGGCGGAGCGAGGCGAGGAAGAGGAGGCGGGCGCGGAGCACGGCGGCCTTCCCCCGCAGCGCGCCCACCGCCTTCCTCAGGAAATCAGCCGCCTTGCCAGTGCTCTTCATGGCAGCTGGTCTCGGTCGGTGAACTGATGAGGATTGGTGAAACGCAGATAGAGAAGATCAGAGAGTGGTGAAAATCAGGAAGAAGTCACCGATCGATGAGTTTGATCTGTAGGAGATCAGACTGCCACTGCAGAGACATGCGTGTGCCTTGTCCGAATTATATTCTTGGTGCTCAAAATGTGGTCTCCTTTTTATAGATATGGAAGATGGAAAAAGACAGGGAGCTATTACATTAGGGTACTAAGAAAAGCCTTGGAGATTATACTGATAATGAAGCAAAAGAGCTAGGCTCCAAATAGCAAGACAAAATGGCTACGAACTTAGATACATGCAAAAGCAGGAGCAGGTATGTGTCTCCAACGAACTCTCCATCAGAGTAGAGTAGTCGTCTGTTAGGCAAACCGAGCAAAGTGGCGTGTGATTCAGAGATACCAGAACAGGAACCTGAATCACTGAATGTCTGAATCGTTCGTGTCGTGCAATGCTCTCCAGACGACGCACGCTTGGATTGGATCGATCGATGCCTTTGCTGCAGCTTAGCGTCATGTACATGAGTTGGTTCATGCTGACGACCATCTGTGTTACGTCTCGATCTCTACCATGCTAGCTGCTTATACCTCCCATGCCTAACACCAGCTTTATTTGTGTGTGTTTCTACTGTAGCTTGCTATCTCTTTTCAGCTGCTTCGCTTTGGTTGGGTCGCCACGCGTATTTGCATTGTATGCGGCGCACGGAGTCGTATTAGAGTGGTTGGTCAATTATTGTGCATCGTCAACTCCATTAGCAACAAAGGCTTAGTTTGGGCTTTGGATTAACTTGGCCATGTATCCTATCCTCCAGTTGCCTACGTTGTCGATCGTAGAAAAGGGTGAGGTGTTAGTTGCTTGTGGACCTATGCTTGCAATCAAGCTAAGAAAGCTGTGTGTGCTGCAATGATGCGTGGGAACTGCTTGGCAAGTTTTCGGATGCAACTTATAAAGTCGAACAAGTTCGAGGACCACCGGTGTATTTTACTTTTGCAACAATCACATACCTCGTTTTACTACTACTTCCTGAGGTCACAAATATAAGTCCATTTAGATTTAATTGATTTGTCCTAGGTCAGATCTCTACATTTTTACTGCCCATCCTTCATTACTAGCTGCTGCAGTTTGCGAGAAGACAATCCAGCTTGGATTAACTTAGTGATGTGCATGTACAGGGCTGTACCGGCAAATCTGGAGGCCCTATGCGAAACAATGGACCGGAGCCAGTGACTTAGACCTCGTTTACTTTTTTTAGTTTAAGTATAAGTTATGTCACATCGCATGTTTAAACACCAATAAAAAATATTAAACATAGACTTATTACAAAACTAATTTTATAATTCGTGACTTAATCACGATACGAATCTATTAAGTCCAATTAGTCGATAATTTGACAACTAATTGCTATAGTAACCATCCACTAATCGTACATTAATTATACCTAATAGATTCGTCTAGAGCTCTAATTGCAACTTATGCAATTAGTTTTATATTAAGTTGGCATCTGAACATTCGAATTGATATCTGAATATTTGATGTGACAGCTACTTAAAAAATCAAACGAGACTTTAGTGCAGGATCACGAATATCAAGCGACAGCAGCCGACAAGTGCGATGTGTCGTGTGAAAGGAAGTGGCAAGCGATACACCTATGATGATTCATCTTTCAGGGGTAATTTGAGCCACGTTTTGTCACAAATTGAACCAATAATCAACTAAATTAAAGCATCTACATAATTATACTTAATGTATACCTAATATTTTGGAGGTCCTTCCAATTTGAGGATCCTGTGCGGTCGCACGGCTTGCACGCCCCCAAAAACGGGCTTGTGCATGTATATCCTCCATTTGGATCCATTGCAGAGCAAAAGGAAAGGAAAGGAATGGAGAGATCGACACACGTAAAAAGGAACATGAGTTACTTGTCGATCTGTGCTCAATCAACAAAGAGTTCTGAATTGTGTAGGTTCGTAGCTTGAGATCTGATACTTTCTTTTCAAAAGGTGAAAAGGATGGAAAGAGTGGTTGCAAACCCCATTTACTAAGTTGTAATTCTTCTTCTTCTTCTTTCTTTTCGCAAGAACAGAACGATCTACTTTTTTCTTATCTCGCAAATAGTAGATTTATACATTGAGCATTCCTTTTTACTAGAAAAAACAATAATTGTACAATTGTTTCGAAGGTCCTCAGACCTGTTTATTTAATTCTTGTGGGGGAAAAAGAGATAAAAGGTTAGGCAAGTAGCAGGCCCCTTTTACTCGATTGCTTGAGCAAATTGCAACAGCCCGTTGCATTTGCAAAACCTTAATTTGGCCCCGTTTGGTTTGCGCTGAGCTAGTGAATAGTGACACTTTGATCGCTAATTATAGTGTCAAACAAAGTCAGTTTACAAAACTAACTTCAGAATCCCGCGCTAGGAACCCTGAAGAATCTAATGAGGCATTTGACCGCGCGATTAGAGAATAGTACTGTAGCATCACTGTAGCCAATTATCTATTAATTACCGTCATTAGATTCGTCGCGAAAAGTTACACCCATTCCTAAAAAAATTTACAAATTGACTTCATTTACTGCTTCATGCATAGAAAATTTTACCATAGCATAGCGTTGAACCAAACGGGACCCTTGTCCACCCAAGAAAAACAAGTGGCAAAGATTTGGAAGGGCATCATGGATCGACAGAAATTCTTCTTTTGTCCTTTCCATCGAGCAGTACTTTATAGAACCACACAAGTCCACTAGCCGATAAACACGGCACTTGTTGCGAGAAAGAGGAGAGCACTTTGGAGTTTGGATTGATGACACTTTTGACTCTTCTGTTTTTTTCCTTTTTCTTCTTCCTTTGAGTGTTTTTAGTTTCATTCATACTTCATGAGTTTGAATTAAAGGGGGTTTTCTTTTTTGCAAGGATAATTAAAGGGTGTTTAAATTAAAGAAAATTGTAAATGCGAGGAACGGGAAGTTCAAGTATAAAATAGGCTCTGAGTGCCACTGCCACCGCCACCAAATGTTCAATCACTCTGTTCGCTATGCTGTGGCTGGTGCTAATTTGTTGTGAGAGAAAAATACTGCTGGCTGGCTGGTGGTTGGTGCTGGTTTAGTGTAAGAAAAAAATAATGTTGACTGGTTGCAGCGAACAGAGTAAATATCATATATCGCCCCAACACAGAGTATGGAGTATTTCATTAGCAATGGGACCAGACTAATAAACTGAATAAGACAAAGAAGTCTCCTGAGGTCGATTCCATCTGAAGAACTGTTTGGTACCATTGTCTATTGGTGTTGGGCTTGTCAACCAAAGCTTGGCTCCTTCCTTCTACAAAACTGTGGCAACCTTCCTATTTATCCCTTTAAACTGAAAAAACTGGATGATGGTGTCAAATGCACAGGGCACACCCTTCACCGTTACCAAAGCTTCTTAACTGTCTTTCCTCTCAAATCTTTAATTTTTTTTTATGCTGCTCTGAGCTCATGTCTTCATGATGGCAAGCAAGTTTGCAGCCTTTCACCTTTATCTTTTGTTGCATGCCTGCAGGGATGAATCGGCTCTAAGAAAAAACATGCATGATGACAAAAGCGACAGATGACAATCTCTATTTTAGTCTCTTATTATTGATCTAGTGTTACATTTTTCAAAAAAATATTTATCTAGTGTTTTGTTCCCCCTAGTATATTCATTAGTAAGATGTTGATTGTTTTTAGGGACAATTGCATAGCTGCCCTTGTTTTGAGATGTAATTACACGTTTGCCCTTGTTTTTTTTAACTTTGCATGTTTGCCCCTGGTTTTCAAAATTGAAGGCACCGTTTGCCCCTGTTTGTCAACACCGTGAGCTGGACCTCAATAATTGTTCCAAAAAAATTTCACAAAAAAGAAAAAAAAGGGAAAAGACTATACTACCCCTTATCCCAAACACATTACTCCCCTCTCTGAGCGGCTCGCCTACGCGCGAGTCCCCGCCCGCCTGCCTCCGCGCCAGTCTCCGCCCGCCTCCGCCGCACGGGCCCGAGGCGCCGCGCGCGCTCCCTGCCCGCCTCCGCCGCGCCATTCGCCACCACCAGCACGACGCCGCTCGGCGAGGCGGAGGCCACCGCCGCGCCCCCACGACATTAATGCGGCCGAGCTCACCGGCCAGCCACCACTACCGCGCTCCCCTCCTCCCACCTCGCCCCGGCCTATAAGTAGGCCTCCACCGCACCTCCGCACCTCCACGAGCTCGCCCACTGCCGCCAGCACCTCTGCTCAGCCCCGCAGCGCCGCCGCCACGCCCGCCAGTGCCAGCCGCCGCTCGCTGCCGTGGGCAGGCCACCTCGCTGCCTCTCCGCCTGAGGTGAGGGCAAGGGTAGAACCCCCTCCACCTCCTCAAGCTCGTCCGCCGCCGCTAGCCCCGTCCCCAACCTTGCAGCGCCGCCACCATGGCCGCCGCCGCTCACCTCTGCCCGCCGCCATCGCACCAGCTCCTACAGGCCGCCTCCACCCAAATTAAGGGAGGGGATCGATTCCCCGTGGCCCCCTATCCATTTCCCCCCTAGCCCCGGCCGCCGCCGCGCCCTGGGCCGCCGGCGAGGGCCGCCGCCGGCGCCCTGCCCCCCTCCTCTGTTGCACGGGAGAGAGGAGGAAGAAGGGCAAAATTGCCCAATGGCCCCTGTTCTTTCCTTCTTTTATTTAAAAGCCCCCCTTCTCTCCTTCACGGAACAATGTTGAGGGCATTTTTGTCTTTTCAGCTTGCACTTAACACCGTTAACTCTCCTTCACATAACAAGGCAAGTGGAACCTTCAGATTCAAAAAACAAGGGCAAACATGCAAAGTTAAAAAAATAGGGGCAAATGTGCAATTACAGCTCAAAACAAGGGCAGTATTGCAATAGACCCTTGTTTTTAGGGAGACAAAATATGTCAATGTTTGATGGAAAATGAATTGAATTTATTTGAATTGTACACCGGAGTAACTTTTTCCTAAATAGGGAAAGGGGCCTTTGTTTGAAATAAATTGGTTCTTAGGGGTTAATAACGAAAGTGACACTTAACACTTCAGTCTCCAGTTCAGACTGTTCAGAGCTCCAAAATTATTCCTTTCTTCTCAGCGAGCCCCGCCGGGATCCCAAAGGAGGCATCACCCATTCACCCCCGATCGATCCTCTCCGCTCCCACCCAGTAATCCCCTCCTAGCTCCCCTCTCGCCGCCGCCGAGCCTACTCGCTCAAGGTGCGGAGTCGCCGTCCCTCGCCGTTTGATCCAACTCTGCGAGCTTCACGTGCCGGGATCCGCGAGAACCACCTGCCCTCCGTGTTCTTGCGGGCGGCGGAGTGGCTGGCTCTGGAATCTTTGTTCTTCGTGGGGCTCATGAGCGCAATGGAACTACTTGCGTGAAAGGGAGCTTGCCTTGTGGAGTCTGTGCCGGAGGGTCGAGCTGTGGAAGGGAGGATGCAGGGGAAGGCGCAGCTCTCGGATTCCAACCGGCGGATCATGGAGGTCGACGCGCCGCCGCGGCGGGTGTACCAGGCGTGGAAAGGAAGCAACGTGAGGGTTTCTTGCTCTTTGCTTGGTTTATGATTCTGCGATTTTCCTTAAGATGGGCCATGGGCTACTTTCAAATGTTGATTTTAGTAAGATCAAGGAATTTGGGGGGAAATTCTTTCTCTGTTGACCAGCGTTAGTATATGGAGACATTAGGCTGTTGAAATCTTGATATTATTTTTTGGAATAATTGTAGTGGCAGTAAGCGTCCAAAAGCTACAGAAAACATTCTAGTCCAGTGGTATTAGTGTTTGCTGATGTGTTTTTATTGTCCCTTCGGCGTATCAGAAGTGGTTCCTGTTTTAACGTGCTGTTATCCTCACTGAAGCAGCTAGTGTGGGAGCACATCAAAGACAGTGACATTTGATTTGCTACGCCACACAAATAGACTGAGTGAGAGATAAACTGAAATTTGAGAGTAGTTATAAAAAATGTAATCTAAGTTTTAGTTGAGGCAGGATGTCCATTTTGCAATTTTGATGGATTATACATCTATTGCAAGTTGGTTATTTGCAGAAAGAGATTCTAGAGCTCATCAGCATGGTCTTAGTTTGTTCTGTAATCTATTATGTACAACTTTATCATGGGTTGAAATGCACTGGCTACTAACTTAATAGTTGAAAGGATAGATCTAATTTTAGAAACCCGTATTCTTTACTTTCAAAGTGCTACCTTCTTAACATGTGTCGGAATGAAGCTCATGCTCTTTTTCTTCTTTTGTGCGTTGTTGCAGTTGTTTTTCCTTGGAGGTAGACTTATCTTTGGGCCAGATGTGAGGTCACTCGTGCTCACAGTATGTTTGATTGTAACCCCAGTCATATTCTTTGCTGCCGCCGTTTGTCCACAGCTTGGTCATGAGTTCCAGAGCCAAATTGGAGGTTGGGTGGCATCTGTAGCTGTCATCTTTACGGCATATGTAAGTTTAGGCGCCATCAACACTCACTTTGTTACACACCAATCTATATTTTTCTCTCTTCAATATTTCTGATTTTCTAATTTGAAATTATGCATTGGAAATTTGTAGCCATCTTTTACGGAGAGTGATCTTCGGCATTGCTTCTACCATGTTAAGTTATACCGTAGTTGCATCAAGGAGAATGGTCATAGCCATTACTCATATAGATATTGGAATAGAATGATTGTAGTGTCTGCAACTTGGTAATAGGTTGACAAGATGACTGGCATACTGTTCTTGTTTTTCAGATTCTTCTTGTTCTACTTCTCACATCTGGGCGTGATCCTGGAATTGTTCCTCGAAACGCTCACCCCCCAGAGCCTGAAGACATCGGTGAATCCCCAGATTGGCCTGGCGGTCAACATGGTTCAACAGGTTTACCACTTACAAGGGATGTTCTTGTCAATGGTGTTTCGGTCAAGGTCAAATATTGCCATACCTGTATGCTGTATCGTCCACCAAGGTGCTCCCATTGCTCAATCTGCAACAACTGTGTAGAACGTTTTGATCACCACTGTCCATGGGTAGGTCAGTGCATTGGAAAGGTAAGTATAATGTTGTGTCAACAAAATGGATCGGATAATGTTGTCTGGTGAAAGAAATGAAGTGATAAGTAATCATTCTTATGGTCATATAGTAGAGGTACTTTTTTGGATAACAATATAAGACCATTTTAGATTGCTGAGGCAGCAGTTCCCTCGCCAGTCTAACAGGGAATGAGATATATGCAGTTAAACGTTTTCTTTTAATGTTGTGCAGGATATAGGTCTGATATTAATTTAATTTTAACTGTGGGTGTGACTAATCATGCCTTGAATTCTGTTTTCTTGCAGAGGAACTATCGATTCTTCTTCATGTTTGTGTCTTCAACTACCCTACTCTGCATATATGTGTTTGCATTCTGCTGGGTCAATATCAAGAGAATTATGGACATGCATGAATGTAAAATTGGTAGGGCCCTTTGGAAGTCTCCTATCTCCGGCCTTCTCATTCTATACACATTTATTGCTGTGTGGTTTGTAGGAGGATTGACTTCATTCCACCTCTATTTGATTTCTACAAATCAGGTTAGCCTATTCTTGAGTAACTGGAGTAACAGTTAATCTGCTTTGCCGTTTATGAGCATTGATCAAGCTGGCATATTGAAATCTCATGAAAACACTTTTTGCAGACTACTTACGAGAACTTCCGATACCGTTACGACCGGAAAACAAATCCTTACAACCTTGGAGTAGCCCAGAATTTCATCGACATCTTGTTTTCAAGGATCCCCAGCTCAAAAAACAATTTCAGAGCAAAAGTTAAGGAGGATTCTGCAACCTTCACATCATCCCTCAGTATGGGACGGGTTCTAAGTCCGCCCAAGATGAGTGTGGACCTTGAGATGGGCACGAAAAGGCAAGCTGTGGCTGCAGAGGACTTGGAAGACTTGCACAGCCAGATCAGCAGTGCTATGGGTCTGGAGAGATGTGGCACTGAACCCCCGCATTTTGTTGGTCGAAAAGGCTGCTCTGAGATTTCATCTGACATAGAGGCATTTGCAGAAGAGTTTGGCATGGAACGTGAGCTGAGTGAGAGGAAAAAGATTGAGCGACGCACAAATGATGGCCCATAGAAAGTTTCGTTACCATAAGCCCCTCTCCAACATTCTGTCAATCCCTCAGCTTAGGCAGCAAAAGTTTGGAAAAATGAAAAAGAAGTAGGACAAAATGGTAGAATGAACTTGACAGGCATTGGTTAGTTCATTTTGGCTGAAATTTCCAGCCAAGACTTCATTTAGAAGTAATAAATGTTCATTAACGACATAGGAAGGAATGATGAATCCGCACTTGGTTTGGATGATTTTGTACTGCTAGTTCTATGTACTCTACTACTCTTGGTCCATGTGTTGCTTCTGATTTTGTTGAAGCTGTAATTTGTAACATCAACATGGCTATCAGATTTCCTGCACTTCTGTTTGCCAATCAAATAGTTCCCGAGATTCGATACCCTGTGCATTTGCTTACGGATGAAGTTGCTGCAATGGCTAAGTCACTTTACCTTGAAGCAGAAGAAACAGAGCATGCCATGCCGCTGAACCTGAGGTTCTGGCGCCCACCTCACTGTCGCCGCGCCCCCCGTTCGACATCTGCACTCACCACGGCGGCTCCACGTAGGACGCCGCCGCGTTCTCGTCAACCTGAAGCTCCGACGAACCTTTGTCGCCACGGCAAGCTATGCATCACCTCACACCTCATCGCAGCATATCAGCACGGGGCACGCCCGGCGGCCACACACCCCTCCTTCCAAGAAACCTGAGTATCTGACAGGCTGACACCAGCAGGCGGCCACCGCGGCGCCGCCCCGTCCGCCCGCTCGTCCAACTTCACCGCGCCACGGCCTTCTGCATCCACCGCGGCGCCACGTCGGACTTGCACACCGTGCGACGGGATGCCATGGACGCCGGCCACTTGCCGCCGCTATTGCGCGCGCGGAACTGGGCAGGCAGAACCAGCGGTGATCGGTGCCGACGCAGGCGGCGGCGGGTGCCCCGCCGGCGCTACTAGAGTTTGCTCCAGAGAATTCGCCCTTCCCTGGCCTCGCTAGCTCCCTGGCCTCAGGCGCCGCAGCGCCTGCAGGTCGCCGCTGATGTCCTTGCCGAACCTGCGCCTGAACTCCTGGGTGTAGTGGCGGACCATGCGGTCGTCGAAGTCCACCCCGCCGAGGTGGGTGTCGCCGGCGGTGGCCCTGACCTCCACGACGCCCGCCTCGTCGATGGTCAGCAGCGACACATCGAGGGTGCCGGCGCCGAGGTCGAAGATGAGCACGTTCTTCTCCTCGCTGGTGCCGATGGCCTTCTTGTTGAGCCCGTACGAGATGGCCGCGGCGGTGGGCTCGTTGACGATGCGCAGCACGTTGAGGCCGGCGATGGCTCCGGCGTCTCTGGTGGCCTGCCTCTGGGAGTCGTTGAAATGGGCAGGCACGGTGATCACGGCGTTCCTGACGGTGGCGCCGGTGTGGGCCTCGGCGATCTCCTTCATCTTGGTCAGCACCATCGAGGTGATCTCCTCGGCGGAAAGCTGCTTCTCCTGGCCCTTGTCGGTGATCACGATCATCGGTTTGTCGCCGGGGTTAGCCACGACCTTGAACGGTCATAGCTCCATATCGGCCTGTACGGACGGGTCAGAGAACCTCCTACCGATCAACCGCTTCATGTCTGCATCGAGGGAAAAAAATGACAACATCAGTCAGTTTTTTTTTTAATCAAAGAGCGTCAGTCAGTTGGACAGTCAAATCACAGCACAAAAAACATAAGTACAAAAACTGATTGTCAGACTGCAAATTGAAGAAGGAAGGAATAACCTGATTGCAATTCCAGAAACAGAGGATTCCATAAAGATGGCAGCATCTATTCTGAACAACAAATTTAACAGATAGCTTCATAGAGCAAACAGATTAATAATAGACAAAGCAGCTACTGCTCACAGATTAATAATAGACAAAGCAGCTACTGCTCACACTGAACGAAGGAAGCACTTTCCAATGGTTACTGCAATTCATGTCGGTCATTGAAGCAGAGCAAATATTGCTCACACAGGGGCTTGTTTGGATAAATCATTCGAAACCCCCTCCGAAATCCGATCTGTAAACTAAATTCATTTTTAGATCTAAGCCCTAAATAAAAACAAACTAGGCGTGTGACCCGCTCATTTGCGCGGCTAGTTTTGAAAATTCAAAAAGTTATGTCTTTGTATCATTACTATTTTTCAAAAATTTATACTATTCTTACCATATATCATCCTTTTCGTTATCGTAAACTATGCTTTAGTGTTCGTAAAAACAATTCAAATCTAGCCTACCATAGTAACAATTAGTTTTGTTGAGCTTTAATAATATTATTATGTGTATACTTATTCCTATTTTTCTATTTCGATTGAATTACTGTTGTTGGCTTTAGTTTTTTGTTAAGAGTATATGTTTGTAACTTATACATAGCTAAAGGATATTTAAGATTTAATTTTTCATAATGGCAATGATAGTTTATTTTTTAGTTTGGTGTAAGGGTGTTTTGGACTAATATTTATGGTAATTTGTTCCTCCGATCCCTCTTGGATCTCGTCAATTTGATTTTGTTACATTTTAGCACTTTGATTGGTATTCCAAAGCAAGTGAATACGCCATGACCTTTTTTCTTTCCTGTATATTTTTAGCTCCAAATGCAAGTCATCATATACGCATCAATTTTTTATAGCATACGCAGCTGTAAATAAAGGCAGTGTATGATATGAAAACCAACTATTTTGTGCAAACTTTGGAAACTCCAATCAAGACCACAGGATCTTCATCCGATGGCTATGGGCAGAGATAGGTAGTTTAACACTTAAACCCTATTCATCCCATCCTAATCCCACCTTTTGCAAATCACCCCAAATCAACTCACGCAGCCCCACCCCCTTGTCGAGTAGCCCGTCCCGTCCGCCCGCGTCGATTCAAGTCGCCGCCGCCTTCCCACGAATCGCCACCACGCCCGCCGCCGGTGAGGAGCGCGTAGAGGAAGCCGCTGACCATGGAGAGCATGCGGTTGCCGAGGCCGTCGAATGGGAGCCACACGATGTAGCTGCACCTGCACGACTCCTCGCCGGCCTCGTTGGCAATGCGGCCGGACCAAAGCTGCTCGACGGACCTAGCGTACAGCGGTGTGCCGGGGGCGCACCTCCGGTGGCGGGCCTCGTAGGCGCGCAGCTTACCCAGGAGGTGCGGCGACGGCGCGTAGGGAAAGTGCTTGTAGTACCGCCACGAATTCGAGGACGATCATGCAGCATGTTTAGCCAACAAACTAAAACTAGTATAATCTTGGACCACTTGTATTGGTAGCCAACAAACCAAAACTAGTATAATCAGGACTCCATGGCAGCGCGGCCTCCAGGGCACGAATGCACCTCGGCGGCCTGATGCAAGGATGGCGGACGGCGGCGTCACGCAAGGACGGAAGCTGCGAGTGGGCGGCGGCGTGGCGTGGCCAGCCGAATAGACGCCGGGGGACCCTTGGCGGTGGAGCACTACGAACGCCGGAGACCACGGCTACGAACGCCGGAGACGTCTGGCGGCGACTCGACGAGCGGGGTGGGGCTGCGTAGGACTGCTAATGGTCGGGTTGAAATAGGTTTTATGGGGTGGGTTTTGAAATGGAGTGTGTTTGGATGAATTAAAATAGTTTGTATTAGTTAATGGGGTGGGTCGGGGCGGATTCTATATAAATGCGGGTTGAGGCGGGTTAAAATAAATATTTTTTACAAAATAATATAACTATATATAAATGTGGGTCCCACGTGAGAGCTGGACTTTGAAATTAAAACCACGTGTTTATATCAGAAAATTTTATCGAAATTGACTGAATTTTGTTGGAGATGACTCAGTACGACTGGCAGCTATTTTGTGCAAAGCAGTGTGGCTAGAACTACCTGTGAGCCCCACATGAAGAGCCGGACCCTGGAATTAAAACCTCGCGTTCACACTATAAAATTTTATCGAAATTGACTGAAATTTGTTGGAGATGACTCAGTACGACTGGCAGCTACTCTGTGCAAAACAGCGTGGCTAGAACTACATGTGGGCTCCACATCAAGAGCCGGACCCTAGAATTAAAATCTCGCATTCACACTATAAAATTTTATCGAAATTGACTGAAATTTTTAGAGATGAGTCAATATGACTGACAGATACTCTGTACAAAGTAGTGTGGCTAGACATATATGTGGTCCCCACATTAAGTGTAGAACCACTAAATTCCTCTGCATAGTAGAACCCATGGGTTTTTATGGGTTACCCGTTTATAATGGGGCGGGTTGGTTAGAGTTGAGAAATTAACTAATTGGGTTGGGTGGGGTTGGGTATCTAAATATGTTAATTTTGGGTAGAGTTGGGTATGGTGCGGGTTCCAACCCATTAGCAGGGCTAGGGGGTGCGTGAGTTGATTTGGGGTGATTTGCAAAAGGTGGAATTAGGATGGGATGAGTGTGGGGGGTTTAAGTGCTAAAACTACCCATCTCTGTCCATAGCCTTCGAATGAAGATTCTGTGGTCTTGATTGGAGTTTCCAAAGTTTGCAAAAATAATTGGTTTTCATAGTATGTGTTTTTTAACAAAAATCTAATAATACAATTTGTATGCACCAATCCACATACTTTTTCTTAGAATAATGGGTTAACGTGAGAGTACAACGGCACTTAATGAGCAAAGGGAGTATTTACATAGTTTTTCGGATGGCTCCAGCAATGGCAGATGCCACAACTCTAGCCTCAAGGAGCTCTTTGATACTAGTTGAAATTGCTCGTCGACCCGACCTCCACTTACTGCCACCATGTTCATGATAGTGCTCTTGTCCATTGGGTTCTCACGTTATTTCAGAGTTTGATTTGGCTAAACTCTAAATGTTCTTATTTGTAACGGTAATGCTTGGACTCGGGCGTCGGACGCTTCGGAGGCCACGTGCAGATTCCTGCTCCGCACGTTTGACGTTTCATTTTTCTTTATCACTGCTCGTCTCCAGCTCTCCGCTTCTCGGCGGACGGTGGAGGCACGTTTCTCACGGAGGATGCCACGGTGATGCCCGACGGCCTGGCGCGTGCCGCCGCAGCAGTTCAACTCTCATGCCGGCTGGCCTTCTTCCTGTGCCTCTGCAGGCCGACGCGGGCGCTGCGGCAGACAAGGACGGCGGCGGCAGCAGCGGAGGATAGCTGGGCAGCGGCCGCCGCCTCTCGCCTCTCCGGCATCTTCCTCCCCTACACCCTGCAGCTCCATGGCCGCCGTCGGCGCTCTCTCCCACCCCAATGTCCTCTTCCTTGGGGCTCGCGCAGCCAAGCGTGGCGGCGGCGGAGCTCGCGCGGCCGGACGCGCGCAGCGGCGGAGCTCGCTGGCAGCACGGCCGGTCGCGGGCTGCCGCTCCCCATGGCTTCCCCGCACCGGCCGACGGAGAAGACGCGGGCGGCAGCGGAGCTCACGCGGCTGGGCGGCGGCGGCAGCATGGGCCATCGGCGACGCGACGGCTAGAGGCAGAGCTCCCAGCGCTTAGGGGCGGAGCTCGCCGGTGGCGCGGCTAGCAGCGGGGCGGAGGCGCTGCAGATGCCACAGGTGGTCATGTTGCAGTCGGTGTCCTGTAACGTTGCAGTAGAGGTTTTTTTTTATGTTGCAATAGATACCTCATGGTAGATAGTGATGTTGCAATTATTCTTTGAAGATGTTGCAATTGTGATTTTTGAATGTTGCAGTCTTTCTCCTCTTTGCTATTGATGAATGTTGCAAGAAACATGGTGCAAATATTGTGGCGGAAATTTTTTCCTCCATTCGGTTGCAAAGATGTATTTGATTTTTGAATGTTGCAAGCGGTGACTTTCATTGTAATATTTTTTTTCATATGTTACATATGCTACTTTTTTATGTTACGGGGGAGCGACGGAGCGTCCGATCCATCGGATGTCCGGGCGCTAGCATTTCCGTATTTCTAATCCAAGAAGTTTAGAAGACAATATATGAAGCATATATTTATCTTTTATTTTATTGCATGGAAAACATATACAGAGACAACATGGATTGGATTGGATTCTCATGTCTGTCTTCCCATTAGATTTAATATGTTTTTTCTTTTTATCTATACTATAAGGATCCATGACAATTAAAACATTTCTCACCAAGTTTAGCCCCCATACCCACCTCACAAATCACCTTTTTGAGGCCCACGTGTAAGGTGAAAAGTTTGACAGGGGAGGATGGCAGACCGAAATCGTCGTGCATCCCCGTTGAGTCGCGACGTCGCACACCACTCCGCCGTTTTTTCCACCACGGGGTTCTCTACCCACCCCCTGCGTACCCGCGATGCTATTGGCGGAGCTTCAATTCTTGCCTTCCGTGATTGCAGCGTCGAGTTCTTCCTTTGATCCCTCCCCTCCCACCGCGGCATTGCTCCCTTTCCTTTCCCTCCTCCCTGCCACCCTGCCTCGCTGCGCTGGCCCTCCTCGCTCCTCCCTCCCCACCGCACACCCCTCCTCCCTCCCCTGCTCGGTCCCCTGCGCGGAGGCGATGGCGAGGCGGCGGCGGCGGCCATGGCACGGCGGAGATGGCGAGGCCGCTCCCCTGCTCCGCGCCACTGTAACGTCCCGCCTCCCCAAGGCCGGGCCCGCTTACATCTGGCTGCTTTCTAGGGCATAGACTGTCCTCACAGACCAACACTAGTCTTTTCTACACACTTTGTCCTCACTCGTGCGCAACATAGACTGTCCTCACAGACCAACACTAGTCTTTTCTGCACACTTTGTGCGCACGACACTAGTCTTTTCTGCACACTTTGTGCTCACTCGTGCGCACCCGGGAAGAACTTCCCGGTCGGTCACCCATCCCCAAATTTCTCCGGGCCAAGCACGCTTAACCTCGGAGTTCTTTGGAGACCGGCTTCCGGAAAAGAAGTCGGCTCTGATACCATTCTGTAACGTCCCGCCTCCCCGAGGCCGGACCCGTTTACATCTGGCTGCTTTCTAGGACATAGAATGTCCTCACAGACCAACACCAGTCTTTTCTGCACACTTTGTCCTCACTCGTGCGCACCCGGAAGAACTTCCCGGTCGGTCACCCATCCCCAAATTTCTCTGGGCCAAGCACACTTAACCTCGGAGTTCTTTGGAGACCGGCTTCCGGAAAAGAAGTTGCAAATTATTGGTATGAGTATCCTATTAATCCTATTAAGCACTGGGCCGGGGTGTCACAGCCACCCCTCTCCTGCTCCGGGCGGTGCGGGGTCCGCGGATCTGGGCGGCTGGGGAGGACCGGCGGCGAGCAGGGCACCCTTCTTGATGAGGCTTCGGCATCCGCGACGGCCTCCCCATCACCGGCGGTAGAAGAGGGGCCATCGGCCACGGCGCTCGGAGGTCCGGCTCGCCAAGGCTGGTCGCAAGGACCTCTATCAATTAGAACTTCAAACCTGTCAATTAGGGAAGCGAGGAAGTGGAACCTGCCAATTGCTAGCGTGTGGCTGCGGCACGTTGCATTACGAATCCCAGATTTCCTGTGCGTAAGCATATCGTGAACACACCTCCTTTGCATTCAGGTTTTAGTTCGATCATGAGGTCATTTGTATGAGTATATATGTAACAATGTCATATGCTTCAGGCCATTTAGTACATGTGTATGGGTATATATGTACCAATGTCATATGCTTCAGGTCATGGAGTACATTCATGACGTTTTGACGAACACATGCTATCAGTTGCAAGTAACAGCAATTCTCCCATTTGGTGGATTCATCATAATGTGAATATATAGGCCGGCGGATGCGGTGATGCAGAGCTCGGCGTCGGAGGCCAGGAAGGCGGCACGGCACTGCAGGAACTGGGGTAAGCCTCCGCTTCGTAATCTGTTTCTTCCTCCCCGATTTCTTTCCTGCTGAACGCCGAGACGTGCTCTGATCCTAACTTTTTAACCTTCTGATGATGTTGTGTGTAATCGTGCAGTTATCATGCCGCCATCTGCCCTTGATAGAAATTGGAGATGGCCCATCCCGTTGATTCCCCCTCTACTCTGCATGTTCCGTTATGTTTGATTTTGAGGGATGGCTCACGTCTTCACCTCTGGTCACAGATTTATACAGGAAAAACTGGATGGGCGTGGCCTCCCTGTATTGTTGGCGGCACAAACTTCTGCATTCAGGTAATTTTGATTTAATGGCAAGAATTTATGTATGATGAAGTTCATCTTATGTTTATTGACTGTACTATCTGATTTGTTGCCGTGCCTTTGCCCTTCAATATTCTAGGCCCTTATTAGCTCAACCACGAGTGCTAGGTTTGGGGCCACTATCTTAAGTTGTGAATTTCTGATTAACAAATATTGCGATTCAGCTGGCTAAAAATATTTGTATTATTTCAATCTACCACACGTAGCTGTGAAATATACGAATCTAATGCAGTTAATCATATATTGTAGGTTCATGTTGCTCTTAGGTCATTTTGTTATTAGAAGTTTCTATTTATTAATTAATCTTGACAATTTCTTGTGTGGACATAGAGTTATATGAAAATCTGAAAAATGGGGCCACTGTGAGCTCAGCTTTCACATTTAATTACTATATAGCTTCAAAACAGATATTTTCATTTGGTGTGGTCATTAAGATATATTTGTCATACCTATATATATTTCATGGAGTGATGCCTCTCATATCTTTCAGGCTGAAGGACAATGGACCCGAGGAGGCTAAGACTTGATGAGTTCTTACTGAGCAGATCAGCTATATATCCGTTCAACAATTATTAAAACCTGCAGATAATAGGTAAAATCTGGTCCATCTTTGACCTTGCTGATTTATGTCACCAAGCTTATACTTCAGTGGTTCTGAAGTGAACCTTCGCAATTCATTTTTTTAATTTCGTATGATAGTTATTTTCCTTTTAACATGTTATCTACGATTAACAGGAGACAAGCTGGAATGGCATAATCTTGGCCTGGTGTTTAGATAACCTTGTAATCTCATCTTTAGGCATATTTTGTACAGAAAAGTTTTGTGTTTGCCTCCCCGATTTGGTCTGATGGATGATCAGGCTGCCAAGGCATTCCATCCCTTCTCCATTTAATAGGCTAAGGTGAGTTGTCTAGCATTACTCCATTTAAATGATGAATCACCCTTAAATATCAGGGGTTGGAGACTAACATAACACTGGAAATTTTTATTGGTTGAGTTCAGCATTTATCACATTGCTAAATACTTTCAAGCTGCTGGACCACAATATGTAAGTTTGGATTAGTCGAGTTACTTGTTGGTTCTGTTTATATTTACCATAATTTCTGAACTTTAAAAGTTCTCAAGTGAATTTACTTACTATAAGATAATAAACCAGTGCTTCCATGTAATAAATAATTCAAACTCTGTTCAAATTTATGTAATGTCTGTTCATATAATATAATCTTAACATATATGGACATTTATTGGTACATGGTAAAATGGCAAATTTATTCTCTATATGGTAGATTAGGTTTTCTGATACTCTACTGCAGTGAACAAGGGTTACACAACGTGCCAGTTTTGATTTATATTTTTATGATACTAGCACTGGGAGAATATATATTCTTGAAGACCCCTCTTCTACTGCCGGTGATGGGGAGGCCGTCGCGGACGCCGAAGCCTCGCCGGAGGAGGCCGCGCAGCGATACGCCGAGAAGGGGGCCCTGCTCGCCGCCGGTCCTCCCCGCCGCCCGGATCTGCGGAACCCGCACCGCCCGGAGCAGGGGAGGGGCGCCCCTCTTCTACCGCCGGTGATGGGGAGGCCGTCACGGATGTCGAAGCCTCGCCGAGAAGGGGGCCCTGCTCGCCGCCGGTCCTCCCCCGCCGCCCAGATCCGCGGACCCCGCACCGCCCGGAGCAGGAGAGGGGTGGCGCGGAGCAGGGGAACGGCCTCGCCATGGGCCGCCACGCACCGCGTCTCCGCCACGCCATGGCCGTCGTCGCCTCGCCATCGCCTCCGCGCAGGGGACCGAGCAGGGGAGGGAGGAGGGGTGTGCGGTGGGGAGGGAGGAGCGAGGAGGGCCGGCGCAGCGAGGCAGGGTGGCAGGGAGGAGGGAAAGGAAGGGGAGCAACGCCGTGGTGGGAGGGGAGGGATCAAAGGAAGAACTCGACGCTGCAATCACGGAAGGCAAGAATTGAAGCTCCGCCAATAGCATCGCGGGTACGCAGGGGGTGGGTAGAGAACCCCGTGGTGAAAAAAAACGGTGGAGGGGTGCGCGACGTCGCGACTCAATAGGGATGCGCGACGATTTCGGCCCGCCATCCTCCCCTGTCAAACTTTTCACCTTACACGTGGGCCTCAAAAAGGTGATTTGTGAGGTGGGTATGAGAGCTAAATTTGGTGAGAAATGTTTTAATTGTCATGGATCCTTATAGTATAGATTAGGAAGTGAATGGGAATTAGAAATTAATTATTGTGCAAGAGTGATGTCAACAAGATATAATTGAGAAATTACCAAATAAATAAGGCAAGTATTATATTTTGTATTTTGTAGTTAAAATAAAAGATGATAGATTTTACGGATCAAAGATAGTGAAGATCACAAGATTTCTAAAATATGAATATAATGGAATACATCGAACATCATAATTGTTTTGCTAAAAAAAGTCATGTCTACTGCATAGGCATGACATCAATGAGTATTGAGCTTGTATGTAGGTACAAAGGCATTGCGCCAGGCAGATTTGCAGATTTGCAGAGGAGATGATGATGATGGTCTTGTTTGGTCGTGTGCATATAAACATGCACATGACCATGGTTGATTACATTTGCATCGTTGCACATGATGGCCCGGTGCCGGTTGCTTATAACTATTGACGTCGGCCGTTGAGCAGCATGCATCGACGTGACAACGTTCGACAATGTAGGAAGCATGTAGTGACGCTAATATAGGGTGAGCGGTGCGGACAGGGTAGGCATGTCCAGCTAGCAGTGGGAAAGTATGCGGCAGGCCAGACATCGCCTGTCGAGGCCCCAGGGAAGAACGCAACTTCGCCTCCTACTCGGCGAGAGCTATTTGGAGCGTTATTCAGTTCATTTGCAACGAATAGAATGCAATACATTATTAGAAAAGCAGTCATGTTCGTATTGTTATCATATTTTGAACATATACTTATACATACCATTATACACTATCTTATACACACCATTATACACTATCATATACACACTATTTACCTATTTTTATAATTATATATTTTTTATATTTCAAATATTTTTTTTTGTTTTTACCACAATTGAGACCTCATTGTTTGTTTTCATCATATATAGTTTCTCAAAAATGCTCGTTGCAAGTTGCAACTAAAATTTAATATAATTTTTTTTGCAATATTATTCTTCAGACACATGCGATGTCGCACGTGCACCCTACTAGTGGTGAGTAAGGGTTCACGTTCAACACCCATGCTCTACACACTTTCTTTGACTACACGCTCACACTTCCACACATTCGCCCATAGAGACTTGGGAAACTCTCCCTCCCTCGCCCGCTTGTAGTCCCTACTGCAAACTCAGTGCTTATAACACGAGAGGCCCAAACCGGACATAGTGACGCTCCGTCTGAATCAGTATACATCCCTGTATTCTCTTAGCACACTGTCCTAAGCCAGATGCGCATATAAATTTATTAGTCGGCGGTCTGAAACACCGACAACTGCCGGGCGCCTCTCTGCCACTGGATGCCTCGACCTCTCAACAGCTGGGTGCCTTGGTCACACCGCCATAAGGTCGTCGCGCTGTCCTCGCATTGCCGCTAAGGATGGCAACGGGTCGGGTTCGAATCGGGTGGAGTCTCCGTGCACCCAAAACCGAAACCCGAAACCGAAACCCGAACTCGAACCCGAAACCGATTCGGGTGGAAATCCATCACCAAAACCAAACCCGCGGATACCCGAAACCCGAATGGATACCCGAAATCCGCGGATAAATATACACATATTCACATGTATAAATAAGAGGCAATAAATAATAAATATTTTCATGAGTCAACTTTCAATAAATTTAATAGTCTAAGTAAACAAGTTATCATTAAAATATTATAAAACATGAGTTTTAATTCCAAATAATTTATTTCGGATATTCATTGGATATCCACGGGTGGAAACCAAAACCCGAAACCGAACCCGAAACCAAACCCAAACCCGAACCTAAAACCCGTGGGTGAAAAACCAACACCAAACCCGAAACCCGAAAAACCGAAACCCGCGGATACCCGCACCAAACCCGATCCGCTGCCATCTCTAATTGCCGCCCACCGTAGAGATCCTCGCGCCGCCCGCCGGAGTCCTCATGTCACCCACCGGAGCCTCGCCGCGGCTCCGATGGCCACTGTGCACCGCCGACCAACCCCTCTACGGCGACGCGGCCGCACAGGCCCAACTGCAGCAGGCCCGACCTGTCGTTCGAGCAGGCCCAACTGAAGAAATGGTGGAGTGGAGCTAAGAGCATCTCCAAGTGTTTGGCAAAATTAATATAGCAAATATTGTGATTTGCAACTTTCTAAAATATATGCCAAGTTAAAAAGAATACTATCTCTAAGAGTTTGTCATTTGGGCTTGGTAAAACTAAAAAGGAAGCCCACAAAAAATACCTAATCAACTACCGACCATGCCGCTTCATATCCCATCGCCTGTTCCGTCGCCGCGCCGTCGTCCCGTCGTCGCCGCGGACTCCAACGCCAGTGGCCATCATCTACTCCGGCCGGCCATCTCCTGATCATGGGCAGCCTACTCGTACACTTGATGAGTTTATTGATGCACACAAAAGCAGTGGCGTACCTAGGATTTAGAGAAGGATATGCCATATCAATTTTTTATATATAATTTGCTATAATCTTTATATTTTATTTTGGTAATAAGATCTTAATTGTATGACTAATGAGCTTAGATTAGAATTTTAGGTATGCCATGGCATATGTGGCAACCCACTAGGTACGCCACTGACAAAAGGATCAGAGACAAGGAAACATATATGCAGTTGAAAGAAGACCTCATCGAGCACCTTTGGAACCATTATCCGGACTTGTATTAGCTGTATATAAAATTTTATATATGAGACTCTTTGGAACCTTTGGAACTTTATATATGAGACTCATGTATCCTGTCATTTAGACTCATGTATGCTTGTTTCGGTTGGTCATCAAACATGTGTCCTGTCATTTAGTTCACTGTCATTTCATTTGCTTGTTGTGGTCGCCAAATCAGCAGCAGCTAGCAGGTGGCTACCAGGAAACCCACTAATTGCCGAGTGCCAAAAGTCCGATATAGCTGGCCTCCTCGTTAGCTGGAGATGTCGAGCTGGAAGACCAGATCGAGCTCGCCCCCACACGGTCTTCAAGCCCGATATAGCTGGCCTCCTCGTTAGCTGGAGATGTTGAGCCATCATAGTCAAAATATCGACGTATATATCTCGCAGTGAAATCCTATCATATCTTCGTGGCCCAATAGCATTCGTCGTGGAGCATGTTAATTAGCCGCTGCAAGGGTGTAAGCTAGGATTAGTTGGCACATGATTTAGTGAATCATCCAGCTGCATGAGGCGCGTGCCTACATTCTTATTGTTCTCTGCTAATCACAATTCACAAAGTCAAGTCTGGGAGCAAACGATTAATCATCCCGGCCGCCGGGTGAGGTCTTGGCGGTCTTATAAATTACAGGAAAAAACATACTAGGCAGTAATATAAATTAAGCAGTGGTTCAAGCTTAGTAGCACGCACTAGCTAGGACAGACAGTCGAAGCACCAACCAATTCAGCTTGCATTGCATTGAAGCTCTCATGGCTCAGCCAACGCAGCCAACGGAGGAGCCAATGCCGTCCAAAAAGCCGGAGGAGGAGCCGCAGTCGAAGTCGTGGGAGTACAGGCTGCGCAAGTACCTGCTGCTGCTGGCCACCGTGGTGGCAACGATGACATACTCCGCGGCGTTCAGCCCGCCGGGGGGGGGGGGGGGGCTGTGGCAGCAGACTGACGCCGCCGGCCACCTCGCCGGCGACCCCATCCTCCGGGACACCCACCGCCGGCGGTACCTGGTGTTCTTCTACTGCAACGCCACGGCGTTCGCGTCGTCGCTGGTGGTCATCATCCTCATCCTCCTCCTGTCCGCCCTGCACGGGGACAAAAACGACATGAGTTACACCCTCGGGCCCCTGCGCGTGGTCATGGTGCTGGACCTGCTCAGCCTCCTGAGCGCCTACGCCACCGGCACGTGCCGGGACCCGATCATCACCGTGTACAGCTCGCTGGCCGTCGTCGCCGTCTTCATCTACCTCGTGGTCCAGCTGTGGACGGCGGCAGTGGCGGAGGCAGAGGCAGCGGCGGAGGCGGCAGTGAAGGCGAAGGCGGCGGCTGCTGTGGCTCCGATGCCAGAGGTGGGGGTGGTAGTGGAGGCGGCGGCGGTGGCGCCAGAGGTGGAGGTGGTAGTGGCGGTGGCTGCGGCACCGGTGCTGGTGCCGGCTGTGGCACCAAAGGTGGAGTCGGTAGAGACGGTGGCGGCTGCACCGGCGCCAGCACCGCGAGATGAGGAGAAGAAGTACGAGCGACCACGCAAGGTCCTGATGCTGCTGGCGACGTTCGCGATCAGCGTGACGTACGTGTCCGGGCTGACCACGCCCGGCGGGTTCTGGGACGGCAGTCAGGCGGGGCGCCGCGCCGGCGACGCCATCCTGGAGGACTACAACCGCGGCCGCCTGGTGACCTTCTTCATCGGCAACACGACGGCGTTCGTGGCGTCCCTGGGCATCATCCAGCACCTCCTGGCCAGGAGGCTGCGCGGCAAGGACAGCAAAGTGTGGCCCGTGGAGCTCCGCGGGTGCATCGTCGTCGCGCTTGTCGGCCTCGTCGTGGCGTACGCCGCCGGCAGCTGCAGGGACGTCGAGACCACGGCCTACGTGGTCGTCCTCGTCGCCCTTGTGCCGGGATACATGGGGTTCCACGCGGCCTTCGCTGGAGATGTTGTCAAATCCAAGCTCTGGAAATGCCTCAGAATGCTGATCAGCACCTACTCCAAGCACAGCGAGCCTCAGCAGGAGGAAACTGCCGGCGAGGACAAGGAGGAAGCTGCCAAGAAGAAGCAATCTATGGACAAGGCTCGGTCCCTGGTTCTGCTGCTGGGCACCCTGGCAGCGAGCGTCACCTACCAGGCGGGGCTGCACCCACCAGGTGGCGTCTGGCAGGACGACGGCAACGGCCACCTCGCCGGCGACCCCATACTCCTGACCACCAGGGCCCGGCGGTACAAGGCCTTCAACTACTGCAACTCCACCGCCTTCGTGGCCTCCCTGGCCGCCGTCGTGCTGGTCCAGCGGCAGTTCGCGCTCCGGCACCACACGCTGGAGGTCGCCATGATCCTCGACCTCTTCTGCCTCATCGGCGCGTACGCCGCCGGGAGCTGCCAGAACGTTAGCAACGCCATCTTCGTCGTGGCGCTGGGCGCCGGCATCGTGATCTACGTGGTCATCCACGTGGCCTTCTTCACGCTCGAACACAAGGACGACACGAAAGTTGACCGTGTTCGCCAGCTGGATAAGAGGCGCAAGCGGCTGCTCATGTTCGCCATCCTGGCCGCGACCATCAGCTACCAGGCCGGGCTGACCCCGCCGGGCGGCTTCTGGCCCGCCGACGACGCGCGGCTCGGCCACCGCGCCGGCAAGCCGGTGCTGCTCTCCAACTACCCGCGCCGCTACAGCGCCTTCTTCTACAGCAACTCGCTGAGCTTCATGTCGGCCGTCGCGCACATCGTCCTCCTCGTCAACCCCAACCTGTACCGGCCGGCGATACGGAGCGGCGCGCTGTCGGTAAGCACGGCGGCGGGTATGCTGGGCCTCATGGCCGCCTACGCCGCCGGGAGCACGCAGCACCTGAGGACGTCCATCTACGTGTTCGTGCTGGCGTGCATAGTCTTCGTGTGTCTAGCTGTGCTGCTCGTCCTAGGGAAGAACAAGGCCACGCCCAGTGTCAAAGAAGAGAAGAAGGAGGAGGAGGAGGAGGAGGAGGAAAAGAAGAAGGAGAAGGAGGAGGAGGAGGAGGAGAAGGAGAAGGAGAAGCACGGCAAGTCCAAGTACCTGATGCTGCTGGGCATCCTGATGGCGAGCGTCACCTACGCGGCGGGGCTGGACCCGCCGGGTGGCGTGTGGCAGGCCGACGGCGACGGGCACACCGCGGGCGACCCGGTGCTGCGCACCAACCGGAGGCTCCGGTACATCTTCTTCTTCCTCTGCAACTCCACCTCCTTCGTGGCGTCCGTCGTCGCCGTCGTGCTGCTGCTGTCGGAGCGGCTGGTAAACCCGAAAAGCCAACACCCCATCCAGGTGTGCCACATGCTGCCCGCCTGTCCCGCATGCACCGAGAAGGAGGAAGAGAGGAAGAGGAAACAGAAGGGAGAGAGAGGCTGGTTCCTCACGGCGACCAACATCGCCATCGTGGTGAACCTCCTAGGCCTCCTGGGAGCGCAAGCCGCCGGCTCCGGCAGGGGCGGCTGGAGGACGTCGGGGTACGTCGTCGTGCTCGCCGCGCTGGGCTTCGTCGCCGTCCACGCGCTCATGTCGTGCTACGACACCGCCAGTAAACTGCTGACGACGCACAGCAGCAATCACGAGGGGCCAGTTGCAGGCGCCAACAGCAATGAGCAGCGCCCAGCTGTACTCCCTCCATCCCAAAATAAACGCGCATCTCACTTCTCAAGGAGCCAAACATTTTGAAGCTTTTTCAATTGTTTACACAAGTTGATTGTATTTGTTTTGTTGATTGAACCTTGGTCTTGTTATTCATCTCTACTCAGTCTTTTTTTAACGGACGACAAAAGCTTTGCCGAAATTTTATTAGGCGGAATAAAAAAAGAAAAAAAGAACAAAGGACAATTACAAGGCGGTAAGTGCATCTAGGCCCATAATAGATTTTGGTGAATTGAATAATAACATAATTAAAGGACTAACGCTTTAATTGAGATATCATGAGCAAGAATTTATTTGCATATCAATTTGTGTATCGACTCATGTATCAAGGAATCAAATAAAAGAGAGCCTATTAGACAAAATCAAGCGTGCTGTGATAAGAAATAAAGAAGAGACAAGTATTCATGCAATAACAACAAATGATTTCTATTCATAGCTTGGCATATTCAAAGCATATTGAGAAATAAGTTGTTGAAAAGATTATTGCAAGGCTTCATGGAGTAATACAAATAAGATGACATACACTTATGTGCTAAATATTGGTCTTATCTTTGAAAGCTTGCAATGCTTGTGCAGGTTCTGCGTTTGACCGGTCTGACCGGTCACCCCAACCGGTCTGACCGATTGGTTGTATTATTCACTGTTCTAAGTCTTAGACCGGTCTGACCGGTCTGCCTGACCGATCAGACCGGTCAGTGTGCTAACAGTTTGGTTTAAATATTTTAATTCGCTGAATTTATTGAAACACCTATTCGCTCTCTCTAGACGACATCCGAGGTTCTTTTAAAGGCCCAACCAACTCGATCACCACACTAAGCTATACAACTAAGCTATACAATAACAAAAGGGTAAAAAAGTCAGGGTGGCCCCGGAGAACAACAAACACACTGAAAAAACAAGCAAATAAACCGACTAGCTATCCGTCGTCGTGAAGGCGGAACCAAGATGTGCTGTAGCGAACTGAAGGATGCCATCTTTGATTAGGTAGGCTGCATCAATCACTTGTTTAAAATCGTTGTTGAAAGTTGGTCGGTTGCATTCTTTCCAAATATTCCACCAGAAGTAAATAAGAACTCCGTCCAAGGTTCGACAAAACTCCTTTTGGACTCTAGCTCTGCATTTCGTCCACCATCCATAAATTGTTGTTGCAGAGTCGATCGGAGGTAAGTGACTCAGGTTGAGCCAACTGGACAACTGGGTCCACACCACAAGGTGCAATTTTTGCATAAGTGTGTGGGAGTTTCCGGCGAGATGTTGCACAGCTTCCATCATGTGGCCAGCCTCGCTTGGTCAGGTTGTTTGCAGTAAGTATTTTTCGGTGAAGGAGTATCCATGCGAGAGAAAAAAAAACAGCATTTTGGCTCTGCCTTCGCCTTCCAAATTGGGCTGATGTTTTGCCTATTGATACGTCCTGTGAACTGGATGCGGTACGCACTCGATCTTTGCGGAATATTCTCCATTCATTGTCCATCTCCAAGTTATTTCATCATCAGCATCGATGTATCAAGTGGATCGCTTCCCAAAGTTCAGCATACTCTCGAACCTCTTGGCTACTCCTTCCGTTCCAAAATAAAGAATAAATATGTGCAATCCAGGTGTTGTTTTGGAGGGCCTTTAGGACTGAGATATTCTTCCGTATTGCCTTTTGCAAACAAACTGGGGGCTATGTTCTTTGGAGAGTTTCCGTTAATCCAACTGGAGTGCCAAAAACTTGCTTTGTCACCTTTTCCTACCTTTACAATTTTTGACGCATTAAATAGGTCAAGATCATTTTTGTCGCACGGGATGTCTAGGCCTGTCCATGGTCTATCAGCTTGTTTCCATCTGAACCAATACCATCTAAGATGAAGAGCTCTTGCAAAGCATTCAATCTCAAGAATTCCCAAAACTCCGAGATCTTTAGACCTTGTTAAGTCCCTGTCACATCAAAAGCAATTTTACTATTTTTGGAGTATCAAATAAAATTTGTTTATAATTTTTTTACAGCTAAGTGTTAATTCGCGAGACGAATCTAATGAGTCTAATTAATCTATAATTTGCTACATTGGTGCTACATTAACCATCCGGTAATCATAGATTAATATACATCATTAGATTTGTCTCACAGTTTAGCTCTAAGATTTTGCAGTTAGTTTTATAATTAATCTTTATTTAATACTTTTAAATACTAAAATTATTTTTAATGTGATATGAACTAAAATTTAACCTCTAAAATCAAACAACTCCTTAGGCGAGCACACCGTCGCCCAGTTGACCAAGCAATGCCCCCCGCATACTTTTTTTTTTTGGAAGTCATAATTCCATTGCCACAGATGCCGCACGGGGCGGGAATGACACGGTGCAAACACCGGGAAGTTGCGCGGCCGCTGGGGCCAAGTTTTTACAGTAGGTGATAGAGAAAGGGATTACATTCTAAACTTTGATCCGAGGGATCGAAACTGGCGACTAGAGGGTGGTGAACAGGAGTCGATCAAAATTTCTTTCGAAATCGATCCGTCGGCCTATATCCCGAAAATCACCACAAACCCTCAAGTCCTAAATGAAGTGTGGAGTAGCTATAGAAGAGTTAAACCAACACAATTCAGCCCTAGAAATGAACGAGAGAAAACACGGAAGCGATCGAGAAAAACTGCAGACCTCACAGTCAGGGACCGGTCAGACCGCTCGCTCTGGGCGGTCAGACCGGTCGGGCTGGATTTGAAATTCCAGACCTGTCAGACCGGTTGCTCCGACCGGTCAGACCGGTTTCTGCGACCGGTCAAACCGCTTCTGCCCAAAACAGAATTCCAACCCGCGAACCCGAGGTGATTTCAAGATTACTCGTTCAAATCATCACCAAATGGTCTCAAAATTTACAGGGAGGTTCCTGGGATAGAGACGAACCTCTCCACAAAAAGAATTAACCCAAAACGCAAAGGATCACTAGAATTTCGAGGGGGAAAGAGGCAAAAGAGGGTTTTCCAAAAACTCCAAAAACCTCAATCAGAGAGACTCGTGATTCTCGGGGGTTTAGCTCTAAGCTAGATTGTCGAGATGCAAATCACGGAGTTCCTAAACCCACCAAGAGAAAGCTTTAATCTCAAAAACCACCAAAAGAGAGGAAATCAATTCATGAACAAAAGATGAACGGGAACACAAGAGAGATGCTCAAAAAAGTCCTCGATTTCATTCAAATTCATCGTGATTTACAGAGGAATTCACCTATACAAGAGCTAGACCTCCACCCATTCATCCACCCTCTCAATTTTGTGGACCTAGCTATAATCTAGACCACTTTGCCATGGAGACCTCAGCCTAACCCTAGAACAGAGAGAGGAGTAAGGAAAAACAGAAAAGACTCGTGGCTTGGAGGCTCACCTGTCCAAGGGGCAGGTGAGAGGTATTTATACCATCTCGGGGCCGACCTGTCAGACCGGTCTCACAGACCGGTCAGACCGGTCCCTTCCCAAAAATGTCCTCCACCCTGACTCGAACACTAAAATGCACGTAGGGGCAAAACCGGAAAGGGTACAAGATCTCATCCGACGGCGGAGTTTCTTTCTTCGACTCGAAGCCTTCTCCGCGATGCCGCCACATCGATGCAGATCTGATCCGCGGTTTTGAGGGGTCCGCGAAACCCGGTGAGGTGGCCGGTTTTTAGAAAACCGCCAAAACTCCACGCGCGGGAAGATTCCCGTCTCCACGCCGTGGCCCTGGACGCCGTTCCCGCCTCGGCCTTCTGACGGCCCTAAACGCCGCCCGACGACCGTCACCTCCTCGCCCGCAGCGAGGCCCTAGACGCGGTCGACGCCCGTCACCTCCGCCAGTCCCGAGACCGACACCCGTGCCTCCACGACTTGGCGTCTTCAACTGCCGTCCGCCAGCTTGGTTTTGTGGCGCAAACCAAGAAACCCGCCATCCATCGGTGCTTGCGCCCTCGATCCAGGAGTGGACACTACAGGTGCCGCCCGGCCCGAGCTCCGGTCCCGGCTGCCCTTCACTGCCGTCCACCGCACGTTCCATCGGCCACAGCACCTCCACGGCAGCTCACCGTCGACACTCGACGCCCGTGTACCTGCAACCAAAGATCAAGCACACGATCACACCGCACGGTTGATAATTCACTCATCACAGCCAGAAGTGAGTACTGTTCATTCCTCGTGATCTCCACTCGTCAATGATCCAGCGTTTGGCAGCAGGCTGGATGTGTCTCCATAGGGTGCAATCAGCTCTGCAGGAGGCGAGGAGGGACCGGAGGTCGGGGGGGAGCTTGCCTGAAGACGACTTCATGCCGATGTTTCCAAATCTGCCAGCAGCATAGAAGGACCATGGTGTTCACTTCGTCGGCGGGGGAAGGTGCTCAGCGCTAAGATGCGCCACAGCTCTCTGACCGGGGGGACAGCATCAGGACAGCGGAGTAAGATTAAGAAAAAATTTGAGGGGGAGGGGGCGATTCTTTTGTTAACATATCAAGTGCAGACCAACTACTCCGTGCAAACTTCAATCTGAACCATCGGATCAACATTCAAGGCGTATAGGGAAATTGAGTAATTTTACAATTAACCGCCCATCATTGGATTAGATAATCACACTTTTACCGATCTCCTCTCCACTCATCGTGCGGCGCTGCCTCGCCGGCCTCCGGTAAACTCCCGAGCATTGCGTGCACGAGCCGGTGTCTTTCGATCCGCCGGGAAATCGCTATTGCTTCCGGGAAAATTGGATGCGCCTTGTTCGATCTTCTGTTTGCAAACCCTCCTGAACACATGGCAGCTCGCTTCCGCTTTGCGTCCATGGCCGATCGGTCGGATTGGAGATGCATCGGAAAAGCCTTTGTTTCAGTCGACAGAGCAAATCGAGTAGAATTAAGAAAACAACTCCCAAGTTCCCCGTTGCAATTTGCAAACTTGGTCCGGACAAGCATGGCGTGGAAATCACTCCTGAAAAGCTACAGATATTGCGAGGCTACAAGCTGCAATTTCAACTGTGTATTTTTCCATCATCTGATACAGCTTCTCAAGGGCGTTGGCAAAAGAAGCTGAAACTTGCAATATGTGGCTGTTGTCGGACACGTGAAGTATGCAAGTGTGCGGAAGAATGTCAAACAAGGCTCTGCTTCATCTTGTATTCTGATGGCTCTTGCTCCTTGCCAGGGTTAGGTCAACTGTGGGATAGCGACCAGCCCGAAGCTTTGGCAGAATCTCCAAAAGTATTATCTGGGTAAGGTCAGAATTTTTTTGGATGCCTCATGCTGGGGCTATCCGAAAGCTATCTTACCAAAATCTTCTGTAGTTACTTTATTTCTAGATACTGTCTAACTGCTACCATTCATAAGCTTTTGTATCACCACCTATATATACGTAAAAAAATCTGAACTAGTTGTTTTTGGGTGTAAAATTTTTTCGCGTGTAAAAACATAACATACAAATAATCATCCTGCAGTCTCCGTACCACTTCATATATTTCTTATTGTTAACGTGCATTCATGTTTCACAGGCAGTTATGAAGGAGCATTGAGGAATTCAGCATCACATTTCAGATATCTAAAACTCGATATCCATGTTCAGTAATTATTCTCGACAAGATATGCCAGTGTTCCTTGGTGCTGTCCAAAGTCCAAGCTCCTAATAAAGTAAACGACTCCAGGTAGTGCAACTAGGGAAAAGATGTGGAAGAATCTGAACACATCTGCAATTTCACAAGATGACTCACGCGATGTGGAGAATCTATTTATGTCATTTATGGCCTATATAAACCCAGGAATTTCCATGGTTTCCTTCAGACAAGAACCGTGAAGAGGAAGAAGTGGTCTTCAAGGAGTTTTCTCTCCTTCTCCCTCAAAGGCCTCCAAGCGGAGGACTTTGAGGCAGAAGAAGAGCATACCTCTTTGTATCATTAACCATTTTATGAGACATTTGATCTCTGAAGAAAGACAAAGTGTGTGAGGTTTGGTTTGTTTTGTAAACTTCTGATTGCTACAAGCTCATTAGCAGGCCCCACCTTGTCGCTCGGGTGAGCTCTTGATGTCTTGCTAGGTGCTTGCTCGTCGACCGGTCTAGCAACCCCACTGAATCTTTTTGGAGAGAAATGGTGATTGTCTGTTCAATTGTTCTACCTGAATTTCGTTGATAAGAATCTTCTGTCAGGCTGCATACTGTGACATGTAGGGCTTCAATAACACAGTTGATACTGATTTTGCATTGGATATATGGTATTTGCATTTTGAAGAGTGGATACTCATTCTGCAACCTTTTCCCCCCTGAGGAAGAAGTGTTCACATGCCACTGAAAAATGTTAGATGGGGTGAACAGACACTAGGTATTTTGGGATCTCTTCCACCTCTGCTCGACTGCGCCGCGCCGCCGCCGCCGCCTGGCGGACCGCGCCTCCCGTTCCGGCCGTTCGCGTTCGATTCCCCATCCCATCTGGCCCTCTCGGACACTAGAATCCCAGTCCACGGACGAGGGCAGCCGGAGGCACCGCCGCGGGCCTGTCGCTTTCTGCCCCTCCCCGCCGAGCTGCACCGGGAGGCGCGGAGCCGCCAAACCGCCGCGGGCTGCTGCGCCTGCACGTCCACCGCCAAACCACCAGACTTACCCCAGACGTCAGCCACTGCCTCTAGCGCAAACAACTGTGAACGTGACGCGTACCAGGAGGCAGGAACTCTCGGGCTGCCGCCTCACGACCCACGGCGCACGGTGGCCACGGCCCACGACGCCGCCTCCCTGTCCGCACCGCACTGGCTGGAGCTAGCCAGCCGCGACAGCGAGATCGTCCTGGCCCCTGGGCTGGGCGCCCGCGTGTGTGTGGCGCGTGGCGGCGCTCCCGCTCCCACTCCCACCGGCGCCGGCTTGAGGCCTGGCTGACCCGCGCCCAACCGCGTCATTAGACGCCTCTGGAGGAAGGGAAGGGGAGCGAGCCGCGTCCGGAACGCGGCCAGCCACGGCGCGGCGGTTAGGATGGTCGTTGTTTGAAACCCCCGACGACCCCCTGTATCCATTGTGGCCGTTCGATCCGAACTCCACGGCTTTGATCGACCGTGACCTGCGCTCCGGGCACCTTCGTCCTCGTCTCGGAGGGCCGCGCATGGCGGAGGTCCGAAGAAGGAAAGCAAGGTCGGTAGGCGGAAGGGTGCAGGGGCGTGATGCGGCGTCGCCAAGGAGCTTGGGTTCCGCACCACACAACTATAAACGACATCAATTTTCCCTGCCCGGGCCGCCAGTGCCGCCGGGAAACATTCATCCGCTGCGGCCTCACGACCCATCACGCCGCCTCCCTGTCGGCACCGCACGGCAACGCGCGCGTGGCGCGTCCGTCCGTTCTGGAACTGGAGGCTCGGGAGCTACGGTACCGCGACGTTACCGTGGCGCTCGCTCGCCTACCGCGACGGCGAGATCGCCCTGCCCCCTGGGCGGCCGCCGCGCAAGTGGCAGCGATCCCACTCCCACCGGTCACCGGGGGAGCGGCGCCGGCGCCGGCGCGAATGGCCTGGCTGACCCGGCCGGAAGGAAGGGGAGGGGAGCTCAGGGAGCCGCTTCCGAAACGTGGTGGCGCTCCGGCCAGCCAGGGATGGTCTGTGTTTCCAGGATCAGAGGTGGACGGTATTTCAAATACCGTCCGCCCCCTGTGTCCTTTGTGACCGTTCGATCTGACCTTCACGGCTCAGATTGGGCGTGACTTCCTCTCCGAGCACTTTCGTCCTCGTCAGTCGTCACGGAGGGCAGCGCGGGAGCTGATCGACGAGCTGTGGATGCCGCCATGGCGGAGGCCCCAAGAACGAAAGCAAGGTCGGTGGACGGAAGGGTGCAGGGGCGTGATGCGGCGCCGTGAAGGAGCTTGGGCTCGGCATCCCGACCCGCCTTTGTCGCCGCAGAGGAAAGGGAACCTCGTGGCTGCTTCCTTCTAGAGCGGGTTGCTCTGCTCTGGTCTAGAACTAGAAGCTCTTGGGGTTAAGCAGTCGAGCGATCGCGGCTTCAGATTGAAGAGAATCTCCGGTTAATAATCGTATTCCGCATCCAATTCATCTCCTCCTCCGATTGCAAACATGGAGCCCTGATTGAACAGGACAGGAACACGACTCCGACTCCATGCCCAATCCATACGGATCCTGAACCCCTAGATCCTTATATTCAGTCAGTCCGGAGGCGATCTCGACCTGCAACAATCTCAAATCCCAACAATACAATGGCCAAGAAAAAGACCCGATCGCGGCGGCAACAGCGGCTGACGGGGGTGGAAGCCAACGCCATGCCGATCAGCGGCGACCACGCTGGGTGGGAGCAAACACAAAAGGGCAGCGAGGTCCCAGCTGAAGGCACCGTCTCCCTCCCTCTCCACCTCATCGACGACATCCTCTGGCACCTGAGCGCGCTCGAGTGCGCGCGCCTCGCCGCCGTCTGCAAGTCGTGGGCCTGCATCGCCTCCCGCCGCCTCGCGGACCCGGCGCCGCACCTGTTCGCGTTCCGGTCGACGGCCACGCACCGCCGCGGCGAGGTCATCGCCGTGCCGCTGGGCGGGGGGTCGGACCCCTCCCTCCACGCCGGCGCGCGCGCGACGCCAGCCCACAGGGCGCTGCGGAAGGTGACCCACAACACGGAGTGCGCGGGCGCCACGGCGAGCGGCCGCCTCGTCCTCTTCAGCTCGAGGCGCACCTTCCTCTTCAACCCGGTGACGGGCACCTCCCGGTGGATCAGCAAGGTCCCGGGGGTGTCGTACGCCTCCTACGCCGTCCACCCCATGCCGGTGGTTCCCCTCGGCGGCGACTCCTTCTTCCACGCCGGCCGTAACCATGTCGGGATCTGGCGGCCGGAGGACGACGGGTGGACGGTGCAGCACGTAGGCCCTCATGCCGGGTCCCGGGCCCTGCGCATGGCGGTGCTCTGCGCCGGCAGCTTGTACGCCATGGACGCCGACGGCTATGTGCTCAAGGTCGAATTGCCTAGCCTCCACACGGCGGGGGTCGCCGTGCGGAGCCTGCGGTACAAGTACCGCGAGGCCCTGGCCGGCGCCGCCATCGACAAGGGCTACCTGGTCGAGGCCGGCGGCGAGGTTCTCTTCGTCTGGCCTCTATACACGTACACCACCACCAGAGTCAGAGGCAAGCGGCGTGACTTGGACTCCGAACTGTCCTCCTCCTCCGACGACGAAGACGGTGACAGGGAAGACGACGACAACTACTTCTTCGACGACGTGACGGCGACGCTGAACGGCTTTGACGTGTACAGGCTGGACATGGAGGAGATGCAGTGGGTGGAGGAAGATGGGCTGGCCGGAGACGTGGCCCTGTTCGTGAGCCGGCAGTCGTCGTTCTCGGTGCCGGCGTCGGAGAAGGGGTGCGTGAGCAACTGCGTCTACTTCGTGTGCGACGAGGGGGCCGGCAGCACCTGGGGCGCCTTCTCGTTGGGGGAGAGGAGGATGCTGTTCGAGAACGCCATTGGCGCTGCAGGCTACAGGGAGAGGCTGTGGTTCTACCCCGGTTCGAAAGAACCAGGCCTGGAGGATATGGCTGTACTCGTCGACGGTGAGGTCGACTTGGAAGACGCCGTGGATTGTGCGCCAGACATCACCGGCGGTGTGGTCCGGGTCCATGATCATCTTGAAGAGAGGCGTGGAGATGGCGGCCCAGTCAGGTTCAGTGCACTGGTCGCGCAGGCCGAACTTGCCGAAGACGACGGTGGCGAAGAGCCAGCGCCACTGGAAAAAGTTGGAGTCGCCGAGATCCAGAACCAGAGGTACATGCGCCCTGATGTTTACCATCAGGGCGGGGAGGACGGACGGAGCAGAGGTGTGATCGCCGGCGGAGCCATCACGATGATTGCGGGAACCATAGGCGTTTGGATCATCCTGATTCGCGCGGCGCTGGACTTCGCGGAGCTGATCCGGCGAGCTTGGAGGAGAGGAATGCGGAGAGAGGTTGGCATCCATGACAGCGGAAGCGACCGGAGAGGATCGAGAAGCGAATGGGATTGGTGAAGATTTCCTCGAAGCCGTATGATACCATGAATGAGACTGAATGCCAACTCAACAACAACTGCATGTATTGATTCTCAAGTATATACAGTGCATGTTCAGCGCTTGCACTAATAACAGAACGCTAACAATGCATGTTCAGGTATTTTGGGATCTCTTAGTACATGAGATATTTCTGGTGTAAAAAAATCATATTCATACATAACTGGTAATTGTTGTTAAGTCAAGAAAACCCAGTACTAACTGCAGAAAACAGGACAAGTTCTTGACAAAAACATATATATATTTTTTTTGGCTAAACTGACAAAAGTTTGTTGATTTCCCTCTCAAGAGTCAATAGATTCTGTGTTTTGTGTTCCTTCCCAAATTTATCCCTGTAATGCCTAGATGGGCCGCCTTGTGAATCAGGAGCAACTTAATAAGTACAAGGAGAGGGCCCGATAGCCCAAAGCCCTCAACGTTCCAGGCTTCCAGCCAAGCCCCTCTCACATCCATTCTCTCTTCCACCTCTGCTCGACTGCGCCGCCGCCGCCTGGCTGACCGCGCTTCCCGTTCCGGCCGTTCGCGTTCGATTCTCCATCTGGCCCTCTCGGACACTAGAATCCCAGTCCACGGACGAGGGCAGCCGGCGGCACCGCCGCGGGCCTGTCGCTTTCTGCACCTCGCCTCCGAGCTGCACTGCTGCAGCCGCCGTGTGCCGGCGCACCGGGAGGCGCGGAGCCGCCAAAACGCCGCGGGCTGCTGCGCCTGCACGCCTACGACGACGTGTCCGCGGGCGAGGAGGAGCCGACAGCCCCGCAGCCGAGCCAACAGCGGAGAAGGTAGTATAATCCTTTGCCTATTTTGGCCCCGTTGGTTGCTGCAAATTCGCAACCGATAGTTCGTGCGGCGTCAGCTGGATTTAAAATTGGTCTTGGCGTATGTAACGGACATCCGGAGTCAGCTGGATTTAAAATTAGGGCACGTTTGGTAGGGCTTCGGCTCTTCCAAAAACAGCTCCGGCTCCGGCTCTTTGGAGCGGCCTTTCTGGTGGAGTTGGAGCCGTTTAAGAAAATGTTTGGCAAAACAGCTTCACTTGTTAGATTGATGTGTAAGCCGCGTGAAGCCACGATTTCATGGCTTCACCTTGCTTGTGTAAGCCGCCGACGGCTTCAGAACCAGCTTCACACGTGAAGCCGGTCCTGAAACAAACGTTTGAGAGGGCTTCACCTGAAGCTGCTCGTGAAGCCGCCGGTGAAGCCCTCCCAAACGGGGCCTTAGTCTTGGCGACCATGCCAGCTCACTGAACGCCACACCATCACACTTGCAAACTACTGTTCTTGATTATTGATAAGATCTAAAAATTGCAGAATCTTGCTTGTGCATTGAACTTGAGAGCTCAGTCCTCATACATAGATACATAGCCAACAGTCTGATACTCAGCAAGATATGATCTATTGATCTCTCACGTCAGGTTACTTTGGAATGTAGGTTTCAGTGTTGGACAACAGTTTTCCGAATCCTCCAGTCGCTTGCCTGCAGTGAGAGATCCACTTTGCCCCATTTCGTACTTGTCGACTCCGTTGTCTTTAATGAGCACAGCTTCCCGAATATTTGTTGGGAAATCAAAACCCTTCTACATTGCAGAAAGCTCTTTCCCTGAGAACAAATGTATCCTACGCCTCTCCCATTGCCATATTCCCCTCCTACTCTGTCGTGCAATTGTTTCGGGTCTTTTCCTCAAGCCACCCCTTGTCCATTCCATCCTCCGATCTCTCTCCTTGGGGCCTGTCCCATCTCTATCCCTCTCCTTCCTCTCCCTGCTCCGCCACTCTGGATATATGACCCTCGATAACTATTCCCTCAACATTGCGCTCTCTGCTACTGCCCGCCTCCCATCTGTTTCTGTTGGTGGCCAGCTTCATTCCCTTTCTGTCAAACTTGGCTTGGTTTCTGATACATTCGTCCTTAATTCCCTTATCAACATGTACTCATCATGTGGTTATCCAGCTACTGCAAGGCTGGTTCTTGATTCTGCTCCCCAAGGAGCTTGTGATGTGGTTTCTTGGAACACAATAATTGCTGGATACCTACGAGGCGGGATGCCTAATAAAGCATTGCAGGCTTTTGGTGAAATGGCCAAGGAGCATGTTAGGCTTGATGATGTCACATTACTGAATGCGCTCGTTGCATCTGCCAGGACAGGCACAGTAAAGGTCGGGAGGCTGTGCCATGCTTTAGTTGTGGTGAATGGGATTGGAATTAACTGTCATATGGGATCCTCTCTGATTAGTATGTATGCTAAGTGTGGACTGGTTGAAACTGCCCGCAAGGTGTTTGATGGAATGCAGGAGAGAAATGTCGTTTGCTGGACATCAGTGATTTCTGGCTACACACAGTTGGGTAAGTTTAAAGAGGCCATTCAGCTTTTCAGGGACATGCAAATTTCTGGAATGAAGCCTGATGATGCGACAGTTGCTACTGTTGTGTCGTCATGTGCCCAAATGGGAGCACTTGACTTGGGATGTTATGTTCATGCTTATTGTGACATTCATGGTTTAGGAAAGGGACTTTCTGTGAAGAATGCACTTATTGATATGTACTCAAAGTGTGGGGATATCAAAAAGGCTTATGAGATATTCAATGGATTGACCAAGCGCGATGTGTTTTCTTGGACAGCAATGATAATGGGCTTTGCTGTTAATGGCCTCTGTGGCGAAGCACTAGATTTGTTTGCTCAGATGGAAGGAGAGGGTAAGGTTATACCAAATGAGGTCACTTTCTTGGGTGTCCTTACTTCTTGTAGCCATGGAGGGTTACTGGAACAAGGGTACCATCACTTTCAGCGTATGTCCACGGTCTACAATCTTGCACCAAGGATCGAACACTATGGATGCATGGTTGATCTATTGGGCCGTGCAAAACTATTGGCAGAGGCATCACAGTTTATTAAAGAGATGCCTATTGCTCCAGATGTGGTAGTATGGCGATCGTTGTTGTTTGCCTGCAGAGCTTGTGGAGAGGTTGGACTTGCAGAATATGTAGCGGAAAAGATCCTAGAATTGGAGCCAAAAAAGTGTGCAGGACATGTTTTACTTTCTAATGTCTATGCTACCACATCAAGGTGGGTTGATGTGAATAAGTTGCGGACACCTATGGACTGTAGCAGGATGAGTAAGCAGCCGGGTTGCTCTTTCATTGAAGTGGACGGATGTGTGCATGAGTTCTTTGCAGGAGATGAATCACACTTTGAAACTGAAGCTATATACAATATTCTTTTAGGGATCAACGAGCTATTAGTAGCAGAGTCCTTGCTCGTATGAAAGTTGAGATACTTTTGTGGCAACTAGATAGACAGATTTCAAATGTACCATGCTATTATTTTATATGATGTATTGGAAAAAGGCTTATACTTTTTTTTATTTCTCTGGGAGTTAGGAAATTCATTTTTCATGTTTTAACTTCACAACTAGAATTCTTGATGGTTAGCGTTCGGGTCCCTGGCAATATCTGAGAATTTGGGGTGTGTTCCTAGCATTAGGATTAATTCCCCAAGCATCCGAAAAAGGAAAAAAATACTGTTAGCCTAGGTCCAAAAAAAAAAACTAGCATGTAATTGAATGTGTAGTATGCACTATGACTCTATTTCTTTTCTCTGCAACATCTGAAAGTATCAACTATTTTGTATGCAGAGCTCCCATTCACACTTTTTGTTTCTGTTTAAAGTTTATTGTGACAAACTTAAATTGCCTTATTGTGTTTCATTGAGTGAGTACTAGAGCTTAATACTTCTATAAAGGTGCCATGGGATTTATTTAGTAAGCTATTCTTGGTAGTTATTCCTCGCTTGTAGTCTTATATCTGATTTATGAATCCTTGGAACATGGTGAATGGTTTCATTCACCCATCATTATATGAGCTGGCTTGATTAGAAAATTATATACAGGTCATGTCGCTCATGAAACTAGATATTGCAGGAATTACTCCAGGATCACAATCACTAAAATTAAACTTCAAATCTGAACTTTCTGCTAACCGATAATTAGAAGTTTTGGGGACATATTTTGTTAGCATTAATGAGAGAAACACCAGTATGATTTTTCCTGTCCTCCAGTTTCCGAATATTTCCTTTCAGAACCATTTTCTGTGTATGCTTTTCCAGTTTGCTATAACATTTTGTGTCGGCCAAAAAATTCCTGTAGTGGTATTGATAAGAATTGTGGCTCTTATAGCATGATGGCCTCAAGTGTTCACTGTTATGCTGCTGTCATCTAGCTGTACATTGCGTTGGTTTCCTGTTCCTTTTCTCATGCTCGTTTAATTGGCCATATTTGATTTAGAACTAAATTTTTGTTTCTCAGCACAACCATCTGGGGCTTGGAACTTTATCATGTGTCCGCTGGCTTGTAGGGCTGTGCCAATCACTGGAATATAAACAAGCAGGAGTCTCTGATTAACAGAAGTTTTTGACTTGTTCTGAAATTGAAGAATTCGCCTGAACGGAGTTATGGATCGGAAGAATCGAACTCCTCAAGGTTGCTTATGATTAGTTTTCTAGTCTGTTTCTCTGGAAGCAGGGGTTGCGGTTTAATAGTTACTTGAATTCACTTAAATAGGCCAAATAGCACAAGTGGTCGTGGAATTTCTTGAGGTAGCTGTCAGCTGCATTGTCTTCCTCAAAGGCTTCTATCCTCCTCGTAAGAAGTCCTCTTGCTTTTGCATTTAAGTTGGTCCAGTAATTCTGCGCTTGCAATGGTTTTGTTAGATTAAACAAATGTATCTTTAGGTGCCTTTGAGAGGAGAAGGTACATGAATGTAGTGGTCCAGAAAGCAGTGCATCCGGAACTTGCTAGCTATATTCACTCCACGACTACTGGCCTTCTCCCTTTCATACAGAAGGTTTGTTTTCTAGCCCCTTCTTTTAACTGACTGTTCCTCCTGCTGCAGTTAAGTGCACCAATAGACCTTGCAGCGGGAGTTTATTTGGTAGGTGTTCTCAAAGTAGATAGCTGATAGCTCACACTTTGTTTTGAAGTAAAATGAATTCTCTTTAGGATGACTTGTTTTGTCACCTTTTTTGACTGATTGTTCGACGCTAAGCTTGATTGAAGCTTTCAGTGTTGATAATCCTTGATGTTCTGATAAGTACTCCCTCCTTCCCCGTTTATAAGGCATACACGTATATCAAGATTCAAACCTTCTCATTTTTGACCAATAATTTGACTATTAAATTTTTGTTTTTATAATGCAAATTTCATATGATTGGATTCATAATCAAATATAGTTTACAATGATTATAAGCTTATAATCAAAAGTGATATAATATATGATAAATAAATGGTCAAAGTGTTGTTTAGAAGACCGTGTCATGTTCCACCATGCCTTATAAACGGGGAAGGAGGGAGTACCAAACTGTAGAAATGTTCCAGGTGGGCTCTACTTCTACATTTATAGCTAGAAATAACCTTAATTTCTTTATTTAACAATCCAGGGATTGGTTGAGAGGGTTGTAGTCATCTTCTATGACAAGGAGCATGTACCAATCGAGAAGTTTGTCTTCAAGCTTGCAGTAAACCAATCGTATGGTTCCAAGATAGAGGAGGCAGACCTGGAATTTGCGCTGCGATCTTTCTTGATCAAACTGACCGTTGCTGAACCCGTCACCAAGTCTCTTCCATCAGGTTCCCTATTTCATCTCGTTATTTTAGGCTTCCTTTTTATAGAAGAGATAGGAAGGGCTTGCTGTGAGAGCCGTTAAAGGAGTAACAAGCTTGCATTGTGAATCCTGATAGATGGCAGCTGGGAGGTCACTGCCTACTTCCGATCCCTCCCAGGCGATGGCGACGGAGAAGCTCAGCTGTGGATCCCCACGGACACCAAGCTGTGGATGCAGCCTGCCCAGATCACCCCCATCAAGTCGGTGAGCTGTGACCCTCTGAAGATGCAGCTTTACCTGGAACACCCGAGCCCCACAGAACCAAAGAACCTTGCCGGCTAGCAGGAACCTGTGCCTGCTCTGTGTGCATTCTCTGTTGAGATCACCACCAGGCTAGAGAAAAATGGACAAAATTCCTGGCTGTTGCTGCAGTCATGAGATGGGGTGGGTGGTTATAGCCTTATAGGGGTTCAATTCCTGGTCGTCCTGGGCTGATCCAAGGGCATATGACTATATGAGAGACTTCCCCATGTCACGGACTGCCCATAACAGTAGATGCAACCCCATCTGTACATCTCCCAGTAGATTCAGACATCGTTGGAGAGAAAATTGGAGCTGCGAAGGGTGATCAAAATGCCGTGGAAGATGCTTGATGGTGCTCTGCTGCGAAGGTGCTGACGTGCATTCTTCCCCTGTCCTGAATCCGAGGCAGGCAGCAGCGAGCGAAGATGAAAGGACGAGCTCACGGCACGGGCGTGTGTCGTTTCAGACCTCGTCAGAGAAAGCCAGAGCGGAATCCGAGGCTGGTGAGTGTCACTGTCACTCGTCACACAGAAGACGAGAAGAATTTGTGTACACTCTGTTCGCTGTGTTGGTGCTGGAGTGGTGTGAGAGAAAAATATTATTGGCTGGTTGGTGGTTGGAGGCTAGTGCTGGAACTGTGTGAGAGGAAAATACTGTTGGCTGGCTGGAGGAACCAAACAATGAACACAGTGGTAGCCAGGAGCAGTCTGCTGATGTGGCCGTTGCTACTGGAAGATGTGGCCGTTGCTACTGGAAATAGCAGGTCCTACCCTACCGTTAGCCTCTGATGACGAGGTAAAAAAAAGTCTGTTGCCGTCCAGATATGCAGATGCAGTTACGCATATTTTATTTTATTTGTTCTCTTTTCTGCCAATTCCACGCAACTTTTTTTTTGTTATAATCGTGTCATACTCATACTAAACCTTAAAAAATTATATCGTAAACGCTACAAATCTTTTTTTTTTGCACGAGTCGTGTCGCTGTCATTACGAGGCTAGGCTAGCAGCCAAGAGCAAGGACTCGTGCGCTGCAAGCCTCTGCTGCAGTGCTGCCTCTCCGCTGGCCTTCGGCGCCATATCCTCCGTTGTTTTTTCTCGGACGCTTCTGCCCCTACCCGCCGCAGCCGCAGCCGCGCGGCGCACGTGGTCGCCGTCCCGCATCCCGACACGCCCGCCCACCTCCACAGCCACAGTCCCCAGACCTGTCATGTGGGCCACCCGGGCGGCCGGGCCTATGACTGACCCACAGGCTCCGTCCCCGTCCCCACCCTTTCCCACCAAAATCTCCCGCCACCCCCACCCCTCTCCCGCCAAAACCAACCGACCCCGCCACGCGGCGGCGCGCGCGCGGGGCCTGACCCACCGCGCAGCGAGACGGGCGCTCCGTTTTGCCGCGCAAGACCCCCTCGCCGATATAAAAAAGTCCGCGCGCGCAGACCGCACAGAGCCGAAATTTTTTTGGCGCGCATCCCAACAGACGACGCCGCCGCCGCCGCCGCCGTTCCCCGCCCCGCGTCCTTGTCCACCGCAGCCGTCGCCCGCCGCGTCCCTCCCCTCCCGCTTTCGGGAGAGTCTCGTCGCGGCAAGGGTTTCCGTGTGGTGCTTCGGGTGGAGGTGGGGGTCATGGAGGGAGCAGCGAAGCCGTCGACGAGCTCGGGGTCGGGGGTCACGGACGGGGCCTCGGGCGGCGCCGGCGCCGCCGCGGGCGCCTCCATGGAGGAGGGGTTCACCGATCTGTGCAAGGTACGGATGCTCACTCACCTGCTGCGGCGTTTGCTCCTCTCCGTTGGGCTCGGGCTTTTTACCGCTACTTGGGTGTCGAAATTCATTTGTATTTTTTTTTTCTGCCCAAGGCGTGCTCCCCCCACCCTGCTGATCTGTTCTACCCGCTTGGTGTGGGCTCCCTCAGTGAAGAAACTATGCAATGCAAGGTCGAAGATTTGAGCGGATTTTGTAGTTTGGAGTGGATTTGTGCTGGATCTGGTGCTCTCCCTTTGGTTTGCATCTACCACTTTTTTGGGGGAAAATGTGTGAACTTTGCTGGCTGTGCTCCCGTCTTTGAGGTTCTGTGCTCTAGTCCCATTGATTTAGGCTATCTCAAGCATTTTTGCAACCCTTGAATACTTCCAATTTTGATTTTTAAGACAAAGGAGCCCTTCCAACCCTTTGATTCGGTTTTCATGTCATGCGTACAAATAAATATATGCTACTTTTTCCTACAGTATTTGATAGCTAGCCTTCTGTGATTGGACAGGGGCAACTTTTTATAGGGCTGGTACTTTCAAAAACGGATAAATGAACGTTCTTTTCGTTTCTCCACGCTTCCGAGATTGGGCCTTACTGTCCTTTGTATTCTTATTGTTACTGTCAGCTAATTGTTCAATTTTACCACTACTATATCTCTTGTGAACTATTCTCTTATAATTAATTTTGAACTTCTATTTTGTTTGCTGGCGAGCAGAGCAAACTGGGACTGGATGAGAGCACGACGAGGCAGGCAATGCAACTCTTCAAGGAGACCAAGAACATCCTCAAGTCCAGCATGTCTTCCTTGGGCGGTGGATCGGTAAGATTGCAATTTTTCATCTCTGGTTTAGTTAGTGTTTCTCCCATCCAATTTCAGGACCATGTTGTATAGCTAAAAGTCTAAAACCTGTGTTTATGTTACCTATTGGGTTCATATATAGCCCGAGGAGATCGAGAGGTTCTGGTATGCCTGTGTCCTTTACTGTGTATCAAGGCTCAGCAAAGCAGGGAGGTCGAAGGAAGATGGTGGTGTCTCACTCTGCCAGATCTTGAGGGCATCTAAGCTGAAGTATGAATCCTGCTGATTTTATTTGGCTGAAGAGAAATCACATCTCGCTTGGGCTAATCTCTATATTCCTTCTGTTGGTTCATTGTAGCATTGTGGATTTTTTCAAGGAGATGCCACAGTTCTGCATAAAGGTTGCGCACATTCTGACTGGCCTGTATGGTTCAGATTGGGAGAAGAAGCTTGAGGTACATATAAGTGTTCTCCCCTGTTTTAGAACACACTTCAGAAGGCTTCTATCTTATTACTGACATGCATTTCCTCGCTTGTGCTCAGTTGAAGGAACTGCAAGCGAACATTGTCCATTTAAGCTTGCTAAGCAGGTAAAATTATACTTTCTATTGCTTTTTGTTTCACCTGTGGCTACTCATAGGGTAAAGTGTCTAGCTTTTGCTCTAGAATGTTGATTCACCAGTAGTGTTTTTTTATTTGAAAACTCGATTTGCTAGTAGTGTTTCTCTCCCCTTGGGTGAGTTTTTTTTTTCACCAGTGTTATCGAACTGAATCCAAACCACATTGGAGCGTTTGGTAAATGTAATATCATGTTTTAGTTGATTATAGCTATATTTTATATAATAATCTGAGTAGGCATATACATAAAGGACTATACTCCTAACAGCCTGTACTGTTTGGATATATTCTAGAATTCTTATGTTCCTGCAAAGGATGATACCACAAATGTTGGGATAGCCAAGCTTGTAGTACTTTTTTTCGTGGTGCCAAAACCTCCTGTTTTATCCAACTATTCTAGAATTGCATCCTAGAAAGCTTGAAGCTGCAGGCTAAAATTTCCATTATTCTGCTTAAATAGTTTAAAACCATCGATTTGCTTTGCATATATGTATGATTATGGACTGTCATACCATTCAACTAGGCCAATAGTAGTATGAGCAAATTATGCAACAAAGTTTAATAGGTTTCCGAGCTTCATCTATAATCTGATTTGAAGACTGTTGGTAATACTATCAGTTGTACCTTAACTTTATATGCTGGAGTTTACTTTTCTATTTCCTTCCATAGTTTCCTCTCTACACAGAGCAATTATGAACTTTTTTTTGGCAAATGACTGATGTTTGTTTGGTTCAGGTACTACAAGCGTGCATACCAGGAGCTATTCTTGTCAAATGATGCCAAGTATTCAGAAAATTCTTCAGAATCAAGCAACCAAGAGGCTTCAGATTATTATCGCTTTGGATGGTTGCTTTTTTTAGTCTTAAGAATCCAATCATTCAGCAGATTCAAGGATCTTGTGACATCAACGAACGAACTGGTTTCTGTGTTGGTAAGGACATGTGCTATGATCAAATTTACAAGTATTTTCTCTTCTCATGCAGCACGGCAATCGATGTATGGTGTATTATTGTTAGTCAACTTGAATGTAACAAATACTTCTTATTTTGCATGCCTGCAGGCTGTACTTATCATTCACGTTCCTGTGCGGCTAAGGAGCTTCAATGTAAAAGATTCACCCTACTTTGGTAATGGCAACCAACTCTTTATTTGACAGATACTGTTTGCTAATCATGGTCTGCTAGTTATAGCAGTTATGGCTTAAAACTGAAACGTTCTGTTGGTTTGAATCAGGTAAGAAGTCAGATCAGGGAGTCAATCTTATTGCTTCTCTGTGTGAAAAATATCATACTTCAGAAGATGAATTGAGCAAAGCACTTGAGAAGACAAACACTCTCATAATGGATATTCTGAAAAATAAGCCATGCTCTGCTTCAGAATGTCAACAGGACAGTTTGTCTTTTATTGATCCAGGTATAGATCTAATTGTTTGGTATTCACTGTCTTTTCACGAGTTTATCTGCTGCCCATTCTCATTAAAAATTTCTTCTTTGATGCAGAAGGTTTGAAAGTTTTTAAGGATTTGCTTCAGGGAAACTCATTGAAATCAAGTCTGCTAATCCTAGAAAAGGAATATGACAATGCAATTAACTCAAAAGGAGAGCTAGATGAGCGCATGTTTGCTAATGATGAGGACAGTTTGCTTGGCAGTGGAAGTCTGTCAGGTGGAGCCGTTAATTTACCAGGCACGAAGGTACTGCTAGCTAGTAAGATAAAAATTCATCCATTGCTTCATTACTTGAAAGCTCAAAGCTTTGAAATTTGTTTAAACATATTTGTATTTCGTGCTATTTCAGAGGAAGTATGATGTTATGGCCTCGCCTGCAAAATCAATAACAAGCCCAAGTCCAATGTCTCCTCCACGTTTTTGTTTATCACCTAAAGGCAACAGCTTTGGCAGCTCAAAGATGGCTCCTATCACTCCAGTGAGCACAGCCATGACAACTGCTAAGTGGCTTCGGACTACAATAACCCCCCTTCCTTCAAAACCTTCTGGGGAACTATTGCGCTTCTTCTCAGCATGTGATAAGGATTTAACAGAAGACATTACACACAGAGCTGGCATTATACTTGGAGCCATATTCACAAGTAGTTCTTTTGGTGAACGCATATGTACCAATGTGCGAAGCGCAAATAGGATGGATGCTATCTGGACGGAGCAAAGAAAAATGGAAGCCCTTAAGCTATATTACAGGGTTCTGGAATCGATGTGTAGAGCAGAGTCACAAATTTTGAGTGGGAGCGGGAACAATCTTACATCTCTCTTGTCTAATGAGCGATTTCATCGGTGTATGATTGCCTGTTCTGCTGAATTAGTTCTTGCAACCCATAAGACTGTCACTATGATGTTCCCAGCTGTTCTGGAGAAAACTGGCATTACAGCTTTTGACTTGAGTAAAGTCATAGAGGGTTTTGTTAGGCATGAAGATACACTTCCCAGAGAGTTGAAGCGTCATCTGAATTCTCTTGAGGAACGGCTTCTGGAGAGCATGGCATGGCAGAAAGGCTCATCAATGTACAATTCCTTGATTGTTGCAAGGCCAGCACTGTCTGCAGAAATAAACCGGTTAGGTTTACTGGCTGAACCAATGCCTTCACTTGATGCCATTGCAGCGCATCATAATATCTCATTAGGGGGCTTGCCACCTCTTCCCTTCCAAAAGCAGGAGCATTCGCCAGGTACCATTTTATCAGTCATCATCAGCAGAATGCCTATTTTGATATTCCTGAAGTGTTAATAAATGTGCAGTACTTCTTTGGCTTTACAATTTTCACTGTATGCAATTAGTGATTGAACTTCCTCCTTGTTAATGGTGTTTCCTGCAGATAAAGATGAAGTCAGATCTCCCAAAAGAGCATGCACTGAGAGAAGAAATGTGCTGGTGGACAACAATTCATTTAGATCACCAGTCAAGGATATCATCAAATCGAAGTTACCACCTCTTCAATCAGCTTTTGCAAGGTTAATATTCCTCCCTGACTTCAGAACTCTTGTGTGACTGTCAGCTGGATGCTTAAGTGGAATTTTCCTTTTCGTATTCTTATTGCAGTCCAACAAGACCGAATCCTGCAGCAGGAGGTGAAACATGCGCAGAGACAGGAATAGGTGTGTTCTTCAGCAAGGTGAGTAGTCCTTTTTGATGCATCATAATGTGATGAGATAAAATGCATGCTGTTCACTTCATGTCCATTTATCCCCGCAGATAACAAAACTTGCCGCCATTAGAATCAGAAGTCTCTGTGAAAGATTGCAACTTTCTCAGCAAGTTCTGGAGCGAGTGTATTTCCTCATTCAGCAAATCCTTAGCCAACAAACTGCTCTTTTCTTCAACAGGCATATTGACCAGATCATACTGTGCAGCATATATGGAGTTGCTAAGGTACATGTAGCAATTATCTTAGTTCCAAATTCATAGGTAAAATATATCCTACTATAACCATTAAAATTTGTGTTGGTAATAATTTACAGATATCTCAATTGGAGCTTTCATTCAAGGAGATTATTTTCGGCTACAGAAAACAACCTCAATGCAAGCCACAAGTTTTCCGAAGTGTTTATGTTCATTGGCCCCCAAGATGCAGGAACGGGGTTAGTTCCATCTTGTTTTCAGCTTTTAAGGATTTCTCTAAGTTGTTCAAATTGCAATGAGTTCGAAAGTTTGCCTAACTGAATTCTTATCCTGCCAGAAAACAGGAGAAGATCATGTCGATATTATCACTTTCTACAATGAAGTATTTATTCCTGCTGCCAAGCCTTTGCTGGTGGAGGTAGGGCCTGGTGCTAGTCCAAACAAGAAAGAAGAGGAAAAAGGTTCTGTAGATGGTAGGCACCTACATATAGATATTAGGCAACATTATCCTAGTGCTGACTCCATAAAGGCTTTGCTGAAGTGCTTTTGTTGTATCAGTAGGTCCATTTCCAGAATCTCCACGGCTAGCTCGGTTTCCAAACCTTCCTGACATGTCTCCGAAGAAGGTTTCTGCTACTCACAATGTATACGTCTCTCCGCTACGATCGTCAAAGGTATATGCCTGTCAATTTTTGTGTGTTATCATTACATTTTCATCTGACTGAACTATTGTGTAATCATCTATCAATGTTGTGACAACTTCATAACTGAACTCTCCAGATGGATATTTTGCTCTCCCCAAGCTCAAAGAGCTACTATGCATGTGTTGGCGAGAGTACCTATGCGTTTCAAAGCCCTTCCAAGGATCTGAAGGCTATCAATAACCGGCTAAACAGGTAAAATCTACAGTGAAGTTTGCAGAAGGTTTGCTCTATTCCATTTCCAACAAAAACAGAGTACTGACATCCAGATCACCTGCAATGTGTGCAGTGGGAAGAAAGTTAGCGGACGACTGAACTTCGACATTGTCAGCGACCTCGATGTCGCCAGCAGCCTCAGCAGTGATCAAAATGCCAAGCCTGCAGCAATGGAAGTGGTTCCGGTCAAGACACCGGTGAAATGTGAGCCATCTGACTCGTGATCGAGTCTGCGATGATGCATCACCGATCCAACACAAACTATGCTGAACTGTTAGGTGCCAGATGATCAGAGTTAGATATTAGATGCCCTTTGTTTTAGTTTGTCTTTTTTTTTGACATGGGAAACTCGTTTGTGAGCAGCTCTACCTGCTGTAAAATATAAGAAAGGCTGCCCTGAGAGCTCCCCTAACCTGCCTCACTTTTGTAGGAGCTAGTACCATAGTCATGTAACTTAACAAGTTAACAAGTTTTGTAAATGCAAAATGGTTATTGTCTTGTCTATTCCCGCACAGATGTGAATCGCTTGTCCATGCCCTCTTCACTGCAATCAGTAGCATCGTCTATGCTTCTGTTTTGATGTACGATCGTGCAGAATACAGATTGAAGTCTTGATTGAATAAGCTTGACAGATCGCTGGACCAAAGTACATGACTTAATTGTGTGATACTGTAATGGAACTGAAAATGATGTGGTACCTTGTGCTTACACATGTCTTCATCGTCTTCCTTGCGGATTGATGATGCTGTGTGTGGATGCTTGTCCCGCAAACTGTTCTTTTGTACAAACTCTGCGTATGTCTGCAGAATTTGAATAAGTTAACGTGTACTACATCTGCACTTTTACAATCAAAGCAAGTTGCCCGAATCTGTTTCTGAGTTGAAGCACCTTCGGTATTTTCTGGAAGTCAAAGTCTGAACATGGTATACTGATGTTGTTCTTGTTACACGTCATTGCCTTGTGTTGCAAGAATTCATCAGCGCCGTTTCCTTGTGTAAGTTAGTAATGCCAGTGGATTCAGGAAATCAAAGTGTCAAACATTGAAGAAAAGAATATATCCACTGACGGGGAGAAAGGAGTACGTAGTGCCTGCTGACCTGTGCTGGAGTTTTTTTTTTCAAAGCTGAAAACTGTCATCTGGTACTGAATTACATGCATCTATAACTTTTGTTACCTGATGACTGAGGCCATCGTTGCTAAGATCATCGCTGACGTTCATTCACACACTGCAGAACTACTCAGCTTTTGCGTCGAGCAATGCATACGCTGCTCGTGGCCTGATGACAAAGTCTCGTTCGCTGCCTTGCAGACGAAGACATCGAAAGAGCCTTGACGACAGCAACGACAACGACGGTCGACGATGAACATACAGTACATTTTGCTAATCACCCTGATGAGTCTGACAACCACTACAAGGCAATTTCGTCGCACTACAAGGACAAGGTAACAACAGTAGAAAACTCGACTGTTGTATATAAACTTGGTCATTTTTCTCCGGTTCTGAGGACGTCATTTGTTGAATTTCGTAGCAACCAACGAACGAGTATTAATCCGTGGAAGGGTTATTATACCCTATACGTGTATTAATCTCACACTTTTTTGTACAAGAGATTGTCCATCTAGTTCTCACACAGTAACTCTCGACTAATCCGTGGAAGGGTAATTATTTGGAGAACGTACAGTACAGTTCTTCTGCTACTAATACTGCTAAACCCAGCTTAATACATGTATGCAGGCCATCAGATTGAAGATAACTGATGGATCATCAAGACAGCACAAACTACAACTCAGTAACACCGTACCTGTATGCATTTATCTACCTATAAATCTGATAGCTATCTTCTTCCCCTTCAGGCGTAACTCTTCCACGCTTATCACAGTTAAGATACCATGCTAGACTTTTTTTACATGTTGCTCGACAGCCATGACGGGAGGCACCCTGCAAAATTTGGAGGAAAAAACGTGAAAAGTCAGATTCAAAATAAATGCCATCAAAATTTCAAAGTTTCAGACTGCAAGATAAGACAAAGCATGTTCAGAACGTGAGAGATTCAGAAACAGATAGCTCACATGAGACCGGGAAGCTGAAGCACAGGCCAGGCTTGCCGGCGGCAGCCGGCAGCAGCTGCTGCTGTTGCTGTTTCTTGTGCTCGGCCACGAGGATGTAGAAGAGGCCCATCACGCCCGTGTGCTGCCTCTCGCTGCTGTAGTTGGACACCACGGTCAGCACCTCGCCGTCGCGCACCGTCACGCTTCCCGGCTTCGGGTAGCAGGTCGACATGCCGACGATGTAGCCTGCCTCGTTCCCGGCCTCCTGCCCTTCGCCGTAGGTTGCCACCGATTCACACAGCAGCCGGCCGTCCTGTGTTACAAGTTCAGTGCAAGCAGTTCATCAGCATTCAGGCTACCAATTACTATTTCAATTTTCAAGTCCATGGGTCATTACTTGCTAGTACTTGGATTGTGTAAAGTTATTTTTAGAATTTATTGTGTAAAGTTTTTCAGGCGACTGCAGGAGCAGTAGCGCTGGGTTGTCTTGGGGGAGCTATTACTAGTCTCTCATCTTTTGTTGTTCTTGTTACGTGTAATTCAAAACTAAATAGCAAGGGGTGCGCTCTAGCGCGTTGTAAAAACTCTTTCTTCTATCTTAATATAAAGATGCGCAATTCTCTTGCGTATTCGATAAAAAAAGTTTTTCAGGCGACGATACTGAACTCTGGGCCAGCAAAATGCAAAGAGATTGAATCAGTGGTGCCAGCCAGCTACCTCGCCGTGCAGAGAGGCGGCGATGCCACCTGAATGCTGGTGCGCAACGCCGAACACGATGTCGCCTCCCCGCGGCAAGATTTGTTTGGTTGCCTGAACATGGACGCAGTCGTTGTTGGCCCGGTTCTCTGAGCTGCATGCCTCGACCTGGTACTCCACCTGCACATGCAAACGGCCAAGATCATAAAACATCTCGACTCTTAACCTATTCAAATGCTTCTGATTGCGAATTTCTTGGCATCCAAATAAAGCATATAGAAGCCTCTCATTGTTGCATATGCATACCTTGCAAGCAGGCTCTGATTTCCCCTCAAGCAGAGCTCTGTCAGTGACATCGAAGATGTAGATCTTCACCGGCAAAACCGCATCACTCCAGTCGAGCCACGTCACGGTGTACCGCAGGAACACCTTCCTCACCTCACCATCGGAGAACCCTTCCTTCACCTTGCACCGGGTCTCATCATAGCAGCAGTACAGCCCGCCGGTGTAGTCCTCGGGGATGCGCCGGCCGTGCTCATCGATCGTCACATTGTACAGGTCGCACCTGCACTCGGTGCACCCCAGCTTGTCGGCGGCGCCCCTGGTGTCGATGGCGTGCACGTTGAGCAGCCATTTCTCCTCGTACCCCTCCGGCGGCGCCTCCGGGTTGCCAACCTCGATGCCGTAGGGATCAGGCACCCACGTCGCCGTGTGCCGGGTCTCGGAGCCAAGGCCGTAGTACTGTCCCAGTGTGTTCTTGCACACGCCGGAGTTCCTGTTCAGGATTCCCTTGGAGCGCTTCTGGGCCTCGCCGGCGGCGGCGGCGGCGGCGGCTTCCTTCACGGCGAAGTAGGGCTCCGCGACCCAGTGGTGGAGGTAGGTCTCGTGGAGCGGGACAGGGACGCCGCGCTCGTCGACGACCTCGGCGTTGAAGCTCTTGAGCGCGAGGTGGCCTCTGGGGAAGGCGATGTCGAAGTACCACTTGTTGGAGACGGAGCCCGGGCGCAGGAAGATCGGCGGGGACAGGAAGGTCTTGGACTTGAGCAGGTGGCCTCTCACGTTGAGCGCCTCTGACGGAAGAGAGGCGGTTGCAGATAGCAGCGTGACGAGCAGCACGAGGAACGGCCACAATTTCATCTTGTCACCACTGTACGTACCACCTGCAAAAAATTGAATTAACCAATCAGAGGAAATGGATATGAACAAGCAAATGGACTTGATCAAGAACTATTTGAGTTGTTTTATTGGATTAGAAGAGTGTTGTTTCTAATTACCTGCGAGCAACTATTGATCACTTAACATTCTGCTACCACTAGGATTTAATAGAGTGTAGTCAGATTTCTAATGATCTAATACTTACCCTCTGTCTACAGTTTTACTGTTAAGCTGTAAACTCTCTCTTGGCATCGATTGGCATAGTAGAAAGAATGGGTGGAGGTGTGATTGGGGGAGAATGCAATCATGGGTGTAAGTACAGCCATGAACCTGAAGTCCTCCATCCGAATAATATAATATTTACTGAAACAAGGAATCAACTACCTAACACTTGAACTGAACAAGTTCAGAAAACCAGTACATATAGCAGGACAACATGCTGCCGTGCATGACCAACCAGTGCCTGACGATTCCCACTATCCTAACGATTCCCACTATGTCATTTGCCCTCGAAAAAAAAAAGAAAATAGAGACCGTTATTCTCCATAGCAAGCAACAGCATGACTTTTCATTCAGTTAACGCGTAGAAGTTTGGGCGTCGGTATATATAAAAATAGAGCGGTAACAAGGAGATATAAATTAACAAGCAAACACGAGGACAAGTTGTGTGTTCACCTAATCAGCAGGAAAAATCACCGGCACAGAGAGCTGCAGAAACGAAACTAAAGGGGCTCCGTTGGTGATTTAAACAGGTGCTGGGAGGATTTCCGACTAGCAAGCAGCAGCAGTTGCAAGCTGCAGCTCGTTGGTCCGTTGGTGGCTCTGCTTCTCCGAAGAGGAAAATCGAATCTTTCAACGACTACCCGACAGCCGCCGTCTCGTGCGGATCGCATAACAACAGAGAAAAAGAAAAAGAAAACAACAGCAACACAGGAGGAAAGGCGATCCATATCCGCAAGAAGCGAACAACTGCTTGGGCGAGAACATGTCCCTAATTCTCTGCATCGCCGGCGGAAAACGCAGTCTCTACATCGAAACGATCGACCAATTAATCTACCGGGCATCAGAATGATTATTCGAGGCAGCGGCGACCCTAACGAGACGAGGGCATGGGAAGGGCGAAGCAGAGGTGAAACCGAGGAGCGGGGAGGACGGACGGGGCGTACCAGGCTGAAGCGAAACTCAACTGCGTGCGGCGCGGATAGAGTGGAGTGGTGGGTGGAGAAGCGCCGGCCGCGGCAGCCTCTTATATGGGTGTTGCGTGTTGGCGCCACGCGGCGGCGCTTGCTTGCTTACGACAGCGCTTGCGTTTCTTGTCTCGTGGGGTGGTGGTGGTGGGGGGTAGTAGGACTAGGAGAAAGTAGATCCCTCTACCTCCACCTCTATGGGCTATGGTGGGCGCCGGCGTTCTAGAAGAAGGCGGTGACACAGGCCGAAAAGACGATAGAGGAGATGGATTGCGATGTGGACCTTGAGAATTGAGATCTCGAACGACGGTGCAGGATTTGGCTCCAAATATACGTAGTATGATATGAGTTGAAGCCAAGGAGAAGGAGATGGCAGCGTCAAAACCAAGTCAGATTGATTTGTTTGGGGACTGGATAATAACGAAACAAAAAAGAAAGAAGATAAATATGTTGACAGTGGGATTTGAACCCACGCCCTTTCGGACCAGAACCTTAATCTGGCGCCTTAGACCAACTCGGCCATCTCAACTGTTGGGATATAGGATCGAAACAATACTTTTCAACGTTAAACATATATTATTTAGCGGCAAACAAATTAAGCTCCGCCGGTGCACGTCCGGCTCCCCACTACGAGACGCGATGTCTGTCTGCGCGCCACATATGCCGCCGTTATATTTGACATCCCTGCAGCTTTAGCAGCGTTCGCATACATGCACGGCGCCACATCATGTCACCGTTGGTTGCCTTCCAAGTCCCAATCAATCTTTGGACGTAGCATATGCCATCCCACGGACGGTACAGTACTACCCTAATCCACACACAAAACACGACACAAAAATCCTAGAATGAGTGTATGTGGATCATATTTTGTGATTCTGTACTGTCCACCAGATCGATCACTTACTATATCTAAAAAAAAAGATCGATTATTTCCTCTGGTAACACCAGATCTTCGCTTCTGTTGGATAAGTAGGGTTCTATGTGGACAATAACGGTACGTGTTTAGTGTTTACTCGATCACTAGTTGGCTACTACTCCATAGTACTTTTTTTTTGAACGGACGGCAAGAGTTTTGCCGAATTTTTATTAGGAGATGAGAAAAAAGAGAGAGCAAAGAGCCCTCTCAAACAAAACAAAAACCCCCAGGAAAGCAACTCACTGCAACAAAGAAAAAAATAAAGAAAACGTGGGGGTTAACAACCAAACAAACAAATCAACTAATCAGGGGCGCCGGGGGCAACAACTAAGAAAAAGCTAAACTGAACTGCTGGAAATCTTCTTTTGTTAGGAGGGCCACTTCCTCTTCTGACTTTGATACTTGATTGAAGGTTCTTCTGTTGCGTTCTTTCCAAATATTCCACCAAAAATAAATGATAATGCCATCGAAGAAAGGTTTGTTATGCTTGTCAAAACCAGCTCTGCATTTTTTCCACCACCCCCTTCAGAGTGGTCGTAAGAGTGGCCGTAACCGTGGTTGGTGGTAGACTCCCAACTTGTAGCCAACTTATGAGTCTATCCCAGCTCGCTCTCGTGAAAATGCAATCTTTGCATAAGTGTGTCGGCGTTTCTGGTTCACTATTACATAGCTTGCATAGCGTGTCTTGTGGCCAGCCCCTTTTCGCCAAATTGTCTGCTGTCAAGATCTTTTTTTGGAGTAGGAGCCAAGCGAAAAAAACGGCATTTTGGTTCGGTTTTGGCCTTCCAAATTGGGTGGAACAATGACGTTCTGGTGCGGCCAATGAACTGAATACGATATGCACTTTTTGTTGTGTATTCTCCATTAGGTGTCCATCGCCAAGTGATCTCATCATCTGCATTGGTGTCTCTTGCTTGCAGCTGAATCACCTCCCACAACTCTGCGTATTCTCTGATTTCCACTCCCGTCGTCAATGGGCGGACTAGGTCTATCCAGTGATTTCCATGCAGCGCCTTTTGTACCGAAATATTTTTTCTTCTTGATTTTTGAAATAGATGTGGTGCTAAATTCTTTGGTGATGAACCATTCAACCAACTCGAATGCCAGAAAAGTGCTTTGTTACCCTTGCCCACTTTGACAATCGTGGAGGTATGGAACAAATCTTTGTCTGTTTTGTCACAAGGGATCGCTAGTCCTGTCCATGGCCGTTCTTCGTTTTTCCATTGGAACCAAAGCCATCTAAGCCTGAGTGCCCTTGCTAGCCGATCAAGGTCGAGTATCCCAAGTCCCCCCAAGTCTTTTGGTGTGCACACCGAAGGCCATCTCACTAGGCAATGACCTCCGTTCACTTTCTCTGGCTCATCTCCTCTCCAAAGGAAACTTCTTCTCATCCGATCGATTTGTTTGATCAACCATTTTTGGGTTGGGAACACTGTTAGATGATAGATTGGCTGCGATGTAAGCACGCTTTTGACTAGCGTTTCTCTTCCTGCAGTTGATAACATTTTCCCTTTTCCACCCTGGTAATCTCTTCCCAATCTTGTCAAGGAGCGGCTGCACATCTACCCTCCGGAGCTTGCGAGTGTGTAGTGGTAAGCCCAGATATTTGCCGGGGAATGAGGAAACTTTCCCTGGGAAATCTATCAAAGTGTTGGATATCATGTCCTCGGTGCATCGAATCGGAAATATTTCTGTTTTGTTCATGTTGACCTTTAGTCCCGAACATCTCACAAAGACTTGTAACAGTTGGCCAATGGGACTCAATTCTTCATGGTCCGGGTTTGCAAAGAGGGCTACATCATCTGCATATAGGGAACATCTTAATTTTGCCGCCTTTGGGAGGACCTGGTGAATTATGTTTCTTTGGGCTGCTAGCTCTATTATTTTTTGAAGGGGATCAATGGCTAGGATAAAGAGTAGTGGTGACAGTGGATCGCCTTGGCGTACTCCACGAGCGTGTTTGATTTTTTTTCCCGGGTATCCCATTGAGCAATACTTTTGAAGATGAAGTTGCAAGTAGTGTGGTGATCCAGTCCCTCCATTTTTGGCCAAAACCCAACGCCCTCATCACTTCGAGAAGGAAAACCCAGCTCAAAGAATCAAATGCTTTGGAGATGTCCAATTTTATAAAGAGGGCCGGTCGCCCTGATTTATGTAAAGCCTTGATCACACTTTGTACGTAAACAAAGTTGTCATGTATACAACGTTTTTTGATAAAAGCATTTTGGCTTCCAGAAACCAGCTCATTCATCCGTGGAGCTAATCGATCGGCCAATAGTACTAACTATGGGCCTGTTTGGAAGGGCTCCGGCTCCTAAACTGGCTTCTGCTGGAGCCCTCCCAAATGATGTTTTCAGCGATGGCTCCAACCATGGAGCTTCGTGGAGCTCCTGAAATCGCGCTGACTAGAGCGGATTGGACGAGGCGGAGCTAAGAAATCGTGGCTCCGGCCGGCTCCTCCTCGGCCTTTCCCAGCCCTGCCCCCAAGTGGGGCCTGCCAGGACACGGCCCGCGGGGTGGAGGTGGCCGGCTGCGGTCGTCGCAGGGGCGCGCACCTGGGGGGGACCAGTGGCCGACAGCGGCCGCTGGGGCGCGGCCTGCGGGGAGGTGGTGGCCGGCTGACGACAGTTGCAGGGACGCGGCTTGTGGGGCCAGGATGGAGAACGTCAGTGGCGGCCGCGGTAGCAGGAGGCTGGCGGTGGCCGCGGGGAGGAGGGGCCCGGCGGCGGCCGTGGGAGGAGGATGCCGGCGGCAGCCGCGGGGAGGGGCCGGGGGGAGCCGGCGGCGTGTGCGAAGACCGGGAGGCGGCGACGCAGCGGAGATCGGGAGGCGGAGCGGACGAGAGGTCGGAAGGTGGACGATTGGATAATGAGGAGAGGATGGAGAAAAAAGAGGGAGGGAAAAAGAAAAGGAGAGGAAAAAGGAAAAGAAAAAAATATAAGGAAGGATAATTTAGATATTTCACAACCTCAATCCAATAGGTGAAGCCATTTTGTCAAATGTTTTTTAAAATAGCTCCAGCTCCACCAGAAAAGTCGCTCCACCAGAAGAGCCGGAGCTCTGTCAAATAGGCCCTATATATAATAGTGCATGCTGGTTTGACCTGGCATGGTCGTAGGTTCGATCCCCGATGGGACGAATTCTGGTGGATTAATTCCACCGGATTTTCCAAAATTCATTCCTATGTTGCTATGGATGCATATCATGCATGCGTGTGAGCGTCCGGTGGTACCACACAATTTGAAAACGACAGTAGTCTCTCCAATCTCTTCTCTACCGTGTGTACGCGCACACACCGTGCGTGTGCACGCGCCTTATATGAGTGTGCTGTGCGCGGTTGTGTATGTACCCACTTCTACGTGTGCGTCCTACATATGTACCCCTACGAAATCGATTCCGATTTTGAGTTTCTCTCAAGAACAAGCTCTTTATATGGCGTTCGGTTTTCCCATCGATTCGTGATGGTTAATAGATATTTTCGTAATTTTTTTGGTGCTAGGTCTTATAGCTGTGCATCTATTATTTAAGTTTTGCTCGAATCCGTCTAGAGTTAAGGGAGTAATTTGGATTTGAAGTGTGGGACGTTTTCATATGCTTGTACTTGTTTCGCTTCTGTGCAGATCGATCGAGCACATGCGGCCAGCAGCAGGCCCGCGTTCCCTTGTCAGGTCGGGTGGCCAGCCCAGGAGGGGCTGTTTTTTTATTTTTTACAAAAATATATTTTTGTAATCCAAATTTACAGAAATATACCCGGCTGCCCCGCTGCCGGCGGCAGGAGCTTATTTGTAAAAAATTTTGCGAAAAAATTACGTTCTGATCCTTACAGGACCGGCCGCCCGGCAGCGGGGCGACCGCCTCCCATTGCAGCAGCAGGCGGCGCGGCGCGTCGTCGGTCGTCACCGGTGACGCCATGGCTCAGCAAACGGAGAGCCTGCACCTACTCATTCATACACTTGTGAGTCGCGACACAGCCTGCTAGCAGCTGTAACTGTCATGCAACTACGCACGCTCACGGGCACGGGCCGCACGTGCACGCACGAGATGGTTCGACCTCGACGCCCCGCCGCGCCTACCCGTCACTCTGCTGCACTCAGTGCTCACCTCAGCACCAGTAGCACACAAGTCGGAGTCACTATTTGCCTACGTTTCCTCGCTTTCTCTGAACAAGGACTAGTCACGTTTCTCATGTAGTTAACCAGTAAACATTGTACCAACTGATGGTGTTTCTCATTTTCTCTACACCTAACATTTTTCTGATACACTTTCACCTGAAAGTTTCACGGATACAAAAAGCACTGAAACAACAAAGACTGGATGAGCACTTTGTGATCCCGGTCTGTCTCGCTGAACCTAACTATCTTCAGACTCGAGAACAAAAATCAAAACAAGCACATACATGTTCTTGGTTTCATTGTACAAACAAACTGTCCATCAGTCCATGATGTCGGCGGCCTGCGCGAGGGACGCCGCCAGCTGCCGGTCGCGCCACCCCGGCGTCCACGCCGCGCCCTTCAGCTTGTACGACGCCATCGCGAACGTCGGGAGCCACATCGCCGTCACGGGCGCCGCGCACGCGGTGGCCGGGGCCGTCGGTTTGGGGCCCTGCTGCTGGCCGGCGCCTGAATTAACTACATGAGAAACGTGACTAGTCCTTGTTCAGAGAAAGCGAGGAAACGTAGGCAATTAGCGACTCCGACTTGTGTGCTACTGGTGCTGAGGTGAGCACTGAGTGCAGCAGAGTGACGGGTAGGCGCGGCGGGGCGTCGAGGTCGAACCGTCTCGTGCATGCACGTGCGGCCTGTTCCCGGGAGCGTGCGTAGTTGCATGACAGTTACAGGCTGCTAGCAGGCTGTGTCGCGACTCACAAGTGGATGAATGAGTAGGTGCAGGCTCTCCGTTTGCTGAGCCATGGCGTCACCGGCGACGACCGACGACGCGCCGCCTGCCGCCGCACCGGGCGGCCTGGGGGCCGGCCGCCCCGCTGCCGGGCACCAATCCTCCAGGGACCAGAACGTAATTTTTTCACGAAATTTTTTATAGATAAGCCCCTGCAGCGGGGCGGTCGGGTATATTCCTGTAAATTTATATTATGAAATATATTTTTGTAAAAAATAAAAATATAAAACCCGCCCAGGAGGGCGTGCGCAGGCCCAGGTGGCTGAGCTCGTGCGGCCCAGGAGGGTTTTGAAGCAGGCCAGCGCCAAGGCTCTCTGCTGACCCACATGCAAGCAGGCTTGCTCGGCTGGTGCAGCCTCTGTTGGCCCAACACGCGCGCAAGCCAGAGGTTTATTTATTCCTCTTTCTCCCTCTTCCTTCCATAGTTAAATTGATTAAAGCTCGTCACTAGTTGGCTTGTGTCATCTTGACGGTTATAAGAGAGACGTGTCGAGTGATAATCGGGACATAGATCTTATTTTTATCGAGGAAATTTTTTTAAAGGCTCTCATTCACTCTCCTCCCTCTCAAGTCGCCCTTTTTCGGTCCTTCAATTGCTACTCCGATCCTAAAAATATATTCAGGCTCGCTAACGCTTCCAGCTAGTGCTAGCATCTCATAGTTGACAATCTAATTATAGTATTGGAGCTAATTGAATGAGTTCACATTCTAGTTTCCTTTAGTAAGACCTTGCAATTATTCTAACGACTGTGCACGTAAAGTCTGCTCTTGATTCTCATTAATGCAAGCATATCTCTTCTACTAGCTAGTATATGATGAGAGAGGCGCATCCAACTCTCATAAGGTCCGGAAGTGGTTATCGTTTTGTATAGGGTGCCAATGGATGACCCATAATGGCAACTCCAACTCTCTTTAGCTTAAAATATTATATTGGCTTTTCAAAATAAAATATCATTTTGAAAAATAGTATAAAATTTTGAACTAAAGTGAGTTGAAGATAACCCTAAAGGTCACCTATTGATACCTAGCAGCAATGACAATTCTGTTACAGATAAGAAAAATCTGCCTTGTTTTACGAGGCCATAGCTAGCAGACAATCAAAGTCAGCCATAGTTTTTCTACTTTCACAGTCCAAATTTTTTTAAGATCTATGACTCCGTCGCGCACAGCTTGGAAAAAGCTTTAAAATAAACTAGAATTGAAACTGAAAATATTTCAGAAATGATGGCTAACACTGCTGTGGGTGAGTGGTTATTTTCCTTTTTTTTTCAAAAATATATGGGAAAATTATATTATTCTGTCGGTTTTGGAAAACATACAAGAAATTCACCTACAGGAAAAGTAGTAATTAACCTATCGGGCAGGCAAAGAACACAGAAAAATGATCACACGCATAAGAAAATTATGGTTTCCGATAGTGCAAGGAGCACCCCCATAGTCCCATGCATACATGTACCACCATTCCCAGTGGGACTGCCCTGCCGACATGAGGTTATCTCACTATCTTTTTTTTTAATTGGGCTTGCAGAAGCATGAATAGCACACAGAAAAAGAAGTTGAGAGTGGGATTTGAACCCACGCCCTTCGGACCAGAACCTTAATCTGACGCCTTAGACCAACTCGGCCATCTCAACTCTCTTATTTAGAATTAAAATCATAATCAATTTCAACGAAAGATAAATTAATCAACAGCACGATATGAAATTATTACATATGTAATTACTTATCTAAATGAATAAACTATTATAAATTAATGCTCGTGGATTGCATAACAGGTTGACATGGATAACAAATATTGGTGTAGTGGATTTTAATTGCACGTGATAGTGCATTGCTGAGGTGGACAGTTTGCATGCTGAGAGAAATTTGAAATTTCTATTGAGGACTAACTATATAGGTTTTCTAGTGGGGACTAACTATATAGATTTTATAGATTAAAATCAAATAGATCTGGGCCTTTTTGTTTGTTGGGCCTGCACGCCACGCATGATTTCTCGTGGGCTTGGTTTCTATATATCTTCTGAAAGTGTTTTTTTTCCTTCGCCTTCCTACGATTGAGATATGTACATGTCACGAATATGTATTTTTTAGACATTTCTAATAATAGCAAGCCTTATTCCTACTTTGATATTTTGGATTTCATGACTTTTAGCCCCTGTTAATGAAGGACCAGAGAAGCTTTCTAGTTATGAATCGGGAGTGTAGAGGAGGATGAATGGGTGAGATTAAAGCTGGAGAGAGAACGCTGGTTCACCGTGTGGTAGGTTGTCGAGCCAAGATAGACACATGTCACCACAAGGTTGGCTTCTGTGTATGATTGATTGGACGATCTTCCTTTGGATTTAAAACTTGGGTGTTTCAATTTTAATTTCTCTCAAACCATAAATGCATTTTGGATTCCGTGTGAACCATGATGCTATTTAGAATCTATACAACACATCCAAATCCAATATGGATGCTTCTAATATTTTTTTAAAAAAGCAGAATTTGAAATGAATTGCTTCATCATTTTGAAATATATATATTCAACAAACTGGATATATGTTTCAACATTTTCGTATAAGATGCTGAATTAGTTTATTAGAATTATTGAACTAAATTTGAATGCTGAACCTGCTAGCTTAAAAATGTTGATATATTAGTTTGGTATTCTGAAGCGACCACAAATATTTAGCATAATTTGAATCATTGACAAATAAATAAAAAATCTAGTACTCGCCCACACAGTATTAGGATGTCCACAATGGTTAGCTATTTAGCTAGTTAGATCTGATGTGACAATAGAAAAATAAGAGAGAGAGTAGTCATTAGCGGCGAGCAAATAACTGATCTATTTTATATAGTCTAAGAACATGTGAGAGAAATGTGTGGGTCAAATAGTATAAAATAGTTTTTTTTCTTTTATCTCTCACCTCCACATCAGTAAACTACGTAGCTAGTACTGACTATTACTCGTATATACTGCTGTGCGTTGCTTGATAGCTGTATCCTGCCTCCTGTGCATTGCAACCTGCAACTCTGTATGTGATCGGTGATAGGCCGATGGCGAGTTTGCAACTCTGCAAGTGATTGGTGAGGAGCCGATGGCTAGTTTGGTGGGCTTCGACGGAGGCTGTGCAATTACACAGATGTATTATTAATCAAGCAAATCTGTATTATTATATCATTATTAAACAGGGTATTGATTGTTGGGGGCTGTGCATTTTTTCTGCATATGCATGTGATGTGCCTACCTACAGATGCTTGGCACACAGGCCGACCAGATAGAGCTAGTAGCAGCACAAGCTATTTTATCAGCTTTTAATTCATTTAAGTCGTTTGTGTACTCCTTATTTTATCAGCTTGTTTGCTGAGAATTTTGTAAAAATATGGCTATGTGCGGCTGCAGAGGCCAAATCCATTTTCTAAAAAAAAGCAGCACAAGCTGATGCATTTCTAAGATATTCTCTAATACTAGCTGCATATTGTTGCAATCAAAGTGAGAAGAGTAAGGCAAAATGCATGCGTGCATTTTTACAATTTTTAATTTAAAATAATTTTATTTTTTTCTTGAATATGCAGGAGAGATACGTATCATTATCATTGTATTATTAAGACAAAAGGAGTTTTACAACAATAATGTTATTTGAAAGAAAACCTCTAGAGAAAAATAATGTTATTTGAAAAATCATGCATGGTAGCCATCTTGAATTGGTTCTTGCAAAAATTAAGGTCCATACATATTTTATTTTTATTTCGCGCTACACTCATGCAGCACAAGTGACTTGGCAGCTTGACACATGCGGCTAGCTAGTTGAGGTCGTCCTGCTTGCCGACTCATGCGTGCTTGTGCTTTCTAGCTAGGCATCGTCGTCTTCCATGGCAGGTGGCCCGATCGACAGCCATCCCGGGACGCACCCTGCAAAATTTCAGAGACCAAATTGAAGCATGTTCGTTCGTTTCAGAATGTGTAAGATTCAGAAACTGGCACATCGCTCACATGGGACCGGGAAGCTGAAGCACAGCGACGGCCGCCACTGCTGCTTGGTGGCGGGAGCCGGCTGCTGCCGCTGCCGCCGCGGCGGCTCCTCCCGCTCGTCGGCCACGAGGAGGTAGAAGTGGCCCATCACCCCCGTGCGCCGCCGCTCGCCGGTGTAGTTGGACACCATGGTCAGCGCCTCGCCGTCGCGCACCCTGACGGCGCCCGGCTCCGGGTAGCACGCCGACATGCCCACGACGTAGCCCGCCTCGTTGCCGGCCTCGTGCCCGGTGCCGTACGTCGGGGTCGACCAACACAGCAGCCGCCCGTCCTGCGGCAAACACGCCCAAATTAATCGATCCATCAGTGCAGTTCATACGATCCCTTTTATTTGCAGAGCAGAGCTTGAAGAGATGTATACCTGGCCGTGCAGAGAAGTCCCGATGCCGCCTGCGTGCTGGTGCCCGACGGCGTAGACGACGTCGCCGCCCCGCGGCATCACCTCTGTGGCGACCTTCACGTCGACGCACTCGTTTCTCGCTCGGCTTTCTGAGCTGCATTCCTCCACCATGTACTCCACCTGCAAAATCAAACATGATTCAGTCAGATAGATACATACAGGGCATACAGCGATCGAGCTAGATAAAAACTAATTCCTACTCACTGAAGTACTACTACCTTGCAATCAGGCTTGGATTTCCCCTGGAGCAGCGCATCATCGGCGACGTCGAGGATGTAGATCCTCACCGGCACGACGGCGGCGTCGCTCCAGTCGACCCACATCACGGTGTAGCGCAGGAACAACACCCGGGGCTCGCCGTCGACGAAGCCTTCCTCCACCCGGCACCGCGCCTGGTCGCTGCAGCAGAGCGTGCCGCCGGCGTAGCCCTCCTCGTCGACGGTGACGTTGTAGAGGTCGCACCGGCACTCGGTGCACCCGGCCCTGTCGGCGGCGCCGCGCGTGTCGATGGCGTGCACGTTGAGCGCCCACCGCTCCTCCCCGTACCCCTCCGGCGGCGGGCCGGCGCCGGCCTCGACGCCGTAGGGGTCGGGCACCCACGTCGCGGTGCGCCGGGTCTCGGCGCCCACCCCGAAGTACTGCCCCAGCGTGGCCCCGCACACGCCAGAGTTGGTCACCATCCGGAAGCCCGCGCCGCCCCTCGCCGCGGGGTAGTAGGGCCCCACGAGCCAGTGGTGGAGGTAGGTCTCGTGGAGCGGCACGGGGGCGCCGCGCGCGTCGACGAGCTCGCCGTTGAAGCTCTTGAGCGCGACGTGGCCGCGCGGGAAGTCCGCGTCCATGTACCACTTGTTGGAGACGGAGCCCGGGCGCAGGAAGATGGGCGGGGAGAGGAACGTCTGCGACTTGACCCGCTGGCCGTGGCCTCTCGCGCCGCCGTCGAGGGCGCCCGCCGCCGCCGTGAACGCGACGAGCAGCGCAAGGAACAGCGGAGACATCTTCACCTAGCTCCTCACCACCACACGGCCACGGCGAGGTGAAGTCACCGCCGCGCGTCTATCTTATATAGGGCAGCAAGCTAGCGACACGTGGCCGTGATGGCGACAGTTCTTCCTCGGCGAGGTAGCTTGTAGCTACCCCGGCCGGCCAGCCGCGCGGTGCCGGCGCCGCCGCGTCGTCCCCTAGGCAATCTGCGGCTGCGAGCTGCGGGGCCCCTTCCGGTTTCTGCTCCCTCGTATGCAAGCAGGGTAGTTCCGCGCAACTACCCAACTGCATTGCTATTACTCCGATCCCCAATGGCAAGCGCATGCGATCGCGCCTTTCGCCATGGATGATTCTTGAGAGACTGCCATGGAAACAAGGACGACGAACGGCAATGGCAGGGGATTGAATCGCCTGCCGTCCTTCGGCGTTTGTGTCAGGTCACGTTTAGAACGCTGCTGCACTGCCTTGACTTGAATTCGAGGAGTTGGTGGACGCTGTGGAGGAGATAGCTTCGGTGTTTGAAGCCACCATTTTGGTTGAAAAAAGTATTCATTTGGAGGAACCTGGAAGAATATAGCATTCCAACGTTGATTGCAGTCGTGCCATTTAAAAATAAACTAGATCATTTTTACTTATTTTTTATCAACTTCATACTTTCACAGTAGGTTTTAATTTTACACTTAATTACATAATTAAGGGAGATTTAGATTTTTTTCAATTTGTAAAAAAAGCTGCAAAAGCGTTTGGAAGAAGTTGTTCATGATGTCGTTATAGTCACGAGGAGGAAGCGGAGCTACCCTGGGGTAGGTGCACTACAGAGAGAGAAGAAAAATCCTTCCATGGCTGTAACGAAAGGAAGAGCAGTATTAACAACACTTTGTTCGCTGCAATCAGCTAATAGTGTTTTTCTCTCACTAAACCAGTACCAGCCACCAGCTACCAGCCAGCCAGCAGTACTTTTATCTCACAACAAATCAGCACCACCCACCAACCACAGTCAGCCGAATAGACGTAAACATACTAATAATTGGCTGCTTTAAACAAGAAAGCATGCAACTATTAACAAATATTGGTAACCACAAGTACTAATAATTGACTAAAGCCAAGGAAACATGGAAGCAAGCAACCAACAGGAGACAGAGCAATCACTGACAAACTACTCTAAACAGTAGATCAATAATTAATTGACGAGTGCAAGGAGAGAAAAATGCAAACCGAGTGCCAGCTCCTCATTTGGCCTGCTCACAGCTGGGCTCCTCATTTGGCGGAACAACCAGGCCAAGCTGGGCTGGCCCGGCTGCACTGCCTCCGCTGGCCAGGCTTGCTTCCATCGTTTTTTTCTATTTTTAAATTTTTTAAAAATATTTTTTTACAGAAATATATTTTTGGTTCCACAATTTACAGTTTTATACCCCTACCGCCCGGTAGGAGGGCGGTAGGCCCCCTGCCGCCCCCTGCCGGGCGGTAGGGACTTATATGTAATTAAAATTTGAGTGCTATCGCATAGAGGCCCCTACCGCCCGGTGGAGGGGCGGCAGGCAGGGCGACCGCCTGGTAGGGGGGCGGCAGGCTCCCCCAAATATAAAAGCAGAGGTCCCCCCACCTGCATTTGCAGCAAACAACATCCATAGAGGGAAAAATGAGAGACGTGAGGTGAGGGAGAGAGTTGCAATAGCGAAGCTCTGCCGGATTTTGGATCCGAACCGCAGGTAACCGATATTTCTCAACTTTGTCATTCTAAATTTTTTATATTTTTAATTCTATGATTAGTGTTTTTTATAATTGTAACCGCTTAGGGTTCGGATTAGTGGTTATAATTGAAGCCGTACCATGGTTTTAGAAACTGGTTTAATTAAAATTAAGTCTTTGGATGGTTCGCTAGTTCACATACCCTCATGTATATCTTCCGACGTTCTAGCAGGTGTTCATTTACATCTTGCGTTGTAATACCTCAAAACAATGTGAAATCTTTAAACTCAACTAATTTTGACAACACCATCTCTATCGTACCATCCGCTAATAGATCCAATTTCTTACTGATTACAAGATGTGTCATGATCTCAAGTATTATACTAGATTTTTCTTCGGTCCATGAAAATCCTTCAAAATTGGAGGCAGTCATTGCCTTATGCTGCAATATTTAGAAACAAGTTTAATACTATATTTCACTATCCAAAACTTAATTCTATTTTAATTTATAATTAATTTAGAAACAAGTCTGTAATAAACTGAAATTTTAATACTGAACTGAAATTTTAATACTATAGCATTAATTAAATTAAATTGCTTTACAATATTAATGGATTCATACGTAACTTACCTGCAGATCACAAGTGCGGAATCCGGCAAGGATTCGCTGTTGCAACTCCCTCCTTCACCCCACGTCTCTCATTTTTTCATCTATGGATGTTGTTTGCTGCAAATGTAGGTGTGGGGGGGACCTCAGCTTTTATATTGGGGGGGAGCCTGCCGCCCCCCTGCCGGGCGGTCGGCCTACCTGCTGCCCCTCCACCGGGCGGTAGGGGCCTCTATGCGATAACACTCAAATTTTAATTACATATAGGTCCCTACCGCCCGGCAGGGGGCGGCATGGGGCCGGCCGTCCCGCAGACGGGCAGTAGAGGTATAAAACTGTAAATTGTGAAATCAAAAATATATTTCTGTAAAAAATGTTTTTAAAAAATATAAAAATAAAAAAGGCTTGCTTCCCCGAGCCGGCCTGGCTGTTCCGCTAACTGGGCTGCTGGCAGCCTGGTGGGCCGTGTCGCCCCACTGGCTGGCTGTGCCTGTGCGCTCGCTCACGCAGCGCCTCTGGGGCTGGTGCAGATTTGTTGTGAGAGAAAAATACTACTGGCTTGTTGTGGCTGGTGGCTGGTGCTAGTGCTGATTTAGTGTGAAAGAAAATCATTATTAGTTGTTGCAGCCGAACAGAGTGAGTATAGAAGGTTCGTTAACGGCTCACTGCCGCGGCTCGCTACGCCGCCGAGGTAAGGGAGGAGGGAGGAGTGGAGGAGCCGCTAGCAAGGTCGCTGGTAAATGGGGTAGTGGTCGAGGTGGCAGCGTTAGAATTTTGAGTTGCCGAGCATCCAATGGCCGGCGGCTATAGAAGGGAGGTCGGCAGCGGTGGCGGTTCGGTGGCCGGGTGGGACAGAATATCCGGTGGACGGCAGCCAGCGGCAGAGGCAAGAAGAAGGCTGGCGCCAGCCGGGCCTATGGACGGTGGCTGGCGGCTAGGGGTACGAAGAAGAGGAAATGCGGAGGAGGCGGAGGCTCTTCTATGATGCCTTAGCTCCCAGTCACGACCGAGAACAACACCCCACACTGCAGGCCACCACCGCTGGCAGCTGAGCCGGGTGGAGCCGCCCGCCTCGCCCCCGCACCTTGCGCTAGTGGGAAAGCACAACAATGCCCCGCGCGCTGCCGTTTCTCAGAAATTCGTGCGCACAAACAAAAGAAGAAAGAAGGCGAAGGCAAGAACAAAATCGAGATTTCAAATACAAGTTAGTCAATTATAACTTCATGAATCAAAACGAAACTTGAAGTAGATCCTATTATCCCAACTACTAGACCGAACAGATAAAGAAAATATTGTTAAAAGATTAAGTAAATCTAACGAATTAAAATCACTCGAAAATCATCCAAAAAAATATTAAAGACCCCTCGGGGTTGACAATAAAATGATCATGATATTATATTGATCCTTGGGTTATTTAAAGATATTCGATTACAATTCACTCCTATCCTAATCAAAAGTATTAGATGACAAAAGGCTCCAACAAAGAGCCACTCCGCTCTCCTCTTGAATCATAATAAATCTCTCACAAACAAATGAGAGAACCTTCTCAAAAGAGACGGTTTCCAAACCAGCCCATTCCTCTCTATACAAGTGCCTGATAAATGAACAAAACACCCTTACATGAGGCACACAATCCAAACGTACTTAGGAGTAAAACCGTCCAACTTCTTTTACAAGCATCGGACGAACAAGCCGCCTTCAGAACTTTTCTTTGTCTCGCCACAAGCTTCATGATGGCACCATGTGCCCTCCATCACCACTATCCAGCCGCACTTAACGCACCCCAATTTTGAGGTCCAAACCAGTAAATCTGTCCGCATGGTGGTTTTGAGGTCCAAACCAGCCAAAACACATCCTTCTCCACTTGGACGTCACACGACCACAATGTCGGTATGTGTTCGGCCTCTGCCAAGTGCCACGATGCCTTCACGAAAGACGATGCCTTCACGTCTTTCGTACTCCCGCGCACGGGCAACCTCAAACTTATCATTTCCTTCCTCCTTGACTTGATCGATGCCATTTTTATCATATTCATGTACGCTCGCTCTTCTATGCACCATGTGAATCGCCCATGACTCTGTCCGAGCTGCGTGGGTCCCTCAGCTCCAAGCCTAGTAGCAAATCCCTTGGTCCCTCACCAACCTGGATTATCGACATATGAACTTTTCACTTCACCTTCACCGCATTGTCGTCGGCCATCAGCCCATCATATTGCATCCTACACCTGCATAGCATGAGCTAAGAGATACAACAATCCAACCAACATTGTTATTAATCACTCATTATCTGACGGTAACTACCATTTATTCTCAAAAAGAAAAAGAAAACACGGCCGATCTGAACACAAACAGAGAAACTAAAAAAAAAGTGGCATGAACTCAAAACTCACAGCCATTCAGAGTTCCTTACCACAACTTGTAAAAGGCGTTAAACATTTTAGAAATGGGAGAAAAAAGAACTCTTGCCGGGTAAATCGTCCTTATTACTAGAACGTGTAGTATGTATGATTCAGCACTCTTGAGCCATGTATCATTCATCATCTTCAGCAAGCTTGAACACTGCATCCTGGCAGGCGCCGTGTGTTTCAGTGGATAAACTTTGGTACGTCCTCGATGTCCTTTTACCATTATTCAGTAGATAAAGATGCAGAAAGAACTACCATGGCTTATCATGTGAAAATATTCTCAGAACGAATACCCTTATCATGTGAAAATATTCTCAGAACGAATACCGCTTCAAGCCTGGGATGAGGATACAATGGATATATGGATCTTAAGTGGTGATGACTGATAACTGTGTGCTTCAGTTTATTGAAAACTAAACGAGCTTTAAACCATCATCAAGAACGAATTCACCTTCAAAGAAATAGTTTGCTAATTGTAAGGCTCGTTAATCCATGGTGCCGCCGCCTAATGTGATGACTGATGAGGTGTCGTGGCTAATTGAGGCGTGACTTTGCATGTATAGCTTGATGGAGAAGTTGCCACTTGGTCATATCACAATAAGGGTATTTTGGTCATTTTGGTGTTGATAGTATTTGTGTGGTTCTTTTGAATATGGGCATATGGGGTCAGTAACGCATGCTTCAACAAATGAATTATATTACATCAGGTTTTTCGCCATTAAAAAAATCATCAGCATACGATCTTTTTGTTTCGTGCATGATGGCATCACACAATGCAAATTCAAGATCGGCTAGCTTGCATGTGACCTCTCGCTCTGAGTAGATGAGCTCTGGTCGTCCTCGATCCTCCAGGGTGCCACTGCCCCTGGATTATGGCTTCACCCAGCAACCCAACTATAGGCGACGGTGGCCCGACGGTGATCGAGCGGTGGCTGTTGGGGATTGAATTTGTATCGAAGGTGGTGGGGCTCCCTGTTGATTACGCGTCCAACTCGGAAAGAGTAGTAGCACGAGCGTGATTAATTAATTTTGCTTTGGACTTTGGCTGCAATCTCCTTGTCTTTGCAATCCTCGCAGCAAAGATGAGCCAATACCATACGCCAATCGCTTCCCGAAAACATTGTACTATACGGAGAAAAATAATAGCAAAATAACCGTTTTTCATCCCCGCGTCCTGAAAACATTAGACGAACAGGAACGGTAAAATAATTAAATATCACTATGTGAAAAGTAAAAAACGTGTTTTTAGGTAACATGCTATTGGTAACGGACGTTTATTGTCCGTTACAAGAAGAGTTAAAAAGGTAGTGCCGGCCATAAAAAAGACGGACTTAAGGTGTGACCCATAGAAATTCAAAAAAGATTCAAAAATATTAATATAAAAGGACTGCATCCCTCTTTCAACCAAAAGTGATTGTGTGGTTTAGAGGAGGCTTGTGCAAACCAAGAAGTCATAGTTTGAATTCTACAGGGGGCAAATATGTATGTATATAGCTTGATGCATTGTCTTGTACGCTAATAACTAAAAGTCAAGCAATGATCACATTCACCTATCAATTAAGCATCACTTCATCCTATCCTATCGTGTTCCAAATAATCGTCTCCCTATCCTAGCAATGCGACAAGTTTTTGAAACGACCTCTAGCGCGCACCAATTGGCAATTGGCAAAGATGCCAGTATTATCCCAGTAATGAAGCAAACTAACCATCGTCCTCTTATAGGGTGGATGACAAATCCGTGCAAATTGTGGAGCTGAAAGTGTGGGAACTTCATCATGCTACAATTGGAACCTGTAAAAATTTGAGCAAAAATTTTCCATTTTGCCCAAAACACTTAGTTTTAGCATTTGGTTTACAGGTTCACGAAACTCGGAGATCCTTTTCTATTTCCACGAGTATGGCTTTGAAAAATAAAGTCTCTTTCGATGAGTACTAATCATGATAAACTTACTGCCCAATTTTACATTTTTTCCTGTAAAATAAAATTTCCTCCACTACATGTCACACCAAAAGTACAAAATAACTTCAGGTTGCTGATGCCTTCACTCACTGTCTCTCCTTCCCAACATATGGCAAGCAATTAAAAGTTACACTTCATTGAAGTAGACGTGGTTTCTACAAAACGTCGGGTAAGCAAGGGATCTGTTTCACCGAAGTCGAATAGTTCTGCTCTCTTGACAGATAGAGATGGTTCACGAAAGGCTATGCACGATTAGTTCATCAGTCTGCAGTTGCTCACTTTCTCTAGAAAAATCATGTCGCATTTTGTTTGTTGTTCAGGGCATAGCCGCTATGAAGTGCTAAGGACGGAGGAGTGCAGAGATCATGTACAGGTGAGGCTCTAAGCCCATCACCATTCAGGACAGTGCGGTGAGGTGCCCAAGACTTGTTCATAGCTCAGGTTCAGACACTACACAATGTCCTTATCAACCTTTAACTTGGTAGGATTGCATCTCAACGCTCTGCAGATCACCCCAAACTTATGGCAACGACAAGAGATAGGTTAGGATGCCCTATGTCTTACCGATCTCCTACCCTCTCCCAGAATATTTTGGTTCATCCTTATTTGCAATGTCAGCTGCTAAAATAACTAGACGGGGCTTGTTTAAATCATTCATTTTCTCTACTAATTCAACCCTAGGAGTTTGTTTGGCAGTTTACATTGAGGAGATTGCACAAGAGTTCACAACAAATATATGACTTCTACGATATCAAGAGACGCAAAGTACGACTAAAATAAAAAAGTTAGCTGTTCTAAATATATAGTTTGGTATGGTAGTGCTTGTGTGTAAAACAAATTATCATTTTTAATATTTGGCTTTGTGTAAATGATATTGTGATTTTCTATATTACCGAGAGAAGTGCAGGTGCAAGTGGCGAATATGGTGAAATACATATTCAATTCATAAATTTGTTGACAATCTAATTATAACTATATGCCGATCATGTTTAACGGCCTCCCAACCAAAATTCCTATGGCCACGCAATCATGCCACACATCACGCTGTACTGAAAAATTTTGGATGGACTTTTTGTTGGGATTCTAGGATTATAGTACTTTAAAATTTTATAGGTCGTTTGATTTTTTTGACTTCAAGTTTTACCACTCGTCTTATTCAAAAATTTGTGCAAAATACCACTTTTTTTGTTGTGAGTGCTTTATCAATACAAGATCTTTAATAGCCCCATGATGCATCAATACAAAAATTTTGAATAAGACGAGCGATCAAACTTAGGGTTAAAAAAATCAAACAAACTATAATTTGTAACAGAGGTAGTAGTTTACATACGAAATTCAAACCTCCACCGATAGTTGAGGTACAAAAACAACTATTCAATCAAGAAACATCGTTCCGAATGGCATGACATGCACTCCTCAGAAACACAAACCCCCGCCTTGGCCGCCATGTGCGTTGTGCGCCACGTCCTTGTAGCAAGCATTTATTGCGAGAGCTCGCCCAGGCCGCTTTCATGGACCCCCTCGATGAAGCGATGGCCGGGCTGAGATGGTGGCAGCGACGCGGCGCTGGCGGCCCTATATAAAGGTGCGGCGCGGGGGCTTCACACACTCGGCGCCACAGCTTCTTCCTGTTCTCGTCGTCCTCCTCGCTTCGCTTCAGCTGCAGACCTGCAGTGGAGAGGATCGGAGCTTGGTATATATACATGCTTCTCTTCCTCCTCTCCGCTCCTCCGATCCATTCGTGTCGCCGCGCCTCCCTGAACGGTCAGCTATTTCTGGTAGGTGGTGATCAGTCTCTGGTGACTGGTGACGAGGTGAAGACGATGCCGCCCCCGTCGTTGTTCCTTGCGCCGCTCCTCGCGTTCGCGTTCGCGTCCGCGACGACGACGGCACCGCTTCCGACGGCACGAACCCTCGTCGACGGCGCGAGAGGCCACGGCCACCGGCTGAAGTCGAAGACGTTCCTGTCCCCGCCCTTGTCCCTGCGCCCGGGCTCCGTCTCCAACAAGTGGTACACGGACGTGGACTTCCCTCGCGGCCACCTCGCGCTCAAGAGCTTCAACGGCGAGCTCGTCGACGCGCGCGGCGCCCCCGTGCCGCTCCACGAGACCTACCTCCACCACTGGCTCGTGGAGCCCTACTACGTCCACGCCGCGCGGGGCGGCGGCGGCAGCGACGGCGAGAGGCTCCCGCGGGCCAACTCCGGCGTGTGCAAGGGCTCGCTGGGGCAGTACTTCGGGCTGGGCTCCGAGACCCGGCGCACCGCGACGTGGGTGCCCGACCCCTACGGCGTCGAGATCGGCGGCGGCGGCGACGCGCCGGCGGGGTACGAGGAGCGGTGGTCGCTGAACGTGCACGCCATCGACACGCGCGGCGCGGCGGACAAGCCCGGGTGCACCGAGTGCCGGTGCGACCTCTACAACGTCACCGTCGACGACGACGAGGGCTACGCCGGCGGCCTGCGCTGCTGCTACGACCAGGCGCGGTGCCGGGTGGGGGCGGACTTCGTCGACGGCGAGGCACGGGAGCTGTTCCTGCGGTACACCGTGATGTGGGTCGACTGGAGCGACGCCGCCGCCGCCGTCGTGCCGGTGAGGATCTACATACTCGACGTCACTGATACGGCGCTGCTCGACGGGAAACCCGACCCCGATTGCAAGGTACATACATGATACATGTCCTCAAGCATTTTCTGATCATCTAGTTTGCCAGGTTTGTGACCGATCAGCATGAATTTAAGCCCGTTGGTTTGGATGTGCAGGTGGAGTATACCGTCGAGGAATGCAGCTCTGAAAACAGAGCGAAAAACGATTGCGTCGACGTGAAGGTGACCAAAGAAGTGTTGCCCCATGGAGGCAACATCGTCTTCGCCGTCGGGCACCAGCACGCAGGTGGCATCGGCACTTCTCTGCACGGCCAGGTGGCATCTACCTATATCCCCATATATACCAGTTCTTTGCAAACTGAAAAAAAATTCTTGATAAAATATGAAGCTCTTCTGCGATAAAACAAAAAAAAAATGAAAGAGACAGAGTATAGCAGCGTCAGCATAACTGATGAACTGCACTGGATCGATCGATTTTATTGACCACATCAGGACGGCCGGCTGCTGTGTTCATCGACCCCGATCTACGGCGACGGGGAGGAGGCCGGCAACGAGGCGGGCTACGTCGTGGGCATGTCGACGTGCTACCCGGAGCCGGGCGCCGCCAAGGTGCGCGGCGGCGAGGCGCTGACCGTGCTGTCCAACTACACCGGCGAGCGGCGGCGCACGGGGGTGATGGGCCACTTCTACCTCCTCGTGGCCGACGACGACGAGCAGCAGCAGGCGGCTCCCAACAACAAGCAGCCGTCGGCACCGTGCTTCAGCTTATTCCCGGCCTCATGTGAGCAACCATAGCTTATCTGTCTCTCTGAAACTCTCACATTCTGAGGATCTCGATGCGATCCCCGATCCATGTTGAGCTTGAGAACGAATTCTAACATCTAGTTCATTGTGTTCAAACATTGCAGGGTGCGTTCCGGCATGGCTGTTGGGCAACCTTCAGTAGTGAAAAATAAGATTCAGAAAGCCCAGCCTTTGGTACTGCTAGTACTTGTGTGTTTGTCGCTCCCTGTCTGCCAGTCTGCACGCTTGTGCGGCCGGCGAGGGCATGGCGTATAGGCATGTCGCCGGCGACTGCTGGCACCTCGTAGCAGGGCATAAATAAGATCTGTGTGGGCCCTTGGGCAAGAAAGAGCGATCGAGCAAGGTGGCTACTATGGTTTATGGTACGGATGATTATTGCTTGCTTTGGTGTCCTTGTTGCATTTTCCTCCGATCGATCGTCTCGTCTCCATTGCTCTGTTACGAAAAAAATTTGAGGGACGTGGGGTCGCTGAACTGGAATTAATGCGGTGGATACTGAAACTGTGAGCGACAGAAGCAGCGGCACACTGAAACACACACGCCACTTTTGTTCTTTCTGATGAATCTCAAGGGTAGAGAACGAACTAAAAACCAAAAGGAAAGGAAAAAAAAACTTTGCACATTGCAGGGGAATATCACTAAAAGACGAAAGAGGAAGAACAGGAGAAAGAGATCAACGGAATTTTACAAAGGCAAGATGGCTAATAGATCAATTCCCCTTGATGCCGGTAGAAACATGCGTGCCGGCCACCTTCGTCACCTCCTATATCAGCAGCTTGCTGCACTTCTCCAGGCTCCAGTGCATCGTCCTCAACGCGACTGAAGAAACCCGAGGGAGGAGACCGGGGGGCCATGGCCGGCAAAGCCAGCGGCACGATCCCGCCGCGTTGAGGACGACGCACTGGACCTGCGGAAGTGCAGCGAGAGGAACCGGCATCAAGGGGAATCGATCGTCGAGCCATCATACCCTTGAAAAATTCCGGTGATCTCTTCCTTTGTTCTTGCTCAATTCTTAGAGCTGCTGATAACTTGTTGGGAGTAGAAATTGTAGACAAGAGAATAGTGAATTGGCGCAATTTCTCATTGATCTCATGATGTCCTTTTATAGGGAGATTACAAATTCAGTTACAAGAGCATTAGAATGACACTTGATATCACCCTCTAATGGCAGCAATTGAGAGCTGCTATTAGGTGGTTTTAAGGCTATGTTTCATGGCCATAACCAAGGCCTTAAACCAGTCTTAATCCTTTGGTGTGCTGCATTGAGGAGGTCAATTAAGACCTTTTATCACAAATACCACGTACGTCACCTGGCAATAATACAACAGACAACACCAGAAGATGGGTTGGTAGACAATACTGTAACAGCAATTATCTATCTACATAGTACAGAGGATCATTTATTTGCATTCCCGTGTAAATCTTACAGGTAACTCTGGCGTTCTACACTCGAGTAACTCACACGGCTCTCCGAAAGAGCAAGGAATCAACACGAGACAAAACCCTAGACCGACAGAAGAAATCACATTTGGCTTACCTACAGTGGTGCTCTGTTGCACTGTCCTCCTTTCTGGCCGGCATCAGACGGCACAAACGAGCCCTAATGTACAATTACCAGGGGCAGACAGGCAGGCTACAGTATATTACAAGAGGGGCAGTCATCTCCCGGACATGAGGTTCACCAGGCCTTGGTTCTCCTGGACCGCATTAATGTCCCACAACTCGCTCGTGGACGACAGCGTCATCAGCGCGACGACGATGGATCTCATCGTGGGCCTTGCCTTGGGGTCTTCCTGCGTGCACGCCCTTGCCAGCATTGTCAACTGCAAAATGCGAACCATGCGTTAGCCTCACATGTTTCGCAAAACATAAAAAAGATGGTAGACATAATTCTGCAGCAGTATGTATTATACTGCTCAGTCTGTGGGTTGGCTCTAACCTTGAGAATGGAGTCCATGGGGTAATCCTCGCCTAGAGCTGGATCAATCATTCTCTGGAGGCCTTCCTTTGGATCGGGTGTGTTGAGTGCTTCTTCAAACTGCAGTTTTTTCAGTATGGTTTGTGATTCATGAGTCATCATTCATCAAGCAGGAAATCCATGAACAACAGCAAAGCATCCAAAGCCAGTTTGTGTTGCCAAAATATCTATGAACACATCAAAAATTGACAACAAAGGAGAAAAGGCATGATTTAAAAAAATTCCTCATTCATAAACATGAAACTCAGATATAGCAGATGCCAGATGATGAGGTAAAAACAGTTGTTCAGAACTGAATGTGTTAAAACTACTGGACGCATGTTTTACACTAGGAGGTAACAACTACCCTCATGGTAATGAAGCACAAGAGCATAAAGCATTTTTCTTTCCTAGATAAACTGGCCAGGACCTCTGGCATTTATAAAATGAGAATGGCAGCCAAAAAAAATATGAGAAGCAGAATGTAAGAAGAGTTGATTCAGCAGGACAATTACCAGATAAACCAGCCCCTTTGAATCGCTAGCAGACTCAGTTGATCTAACAATAGCTTCTTTGGCCGAAATAAGTTCATAAAGAACAACGCCAAAGGCATACACATCGACCTTAGGAGATACATCACCATATCGAGCATATCTGCAAACATCATAATCCATAGAAGTCAACATTTATTACATATGGTGCAAAAATACGCAGTGGCGTATAAACATTCAGGACACGTACTCTGGAGGCATGTAACCAAATGTACCAACAATTCCACGTGTGGGCAGTGATGTATTACCAACTTCTGTAAGTTTTGTTAAACCAAAATCTGCAACCTGGATCAAAGATATAATTATTACGGGAATGGTGAGAAAAACAGCTAAAAGAAAATCCATGAACTATTCAAACCTTTGCACGGTAGTTTTTGTCTATCAAGATGTTTGCTGACTTGATATCCCGATGTATATATACTGGTACAGTATGTTCATGAATGTACTCAAGACCTCTTGCTGAATCTAAGGCAATTTGAATCCTGGCAGCCCAAGACAGAGGCTCATAACCTACATGAACATTTATGGTGGTTAATTTACAGGAAGCATCAGAATAGGCACAGATAACCAATCTAAGAGGCGACATAACACATTACCAGTTCCACGCAAATGCTGGCTCAAGTTCCCATTCTCGATAAACTCATAGACAAGGAACAAAGAACTCTCGGTGCAATAACCAATCAAACGCACCTGTGCGAAGAAAAAAAAATTATGGCACCAAAGGAAAAAAATATGAGTCAATCGGAATGGAGATAACAGTGAAATAACATGACTGTTCCGCCTACAGAAATTTGATACTGCTTTGGTAAGATAGGAATACAGGAATTATATTAAAAAAAAAGTCAGGCCCATATATTTCCTCAACTTTGATTCAAGTGATGTGCAATATATTGATGTGCACAACCTTCCTGTACAAGGGTGATGCCATCCATTGCCAATAAGCAAATAACACAGAATCTCGTCATAATGTGAAATTAAGACTCGTGGCACTCATCATAACCAGAGGAATTGGAATTTGAAGGAGAGTATTGCAATCCAGACAATATAAGCAAGTATACAAGTAATAAAAATTACACTCAAACTATGTTACCATGTTGCTGTGTACTATTTGAAGTTGAAACTTCCTAAAAAGTTTCTTCAAACAGCAACTTCTCCAAACAAAAATGAATGATGATTCATTATTTCATTGTTATAAGTAAATGAAAACATATAGAACACCTAAGAGAAAAAATATATAATATATAAAATGCCACCTCAGCAAACAATAATAATAATTAAAAAACAGAGGAATCACTAACCAGATTCAGATGATGAACATGTGTCAAAACCTTCAACTCAGCAAGGAACTCATTACTAGCCTGCATATCCATTTTCTTTATGGCAGCTTTCTGGAGACACCCAAAGTAAAACAATTACAAATGATGAACAGATTGTAATGTTTGCATGATAAGAACGCATTTCTATTTGCAACTGCAAACCCCATAGGAAGGTGATGTTTGCGAGTTTGTGAAGTGCACTTTAATATGTTTACTATCGACGCAACTGTGAAAAGTTTAAACTAACCTCGCCTCTGAGCTCAGCATAATAGACAGCGCCAAAACCACCCTGCCCAATTTTATAACTCATGCTAAATCCCTCTGTGGCATTGAAAAGTTCTTCATACGAGAACTCTACTGATTTGTCAACAGTAACTCCTGGCACTCCTAAGGCATTATCAGCTTGAGTACTTGACAGTGCAACTTTATCCATGAATGCTGTAGCAGCTGGAGAAAAAATAAATAGTAGTAGTTCAGAAATTTGTGGAAGCTCCATATTTGTAGAGAGATAGCGAGAGGGGGAAACATCACACACCCATTGTGGGGGGGGGGGGTGACCTTTCATATATATAGCCGAGACGGCTTGATGTACAAGTAAGAGTCAAGTAGACTTAGAGTACAAGACAAGTCAGACTTAGAGTACAAGACAAGTCAGCTATACATATTTCTAATAATATTATCAATATGAAGTACTGTAAAATGAAAAAGGAAATAAGTGGAAAGAGGAAACAGTATTTATTTAAGGATGACTGACTGTCTGTGTGCTCAAAAGTACACTTATGGGTACCTCAAACATACCAAAGACCTTTTGGCACATAGGTCATAAACTTTATTTACCCAACAAGATTTTCAGGTTTCCAGACACACAATAAAGTAGCTTCACAGGGTAATCATCGGAGCATCAAAAGGATTGGAACCTTAACCTACCATAACCAACATTTATGGTTGTAGGTTTCCAATATGATAAAAGGATAAATATTATCTTGCAACTGTGAAAAATGGTTTTCCAGGCAAGATGTTTAAAGTAAAACTTTCTGTTGCAGGGTAAATACGTAGAAAGAGAGGCTGACAATATCATTACCAAGTTGGGTAGAATCTTCAGATGATGGAAGAAGAGCAGCCTTTTTCGCCTTTCTTCGCCTATAGAACATAATGTATAAAAAGATACCCAGTAACAGTGCAGCAACACCACCAACGACTCCTCCAACTACAGGTCCTACAGAACTTCCTTTTCCTGTCCCGAGTTGATGAGAGTGACAATGTGTAAAAAGATCACAGTTTCTCAAAACAATAACTGACATCCATTTTTTTCTTGCAAAAATCTTAAGGCAGAAGCATAATTAGCTTGCAAAAGGAGGATGAGGCCGCCTGTACTGCACAAGATGAGGATGCTTATCAGCATGAGTGCAGAAGAATTAATAACATTCAAGTAAATATCATACAGGATAACATGGCAGGCAGCACCACTTACCCTGGTGTTGCTAAAGCATGGTAACTTCCATTGGAATCTGGAGAACCAAAAGACAAGATTAAACCATTTTAGAAGACAAGATCAATCCTAAAGTTTGCAGAGATGCTAACAGCATTTTCAGGGAAAAAAATTTTGGAAACTACTTTCAGGAAAATAAATGCAGCCAAATAGCTGCAATTAATTGAATGAAGCCAGAAAAATGCCACTGATGCAACTGCATACTACCAGGCATGAGAAGATGCAATGAGGATTTCACGGGACTATGTCTATCGAATAGTGCAAAGCTAATTTGAGATGCAGAAATAGACCAGGAAAAAATGTTTCTAGTTAAGTAACTGTGCATACATCGAAGCCATGAACTAACACATGGAATCAGTAATGTCCATCAAACATCAACCAATTCAGAAATGTCACCAGTGTCATAAGGAATTCAGCGAGTTCTTCGCCTAATTGCATACACAATCAAAGCAACTAGAAGTAGCCATGCATGAACCCTATCAAGCAGCAGAGAACAAATTATTCAGAAAACACCTCCAATCCTAGCTACTAGCCTAGATTAGCATACAATTGGGCATTTCCTACAGTAATAATCCCGAGAAGTCCTCCATTTCAGGTAAATTCAAGCTAAAAGCCTAAAATTGAACTGAATTGTCCACAATTCGGATCACACAACAGCAGATAGAAATGCTGACCTTTGACGGGGACGAAAACGAGCCCGCTTGTGTTGGTGTCCATGCCGGGGTTATACTTCCTAAGCAGGTCCGCCGAGAAGCTGTAGTTGGCGGCGACGGCGGCGAGCGTCTGGCCGTCCCGGAGCGGGTAGGTGAGGAAGAGCCCGTAGTCCTTGGAGACCCCCGGGTCCCCGCAGGAGCAGTTGACGGTGACGTTGACCGTGACGCCGGTGTCGGGGATGTTGGTGGCGGGGTAGGTGTTGGTCGCGGCGAGCCAGGCGGCGGTGGTGAGGTTGCTGAAGTGGGCGGCGATGCTGTCGTAGGTCTCGCCGCTGCGGACGAGGTAGGGGAAGGAGCCGGCGAGGTAGGTGGCGGCGGGCTCGCGGGGGAGGGAGCGGCAGCCGCAGGGGAAGGAGACGTTGACGGTGGCGTCGGCGGGGATGAAGTCGAGGTTGGGGTACTGCGGGTTGTAGGGCCCCAGCGAGCGGTAGTCGCGGATGGCGAAGAGCTCCGCGATGTAGGTGAGGTTCTGGTTCCGGGCGATGAGGAAGGAGGCGAGCGCGAGGTCGCAGCCGGAGCGGCAGCCGTCCCCCGCCGCCGACGCGGCCGCGGCGAGGAGGAGGGGGAGGAGGAGGGCGGGCAGCGCCATGGGGACGGGACGGCGAGGCGGCGCCGGAGGAGGAGGAGGAGGATACCCTAGCGTAGCCGCGGAGGCGGGGAGCTTCCCATGAGAGGAGGTGGGGAGTTGGGCTGGGGTAAGCAGCCAGCAGAGCAGGCGGCGACGAGGAGCGCGACAACGCGGCGGGAGTTTGACCCGCGGGCGGGCGGGTGGGGCCCACGCGCCCACCGCCAGGCGGGGCCCGCCACTTGGGAGGTCGTTCCGTTCCCTTCCCGGGGAGGCACAGGCAGGGTTAACTTTCCGGCGGAAAACGGAAAATTTTCCATTTCCGCTAGTAGCCGGGAAATGGAATTCCGGTATTTTTCGCTATTTTTTGTTTTCAAATTTAAAAATTCAAAAATATTTGTAAAAAATTGGGAAAAAATATGATAAAAAATTAGGTGTTCTTCTGAGCAAATAGGACTAGAACACACTCAAATCTAAAATCATTTGCTAAGCTAAAATTGCATTTTAGTTGAAAAACAAGGTTATTTGTAGTCTAATGAGGTAGGATTTATAGCTTTTTAATATCCGTACTATCAATGGGTTAAAAGAATATACCTTTTGAATGGAATGAGAGGTCTCCTTTATTTATCCTTACACTTTCATCATATCTTCATTAATTATTAAGTACTACGTGATATACATAAACATTGTTTATTGGATTGAACTTGGGTTTTTATATAGACTATGCAATTTATGTATTATAAACTTATATTATGGTCTATGCAATTTAAGTTATTGTGATAAATTTAGTTTTCATGCATTTTATTTGTGATTTCATGTGACAATATACTTTTGTTATGAATAATTTGTGTGTAATATATTTAATATGCATTGTACATTGCAATATACAATAGATACAAAAAAATATTCTATTAAATTATTTAATTCTTCATATGTTTGGAGCATTTGTAGTCAAAAAATGACATTTTCCACCAAAAAGTCCGGAATTCCGCCGGAAAGTAGCGGAATTTCGCCCGGAATTTCCGAAATTCCGTTTTTTAAATTTGAATTCACATTCCGTTCGAAAAATGCGGTTTTCGGCGGAATTTCGTCCGGAATTCCGTTTCCGGTGATCGGCGGCATTCGAAAAAAACGAAAAGGTGAACCCTGGGGCACAGGCACCTGGCGAACGGAGACGACGGGGCCAGCCAACGGCGGCGGTCAAAGTGACAATTCGGCAGCAGAGCTGCTTCCATCCCGGTCGGCCGCTAATGTCCGGGATCACGGCGTGATTGATTCGGAAGGGCAAGTGAAGTGATGGCATTTGTTTACTCAGGGCTTTGCTTGCTTCTGTCGCCATGTTCTGCGCTTCGCCTGTTTTACGGGGCTCTTCTCTTGCAGTCTTTGACCTTGGTCTCTTCTCATCAAGTATGGCAAGGGATGAGCTCATGAGCATTTTTTTTTAAACTTCTTGTTGCACTGTGATCTTAAAAGCCTGGTCCCTTTTTTACACGTAGAGCCATGGCCTCCGTTACCCCCAACGACCTTTCAAAAAAGAAGAAGAAGAAGAAGTCATGGCCTCTATTTTTGGCATGTAGAGCCCTGGCCTCCAAAAAGAAACAACGGCCGTTAAAACCTAGGTTTCCAAAAGGCCAAAAGGTCACAATCTTTCGGACATCAGCAATGTCACGGAGGGACAGGAAGCAGCAAGGCATAGAGACACTTGAGGCCCGCTCCACGTGTCGCTAACTCAACTGCCGAGAGCAGTATTGCAGAGACCTAGTGCTCATATTGTTTTCAAATTACAGTGCTTACTTCATTTTGTGGCGCAAGCCTTTGGCCAATTATTACTGTATCAAAACAATTTTTTTATGGCACAAATGCTAAATTGGTATTATCTAACTGGGGTTGTAGTAAGGCAGCACGGTGTAGACGGTCTGCACGACGGTGAGCACGAGCAGGAAGACGGCGGCGGCGGCGGACATGCTGGTCCAGGGGTTGCTGAAGTAGTCGTGCACCAGCACGGCGCGGTGCCGGTTCCAGCTCCGGCCGCAGTGCTCCCGGACGTCGCGGAACAGGTCGGCGTAGCAGTTCTCCACGAACTCCGGCGGCGGGCACAGCTCCCCCAGGTGCGCGTAGAACGCCGCCGTCTCCTCGTCCCCCTTCACGAACACCCCCGCCCGCTGCAGGATCTCCACGTCGCGCCGCGCGTCCACCACCGACGCCATCAGCAGCACGTAGCTCACCAGCCGCTGCAGCTCCATCCGGCCCCGGCTCTGCTCGTACGCGAGGAGGTTGGCGAAGATGGCGTGGTTCGTGTAGCTCTCCACCGCCGGGATCTCCAGCACGCCGCCGCGCCGGTCGAAGGTCACGTCGACGAGGCTCCGGGGCGACTTCTTGGCGCGGAACGTCACGCCGGCGTCCTTGAGCTCCGACGCCGACGGGAGCTGCCAAGGGACGCGCTCGTCCACCGGCTTGGACATCCACTCCTCCAACGCCTCGTCCTCGGACTTGCCGCTCCCGGGCCGCCGGTCCTCCGGCGGCAGGAACCAGTGGTAGTACAGGTGCAGCAGGTGGTGGATCTCGCCGTCGGGGGGCCGAGCGGCCTCCTCCGCGTCCTGGGCAGCGCCCATGTCGACGGTGAGGTACTTGACGAGGACGTTGGCGACGAAGTGGTCCCGGCCGAGCCCGCCGGTGGCCATGTCGTAGAAGCGCTCGAGGACGAAGAAGGGGAGCTGGTTCTCGAGGAGGAAGAGGTCGTTGTACACGTTCTGCATTGCCCACGACGCGTCGACCAGCGCGTCGTCGGCCTTGTCCTCGCCCTTGAGGAAGAACTCCACCACGAAGCAGCCGTCGAGGAGGAGCATCTCGGCGAACTCGGCCGGCGGCAGCGCCACGGGCTCCGCGTACCGCCGCCGCGCGCGGGGCTCCATGGCGCGCGCCGCGCGGGCGTACGTGGCCAGCGTCGAGCCTCCGCCGCCGCCGCCGCGGGCCAGGAGGTCGCGGAGGTACCGCCACTTGTGCGCCTCCATGGCGTCGAGGTGGCGGCCGGCGCCGCGGTGGAAGGGGGCCAGCAGGGGCAGAGTCATGATTGAAACATAGAGGGGTCAATTTACTAATGCCGACAATTAGGAGGGGTCATATCTTATTAATAAACAATATTAGCAATGAGATTAGGAAATTTCATGTGTAATTACACCAACATTAACATTAGGGGGGCCATGGCCCCTGCCCGCCCCCGTCTCCGCCCCTGGGGCCCAGGGACACCATCTGCGGCTCGTAGAGGTGGCGGTTGCGGTCGCGCATGGGGCCCGCCACGCGGAAGATGGTGAAGGGCTCGCTCTCGTGGGGCTTCCCGGGGAGCGCGGCCAGGCGGCGCTCCATGCGCGCTGCCATCTCGGCGGCCTCCGCGTCGTCGCCCGCCTCCTCATCGCCCTCGACGGCGCTGCTCTCGTCCAGCCGGTGCTGCATGGCCGCGGACATCTCATCCCCTTCCACATCATCGCCGTCGTTCTCCTCGGCGCGTGCGCTGGCCACGCCAGTGCGGCGGCTCCCGTCGGCGTCCATGCCATTCCCCACGACGGTGCTGCTCTCATCGCCGGCGGCAGCGCCGTGCTCGTCCAGCATGCCGGCGTGGCCATTGGGATCCAGTAGGGGCTCCATTAGAGGAGAGTCCATGACCATGACCCAGGATGGCCGTCAGAGTCTCAATCTCAGAGATGGCGCGAGACGGAGTTAAAGACAAGCAGGGCAAGAAGCGTGGGAAACACCGGAGCCACCTTTGTTAGACTCCCTGGCTGTGTTTAGTTCCACCAAAAGTTCCCAAAATTTTTCACTAACGTACATCACATCGAATCTTACGATACATACATAGAATATTAAATATAGTTAAAAAATATAACTAATTGTATAATTTGATTGTAAATGACGAGACAAATCTTTTGAGACTAATTACTCCATGGTTGGACAATAATTGCCAAATAAAACCGAAACGTGCTACAGCAACTTTTTCGCAAACTTTTCGCGAAAACACACCCCCTATTGGAAACACCGTGGAAAACTCCAGAGGCTTTGACAGGCTAGCCTCCGACGCCATGGAAAAATCTCTGGCCAATGGTGGTCTTGCAACGATTGCATCTATGACCAAAAAAAACAAACCTGGGCAAGGGCATTGAAAGGTCCAGCAGCTTTTTGAGAACATCTCTTTGCCTTGGTCGCTAAGGAAATCAGAATAGTCCGGCACCTGATAAACCTGCATACATGAGCTAACATGGAGTGTTCCAAACAGAAGCATCTTGCTTGATGCTTGGCAACACTCCAACTGAGCACAAATACCAATCGACAGGGCAAGTGGGACAAGTAACTGAAATTCCAATTACAACTGTAGGTAGCTGAGCAATTCTCAGTATGACCTTACAAGGACTTAGGTTCAGAAGCTTCTCAAATGGTCAAGTTTTGTATGGGTGAGGCCACATATTGCTGTTACGGCCATTAAAAGGAGCAAAAACAATGGGGAAATATGCAAATTTCGGTCCATCCAACCGCTATAGCACGTATCATGTATGTATGAGGGGAAAACTGCCTTGCTGGATTGCGTCAATACCAAAACTGGCTGTGTTTAGCTAGTCAGATTCTGGACAACTGGAGAATGATGAAGACGACTTCTTGAGAGATGGCTGGACATGGTGGTGGTTGGCCAGAATTTTTACTCCTGGTCACCTTGGGGGCCAACATGGGCAGGATACTTTGCAGAAACATCGGCCCAGGTGCTTTGGCCTTCTGTCAGTTGCTTCACCACGGATGCCACTTCGGTGATGTCCACCCGGATCTGTTCCTTACTGTCCCTCTCCCGGATAGTCACGTTTGTTGTGGAATCAACTGTTACAGCAAATGGAACACCAATCTCATCTGTCCTTGCATACCTCCTCCCAATGGATATAGCTGCCAGAAATCAGATAAAAAAAAGCTTACATGTCTGCATCCTACCATACCATGTAATATGTTCCAAATGAAGGCCATCATCCATCAGTATTTAAGATCATATCATACGTACCAGTAGTGTCAATAATGTGGGATATACCAGCAGTTGTTAATGCTTTAGCAATCACTTTGGCAGCAGCATCAAACTCTTGGTTCTTCACCAGGGGGAACACAGTGCACTTAATAGGAGCCACTAGAGGAGGGAACCGGAAGACATTAAGCTGTTCCTCTTCTGATTTGCTAGGCCTTGTGTAAAACGAATGCTCGAACAAACAGTAGATGATCCTGCCTATGCCAAATGATGGTTCAATGACCGAAGGGGTGAAGACTCGCTGATGTTCCAGCTTCTTCTCCATGCCGATTGACACCATTTTCTTGGTAATCACCACATCTTTTCCAAGTGTGCAGACTTTAAAGCTTGTCTCCCCCTTGGTTTCTAGAGCAGATTTCATCTCTAAAGCTTCCTTCTCACTCATAGCCTGTCACCAACAAAATAAAGTAGCAACTGCCAACTCAGGGAGGGGGAGACATTACAAAACTAGAAGTCACATGTAACAAAGACAAGGACAAGATGTGTTGCCTCCAATGCTTCAACGACCATCTTTTGGTTCCCCTTAAAAGCAAGCCCCAGGTCTTTCTTTGAGGGAACTATCACAAGTTTCTGCAATAATGAACATCAGCAATAAGCACGGTAAATGCCAGAAATAACAAGTATAAAGAGATTAAGAGACAAAATCTATATATATAATATGCCATTCAAAATGGTAGTTTCCGTGTGCTTCGATGGGCAAGAAAATATGTCATATGTAAACCATGAAAAACAAGGTGTAGCCAGAGGAAAACTGGAGAGCTGGATATGATATTTCACCTCAACCTCCCTAGGCTTGGAAAACTTTTCATGTGCAACAAGTGGGACACCACTTTTCTCCTGTGAGATAGAAAGCAGCCAAGCATGTCAGCATTAGTAGCACACTTGAACACTAAACAGTGGACACTGATACAAAATTCATTTAGCAAGGGTAGTTAAAACAGGAAATGAGCATATTCAATTCCAACAGCAACATATAAGGATTAAAATTAGTATCCAAAGATGTATCTTGGGTGTGAAAAAGATGCAGTAAGCTTACAGAGTGTGCTCGCAAATCATATGCCGATCTATCAGCAATACCGACGCACTCTATCCACCCATAAGAGCACTCTATTTCAGCATCCCAACAATCAGCAGCATAATGGGCCATCTCATTAGGTAGATGCTGCCTGAAGCGCAGCTGACCCTTATCAATTCCCAAGCGTGTCAGGAAAAGATAGACCCTTCCAATGAAGTAACCAAGTGTCTCGTTATTAACAGTTCCCTGTTAAGAATAGGGTGAAAGTTTAGAAGCAGTATCAAGCATAGAACAACATATATAAACGAAAGAACGAAAGAAAAGAGACTAAATTGGCAAGAAAAAATTGCCAGAAAATACAAACCTTTGAAACTGCGTCACCAAGCTTCATTAACTTGGCTGACTCCCCTGAGAGTTGCAGCTCTCTTGGAAACATCAAGAACTCCAAATCAGCAACATCAACAAACTTTGGATGTGATTTATCCTCTGGATCCACAAAATGCTCAATCTCTGCCAATGTGAATTCACGCACTCGGAGAAGACCTTGTCGTGGCGAGATCTGATTTTCAGGTTTTAAACATAGTGAGCTGACGAAAAAAGGAACATCTAGCCAACTATTACATAGCCAACAACTGCTCTTCAGAAGTGTCAGTAACTCTACAGTAAGTAACAAATGTACTTTGAAACTATCAGAAGGCATTAATTCCACCCAGCATATCAATAAAAAAGGAAAATTAGTTCAGAATCTAGATTGATCATGTAACTAAAAACAAAGTTAAGAACAAAGTTTATGCACTGAACCATCGTATCTAAATTATGAAAAGTACCAAAGCACACTACAATTGCTGGCAGATCGGAGACAATACAGAAATGACTAATACTAAGCATTTATTAAAAAGGAATATCAAAGAAAATGGGACAAAGAACACAAACCTCATTTCTAAAAGCCTGCCCAATTTGGGCTGCTGCAAAGGGAAGCTTTTGTCCATTGTAGTAGTACAGGTCCTTGAAGTTTACAAAAATGCCCTGTGCAGTCTCAGGTCGCATATACCTATGTTCCCACACAAAATTGATCATTTTTAGCCAATGAACACAAAAGGAAGACAATTACAGGGAATGGCGATCTCCTTACCCCACGCTAAGACCAGTGGGCCCAATAGATGTCTGGAACATAAGATTGAATGGGTAGGGATCAGAAAGCGGGTTCTTTGTATCAGGGGCAATGATGCCATATTCCTTAATCTTTGCACCAAGCTCCTCTGCTGAGAGGTCATCCAAGATGGCAAGAACACGCTTAAATTCATCAGCCTTCTCTTGGGGCAAGGTAAGGTCTTTCTCAAGCTTTTCCTTGCAAAAATCTTTCAACAAGTGATCAGCACGGTAGCATGTGCCTGTCTTCTCATCTTTAACCATGAGGTCAGTAAACTTCTCAACATGGCCAGATGCCTTCAGGACGATTTCAGGTGTGACACAGGGGCAGTCAACCTCCAACATGTTCTCTTCCAGAACAAAGTGCTGCAAAGAAATTACGAATTGTGAATTGTGATGATTAAAATCTTAGCAAAACAATAGTAGAAGATAAGAATATCATCGATTAAATCACTCTGTGGATAATTCCAATATCAAACACATAAAATTGCTAAATATAGGCAGCTTCCACTAAAAACTAGGAAAGCACATCCAAAGGTAAACCTTTAGTCAAAATATGAGGCTACAAAATTATAGCTTTCCATATTACATTTTCCGATTAGTACTTACTAACTGATATGAGAAAAGTTTTGGTATGATTAGGTCACCAATGGATACACAATTCAAAAGGGACTAATGAAACACTTCTGTTCTAATAGAAATCGTTATCATCCAGATTTTTTTATACAAATTACAGGGGGAGTAGAACATTCTACACATTAATCAATATAAAAAGTAACTATTTTTTCCACACCTGAAGGCCACACATATCATAATCCTTGATGTACAGCAACTACACTAAAGAGGTAAGACGAAACTACAGAAAAATCAAAGCATTTGGAGATAGATCGCGGGCGTTACCTGGCGCCAGAAGGAAAGAACATTTGCCTTGACGCGGCACCCAGGCGGCCCGTAGTCGTAAAGCCCCGCCACCCCGCGGTAGATCTTGAACGAGGGTATGTAGAACAGCTTCCGCTCCAGGGTGTTCACCACGGCCTGCCGCAGCTCCTCCCTCGCGGCGCCGCCCGCGCCCGCCCCGACGGCCTGCTGCAGCCGGCGCGCGGCGGCGCCGGCCTCGACCTTGAGCGCCTTCAGCGCCTCGACCGCCGCGTCCACGTCGGCCTTGGACGCGCCGCCGCCGGCCTTGAGCGCGCGCACGGCCTCGGCCTGCGCGTCCACGGCGGCCTGGTGCTCGGCGAGCGCGCGCCGCAGCGCGTCCTCCGACGTCGCGGCCATGGAGGTGGCGGCGGCGGCGGCGGCTAGGGTTGTGGCGGGCGAGGTTCTGGGTTTAGGGATGGAGCGGGGGAGTGAGGAGAAGATGAGCTGGGGGCGGAATCGCATAAAGACCATTGATGGATGCGGCCGGGGCGACGAAAGCGATGAAGCACAAAGAAAGGGGGGAATGTGCATTTGAACCCTTGTGTTTTCTTTTATTGCGAAACAAGTTTGTAAGTCATCCAAACTCAACCAAAAATTTTGTTTTGTAGGTTCGAGTGAGAGGTGATTTTTACCGGGCCACCTTTAAACTTAACAAAGGCTCTTATTTAAGATAAAAAAACTCTCAAACTATATAGTAGACTTGTTCCAAATTCTTTTTTATCAAATCGGCCTAAGTGTCTATTCAGCGTAATATCACCACATTGCAAATGATGTTTAAACTTGTCCTAAGTCCTTAATTAGAGCCACTAACTCTCAAATTATATACATACAGGACTTATGACTTATCTCGGGTTTTTTATAGGGAAAACATGTTCACATCAACCTCTCTAGCATGATGTTGTGGAATCCTCATGGGTTAAAAGGGAGTTATATAGTCAATAATATGTTTTTTTATAATTGAGTTCTTCACTACATGTTGTACTTCCATAAAATATAGTACGAAACGGTATAACTTTCGTTTTTGTTGTTGCCTTATTTGAAGTTCCTAAAACTTGTTTCTCCTAGAATTAGATATTTCATTTAAGTTCCTTGCATCCTAATATGTATCAAGATTCTTTTTGAACTTAATGAATTATAACTTCCAAAGTAACTCATTCTATTTCGACTCGGACTTGAACTACACTAAGTTTTGAATAAATATATCTCAAAATCCAACAAAGGTATAACTCTTTGAAACGGATGCAGTGCTGGAGTGACGTTTAAATGTTCTAACATCTGAGGGTGCATCTGAGACAATGTCAAGCAGAGCCCCAAGGTGTGATCTGGTCCGGTTGGAGCGTGGGTCTGGACGGCGTGGATTTGCTCCGGTGGAATGAGAATACACGAAGGTCACCGTTGTTACGAAGGAATTAGGAATTAGTGATCAATTCTGTAATTAAGTAATTAGATTAATGACATCATTATGATGTCACAAGTTACCATTCATGAAGGGGTCATCCCAAAGAGACATGGCCCTTTGGCCCTTGTCTTTTGGTCTTGTATATAAGCAACAATCAATCAATGGAAATACACATCCATTCACTCTACAACACGTTATCAGTCACTTTGCCGACCACTGAGCGCAAGAACGCTAGACGCCATCGAACTCGCTTCCTGGACCACGACGCATTGCAAACAAGAACTCGCCGAGAACACGACAACACTGTGAAAACAAGGACTCGGAGTTCTTCAACAGAAGAGAAAGAAGAAGCCAAAGGCCTCACGAATCGTTGAACTCGACGAGAATCTTACAACAAGAACGAGGCTTATTCAACGAGTAAGAATTAAACCTAGTAAATTACGTTTCTTTGAATTGGGCACTGGATTTCTTGCCTTTCCGCTTGGTGACTGCCGAGAATGGATGCCTCGCCATCCGACTCCTCGACATCGATGAGGAACCCCTGCTCGACTGCCGACCTCGCGCACCAAGCGGCCCGTGCATGGCCGCCATCGGTGGCGGCGCCCACCCTCTACCACCATCAGTGGCGGCGTCCTCGGCACCGCCCATCCCCACAACGGCGGCGCGGCGACAACACCAACAGCGGCACTCTCGGTGCCCCACCCTGGCCTTCGACTTCTCCATCCCCGCGCTGGAGCCGTCGACGGCGGCGGGGAACGGCCGCCCCGGACTCTTTCCGGAGCACCCACTGTCAGGGCGGCGCACGGCATATGGCGGCGCTCGCCAGCGGCGGCGCACGCTGGCGGCGACCGACCCGCGCGGCGCTGGCTCTTCGCAAGGGGCCGGCGGCGGCGCTAGGGCCAAGAGATGGTGAAGGCCCTCCATGGCTGCCAAACGGACGCGGCGCTGGCGGCGTCAAACGGCGCACAGAGGGCTGGCGACGGCCCCCAACAGGGGCGGCGGCGGCCCCAGGGCGAAGGGGCAACAGCGGCGCCCGCCGGCGGCATCCAGGGGCGGCAGCGGCCCCCAAGAGGCGGCAGTGGTGCCCCACCAGAGATCCGACGGCGGCGGTTCAAGGGGCAGGAGCGAGTCCCTAACCGCAACCCCGTGCCCTCCTTTTTCTTGGGCCAAACCGGGCCAATTTTAGGACTCGATGGCCAGCAGGCCAAGTTAGGCCGGCCAAACAGCCTCCACTCCGTTGAAAACATTCAAAAAGGCCCCAGGCATTAGTTGGTCTTGATTCAACTAATTAGTCATGGATCTGATTGGTAGAGTTTTTACTCCTACATGGTTTGTTTCTAAGACCATAAATTTATTCATGTCTAAATATACATAGTTTGTCAATTTATTGTTTAGCAATTAATTTTAAATTGCAACAAAACTGGATTCTCTTAATTAATTAACAGTTAATTAAGGTTGGATAAATTTAGGCTCATGTGAGCCTAAATCCGAAAAGGGCAAAATGGCAATCGAACCATTTTTGCTAGGAGGGCTAACACAGGAAGTGTTTTTTTTTTTGCTTTGATCGTGGATGATTTTGCATAAATTATGCCACTACCCAACTACAATACTTCGTGCTTTGTTGTTGCTTGGATATTGTCATTATAATATATATTGTGGTTTGATTATATTATATTACAATGCCATCTTGATTCTATTATATTTTTGGAATATGTGGTGCACCCAATTCCCCTTTGCACCACATACATATTACATTTGTGACTCCAATAACTATTTTTGGCTATGTCGGTGCACCCAAACCCCCTATTTTGCACCAACATATATGTTACATTTGTAATTTTATAATAGAATCGGGGTATTTTGGTGCACCTAAAACATATTTTTGCACCACATACAAGTTAAACTGCTAGTAACTTAGTTGCAATTTAACTAAGACATGAATATCATTAAGATTATTCATCTTTAATGGATTAAAAATTTGCAATATACATATCTTGATTATTTTGATTAATTAACACAAGGTAATGGAGACTATGGCATTGGCTGCGTTTAATTTCTTGTGACTTATCCTGCCTTGAGACTGTGCCATAACAGTGATCTAATCACCTGTTACTGAGAGGTCTACATCTTGTTTCTCTGAAACTTGATGATTACCTACGATGTGTTTTTAATCAAAATAAAGGTTTTGGATTGTTCTTTGTCATCATATTGTTTTATTTTACACAAGGTAGTAGAGTACTAAGCAAAGGTTGCATTTAATTTCTTGTGAATTATTCTGTCCAGAGACCATGCTTAGGCAGCAATTTACATTGCCTACTATAAAGATCTACTCTATGTTTCTGACATAGAGATTATTTATCTTGTGTATCAACAAAACCTATGATGATTCGTTGTATGGTATACACATTTATATGGTTACCTACCATGATCCAAAACTATGATAAGATATACAATTATAAAATATTGCATTTGATATTACAACATCACTATAGTGATTTGAGTTTACCTTAGGTGTAAATTCATTAAATCAATGATTTGTCATATGTTTTGGATATTGACTTCAGAGGAGTCTATTGAACTCGCTCTTGATGGCATCAATATCCTACATAGACAATGGACATTAATATTGATTTTATCCCATAAACTAATAAAAGAATTTAATGACCCTTGATTGGGATTGTTTATTATAGATAACACAAAATGTGCCTTACTATTGTTAAGGCACTACATCCATAAAAATTATCGATAAGAATATCTTATGGAAGGAACAATTTATCTATATTAAACATCAATAAGTGATAAAATAGGAGCTAGGACATAAGATTTGAAAGGTTTTCAATCTTAAATTTTAAGCTCTCTAGGAATTTGATTGTTTTGCCAGATCTTCTAAGATCGCATAACAAAGACTCCCATTTCTATCATAAGAGAACATAAATTCATGGACAACAAGATCATCGAACATAATTCGAATGACTTGTTTTGAGATTTGAGAATAATCTCATGGTCCATTGATATTATTTAGTCCATCAAAATAAGTTGTAATATTTGTTGTCAATGCGTAACTACTGTGAGTATCATATTGATGAATTTGATACTCGACAATACTTATGGATTTTTCTATATATTAGACAATATCATGTTGTCATTGAATTCTTGCCATATATAGATTGTACGGGAATCACTCCAATTTGGAATGATATGTGTCTAGTGGATAATTTGTACCACAAACTTTATAATTACGGAAGCAAAATATTCCTGGTTCTTATGACAAGAAGAGAGAATAATTTTGGCTATCACTGATGCGATGCAATGATAGTTTGGTCGACTCTTCTCCACTATCTTTCTTCCTAAGGATATGAGTAAACAATTGATGACATTTAATTATGTCCTAATTCAACTCATATTTTACTAAAGTATAGAGATATCTACATGTGTTTTTTTAGGAAAACACAAAAATACAACTTTGGATATGGCATGTAAGTAATGAGATGGATCTCATTTTTGTTGTATTATGCATACAACTATCTCATACAACATGTTGCGTATCCAAATTTTTCACACGGTTGATCTATTCAATTTGAAATGATCAACTTGGGCATCCAAAGGGATGCGTGAGAAATTAATGGCAATTCATTTGGTCCTGACTTTCCCAAAGTGTGGATACGATAAGTACCATAGGGAAACAGATTTTAAGACCCTCTTATCTTAAAATCAGGTTGACATTATTAGATTCCTTGATCATATTCAAAAAATATGTATGGGTCCGATACAAAGATTGTATGGACAGTTTAGGCATTTCATGGTTGTATAGATACATCTATGAGATGATCTAGAGTGTGTAAAATTTACACACTCAACCGTGCATTTGGTAGATAATGACTCTAGTTATGAGTATTATCCTGAACATTACTAAACCTTTATACCTTCAATCACGATTGCTTGGTATCACAAGAGTTTAGTTACATATCCAAAAACATAAATTTGAATCTATAAGTATAACACTAAAGTCATAACAAGATCATCATTATTGGATTGCTATCATCAACTTCGTATTGAAGTCAGGTAGATTTACACACTACTGACTTATGATTAATTGCATATCTCCCATATGCATATATAGTACGTGGAAATACATGAAGATTTCTTATTTGCGTAAGATTGAGTTACGTTGTATACGTACCACTCTCACCACCGCGGTATACATTGATGGGTTCACACATGAAATTGGGGATCATCTGAGATTTCAAATCTCCGTCGATTGTTCAGTATCTAGATCTCTTAGAGAGGATCTATTTACAACCTGCATGCTGGATTTTAGTATAAATGAGTTTTTCCAGGCATTAGGGGGAGATTAGAAGTACCATATATAATGCCCGGAAAATATTTGAATGCATAAAGCATTTCAAGCTCAGAATCACGTACTAAATTAACTGAACTTTGAGTTCAAAGATTTGCATAGTATTGCAAATAAACTGTCACATGCATTTACTAATCATTAATCTAATACAAGTATGTGCCAGAAAGAGTAGTGGTACTAAGTAAAACTACTCAACTCCCAATTATAAATAAGAGGGGGAGCAGTATGACCATAAAACAGGATTATTCATGCTAGCAATAGAAGACTTTTCTTCTAAAGTAGTAAATGCAACTCAACCTTTGGTTGAAAGATACCTAGAGGACATTTTATGTATTGTGGATATTTATAATCCACAACCCAGCTCAGAGGTGCACCAAAATATTGATGCTGGGATATCGGAAAACTCTGACTCTCGTTGAAGGAAGTCACGATGAGTCATTCTGGGTTCATTTTTGAGTTTTGATAACCGGAGAATTATATCATATAAAGACTACATATATCGATACATACTTCTCTAAATAAATTTTATACATTATCCCAAGTTATCCAGTTAATAAGACCATGGCAGAGTGCTTTGTCACTCTACTGGAACTTATTGAGGAAAGTTATACATACAGAGATAGTTTTGCTCACCAAAAGAGAGGTGTTTTGGGCAGGGAAGCCAACACCTAGTTGTACCTTTACTATGGGTACAAAGGTGTTTTCATCCTAGAATGGATTGAGAACAATGAGGTGGTGAGATTAAAGCAAGACTAGTAGCACAAGAGGTTTACGCGAAGCCCGGAGCATTGATTTTCAATGCAGGTTATTCTCCATAGTAAATTATAAATTTTTGATACTAACTTTTGACTGGCAGTACAAAAGCATCAATCTTTGCAATTGATAGTTGATAGATGTAGTGATTACATATGATCACTTGATTTGGTATATTGTGAAACTTCCGGGAAGGAGTTTACATATCCAATACTTACTTATATATAAAATCGCAACATATTCCGTGTATTGCTTAAGTCAATATATGACTTAAAGCAGTTAAGTTGATTTTGGTACAATCGACTTTATATGTATCCTTAAATTAAACAGATACAAGATTAATTACACGTGGTGTTCATTTCGGAATTCTTGATTGGATTTCCTAGTATTATATGATTGTCAATAGTCTTGACATCATTGGTAATGGACACTTGAATAACACGTTATAATCTAAAGACGGAGTTTAGAGATGGAAGACAACGGTCTAAACCAAAATTTTATTTTGTGTTTAGGATCCAAGTATCTTCTCCTATGGTGGTTCTACCTCATGATAGAGAAATATGAGGGGAGATTGTTTTATGCCATAATGGGTCATGTAGTTCATTATCTCTTGTGCTATTTATGCGCCAATTCATATATTGCAAAAGTTCCCGGCCGGATATTGCCTTTGCAATAATTTGCTATCTAATAGCAGCGCTATTCTACCTAAGGTTGGTAGATTGAAGTTAAAAATATCTTTGATATCTTAAAATAGCACATACGAATAATCCATGATCCAATTACGTGGATATTATGATTCTGGCTATCTATAAGATCCCAAAATTCCAGATCATTGAAATAAGCTCTACATGAATATGAAAATATCATTATATAATAGTTTTTAAGTAGACATTTAATGGTCAATTCTATTAATCATTCTGACATTGTACTGTACAAGGCTACACATGGATGTGCATAGCTTGGCAGAATGATATATCACATACTAAAGTTATGTGGTATTGATTATATTGAATTAAATGTCATTATCTATAAAGGTAATGCAGGTTGTGTTGTTTAGATGGAGACAAGTTATACTTAATGCAATATTTTGCATTAAGATGGTTCTGTTTCATAGGTCATATGGGCATATGAACATTTGCAAACTAAGTACTTGTGATAATCTCGAAGAGATATTCAGTTATTCACAAGGTCTACTATACTCCACATTTCATATGTGTAGAATACATTGGTATGAAAGGTTTGCAAGTTTCAGGGGGAGAGTCTCTCGTCTCTCTGATTAATAATTTGTTGAAAGCATCATACTGCACTCTTTTCTTTATATGAGTTTTTCCCTTTGGGTTTCTCATATAAAGGTTTTAATGAGGTAATATCGACACAAGACTATGTCATATCATCTATTTCTCCCAAAGAGGTTTTTGGTGGATGATATTGAGACATATGATACATTGTACTCTTTTCTTTATGTGAGTTTTTCTTTTTGAGGTTTCTCATATAAAGTTTTTGATGAGGCAATATCAACATAAAATTATATGCTATGTCATCTAGTTTTCCCCACCGGGATTTTTGGAAGATGATATTTGAAGCATATTGACCATAGGGTCAAGGCGTTATTAGACTAAGACTTCTGGTTTATCTCAAGCGTCTACTAATATTAGTAATTGTATATTATGGTGTTTCTTCTTATTTTTCTCACTGGATTTTAAGAAGTTTTGCCTAGTATACTGGAAATACTTTGGTTTTTCCCACAGGGTTTTCCAAAGATTCTCCTTGTATTTTTTTTGAAAGATTTTTGGGGAGATATATTGTATTGCATCTCCTGATTTTTCCCATAGGATTTTCAAAGAGTTATTCGATTGATACAAGACCACAAGAAGATCAAATTGATTACAAGACCACAAGAAGGACAAATTGATCAAGGGGGAATGTTATGAAGGAATTAGGAATTAGTGATCAATTCTGTAATTAAGTAATTAGATTAATGACATCATTATGTCATTAAAAAGTTACCATTCATGAAGGAGTCATCCCAAAAAGATATGTCCCTTGGACTCTTGTCTTTTGGTCTTGTATATAAGCAACAATCAATCAATGGAAATACACATCCATTCACTCTACAACAACCGTCACGGCGAATAAAACGGACGCGAATGTGAGTGGTCATCCGTCATCCTTCTCATCCATGGTTCTTCAGTCTTCACTTCTTCCCTTCCGCCTCTCTCTCGGCCTTCCGCCTCCTTTGCCTCCCGGGTTGGACGCGAATAGATGGCTGTTTTGCTTTAAACATTTGTTTTATCTAAATAATAACCTTAACGACAGATGGCCGATTGTTTATCGTTTAACGTTTAGAATATGGCTGTACTAAAAATTAGTTGTGTATACAAAAACGACTCTGTATTGGACATACCAATCTGAATTAGCAAGAACAGATCAATATCATAGATTTTTCTTCCGAGTGTTAAAAATCGCATTCTGGATACGATGACTCATGGTGCCTAGTGTCGGAAAAGAAAAAAATGAAGCTTACTAGTATGAGTTATCCACCCCTCTGGAACTGCCTGGATTTTTTTTGAAGAAAAGAATTGCCTGGAGTTTAAGATCAGATAAGCATCAGACGCGGAGGGACCAGTTGCCGCTCTGGATGGATGTGTCCAGTCTTCAGCTAACTTTTCAGACTTGATCCCCATCTATTAGTACTGCTCCATTTGACCAAAGTACCTTTATTTATTTACGTGCTGGCCACACTGTTCTTCGTGATCACGCTTACGCGTAAGCTGCGTCGTATCATCGTCTCATCTCATTGACCATCCTGTACACATGCATGTACATCAGCTGCCTAACTTCCTTCTCCTACGGCTCTGAACTTTAATTTGCTCGTGTGTACTTCACTAATTTGCGCATGTACATTTGCCCGTGGAAAAGTTTTCTCATCCCTTTAACCACTAATTAGAGATATTAAATGAAATTTAATTACAAAACCACCTCCACAACTATAATACAACCACCTCCACAACTATAATACTGTAACCGTTGCTGTAGCTAATGAAACATTTGACCGTATGATTAGAGGATGATTAGAAAAAAATTACTGTAGCATTACTGTTATAAATTATTAATTAATTAGACTCATTAGATTCAGCTCGCAAAGTTGCACCTATATGTGAAAAAATTTCATAAATAAATTTTATTTAATACTTCATACATTTATTTATCTTTTTATGAAAATTTTTTCAGAAACCCAAACAAACACGACCCTAGCTAGAGTTCTGCAACAGTATATTCCATTGGGCAACACGACATCACACACACAACACACTAGTATCTAGCTAGATGCAAGGGACTATTATATTATTCTAGCAGTCTAGCTGATTGCTTGCTTAGCTAGGTGGTTCTCGCCGTGGCGGCGGCGGTTCTTCCGGTGGCGCCGCCGCCGATGATGACGCCGCCGTCGTTGTCGACGACGATGACTGCCCCGGCGTTAGCCCGCCGGCGACGGCCAGCAGGTCCAGGTCCCCGCTCTGCAGTATGTGCGCGTACCGGCCGAGGTCCGGGAACTCCGCCTCCTGGTGGTGGTGGGCGCGAGCACCACCATCTGCCGCCGGCGCAGCGCCGTGCAGATGGTGGAGGGGTCCCGGTCCCGGTCCCGGACGACGACTTGTGGACGGCGTCGAAGCTTCTGCCCCGGCCGACTGCTGGCGATGGTGGAGGAGGTGGGCGGCGGCGGCGGCGTGGCGGTGGTAGCCCGGGCCCGGGGCAGCGACGGCGGCGTGCGGCTGGCCGCCTTGAGTTTGGCGGAAGGCGGCGGGCGGGAAGTTGAGCTTGGCCTTGGCGCCCTTGAAGCGGAGCGCGGCGGCGTCGTAGGCGCGCGCGGCGTCCTCGGCGGTGTCGTAGGTGCCGAGCCACACGCGGGCCGCCTTCACGGGGTCGCGGATCTCCGCCGCCCACTTGCCCCACGGCCGCTGCCGCACGCCGCGGTACCGCGGCCGCAGCTCCGGCGGCGCCGGCGCCGGCGCTGTCGATGGAGGAGCGCCGGAGCCAGACTGGTGCGTCACTGTGCCAAATTGATCATATCAGAAGTGCATAAGCGTGTTTACGTATGACCGTCAAACTGCTATGTGGGGTCATCACAGATACTGTAGGTGGATTCAGAGGTGGGTCCTAGTACAATGTTGAAGTGTTTCTTTCATTCAGTATCTAGATTAACAACTGCGTTATGACAAAAACAATTGAATTTGACTCATGAACTGAACTGTTTTTTGAATGGAACCTCTGTATTCCAAGCAGATGAATAGAAGTTTAGATCAGATTTTCTTTTCTTTTCACCAGTATTATATTTTGTTGCTCATCTGTCAGTAATTTTTGCAAACTACTGTAATAACTAATGAGGCTTGACCTAGTATTTTCCTTAGAAAATGTTGTACCTTTGTGGTTTTGGCTATGTGTCCTGACAAGACAGTGGGGAACACTGGTGAATGATCTAGAGAGGAGAATCGTGTCGCATACCTACGAACCAGCTAGCGTGTAGTGTATGCGTGCACGCCCACGTACCTTGCTGGCCGTCGTGCCCGAGCACGGCCGCCGCCGAGCCGCCGGCGACGTCGTGCGCCGCCGCGGCGGTGGGCTGTTGCTGCTGCCGCCGCCCGGCGCCGATGACGTGCGCGAGCGCCGCGACGATGACGGCGCGCTCCTCGTCCTCCCGCAGCGGCCGGGGCCACCACGCGCCGACTCCTCCTCCTCCTGCTGCTGCCGCCGCCGCCGACGATTCAGCTGGCTCGCCATGGCCGCCGGCCGGCTGCTCGTCGCGTCGCGTGGTGCCTTTATTAGCTCGGCGTCTGAGGACAAGGGAGGGAACAGCAGCCAGCAGAGGGAGGGAGGTGATAAGGATGGGAGTGATATGGGGGTGAGTCAGTGGGAGCACTTCAAGAAGGCTCCCTTTATAACCTCGGCGCAGCTTGGCCCGCCGGCGCCCACCGTTACCGCTAGCTACACGGCTAGACCACCTTTATCAACTACTGTAGCTGCAGCAGTATGAGATGAAGTACCGCCTTGTTCGGCTGCAACAGCCCACCAATATTTTTCTCTCACATCAAACCAGCAATAAACAATAGCTAACAGCCACCAGCCAACCAGCAGTATTTTTCTCTCACAACAAATCAGCACCAGCCACCAGCCACAGTCAGCCGAACAGAATGTCGCAAATTTTATTTTTATTTTTTGAAATATATATTTTTATTAAAATTTTTGCACAATAAAATTTATGTAAATATAGTTAAATTTAAGTTATTTTTAAAAAATGTATTAATAAAACAAGTTTCGATAAAAGAAATGATATTTTGCACAGATTAATTTTTGAATAAAATGAGTAGTGAAACTTGAGGTCCAAAATCAAACGAATCAGAGTTGAAACAGATGATCCACGTGCCCTCGACAAAAGGTTGCGTTTCTTCTTTAATGCTATCGCGATCAATATAGGAGTAATATTGACCGTGCGGTGGTGAAAACACATCTTATATAGTTGCTTATCACATTGAACCATATACTCCGCATAAGACTAGGAGTTGATTGGGACTGAACTTATGCTACGACCTTTAACCCAAAAGTATTTAGTGGTGATAAAAAGGTCTAAAAGAAGGTACTCCCAGTGTTGCCAAATTTTGACTGGCCATCTGTACCACCCCTTGCACGGTAGATGATCAATCTCATTGGATTCCTAATATAATGGAGCACACCCATACTGTACTGGCGTCTATAAATTGGCTTAGTCGGTTTTGCGTTGATGCAATGGTTTTGGTTTTAGACCCAATGGTGACAGAATTGGCGCCATCTGGAACGCCTGTAATCACACACGCTCTTCACGAGTTGCGTTGTATGAAACCAGGCGGCACGGGAAATATCTACTACAGTATCTGCTCTTTCTTCTTCTTCTTCTTTTTTTGAATTTGAGTGCAATCATAAAAGGCCGCCATGACAATCAACACAAGAGTCAAATATTTTGAAGGATTTAGTACATATTTTGATATATATCTTGTTTGTCGTGTTTATATGCACAGAAGCTGGCTAGTGCCACAGCTAGAATATCCGAGATGATCTCTCGATTTCCTTGGGAATTAGTATATATTGTTATTATGTCCAATTGATGCTTATTAATAAATCACCTAATCTCCTTGTTAATCTCTTCTGGTTGGAGCTAGGATAAGGTTTCATACTAGGCAACAGTGGTACATGCAATTGCAAGGAAGATTCTGCACGGCATCGGCATCTAGGGGTCAAGCCATTGACTTTGAGTCCTCTCTGTTCACACTTCGTCAGAATATTTAACTGAGAGTTTTTCTTTTTTGTAAGGGAAAATATTAAATGACGACTTTTTCTTGAAACAAAAAATATTCAATCACAAGTTTCCTTGAAAACAATACAGGTATAGACTCTACTTTCTCAAATACAGGTAATGACAAGTAATGTTCAGTGCTTCTCCTCTCAAGAAAGGGCAATGATGCGCCTAATAATAACTACTTATTGCTTCCGTGTCTCAAGAAGTTTTCAAAGTATTCTACATCATCATCTGATAGTAATATAAGCTCATCATGTAATTCGGCTTGGACAAATGTCACACTGTATCCAAATGTCATCATAATGTGGTACCACAACTTTGTGTCTGTAAACTACTTAAGAGTTGTGTCTGTAAACTACAGATAAAGGGTGAAGCTGCTAATGATAGGAAAATAGGAGACAGCCACTAACTCTCCTTGTATAGATTAGTTACCTCACATAAGCATGATTAGTTACCTCACATAAGCATGCATGGAGTAATGATGAGTTGATGACTATGATCTATATATATGCAACTAGCAGTATTGATTAATGTTGCACACTCACCGTACTCTTCTGGGAGCATTTTGACTTCTATTAATCTTATTGACTTGTTGAATCAAATGACTTGAGCATCATCAAGTACCAAACGACTCCATTGTTGAGAAATTAAAAGTGTCGCGGGTTCCTAGCGAGACAGGCTATAAGAAAGCTAAATGCTGAGGTAGAGGAGAGACTTTGCAGCCGACTTCAACATAAGAACCAAAAAAAACCTTGTGAGAGAGACAAGTGAGCTTTACATTAATGGTGAAGAGCTAACTACTATACGAGTGAGCTGAAATGTAGGTCGCAAGGATCCTTATAGTCAGCAATCAGTATTATTAATCTTGCGCTGAGAGAGAGATTTGCACATGGACACATGGTGCAACGATATCGTCTCTCTCTCTCTCTCTTTTAATCTCCGCGACAAAGTTCTGCTCGCAATTTTGGGTTCCAGTGCTGCTCTAAAGTCCAAAGAGCAATGATTCCCAACTACTTGTTGCTTCCGTGTCTCACCGAATAGCCTTTTTGGAGTAAAAATATGTTTCTAGTCATCCAAACTTCTCATTCGTCTGGTTAAGACAAACCCCCACATGCTAAGCTTTATCAGCGAATCTTCCATTAATTACATCGATCACGAACATAGTTTACCTCCTCCGATCGTAAATAAAGCTCCCGTAGTTTTTCCCCAAATCAAGGCTTTTTTCATTTTGATTACCAATATCTAAAATTTACATACATTAATAACACAAGATTGAGATATATATTACTATTTAAAGCTAAAAAGTTTTATTTACGACCAACCTATAGCTCATTTTTGTGATTGGAGGAAGTATGTTCATTTTTGTTGGACATGTATTATTTTTATATCTGGACCTTGACCTTTAGTTTATTTTGCAACACCTTGTTAATATCTAAATGTGATCCAAATGGTGCCACAACTTTGCCCCCGTAAACTACTGGATCGAAATTGGACGGACTATTAGTCAAAGACTTACAAAAGTAAGCAAGGGAGAAGCTGCTAATGATAGAAAATAGGAGACAATCACTAACTCCATAGCTATCTTACCTAAGCATGCATGGAGTAACGATGACTATGACCTATGCAAATTAATATTTTCACAGCACACATGGATGATTGCTGTACACTCGCTATACTGTTCTGGGGGCTTCTTGACTTCTTGTTGGGTATTTATCTCATTGACTGGCATCAAAGTAGCTGTTGAACCAGATTCTCTTTCTAGAAGCCAAAAATGACTTGGGCACCAAGTACCAAACCACTCCATTGTCGGGATATAATAACAAACATGTAAAAGGCCATTCATGAGCCACTAGTCATTTCTTCAGTAGGGACTAGGGAGCTACTTCTTCACTAATCCTGTGAGGCTGTGAGCACGCACTGCAAAGTTTCCAGCACTGACACAAGATTAGCCCTGTTTAGTTCCCAAAAAAATTTTCTACAGTACCCATCACATCGAATCTTCGGACATATGCATGGAGTATTAAATGCAGTTGAAAAAAAGACTCATTACACGGTTTAACTGTAAACAGCGAGACAAATCTTTTAAGCCTAATTAGTCCATAATTAAACATTAATTGACAAATAACAACGAAAAGTGATATAGTACCAAAACCCAAAACTTTTCGCGAACTAAACAAGCATATGCAGGAAAAGTGACAGACTGTCAGTACATCTCTTCTTTTTTCACGCACGTATCGTATCAAGAGGAGGCTGGGAATCAAAAGTGCCTAACAAGAGCACCGCACAAATCATTTTGGGCGAAGAGTAGATAGAGGAGAAAAAAGGACAGCAAAAACGAAGAAAAGCGTGACGTAAATCCTGCCAACCGACAACAACCTGATAATGAGCAGTAACGTACAAAGAACAACATCATTCTAATATTCCCTAGAGCCGTAGAGCGTCTGCCCACAGCGTCAGTATTGTATAAACTGAAGGTTTCCTAGTTAGATCAATATATGGTGGCATTTTCTTTATTTCCTGTTGCTTGCTTCATATTTTTGGGTCGAGATTTACCATGCCAAGTAAGCGTAGATAGAAGACAAGGCTGCTACTAACTTTCCAGACTTTCAAATTCGACGAAAATTTGAATTGGATGCTATTTTTGATATATTACAAACTAGTGGTTTAAATCAGTACATCGCGCAAAACTTGTACACGCATCATCAAAGCAGCAGTGAGGATTCATCCTTGCGTATAAAATATCAGCAAATATGGCAAAACATTGTGCTGAATTTTCATCAAATCTAGCTAAAATGGAGTGAACAGCGTTAGGAACAGAGGAGTCCATCTTTTGCCTTCTCATCACAAGTAGCCTAGACAGATGAGATAACTTGCTGTGACGATAACACGCACCACGCACCGCAAGGTGGTGGTCCATGAAAGATCAGCCGACAGCCATCGTCCTGGCATCCCATGAAGCCCAACCCTTCCTTGGTCAGGCTGACATATCAGTCTGTTGCTGCAGTGCCACTACTGCAAGATACAATAGCGCAGCTAGCTCATGCAGAAGGCTTAATACATCTCTGTATGAGTGCCAAGCCTTCTCTATACCCAATTGAAGCCCATCAGATCAAAAACAGTTTCTTGTGAAGCCTAAGCAATAATCACATTGCAGTAATAGTTCATTCATATTCACACAATCACATGACCAATGAGTCGCTTTAAACTGGCAGGTGCTCGTTTATGGTAACCCTTGTGCCACTTGTGCTACAATTTTACCTCACAAAAGCAGTACTCAGGCAGAGCCGATCCCCTGCCCCTGATATATTCCTCTCGATGAGCATCCCACATTGCCTTAGACAGTTGCTCTCCTGCTAATCCAGCAGCAGTGTAGTTTGCAAAAGCCCTCCTACTCAAGACTAGTGTCTTCTGGAGACCTTGCATTGTTCTCATAGCAGTTACCATCTTATCCATATTTCCAAAGAATGTGGCAATGTACGCATCACTATTGACTGAAACATAATAGTCAAGAGCAGCTTTTGTATTTCCATGCATCCTCTCAAAATCTTCATGAGTCAGGAGAGATGACTTTGTGTATATATTTTTGTAAACAGATGTGAAGCCCTTAAGTTCCATTAGCCCGTCGCCAGCAGCTAAATAAATGTTTGTGTTTGTAGGAATGCCTAACGCTTGAAGGATAAAGGCTGTTTCACTTGGTATCAGAGGGCACTTTCCGCGGTTCCTCCACAGGCGGGCAGAATCACCAGTCAATACCTTCCTACCCTCCCCAAGTGCAGCTTCAATGGAGTCCAGTGATTTGGAAGAAAGACCAGTGTATGCACATCGACTGTAGGCAACCATATCTGGTTCAAATCTCAGGTGAAGGGATAGGAAGGGTTTTGGTATAGTTTGGAGAAGCTCAATAGCCTTGGATTCCACCTTTTTATTCAACCTGAGTGCATTGTAGCAACCTTGGCAGTAAGAAGCTTTTGCATAAGAGGGGTTTCTGAAAATAGAGGGACATATATCAGTTAGACGCGCAGAGTGTCGCACAGAGTGTATAACTAATATTGCAAATAATTGGGAATCTTTAACATACATACAAGTCCAATAGGTTGCTGACACAAAGATGAAGGGCAGAAGATTTCATGATATAAGTTCTAGGACATAAATAATAATTGCTGCTTCTGGTGAAGCATAGAAGAGCTAACCATACAAGTTTGGGAGTAGGGAGATACATAAGCTGGGACTGAATAGGACTAAACTACTAATTACGTTAATACCTTGTTTCACTCAACCTACATCTTTGACGTTACAGTTATGCAAAATGAATTATTGGAAAGTTGACAATATTTAGAAGATGGCTGGAAATTAAGATTGGGTAAATTGAAGCATTTTCTGTAATGTACAGAAGTCACATAATGACCAACTAAAGGATACCAAAATTCTCATAATATATAGACATGCATCATCGTAAAAAAAAGATTATGCTCCAATTAAATAAGGTAAGGTTCAGTTCACTGCAAAGGGATAGCAAGAACCCGAGTAACGTGATCACTACTTCTTTTGCCATTAACTTCCGAAATTGAGAAAGAAAACTCAGCCAACATAACGGATTTTGAGAGGATAATAAATACACTCATTGCTAATGATTGTTAACAGTTGGACCATGGTCACCGCAGAACGGGAACGCGGGAATATTTTCGTTCCTGCAGTGTAAAAATGCATCCAAAGTGCCATTCCCCGTTCCCCATTCCTCATTCCTCGATCCGTCGTCCCGGGAACTTCGGTGACTATGGTTGGAACTAGGAAGGTCAGCAATAAAATCAATAAAACGCCTTATTCGTGAAAACTGAAAAGCAACAAACACTAATTACTTGGCCACATCAGTGGCCAGTATCTAAAACTTGATAACTGGAGGCATAAACCTAAATATTATTAAAGCAATGGCAAATACTGAAACATCAATTGAAGTGATGGCTAGAACCTAAATTTTCCTAAACTATAATGTGCGGCTTCCAACCCAGCCAAGCTTTTAGTTGCACAGTACTAAAAACGATGTATATAGTATATACTAATATTTTTTTACCCTAATGAGACCATGAATAGCAGATATGATTCAGATGTCATGCAAAAGAGTGAGGAGCAACCTGTGAAAAAACTCTTAGGATCCATGACTAAGGCCATGGATCCAGTGAAAATGAAAGGCATGTGCCAGGGACCAACTAGATGATTGAGACATACCTATCTCTTCTTTGATTCATGGAAGGTGTCAAGGAGATGTATTGATGCTCCAAGAGAACAGGAAGTACTGTTTCGACATAATCAAAATGTCCTTTCCGTTTGCTGCAGTCAACCTTAAACGGCTCTTTGGATGCTATCTCTGCAGGAATCTTCTTCACAATTTCGACATATCCTCTGGTCTGCTCAATGAAGTAATCAACATCGAAAACATCTGCAAAGCCACTGACAGAACAGTCCAATAAGAACTAGTGAATGTTCATTTCAGACAGACTGTACTACAGAACTAATTTTTGCACAGCCCTTCATTTCACATTGCATGGCACATACCTAGACTCATTCCAATAGGCGGCAACCTCAAACTTCGGCAGAACCATTGTCGCATTCAGGAGACGTGCAACCCCAATTCCATCGCATAGCTGCAGAACAATCACATTGGGATCACTTGGTAGCACCTTCAGAACTCAGAAGCACATAATAATACATTCGCATTATAGAACATCACAAAACTTCTAAGTTCAGCACTGTCAGTCTCAGAGAGTTGATACTCCATGCAATGACGTGTGGTTAGGATACCGAGATGACGACCAGAGCATGTTTCTGATATATATCATTTTGACAACTAACCGAGATGATCTGACTGCACACTACAGAAAGTAAAATGCTATCCAGTACAGGAAGGAGGAAACTCCAACCGAGATGCTTAACGTACATCACGTCGCAGCTGGTTGAGCCCACCGTAGCAGTCTATTCTCACGTACCCGTTCCTCCTGGACGGAGCTGCAGAAGAGGCAGAAACTAGCAACAGTCAGTCTCGTCAAGCAACTGGTCCATCATCCTAGTCCTAGCACCCCCATGGCCCCATCCCATCCCCCACCCCCAAAAAAAGAAACAAAAAAAAGGAAGCAAGCGAGGGCTCACCAGGCATCGGTGCCTTCTGCCACCATCCGCACGGCCGCCACTCCACCAGCCGCCGCTGCGCCCATATGACCCGCGAGCCAGGAGGAGGCAGCTCTCTGCCACGAACCGAATGCGAGATATGAAATGTGCTAGAACATTATAGACGGATCTGGGAGCACGTGAGGGGGCGAGGCGCGTACCCGGAAGCGGGGACGCTGAAGAAGGGGGGAGAGGACGGGGGCGAGAGCAGGAAGTAGAGGACGGGCGCGAGGAAGAGGGCCGGCAGGAGGAACCGGAGGCGGTGCTGCGCGCACCACGCCGCCGCCAGAGACATGGCCGGCGGGCGACTTCCGCCGCCGCCGCCGGGTGAAACCGCTGGATCTGATCGGCCGGTGGCGGCGGGAGCAGAAAGAAATCTACTCCAACCACGCGGAGTACACAGGAGCCGAGCAGCACCAGGCGGGTGGGCCCCCACCAGGCGGCGGGCCCACATGTCATCCACTAATTATATCCAGAACGGGCGGTGGCGTGCGGGAACGGTGTGGGGGCAGCCCGCAGGCCGTAGCCAATAGGAGATGGCTCTCTACCTTATCTCCGTGACAGGTGGGACCGGAAATACGCTACCCCACATGTCAGCCTCACGCGAGGATGTCCGGTTCCAGGGGTCTGGACGTAAATGGTAAATCCGAGGGCTTATCCGCAAAACGACACGGCCCACTTCCACCTGCGCCGGGATCTCGGAAGAGACGCCACCGCAGGATCAGAAGCAGGCTTCCGCTCCCCCCCCCCCCCCCACCCCGAATCCAAGCCGCCACATCCCACCCCCGACCCGCGAAGCTGGCGCGCGAGGCGGCCGACGCGAGCGCCCGCAAGCGCAAGGCGGCGGACGGCGGCGAGGCAGCCCCCGACGCCACCGCGGCGCCCCCGATCCCCGGGGAGGAGGAGGACGCGGCCATGGGCGACGTCCCCCAGGCGGCGCCGCACGCCGCGGAAGGAGGAGCAGGGGAGGGGCCCGACCCTAACCCTAGCCCGAGCCTCGGCGGGTGCTCGGACCCCGTGTCCGTGGAGCTCTCGATGGGCAGGGACTACTACAGCTCCTGCTGCGGCGACGCCGACCTCGACATCCCCGAGGGGCCCAAGCTGCCGTGCGTTGGTGACAAGGTGTGTGTGTGTGTATGAGAGAGAGCCCCTCTGTTCCCCACCGTCCTCTCCTGCCCGCGATCAACTGATTGGTTAGCCCGCCGTGTGGTGGAATGGGTCCTCATCAGGCTTTAGTGTTACGCGCTTGCACTGATCTACTGAAAATGCCAGTCGGGGTCATCTTTATGAGTCTGGTGGGGTGCTCGGTGCTGTCAAACGTACTGTACTGCAGTGCAGTTGAGTGTTGGTTAGTTGGTGTTGAGCTGTGTTGATAAGCATGCATAACGGGAATTCGGAGATTATGAGAGGGAGGGAGTAATTACTTCATATTATTATGCTTTGTTCAAGGACGAAAGAAAAGGGTATCACTCGACATGTGTGATTTGAGTGAGAACCTTGTATTACTTCTCCTCTAGCTTAGCTATTGGTTGATAGGGAATGACTGTACAGAGAAACCGGTGCACTTGTATGATTTAAACAAGGCGAAATTTATCAGATAAGTTGGCATAAGACCATACAGGGTTGCCAGTAAAGTATGCTATTCTTTTTCATGTTCAAAAAAGTTTGAGATAGGGTTATCTGTATGAGAAGCTGGATAGTAGGGAGTTTTTGTACCCTGCTGACTTGTATGGTTTCTATTTGGTCATTTCCAGAACAGTTGCTTGCTGTGTTTATTCTCGATACTCAGTTATCGTACACTGATTTATTGTCTAGCCAATACCTGACACAGGTTTCTTTTAGTACATGAAATAATATGCTGAGATTTGGTCTGTTAATTAAGTCAAGTAGTAAACTGTGATTGAGATTGTTTTGCGGAAAAGAAGTTTCAGGGCTTCTTCAAAAGCTTTTATTCTGTATCAGGACTATGTTAGGTTCTGGTTTGCTTATGCTGTTGATCGTCACCTGTTGGTTGGTGTAGCCATAGGTGCGTGGAGTTAGTAGGTGGTCTGTTTGAAATGTATGAACAGGTGTTTTGGTGTCTTGTTCCAATAAAAAGGGACATGACCTTCTTCTGGTTCTAAAAGTGGTAGATTTGTTATAAAGTGCATTTTGTGGTGATGATTAGGCACCATTTCGAAGTGATGCAAAAGCATATATGAGCTTTTATCACTTATGAAGGCTAATGTATTCAGATTATCATGGCGCTTTCCATACTAATTATCATGCATCTTTTCAATGTTGCAGGAACCTCTCTCCTCTTTAGCAGCTGAGTTTCAGTCTGGCAGCCCAATTTTACAGGAGAAAATTAAGGTCCCTGTGTGTTTGGCTATTCTAATATGTAATTACTGGATTTTATGTCGATCTGTTGTTTTTAGCATGCCATTCTCTAGTTTGTTCATGTAGTCTTGTACTTGGTCTGCAGTTGCTTGGTGAACAATATGATGCTTTAAGACGGACACGTGGAGATGGAAACTGCTTCTATCGAAGCTTTATGTTTTCCTACTTGGTATTATCTGAGTACCTTTCATAAAGTGTTATTATGCATATCTTTATGTTCTCACCTTATCATTTACGTCCAGGAACACATCCTAGAGACACAAGACAAAGCTGAGGTCGATCGCATCATGATAAAAATTGAGGAATGCAGGAAGACTCTCCTGTCTCTTGGATATATCGAGTTCACGTTTGAAGATTTCTTCTCTGTAAGTTTATTCAGCGATTGACTTTTGCACATTTTCCTGAGTCATTACTTTTCTGGTTTCGTGTCTTTCCTGTTTATCTGCTCTATATTCTTTTGACTGTTTGTGGGTTTGTCCACTTATGTACCACAATCATTTCGAGATGATTTAGGGATGCTTGGATGAGTTTGCTTATAAGCTCTCTGATGTCTGTATTTGTTATAACAGGATTGGTTTGGGTTATTGTAGTGGATGCTTCTCGTCAATCCTTTGAGACTCGTGGATATGCTGCTTTTATGTGGAAAATTAACTAAGATAAAACTTGTTTTAGTTTATTCAGTATTACTAATCTGCCTGTATTCGAAAGGTCATAAGCTATCAACTAGAGACACAATATTTCAGACAGTTTGCTACTTTACTAGGGCAGAAGGCAGCTGATGCCTGTAACTCATGTTTTACTGTTTAGTGGCTGGATTCATGCTGCTGTAGTTCAGTTGAGATAAGAGTAGTTGAGAATCACAATAACTTGAACCTTGCTGACTAATGTATGCGTGGAATTGTAAGAAATCAAACTCTTTTGGAAACAAAATATCAGTTTATTCCTTCTGATGACTTTGACCTAGGTCATTTTAGTATCCGTGGAATTGTAAGAAATCAAACTTTCTTGGAAACAAAATATAAGTTTATTCCCTCTGATGACAAATACTCACTCTATCCCAAAATGTAGGTCCCTTTAGTTGTGCCTAAGTCAAATTTATCTACCTTTGACGGTTTGACCTAGTTCATAGAAAAAATATATTGACATCTACATATCAAATAAATGCAGCATAAAAGACATTTCAAGGCGGATTCAATAAAACTAACCTGATGTTGTAGATGTTAGTGCATTTTTCTATAAGCTTGGTTAGAGTGGGAGAAGTTTGACTTAGGACAAAACTAAAATAACCTACATTTTGGTATCAATGGAGTATATTTTTAGGTTTGCCCTATTTCAAATCTTTTTAAGCACTGACCATCAATAATTAAAAGTTTAAAGTAGTTTTGCAACGTAAAGTTGATGCTACCGGACCATCATGAAAGTAATTTCGTAATTAACTAGAACTCAATGTGAATTTCAAAAGGTAGTTGTTTGGGAGCATCAACTCTAAACTGGGAAAGGAAAGTTGGCTCAAGCCTAGCCTCGTGCAAATAAAACTACCTTTGCTTCCTGCAATCAGCAATCGTATGGTATAATTCGGAGCCCATTCAGAGATGAGGTGGAGGTGAATGGTATGCAACTCCAGCGCCCATTCAGAGCAGAAGAGGATATAATTAAGACAATTAGACAAATGTCTATGGTTGTTATTCATTACATAAACTTGATGCGTACTGGGTGCGCAAAGGGGCATTGGTAAGATACATGTTGCACTTTAATTTTGGTTAAGCATGTGGCATAACATCTACAGTGTATGAGCATTGAACTTGGTGATAAGTTTCCAGAGCAGCTCTGTAAACTGAGTCAAACTGCAGAATGGCTTTGCAAGGATGATATTCCAGTTTCAAAAGTTATCCCTATTCTAATCCTATAAATGACACATTTTTTTATTGGTTAGACAAATTACGACTGAAGGGCACACTAAAAATTGGAAGAATATTTTCTTATTGGAATTTCCACAAACACCTCTTGTGCATGATTGCTGAACAGCCTTACAGCTAGAACTCAATGTGAATTTCAAAAGCTAATCGTTTGGGGGCATCAACTCTAAACTGGGAAAGGAAAGCTGGCTCAAACCTAGCCTTGTGTGCAAATAAAACTACCTTCCTGCAATTAGCAATCGTTCTTGGGGGGTAAAGTGCAGCGCGAATCCAATGTTGCAGGCTCGCAGCATTACACGTCAGCATGGATTGCCTGTCGAATTCTCTGGAGAGAGGACGGAGTGCAGCTTGTGCAAGTGAACGGTGCGAGATGGAGATACATTATGATCCAACGGCTGAGAATTTGAGATGACGTGTATGAATCAGGTGCCAGATTGTGTGGTGCTGATTTCGTTCTTTAGAGATAATATTTTTCTATTGGAAATAATACATTTGAACAGAAATTGATAGTGAAAGTTTCACCTTGTAGACTGTGTGTTTCTTAATCTGTTTATGTGTGGTCGGAATGAATATTCTTTTTGTATGCTCGTAGCTATTATTATCGGTTCCCTTACTGAACAGTGCTATTTGATTTTGCTCAGATATTCATTGATCTGCTGGAAAGTGTTCTCCAGGGACATGAAGCTCCTATAGGGTAAGTATCAGAGTTGTATGTTGTCTCCCAAATACATATTAATGAAGGAAAAAGTATTGAGCTGTTGATATTAAAGGCCTTTTCTTTGAACTGTATACAAAATATGACACAACACCTATAATCATTTTTGTGCTTTTTTAGTTAATCTATTTTGTCTTCTTACATGTTTAGGCCTGAGGAGCTTCTAGAAAGAACCAGGGATTCACAAGTTTCTGATTATGGTTTGTACATCCAGATATTCATACTGTGTGTTGCTAGACTATCTTGCTAATACTATCTAACACTGTCGTCTTCAGTTGTCATGTTCTTTAGGTTTGTCACTTCTGGTGAAATTCAAAGGAGGTCTGAGTTCTTCGAACCATTCATATCTGGCTTGACAAATTCAACTGTGGCTCAGGTCAGCTCCATATTTTCATTGTCACATGTAGAATATGGAATACTGGAATTATATCTATGGTTGTTTGCGTGCATGAAATAACGCTAACTTCTGATTCTATTTGTTACTCGGTCAATTGTGGTGATTGAAATCACAATAAGTTTTCTTCCGTTGTTGACTCAAACTGTTCTGTAGCATGTGTAGTTATTATTCCTGGAGGGGATATCCATTAACCAAAGATCATATAAAATATTATATATCATGAAATAGCATCGGTTTGATTCATTAGATTTTTCCGATGGTGAAGTTTATCCCAAGTCTGAAGTAACAAATGTTGGGATAGGAAGAAACTTTATGCAGCTGTCATGTGGGATTCTGGGCAAATAAGCTACTCTTGGGCTTGAAAATTGTTAGTTATTTCATTCACTGAATCTGTACCCTATTTCCATGAACATTTCAGCAAAACATGCAGCTAAGAGAATGACCCTGATTTTTAAATTGTTTTGCAGTTCTGCAAGGCTTCTGTGGAGCCTATGGGTGAGGAAAGTGATCATGTGCACATAATTGCCCTATCAGATGCATTAGGTGTACCAATCCGTGTTATGTACCTAGACAGAAGCTCTTGTGATACTGGCAATCTGAGCGTGAATCACCATGACTTCATCCCTTTGGCCAATGCTTCTGAGGGTGATGCTGCAATGACATCCACTCCTGCTGCTGAGAAACCTTACATTACTTTGCTCTACCGGCCTGGTCACTATGATATTCTCTACCCAAAGTGAATTTTGGTCATGGTTAGTTTGATGAACGTGGTTGAAAAAGCACTGTCTAGAACTCTGTAGTCATATTTCGCCTGGGTGCTGCCAAAGGTGGCCTTAAACAGGGGTACTTGAGTTCCTGGGAAGCAATGTGACTTGCTTTTGTGTGCTGGTGCCCTCGCCCAATTTAGTCGTTTTCTACCTGCTGTAAGTCTTTACTCTGGTACTAGAATGATTTAACATTGTGTTAACTGCAGAGTTCTGTGGATATTGCTAGTGATTCAGTTTTTTTTTTCTTTCTCGACATTTTTTACCTTTATTTGTCATAGCAAGCAAGCTTCATTGTCACTTTGTATGTTCTCTATTTCTCTTGATGCACGAGTGCTCGCGAAATCTTCTGGATTGGCTCATCATGCTCTAACTTATGCTGATATCTGGTTTTGCCGCTGGCCAATACTATCAAATCCTTACCTGAGGAATTTCAGATGGGTCGCGAAATCCAATATGCATCATGGTAGAGCTTGGCTGCTTTTCTGAATCCCCAATGTAAGGATTTCAAGTGGATAGTTCTGTAAGTAGGAAATGGGAGGCAAAGCTGCATTCGCTAAATATTTGTTGGATTGATCTATTGGGAGATGTAACGGCAATTTTGTTGTACGGCTAATATTTGTCGTTGGGCATGAAGTGACGCAAAGTTATAGGCAATGCCTATCCATGTCACAAGCTCCGTGGTGAAGAGATGGAGCAAAAAGGAGTTGATTTGCGTCTCACAGGCTCACGGCGACATGGACAGCAATCAGTTGAAGATATGGCTTCTTCTCTCCAGTGCCCTTTTCTGTTGAGCTAAAACGACGAGTAGTTAGATAACTAGTGCGAATGAACAAAATGCAAATGTGGACTAAGCGTAGTTCAACTGCTAAGTTACCTTGTGGTAGAATCTGTGCACAGAGTTCAAGTTCTCGATTGGGCACTGGTACTCGTATTTTTTTAGATTTATTTTAGACTTTTTGAGTCTTTAATTGGGCACTGGTGCTCGCATTTTTTTAGATTTATTTCAGAATTTAACCGGGACTATTTTTTCATTGTATCCGAAATTCGAAAATTCGAAATCACAAGGAGTCGTTGGAGCGCCTCCTCGGCGGCGTCCTCTCCTCAAACGGCTCTCTCCTCCTCCACTCCCCACTCCCCCGGCGCTCCCACCCGCATACAAATCCTCCCCCCAGTTCCAAGTTGGCAAAATTTCCAACCCCAAATCCATCACGCCCAGCCCCAAATCCACCGCGAGAGTTATGGAAGTGGGATCGTGAAGTTCTTGGGGCGTTGGAGAAAAGAATAAAAAATGCTAGAAGGGAGTTGGAGAGGTGTAGGAGGGCAACTATCTCTCAGGAGCAAATAAATCATGAGCATCTGCTTCGTTACAAGCTGGATCGTCTATTGGACCAGCAGCACATTTATTGGAAGCAGAGGGCGCACTCTACCTGGCTAGCCAAAGGGGGAACGAAACACAAAATTTTTTCATGCCCAAGCGGCTGAAAGAAAGAAGAGGAATACAATAAAGAAGTTGAAGGTGGAGGGTGGTGGGGAATCACTTGAAAACTTTTATCACTGTATCAAGAACTTTTCTTGTCCACTGCAGGTACCCATGTTGAGGAAGTCCTTGAATGTGTCCCGACTAGAGTCACCCAACAAATGAATGAAAATTTGGGTGTGGCTTTCACACAGGAGGAGGTATGGGAAGCATTGAAAGAAATGGGGGAATTAAAAGCACCGGGGCTGATGGTATGCCGGTCCTTTTCTATAAGAAGTTCTGGTCTATGGTGGGGGAGAAGGTAAAAGAAGAAGTGCTTGCTGTTCTGAATGGTGCAGATATGCCAGAAGGGTGGAATGAAACTGTTATTGTTCTTATACCAAAAATCAGTTCACCTGAAAAGCTAAAAGATCTAAGGCCGATCAGTTTATGCAATGTAGTGTACAAAATTATTTCGAAGGTGCTAGCAAACAGGTTGAAACAGGTGCTGCCAGAGATCATTTCACCGTCCCAGAGTGCCTTTGTGCCAGGCAGGTTGATTACTAACAATGTTTTGTTAGCATATGAACTCACACATTACCTCAACCATAGAAAGTGGGGGAAGAATGGTGTGGCTGCTATAAAATTGGATATGAGCAAAGCCTATGATCGGGTCGAGTGGATGTTTCTAGAAAAAATGATGACAAAGTTGGGTTTTTTTTTCTGAGCAGTGGGTGGAGAGGGTGATGAAATGTGTCACGACAGTGAGATATCGTATAAAGGTTAATGAGGAGTATTCAGATAGTATTGTTCCACATAGGGGTCTGCGGCAGGGGGACCCGCTATCACCATATCTATTCATATTGTGTGCTGAAGGACTATCATCAATGCTTCAAAGGGCAGAGGAGAATGGGAAGATTGAAGGAATTAGTGTGTGTAGGGGAGCACCGAGGATTAATCATCTCTTTTTTGCTGATGATTCGCTAATTTTGATGCGAGCGTGCAGTGGGAATGCACAGGAGCTGGGGAGGATCTTGCAAGTCTATGAGAATGCCTCGAGGCAAATGGTTAATAGGGACAAATCTGCTGTCCTTTTCAGCCCAAACACTAGCTCTATTGATAAAGCTGAGGTGAGGCAAGCTCTTAACATTGTGCAAGAAGCAAAGAATGAGAAATATTTGGGGCTGCTGGTGTCCATTGGTAAATCGAGAAAGAAAGCTTTCGAATACATAAAGAAGAAAATTTGGGTTCGTATTAAAGGGTGGCAGGAAAAGCTGTTGTCTAAAGCAGGAAAGGAGATTCTGATCAAGGCAGTGTCCCAAGCTATTCCAACCTATGCAATGTCTTGTTTTGAATTGACCAAAGGTCTGTGTGATGAGCTGAATTCTATGATTGGGAGATGGTGGTGGAGTCAAAATGACAAAGAAAATAATATCCATTGGCTTGCTTGGGACAAGTTGACTCTCTCGAAGAGCAATGGAGGTTTGGGGTTCAGTGACCTCTATCTGTTCAACATGGCCATGTTGGCTAGGTAAGCATGGCGTCTTTTAGTATGCCCAGATAGCTTATGTGCTCAAGTGCTAAAAGCCAAATATTTTCCTAATGGGAGTATATTGCAGTATGAAGCAGGTGATGGGATCTCATATACATGGAGAAGCATTTTGAAAGGGGTGAACCTGCTTAATGAAGGGATTATTTGGCGCATAGGGAATGGTGAATCTGTGGATATTTGGACAGACCCCTGGGTTCCACTTGGTGATACGAGGCCAGCTACATATAGAGGGCAAACAGTGTTGTCCAAGGTTGCAGATCTGATTGATCCGGGCTCTGGTTCATGGGATGAATCTCTAGTGCAGGACATTTTCTCAGAGTTTGATGCTAATGCTTTTCTTAAGTTGAGAGTGAACCCGGATGTGGAGGACAGATTGGCTTGGCACTTTGATAAAAAAGGGTTGTTCTCTGTGAAATCAGCATACAAGTTGGCGGTTCAATTAAGGGAGATGACACGTGGCAGAGATGCATCAGGCTCTATGCCAGGTGGGCATTCTATTTTTAGATGGGATAAGATCTGGAGTATGGAGGTCCCAAACAAGGTTAAAATGTTTATATGGCAACTAGTTCACAATACCTTGGCGGTCAAGCAGAATTTGTTCCGTAGAGGGCTGAAGGAAGATCCCCTGTGCCCCATGTGCCATAGGCTTGATGAAGATTCTGGGCACCTATTTTTCAAATGCCACGCAGTGAAGGAGTGTTGGAGAGAGCTGAACCTTGAGGAGCAGCGCCAAATCTTACCAATCTCTCAGTCGGGCAAAGATATGATGCAAAAAATATGGTCCTTCTCAGCCGCAATCTAGCTACAAGTTGTGGTGTTCCTATGGAGATGGTGGTCGGCCAGGAACAAGATTAACGCGGGGGAAAGAAGGATTACTTGCCAAGAATTCTGCTCTTTGGTGACTTTCTATGTGGCTGACTTTACTAAGAAAGAGACAAACAAAAGCATGATGCGGCCCACACCCAAAAATTGGGAGCCACCTCCGGAAGATTTGTATAAGATTAATATTGATGGAGCTTTCAAATCTGCTACAAGTAAAGGAGGATGGGGTTTTCTTGTTCGCAATAGTGTGGGGGCTTTTCTGGAGGGTGGCTACGGTAACTCATGCAGAGTGGCAACTTCTTTTCAAGCCGAAGCTCTTGCTGCCCTCTATAGTTTGGAAAGAGCAGCACTTTTGGGTATGACAAGAATCATCCTAGAGACTGATGAGACTGAGCTTGTGCGGGGTTTGACATCTGAAGATCTTGATTATAGTGTTGATGGCGTCCTTCTCAAGCAAATTAGAGACTTAATTGAAGCAGATTTTGTCTAATGTGAGATTCAGCATTGCCCGAGAAATTACAACAAAGTGGCAGATTGTTTTACTATGTATGAGGCGAGTGTGGTTAGCTCGGGCTCGTCGGTGTTCATGAGTCAAGCTCCCACTTTTATTTCCGACCTGGTCTCCAGTGACGTGGCTGGAGATTGTGTTCGGCTGCTGGCTACCGGGCTGCTTCCGGCTGCTGCGGCCGTTCGGCTGCTAGGCTGCTAGGCTGATATGGGGGAGGGGGAGGTGTGGCTGCTAGGCTGCTGCTCGCTGCTGCTGCAGCCAAGAGCAGCACACTCCCCAGCAGCCGAACACAGTGGAACACCAGCCGCGAGAGCTAGAGGACCGGACCCGCGCGATGGCGACGCTCCAGCACCAGCCGAAGCCGGCGGCGGCGCCGTCGACGACCACGGGGGGCGGGCTGCGCGCCATTGACCTGTACGAGAAGCTGGAGAAGGTGGGCGAGGGCACGTACGGGAAGGTGTACAAGGCCCGGGAGAAGGCGACGGGCCGGATCGTGGCTCTGAAGAAGACGCGGCTCCCCGAGGACGAGGAGGGCGTGCCCTCCACCGCGCTGCGGGAGGTCTCGCTGCTGCGGATGCTGTCGCAGGACCCGCACGTGGTGCGCCTGCTCGACCTCAAGCAGGGCGCCAACAAGGAGGGCCAGACCATCCTCTACCTCGTCTTCGAGTACATGGACACCGACCTCAAGAAGCTCATCCGGGGGCACCGCGCCAACCACGAGAAGATCCCCGCGCTCCACCGTCAAGGTAAGTCACCATCGTGCCTTCTCGCGTTCTCACCCCCTTCCTCCAACCCCGAGCACGCGAGGTGTTTGTGCGAATGCGTTACCCGTGGCTGATCCCGATGGGTGGTGGTGCTGCGCGTTCCCAGGTCCTGATGTACCAGCTGTGCAAGGGCGTGGCCTTCGTCCACGGCCGCGGGGTGCTGCACCGCGACCTCAAGCCGCACAACCTGCTCATGGACCGCAAGACCATGGCGCTCAAGATCGCCGACCTCGGCCTCAGCCGCGCCATCACCGTCCCTCTCAAGAAGTACACCCATGAGGTATGAATTCTTCTGGCTCCGTCAGCCGCATGGATGTTTCCGCTTGATCCCTGCTCTTTGGATCCGATTCGCAGCGGTATCTGAACTTGTTGTTTCTGCAGATCCTGACGCTGTGGTACAGGGCACCCGAGGTCCTGCTTGGCGCCAGGCACTACTCCACGCCGGTTGACATGTGGTCCGTCGGCTGCATATTTGGTACGATTCCGATGAACTCAGAGATGCATTGTCCATAAGAACTGTTTGTTAAAGAATTCACCGTGACACATACATGTTCTACTCCGGTGCTAAATTTGCAGCTGAGCTGGTCACTAACAACCCACTATTCCCTGGGGACTCGGAGTTGCAGCAGCTCCTGCATATCTTCAAGTAATATATATACTCATCAACTGTTCGTTGTTCGTTTGCTAAAATTATTGGTGGGTGTCTGAATACTGACGATGATCCGTCTTGCTTTTCTGGATGGCAGGCTGCTGGGCACCCCGAATGAGCAGGTGTGGCCAGGCGTTGGCAAGCTGCCCGACTGGCACGAGTACCCGCAGTGGAAGCCCACGAAGCTGTCCACTCGTCCCTGGTCTCGACCAAGACGGCTACGACCTGCTTGGGGTCGGTACTGAACCATGAAATGATGGGCGCGTTATGCTGTGGTGATTGCATTCTAACTTAACTTGGTTGCTGTCGCTGCAGAAAATGCTCGAGTACGAGCCGGCGAGACGGATCTCTGCGAAGATGGCCCTGGAGCACCCATACTTCAACGATGTGAACAAGGAACAGTACTGAAGCGACGCGAGAAGAAGAAACGAGGAATCTGCTGCGAGCCTTCATGAGTTGGCATGAAGGTACAGCTACTTGTATGCTTGGCCTGGTTGGTGTAACTTGATTGCCCTGAAGCAGTGCTTTTGCTTCGAGGACAGCAGCAGTAGTAGAAGAGTATGTCTGTTTTCTAGTATACCTGGTTTCCTGTGTGCTGTGGCATTCACTTTGCCACTTTGGTGTGTACCTTTCCTTTTTAGTTTTTACTTTCTCAAGGAGATACAATTACTGGAACTCAGTAGTCATGTTTCGCCTGGGTGCTGCCAAAGGTAGCCTTGAACAAGGGTACTTGAGTTCTTGGGAAGCAATGAGACTTGCTTTTGTGTGCTGGTGCCCTCGCTCAATTTAGTCGTTTTTACCGTCTTTACTCTTTGTACTAGAATGATTTAACATTGTGTTGATATTGGTAGTGATTCAGTTTTTTTTTCTTTCGTGAATTTTACTCTTACCTTTATTTGTCATAGCAAGCAAGCTTCATGGTCAATTTGTATGCTGTCCATTTGTCTTGCCTTGATGCATGAGTGCTTGCGAAGTCCTTCTGGATTGGCACCTCATCATGCTCTCAAAGTTGCTGGTTTTACTGCTGGCCAATACTATCAACCCCACCTGCGTAATTTCTGAGGGACTAGTGAGATCTGATGCGATGTAGGGATTTGCAAACCACCTGCGGAATTTCAAGTGGACAGTTCTGTATGAATTGAAGTAGGAAATGGCAGGCAAAGCTGCATTCGCTAACATTTGTTGGATCGATGTGACGGCAATTTTGTTGTACGGGAAGTATTGCTCCGGCCACTCATAGTCATAGGTTGGGCATGAAGTGACACAAAGTTATTGGCAAGGCCTATCCATGTCAAAACCTCCATGGTAAAGAGATGGAGCAAAAGGAGTCGATTTGCGTCTCACGGGCTCACGGCGACATGGACGGCAATCAGTTGAAGACATGGCCTGCCACTGCCATTGGAGAAAGAAAGCGAACCTTTTATTTTGGAGACAAGCCTGGAGAGCTGACCCCAAGCGAACCTTTTTATCTTCTTTTCAGTGCCCTTTTTTTAAGCTAAAACGACAAGTAATTAGACATCTAGTGCGAACACAAATGCACATCTTTAACCCGACAGACGTCCGGGCAAACAAAACCAGTGTGTATCTGCTTAATTGGCTTGGATTAATGAGTACATGTACGGCTGTATCTCCATTCCCCAATTTTACTCTGCCACGAAGACGTTGCAGGACGGCAGGAGTGAAAAGATTCTGAACTCTGAAGTACAGTGCTGACTGCTGACTGCCGGTCGCTTTCAGCACCTGAAGAAACGAAGGCGTTTTCCTCCGTTCTGGTGATCCGTCTTTTTGTTCCCACGCCCCCGGGTGTGGCCGGGTGGTTGCGGCACTTGTTTCTTTTTTTTGACCTGGCTACCCACCTGCCTGCCAGTGCCAGCTTCCTCTTCCTGTATCACGTCATCTAACTTGCAAGGGGACAACAAACGGGTTTCTTCATGTCGTATGAAGACAAAACAAGGAGCTCTTGGATCATATAAGAATAAGGATGTATTTAGTTCGCGAAAAAGTTTGGTATTGTAGCACATTTCGTTGTTATTTGACAATTAGTGTCTAATCATAAACTAATTATGCTTAAAAGATTCATCTCGTATCAAACAGTTATACTGTATATTTAGTTTTTTTTTCAATTGCATTTAATGCTCCATGCATGTGTCCAAAGATTCGATGTGATAAATACCGTATAATTTTTTTTGAGAACTAAACAGGGCCTAAGATAACGCACTTTTTTACAAAAGGAAAAAAGAAAAAAACAATTCAATCGTCCGGGGAAAAGGGCTCTTCTTATTAGCCGCAAAATTTAGTTTCAGAAATCAAGAAATCATGGAGTGTGCGTGGCAGGGAGATGGACAGCTAACATATATTTCAAGGAGGCAAGGGTGGCCATCATGAACATCATTTGACAAGAATCCAAAATATTTTTTTTTGAGGGAATCCAAAATGTTTGATTTGAGGAGCTAGGGGACAACTCCGGTGGTCTTCCTCTTCTCCGGCGGTGGATGGCCGATGATGGCCTGATGGGAAGCGAGCTGGAGTGGGTTGGGGCTGGCGGGAACGAGAGAGTTCCGGGCCATCCATCATGCATGCGCACAGCGGGCCGCGGAATCTCCGAACGGGCCGCCGGGGCCCACGTGGCGGCAACCCGAGACGAGAAAAGCCAAAACTCAAGGCAAGGGGAGCATCTCCGGGCCCACCCACGCGCCAAAACCTGTGTCCCCACTTTTCCTCTCTTTATAAACACACTTGCACAAGAACGGAAAAGAATTGTTGAGTGAAAAAATGAAGTTGAAATTGTTTCTTGAAAATAATCTCCCAAGTGGCTGGCGGCGTCATGATCACTGCCGCATTAGTGGCCGCGGCCTCGCCTAATCTACCTCTGCTGCCTTTCTGCAAGTGGTGATTGCAGTGGCGGCGACGCGTGATGGCAGTGGAGTATACAGCGCCCTTTCTAGCAGCTAGATCATCTCATGCCTGATGCCTAATCCAAGACCGCTTGCCTCCATCATTTGCGGATAATAACACCAACACACGGTGATCTTCAAATATCGAAAAAAGGTTTTTTTTTTTGACAAAGCTGCAACATACGGAGAACTAAATCCTAGTATCCTACTACTACTAGTAGTAGACAAGCCGGTTTGGCATCTCCATCAACCATCAGGACACATCAGTAGTAGCACAGTTTGTGCTTGTGCGTGTCCGTCCTGGCCGGGCCCAGCGCTTTCGTTGGCAAGAGTCTGAAGACGGAGATAAATAGGGGTGGTAAAGCGATCTAGATTTTAGCCTAGAAAATTTAAGAACTGTGCTCTAAAAGAGTTGAATTCTAATTTTATTAATTTTGAGCTAAAAAATTTAAAAATATGTTGGGCTGTAACAAGACTACTTGAGTCATGGTCCATTACCACCCCAAGAGACAAGACAAAGGATCGTCAATGCCTAACGCAGCGACCAATTGGCAGATTACCAACCGGGTTTTATCATATCCAATCATCCATGGTCATGCTGCCACTGGCCTACCATGCTTAACCCTGACATGGCTAACTAAACAAAATAATTAAGATCGCTAAAGAAATTTCCTGCAAAACAAAATGTTTTCCGGCCGGCTCCTTGGTCCTTGTATATACTGATACTATTATACAGGGAAAAAGATGGCGATATGCACAGGCTAAAAAATAAATAAATAAACTTATTCGCGAAAAAAAGAGCTTGCGCGTCTCTGCATCCCGGCCCCACACGATGACCCTGAAACCGAATGCTAATTAGTAGTAACGCGTAATTATCCTGGTTAATTAGCGAGGACCAACGACTAATTAAACTCGCCACCTCCTCTCTTTCTCTCTCCTCCCTTCCCCCCCAGAAGAGAGAGAGAGCAGGAGAGAGGAGCGCACCGTTATTTTCAGCATCCCACCTCGCTCCACTCCTCCCTTCTCGCCGAGCCACCCGACCAATTCCACCCCCCGCCCGCCCAGATCGCCGCCATTCCCCGGGAACACGGCGCCAACCGCCTCGCCGCGCGTCCTCTCCCCTACCTTCCCACCTTACCTGCGCGCGGCGGCGGGCACGAGGTCCCGGCAAGCCACAGGCGGCGGCGGCGGCGAGGTTGGGCCCCCGAGGTGCGGGGCTCGAGGCGGCGACGCGGGCGCTGCGGATGGGGAGGTAGAGGCACGGCGGCAGCGCGGCGGTGATTGCGGCGGCGGCGGGGGCAGCCATGTATTTCGCCAAGCTCGATGACTCGCCCATGTTCCGGACGCAGGTGAGAGGGGGCGCACCACCCCGCCGGATCTCGGTTCCCAGGGTCGCGGGAGTCCTCACCTTTGCTGCCTGGATTCGTATCGTATCGTAGCGGCTCCCTGGATTCTGTCGTGGCGGGCGGCGGGCTTGGCTTTGATGATGCCCGCGTGTCTCCGGCCACCTTTTATTTTATTTCGTTTTTTCTTTTGGGGCGCGTCGTTGGCGCCGCCGCACATGGCCGCTGCTGGATTGCGCGCTGTTAAGTTACTGCCTTCCAAGGATTGTTGATGCGTCGCGCGTGGCCAGAGCCCCAGAGTCTCCCATTTTTTTTTCCTTTTGAGAGTGCACGTGGAGAGCTTAATTCCCTCCTTGTGGTTGGGCTTCCACGGATCGGCAGGTCAAAGCATTGTAGGCTGTGGTTCGTTTTATTATTCGTCCATGGATTGTCGTAGCTCTTGTTTTCACACCGTGTGCGTGTGTGATGTGCATCTGCACATATGCAGTGCTGCATTGTAGCATGTTGTTGAATTGTCACTTTGTCAGGTTTGCTTGTGCGTCGGTTTCTCTTCAGAATGATTGTGTGCATTTTCCAGGGCAGCAAACTGTGAACCAGAAAAATGAATGTTTTCTGATTTCATTTTTATAAACCGACAACAGGAACTAATCGTGCATAGTGCTGCAACTGTATCTGCATCTGTGTCTTTTAGCATAATTTCTTTTATTTTGACGCAGAATGTGAAGTTTTGTTAACACTTAACACAATGAGATGTAGACGGCTTAATCCAATTTCTGGAGTTGGTTCAATTTTGATGCGAATTCTTCACGAAAACAAATGTGCTTCTTTCAAGAGGATATAGTGCACATCAATGGAGACCTACGCAAATATAATCTTTTTTTTTATCTTTTTGATATCTGTATCAGTCCACATTGGTGCGCAACCAGTATCTTGCCAATATTTGGGGAACTACACACGGTAGTTTTGTTGGTCAAGCTTCTGTTTCTCTAGATGAAACTATTTCTATTTTTCTATAATATAGTGTCATATATTGCATCTTATTCATTTTGATGTTTTTCAAATGAAATAATAGGTCTTCCATTTTGTGAATGGGTTCATGTAAGGTTTTGAATTTGAAATATGTTGTTGAACACCGTGAAAAATTGCTTCTTCAAAGAGATTCCTTAATGTTATCCAATTTAGCATGCATTTGTGGAAGAAAAAAAAAATTATGCATTTTACATTCAATTCCAAATCATCAATGCTGGTTGTTTTCATGGACGAAACCTTGCCTCTTCTGATTGTGAATAACTGTATGTACCTTTTTGTCGTCCTGAAAACAGATACAGTCACTTGAGGAGAGTGCTGAATTGCTGAGAGAGAGATGTTTGAAATTCCATAAAGGTTGCCGCAAGTATACGTAAGTGATCACTCAAAGCTCACTAATGTATTACCTTACGGGGAGTATGGTTGAGCTGACTCCCCTACTTTGTGACCTTTTTTTTTGTTTCAGTGAAGGACTAGGGGAAGCATATGATGGAGATATTGCATTTGCAAGCTCACTTGAAATATTTGGAGGAGGCCACAATGATCCAATTAGTGTTGCTTTTGGTGGTTAGTCATGCTATCCTTTTCTCCTGATTATTGCAATAGCATTTACAAACTTATCTGCGTGTGCAGTAGAACTTTTTTTTATTCTTCCATATTTGCATAGTTTCTGGAAACCATGTCGTGGTGCATGGAAAAAATAATGACTCATTCTTCAGCATTTTCACTGTTCCTTTATTTGAGTTCCTTCATTTTTGAACTGACTTGTTTTACTTGTTTCTCATTCCCTACATTTCCCACATAAGAGTAGAGTGGAGCTTAGTGTTGTCAGTTCCTCTACTAATCATACTGAATGTTTGCCTCCTTTCCAGGACCTGTCATGAACAAATTTACAATTGCCTTGAGAGAAATTGGGACATACAAGGAAGTTCTGCGCTCCCAGGTAGTGCATGTCTTATTTAGAATGTGATTATACGCATTGCTGAAGCCAAACTCTAATGTTCGCCTGATAATTAGATGCTTGTCAATGTAACCTGGAGTGCATTGATTGATTTTTTTTTTGTCTTTTTTTCGAGCATATTTTCTACTTTTTGTGTTTTTCTCTGTTACTTCAGATGTCTCAATCGGTAAACATCAGAAAGACATTTCTTAAAGACTTCTGTGATCCTTTTCAAGTATGTAGTCTGGTCGGTTGCTGTGGCCGTAACATAGGAATGTGGCTTATATTTCCACCTTGTTAACGCATGGTCATACAATCAGTACTGAAATATCGATGTGTCATTGCGATTTAACAGATAATATTAATGGCGATGAATTATCATGCTACTTTAAGTTTCTCATTCCTTTTTCTGTACACTTTTCATGTAATAACTTGGTCTCCCTAGCATCATTTCATGTTGCAGCTACAAAGTCCTATGATTAGAGTGGCATGTGACATTCGATGTCCCTTTGTCAAAAATCCAGCTTATCTCATGTCATGGTATATCGAACTTTTATTAATTTAGGTGGTCTGATTTCTGATTCTGTTTTGTGGCAGGTTGAGCACATGCTGAATGACAGATTGCTGAATTTTGTGGATATTGATTTGCATGATGTGAAGGTACTAGTTTTTTGCTATTAACACAAAACCGTGAAATCACATTGAGGATAATTGAATGACACAAATTTCTGTTTAATACATTTTCAGGATGCTCATAAGCGTTTTGACAAGGCTAGCCTTGCATATGACCAGGCAAGTTATCTTATAGAAAAAGTCTAAATTACTCCCCTCAACTATAGCCAAAGTTTGGATAACCCCCTAAACTATGGTTTGGTTCATTTTACCCCCAAACTATGCCCTTTGGTTCAAATTACCCACTAATACAATTTGTCTTTTTTATTTGGAAAAAGTCTAAATTACTCCCCTCAACTATAGCCAAAGTCTGGATAACCCCCTAAACTATCTTTTGATTCATTTTACCCCTCAAACTATGCTCTTTGGTTCAAATTACCCCCTAATAAAATTTGTCTTTTTTATTTCTCCATGCATAGGTGGAGTTTTAAGTTGAAATTTTACAAGATAATAGGACACACCATAACGCATGTTAGAAAAAATACATCATAATTTTTTTCATTATTTTGATAGGTTAGAATATTTAATAATAAATTAATTATTGGAGTTTAAAATTATATGAAAACTAATGGGAAAAAATTATAACATTTTTTCTAAATATTCATTGTGATGTCCCCTACTACCCTACAAAATTTTAAATTAAAATTCAACTTGTGTATGGAGTAACAAAAAAGATAAATTGTGTTATGGGGTAAAATGAACTAAATGGTATAGTTTAGGGGGTAAATTGAACCAAGTTATAGTTTAGTGGGTTATCCAGACTTTGGCTATAGTTGAGGGGAGTAAACTGAACTTTTTCCTTTTTATTTCTCCATGCATAGGTGGGGTTTTAAGTTGAAATTTTACACGATGATAGTACACATCGTAACACATGTTAGAAAAAATACATCATAATCTTTTATCATTATATTGATAGATTAGTATATTCAATTATAAATTAATCATTGGAGTTCAAACTTATATGAAAAATAATGACGAAAAAATTATAACAATTTTTTAATATGAATTGTGATGTGCACTACTACCCTGCATAATTTGAAATTAAAATTCAACTTGTGTATCGAGAAACAAAAAGGACAAATTGTATTATGGGGTAAAATGAACTAAATTGCATAGTTTAGGGGGTAAATTGAACCAAGTTATAGTTTAGGGGGTTATTCAGAATTTGGTTATACTTGAAGGGAGTAAATTGAACATTTTCCTTATCTTATTATGCTGTTTAATGTTCGTAATTTATTCATTATTTTTCGTGTCATAAATAAAGGCAAGGACTTTCCTCTTTCCTCAAGCATGAATATTTTGTGGGTTTCCTCCGGGCAATAACGTATATACGATTTCTATGATGTCTGTTTGGCGATTGATTGCGAATTATCTGATTGCAGTTGATAATTGTTCTAAGCTAGGTGTTTTCAGACTTTTCTGCTGATATGCTGTTCTTTCATAATTTATCTGCAATACTTGCTTTGTTGCATAATTGCAATGTTATTTAATTTCAATTTTTTAGTGAGTATACTATTAACTTGTGAACTGGTTGGTTTGGTTATAGATTCGTGACAAGTACCTATCATTGAAGAAAGGCACAAGGCCGGACATAACAACTGCGATCGAGGATGTAAAAAATCTTTCTTGTTCAACATTTTAAGGCAGTTGCCAACCCCCCTCCTCCTAACTAACTTGCATCTGTTAATATCCAGGAGCTCCACAGTGCTAGATCTTCATTTGAGCAGGCTCGTTTCAACCTGGTACAGGCTGCATTGCCCCTTATTTTTCTCCTTAGTTTCTCACTCTTGGCTTATCATGCCATTGTCTGCCATATCTATGTCAATCTGTCAGGTCACGTCGCTTTCCCACATCGAATCAAAGAAGAGATTTGAATTTTTGGAGGCTGTTAGTGCGACGATGGACTCACATCTTCGATATTTCAAACAAGTACCGTCTTGTATATTTTACCTTGTGGTGTAGCTATGTTATGCACGAAATGAGATTAATCCTATAATTTCTGTTCATCAGGGATATGAATTATTGCATCAAATGGAGCCATATATTAATCAGGTAACTCTTTAAACATTTCCCTTGTATTATAGTATTGTTAGCTTGTTCTACATTTGAATGCTCTGTTCCAGTAGTTACATAGCTCTAACATGTAAATATTACGCCCCAACATTTCTGTTTCAAGTTACGATTTGACTTGTTTACTAGTTGTCCTGTATGCCAGGAAGTTCTGAGGCTGATCTGCCATTCATTGTCACTGTGCTCCACACAAAGCACCAGTGACCTTCGCATGGGTCCAGTTCTTCATTGCTTTCTGCACCTTTGCAGTCACTTCTATATACTGAGTTACTGACGTTGTTCTTTATGTGGAAACAAATTTTGGCGATCAAAAATATTGGATCTAAGTCATCCCCACTTCCTATAAGGAATATTTACATGGAATGGAACACTAGAAAGAGATTTTGTTACATGGATAATTTTTTTTATAACAGCAGGCTCTATCGATTTTGGTGTAATATATTATATAGAAGGTTGACTGGTGCTTACCCCGTTGATTAACTCTCTCTTTATGTTGAATCTCCTTGTTATGTTACTGCCATTAGAGCCAAAACTTTTGCCTTGCCAACCAGCCATGCTAATAGGGAATTTGTTATCTAAGGGCTTACTGATTACACCCTACTTGATTGACAACTCTTAAGTCAATGTTGCTTTTCCATTTCACCTTTATCATAGTTATTTACTAGTATTATAACCAAAAGTTTATTATGCTGCTGCGCTGTCTGGGAATCTTATTCTAACAGATATTTGTTTAGTTAGGCTTTGTTTCATTGAGATGAGCACAATTTTAATTGCTCTTCAATGTTGTTTTTACTTAAACGACTTATAATATGATAATGAAGATTTTTTCCTTTAACCTGTTTCTGAATTCTTCTGCAGGTTCTTGCTTATGCTCAGCAATCAAGAGAAAGGGCAAACAAGGAACAAGCTTCTCTTGTAGAGAGGATGCATGAGTACAAAAGGCAGATAGACCGGGAAAGTCGGTCTACTGTAAATGGTTTGAGTGATTGTTACAATGGTGATGGAATACAGACAATTGGTAGAAGTTCACATAAAATGATTGAAGCAGTGATGCAAACAGCCTCAAAAGGCAAGGTAAGACATTCCGATCCACTGGGGGAAAACAAGTATGGCAATTTAAAATGAAAGAAAGTTAACATCGCGATGTACTATTTTCAGGTTCAGACCATTCGTCAAGGTTACCTTTCAAAGAGATCATCAAACTTGAGAGCTGACTGGAAAAGAAGGTTCTTCGTACTTGATAGTCGAGGAATGTTGTACTACTATCGCAAACAAATTACTAGGCCACCTGTAGGTCTCCATTGTAACATTTGGCGTTGAAATAATTAAGTTGGCATGATATTTTTATGCACACATGATATATTCAATCCTATCCTTTTCCCAACCATTTGCCTTTGATCTTATAGGGTGGTTGTTCCATCCAAAGAGGCGTTAACCCCCCTGAACATGGTTCTGGGTTGTTGAGCAGATTGTTCTCTTCTCATTACCATGGTATTATACATGATGATAAGTCTGTTGCACGGCATACTGTAAATTTGTTGACATCAACCATTAAGGTTGATGCAGAGCAATCAGATCTGAGGTTCTGCTTCAGAATTATTTCACCCACAAAGGTCTACACACTGCAGGTATAGCATGAAATTATGGAGAAGACTGTCTTAATGAATATAATTAAGTCTTTCATACTTAATGAACACATTTGGTGTTTAAACAGGCAGAGAGTGCAGTAGATCAGATGGATTGGATTGAAAAAATAACTGGTGTTATTGCCTCCCTGCTGACCTCACAATCCCCAGAACAGGTTAGTAATAGACAATCTTGGTTTCGATTGTTGATTTATTGAATTCAGTTTACCAATACTCCGCTGTTCCGATTCAGTTTTTGTTGTCAAGCCCTAAGGGCAGTGGCCATGACAGGAGTACCAGTGAGAGTAGCTCCTTTACTAGTTCAGTGGAATTTGAAACAGCCACAATCGATGATTTAATACTGGAGAAGTATTCTGCAAATGGGCAGCATGATGTTAGAGGCACACATCATCACAGAACCAACGTGAAACCTGACAAACCAATTGACTTGCTTAGGAAAGTCGATGGCAACAATATATGTGCTGACTGTGGTGCTTCAGAACCTGATTGGGCATCTCTAAACCTTGGCGCCCTTCTGTGCATAGAGTGTTCTGGGGTGCACAGAAATCTTGGAGTGCATATATCAAAGGTAACTGCAAAACTTTATCTGTTATACTTTTTTTTATATAAAAATGCCTGTTTCTCTTGATGGATCATGCATATAGATTGATTGCTGGATGCATTTAGTCTTTGAAGTCTACAAGTTGTTTCAGTTTGTGCATGACATCACCTAATTTAGGGCTCTGGTGCATTGGTGCTATCACATCTACAGATGTGACACTTTCGCTATTTAGAGATGGACATGATTGTACTTTTCCTTAGAAAGGAGCGTCAAAACTTCTCTATCAAAATGAAAATTCTCCTATGCGCATATATTAGGTGCCCATATGCGGAAATAAATTGTTCTCTAACTTTAGGATAGGTATAGATGAGTATCATTTTTCCCTTGCTATTTTAGGATTTATTTTGATGCGGAAGAGTAACTAAAATACATGCATCTCATCTCAGGTAAGATCTCTGACACTTGATGTCAGAGTTTGGGAGCCATCTGTAATCAATCTCTTTCAGTCATTAGGCAACATGTTTGTCAATAATATTTGGGAAGAGATGTTACCTTCATCGAATAATGGCCGTCCTGATGATAATTTAAGGTGATATTATATTGTTTTGAGCTTCTTTGTAAAGTATTCGCTGTCTTCTCTATTGTTCTCCAATTAACAAACTTTCGACCTTGTTTTCTTTTGCAGTGCTGATGGATCGGACTCATCACAATACCTCTCTGTTAGAAAGCCTAAACACAAAGATGCTTTCTCTGCCAAAGAGAAGTTTATTCATGCCAAGGTACTCACCACATTTTGCAACTGCATGTATTACTTTTTTCTTTAGCAAATGGATGGGATGTCTAAACCAAGTTATCTCAAAGGATCCCAATGCTAAGAATGATTATATTATGACTCCTTATGGTTTACTACATAGAGAACTCTAGTCTAGATATGGGCATTGCCAATTAGGTTGTGCTGCCAGTTCTGGACTACCTTTATTGATCTAAGTCCTTTCCATATAAGAAGGCTTCATGTTCATTCCTTTTAAAGGTTCTGTTTCTCCCAGGTCATACAATTAGCTTTCATTGCACAAAGATTTGTGAAGCATAGGAAATTCTTTGCTTACCTTGCCACTTGTGATAATAAAATTTCACCTGATCCTGATGATCTACTACATATGTTTTTTAGTGTGTTTGTTTTTTATAACTGTTTTTCGCAAGAACCTATTCCATGATCTTAGCAGCAGATTCCAGAATCCAGACCTCATAAAGATGAATCAAGAGTGTTAATATTGAGGCCAACTTAGACTTTTGTAGACACAACATGCCCCTATATATAGCTTAGAGTTTTTTTTTGGGGAGTATATAGCTTAGAGTTGATCGGATGGTTTTATTTAGTTTTATTGACTTATATAAAGCACCTTCTTTTTCCTCATAAATTTTGATCCACATCACGGATTTCTTATTATAAATGTTATTCATGAACTGCCTAATTTATTCTTTGTGATGATGTGAAGAGTCAAAATTGATGATAAAAAGAGAAAGAAAATAAGGTTCGACCTGCAAACTAACACTGATGTACTCACTGTATCATCTTTGTGGGTATCTTGATCAATACTCTTGTCAGTCAAAAAATAAGTGTCATTCAAGAATGTCTTCAGTCAAACTATTCTAACTTCAACCGATTACATATTTATTATTAATATTATGATCAGCATTGTCAGATGATAAAAGTAAAGATGGCAATGGGTACCCAAAACCTGATGGGTTTCTTACCCTATTAGGGTATAGGCATGGGTTAATCTCCTGACCCAAGTTTATGGGCACAGGTTCATTCCTATAGTACTCAAAGTCTCGAACTGTAAACCCATGTGTTTTTTAAACCCGGTCCAACCTATTGCATACTGTCATTTTATTTTGTGAATTTGATACTTGATGATACTGTGGTCACTTGAAGTTTTGAACTCATTACTTAGTTTTATTCCCTTCAATACTTCCTGCGGTTAACTATGAACTTGTTGCTCATTATGTATTTTTTTAACTATGAACTTGTTACTCATTATGTTAAACTTGCCTCTGCTGGATGCTTAAATTGAAGCATGATTCATCATGTGAAGAACATGTATGCACTGGCCATTAACAAGCTGCCAACATGGTAGAGGTGCAACTATGTAGGGCTGTTGTCGAGCACGGGTGACCCGTGAGTACCCTGTTAACCTAACGGGCTCGGGTTTGGGTAAAATTTTATGCCCATCATGGGTATGTTTTTTAAAAAAATTTGGTTTAGGTTGTTTTCATGGGCACAGGTTTGGGATGGCTAAACCCAGCAGATTTGTGCCCATTGCCATCTCTAGATAAAAGTTAGCTTGTCTCAAAACTAGCTTTCAATAAATTTTTTTTTGTCTCAACACTTAGCTGCGAGCCTGTGACAGAGGGGATGCATTCTTGGATGCTTGAACTTTCATAACAAGTTTCTTTCAGGACTACCCAAATGGTCATCAACAATCACTTGATTGCATGCCCATGAAACCATCTGAAAATCATACTGCATGAACCATAATCTGTATTCTGTATACCGTTATCACATGGTTTCATGTGTATAATATAGGCCTGTTTGAAGATCTTCAATTCGAACATATATTTAGGATCATATATCCCAATGTGGTATGCTGACCTTTTTTCCTTATGGTGTGAATATTCCAGTATGTAGACAAAGAATTCATACGGAACCATAGCATGGATGAGAGTCACCTAGCTCAGCAGATGTGGAATAGTGTAGCTGCGAATGACAAGAAAGCTGCATACAGTCTCATTGTGAGATCACGTGCGAACGTAAATTTTGTTTGGGGAGATATGCCTTCTAGTTCATGTTTGACTCTTGGAAAAGCACTTCAGCTAGAGCAAACAGCTTTGACACCTGATGGAAGTCCTAGATTTTTCGATTGCAATTCTCATGACAAGATTTCTCCAAGAGAGCCCCTTTCCCCTGCTAGCACAAGTTCACGCACAGATGACATGGAGGACAGTTGTGAAGGTTTCTCCTTGCTTCATCTTGCATGCCGTGTCGCAGATGTTGGGATGGTTGAATTACTGCTGCAGTATGGCTCTAGTGTAAATATGACTGATTCAAAGGGTCGGACACCCCTTCATCACTGCATTTTGAAAGGAAGACATCAGCATGCCAAGCTTCTCCTCTCCAGGTATGCAAGAACATGATAACTCAAGAATTTGATCTCGCACTACATGTTTGCTTTTTCAAAAGGGTTGATGCGAATCACTGCTAGTATGACACTATATATCATCGTAGCTCTGTTTTGCTTGGTGACTGGGAATGATCCTGGAAAGCAGCAAAAATGCAAATGCACATCTCATTTCTGTGTTTTGTGTTTTTGTGCAGAGGGGCCGATTCACAAGCCATGGATCGAGATGGTAGAACAGCATTACAGTATGCAATTGATGGTGGAACAAGCGATGAAGATATTCTTATTTTGTTAGAGGACCATAGTAGATAATCTTGCAATCACACCTTCAGAAAATCAACCCCCCCCCCCCCCCTCTTGGTGTGGTCGACTCAACTAACATGGCTCCAGTTCCGCCTGGTCCCAGCTTGTCTTGCAGATAATCCAAGTTTGTGGCGTGAAAGCAATTTATGTATATGTCGTTCTGGATGGAGCTTCCTTAACATGGCGCGCCTATTGTTCTTAATTTTTATCCATTTTTTCTTCGTTAGAATCAGCGGTCCTTATTTAATGATATGGCAAGAGATTTGGTTTTGTTTGCAGATGATGTATAGTAGTAAGCTTGTAGTAAATGGAGTTGGTCATCTTTCTTCATGAAGTAGCTGCCCTTCTGATGAAAGATGATTGTACATATCGAGATGTGCCATTGTGATCTATGGTGTGGACATATAAGGCAGTTGTGCCTTGCTCAATCAAAATAGATTGCATTATTTTCCGAGAGATGCTCTCATAGAGTTTTGTTTTGGCGGAATAGCCAAACTCGTCCTCGAACTATCCGCGGAAGCTCACTTTCGTCCCTCAACTACGAAATCGGCCGTTTTCGTCCTCCAACTTTCGTGACCGGGTCATTTTCGTCCCTGATTTGTCGTCTAGCGCCACGCTGGCGTCCTCGTCAGCAATCCCAGTCAGCGGAGGTAGGAAATATCATCTGTACCTTCATTGGTAGTCATGTCCAACTCAATTGTTTCTGTGTATATGTCCACAGCCCCACTAGAACCTATCTCATCAAGCATGTCCATGCAGGATTTGTCATCTACAAGAAGTCTCATTCCACTATTTAGCTTTGCACCAATTGGCAACTAGTACATCCTAACACATCTACGAAAGGTTGTGTGATCCAAAAGATGGCCATTGAGCTCTGGGATTGATAATTTGTCCTTCTCTATGTGTGATACTCCAAGATCCCCATTACAATATTGCATTTGTGACCCATCAAGAACAAATTCTCCATTGAAATGAAATCTAACAGTTAATACCTTGTCATCTCCCATATTAATTCCGCCCTACAGGTTTACTACATGGTCAAATTTCATCCAAAAACGAAATCAAAATCAGATCCTATGAGTAGAACTCGAACTCACCTCCAAGACGCGCCTCCAGTACACAAGATCTTCACTCCACAGATTCGCCAAACATAGAGCAGCCCGTCCAGAATGTCGCCCACCACGTCCCCAAACCCTAGTCCTCAAGAGCAGCCGCCATGGGTTAGGAGCAAGTGAGAGGCGGCTGTTATCCTCAGCCTGTATTAAAAGAAAGGAGGGGTAAAAGGGTCAGCCAACTATGCCACGAAACCCTAGCTGACGGGGATTGCTGACGAGGACGCCAGCGTGGCGCTAGAAGTTTGGGTAAAAGTGAGAAAATGTTTAACAAGAATACATTGCAAAGAACAAAAGGATTGAAAGAAAAACTGCATAATCCCTTCAGAAGTTTGGCAGTTTAATTTTTCATTTCTTACGTTTTTCTCACATGGCACTGGCGGGGCCTAAGATCTACTGAATTTAGGTGGACCATTGCTGCCAACTGCTATTGATGAGTAGTAGTGGGGGCGTCTATTCCTCGCTGCGTGCGATTGGTATCGATCCAATCACAGCAGTCGAGCGCCCCAACTCGAGCAGTGCCTCCACCGCCGCTTCTAACCACTCTTGCCATTTGTCCGCCACCGCCGCCTTCTCCTAGCCCCCGCCATCGGCCACCGCCCACCGGGGGTCCTACGCTAGTGGACCGTCGCCACCCCCTCCTCTTCTATAGCCGGAGGCCATTGAAGCTCCTCGTACCCCGGTAACCTCAAACCCTAAAACTCTACCGCCTCATCCACCACCTCGGCCGCCAGCGACCTCGCCGCCTGTCACGACCCAAAAATTTCAAACATGATTAAAACTCAAACAAAGTCATCATGAGCACCATTAATGCATAATGAAGCATCATGTGCACATATTTGCATAAGTTTGTTTAATTTTTGTGCCTTGCTTGAATGCATGCTTGTGATGGAAGTTGAAAATTTGTTATGCAACTATGTCTCCAAAAAAATTATTCAAATACTAGATTTCAAATCTTAGATTTAAAATATTTTTGTGGAATTTTTTGACATTTGTACCGAGCCATAAAATTCTTGGAAAAACACAAAATAGCTGTTTTGTTCTTTTTACTGCAACCAAATTACAAAAGCTTTTTGAGTGATTCTTGTTGAAAAATGCTCTTGGTGACTTTATCTTGCTCCAGTAAAATTTTCATGAATTTTTGAGCCCGGGAAGCTGCTGTTTTTCAAATGGGAACATGAGCCATCGTTTGAACTGTTTCCCTCGCCCTGGGCCCACCTGTCATCCCCTCCACCCCTCCTCCGTGTGCCTGCTCGCCCATGGATTGGGCAGCAGGGGTGGTGGCGCACGCCGTCGGCCGCTGGCTGGGCCAGCGTGGCCGCGGGCAACCGGGCGCCGCGCCGCTCGCCTCCCTCGCCTCCTTTAAAGCCAGTCCACCCCTTCTCCCGAAACCCTAGCCTCCATCCTTTGTCCATCCACCATTGTTGCCACCAAGGAGCTCCGCCGGCCGCTGAAATTCATCGTCTTCGGTGAGCTCCACTTCAATTCCTTGCTGCCCCGGCCTCCCCTCGCCCTCCTCGACCCATTCCGGCCTTAATCCTGTCGTTTCCCTTGCCGTGCAGGGCTTCCCGGTGGAGCTCTCCCGTCGGCGCCCCCTGTCTTCGTTGCGCCGCCCCCTCCGCCGCCGTTCCCTGCAGCTTGTGTCACCAGTGAGGTTCGCTGGCCACTCCCCACCCTTGTGCGCGTGCCTGTTATCCTAATGCTCCTCTCCTTTGCCGCTGCGCTGAAGCACGGCAGCCTACGGGTCGGCCCTCACCTGCGTGCGTGTTAAGATGAACAGTTGAAGCTAATGAGAGGAAGGGAACCTATCAGATATCAGGTGCAAACCAACATCTCCGTGCAAATCATACAAACTTCAATCTGAGCCATCGAATCAATATCCAAAGGAGGGGCGCAGGGGTGGGAGGGGAGTTTTGGAAAAGTGTGATTATCCAATCCAAGGACGGACGGTTAATTGTAAAATTAACCAATCCCCCATGTCCCTTGGATGTTGATCTGGTGGCCCAGATTGAAGTTTGCATGATTTGTACGGAGAGGTTGATTTGCACCTGATATATTCCCAATAACAAATCGTCTTTATTGTACATGTGTGTGTTTGAGTTTGCAAAAATCATAGTAAAATAAATATAGAACCAAAAATATTGAAACTTGTTTTGTTAGTTTCTCTTGCTTAGATCTACTCATGGAAAATATAGTTCTACATGTTACTGTTCTTATTATTTAGTTGTGCTTTATGGTTATAAAAATGAGTTAAATGCTTAGTAAATCTTATACTGCTCTAAAAATGTGAAACTAAATTTTTTTAGACTCTTTGAGAAATGTGATTTCTTATGGTGCAACTTGTTTTAATGTATCTCTACTATTTGTTAGAGTTTTAGTGTGAATTCTTATGCTCTACCTGCAAATTTATTTAATGCATAATTTTTTTACTAAAAAATGATAAAACGGTAAAACCTATTCTATTAGCTTTAGTTTCATATCTAGTATCTATGGTAATTTTTTGATATTTGTTCAATGAAGTTTGCATGTGATTTATGATTTATCTTGATTAGAGTAGCTGAAAATTGCCGTGCATGTAAATAATTTTAGAAAAATGTTTTCGCTACAAATCCGACTCTCATGAGTTTGTTTTGATGTTTTTTGTGTTCTCTAATTTATTCATGATTTATTCTTACTATTTAGAATTCTTTTGTTAATTCTTGCATTAGTCTTCTTGCTTACTTGAACATGAGTGTGCTTGATCGTTGAGTTTGTGTTCATGTTGTGCATCATCACATGTTATACTATTCATTCTTCATGTCATATCATTTCATGAACCAACCATGGCATCATTCTAATGCATGCATCTCATTCATGCATTACAGTGAACGAAATACTGGAGAACGAACCCGTTGAGCACGCCAAAGTTGCCGAACCCAAGCCCGGTGTTGAGTTCTTTGTTGAGCCCGAGGAAAACCAAGGCAAGCAGCTAAACATGATTCTTTGTACCCATTTAATTTGATTCAATTTAGTTATCTCATTTGGGTATTATTGGGTTATATATATTATGTTATGTATTGCATTCTTGTACCTACTTTTATATATTTACCTTCCTTGTTTTGTTATATCCATCTCCTTGCTACTTGTAGCTAGTAACTAGTTAATTAATTAGATGCTTAGCCATGCTTAGAATTGATCTATAACTTAAAAGGAAATTCTTGGATTAGGATCATATTACACCCACTTGGTTACCCTTGATCGCACATGTTCAGTTTAGGTTATGATGGAAAAGTTGGTGATGGTTTGTTGGCAAAGTGGTTTCGTGGTTTGGGCGGAAGGATAGGGCCTAGAGAAAGGAGTCTCAGAGGTATGGTCCGCTTAAACCGGTTAAGGACCGTCCGTGGATGACCTCGGTTTTGAGCAACTTATCATGCTACCGCATATCCGAATTAATAGTAAGGATGAGCCAAATACTTTCTTTGACTTGGCCAATGATGCACGATACTAGATGCGTGGCCAAGAGGCTATGTAGAGAGGCTTAGGGGTGTCCCCAGTGGACCTAAGTGACTCTCCGCGTAAGTTAGGAGTGATGTTCAATGGTTGAGGCCTATTGGAAACGGTTGACGCGAGTACCCCCTTATCCAACTTGGCCCGTTGGGTGAACCGCATGGTCCGTGCGTCTTGTGGGTAAAGAAGTACACCCTTGCAAGATTAAAATCAATTTGAATTGCCGCGCTCTCGGTTATAAGCAAGCTTTTTGTCCGACGAACTCTTCGTAGAAAGTTTCGATTATGGTGGAATATGATTCATGATACTTTTATGATCAATTACTTGGTTTACTCATAATCAACTAAAATTTGAGTTGTGGGTTAGACAAGAATAAATAATTTTACTAAAGAGCTAGATGTTGGTCAGAGAACTCATGCTTGTGTAATAATAACTTAACCTATTTTGAGCCTTTTGGGTGATTTTTATTTATTTAATCGTGTAAGCCTTGCGAGTACCTTTTGTACTCATCTTGCTTTTTAAACTAAGTTGCAGGTGAGCCGGAAGTCATGTTCGGTCGATGTGACCGCAATGGTGCCCTTGAGAAAGACGCCATTGCTTTGTTACGCTTTTATCATTTTATCCGCTGCGTAGTTTATCTTTCGTGAGAGCATGCCGAAACACTAAATTTTAATTTTATATCTCTTTTATGTCATTTGTGAGCCCAAGACTGGTAATTTAATTTTTTAATTTCAGATTTGAACTATCCTTGTCACGACCTTGTAATCCCTAATATTGTACTTTTTTATGACTAAAATCGCTCTTTATGGTTCATTGGTGATGTATCTTTTGTATAACGGTATGTGTGATTAATCTCGGGCATGTGGTAAGCATGTATCGGAATTACCGGATTTGCTTTCGTTTTAGGTGATTTGTATTGATCAAGTGCCTCTAGATATGGATTAACATGTAAATACGTGCTAACTCTCATCTTAATAAATTCGTCAATAATTTCACCTAAATCGAATACAAATTAGGCGATTCTTAGGCCGTCCACAACGGGCCGAGCAAACTCAGGAGCATCTCCTCCTCGATTTCCACGCCCTCTCTGTCTACAATGCCAAACAGTACATCTACAGTGCCAAACAGTACATTTACTCCTTCATTTGCTCTTCTCGCTGTGGACAGTCTTACACCTCCGCCTGCTCGCCCGACCTCCCACCCCTCCCCGGTGGTCGCTCCACCCCTTCCTACCTCGTCGGTGGCCGCTCCCCTTCTGCAATGCCTCTCCTCCCACCCACTCGCACGATGATTTCCCTGTAGTAGTAGGTCAGACACGAAACGTCACGCGCACTACCGTTTTTCCCATTTTCTTTATTGATTGAAAGGCCCATTAGTATTTTTAAATGGCCCACTAGTTTTTTAAAAAGCCCAGTAGTTTTTTTTAAAAAAGCCCAATAATAGCTTTCATTTGACGCGCTAGTTGACGACCAGTAGCTCTCTTCCCGATTGAAAGCCTCGACCACCATTCCCCAGCTCTGCATCTCACTCGCTTCCCACGGCGCGCACGCAGCCTGCAGAGAAGTGAGATCCATCCCGGCAAGGGCGCCGCCCAGCATGGCCGAGACGCTGCTCCTCCCCGTGGTGCGCGGCGTGATCGGCAAGGCCGCCGACGCGCTCGTCCAGAAGGTCACCGCCATGTGGGGCGTCGACGACGACCGCCGCGACCTGGAGCTCAAGCTGCTGTACGTGCAGTCCCTGCTGGCCGACGCCGAGGCGAAGGCGGAGGCGGAGAACGAGGCCGGCCGCGCCGTCAAGGGGTGGATGAGGGAGCTCAAGGCCGCCGCGTACCAGGCCGACGATGTCCTCGATGACTTCCAGTACGAGGCGCTGAGCCGAGAGGCCCAGAGCCTTCGATCTACCACCAGCAAGGTAAAAGATTTCTTCAGCTCAAGGAATCGACTCGTGTTCCGTCATAAGGCGAGCAGGGACCTCAAGAACGTGCTGGGCAAGATCGACAAGTTAGTGAAGGATATGCAGAAGTTTGGTCTGCTGCAACGCGAGCCAGAGGCGCCGCAAGCTCTGAATCGGCAGACGCACTCTGCGCTCGATGAGTCTGCGGAAATCTTTGGAAGAGATGATGACAAGGATGCTGTGGTGAAGCTGTTACTGGGGCAGCAAGATCAGCGGAGCGTGCAGGTGTTACCAATCATTGGAATGGGAGGTTTGGGCAAAACCACACTAGCAAAGATGGTCTACAATGACTGCAGAGTTCAGAAGCACTTTGAGTTGATGATGTGGCACTGTGTGTCGGACAACTTTGCAGCCATTGCCATTGTGAGATCCGTAATCGAGTTGGCCACAAATGGAAGATGTGATCTACCTGACACCATAGAACTGTTGCAAAAAAAGCAGCAGGAAGTCATTGGTAGGAAAAGGTTCCTATTGGTTCTTGATGATGTGTGGAACGAAGACCAGCTCAAGTGGCAGGACAATCTGAAGCCACTACTGTGTTCTTCTATTGGTGGATTAGGAAGCATAATAGTTCTCACAAGTCGAAGCCGGCAGGTTGCCTCTATAATGGGCACTCTTCCATCCTTTGAGCTTGCATGCCTCAGTGAAGAGGATTCATGGGAGTTATTCTCAAAGAAAGCATTTAGTAAAGGAGTGGAAGAGCAAGAAGAGTTCATAACAATCGGCAAACTTATTGTCAACAAGTGCAAGGGGCTACCTCTTGCTTTGAAGACAATGGGTGGATTGATGAGCTCAAAATATCAAATCAAGGAATGGGAGGCCATTGCAGAAAGCAATAGGGGTGGCAACAATGAAGTATTGTCCATTCTAAAACTGAGCTACATGCACTTGTCATCTGAAATGAAGCAGTGCTTTGCCTTCTGTGCGGTTTTCCCAAAGGACTATGAGATGGATAAGTGTGACGGAACCGCCAAATTAAAACTCTAATTAAGCGTAATGGCCGTCATTTGAACACATCAGGCTCATTAGCTTAATGGTTTAATTTGGCGATCCTTTCGCAACCCACGTCCCGATCGAAACATCACCGATAGTCCCACGCGAAGGTGGGCGCAGATGGTACAAGCACGACACATAATTGAATATACAACAAAAATACATAGAACTTGACCTTAAGTTTTACAAACCGAGTTTGAATAAATACATAATTCACAAACTTTACAATACTGAAATCCTGGTTCGTCTAGAGGAACGGGGCCTACAGCTACCAAAAGTGAGCCCTAGAGAGATCCCTAACTAGACGTCCGGCTCCACGACCACCCATCCCTCTGCATCCCGGCGGATGAACTTGGCGCAGCAGGGACAGAAGTCTACGTCTGCGTGCCCTGAAATAATGTTGGCAACAAACCCTGAGTATTCTAATACTCAGCAAGGCTTACCCGACCAGTGGGTATAACTTAGCCCACATAGCTAGACATGCAAGGCTTTTGGCTGGTGGTTATTTTGCAGAAAAGCAACTAAAGTAATTCCTTACTTTCATTATTTTAGCTTCAGATTCTATAAAAATTAACTCTCATCTCATATTCGCGAAGACCTACTATAGCAATCATGGTGATGCAAGCAAAATAATTTGGTGAGCTCAATATTTTATATAAACATTCCTAACTCATATTCTACATTTTTGCTACGGTGTGACAAAGAGACCAAGGCCCTCATAACCGCGAGACACGGCGAATCGATCCGATTTAACCTTGCAAGGTGGACCTAACCAACACGGCACGTATTTGCCCCGTCGGACTATACATACCAACCATTCCCCTCCCCGCCTCGAACTACAGGAACTAGCCCAACGACATATGGTCAGCCGAGCTCAACGTGAGACCACCAAAAGTAAACACATGCATCCCAATTCTCCGCGACTACTCGACTCGCCCCAGGAGTTGGGTGCGGGTTCCTGTACTTTCGAAGCAAGGCAGTACTCGGCTTACCGGTTTCGACTACCTCCTACTCCCGGCATGCGGTTAGTACAGTTCAATCCCCGATCAGCACTGCCACATCCACCGGTCCTTAATCGACACAGACGGGGCTAAGACACCCAGGAACCCTGTCCTGCTGCCATACCTATCCATCATCCCCGCCCGGTCTCACATTTCCATGTTCATTTCAAAACCAATCTCACATACTGAATCATATAAAGATAATAACGTATCTCGCGAGTAACCGGAAATTACTCGACTCCTAACATTCTACATCTCGCGAGTGCAGGAGACCACTCGTCTTCTACCGGTAACGCTAAGCTTAGCACAACTATCGTCCTATACATGCTAGTATAACTCCGGGAATCCTATGAATCATGCAACTAGGGTTCCAAACAATTCCTGAACTTAATGCACAAGTAGTAGAAACATACATAGGTGTCTTAATTTAAAATACTAGGATGTGCACCGGGGCTTGCCTTGCGCCTGCTGCTCAACACTGGGGCCAGACGGGCCTTGGGCCGGGTGCTCACACCTCTCCTCTTGGGCTTGCGTCGTTTGCTCTTGTGGTGCCGCGATCGCCTCAAAGACGGCTCCCTCAGATGCGGATGCTACACGTATGCATATGTATTAAATGAGTGCAGCCCAAGAATTGTAACTAGTTTACTTTAACTGAAATACCCTGCGGACTGTCCGCGCCCGAGTGGCGGACTGTCCGCCGCACTATCCTACCAACCCAGCAGAGGCAACAACGTCTCTGGAGCTTTTTCCCATTTTACCTGCGGACTGTCCGGCCACCCCTGGCGGACCGTCCGCAGTTCAAGTACTCAACCCACCAGAGACGAAAACGTCTCTGGACAATTTCCTAGACTCTACTGCGGACTGTCCGCGCCCTAGTAGCGGACCGTCCGCAGTTCACCCCTGCGAACCTCCAGAGACGACATCGTCTCTGGAACAAATTTGAGCCTCAATGGCGGACCGTCCGCTCCCCGATAGCGGACTGTCCGCAGTCAATCTTGCAAAAACAACCAGAGGCAACATCGTCTCTGGACAAAACTAACCTGACCTGCGGACCGTCCGCGCCCCCCAGGCGGACCGTCCGCGATAACTAATTCCTGACCCTCGCCCTAGGCGGCAGCAAGGGCGGCGGCGACGGCGGAGGCCGTGCTCCGGCGCCGGCGACACGCCATGGAAGGGGAAAAAGGCTGGGAAGCATAAGAAACTCACCACGAATCCATTCCCGCAGTCGGTTCGAGTGGAGGGCGACCGGAGAGGCGGATCGGCGGTGGAGCAAGCTTCAAGCACCCCCAATGGTGTCCGGCGGTGGTGGAAAGATTCCAGCCGGGGATAAGCCGGTTTAGGGGTTTGGGAAGGTGGAGGAGGTGACGAGGAAGGTTCCTGCGCGAGGAATCGAGGTCTGGTGGACTGAGGAGGGAGATCGAAGCAAGGGGCGACGATGGCGCGGGAGCTCGAGCTCCGCTCGGCTCTGGAAGGAAAGAGGAAGAAGAGAGGATTGACGAGTGGGTCCCACGCCCATCCAGATAAATATCTGGGCGACGCCTCGCGGACTGTCCGCCGTCACCTCGCGGACTGTCCGCGTGGTGGTTGTTACAATAAGGATAGGTTGATCCAACTGTGGATGGCGAACAATTTTATTCATGCCGAGGAATCAACAGATTTGATAGAGAAAGGTGAATTTGTTTTCAATGAGTTGTTGTGGAGGTCATTTATCCAAGACGTGAATGTCAAGATAATTGCTGGATATAGTTGGTTACCGTATAGGGAAATTAGATGTAAAATGCATGATTTAATGCATGACTTAGCAAATGATATCACAGATGAGTGTGCTTTTGCAGAAGAGTTGATTCAGCAGAAAGCTTCAGTAAATAATGTACGTCACATGCAGTTGCCATGGGATGAATCGGAAGAAATCACTATATTAATGAGAAGCTCGTCATCTCTCCGAACTTTATTACTTCAAAAATCAAAGCAAACGGATCTTAAGGAGATAGTAAAACTGACATCATTAAGAGCGATCCGTTGCCCAGACCCATATATTATTCACAGGCTCATAAATACAACGCATTTAAGATACCTTGATCTTTCCGAATCAAAAATTGTTAGATTGCCGAATTCAATTTGTATGTTGTACAACTTGCAATCATTGAGGCTCAATAATTGTGTGAAGCTACGATTTTTACCGGAAGGCATGCAAGCTTTGAGGCAGCTCACCCATATTTATCTGTTGCTATGTACTAGCTTGGAGCGGATGCCTCCAAAGCTTAGTCTGCTGAACAACCTCTGCACATTGACATCATTTATTGTGGACACCGGATATGGCTTTGGTATCGAGGAGCTCAAAGACTTGAAGCAACTTGGAAACAGGTTGGAACTGTTCAATTTGAGGAAAGTAAAGAGTGGATCAAAGGTCAATCTCCACGAGAAAAAGAATCTAACTGAACTGCTTTTGTGTTGGGGACGTCACGCAGATCACAATCCATTGCATGATGAGGTCATAAGTAATACTCCCTCCTTCCCTGTTTATAAGGCATACACGTATATCAAGATTCAAACCTTGTCATCTTTGACCAATAATTTGACTATTAAAATTTTATTTTTATAATGCAAATTTCATATGATTGGATTCATAATCAAATATATTTTACAATGATTATAAATTTATAATCAAAAGTGATATAATATATGATAAATAAATGGTCAAAATGTTGTTTAGAAGACCGTGTCATGTTTCACCATGCCTTATAAACGGGGAAGGAGGGAGTAATCAGGAAGTACTGGAATCGCTTGTACCTCATACTAAGCTCAGAACATTGGGGCTACATGGGTATGGTGGCCTGGCGATCTCACAATGGATGAGAGACCCCCAAATGTTTTGTTGTCTGAGAGAACTAAAGATTTCCAACTGCCCGAGATGCAAGGATCTGCCATTAGTGTGGCTGTCATCCCCTCTCGAGAAATTGCATTTAAGCTTCATGAACAGCCTGACCACGTTATGTAAGAACATTGATGCGGAACCTGCAGGATGTAATACCTCTATGCAAATTTTCCCGAAGTTAAAAATGATGAGGTTGTATAAACTGCCGGAGTTTGAGAGATGGGCACAAAACAGCACGGGAGAGCCTAATAGCTTGGTGATGTTTCCCCAGCTCGAACAGCTGTTCATCACGTATTGCAACAAAATTGCAAATCTTCCGGAGGCCCCAGCTCTCACTTCTGCATGTTGTCATGGGGAGTCTGCAGAACGTATAATTCCTATGAGCATGGAGTGGGGATCTTTTCCATCTCTTGTCCACTTGTCCTTTGGGATGCTAGTAGACGTGGTGATGCCTGGGAAGGACCATGAAAACCAAAACCAAAAACCTCTAAACACCCTTAGAAGTTTGTCTCTACAAAGTGACAATGGATTCATATCAGTGTTCAAGTTATCCAAGTTACAACTTGGGCTTGGGGATTTTTTGGTGTTCGTGGAACAATTGACAATATTCCAATGCGACAATATTGTCAGCTGGCCAGTAGAGGAGTTCCGATGTTTGGTTCGCCTTCAATATCTGGGGATTGATTCGTGCACCAAACTAGAGGGGAGGGGATCATCCTCTGAGGAATTCCTTCCGCTGCCCCAGTTGGAAAGGTTAAATTTACAAAGATGTGGTAGCTTGCTGGAGATTCCGAAGTTGCCCGCTTCACTTGGGGAATTGGATATTTGGGAATGCCACAGTTTGGTGGCGCTGCCTTCAAACCTTGGGGATCTGGCAAAGCTGAGGCATCTCAGGTTGTTCTGGTGCTCTGAGCTGAAAGTGCTGCCAGACGGCATGGATGGCCTCACTTCTCTTGAGCGATTGATGATCCATTCATGTCCAGGGATAAATAAATTCCCGCAGGGTCTCCTCCAGCAGCTCCCAGCCCTCAAATCCCTGAAAATAGATGGCTGCCCGGACCTGCAGAGACGTTGCAGGGAAGGTGGGGAGTACTTCGACTTGGTCTCCTCGATTCCAGATATATACATTCAACCACCCTATGAACCCGAAACAAAGAAGTCTGTGAAGAGCAGGTTGCTCCCCTGGCGTGTAGATGGGTCTTCAAGTATCTGAGGTCTGTATGTTTCAGCATCTATTATTGCGCTCCAACTATATATCTCGTTCAATTCCTCACAGTCCACTACAGTTTTCTCTCCTTTATTTTTTGGAACAAGTCCACTTTACCCCTGAACTCTTGCCAAAGTCCCAATTTTTCCTCTAAACTACGAAACCAGACATCCTACACCCCGAACTCTAGAAACCGTTTGATTTCACACCCCCATCCAAACCAAAACCACCCTGGCTTTCGCCACAACAGAACGGTTTTTCTTTTTTTTCTCTCCCTCCAACTTTCATTGCAAGAAAAAAATAGTTAAATGGGTCTAAAAATTATAAAAAAATTTTATACAGGTAGAGTAGGTGATAGGAAAACTATTTTAACTATTGTTTTTAGTTGTAATGAAAAAAAATTTTAAATATAAATATTTGAATATGGTTAAAATTTAAGTTGCATTGAGTTTTTAGGTATCAAAACATGCTCCACAATTTACCAAATTTTAAACATAAGGTTTGTTTTAAATTTAGTATACCATTTTAATTTTATTTGACTGATATTCCATAGCAATATTTTAAGTTTGTTCGTAAAGGGTAAATTTGCACCAAATTTGATTATTTTAATTAAATTTTGTAAATTTCTTTGGAACATGAGTGATATAAAATTAACATGATAAACTAAGTTCAAAATGAACCTTAAGTTTCAAATTTGGTACATTTTAGAGCACGTTTTGATGCCCTAAAATTCCATGAAACTTAAATTTTGCCCATATTCAAATATTTATATTTCAAATTTTTTTGCATTCCAACTAAAAATAATTGTTAAAATAGTTTCCCTATCACCTGCTCTACCTCTGTAAAAAAATTTATAATTTTTAGACCTATTTAACTATTTTTTCTTGTTATGAAAGCTGGATAGAGAAAAAAAGAAAATCCGCTCTGCTGTGGCGAAAACTAGGTTGGTTTTTGGTCCTGGAGGGTAAATCAAACGGTTTCAAGAGTTCGGGGGGGGGGGTGTAGGATGTCCGGTTTCATTGTTTCATAGTTTAGGGGAAAATTTTGGACTTTGGCAAGAGTTCAGAGGGGTAAAGTGGATTTTTCCTTATTTTTTATTCCGATTGACTTGCTACGTATATACAGTACTTTCTCCGTCTAGCAAAGATGGTTCGTTTAGCCTTCAAATTTTATCCACAAAGACTGTTCATTTAGATTGCAGTAAATTTTATCTAATTAAAAGAATATCAAATACTAAGAAATAATTGCATTGAAGAGGGTATAGAGCCAATCAAATGTTTAAGTAGATGTTACTTTTCTGGTTCGGGATGCATTTACATTTATTGAGAATCTAGGGAACCAAATAAATAGCACGATCTTTAATCACAACTGCTATAGTTAATTAGGGGTAACATGGTTATTTCCACTACCATTAATATGTCTGAAATTTTCTAAACGAACAGTCTTTGTGGGCGGTAGAACTGCAATCATCGCCGCTCCCTGATTAGTACAAACCAGATGCAGAGGTACGCTTAGAACTTCAGATTCAGTCCCAGCTACAGTGCTTGTACCCAGCTGCTTTACAAAGCTCCACGAAATGCAGAGTTTGGCTGAGGTCGATTAGAAATGCTTTTTATAAAAAAATGTATGTCTAAGTTTCTTTTTCTGTTTCTAAATCTGCAGAGGTGCTGATGATTCGTAGGCAACCAACCGGATATGTCGTTCAGCGGCTCCTGCAACATGACGCGCCCCTCATTTTGCTTCATGAGCATCAGTGGTTATTAGCGGTTCGGTTTTGTTTACTGTATTACAGTACACTAAGCTTCTCTTTGTCCTCGTCATTTTTCATCCCAAGTACATGCCGACTGCCGTTCTGATGAAAGATATCTGTACATACCAGCTTTCTCGTGATCTACTACGTTGTATTAGCGGATATCAACATAGCACTGTATACTCCATCGCCATTTACTAATGATTCCTGCCTCAGTCCAAGCGCCACCACCTCAGTCGTTACAAGCTCTCCCGCGATGCGCACCCAGAAGGCCGACCGGTCACCGGAGCGCCGAGCTCGACCATCCACGGTCGAGATGGCTGCTGCCTCTTCGACCCCGGAGCCATCCTCCGAATGGGACTTCAAATGGTGATTCCTCCACTGCTACAGAAACTTTAACCAAAGCGAACAAAATAGCTAAACCGAAATGGGCATGGCAACCATCTCGGACATAAAATCACCATCAATCGAGGCTTTACCGAGGCAGGCAACCAACTACCTCGTTTATTCTGTATTAATTGAGGTGGTTTTGTTTAACTTAACCGTCTCGGTTATTTAATATTAACCGAGATGGTCTTTTATTATTTGCCCATCTCAGTTAATGTTTTATAGAATTAAAAAAAAGCTTATTTCATTTCGAATTTGAATTTAAAAATACATACAAATTAGAAAACACGTATGTGAAAGATAAACTCATATACTACATCCATTCATGTCACACACCGAGTGAATATTAATTACATTCATGCATGTTCGCATAGGTCACAAAATCACATCAAATGTTCACTAGTTCACAAGCACCTACCCGAAGATGTCTGGCAACTTGTAGTCGTTCATGTCGAGATCGCTTCTCCAGTTGCGTAGCTTCACGAACTTCTCCGTCGCTAGCTCGCTCTCGGCATAGAAGAATCTTCCCCAACATGATAACATTCGTCCATGACAAACTTACAAATGTCGGATACTGTTTGAGTGATGCTTGTACTGTCCACCTTTTCCTTTTGCCACCATCCTAGAGATTTTTTTAGCTGACGCCAACGGACTTGAGAAACTCACAAGCATAGTATCCACACAAGATTGAGCCGGCAGGTTGCTTGGCGCACCGCATGCATGATATATGTAACACATAGTCATTAGGACACATAGATAGCATGCACGATGTAGTAGCACATACGATTCTTTATACGTACCGGGAATTGTTGCCTCATGTGCAATTTTGTGTTATACTTCTACTTCTCCTTCTCGGACCTCCGATCAAAGCATTCGGGGTCTTCCGCTTATTTCTTGTAAGCGTTGTATGCCAACCACTAGTGTCAACAATAAATTTAATATGTACTTTGGTTGCATTAAAGAATGTGTTGTCACTTACTATCGCAGATAGTTTTTGAAATCTTTGTACCCTTCTTTGTTCGTATGCTGCAAGGAGTCGAATATGACAGCTTCTCCATCTTGAGGATAGATCATAAATACAATCCAGTGGCCCAGACGCCCAAGCTACACAATTGAAACAATATGGATCTCAAATATTAAAACATGAAAAGTGGTGAACCCAATAACTATTGCAAGTATCTTTTTAACTTACCCGAATTGTTGGGTGGCAAGGATACACTCATCTCCCTGGATCTTCTTCATGGCTTGTAAAATGTTTTCTATACTTATCTCGCCTTGCATTTTAGTCCGGACTAGAACTCGCTGCATCATGTCCAAATTCACCTGCCTAGGGTCCGCGTCCGGTACATCGTACCCAATGATGGCTCTTTGGGTAATATGCATAGGAGATAGGTAGATATTATCTTCCTTTAGTTCCTTGCATACATATGATTGCATCTTGCAAGCACAAGTCGTCGTCATGGCATTGTTAGTTTGATTGTAATGAACGTACCTTCAGCAATGCAGAGGTGTAATCACTTACATAGCAAAAAGGGTGACTTGTGAGACGTCGAGGTCCTTGCACCGCAACAGCCTATGCATGTCGTGGAAGTCAACGGTGAAAAAACTATCATCTTCCAAGAGCAAGTACTCCTTGGGGGTCCTCACAATGAAATCCTTCATTCCTAGCTTCACAGCATGCATATACTAGAGATGGAACCTCCGGACCTCCCACGGCTCCTCCTAGATGAGCTGGCCCAAGGGCAACATGAACTTGCCATTCTTGAAGTTAGAGGGGCAATCTGGAGTAAGGGGCCAAACTGACGGTGGTGTTCGCGGCCTGTAATTATTCTCGAAGTTATCAGAGCAATCTGGAGTAAGGGGCCAAACTGACGGTGGTGTTCGCAGCCTGTAATTAAGACAAGGAGGAGTGGAAAAGTCTGTTAGCATTATCTCTGTTGACTACATTTGGTTGCCATTAGCATATATACCTTTTGAACGCTGTAGAGTACTTGAACTCTTCTGCTATGTTGAACGCCGCTCATTCCTCTGTAGTGAGGTGGGCGGGTTTGACCTCGTCTTTTGCTATAGGCTTCTTTGGCGCAGAAGGATATTGCCCCGTGCCCTTTGAACCACTTGGAGGCGGTGTTTTGTTGCCCGTTCCAGGACTGCTGTATGAGCCACCAGCATTGTCGTTGCCATCGCTACAATCTTCTTCCTCCCCATCCTGCCCCAGGGCACCTGGAGCATGCCAAGTGTTGGCTCCGTGATCTCATTGGCTGGGTACCTTTGGGGTTGTGAGGTACCTGGCGGCATCTGCCCTTGTACGCCGGCTTGACCTTGTTGTGGCAGCATGCCAGTCTGGAGGAACATCTGCATCCTCAGCTCCACCATCTTGGGGTCGGTGCTCATGAAAGCATCTTGTATCATCCCAATGATAATTTCTTTCATTGCCTCATCTCTGCCTTTCTGGATGAGCCCTTCCTTGTATCTTTGCCTCGTGTGGTAAGAGGTGGTGTCGGATTGCCATGAGTCCACTTTCTTCCAGCTCTGCCTCAAGGATACACCCCGAACGCGGTCGCAGTGCTCGGAGTTTCTTAGCGCCTCGATCAGCATGTTGTGCTCCCTGCATGGTTCAAACAACCCACGTTCCTTGGCCACCTTGGTCGCGAGCAAATCCTTCTCAGCCTCCTCGGTCCGTGGCAATCTGGAGTAAGGGGCCAAACTGTCGGTGGTGTTCGCAGCCTGTAATTAAGACAAGGTGGAGTGGAAAAGTCTGTTAGCATTATCTCTGTTGACCACATTTGGTTGCCATTAGCATATATACCTTTTGAACGCTGTTGAGTACTTGAACTCTTCTGCTATGTTGAACGCCGCTCATTCCTCTGTAGTGAGGTGGGCAGGTTTGGCCTCGTCTTTTGCTATAAGCTTCTTTGGCGCAGAAGGATATTGCCCCGTGCCCTTTGAACCACTTGGAGGCGGTGTTTTGTTGCCTGTTGCACCCTCTTGTAAGCATCTAGGCCCCTAGTTGGTGTTTTGGTAATTAATGATGACATGTGTGGACTAACAATTCGTGTGAGAAGATTGAGAATGTAGGTTGGTCCATACAAAGGAGAGTTGCATCGGAAGCTTTGGAAGTTAAGGATTATTCATAAGTATAGAGAGCTCAAGGCAAAGGTATATGATAGGTGTTTATTTTGACAGGTCAAGAGGTGTTTAGAGAAGAGAATTGACCGGATTAATAGGCTAGATAGCCGTACTATCAAGAGGGGTCAATGTCTTTTACTTGACGGTCTTGTAGTGCCTCATTGCTCATATAATGGATGCATTTTCATGAGGGCTAACTGCGCTTCAATTTGTAAAAGAAAATCTTCTATTCAAAAGCTGATTTAAATAGGCTGAAATTTAGTGTGGCGGACTGTCCAGCCCTAGGGGACAGACTGTCCGCCGAAGAGAGGATTTTTCCAGCAGAGTTGGTCCTGCTTCCTGATGTTTTTTTGCCTCATCGGTGGACTGTCCGGGACCCTGGGCGGACTGTCCGCAGTTCTAACTCTAGTTTGCATCAGGGAGCACTGGGTTGCTGCCGGGTGTTTTTCTTATAAACGGTGGACTGTCCGTGACTTTTGGATAGACTATACGCGATCATTTGTTCCGGCGCTTCCAGAAAAGCAGAGTCTCTGAGTTTGAAATCGAGTAAATGGCGGACCGTCCGAGACTTTTGGGCAGACTGTCCGCCGATCATTTGTTCCGGCGCTTCCAGAATAGCAGTCTCTGAGTTTGAAATCGAGTGAACTGCGGACTATCTGTGCCTTGTAAGACGGACTGTCCGCAGTACAAATTTGAGTGTCTCTGACAATCATTTAATGCGAAACTAGCCGTTGGATTTCAAGTACGGACTGTCCGAGATTTGTCCTGCGAACTGTCCGTGAAACCTCTATTTTCACGGGATCTACACATAACGGCTAGCTGAGGGAAGGGAGAGTATATATAGTGTGTGCCCGGGGCTTGGGCAGCTCTCTTGGCCATTTGGAACACTTGATGAGCATTCTTGAGCCTTCCCTCACCTCTCTCTCACTCATATTGCTTGAGATTGCATTCTAGTGAGATTGAGAGCATCCTAGTGCTTTGCATCAATTGTGTGAGCTTTGAGGCACTAGGAGTCCATCAAGCAAGCATCATTGGCTTATTACTCTTGGAGGTTGCCGCCTCCTAGACGGCTTGGTGGAGGTTTCCTGTCGAGCCCTTCAAAGAAGATTGTGAAAGGGCCGCCGTGGTGATTGTGAGAGGTTTGGTGCTTGCCTCACCGGAGTGGTGAAAAGCAACCCTAGTGGAATCGAGGTTTGAGAGGTTCATTGACCAATCCGGCTCAAAGATCAAGTGGAATCTTGATAGAGGATCAGTTGGATGCTTTGAATCCACCTCAATGTGGATTAGGGGTGACCGGCAAGTCATCGACACCACGGGAAAAATTCGGTCTCTTGTGTGGTGATTTTCTTGCTCTCTTTACATTCAAGCATTTACTTTGAGCTTTACTATGTTAGAGATTGAATTGTCATCTTGTCACCCTAGGTTGCAAACCCACTTAGCTCAACATAGGCTAGAAGATTTAATTCTCTTGTGGTTCTAATTAAATTTGCCTAGTGTCTTTGATTTTAGTTAAAATTGTCTATTCACCCCCCTTTAGCCGGTAATCTCAATCCTACACCCCTGTATCTCCTTGTGGGTTACTCGTGTCGAGAGGCGGGCTACTTCCAGGACTGCTGTCTGAGCCGCTAGCATTGTCGTTGCCATTGTCATCGCCACCATTGCCATAGTCATCGTCACTTGGGCCACCCGCTGGAGACGATGATGGTTGCGAGGGTTTTGGCGTTGGCTTCCGCATTTCGAAGGCAATATCTGCCTTGTTCCATAGCATGCGACAGCCGAGACTGCCGCTGATGGTCCTGGCTCCATCTTCAGTGGGAATGTCAACTGTTGGCTCCGTGATCTCATCGGCTGGGTACCTTTGGGGTTGTGAGGTACCCGGCGGCATCTGCCCTTGTACGCCGGCTTGACCTTGTTGTGGCAGCACGCCAGTCTGGAGGAACATCTACGTCCTCAGCTCCACCATCTTGGGGTCGGTGCTCATGAAAGCATCTTGTATCGTCCCAATGATCATTTCTTTCATTGCCTCATCTCTACCTTTTTGGACGAGCCCTTCCTTGTATCTCTGCATCGTGTGGTAAGAGGTGGCGCCGGATTGCAATGAGTCCACTTTCTTCCAGCTCTGCCTCGAGGATACTCCCCGAACGCGGCCGCGGTGCTCGGGGTTTCTTAGCGCCTCGATCAGCATGTCATGCTTCCTGCGAGGTTCGAACAACCCTCGTTCCTTGGCCACCTTGGTCGCGAGCAAATTCTTCTTAGCCTCCTCGGTCCGTGGCTCGTTGTACTTGGTCCTACCCTCCTTTAGCTTCTTTGGCCGACAGGCATTGAAGTAGTCATGTGCCCTCTCGTCGATGCCTTCGAACAGATTCTCCTACCCGAACACAGCTTCCTCCCTTTCCTCCTCCCTCCACTTCTTCCTCTTAGCAGCATACCCAGTCATGCCCAAGTGGTGGGGGAGCACGTTACTCTTTGCAAGCTCGGAGTACTCCTGGCCCTTGGCCTTTGAGTCTTTGGTACTCATCTTTTCAACAAACTCTTTCCAGACGTGATGCTTGATGAAGCTGTAGTCTGCGTATGATGTCTTCCCTTTCTGCACAGTGCCTATTGAGGTGTGACCTCAAGTTGCAAAGTGCTTTGCCTGCGATAGCCAAAGCATGGCCTCTGCACAGATCTTCATCAAATTGGTTCGGTGGATACTCGAACTGCCTCTTCACCTCTCCCCACATGGCACCCTTCAGATCATCCGGGACTTTCCTCCAATCCTGATATGTGATCGGCATGTCCCTAACTATACAGGAGCACTGGTTGCTAAAGACACCGATGACAGATTCTAGCTCCAAGGGGTCTCCATGTGGCCCTATCTTGTGTATGGCATGCACCTTGTTGTGAACCTTGTGCATTCCGTGTTGGCCCCTCTTCTTGTTGCTGCTCTTGTCACTGGCCATTTTGGTTGATGTGCTCGGGGTGGGACCAGATCCATACCCCTCCTCTTCTCCCTCCTTGGGGTACTCCAAACATATCGGCACCACCGGTACCTGTCGAGGACAAGAACTCGCATTAGTTTCATACTTAAGCAAAAAGCTCGCCATCATCTGCTGACATTGTATTAGTTATTTACTAATGCGGTCCTCATCAACTGCTTGCTCCCGAGCTGGGGTGCGAGATTGTCTTGTTGAAGGATCCTCCGTCGAAGTATAGGTCGGATTATCTTCTTCCTCCGTACGACGTTTTTCTCCGGCCTCAGTGTTAGCACCTCCTCCTTGTACGAGGTGCTCTCTCTTGATGACGAGCCTTCATTATCACTCGCAACCGGAGTCGGCTCGCGCCATTCTTCAGTACGCTCGGCCGCCATTGGAAGCTATGAAGAGGAGAGAGTTATATAGACATTTCACAATTATTTGAACATAATGATATGCACAACATTCATCTCAAAACATATATAAAGAGAACATCAATATTATTCATTTTAAAACAAAAGTACATCATTTTTTCATCTGCATTGGGAGTAGATACAAAAGAGTATAAGAAAAGTACAAAAGGGTATAAGAAAAGTAAAAAGGCGTATAAGAAAAGTACAAAAATTGTAGAATCAAAGAAATTATTTATATATTAGGCTCAGAAAAGGCTGTTAAGTAAAATACTTGTGAGATCAGTAACACCTATTCAGAAAATGAATTTCTGAAATTAGACAACAATTGAACTATAGTGCTAGGAAACTACTGAACACCATATTCAGACATATTGCACACAATAGAAATATCAGATTGGACAGGACAATTGAAATATATAGATTGGTCAGCACAGCAAAAACTGAACACATTACCATAAAATTCTATTGGACTGGAAAGAGACTTCATGCAATTTTTCTCTCTCAAATCTGTCAAATTTTAGATCAATTTGAAGCTGCCTAGCCAACAGATCATATGCTATGCAAAAATTGGTCTAATAATTGGCATGTGACAACAGATCATATATTGTGCAGAAATCATGCAATTCTCTTGCAGAAGAGTAATTGAATTCTCTTGCAGAAGAGTAATTGGTAATGAAGGAGTTTTCTTACCTCTGCACTGGTGTCTGATGGATCTATGGATGCTTCATCAGACACCAAAAGGATACTAGCTGTCACAATTCTACACACCATTCACACTCATTCAATCTGCTAATAGAAATCTCACATCATGATGGGTCATCTAATCAGAAAATTAAGCTGATTACTGATTTGCATGTATGCACACCAATTTTAGATCGGGGGATTGGAGAAAATTTTTAGAAGCGTACGTGTGATGCTCACCATACGATGAGTACATAGGAACGGAAGGTTTCGGCAGGAGGTGGCCTACGCGATGCCCAATGGGGCACGCTCAGTTCGAGGCCACCACCACCGCTCAGCATGGCCCAATTTCTGTCAAAATTTCTATCCCTAGCTTTTATAGCAGTGGCGGTTGCACGGCCTGAGGTCCGGACACCATTAATCGAGGCGGGCCGCCGGTCTGCCGTCTCCGAGGGCATTTTAAAAAGCCGCGGTTAATACATTTTTTGTAGGAGTGCTCTTTGCCCCACTCTCTATCTCTGTTGCTGGTTGTCACTTGAGTGGGGACGTCCTATAGCTGTAACATGGCGCCTATCATGGTAGCTTATTATTGGTATGTTCCTGTGCTCCGTTTGCACGCTCCTCCAGCAATCAGCGCCAGCGCTCTCTGCTAGCTGATGGCCTCTGCGCTAGAGTCCTCGCGGTGCATCGTGCCACCTGGTGCTATGTGCAGATGCATGCTACGTATTCGACGGATTGCATTAAAGAAGCAAGCATTTTTTTGCATAACTTTTCTGTCTAAGCCATAAACTACGTCTAAGGGTAAAGAAAGCGTGTTGTTACTGTACTATTCATTTTACTTAAAGCCGGTAGCAGAAGCATCTCATCACGACAATATTGGGTTTCTAATAAAGCAATATGTATATTGAATCACTTGAGGTCAACCTTGGATTCATGATATTTAATCTTCAGAAATAATTGCAGTGCAAAAGAAATAGAACATAAAATAAAGAGAATTTTTACAATGATTGAAAAAAATAAAAGTCATCCATCTGACTGAATCGTACGGTGGTCAAGGTAGAAAGTACCTGAAAATACTAGACTAAAGTATCTGGTGGTAAAAAAAATATGAGACTAAGTACAAAAAATGGGACCGAATACCCTTAACGCTATTAATTGGATATTTGAAAATACTTTCCATAGATCAATGGCCATGAAAAATTCAAGGTAAAGTACCTGAAATTACCATTTGGTTCTTTACAATCATTGTAACAGAGCTTTAAAATAAAAAGGAAACCAATGTACTCAACATTTATTTGGGACCTTATGATGGTGCACTTGGCTTTGATTCCTAGTCAAGCTGGAATGCATAATTTTGTAACAATACAAACTGCCAAATATTGGAATTTTTTTTGTAAGATCCGGTAGAAAATTAATTTGGTTTTTCTATTTTATGGTTTGAAGCCATGTGTTTTTATGAATAGCGCAGCTAAAAGTACTGAAATCCTGTGGCAGTTTGGTTGTCACTCACTCTAGCTAGTTTGGTAAGCTCAGCCTACCAAGAAATCAGTTACTTACCGTTGCTCGTAATATTGCAATGATTTGATGTAAACGCTATCGCTGTTATATGTTAACAATTCCTTGGTAGAGTGCAGACCTGACCTTTCGTTTTTGGCTTTTTGCAGTAACTTTGAAGTTGATTATGGGTCTGAGGAACAGGCATCCATTGTCTGTAAAGGCATACCCTACGAATGCTGATACCAAAAGCTTATTACTCTGAAGCCCTACTTGTAATGCCAAATATTGCTGCATATTGATACGTCAAATCCAGCATTGCTGCAAAAAGTGTATGTAATATCTTTTCTACAATATTGCTGCATAATGTAATCCAACATTGCTGCAAAAAGTTTTACCATGTTATCTTTTCTGTTGCTGTTCTCGAGTGAGTTTAGATTGTTTTATGTAATATCTTTTCTGTAAGACCTTGCTTGCTTCCCTCTTTAAATGAATGAGCAGTGCTCCTACCATACTTTCAAAAAAAAAAAGTGTATCCAAAGTTCATCTGAAATCTATGTGGCATAATGCAAAACCTGGCAAATTGAACAAGCTCTTGCCCAGACTAGTGCAAAAAATGATCCTGCAGTGCTGCCTTTTGTGGGTCGAATTGGTCAGCATTGAGTTTGCTCTACTCATTTTTGCCGGTACAACCTGCTCATTGTATTTAAACATGGAAATAAATTCTCATACCAAAGTATGCAAAATTCACACGGAATCAGTGTGCTCCAAATTCATACGAAATTAATGTAAATTATGCTTTTGTTGTAACTCCATGGATGCGCCGAGGCAGTAAACCTCCATCCTCACCATCCACTTCGGGTGCTCGCCCACAAGGCAGGCGCAGCCGCTGGTCACCTCCGCGCCGGCGTCCGGTACTTCGTCCCTGTCTGCCTCGTTCTCGTTGAGCCGCAGCAAAGTACGCCAAGAGATGGAACACGACAGCGCCGTGGTTTGGGAGGACGAGGTTTCCTGCAGGCCATTCCGAAGCTAGGGAGCGAGGGGCGGCAAGCCCATGTGGCGGTGGCAGCCGCAGCTCCGCTCAGCGGATTGGTACGTACGGTGATCGTCGTGTGGGTCGTTGGCTTTCTCCTCCAACATTCAGTGACAACGCTCTCTCGGCTAGCTGATGGCCTCTGTGCTACATTGGTACAGTGTCGCATCTTGCCACTGCCTCCTCGTGCTAAGTGTAAGCAAGCATTGTTTTTTTTTGGCATAAACGTTTCTGTTTAAACCCTTAACTGCGTCTAAGTGTAAATAACTCGTCTTGTTAGAGTACTACATCAAATTATTTTTACATAAAAAAGGAAACTTGAAGCTCAGTAGCAGAGGCATCTCATCACGGCATATATTGGGTTGCTATGGTAAAGCAATATGTATATTGAATCACTCGAAGTCAACCAATGATATTTTAAAATCATGATGTTTAATTTTTTATCAATCAATCACGGTACATTATCAAGGCCAACCGTCCATTGCTGGAGTGCCTTTTTCTGCCTTGCAACTTCGCTGCAGCTGCTTGGTTGGCCATAGTTTTCCCCTTTCTTTTTGAAAGGTGCACTATCTTTTTTTAGGCACATATGCTATTCTTTTCCTTTCCATTTTTAAAAAGGCGCACTAAGAATCTAGCATCTTCTTTTTTTAAAAAAAGGCACACTACCTCAAGCTTGTTGACGACGAAAGGAAGATCCAGTACAGACTCACTTCTCTTCCCCACTCAAGCCTGCCACCACCACTCCCAGCTATTCCCAGCTCTGTCTCTTGCATCCAACGGCGCGCACCCAGCCTGCAGAGAAGTGAGATCCATCCCGGCTAGGGATGGCAACGGGTATATACCCGTCGGGTAGTGGCCACCCATACCCGTACCCGTTAGGATTAAATTTTACCCGTCGGGTTACCCGTACCCGCATACGGGTAAGAAAATGATTCCATACCCATACCCGCCGGGTAATTTTTACCCGTCGGGTAACCCACACCCGAAATCATACCCGAATATTACATGTAAATATTAGACATTCACATAAAAAATAAATCATTACAAGCTTCATTTCAACAAATTAATGGCTCATATGGGTTAACATGAGTTAGAGAGGGTTCAACAATATATATACTAGGAGGGTTTAATTGGATTTGAGCTAAATTCATAGGTCATATGGGCTAAAATGAGTTAGATACTTAGACTCATTTGTTTTTCCTGCGGGTATTTCTTACCCACGGGTAGGCGGGTATGGGTAGTATAAACCCGCACCCGTACCCGCCATACCCGATGGGTATAGGATTTATTCCAATAATGTACCCACGGGTAGAAAAATCATTCCATACCCGCCTTCTTATCGGGTAAAACCCGTCGGGTACTCGGGTTTCGGGTACCCATTGCCATCCCTAATCCCGGCAAGGGCGCCGCCCAGCATGGCTGAGACGCTGCTCCTCCCCGTGGTGCGCGGCATGCTCGGCAAGGCCGCCGACGCGCTCGTCCAGAAGGTCACCGCCATGTGGGGCTGAGGAATGTTGAGTACCTTCTCCTGGTTGTGATGAGTGAATTGTCAACCGTGCGGTGTGATCGTGTGCTTGGTCTTTGGTTGCAGGTACACGGGCGTCGAGTGTCGACGGAGAGCTGCCGTGGAGGTGCTGTGGCTGATGGATCGTGCGGTGGACGGCGGTAAAGGGCAGCCGGGACCGGAGCTCGGGCCGGGCGGCAGCTGTGGCGTCCACTCCTGGATCGAGGGTGCAAGCACCGGTGGATGGCGGGTTTCTTGGTTTGCGCCACAAAACCAAATCTGGCGGACGGTGGTTGAAGACGCCAAGTCGTCGAGGCACGGGCGTCGGTCTCGGGACTGGCGGAGGAACGGGCGTCGACGGCGTCTAGGGCCTCGCTGCGGGCGAGGAGGTGACGGGCGTCGGGCGGTGTTTAGGGCCGTCAGAAGGCCGAGGCGGGAACAGCGTCTTGGGCCACGGCGTGGAGGCGGGAATCTTCCCGCGCGTGGAGTTTTGGTGGTTTTCTCAAAACCGGCCATCTACCCGGGTTTCGCGGACCCTCCAAAACCGCGGACCAGATCTTCATCCCCACGGTGGCATCGCGGAGAAGACTTCAACTCGAAGAAAGAACCTTGGCCGTCGGATGAGTCATTGTATCTTTTTCCGGTTTTGCCCCTACGGGCCTTCTAGTGTCTAGTTAAGTCTAGAGGTAGTTTAGTCTTTTAGTTCTAGAGTTAGTGGGCTTAAATATCTCTCACCCACTCTCTCCTCTCTCTCTCCCCCGGCCTGGCGCCCAGAGCCCCCTCTCTCCCAGTCCAGGCGCCTCCTCCCTCTCTCTCTGTTCTTCCTCCCTCTTTTCTCTAGGGTGAGATTTTGGAGATGGATTTTTGAGACCATGTATTGAATTCGATTGGGAAAGGAGGCCCTATCCTCCTTGTGCCCTCGGGGCTTTTCGATTTTGTATCAATTCAATACTCCGTGCACTCTTGTTTGTGTTGAATTTTAATTTCGCTTTGATTCTTTGTGTGCACGAGATCGTGGTGGTTCTTAGAGCTCTTTATGGTGAATCCATGCCCTCTTGCCTAGTGCAAAACTCCTAGGATTCACGAGCTCCTTAGGATCGATGTTCTTGAGCATTTCACGTTTTGAGAAAACCCCGTTCTTGCTCGGGAATTCCTCGATTCCTCCCAAACCATGGAGTGATTCGTCGATTCCTTTGGTGAGTATGTTCACAAGGTCTTTGTGACCGTGCCTGCAAAATTTGAACCCCTTTGGACGTGTTTTGATCCTCCAATCGTCAAGTTTTCCAAAGGTCGCGGGTTGTGAAACACCAGTTCTGCTCGGGCTGGGTTTTTCATTATCGCCGGTTGAACCGACGCTTGAGATCAAGATCATCGGATCAACCGGTGAGTAAAAGTTTTGGCTTTTAGGATTTTTGGCCGTTCTGCTTGGTTGCACTGGTGTATTAGTTTCACATGCATCGGTTCAACCGGTGAATCTTCACCAGCGACCTCCTGCTTGCTTTTTCCATCGTTACACCGGCGTATAGAACTTTTACTGCGTCGGATCAACCGGTGTTACAAGTAGTTTGGTTCAGGATCTCTCTAGACAACTGCACCGGTGTTCTGAATTCGATTTCGTCGGTTTAACCGGTGTTCAGTTGAGTCGATTTTGCGTCTCTCTAGACAACTGCACCGGCGTTTAAATCTGATTTTGTCGGATCATCCGGTGTTTGTTTTTCTGTGCTGCCGGCTCTGTCTCACCGGTTCAACCGACGTAGTCATCTCTATACACGTCAGATTAACCGGTGAGGTATACCGTGTTGTTCTTGCGCTGTTCGTTCGTGTTTTCTTCCGCGTTTGTTCTTGCTTGTTCCTAGGGCTGTCTTGTGTTGGTGTAGCTCCTCCATAGCTACTCCACACTTCACCTAAGACTCTAGGATTGGGTGGCACTTGGAATCATAGGCCGAACTTCCGCTTGCGAAAGTTTTTAATCGACTCCCGTTCACCCCCCTCTGCTCGCCTTTCCGGTCACTCAGCGGCGTCGACGACGACCGCCGCGACCTGGAGCTCAAGCTGCTGTACGTGCAGTCCCTGCTGGCCGACGCCGAGGCGAAGGCAGCGGCGGAGAACGAGGCCGGCCGCGCCATCAAGGGGTGGATGAGGGAGCTCAAGGCCGCCGCGTACCAGGCCGACGACGTCCTCGATGACTTCCAGTACGAGGCGCTGCGCCGAGAGGCCCAGAGCCTTCGATCTACCACCAGCAAGGTAAAAGATTTCTTCAGCTCAAGGAATCGACTCGTGTTCCGTCATAAGGCGAGCAGGGACCTCAAGAACGTGCTGGGCAAGATCGACAAGTTAGTGAAGGATATGCAGAAGTTTGGTCTGCTGCAACGCGAGCCAGAGGCGCCGCAAGCTCTGAATCGGTAGACGCACTCTGCGCTCGATGAGTCTGCAGAAATCTTTGGAAGAGATGATGACAAGGATGCTGTGGTGAAGCTGTTACTGGGCCAGCAAGATCAGCGGAGCGTGCAGGTGTTACCAATCATTGGAATGGGAGGTTTGGGCAAAACCACACTAGCAAAGATGGTCTACAATGACTGCAGAGTTCAGAAGCACTTTGAGTTGATGATGTGGCACTGTGTGTCGGACAACTTTGCAGCCATTGCCATTGTGAGATCCGTAATCGAGTTGGCCACAAATGGAAGATGTGATCTACCTGACAACATAGAACTTTTGCAAAAAAAAAGCTGCAGGAAGTCATTGGTAGGAAAAGGTTCCTATTGGTTCTTGATGATGTGTGGAATGAAGACCAGCTCAAGTGGTAGGACAATCTGAAGCACTACTGTGTTCTTCTATTGGTGGATCGGGAAGCATGATAGTTCTCACAAGTCGAAGCCGGCAGGTTGCCTCTATAATGGGCACTCTTCCACCCTATGAGCTTGCATGCCTCAGTGAAGATGATTCATGGGAGTTGTTCTCAAAGAAAGCATTTAATAAGGGAATGGAAGAGCAAGAAGACTTCATAACAGTCGGCAAACTTATTGTCAACAAGTGCAAGGGGCTACCTCTTGCTTTGAAGACAATTGGTGGATTGATGAGGTCAAAATATCAAATCAAGGAATGGGAGGCCGTTTCGGAAAGCAATATGGGTGGCAACAATGAAGTACTATCCATTCTAAAGCTTAGCTACATGCACTTGTCGTCTGAAATGAAGCACTGTTTTGCCTTCTGTGCGGTTTTCCCTAAGGACTATGAGATGGATAAGGATAGGTTGATCCAACTGTGGATGGCGAACAATTTTATTCAAGCAGAGGGAGAGATAGATTTGGTGCAGAAAGGTGAATTTGTTTTCAATGAGTTGGTGTGGAGGTCATTTATTCAAGATGTAAATGTCAAGGTAGTTTATTGATATGGTCCTTTCACTCCATACAAGAAAATTGGAAGTAAAATGCATGATTTAATGCATGACCTAGCAAAATATATCACAGATGAGTGTGCTTTTGCAAAAGAGTTGATTCAGCAGACAGTCTCAGTAAATAATATACGTCACATGCAGCTGCCATGGGATAAATCGGATGAAATCACTGGATTAATGAAAAGCTCGCTATCTCTCCGAACTTTATTAGCTCAAGACTCAGAGGACATGGATCTTAAGGAGTTAAAACTGACATCAGTACGAGCGATCCATTGCCAAACCCATATATTATTCATAGGCTCATAAATATAACACATTTAAGATACCTTGATCTTTCTGAATCAGAAATTGTTAGATTGCCAAATTCAATTTGTATGCTGTACAACTTGCAATCATTGAGGCTCAATAGTTGTTGGAACCTACGATTTTTACCGGAAGGCATGAAAAATATGAGGCAGCTCACCCATATTTATCTGTTGGGATGTACTAGCTTGGAGCGGATGCCTCCAAAGCTAAGTCTGCTACACAACCTCTGCACATTGACATTATTTATTGTGGACATTGGCGATGGCTTTGGTATCGAGGAGCTCAAAGACTTGAGACAACTTGGAAACACGTTGGAACTGTTCAACTTGAGGAAAGTAAAGAGTGGATCAAAGGTCAACCTCCATGAGAAAAAGAATCTAACTGAACTGCTTTTGTATTGGGGACGTAACGTATTTTACAATCCCTTGCATGATGAGATCGTAAATAATAATCAGGAAGAAGTACTGGAATCGCTTGTACCTCATACTAAGCTCAGATCATTGGCTCTACATGGGTATGCTGGCCTGGCGATCTCACAATGGATGAGAGACCCCCAAATGTTTTGTTGTCTGAGAGAACTACAAATTTCCAACTGCCCAAGATGCAAGGATCTGCCACTAGTGTGGCTGTCATCCCCTCTCGAAACATTGCATTTAAGCTCCATGAACTGCCTGACCACATTATGTAAGAACATTGATGCGGAAGCTGCAGGATATAGTACCTCTCAGAAAATTTTCCCCAAGTTAAAGATGATGTCGTTGAATGAACTGCTGGAGTTTGAGAGATGGGCAGAAAACAGCATGGGAGAGCCTAATAGCTTGGTGATGTTTCCCCAGCTAGAACTGCTGTACATCGCCAATTGCAACAAAGTTGCAACTCTTCCGGAGGCCCCAGCTCTCACTTCTGCATCTTGTCGTGAGGAGTCTGCAGAACGTATTGTTCCTATGAGCATGGAGTGGGGATCTTTTCCATCTCTTAATCACTTGGATTTTGGGATGCTGGTAAACGTGGTGATGCCTGTGAAGGAACATCAAAACCAAAGCCAAAGACCTCTAAACACCCTTAGAAGTTTGAACCTAGAAGGTGACAATGGCTTGATATCAATCTTCAACTCATCCAAATTGCAACTCGGGCTAGGGGATTGTTTGGCGTTCGTGGAACAATTGAAAATCTATTCATGCGACAATATTGTCAGTTGGCCAGTGGAGGAGTTCCGATGTTTGGTTCGCCTTCAATCCCTGGGAATTTATTCGTGCGGCAAACTAGAGGGGAGGGGATCATCCTCCGAGGAATTCCTTCCACTGCCCCAGTTGGAAAAGGTTAGAAATACAGTTCTGTGGTAGCTTGCTGGAGATTCCGAAGTTGCCCGCTTCACTCGGGGCACTGGTTACTTTGGGATGCCAAAGTTTGGTGGCGCTGCCTTCAAACCTGGGGGATCTGGCAAAGCTGAGGCATCTCAGGTTGGTGGACTGCTCTGAGCTGAAAGCGCTGCCAGACGGGATGGACGGCCTCACTTCTCTTGAGCAATTGATCATCGATTCGTGTCCTGGGATAAATAGATTCCCGCAGGGTCTCCTCCAGCGGCTCCCAGCCCTCAAATCCTTGACAATAGATGGCTGCCCGGACCTGCAGAGACGTTGTAGGGAAGGTGGGGAGTACTTCGACTTGGTCTCCTTGATTCCAGATAAAAGTATTTATTGCGCCCCAAAAAGGTCTATGAAGAGCAGGTTGCTCTCCTGGTGCGTCGGTGGCTCTTAAGTAGCTGAGGTCCGTATGCTGCAGCATCTATTTATTGCGCTCCAACTATATATCTCGTTCAATTCTTCACAATTAGTCCACTACGGGTTTCTCTCTCTTTTTCATTCCAATTGACTTGCTACGTATGCACAGTAGAACTCAATTTATTATATCTGAATGCATTTTCTCCCCTTATTTTCAGTTGCTTCAGAGGCTGAGATTTTGAGTCGAGTGCGATGGGAAGAAGTGTCCCAAATTACGCACTCCATGGCTCCTCGTTAAATTTCTGCCGACGCTTCATACTTTCGGATAGCAAGTACCCTTTGTCAACCATCGGCGCTCCGTTCTGGACTCTTAGAAACTGGACCTGACTCGCTGATTACTACAAAAAAAAACATTCAGCGGTAAACTTCGGATCCAAATCCCAGCTATAGTGCTTGTACCCAACTGCTTTACAAAGCTCCAAGAAATGCAGAGTTTGACTAAGGCCAATTCTTAGTGATTCCTGTTAGTGCTTGTTTTATGTTTACAGATGATATATCCTGGCTAGTTTTAGCAATCGCAGTAGCCTAGTAGGGATGACGAACTAACGCTCCATCAATAGATGCTATAGCAACAGTTTTTTTTTTTTTGAAAACCAAGTTGACAATGCACGTACAGACAGTGAGCTCACCTCACAGCAAATGACTTCATAAAAGTTTAACGTTTTCCTTTTCAAGAAGAACTAGCATAACCAAAAAAACATTATAAAAATGCTGTTATTAAACAGAACTTGCCGAAGAACAAAAATGCTTTTTATAAAAAAGATGTATGTCTCAGTTTCTGTTTCTGTTTCTGAATATGCAGGGGTGCTGATGATTCGTACACAACCGAACGCGTATATCCTTCTGGGGTTCCTGCAACATGATGCGCCATTGCGCCCCCTCATTTTGCTTCAAGAGCACCAGTGGTTATTATTAGATGTTTGGTTTTGTTTGCTGCAGTATAGTATTCTAAGCTTGTAAATCGAGTTGCTTGCTTCTCTGAATCCTCGTCATTTTTTTCATCCCCCTTATGATGAAAATCGCATCATCGTCAGTACATTATCCCCCTCAGCCCTGATAATCGCAGCCTCCTCAAGAATTCAAAATAAATTACCAGCGTTGGTTCTCAAATTTGAAGAGCAGTCATCAGTCAGTGTCAGCCACTGCTACCTTCCATCTCAGAACCAAGAAGCGACGCCTGCAACTGGCACTTGGGATCGCAGTGCTGGCAGTGCTCCCGGCATTCGAGCTCCGACTGGTAGCACACCGACATCGGCGGCTGCTGACAGCAGTAGCACGAGGGCTCCCTGCTGGTAACACCGGGCGCTGCTGCGCCAAGATCCCCAGCCGGGCACACCTCCCGGGTGCAGAACACCAGGTGGAGCTTGCTCTCCTCTGCCGATGTCGAGTTGCTGCCTGGGGCCTGCAGTGGCTGACGGCGACCTGTGAAGAAAGATCACAAAGAAACTTTGTCGTTGCATTGCCAGGTTTGGCTTTCTCTTTTCCTTCTTGTGGGGACTCGATCGAATTACAGTAAACACTAACTTTCATGCATTACATCACGAGAATAACATTCAGAACTTACAATTTGCAGGAACCGGTACGCCTCCGATCGCGACGAGGAAGACGACGATGGCGATGAGGAACTCCAGGCCGCCGCCGCCCCTCATAGTCATAGGGTCATCCAGTAGATTTGCCTCTAATTCTACCTTAGCGTACACTTGAATATCGAGGGATGACGCCTTGACAGCAAGTTATTGGTAACTAGGAAACGTAGGCTTCATCCCCGGCCGGGGTAAAAAAGGGTAACATTGCAGGCAAACGGCAGCATTTACGAGACTGTTACCCCTGGAAGGCAGGAACTTTCTAGAAAAAAAAATAAACGCCTTGTTCAGCTGGCTGGCTGGATGGCTGACTGATTTGGCGTGAGAGAAAAATACTGCTGGTTAGCTGGCTGGCTGGCTGATTTGGCGTGAGAGAAAAATACTATTGTGGCTGGCTGAATCTCCCAGCCGAACAAGGCGAAAGTCCGTGTCTGCAGTCGCAGGCTCTCAAGAACAATAGTACAGCATACAGCTATCTTTACAGGGACGTACAAAACAGATTTTTGTGACTACTTGCCAAGGCAGTTGTGTTGGATTTGGACCAGAGTCTGCAAGCCAGGTCATCTGGCTTTGGCTCTGTCATGCAAGTGGCCGTCTTTGATGGAGCCTGAAAAAGTGAGAAGACTTTATATTTATGGACCATGTTATCTGTGAAATAAAAACTATGTAAAATCCGAAATGCTGATCTTTCTTTTCAGATGACAGGCAGAGAGCGCGTTTCCTTCGTTGAAATGGTCCGTCTTGCATTGGATGCAATTTATGGCACTGCTACCAACAATCCAAATGCGTTTCTTTCAGTTGTAGCAAGAACTGGAATCAAGTGCTAACATATAGTCAAAAGTAGTAGCAAAATGTCGGCAGCAGTGGAAATTTTTGGTACCCTTTCCGGTTGTTGTTTCCTAAGTTGTTTCTTTTCAACTTTGCTAATTAATTGATCGAAGCCACGGCAGAGTAGATATGTCAGGTTTTGGGATTCAATTTCGGAAAAAATTCGGTCCCAACCGAATTGGGCGAATTTCGGTCAATTTTGGTCGGTTTTCGGATAGATTCCTGAGAATATTTGAATTTTGAAGCACTAAATGCGTTTCGGACCCTTCCGAGATGGGTGAATTTCGGTGAGGTTTGATAAATTCGGACCGAATCAGAACCCTCCCCATTACACAGCATAGTTTGAAGGATGCGAAAGCAAGTATCTCTCTTTATAAACATGGTACAACAGCATATGCTCACATATATGTCAACATGAAGTATGACCCCAGGTGGGCAGGTAACTATGCACCTAAGTTGATTAGTTCTCAGCAGTCAGCACTTAGCAGCAGCATAATCTTGGGCACAATAACAATTGGTTGTGATAATAATTACTCTCTCCCATTGGCAAATTAAGGCAAAATAAGTTTGTTGCCCCTTATATCTATCGGATGTGTCTCTTTGTCAATCGATTGACATTTAGTTATCTGTCAATCACCACATCCAACTGTTAATGGGAGCTTGTTTTTTCTGTTTCCAGACCCACAATTTGAATATTGGGCGCCCATTAAAGAGGTAACAAGCATCGTGGAACCGTTAGCTCTTGGGGCTTGTTCTAACTATGTTAGCTACTTGTTAAGAGAAGTTCTGTTGACATTAGCAGCCTAGATCCTGAGCTTAGCTCAGTAACTACCTGTTGTGTTTTGTTTTCAACATTTAGTACAAACATAAACTGAAGAAACACAATAGATTAAAAAAAACATGTTACATATACAGCTTTTGGGCTGACAACAAAGTTAATTTCTCTCCCAACTTCAGTACAAACAAAAACAGTAGAAACACAATAAACAAAAAAAAAATTACATATAAAACTTTTGGGCTGACAACAAAGTTAACATTAATTTTTTTATCCTGGCACATGCAGTTAACAAAATAAGTAGCCTATGATTTGAGACAACACACAGAAAAGAAAGTGGCGGGAGTATACAATTTCTTGGCAATGGAGGAACCCAGCCCAAAAATAACAACAAAAAAGTTGCATGTAATTTTTTGAGCTGACAACAAAAATACAGATAAAAACAACAAATAAAAATGTTACATGTAATTTTTGAACTGACAACAATGTTGCAGATAAAATTTCTCCTTACCAGTATTGACAACAAAGGCGCATGATGCATGTCATTAACTAAACTGGAAAAAAAAAATTCCATGCATCCAATCTCAAAATGGTCAATAGATCTATAAGCACAAAAGAACATATGTCAGTTCAATGAACAAACACAAATCCGATGAGATAAAAGCATTGCAGGTCTAAACAAAGCAAAACAAAAGCAAGATTAGGTCACCTATCAACGAAGCATCCACCATAAGTCATGAAAAAAATATTGCATTGCAACAAACTACAACTTACACATAGTAACATCAGCGGGGCTATAACTTTTTGTAATAGTAGTTACACTGGCACATTAAAAAGGTCAATTTGATATTATAAATGCAGAGATGGTGGTGCTATCCTAACAATGGTAAAAATAATAACTCCACTCCTTAAGAAAAATAGATCTATGGATCAATAATGAGATAATAACTACTTATATCTAGTTAAAAAATTAGTGTGTAAAAAAATCCTAGTGGAAGAAATGTACACTAGTTTTGTTCAAAAAATTACACTACATTTATGCAGATTTGACTTGGAAAAATTAGTTGTCTATGAGTATAACTAAGTTAAACTTATAAGTAACAGAACAATTAGAAAAATAGAAAAGTAGGAAGGGGTGAAATATCAGTGGTTCTAAAAACAAAGAGAACTATTAATGAATGAAAAATAAAATATACAATAGCTTACTTTCTGTAAACAAAGGTTTTACAATATAAGGCAAGAAAGCTATACAAAGTTCAGAAAAATTATTCAATAAAAGAGAAAATATATTATTTGCATGGAAGTATTTTGTAAACAGTTGCCATATGCAAGCAACTACTTACCTGAATATACTGCAGCACTTGGATAAGTTCATTTACCATATAAACAAGGAGGGCAGTAAGGGTGAGGAAGTAGCTTGCTTGAATATAAAGTAGCTCATAGATAAGTTTGTCCGCCATAAAAGAAATGAAAATATCAGATCTTATAACACAATTTCCAAAGAAAATTTAAGACAGATAGACATTAAGATTTTTACCCAGAAACTAGTTATTTCAATATAAAGGTGCTCATGGTTTAAGTAAGATTTAATGTGTCTTCATACCATATCTGCATGATATAACACCTAAAAAATATTCAAATTGCTTAGTTTTATTTACATAGAAAAATTCTACGATCAAAGTTCTGATGATCTTACATTAACATCCACAAGGAATCCACCCTTCATTTTGTCCACCTGAGGGGTGGCACGCACACTTCATCAAAAACCCTGATTAGCAGGACCATCACCCTTAAAGTGAAGTCCTCGGTCACCATCGACAATGTGAATCAAAATAATAATAAACATATAGCACTTTATGTAACAAATAGAAAGCAAAGAGTTTACCTAATATTTGAAAAATAATGTGCAGACTCCATGTTTTGGGGGCACATGCATCTGCTAAAAAAAATAGATAGCAAGTTTAATGATACGAAAACTAAAAAGTGGTTAAGACTAGGTACACACCTCATAAATAGAATACAAAAGTAACACGGTCAAAAATATAATGAACACCAAAGATGTAACACTAAGCGACCAAAAATCAGACACAAGTAAAAAAATCAGGCACAGATCGGAAGCACTTGCTCTCCCTTGCCTGTTGGACTTCCATACACAGAAACCGCATGTGCAACGGCAGATTGAAAATCAAAGGACACAACCCAAAGCATTTTGAACTGCCTCACTCTTCCTCCCCTACGAAGCAGCTATAATATGCAATCAACAATTTCTCAAATTTGTAAATACCGTGCAGATTCTGAAATCACCTCACCTCGACAAGAACACTATATATTACTAGCAATAGAAACAAGTCATCGAGAAACAAGTCCCCAAAGATCAACCCCTACTGGAATACGGTTCCCAAATTGATTCTGACTATAACAGGAGGTCGACATAAAGTCAAGCTAGTAACTAACATGTAAAGGGGCATCTAAAAGCTCCAGGCAGCAGGCAAATGCATTAATCACCATCATGGCATCATTTTGGGAACGTCACTAACGATATGGTAGTCCCGAAGATCCTTACATCAAAGTTAACAAGGGTAGTAATACCATATGCCCATATGTGATTCAAGCCAAGTACTAGTAATTAGTAATTACTAAACATGAATATCGAGTAGCTTAGCTAACTAACCTTCCTTGTTGATTTTGAAACATAAATATCGAGTAGTTCATGAAAGTCTAGCAACTTCTCCTTGTTTAATTTGCCAAGCTTATCCTTTATCTTGGTCCTGCAGGAAAGGTAACATAACCAAAACCACAAGAAATTCTGAAACAAAAAAAAAGTTTAGAGAAAAGCACAACAGCCAAGTTGCCTAGTGTGGCAGTATCTAGCCGTCGAATGTAGATTTGTTTCACAAATATCACAGGCCAAAAGTTGATCCCAAACAGGCCAAACTGATCAAAATTCAACTAAAGCATTAAAAATTTATAAGCAGAGGACACACATCTAGATAAAAAAGGCTACACATCTATACAAAAAAATAATATCCATAGTTTTGAAATTACCAATAAAATATCTAGTGATAGAAAAGCTAGGAAGACCATTTCAAATATATGAAAAAAAAACAAAACATTTCCATAAAAATCTAGATTGAAAAAATAATTTCTTATGCTGAATCATACAATTATAGTAGTGTAATAAGCTCTCTGAAAATAATAACCAAATATGTAATTACATATGATAAATATTCAGAGTTAAAAATATGCAAAATTTAGTATGTGGTTTGGGTAAACACATTGATAAGAAGTAACCAGCGAATAGTAAATGGAAAAGCTCATGTCATTAAACTACACAACTTTAGTTGACAAAATAACTCACACACACATAAATCTAATAAATGCAGAAATATATAGGAATATTATTGCACTTTAAAATTTTCTTGCTGTAGAATTTAGTAGAACTATCATGCAAGCTTTCCATGGCACAAACTGACTAGCTGTTAGAAATGGGAATTGCAAAAATGAGGAATCTTCTAATCAGAAAGAGAAAGAACCATCAATATACAATATTTCCAGAAATTTTTCTGACAGCCAAAATTTCTTAATGCACCCAATCGAATCAAAAAGAGGAAGTAGTGTTCTACTCGATTACTTGCACGCATGTGACCCAAGCAGAGTAAAAAAAATCCTAGCTGCACATTGCAAAATTCTCATATACATAGCTCTGTGGGGGGTTGCACGAGGTACATTAAATCAGCAAGTGTTGAACAATACTCTAAACATCACAACCACAGCTGAGCTCAAAAGGGTGCTACAAGATAGATGAACTCAACAGCATAACTACAACAGCTATCTGAGCATCTAGGGAACACTATCCAAGGCATAAATTACGAACTTGCATCAGAAAAAAAATGAAAAATATCACAACCACACACAGAAACACACTCATAGAGAAAGCAATTAGGCAATCGAACACGACTCTACCACTCACGAGATTTACTGACGAATCCTGTCATTCCACAGCCCTCCCTGAATTGATCACAAAACATACAGAGAAATGGATGTAGTAAATCACAAATACTATTGCCACCTTACCATTGCTGTCCTGCACGCCTAATCTAGAAAAAATAGGACCTACCCTAACCCTAGAAGTCCTATCACCTACCTCCATGCAATCGCACAGATCTGGGAGGTCGATTGGAGGATGGATTAGAAGAGAATGAGCCGTCGAGTCGATTACCTGAATGTGGGATGGGAGCGGGGCGGGCCGGTCTGGGTAGAAGAATCAGCGGAGTGGGGAGGTCGCAACAGAATGGCGTGGGAGCCGTGAGCGGGGCGGGGAGCCCACGCGCCCGCGTCACGCGGAGCAGGTGGCCGCACGCCTGGCGGCCGACTCGCCGGGCGGGGGAGCGACGCACACGCGCCGGCATCGCGCCGAGCAGGAAGCCGCGCGTCCGGCGGCCGCTCGCCCGCCAGGGAAACATGGACAAATCCATTTCTCCTCGCCGCTCACGGTCACGGTAACAATTAACGGGAGGACAAAATGTCTGTTGTGTGGACACGGTTGATCTACTAACACATGGGGCGCCCTCGTGCGTTGATCGTCAATCCAACGAGCCACAAAGTCGATTGATGGATAAACAAATTTCAAACGTTTGACAAGGAGCAAATCTGATATCTATAACACAGATATATATTCATATCATATATGGATCTTTCTAAAACAATAATATTCATACTTTTCTTCATATTGTACTATATATATGTACGCGCGCTGTATAAGAAAATTGATGTATACATGTATCATGTATGTACTGATGATATACTTTTTTTCAAAGGTAAGATAAACTAAAACAATTCAGGTTAAGGACGACACTATTCACTTAAAATCTCTGCTAGTTGTTCTAACTTCTAAGGTAAAATAAATAAGCCCTTACATTATTAGGTGTGACGGTACTAAAACCTGCGACGACGAGATGATGATAAGATGATTTTTAGGAGGCCGCCGGCGGCGGCGCGGGCGGCGCCATTGGAGTTCCAATGCATGCGCAGCAAAACGCGCGGAGTGAGTTTCCCGTCATAGTCGCCAGCTGCTGCCCCACCACCGCCATGGTTTCCAGGGCGTCGCCGCCGCAGCAACTGTGCTAGCGCACGGCTGGGCCGCCGCCGCCGTTGGGCAGTTGGCACGTGAGGCAGAGCTCGACTCTGCACAGGTCGCACCGGTACGACCAGGCGGCGGCGTTGTTGCGCCTGGCGTTGTTGCAGTTTCCTTGGGTGCTGAGGCACGTGCGGCGGCGGCCACCCGCTCCGGCCACCGGCGGCGCGAGCAGCGTGAGCGCGTGCTGCGAGTGGAGCGCGCTGCGCACCGTCTGCGGGAGGCCGCAGCAGCGCGGGTGCGCGTAGAAGCCGTGGCACTCGCCGCAGCCGTAGACGAAGGCGCCGGCGTTGAAGGGCGCGGCGCAGATGCCGCACCGGCGGCGGTCCGGCGCCACGGGGTGGTTGTCGGCGAGCGTGAGGGGGCGGCCGGAGCACGAGTGCGCGAAGTGCTTCGTCTTCCTGGGGCGGTGGTAGCAGGCGTCGTGGAGGACGAAGGCGCAGCCGGCGTCGCGGCAGCGGTAGGCCACTTCGGCACTTCCCCGGCCTCGGCGTCCAGCGAGCACATCCCGCACCGGGCCCGCTCCCCGTTAATGGCGAAGCGCTTGAGGCGGTGGCCCGGGACGGACTGGGAAGCAGTGGCGAAGCCAGCCCAAAAAATGACCTAGGGCGGAGTTCAACATCAAAATTTTCGCACGGCCAAAGTGATGCGCCGAAGATTGCTACCCGGTTGCAAGCGTCCGCGGCAGCGGTGCACGGGATCCGCTGACGCGGCTGGCGGGTGTCGAGTTGGGGTTGCAGGACGGACTGACGGACGGACGCGGAGCGCCATCGTACAACGACAACAATGCGTCGGCGTGAGTGCCTGAGCGGGACTGCAGACAGGGGGGTGGATGGTGAACTGCCAAAGTCGCCAGCGGCGTCTGGTGGCAAGAAGACGCAGTGTTGGGCTGGGGCTAGGCTGAACCTCTTAAGAGGCTACAGCCCACTCGACCGGACGGCCCACGAGATCACGAAGTCCTCTCGTGCAGTGCTCCATTGGCCCAATCTGAGTCTCGCAACTCTTGGCAGTAGATGACCGTCGTCCTCACGTTCGGGGGAGGGGGGCGCCATCACACCGTCATGAGCCCCGGTCGGAGTTGAGAACGGGGGGATATTGTCAGCACCCACGAACCGGAGGAAGCATCTACTACTATGGACAGCCCCACCAGAAAGCCTAGTGTTAGTTTTGGTGGCAGCGAATGGGTTCGCTAGATGTGCCTGCGCGCACGTATCAAGCCCAACCCATATAAATGCAAGAGAGTCGCTGGTTAAAATACTGAGTGCATACGAGGAGTATCCAACAACTTATATGAACTCTTACTCTTTACTCAAGTAATTTGTCCTTTGAAAGTTAATTCCTTGTTCTCCTCTGTTCTTCTTATGTTTCTCAGATCCATCCTACTTCTTGTTCTCCGCTACCTTTGTTGTTAACAGTATGCTCTAGATCTCGTCTAGAAGCACCTAGGGCGGCCGCCCGGGCTCGCCCTAGTGGTGGCTCCGCCACTGCTGGGAAGCCCCCATGGATTATCAGAAAACCTAGCTAGCAGCTAGAATCAGATGATACGTACGTTGCGCAATTCGTGTTTGAATCTTAACCATAAGCTGCATTATATATGCACGCATGCGGCTCCCCGGCTCCCCGGCCGGGTCCGGGTCAGCCGGCGGTCAGCCGTCAACGAGGAAACGCGGCTTTGGTTGGTGGACGCATGCATGGCAATGGCGCGGCGTTCAGCTCAGGATCTGACTTGGCATCAACTTGGCTAGCTTCTGGATCGATAGGAACATGTGTGCATGGGTGCTTGGATCGAGCTACTAGTCGAGCTCGAGACGATCGAGCTAGCACCGACCTGGATCGCTGGCCGGCGGCGGGTAGCTAGCTATAGCACACGCACGCGCTTACTACCAGCAAACTCAACTCAACCACGGTGTCGATCGGACAAGAGAGACAATTAAGTGGACGAAAGGGACGTGAAGGAGGAAGAGGAGCGCGCGGGGAGTTTGCGTGTTCGGGCTATTCCTGTGCTAAGGAAGGAGAAGGCTAGGTCGACCGATCGACCGTGCCCGCGGATCCATCGGAAGCAGCTCACCACCACCACAACCATGGCGGGCCCTATCATATCGTCCGCGATGGCTTTATCAGCTGCCTACTAGTCCTAGTCCAAGTCCAAGCGAGGTCGTGGTATCCAATTAAGCCGCGTCTTCCTCATCGCTTCGCATGCAGACCCACTCCGGGCGAGCGCGCGGACCCGGCAGACGGATCGGAGATGGGGTTTAGGCTGCTGGTGGGGCAGGGGAGCTAGCGCCTCACTGCGAGGAGGGGAGGGAGAAGAAGAAGAAGAGGCACGGTAGTAGTAGGGCTGCTAGGCTAGCAGATTGGTTTCTGACCATACGTCCTCGTTGGATTGCATGCAATTGACAAGCATCTGCCCCGTAAATAATTAATTAATCCCTTGACCCGCTGAATCAATTAGTCTGAGCTCGATCGATCAGCAGATTAATTATTTCTTTAATTTTTGGCCAAAATTCAACTCTCTCTCTACATGCATTAATATCCCTGCCTGCACTACCGGACTCGCGGCCGAAAAACACTCGGCAACTTCTTTGCCGAGTGTAGTACTCGGCGAAGCGCACACGACCTTTCTTCTACCGGCGAAGCCGGCTTTGCCGAGTGCCTTTTCTCGGGCACTCGGTAAAAAAAGTTGAAACGGGACGGACGAACAGCCAAACTGGCGAACGGAACGGGCGAACAGGACGGGGTCGAAAACTTTGCCGAGTACCAGACGCGTGGCACTCGGCAAAGATTCAAACTTCGCCGAGTGCCAAGCTGGCAGCACTCGGCGAAGTTTCGAGCTTTGCCGAGTGCTGCCACACTGGCACTCGGCGAAGTTTGACTCTTTGCCGAGTGCCACTCGTCTGGCACTCGGCGAACCCTTTTTCAGTAAATAGAAAAATAGTTGATTTGCCGAGTGTCTGGGTAAAAACACTCCGCAAAGCTTGCTGTTTTTTTATTTATTCTGTTTATTGTGTAATAACCACATTCATCATCACAAATACAGCATATATACATTCCAGACATTTAATACAACATATATAAGGCACGTCCATCACAAATATCACATAATAACACAAATATCTCACGCTACATCGCACGAATATCACAAATAGCACAAGTCCAACATCGATGCAATAATTTTAACGTTCAACAAGCACAAGTCCACCAAATTAAACAAGTCTAGTCCAACAAGCACAAGTCTGTAGAACAAATACCATGACCAATTCTAAATCAGCTAGGTGGCCACTGCGACGCCGCTGGTGCCGGTGAATTCTCGTCCGGAGGCTCATTTGACCCCCCAATCGATTGATTCTGCAAAAAAAATGGACATAGGATTACATCTTGAGAAAATTTTAAGAGTTCATGTCCCTCTTGATAGTATGACATTCCTAAACTCAATTTGAAAAGATAAAATATTAAATGAATAGCCGCTTTTCAACTTTCATATCCTTGACTTAGCTCATGTATATATCAGCCGTGATACCTTCTAATCATTCTTATTAAAGCATATGTCATTAATCAACCAACCACTAAGTGAGTCTAGATGTTCTTTGAGACATAGCACATGATATATTGACATAAAGTATCTCAAAATTTGAATATGTATGTGCAAGCAAAGTAAATCTATATATCATACTCACAGGAGTGCCTGTAGCGCCAGATGGAGGAAAGATAGAAGGAAGGCCTAGCGGTGGCAGCGGTGGTGGAGGCCAGGGCATCGTTGGCGGCGGTTGATTGTTGATTGTCGCGCCAAGGCCTTGGAGGTATGAGAACATGGTCTGCATCTGTTGTTGCGCGGCCTATCGCTCAGCAAGAAGCGCCTGCTCCATCCTCTGCCGCTCCTGCATTCGCTCTTCCTGCCACCTGCGCTCTTGCTCCTGCCTTAGCGTCCGCTCCTCCTCCAGCCTCGCCTCGATCTCCTCCCGCCTCTTCGTCTCTTCGTCCATCCGGGCCTATAAGATTTCACCCAAATGTTACAATGCGAACAAAAGATAACTAAAAGCAACGAACAACAAATGGAGCAGAAATAACCTGGATTGCACGCACGCTGACCACTGAAGTCTCAGGCCGTGGGCGTATTGGCGGGTCGAGTCGGTGGTCCTTGCCCGAAGCTGGGAAAGAGTCGGCGTACTGGCTGTGTCGACAAGGCTGTTGGCAATCCAGTAACGACCGTGCTTCTTCCCTCCTCCTGCCCTCATGATGGCTTCTCCAGAAAGGGGCTGGGTGGCCGGATCCCATGTGTCCCCATGGAGCGCCTTTCCCATCTCCGTGTACTCAGTTATACGCGTGTGGACGCTCGGGTTGCTGTACGCCTCGGGTGGATCCGCCGGGTTGTAGGAGATGTCGCCCTGCCCTTATGCGCCATACAGTATGCCTGGAAGTCGTTGCATTCCTGGTCTTCATGTGACTCCGACTGCAAGCAAAGCGAAAGAATACAATGATTAGTGAGAATGCAGAATTTAGAGTTTGAAAGTACCAAAAAGTGTAATGACTTACCCAAACATCCCTGTACTCGGGAAGGCCTCGGCTGCCTTGATGGTGTGGCGCACCTTGCAACAACAAGCGGCGCTCCCGGCATAAGTTGTGCCGCTGAATCCACTCCTCGCTAAGCCACCTGTCCACCATCATTTCCCAGCACGCGCCTTTGCCGGCGCACCAGTTCGGAGGCACCTACACATAATGGAAGCAAAGTGGATGACATTTCCGAAAATGAAATTCAAAAGAAATGAGTAGTGATTTCGTCATTTACCCTCAAGTATTGTTCCCGCGTGAGGAACATATTTCTTGCTACGTCTTTGCCGACCTTTCTTTTTTCCATATCGGCGCAGTAGGTAATTACGGCCTGAACACGCGCCTCGTAGTGCATGTCCTTCACTAGTTTGTGACATACTGTGTCAGCCACCTGAGCCGCTATGGCCTCATATCCTGGCTCGCACCTGTAGAAATCCTGCATATAGACTCGATAATTGCAGTCAATATTCAAAGAGTTTCAAATATATGGTAACTATTCACCAATATAGTGTGACGACTTACCCAGAATTCTCCCACCACCCGTCTCGCCTTGTTGCCGAAGGACCTCCCTTCCCGATCTTCTGCATCTGGGACGGAGATGTAGTGGCCCCACGTGTATGACGGCTCCAGGATCCCGGCATGCATCACCAGCCCAGGGAAGAACTCCCTGCATAGGGTTCCCAGGATGCCGTTGGGCTTCCTTTTGTGGGCACCCGCCTGCACGCGCATCCAATACCTGTAAAAATGTATAACATAAAGTATTAGTGTCTTGTCATTTTGAACATATGAATTGAAAAATAAATGTCATTGTGCATAACATAAAGTATTACCTGTCCGGTATTGTAACACCCGGTTTATAAAAGGACATAAACCGAGCAATCATATACGTGACAGGATCAAGTCACACGTATATACAATAGAATGAACAGTATATCACAGCACATATCACGTAAATAGATATGATAAAGCGAATACGAATGTTATTTATTATATTAATGACAAAATGTCTGATACAGAGTATGCGGAAGCGTAGAATACATATACGAAGTCTCTCGGAAGCTGGGCGCCACAGGGACTTCGACTGGGCAAATTAAACCCTAGAAAATTAAATAAAGACAATTAAATTTATTATTAAATACTGAAATTTGAATTAGGGTGTTACAGGTACCGGTCGAATCATCGGGCGTCTCGCAAGAGGTATCGGCCGCTGCGGCAGTTGCGACGGTCCTCGCAACCACACCGCCCTCGTATCTCCTACTGCCTCCTCCTCCTCCTGGTCCTCCTCCTCCTGTCTCGGCTCCTCCTGCTCCTCCTGCTCCCGCTCCCGCTCCTCCTCCCGCTCCCGCTCCTCCTGCTCCCGCTCCTCCTCCGCCGCCGCTGCCATCGTCAAATCTGGAGGTGTCCTCTCCCTCCTGCTCCTTCTCATCCCCCCTGGCCTCCACCACCTGTCTTACCTCCTCTCGTTCTCCCTGGTCCTCGTCCCCAACACCTCCTGGACCCCTCTGAGGCATTGGACCCCTGCTGCACTGGACCCCTCAGGAGCCTCTTGCTCTCCACCACTACTCCTGTACAAGGCGCTCAGGAAACCAATCTTGCCCCCGCCTGGCATTTAGAATCAATAACCTGCAATGAATAATTGTAAACGAATCAGCAAAAATGAACAATATGTACTTAACAAATTATGCAAAATAAACAATATATATATCTACAAATATGCAAAATCAGTTCATAGAATTAAACAATTCAGTTCATACATGTACTAGAAATAGTCATCATGATCGAGATTAGCTGGATCATAATCCTCATCGTCACTATTAGGCTCCTCGACATAATCAGCATTATTCGAAGGAGGAATGTCATCTTCACTGTCTCTGCCCAAACGCAGCCGCTCGAGTAATTCTAAGTCATGAGCATTTTCAACCTCGTCTCCAACTTCCTCGTCAGCAATCCTTTCATTGTCCACTTCCATTCCCATCACGTCACTTAAGTCTATCTCGAAACTCCCTTCTAGTCCTTCTTCTTGAAAGAACTCTCTGCCATTGTTATAGTCTTCATTGTTTGGGACAGGAAGTTTGCCGTGTGGCGATACCTTATACACAACATCCCAACCCTGAAGACGTTTGTCGGTTTGGCACGGATATGAGAGATAATAAAATTGTGTGGCCTGTTGAGCCACAATGTAGACATCATTGCCTGGTAACTTTGAATCCTGACGAATTTCGACTAGGCCAACTTTTGGGGTCCGCCTGGTTAATGTAGGATCAAACCAATGGCATTTGAAAATAACGGGAGTCAGTGGTACGGAACCTTGAAACTTGAGTTCGTATATTTCTTCAAGTCTTCCATAATACTCGACCCCATCTTGGTCTGGCGTAAAGACTCCAGTATTAGTGGTTTTTCGATTGGGCCAACTTTGCTCGTATCCTGTTGTGTGAAAGCGATATCCATTCACGTCATAAACATTAAATGACTTAACCCTATAGCTAAATCCATCAGCCACTTGTCTCAACTCGGCACTCATGGACGAATCGGTTTGCCCCTGAAAGCCAAAGGGACAAAGTTCGTCATATTGTTCGAAACGTTAAATGACTTGAACCTATAGCTACAGCAAAGATCCTGTGAATCGGAGTTTACCTTTTGTTGCAACCAATAAATGAAATCAGGCTGAGAATTTCCGGCGCCATTTTTAAGAAGAGACTTCGATTCGTTGTGGGTCAGAGACCTTGAGCAACGCCAGAACTGACGTAGAAATTGCCTGTGTGAAATATGATCAAGGGGTTGGATGCTGCTTAGTGCAAACGCAAGAAGATGTTAAATGAGATGCTAAATCGTGGAACATTGTGAACACGTTAAATGAGAACTTACCCTATGTACGGCTCCACCTCAGAAAGGTTGGTCAACAAATAAAGCATGATACGGCGCCACTCTTCATGGTTCAGGGTCTTGTACCTCGCATCACTTGCACTTCCAAGTTGCCCTCGGAAAATGCTGAGACTTGATTCATTATCGCCAGCATTGTAACGAGGAGGTGAATTATGCACGCTGGGAAGCTTCTCACCATAGTATTTAGTCGTGAAGTTTGACACCTCCTCCAAAATATATGCCTCAGCAATCGAAGCCTCAATTTTGCATTTATTCTTACATTTTGTTCGAAGAACCTTCTGGCATCGCTCAACTGGATAGCACCAACGGAACTGCACATGCCCTCCCATTCTTGCCTCATAAGGCAGATGCAGAAGCAAATGCTGCATTGGATTGAAGAAGGCTGGTGGAAAGATCTTCTCCAACTTACAGAGCAACACGGGAGCCATTTTTTCCATGTCCGCAATAACAGCCCGAGATAACTCCTTAGCACAAAGCTGACGGAAAAAATTGCTCAACTCTGCTAGCACGAGCCATACATTATCAGGTAAGTAGCCTCGAACCATCACCGGAAGAAGCCGCTCAATCCATATATGGTAGTCATGACTCTTTAGCCTATTGATTCGCATAGTAGTCAAGTTCACACCCCTCCTAAGATTCGCTGCATATCCATCGGGAAATTGTAAATTCTGGATCCACTCTAGTGCTTCTTTCTTCTGGGCCCTCGTGAGGACAAAGTCGGCCTGTGTCTTCTTCCATTTCCTCCCGGGTCCAGGAGTCCTCATTTCGTATCTTGGTCTATCGCTCAACATTGCCAGATCCACTCTTGCCTTTACATTGTCCTTCGTCTTATCAGAAATGTCCATGACTGTTCCAAAAAGTGCCTCCCCCCAATTCTTTTCAGTATGCATCACATCAATGTTGTGTGGAAGCAGAATATCATCAATATAAGGGAGCCTCCACAGCCCAGACTTCTGAGTCCAAGCATGTTCCTCACCGTACCCAACAAAACCACCGCCATCGTTGACTCAGAGAGCGTCTATCTGAGCATGAATCGCAGCACCCGTCATGATCGGCGGTGCAATTTTTGTAACTTTTACACCGTTCGTGAAGCTCTTAACGTCTTGTCTAAAAGGATGGTCAGCGGGGAGGAATTGTCGATGTTTGTCAAACGACGAATACTTACCCCCCTTCCTCAACCAGATGAACTGCAGAGCTGCCTTGCATGTTGGACATGGGAACTTCCCGTGAGTACACCAGCCGCAGAATATGCCATACGCGGGTAAGTCATGCAGGGAGAATTGGTACCAAACATACATTCTAAAATTTGTCTTTGTTGCTCGGTCATAGGTCCACACCCCTTCGTCCCATGCCTTGACCAAATCATCAATCAGAGGCTCCATGTAAACACTCATTTTATTCCCCGGGTGCTCTGGAATAATCAATGACATGAATATGGACTGTCGTTGAAATAGGACCCCTGGAGGGAGATTCGGAGGGATAACAAACACAGGCCAGCATGAGTACGAGGCGGCCACCATCCCATAAGGATTGAACCCATCTATTGCAAGCGCAATACGTACGTTACGAGCTTCATTAGCCTTGTCACGATGAATCCTATCAAAATTCTTCCATGACTCACCATCAGATGGATGCACCATCTTGTCAGGGTTGTATCGAACACCTTTCTTGTGCCAGGTCATCTGTTGCGCGGATTCCTCGGTCATGAATAGTCATTGGATCCTCGGAATGAAAGGAAGGTAGCGTAGGATTTTCATGGGAATCGTGAACTGCTTCTTAGGCTGACCATCACCAGAGTCCACTTCGAGGAACCTAGAGGCTTTACGTTTTGGACAGTAAGCATCTTTCTCATGCTCCTTCCTAAATAAGATACACCCATTTGAACAAGAATGTATCTGCTCATATGGCATCTTAAGTGCACCGAGAAATTTCTGTGCCTGATACATTGACTTTGGCAGAATGTGATTTTCTAGAAGCATGCTTCCAAACACGGTCAACAGACTGTCGAAGGCATCTCGGATCAGGCTAAACTGAGACTTCCAGCTGAGAAACATTTGTATGACCATGAAGTGGTTTCTGTGCAGCCTCCAACATCTCGAAATACGCCTTTGCGGATGCCTCTGGCTCCTCCTCCTGCGTTCCTTCACCGAAATGTGCTTCATGATAGTCATGTAACATGTTTCCAACCCCACCATCAGCATCACAATCATCAATGTGTTGCCTCACGACCTCGTCCCTCATACGGTGGCCTTCACCATGAAAGATCCACCGGGTATAATCCGGCGTAAATCCATACTTGCAAAGATGTTGGCCCATAACCTTCTTTGTTTTCTGTTTCTTATTTCCACATCTGTTGCACGGACACCACAAGAAACTCGATCCTTCAGCCTGACTCCACGCGGCTTCCAAAAAATCATTGGTCTTTCGAATCCATTCATCGGTCATGGTAGCCTTACTTGAACGGCCCGTGTACATCCAAGGACGGTCATCCATCCTCTAGACCGGAGTGAGAATAAAAGTCAAATGCAACTACGTGTTGTCCCTACATTCTAATAGGTGAGGGTAGGTCCTAATCCCACCCGAGGATGTGTACATACGGTCAGTTTTCATGGTCCACTACCATCCGAGACAAAATTTCGGCAGCACCTCCCCGATGTTCTCCAGATACACGTCCCGAAAGGGAGATTGTGTATCTGGAGAACAACGAGGAGGTGATGTCGAGACTCTGTCTTGGATAGGAGTGGACCATGAAAACTAACCGTATTTACGCATCCTCGGGCTGTCCAAATAACGTGGACAATTCGAAATAGATACAATTATAGATATGCAAAGATCCGCATATCTCAATTGTATTTCTTCCGAACGGGAGACGCCTAACTAGGTTGCGGTTCCATAATCTACGAACATTATCAATAACGGGGGCGGTTGCATTGCTTACTGAGGGTCGGCGGTGTAGTCGTGGCCGGCGTGGAGTGGACTCGCGGTTCCGACTTCTCGCCGAACACGTCACGGGCGGCTTCGGGGGCGGGGAGGGGCGCGCGGGGGCCGGGCCGAGCTCCTCCTCCTCCGGCTTGGCGGCGGCGGCGCTACGGGGGCGCGGCGCGCCGGGGGCCGGGCCGGGGACGAGCCGGGCCCCGGTGACACCGCTGTCGGGGCGGGGAGGCGGCGTCGGGGGCCGGTCGGGCGTTGGTGTCAGGAGCCCGCGCGGCCTATGGGGCGGGGATGTGGACGCGGCCTCCGGGGCGGGGACGTGGATGCGGCGTTGTCGTCGGGCGCGGCCTCCGATGCGTCGTCGGGAGGGCGGGCGCGGCCTTCGGTGCGGGGCGGGAAGACGGCGCGGGTGCGGCGGCGGGGACGGGGTGCAGCGATGCGGCGGCGGCGACAACGCGGCCGGGGAGGTGGCGCGGGTCCTGCGGCGGCCGTGCGTCTGTTGTGTGTGTGAGCGCATGTGAGCGCGTGTGTGTGGCCGCCGCGACTAAGTGTCGCTGACTTTGCCGAGTGCCCCGATCTGGCACTCGGCAAAGAGAAAGTTCGCCGAGTGCCACATCTGGGCCCTCGGCAAAGTCAGCTTTTGCCGAGTGCCCTGACCGGACACTCGGCATACTAAACTTTTGCCGAGTGCCCTGACAGGACACTCGGCAAAGTGGCCTTTTTGAATTTGTTTTCAGAAATTTATTTGAATACAATTTAAAATTTCAAAAATTTCTTCAAATAATGAAAAATTTCATTGCCCATTTCACACAACAATTCTTACTCATACTTTACCGAAACTTTTTTCCATTATTTCAATCACTATTATTAGATATATTTCAATTTATATGAACTAATTCTTTACATTTCAAAAAAAATAAAAATTACAAAACAAATTTGAAAAATAACCGAAATTTAACATGAACCAATTTATGCAGTCTATTGCATATACAAAAAAATTAGCATGCTACAACAAAAAAAAATGTCATTATTTCATGCACTTTTAGTTCAAATTCAATTTAAATACTCTAGTTCGGAAAAAAAATTAAAAATTGTCAAATGAATTCAAAAAATCGCCAAAATTTAACATTACACAATTCTTCATATCTTATGACTACAAAAAAAATTGCAAGTAAAACTCCTACTCGAACATCACTCTGACTCAAAATCTCAAAGAATCCTTCTGAGTTCTCTGAAACTTTTTCGGAGATGCCTCGTTTCGTAAACTACATACATGACAACTTTTCCAAAACCATTTCAATTTTTTACCATAGATTCCTTGTATGAATCCATGATGTCATGACAAATTTCAAGAATTTCTGATTACTTTTGGATTTTATAAATTAAAAACCAATTTGTCCATAGCACACTTTGTCCCGTTTCAGGATCAAGATGTTCAACTTTCCCGTTCAATTGTTTGAAAATGTCTCAAATTAGACTAAATAACATAAAAATCATTTTTCCATTCATTATAGTTCATTTATACTATATTTTGCAGTTCAAAATTGTATTATCCCCAAAATATCCTTTTAATCAAATAAATTAACTAAATATAGTAAACATAAAAAAAATATACCAAATTCTAATATGTAGTGTTTTGTATAGTATAGTAGCTAAGAAAAAAGTTTGGACTGTGTTGGAGAAATTTTTTTTGTTATTTCGCCAAGAGCTAAAGAGGACACTCGGCAAAGAGTTTGAATGCCGAGTGCCACGATAATTGCACTCAGCATTAACAAATCTTTGCCGAGTGCCCCAACCTGGCACTCGGCAAATGATAACGGTAACAGTCTTCGCAACGGTGTAACGTTCGTGGCAACGGGGTGGCAATGGGGTAACGGTCGCGTGCGGCGCACGTGATACTCTTTGCCGAGTGCCCACTGCGTGGCACTCGGCAAAGAGGTGTTTGCCGAGTGTCCCCTTGCGGGCACTCGGCAAACAATAACGGCCGTGACGGGTAACGGGCGCGGCGGGCGTGTGCGGCGCACATGTTAGGCTGTGTGCCGAGTGCTGCCCGCGTGGCTCTCGGCAAAGGTGGGTTTGCCGAGTGTCTGTAATCAGGCACTCGGCAAAGCCAATCTTTGCCGAGTGTCGACTTTTTGCCGAGTGCCTTTTGTTAGGCACTCGGCAAATTGTAACTTTGCCGAGTGCTTGATATCTTGCACTCGGCAAACGTCGGGTTTCCGGTAGTGCTGCCTGCCTGATCCCGACTCGCCAAGAATTTTCAGCAACCTTTGCTTCCCTCACAAGCACACTCACAAGTCCATGCATGGAATAATCTACGTCGTCCATTCCCACCAATGCAAGCTCTACGACTGAAGCTCCCACATATGTACCCACCAGCTATATTAGCCACCACTCAACCGAGAGAAAAGTAATAATAATACTAAAAGGAACGTACTAAAATTGTTGGCCACTCGTAGAAATGGAAGCATTTAATTTCTTGTATATAGTGGTCAGTACAAAATCAATAATCCATATGCTTAGAAATTAGTTAACAGGCATAAGCAAGAAAGAGAAGTTTGATTTTTGTTAGGGCTGCAGCTCTTATGTGGGCGATATGGTGTACACATAAAGATTTAATTTTTGAGAAAAAAATATTTACCTCATTTATGCAGGCTGTCTTTAGGGGAGCGTACTGGCTGCGATTTTAATCCTTGCTACAACGTGAGGATACAAGGAAGACTAGCTGTTTGGCGAGCAAGGCATTAGAGGTCGTCGCCTTGGATATCTTTGCCAAGAATGGATGGAGAAGTAATAATAGACTTTATTTTTAATTCCTTAATTAAGTAGTTTGTGTACTCTTCTCTCTATTTTATCAGCTTGTGTATTGAGAATTTTGTAAAAATTTGGCTGTCTGCGGCTGCAAAGTCCTAGAAAAATATATAGTGGTCAGTCCGTCCAAAAACACGGACTGAAGAAAGGCCAGTGCCAGTGCCAGCGCGTGTGGGCCGTTTGGAGCCTGCTTGCTCGATCGGCAACGACGGCCTGCCTGCAGTGTTGTTTTGGGCTTTGGAGTGGTCCAGTGGGCCGTTTACGTGGTTCAGGCCCAAGTACAAGTGAATCCTCCTAGGGATTTTTTTCATTTTTATATTTAAAAAAAATTAAAATTTCAAAAATATATGGCGGTTTCGAAAAATTTCAAAACTATACCCCTGTCGCCCCCTGCCTGGGCGACAGGGGGCCTGTCGCCCCTTAGATGGGCGACGGGACCTAAATTAAAAAAATTTACATTTAGGTCCTGACACCCGGGACGCATTAAACAGCAAACTTGTAAAATCGATATAAAACCGTAGAAAAATCGGAAAAATACAAACTCAACTGTTCTGTATTCTATGAAACAAGATCTACAACTTTTGTTATATAAAGTTTTTCATTTGATCAATGTATCTTGCTCTATTTTAAATACTAATTTAATGCACTTTTATTTAAATCTCAAGATCCATCCTTTGGAGGCAGGTCACCTTTGGCTAGAGTGTTTCATATGGTGAGAATAGGCTTGTATAAAATTGGTAGATCCAGAAAACATTTCTATAATAAGTTTTTAAATTAAATCTTGCAATATGTCTAGCTTAAATGGGTTATTTATCCATGCTGCTATACTGAGTTTTAGAAGTCATAACTTTTACAGTACCATTATTTTATTTCCTAAGAGTTATAAAAAAAGTTTGGTAAATTTTAGATAAGCACAACTAGACCAAATGAATTATGACTAAGGTAAATGCACTAAATCAAGAAAAATAGTTCTTGTACCTAGAAAAATTTGAAATAATTCATTTGGTCTAGTTGTGCTTATCTAAAATTTACCAAACTTTTTTTGTAGCTCTTAGGAAATAAAATAATGGTACTGTAAAAGTTATGGCTTCTAAAACTCAGTATAGCAGCATGGATAAATAACTCATTTAAACTAGACATATTGCAAGATTTAATTTAAGAACTTATTCTAGAAATGTTTTCTGGGCCTACCAATTTTGTACAAGCCTATGCTTACCATATGCAACACTCTGGCCAAAGATGACATGCATCCAAAGGATGGATCTTGAGATTTAAATAAAAGTGCATTAAACTAGTATTTAAAATAGAGCAAGATACATTGATCAAATGAAAAAACTTTATATAACAAAAGTTGTAGATCTTGTTTCATAGAATCCAGAACAGTTGAGTTTGTATTTTTCCGATTTTTCTACGATTTTATATCTATTTTACAAGTTCGCTGTTTAATGCGTCCCGGGCGCCAGGACCTAAATGTAAATTTTTTTTACATTTAGGTCCTGTCGCCCAGCCGCTGAGCGACAGGGGGCCTGTCGCCCAGGCAAGGGGCGACAGGGGTATAGTTTTGAAATTTTTCGAAACCGCCATATATTTTTGAAATTTTAATTTTTTTTAAATACAAAAATGAAAAAAAAATCCTCCTCCTACAGTGGGCCGTAAAGTTGGCCCACGAGCGCCTTCTCCGTACGCGACTACCAGCAGCAGTCCAGCAACCGAAATGGTTCCGAAGGCCACTCCCTCCAGAAACGATACGATGCATGCGTACATGTTGGGGCCGGCGATCACGCTGGCATTGCTTGCTGTCCCTCAGAAGGCATTGCACCATCTCTAGAGTAGATCATCATCTATGCGTATTTGTCAGCATCATCTCTACTTTTATTAATTTCTTCCCTGGCACTATCTGTCAGCATTGTGTATTTGTAAAGTGTACCAGTACTGTAGCTAGCAGCTATACATGAGCAAATGACGTACAAGCCGCTCTAGATTATTTATTATTGGCTGGTCTTGCATCATGTTGCATCGCATCGATCGGGCCGCTACTTTTAGGCTTTTAGCTAGCTAGCTAGCGCTGTTGCGGCGATGCAGTGCAGGCTCGCTCCTCTGAACCTCGATCGATCGATCAACCCCTCTTCTCCGCAGACGACGACCCAAGCAAAAGCAATCCAAGGACGGCTCGTCGATGCGCAAGACGCCGGCCGGTGGCGCACCAGCTCCATGGCTTCAGCATGCTGGATAGTGATCCACTAGGTGGGCCACGCGCCTCGCCGCGCCCAGTAGCGATGATGGCGACGATGATGGCGATGACGGTGTGTCCGAGGATTCGGCCGCGCCCACAAGGGAACGGGAGCGGCGGCGGCGACAGCGCTCCAACTGAATCCGGCGGCCTTCCGGTGCGGCGCCCCCTCCCCGTCGAACACTCAAGCATGAAGGCGTCGCGGCTGCTCGACCTCCACCAAACCCTCCTCTCTCCCTCCCCTCCCCTTCCGCCCTTCACCGAGGGCGGCGCGCAAGAGAGACACCGAGGGCGGCACCCAAGAAAGGCAGCAGGCGCGAGGGGCGATTGGCCCCAACCCTAGGTACGACGCAGAGAGGTGGCAACGCGAGAAGCGAGGTGGGCCGGAAATCAAGCCCAACGGCGAGTTGTGCCTAATCCGCAACGCTACGGTGCCACCTGTCACGCGCCAGGGGTGTCGGAGCAACCGGAGGGCCGCCCGCTTCTTGCTGTATAGGAATTAGACTATATGGTGATAGAACGACAAATAAATAATCTGGCCTGACCTGGACACTGGTACTAGCTCGACTGAGCAGGGGAGAGCTGCATGCGCAGCTAGAGGTCTTGGCCGGAAGCAGGAGGTAGTAGCTGCGTGCTGCCTAAAACGAGGCCGGAAAAGGCCTGGCATGCTGCGTCCTAGTAGATGGGAATGGGATCCTCCAAGCGCACGTACGATGACAAGACCTCACACTGAGATCTCGTCCCTGCATGCTTGCATGGGAGAGCTGATTTGATCAACATTGATCGTACTTAGTATATATATATATGCAAGTAATGTACTAATGTATATATGCATGCATGTATTTTTCTTGTTATGATTTTAAGTGCCGGTCATTTCATAAATAATTAATCATGACTCAAGTAGTGCACGCAAACGTCAAAACAAAATTTTCGTATTTAATGTGTAGTATATATGTCTTGTCAGAAAAGAATACAAGATATCGTAACGCACTCTTGGTCTTGGAGTTGGGTTTATTCCAGGGTTTATTCGATCTCTCAGCCAGCATGCACATGCACATGCACATGCAGCACCCAGGCTACGCGTACCACACGTGCCGCACACGCAGCCTTCAACGATGCATGTACTATATATATAGCATATGTAGTACGTATATAAGGATCGATGTATTCAAATGCTCCATCTGGTCCAAATTATAGTTCAGTTTAATTTTACCCTAAGTCAAATTTCTATAAACTTGACCAGGCTAATTATAGAAACAGAAGCAAAATTTTGTATCAAATTGCATTGGTTTTCATTAAATGAACTAGCCTATCAACCCGTGCTCCCGCATGGGCTAGTTAGAGATATCTAATAATTATCTATCTCACGCTCTCTTTAACTAATTAAATATTCTAATCCAATATTATAAAGATACATATTTATCATTATGTAATTGTAATAAATGTGATATGTTTAGTTACTAACAATTTTTCTCTCACTTTGTATCATACCTCCATATATGTTTGATATGTATTTAACTGAATACTTTGTTTGAGCTATGTGAACAACATGAAAATTGGTATTCCTATCTCTTCTCTTATACATGAATATATGGTGACACACACATTATGGTTAGTATTTTTATTAAATAATATAGTAACAATGATAAAAATAATAATTTAGAATTTTATGCTGATGCACTTTAAGATTTTATTATAATAATATAATTTTGATTCAGATTTGGGGTTTTAATTTTTTATAATGATATCATTGGATAATATATACAAAAATTTAGGGGGTTATTAGATATTGTTTTATAATGGCATAAGTGGTAATTTATATGAAGATTAGGGGTTACTTTAGATTATTTTTTATAATGACAGATGTGGGTAATTTAGATACATGTGTAGGGGGTTACTTTAGTTTATTTCATAATAACAAAGGTGGGTAATTTATTAAAAAAAGATAACAGATCCAACGGCTATTATGATTAGAGCTGCCGAATTGATGGCCAGATGTTTTTGATTTTTGTGAGAATTTGTAGGATTTCTCTATTTTTTTAGACTGTCCACCTAATATCCTAGGTGGCATCACCTGGAGGCTTTAAAAGGAGCCTCCAATTAGTAATATTAAGGTGCACCGTAGTGCATTAGTTTTGTGTTATAGGTGTTATTGTATTTTTTATGTAAACTTGGACAAAGTTAAACAGATTTGACTAGTGAAAAATTCAAAGTTAACTATTATTTGGAATGGAGTAAGTATAATATGGTAATAACGAGATCCAACCTCGTCTCTCCCTACACACCTCGCTCACCAGCTATTGATGATTCCTTTTATTTCTTCTCGGCGAGCTGAGGAAAGCTAGCTATGGATACATAGCTCTGACAGTATAGCATGTATAGGTGTGTGCCTAATTGGCAATGTATATGTGCATCGGACTTTGCTCGATCGATCCATCAGAGTCGTCAGACACGCACAGATCATTCCTAGCTCCTGCACAGCTACACACATTTGGCCACAGCCTACTGCTGCGTGCTAGCTACCGCTGATCCATGGTTGGGACTTGGATGCATCGATCTCATCTCGAGGCGTGCAAGGTTTATTGATTACCCCATACTCACTGATCCGTGGGTATGAGAGCTAGCTACACACTGACCGAATGCTCAGCTAGCTCTCTGTCAACTTTCTGAAACTATTTCTTCAAAAACAAAAACTTTCTGAGAAACTGAAATAATGAGATTTACTGACCCTTCACTGCCATAACCTTGCTTCTGTGCTGTGCTCTAGCTAGCAATATGTGCCTGTGTTGAATTGGCATCGTTTTTAATAACAATTGATTTCTGCAATTGGTTGGTTTGGATTTGATTAATTTCTGCGAGAAATAATGATAGATAGGTATATCCAGTTTGATCGATCGCATCTAGCTAGCTCCAGCCGGGCCTCCATGGTTGGTTGGTGGCTTGGTGGTGGGAGAAGTTATTGATCCATTAGGTGATGAGAGCACATTGGCGACCACCAGCCTACTGCATCGGTGGTACATGTACAGTTGCCAGTGTCTCCAAGTCTTGCACTCTCTAGTGTACGGCTGTCGCCCCAGCAGAATCAGGAACAGCTCAGCATTTTGTGATTTAATCTCTACGCGCTAAAGTTTTAATCCTGTGTACATTGTTTCATCTATAAGGTGATTCAGGAACGTTCAAAAGAATAAGCACTGAATTTACTTGCAAAACATGGAATTGGAAGTCTGCAATGGGTGGATGTTTTTTCATGTGCATGGTTCAGAATCTTCAGAAGATGATAGGCACTTGAGTCTCTTGGCGTCTGTTTGCTCTCTCGCCCCGGCCCCCTGATCACTGGTAAACGGTCACAGTTGCTTACTGATATGCTGCTGCTCTTCTTCAAAAAATTTAAAGGAAAAGAGAGAAAGAAATGCAGTTGGCTAATCCTATCACACCATCATCAGCCATTCAGCCTTGGGTCGTCCTTGCCCTACCACTGCAACAGAAACCGTCCCACAGACTGGCATGTCTGCGGCTCTGCCTGCAGCTGCAACAACACGTCACAGAAGGCCCACTCCCCAGTGACCACTGACAATAAATTTGTTAGCATTTGGACTAATACCTTACCCCGTAATCCACAGAAGCTAGCCTGCTCATTTTTCTTTCCATTTTTTTTCACCGACATAATGTTTGTTTCGTATACTCATCATTTCAGTACTAGCTAGCAACAGCTACAAAAGTCTCTCTGCATAATATATACACTTCCTTACAAAATTCTGTACAGGTAAATTAATTTATCCGCACACCCGCTGCACGCACCGATGTCGTAAACCCATTTTTTGTACATAGAGCAGTGTTAATAATTCAAGATGTTAATCTTAAGAAAAACTAGATGTTCATTTTGAAATTTTGCCATCATGCATCTTCCTCTGAGGAAAATTAAAGCCTCTGGGATCAATCAGATTCATAATTCGCATTGACGCATGCGGCTATCCTTGTGAAACTTCCAAACCACTGTGCAGCGATTCAGTACCCGTTTTAACTGCTTCACATGGCAAACAATTGCTACTTGCATGCATTGCTGTCAAGTGATGAACGGCCGGCCTCTTGAGGGAATGATTGCAGCAACGTCAATTTTTTTCCCAGTGTACTGGTGCTCCCATCAAAGAAATTTGCCTCCTGCCCTTCAGCCTTCAGGGCTCAGTACTTGAGTTTTGATGCACTGGCCTGGCTACAGAGCACTTTTTCTACTGTTGCAGTGCCGTAATAAGGGGCAAAATAGTTACTTCAGAGAGGCTGTACGCATTCAGAGTGTTACCGGCCGGCCTTGCAACAATAAGTTGGCAAAGACTTTGCCACTGATGCCGTGGTGCACAGTGAAGAACATTACGCCCTTTGCTGACTAATGATCGGATACATTGGCGTTTACTGGTTCCGTGGTACCTGCAGGTACGCTCTAAGCTGAGGCTTGTATGCATTGGGAATTCTGATGATGGGTATTTGATCGGCACTTAATCTCGGTGTCGGCAAAAAATAAGCCCCTGATCAGATGCCTAGCTAGATTTTGTAGATGTCTTACTTGTCTACGACAGACGAACAATCGCTTAGTTTCATTGTAGATAATCATTTAGTATTTATGTATATTCTAGAGAAATTTTACAATACTTGGGGAGGTGAGGCATTTCATGTGTCTATGATGTGTGGGCCTAAATAAGGGTAGTGTTGGGAGGCGTTAGATGTGTCTATGGTAAGTGGGCCCATATGTGTCGTAACGCCTCCCAACGTCTCTCTTTCTTAACTTTACACAAAAAAGATATATTCTCATCTCACCAGAATTCATAGGCACCCTGTAACAGATCATTCCATTGTAGATTGGGGCTATTATTCCCAAGTCCTAACACGCCTGACCAGAGGTCAGCACGTTGCCGCCGGTACTGGGCTGGCAAGAACTCACATGGGATTTTCTATAAACAAAAAAAATTCAAAAGAATAAATCGTAGTCCCAAACTGGACATCCAAAAAATTTTGATTGCACATTATATTTCTTAAGACACGATTTTTAAAACATGACCACACTTGTGTTTTGTGATATTTTCTCAACGACCATTTTCTTTATAAAAACCGTCTTTTGTATGAAGCTAGAAAAAAATGTTCCGAGTTTAGAAGAAAAATGTTAGGGCTAAGAATTATTCTACCATCACCAAAAAAAATATTCAAACATTTTAAAAAATATTCATATTGAATCTTATTTTGTTGCATTAACCATAAGGAGAACACATTCCTCGAACATGCCGGAGAGTTGTGCATCTTTGAATTAAGATAGAAGTTATGAAGTATACATAGTGTCACGACTTCGTACGTTGGCCCCGCCTTAAGCTAGATTACATGTCATGGTTTGGGTCAAAGTTTACATCAAGGAGTGATTTCTCACGAAATAAACAACCGAGCTTGACTGCAAACGGGTTAAATTGAAGTTTCAAAAGGATACACAATACATAATAAGATTAAATTGAAGTTTAAAAAATGCAAACATGTATCAACAATGTATATGATTTCTTAGTTTCTCTCTCCTCAGTATCAATGCAAAGACACGTATATTTTTTAGGAAAAGGAGAACTGGACCAAAAAATGATTACCAGATGCAGGCCCTCCACAGTCGACACAGGGTCCCTCTCTTAACACTGCCCACTGCCAACTTATCCATCAATGGAGATTAATGATTTGCTCTTATCATCTCTCTCTCTCTCTCTCTGTGTGTGTGTGTGTGTGTGTTTTCTCAGCTTTATATAACCCACCATATGAGCAGCCAGCCTTTCTCTCGTCCACTTCCTGCCAACAGAGGGGTCCTCTTCTCCAAAGAAACCAAACGCCACAGCAAACAGTTGCTGGCACAGAGATCTTCAATGGCGGACTTCTCATCGCACCACTCTCTCCTCCTCAAGATGCCTGCAGCTTTGACCAATGGCCACTCCCACAACCTCTCAAGCCTCTTGTTCTACGGCCAAAACCATGGCCAAGGAGCAACGGCGAATGCAAATGCAGCGTCTGGAACAGCAGCGGCCATGGCGGAGGACGCTTCGCTTGAGAGCTCCTCTGCAGTGGTTGACACCTCCCCTCAGGGAAGTGCATCTCCAATGGACAGGAAGAGGAAGGCCACAGAGGACAGTGCCACGTTGAGCTCTGCTCACTCCAAGGTATAGTAGCAGCCAGCACACACAGACAACATTGCCATTTTCTTTGTAACATCGTTTCATGTATACAAACATTCAATCTCTTTTTTTTAAAAAAAAATGCATTTTGGTCGATAGGATTGCAATCAGGAGGGCAAGAGCAAGAGAGGGAAGAGGTCCAACAAGGAGGCTGAGGAGAAGAGCACCACTGATGATGAGGCCCCCAAGGGGTACATCCATGTGAGGGCAAGGAGGGGTCAGGCAACAGACAGCCACAGCCTTGCAGAAAGGGTACACAACACTCTTATCCAATCCTTGTAGCATTAATTTGACACCTGTTGATCTGTGTAGTTTGGTCTCAGTTTCTGCACCCTTTCTCTTACATGAACAGTTCTTGACTTTTTGTTTTGATTTAGGTGAGGAGAGAGAGGATCAGTGAGAGGATGAGGATGCTTCAAGCATTGGTCCCTGGCTGTGACAAGGTCAGATTATTAACTTGATAATGCTTGCTTGGGTTAGTTATATACAGCATCTGCTAAATGATGGGTCTAAGTACTAATTTGAGAAGGGGAAAAAATGTGTTTCTGGGCAGGTTACTGGAAAGGCCCTGATTTTGGATGAGATCATCAATTATGTGCAGTCCTTGCAGAACCAAGTTGAGGTAAACCACAAATAAAGAATCCTTATAATGGTGCTAAAAATGTTGCACTTCAGACAGTTCCAGGTCATAATGTGCAAATTATATTTCGCACCTGTTTTTTCAGTTCCTTTCCATGAGGATTGCCTCCATGAGCCCAGTTTTGTATGGGTTTGGACTGGACAGTGATGGCCTTCATGACCATGCACAAGTATGAAACAACAAACTCATTTTCACCAACTACAATTATGGTTAAATTGATCCTTTGATGCTTAAAATGCTTTGTGTGAAAATGGTGATGTTTCAGAAGATGGGAGGCATGTTCCAAGAAGCCCTTGCAATGCCTGGTCCAGTTCTGAGCCAAGCTAGCCCAGCTCCATCTCAAGCCATCATAGAGACTACTTCCACCACACCCTTCTCACTCCAGGGCCAGGGTGCCATCTCTTTCTCTCAGGTTGGCATGTTTTTTCCCCACATATTGTTGAATCATACTACATGCTGCAAATTCCCAAACATATCAGCATCCAGCATTTTTACCCACCTGGGGTCACTCTTTCCAGGACAATGGCAGCACTTACCTGATGCAACAAGCAGTGGGGGAGCCAACAAGGCAGGAACTGCTCAACCAGTTGGTGTTCAACAACATGTGCTCTTTCCAGTAGGGGAAGAGTGTGAGAGAGGGGGGGCCCACATTGACAATAGGTACTATTGCAAGCTAAGTTCATTGATTGAGAGGCCTACTAAAAGTTTTTCAAAAAAAAAAGAGAGGCCTCATGTCTGAAAATTACACTTCACCTACTTTGATTCAATTAGTATGTAATTATGCTAATATCCTTTTAATAATTTTTTGTCTCTGGGCAGGAGGAAATAATGCTGCAAGATTTGATAGGCGCACCAGATGAGTTTGAGATGTTGGATCTAGTCCATCCCCTTGTCTTGATTTGGAGAGAGCAGCAAGTAGAGTCTGCTGTTCACACATTTTCAGAGACTTTGTAGTATTTCTAGCTCCTTTATTAGGCATTGTCCATGAAGATTTTCTCAGCGGCTGCATCTGTCATCATCGCCATTGTAGTCGACCTTGAGCAATCGGTTGTTAATACATAAGAGAGCTATTTTTGTACTCTGAACTGTGTCTGTGATTAACAGTACATCCAGTCCCATTTTTTTTTTAAAAAAAACAAACCTTATATTGTAAAAAAACAAACCTTACATTGTTTTCTTTAAAACCAAGAATCTTTACAAAGTGAGGATGGGAGTTCCTACAGTTGTAGTCCAATCATTCCAAATCCAAAGAGTGATGGACGATTAGTTTGTTCCCATGCTCTCTTGCACCAGGTATGGGCAGAGCTGTTGGCTGACTTCGTGTCCATGGTTCTCTTTGACTGGCTGGAGACTGTCTTTGTACTACGGGCCCTTGTCAGAATAAAAAATACAGTCACATAATAAGATCTTATTCTCATTGGCACCTAGGTCGTGTTCAGCAACATGTTTGGTATACCATGTATAATCATCGTGTCCCTTGACTTGTGGTGATGTTCTCTCCAGCCTAGATGCACTAGATATTGCGATCTAGAAAAATAATGTAACAATAGTGGACTAGGCTATATGCATCACAGGATGCAAAGGCCAGAACCTTTCTCTTTTATCTAGAAAAAAATGCTATACACACACCATAAAATTCGAGTGAAAAAAGGGGTAACAATGTCCCAAGTAAGCTGATTACCAGGAACTCTGAACATTAGGCAGGGCACGATCCATATACAACTTCAGATTTTTGTTTTGTACCATGGAAACAGCTTGTTTCTTACTAAATGCCTGTACAGGAGCTTGATTCAACAATGGGGTGGTTCTTGGTGCCATTGAATGTGACTGTCCGCAAAAGCGAACACACGCCACCAACCATGATGTTGGTTGCACCTGCCAATTGACAAACTGTACTTCAGGAATCAGGAACCATATGCCAATATGTCCGTTGTCCAACATAAGAGCCTTATACACACACAACTTTTCTTTCCAATAAACCCAAGGATGAATCTTGCTAGGTCTTTTTATTGTTATGGAGAAAACAACTAGCTAAGGTAGCTGGTTTGCGGCTAGTGGCTGGTGCTGGTTTGTTGTGAGAGGAAATTACTGCTGGCTGGCTGGTGGCTGATGCTAGTTTGGTATAAGAGAAAAATACTGTTGGTTGGCTGGAGAAGCAACCAGTAGAACAGAGTGTACAATTCAGGTCGAAGAGGACTCGAACTTCCATGGCATGGTGAAAGTGCACACCACAACTCTAGAGGACTTTCACAGTGCCTTCAAATTGAAGAAACAAGAGTAAAAATCATGCATGAAACCATCCAATTCAATCTAGGCATGCAGCTAATTTGGCTGATCATGTACTCTGAAAGATAGATCGACCATGAACAGGACATGCACGAAATTGAAGTTCGTGGGGGCGATCGAGCTGAGGTCCTGAGCTACCTATTACTGTTTTTGTTCTTGCTGCATACGACACCACTAGTGCAGCATCGACCTGTGGTCCTCGGCGACGGTAGCCAGCTGAAAAGACGATGCGTGCAGGTTGGGTTCCCTCTAGATTTTCAAGCTGCCTTTAACCACAATGCATGTAGCCTTGCTGAGCATTTGCCGTGCCCTAGGAAACATCGTTCCTTCTCGGACCTGATCATTCTGTATGTAGCGACGTACATGGAACTCACATACATACAGGGTCCCCGTCATCCTTAATTGGCGATGTTCTGATAGACAATCCTAATTAATGAAAAAATTTACCCTCTTTAAATTTTTGATGTAAGTTTGAGACACCACAAAATTGAACGTAGGTAAAAAAAATGGTACCTCTTTAATAATATGCTGGTACCTTTCTATTGTATATACCTCCAAGCACCGTAAAAACAATTTATTATCCTAATAATAACTAACCTGCCCCTCCATCCTAAAATATAATGTATTGCGTTTGTCACAATTCAAACTATTTTAACTTTAATTAAATATTTTATAAAAAAACAATAATATCTACTATATCAAATGAACATAATTAGATCCATTATAAAATATATTTTTATGGTTTTACCTTTTTCATGTGGTAAATATTAATACTCTTGTGTGGTCAAATTGAGAATAGTTTGACTTAGCTCGTGATTTCTTATACTTTATACTAGGATAAAAAAGATTATCTTCTACCTCAATAATTCCGACGAAGGTATTGTGTTTTAGCACTATACATGCAGTGCAGGGTAATCTGACGACTAATACGCACATTTTTTTTTGAGTTAATACGCACACATGCTGATATAGGTGAATGCAATCACTTTCTGATGTGTGAATTGTGATAAATATTGTCATCTTATATAAGTGAAAGCGATCGGTTGCTCTAGTCTAAGAGGGGGAGGAGGTGAATTAGACACTTTTAAAAATTTAACCTATATCTCCAACTAGTTTGCACAAAACTTAAACTAAAATAAGCTATCTAGATGTGCAACTACGGTTCACCTTAGTGTGAAACCCTCACCTCAAAAGAGTTTTGCAACCTATAGCCAATCCTAGTAAGATACTACACTAAAAAAATAAAGGCCCACAAGTTGCAATATGAAATGCGGAAGCTTAAAAAGAGGGATGAGAGGAAGCGAACTCTCGATACGAGGCTTTATCTCAGTAGTTCGGATTGCCACAAAGGCGCCCCTACATCCACGTTGTTGAAGCACTCACGAAGAGTATCGCTTCCCGGCAATCAAGTCTCTTCCGTGAACACAATCACGGTCACCTTGATCCCGATCTTCACTAAGGGAGATTGCCCACGAAGGAGGGGTCTCTGTCCCCCGCACAAAGTTGTCGACGCCGCTCCACACCAAGCCGGAGGGTCGTTGACGTGCCGGCGAGCCACCAATGCTCCAAGGAGGCTAGTGCACCGAGATACAAGTTTGGTTCACTCTATAACCACAGCACAAGGATCTAAACCTTGTTTGATCACTCACTCAAGAGCTAACTTAGCACTAACACTCACAAAGCTTGTGTTAAGGACTAAGGATTTGATATTTATGCTCTTGGATGGTTTGGAGGTGTTCTTGGGTGTGTGTGGGATGTCCAGCAACTCCAGCAAACTCAAAATAGCCGGGGAAGCACATATATATAGGCCACACACTTGAACTAGCCGTTTGGAGCCGTTAGCAGCTTTTCTGCATGGGCATCGGATCTTCCGGTGCTGGGACATCGGTTCTTCCGGTCACTCACAAGCTGAAACTAGACGTTGGCTTCTCTGACGCTTCTACAGCTGAATTGGCACCCATCAGTTGAACCGATGCAATGGTGTCGGTTCAACCGGTGACTCTTGATCATCTTGTAGTCGTTGCCCTTGCTGACATCATTGCTCCGACACCTTGCTCCGACACATCACCGGTTCAACCGGTGCTGAAGATTTCGCTTCTGGTCGCTTGACATCGTCTCTGGACAATGGTACATTGATTGCACCGATGTCTATTTTGAAGCCGTCGGTTCAACCGGTGCTTCACTTGATCTTCCATTGATCTCCATTTGGCGCTCAGACTTGCACCAAAGCGAGGGCGTCGGAACTTCCGACAACCATCGGATGCACCGATGCTATATGCATCGGTTCTTCCGGTGCTACTGATTTCAGTAGAACTCGTCCAATTCAGCATTTCTTTGAGTTCTTTCTTCGTGTTTTGCTTTGTATGACCTTTTTAATTTATCCCTGGGATCTAGAAATGTTCACTTAACAAAAGCATTAGTCACATTGATTACGTTGTCATTCGATCACCAAAATCATTCGAAATGGCATAAATGGTGTCATGTTCGTAACAATAAGACATCGATTGATTGATTGAGATATGAATAATAACGCGCGTGTCAGCGCAAAGAACGGAACCATAAATTTTCCCAGATAATCCTAGCTTGAAGCTTCGAGGAAAAAGGAAGAATCTTTTTTTTTTGAAATAAGAAAGGAAGAATCTTTAAGGCGACCGTGTGAGCCTCATCAGCTAGGAGGCAGTAGCACACAACTGCAATGAATTGGTCGAGGCGGCCGATCTAGATCGACGACGACGACGGGGCGACGGCGGCCAATCAGCCACCGTCGACATCCGCTACCCAGCACGAACTATCAAGGCGCCAGTAGCGAGCTCCCGGCCGCCAGACACGGCGCCTCTGCCGGAGACGAAACGGTCACCCGCCACGCGGGCCCACTGAACGGCGCACTCCACACGGGCCCACATGCCAGCGACTGTTTCGCCGGCTGTGGAGGTCGCTGACGTGCGTGCGTGCTACTGGCTGCGCTGCTGATCGACGAGCTTGCTCGCCTGCCATCGGATAAGAAGGGAAATGCATGGAGGCATGCGTGTGGTTGGTTGCCCGTGAAGGCCGCCGCGCGCGAGTGACATGGATGGCGGCATCCGGGGCGGTGCCACCGTGTAGGGCCGGCCGGCCGGCCGACCGAGCGCCGTAGCCGGGCCCGGGCTCCGGCAGCGGCAGCGGCGGGGCAGGGCCGCACCGCGCGCATGGGGCCGACGAGCGGCCATGCATATGCATGCCATGATGCCCACAAGGATCAGCAAAAACGCAAATGGTGTGAGTGATCTGCGCTTAACGCAAGGTGTTAGCTCGAGGGAACAGTGGCCTTCCTCTCTCTAAGATACTGAGCCTGGTCATGTGTTGCTCACATGCCGTCATGCCCCGGCCGTATAGTTGTTGGTGTAGTATTGCATAGTATTTGCATTGCTGCTGCAGCTAGCCTGAGCCTGGTCATGATGATGAATGGATGGGCGAAGTGATTGATGAGAATATGGGTTAATTATCCCACAATGAAATAGATCAGGAAAAAAAAGATATGGTGATCATTAATCGACCTCATTGGACCCGGGCCTCTTGCTCATGAATGGATTGTTTCTCAACTGATCTGAATGCTACTGGATGAAGACGGGAACCAGCCATGACAGCTTTTCAAGCCTATACTACCTGCAGCCCTGCAGGTAGATAGGAGGTCATGTCCAGGGGCGGATGCACACCCCGGGCCACCCGGGCCATGGCCCGGGGTTCGGCCCAATTTTTTTTCATTTTACAGTAGCTTCTACTTCTGGACTTGAATCAATTGCTGAAGAAGGACTTGGATCAATTACTGAAGAAGAATAAATATATTACTTCGCGATGGCGCTTTTTGTATGTTATCTATCTTTCCGTTTATATTTTCATGTATCTTTTGAACTGTGAGTTTGTGGACGTCTATACTTAAAACTCGGCCCGGGGTTCGACTCAATCCTGGTTCCGCCACTGGTCATGTCCGGATCCTGATACCTCTCTCATCTTTTCGCAAGCATGCGTTGGCCATTGTAGTAACCTCTGTGTGCATAATTTTAAATCAAGGTTTTAAATCTCTGGCTAAGGGTATATAGCGGATGACCTCTAAAACAGTTATAGCGGAGGCTAAACGAGAATATAGCGGGATATTTGTCATAGCTTGATGAGCCAAAAACAGCTATAGCCGGCTATAGCGACGGCTATAGCCGTAGATTTAAAACTATGTTTTAAATGAGGCCAGGTTTCGTCTTCCTGGCAGGCAAATGCACGCCCTCGATCTCCATCAATCGTTTTCACACACTCGCACATTTGTTTCCCTGCAGATGAGATCAGAGCCCCCATCTATCTCCACTGGCCACCTGCAGCCGCGCGTTCTTCCCAAGGTCTCAGCACCAGCAGCAAAACATGCTGTTCAACTCAAAAATCTACTCCCATGATAGTGTAGCTGCTCATACAGTGACAGTGACTGGGCGACAGCGTCAAGAGCCAAAGGATTGGCATGGAGCGGCCTGCCTTTTCAGCGTTTCTGAAGTTTGCATGGACTTGGCCTGCACCGGCACAGTAAACTGAATGGATCCAGCAGCATTTATGCAAAAGCTGTGAGGCACTCATCAACCATCAACAGACCTCACCAATTCTTCACCATCCATTATCTCACCTTGAAGAGAGAGAGAGAGAGAGAGAGAGAGAGAGAGAGAGAGAGAGAGAGAGAGAGAGAGAGAGAGAGAGAGAGAGAGAGAGATTGGTCCAGTCATCAGATGTGGCAATTCAATAATGTGGGAAAGAAAGCGAGAAAGAGAGATGCTACTCCTAGCTAACGGTACCACACCACCACCACCACTGGCAAGCTATGGTGATAGATACTCCTACAAGCCTATGCCGGTGCCCCTGCAGCGGAAGTTGTTCGCAATTGGCAAATCATTTGACTGTGACCAGCTGATGTGACCATCTCCGAAGAGCAAGCAGGAGCACTGAAAACCTAATAATGGACATGGATCCCCACCATCTCATTACGAGCTAATCTACCTTATGGTTAATGATATCATCAAGCTAAGTCAGGTCAGGGCTTGTGGTTGCTAATGCCAATCCAATTTTTCAGGACCCACAACCTTTCCAATGCAGGGGGCCAAGACAACACTGGTACAACATGGGAGCAGGCAAAGCAACAATCCCCAGCTGCTCGCTGCTGTAGGCTCTCAATTCAGAACAGCTCGACGGTTGCAGGAAATTAAAAAAGCTAGTAGAAAAACGCATCCAAATCTCACGATCGATTTGGCATCCGAGACGTGTACCAAACAGTCCGCGCTTTGTGGCTGTCGACGGATCCCTCTGCCCATGCGTGTGTGCACGTACACTGAATTTGGCGCAAAGATAGGGTTTGCAGGGAGCTAGCTGCCATGCATAAAAGCAGGGAGGAATGGGAGGTGGAGAACTGGAGATCTCGCAGCCGCAGCAGGGGGGACGAAGGGGTGGTGGCCCGGTGGGGCTGGGCCTGCCGGCGACCTGCCGGCCGGCGGGGACCCATCTGTAGCTGCCATTGTGTGCGGGATTGAAGGCATGGCTTCTTTAGGCCCATGTTGGGACATAGCTTGCTTTTTTTTATTGTTCGTTCAAACGCAGCAAATGTATAATGTAGATGATCAAGATTGGGTGTGAATGCAAAAGAAAAACGAAAAAAAAACTTACATAAAAAATGTCTTTTAAATTTGTGAATTTGTGTACCTCAAGCTACAGCTATACCTCGATCCAGGTCTGAGCAACAATATTCACATCCAGACTTCAGTTATGCCTCGATCCAAAAAACAAACTGTCTTTTAAATTCTTTGGTCCTTATGAGATATTGGAAAGGATTGGTCCAGTTGCATATAAACTGAAGCTTCCACCGACAAGTGCCATAGACCCGGTCTTTCACGTTTCGCAAGTGAAGAAAGCACCTCGTAAAGAGTCTCCAGTTCTACAAGATTTGCCATCTATTGATTCATCTTTGCATATATAAATCAAGATTTTGCAGCGTCAATTCGTGACTCGTGGTACTGAGCTATTCTCCAGTTTTCTTGTTCAATATTGGTCGGGTATGCAAGTCTCTCGGGCGCTGCTGGGGTCACCCGTGTGACCCAACAGACCTATCACACTAGGCTCCCCCACTCCAGATTTTATGTTTTGGGTCTAAACTAGCCCAAAAAACCGGTCCACATGTTTAATCCAGTCAAATTTGTTTCGGAATAAATTATTTTTGTTTCGAAACAATTTTTTAATTAATCAAGCAATATAAAAAATTTGTTCGGAAATAAAATAAAATAATTAAATCTTGTGTGATAGTTTGACTCAATGTCTCTCGCTACTTTTTTATTTTATAAAACTGTCTCTCGCTACCTGGGAAGATGCTAAACCTTTGAAGCAGAAATTTCCCCGCACACCTGCATGGGGACAAGCAGGCTCTCAAGAACGGGGGAGTGTTACCAGTCTACCAGGCGGCCCACAAGACGGCGGCCCTGAAGCGGAGCTCGGCAGAGGCAAAAGGAGGACTCGGCCCAACATTAAGCTTACCGGCCCAGAATGGGTCCAGTAGCGGCTAGCTGGCACTTGCGTGTGTGGCGTGAGTATACGTCTGGAGGACTTGTTCGTGAGATGAGCGACAGAGTTGTAACCGAATCTTATTCCTTAATCTAACCTCTGCCACTCCCCAAATTTCTCTCCAATCCCTGTATACGATTCTTGCACTAAAAGTGAGCAAACCATCGTGCCACATCATCCAATGACCCGTCAGATCGATGGATCAGGCAGAGCACCCCCTCCCGCCTCCCTCTCGCCGTCCTCGCCGCCGTCGCACGCTATGCTGCTGTCGCGGCTGTGCTACGCCGCTACAGCAAGGCCAGCGCGCTTGGCTAGCAGACGAGGGCCCACCTGCCACCAAGCTATGTCGGGGATAGCGCGGGCCCGGCATAGCTCGACGGTCGGCCATCCGCCGTCGCTGTGGCCTTCCCCGGCTGGATCACACCATCGGAGCTTGCTCGCCACCGAGCGGCCAGCGTGGATTCTCTGACTTCCTCAAGCGAAGTCACAGCTGACTTCCTCCCTCTTTGATGCCATTCGTTTTCTATCCAACGGTTGGCAACATCTTCCAGCTTTCTTGATCAACCTAGACATAAGTCTTGGCCCATGTAAAGGCCCAGTTTGCCGATAAGTTTTTACCTTTTCTTCATGCGATGCTTTTGACTTGTGCTTATGGGTAACTAAAAGAAATCTTCTATCCTTCCCTCTCCTTGTTCCCAAAGGTGAAAAATATACTCATATTTGTTCATGATTTGTGCAGTATTCACTGAATCTTTGTCTTCAAGTTAAGACTCAATGGCGCAACCCAACAAGTAAGTTTGGTTTACATTCGAAATTTCTTTGCTTTGTTTGTGTCCAGTAAGTTAGGTTTACAAGATGAAAATTTACTTAGTTCTGCACGTCTAAAGAAAAAGGAGTTCAATAAAAAATTAAGGAGACAGAGAACTTGGCTCAGAAGATACTTGGTGGAGATTATTTTTTATTATTTTGTGCATAAAATAGTCCAAAAGACTAAAGTGAAATGCTTATTTAATTTTGTACTACAATATCGTGTTAAACTCGAGCGCAGATTATTTGCTTCATAATTTAAACTCAAGCTCAGCTCATTTGCGTCATAAGTGGGGCTAACTGTTGTGTACTAGAAAACTGAGAGATGCAGCACTGTAGTATGTAAAGTGGGTGGCATCGGAGAGGGAGAAAGTCAGCTGTGACTTCGCTTCAGCAAGTCAGTGAATCCACGCCGCCGAGCGGCACGACTTCAGCCCACCATTACTCGTGGATGCGGGACTATAGGCCCTCTCCGCCCTCGATTCACATCTCCACACGGGAGCACGGCTGCCGGCTGCCCGGAATCGGTTTTGCCGAGCTTGTTCCCTGCTCTCACGTGAGAGAGAAGTGAGGAAAGGAAGAAAAATGATTAGGGAAGTTCCTTCAGGGTTCCTAATGTAAAGATCTAGACTCAGATAAATAGTGCCGCATAGTGCTCATGTGCTTCAGTTTAATTACCTAGAAGTTTAGGGTTCCAGGTCCAAAATCTTTTTGTCTTTAGTGGCGAATCTTTTTTTTTTTAATTTTTTAAATCGGCTGAAAATTGATAAATGCGTAGTAATTCGTAGATAGATCCAAAAATAACAGATTTAGTTTTGTTGAGCTCCACATATGTAGATCTATACAATAATCAAATAATATGACATGTTTTATTAGAAAGTTTTCGCTGTAGATGCTTGCCTATGTTTTTTAGTGTGAAATTCATATCTTTACTCCACATATCTGCAATTATCTTGCTTCAAATACTAAGAAAATTTTATGATAGGCTATTCATGTGATGCTTGATCTGTGGTAAAACAATTTCACCTTCGTTGGTATATCTACGACCAAATTGTTGATTGGCTATTCATGTGATGCTACTCATGTAACTGCATTTATAATACGTTATTCATTGGTGCATCTATGATAGTCTATTCATGTGATGCTTTATGTGTAATAAAAGTTTCAGCTTCATTCGCATCTATGACTAAGGGCTTGTTTGGAACATTAGTCCAAGACTAATTTTGAGAGTTAATGTTTAGCCTTGAACTAGAAAACCTCGCGGCATTCCCGCGAGTTGCCAGTGGATGTACCCGTGATATGCTTAGATTTTTTTCGCATGCGGTTGTATAGCTATTTTTATAAATGAATTGTAGAAGCACTTTGAATTTCAAGCAACTTTTATATTGAGCACTTTTTTATTTGAAGACATTTCGGTGTTCCAATTATAGGTTCAATGGGTGATTTACTATAGAGCTTCGGGTTTCTAAATTTGCTCTGTAGTGAAGTTGTAGGTTGCTCTTTGTCGGAGGATTTCTCCAGCCGGGTGGCGGATTGCACCCGCCTAATCCTAAGTGTAGGATGAGCTTGGGGGCAGTCAAGGAGTGCTCGATCTAGAGACGAATGAATGCGAGAAGCACACAAGGATTTAGAGTGGTTCGGGCCGCCGGAGCGTAATACCCTACGTCCACTTTGTGTTGTATTGCCTGTCCCCAGAGTGTGCTCTCGGAGCCCGAGAGTGAGGATATGTTCAGAGTGTTCTGAGAGTTGTGACTCAGTTGTTTTGGTTTTGTGGACTTGAACCCCCCCCCCCCCCGTTTTCTACCGTGTGTGCTCTCCCTTTTATAAGCCCAAGGGGAGCAGTACACTGAGCGGGACCCCGACAGGTGGGCCCGTCGATGTATTATAAACTACACTTTGGCCTTCAATGCCTCAGATCCGGAGATCTTGTCGTCGGCTTCCGTGCGTAGCTTCTGACCAGGGATGGTCTTGAGCTGTCCTGTCGGAGTAGAGTCAAGCATCTACAGCCGCGCGTCGAGGTCATGATGAAGCGCCGAACTACTGACTCAGTCTGCTGTAGCAGGGTACACTATTGCTTCAGTTAGTAGCTGGTTATTATGACTCGTCGCCCATGCGCGCGGCGCTGAGACACTGCTGCGTGCCTCGGTAACAGACGAGCCGCCTTGGAAACAGGCGGGCTTACCGTGTTGTCATGTCACGCCTGTCCAACCCATGAGCGGGCATCCAATGCCCTGCTCTGGCAGCACACGCCTCAACCACCATCATTTAATGTGGAAGGAGGGCTGGCTTCAGGCGGAAGGCTCGCGCCTGTGGGACACGTGGCGGCACCAGACCCAGGGGTCGGCGGCCGCGCCCACAGGGGGATGTGGCGGCTCCGGACCCCTGCCCGAGCGGGGAGCGGAGGTCCGGAGGTCCGCGCCTATGGGACACGTGGCGGCACCGGACCAGGGGGTCGGCGGTCGCGCCCACAGGGGCATGTGGCGGCTCCGGACCCCTGCTCGAGAGGGGAGCGGAGGTTCCGAGGCTTGCGTCTGGCTGGCTTGAGGACTCAGGCCTCCTGGAGGTCCGGCTTCCATTTGTAGAGGCCCAGGTCCGGCCCGCGGAGGTTCGTGACCTGTCCGCGGGGGTCCGGGCCCGTGGTCCGTGGTTGCCGCTCCTGAGCGCCTTCGTCCTTGTCTTGTAGGAGAGGGTACCCCTATCTGAGTGTACCGACAGAGGCCCCCGGGCCCACCTGCGTGTGAGGTATGAACCCGTAGGTGGGGCCAAATCCATATCGTGGTTGCCGCCTGCTCAGACGGACCGCGCCGGTGTTCTTCACGGGGGAATTCGTCCCCTTCAACGCCTGCAACGCCAGTAGCTGGTGTTGCCGGTCTCTAGGTACTCTGGCCCCCCGTCCTGTACACAACTCAGGACTGGAGTTTAGTAACTTGCCCACGTGGTCCCGGATCCCGTTGGCAGAGGTCCTTTGAGATACGCAGCCGGTCCTGTGGAACAGAGTTTAGGAGGCCATCCCTCAAGCTAGAATGAGGTCCTGACCTCTAGGTACGCAGTTCTGGGTACTAGGGCACCTGTTATAGAGTGGTGGAGTGCGTAGGCTTGGGGTACGGAACCAAGCTAAGCGGCTGCACATGGCTCCGGACCACCCTTGGGAACAAGTACCTCTTCCGCGAAGCAGGTTCCTAAGGACCCAGCCCCCCTCTAGCAGTGAGGGGGTCCCCATCTGAACCATAGGCCGGCCAACTCAATTCGGACACAGGAGTGGGAAGCACGCGGGGGTTAGCGCAAACAGAATGCGTAGATTGAAATTGGAATGTAACATCCTTAGAGGCGAACTAAGAATAAACTTTTCCTTTATAACTAGTTGTACATGAGATGTGCGATGTAAGCCAGAGCACGAGTTTATGAGGCCGTAGCTGTCCGGACCTCCGGGCCCCCAGTCTTAGGTACTACGGTACTCGTCCTAGGGAGGTAGAGCATGCAGGCTTAGGGTACGGAACCAAGCTAAGCGGCTACACGACTCCGGACCTCCCCGGAGGGTGAGTACGCTTCCCTGAACCTGGTTCGTAGAGGTCCGGACCTCTCCATTGGGGAGGCTCAACGGACTGGACCACACGGAAGTACTACCTAGTTACAAAGGAAAATGTTTTATTCCCTGCTGGGTCTCTAAGGGTAGGACTTATAGAGATGTAGAGTCGGGGGTACGACCGGAGTCGGCTTAACATGGGAGAGAGCCACCAGAGTCGGCTTAGTGCGACCGAAGTGGGCTTTCCGCCGGAGCGGGCTTGGTGCGACCGGAGTCGGCTTTCCGCCAGAGCGGGCTTCCTCACATGAGTGAGGTATGCTGCGAGTTGGGATTTGTTGAAGCTGTGCTCCCCCCAGACCTGCTTGATGACGAGCTGGGAGAGCATGATCCGCTGTCGCCATCCTGCTGACGCGGGCGCTTGCCGCGTGAGTTCTGGCCCCCGGGTGTATCTTGAGGGGCCGAGTGCCATGCACGGCCCTCAGCGGCCCTGGCACACTTGTCCGCCAAGGCAAACAAGGTAGCAACAGTTTCCACCTGGTGTGTGGCCAGCTTCTCCAGCATCTTCTCGTCACGGACCACCTGTCGGAAAGCCGTGATAATAGATGCATCAGAAATACTGGGAATGGTTCCACATATCTTGGTGAAGCGGGAGATGAAGGCCCGGAGCGACTCCCCAGGTTGCTGCCTCACGACGTGGAGATGGGTCTCCACACTGTGCTGCTGGTACGCGCTGGCGAAGTTCACCGAGAACAGCGCGCCCCAGGATTGGATCGACCCGGGGGAGAAGTTCATGAGCCAAGTCCGGGCTGGCCCGGTCAAGGCAACATGGAAGTAACTCGCCATGACGACGTCGTTACCCCCAGCCGCCGTGATGACGGTGATGTAGACCTGCAGGAATTCCGACGGGTTGGTCGTCCCGTCGTACTTCTCCGGTAGGTGCGGCCAGAACTTGGGTGGCCAGGCCACCGCGCGGAGATGCTCCGCGAGGGCGACGCAGCCCACACCAGCCACCGGGGTCTGGATATGACCCTGGGACCTTGGTGCCGCCGCGCCGAGATCGGCGTCAAGGTTCTGACCCTCGATGTTGAGCCGGTGTTCACGTGCCCGCTCCATGGAGACGTGGGCGTCCTCTCCCGTACGCCTGCGGTTGAGTTCTGCCCGCAGATCAGCTATCAGCGCGCTTCCCACTGTAGGAAAGCGCGCAGAGGATGGTGCGCCGCCCTGTCGTCGACGCTGTCCTGACCCAGTCCCCGTGGAGCCGGGGGTGGCCTGGGCCAGGATGATGAGGCGGTCGATGTCGTCGCGCCACTGCCTCATCACATCCGGCGAGACCGCCAGTTCTGGCGAGTTGTGGAGCAGCTCCCTGGCCGCGGCTAATGGTTCGCTCGGAGTGACCTGCGCGGGGGCTCTGGGGGCATGCTCCGCTACACGCTGCTGCGTGCCGTGGGCAGCAGCCCTCGGCGTTGGACGGCGAGAGGCCTGCGGCGTGGGTGTCGCCGCGCCCTCCCCCATCGGGTGGTCATGGAACTCGACAATCCGAGCCATGGAGATGCCAAGTGGGCGATCAAGCGAAACCAAGCTAGCCCCTACCTGGCGCGCCAAATGTCGGAGGATTTCTCCAGCCGGGTGGCGGATTGCACCCGCCTAATCCTAAGTGTAGGATGAGCTTGGGGGCAGTCAAGGAGTGCTCGATCTAGAGGCGAATGAATGCGAGAAGCACACAAGGATTTAGAGTGGTTCGGGCCGCCGGAGCGTAATACCCTACGTCCACTTTGTGTTGTATTGCCTGTCCCCAGAGTGTGCTCTCTGAGCCCGAGAGTGAGGATATGTTCTGAGTGTTCTGAGAGTTGTGACTCAGTTGTTTTAGTTTTGTGGACTTGAACCCCCCCCCCCCCCCCCCGTTTTCTACCGTGCGTGCTCTCCCTTTTATAAGCCCAAGGGGAGCAGTACACTGAGCGGGACCCCGACAGGTGGGCCCGGCGATGTATTATAAACTACACTTTGGCCTTCAATGCCTCAGATCCGGAGATCTTGTCGTCGGCTTCCGTGCATAGCTTCTGACCAGGGATGGTCTTGAGCTGTCCTGTCGGAGTAGAGTCAAGCCTCTGCAGCCGCGCGTCGAGGTCATGATGAAGCGCCGAACTACTGACTCAGTCTGCTATAGCAGCGTGCACTGTTGCTTCAGTTAGTAGCTGGTTATTATGACTCGTCGCCCATGCGCACGGCGCTGAGACACTGCTGCGTGCCTCGATAACAGATGAGCCGCCTTGGAAATAGGCGGGCTTACCGTGTTGTCACGTCACGCTTGTCCAACCCGTGAGTGGGCATCCGATGCTCTGCTCTGGCAGCGCACTCTTCAACCACCATCATTTAATGCAGCAGGAGGGCTGGCTTCAGGCGGAAGACTCGCGCCTGTGGGACACGTGGCGGCACCGGACCCAGGGGTCGGCGGCCGCGCCCACAGGGGGACGTGGCGGCTCCAGACCCCTGCCTGAGCGGGGAGCGGAGGTCCGGAGGTCTGCGCCTGTGGGACACATGGTGGCACCAGACCCGGGAGTCGGCGGCCGCGCCCACAGGGGCACGTGGCGGCTTCGGACCCCTGCCCGAGCGGGGAGCAGAGGTCCCGAGGCTTGCGCCTGGCTGGCTTGATGACTCAGGCCTCCTGGAGGTCCGGCTTCCACTTGTAGAGGCCCAGGTCCAGCCCGCGGAGGTTCGGGACCTGTCCGCGGGGGTCTGGGCCCGTGGTCCGTGATTGCCGCTCCTGAACGCCTTCGTCCTTGTCTTGTAGGAGAGGGTACCCCTATCTGAGTGTACCGACGCTCTTTATGCTGAACATTTTTTAATTTGGAGACGTTTCATTTCAATGGGTTTGGGCATGAAGACATGTTCAATAACTTTTGGTTAATTTGTATGCATTTGGATAAATTTATAGAATGTATTTAGAATTTGTTCTAATTAAATAATGCATAGAAGGGCAAAAATGGAATATTTAGAATGTAGTCATTGTAGTCATAGTATTTGTTCATATGAACATCACGTTGATGTTATGTTTACATATTATCGCATATGGGTTCCATATGAAGTCTCTTTGATTACGCTAATGTAGCATAAAATAGGATGGCAATATTTTTTTGGTTTTAAAAAGAGAATATTTAGGGTTCCTTTTTTTGAAGAAGTTGTGTGACTTCTTAAAGAAAAGAAAATTGTAACGGAACAAAACCTATTTGGAATTTTAAAACACCTTTGGTTACAATACAATGCTTTGTTCTATAATCGTGTAACACGAATAAACTATTTTAGAATATCATTTGATATGCTTGTGTACCGCTGGCCGAAGCATTTGGCGCCAGCGGTGAGTAGCGGCGGGCGCCACGGCTTGCTCGCGTAGCTGCCGCCTTCGCCTCCGCTGCCGTTGCCGCCCTTGCCTTGACGTGCGACCAGCACGGACTGGCGACGGCACCGAGCAGGGTGTCGCTGTGGCGGGGTTCGGCCACGCCGGCACGTTCTGGCGACGGCGGCAAGCAGGGCTTTGCGACGGTGGAGCCGGGTTGGGCGGCGGTGCGACGACGCAGCTCGGTGGAGCAGCACGGTAGCCTGGCGGGAAGCTTGGTGCGGCATCGCGGCTGCTTGGCGGGAGGCGCTGCGATCCGAGGGCCCCGCGGCGCGTGCTGCTCTCGATGGCGTTGTGCAAGTGGGGGCCGCGGACAGCACTGCAGTACAGGGGGATACAGCCAGCTCTGCACCTGTGAAGTTGTTCACGGATGGCTCGGTGGCGTCTGCTGTGCCGTCTCTGTAGGAGGAGCTTGCTGTTGCTTCGCACGGAATGGGGAACACCGGTGACTCTGTTCCACAGGATGATCCTCGGGAGGAGGCAGTGGACAAAGAAGTTACTAGGGTGGAAAAGCAGGTGCCCGCAGCTAGGGCCAAGGGTGGGATTGTTTTGGAAGCTGACACTCTCAAACCCACCACTCTTCGTAGAAGCTCCAGATCTAAAGCCAAGGCAGATGAACATACTTTACAGAAAACTGAGCGGTTGGCTGCGAAAAAAAAACCTTGAATCTCTAGGTACTTCTTTTACCAGCTTTCTAGATACTCGTATTGTTTCGAACCTTGGTAGGATAGGCATCAACCTAGGCTCTAGTGCTGATATTGTTAAAGCTTCTACTGTGGCTATCAAGAATCTTGAGGTAGATAGAATGGTGGTTGTTGCTAATAAAAAAAGGTAATTTAAAATTTGATAAATTACAAGTTGAGAGTGATGATGAGAGGGAAGCTAGACTTGATGCTGTTCTCAGCCACGCCTGTGGTAATCTAAATGAGAACACGCATGACAAGGAGACTGATCTCATTATTGACCTATCTCCTGTCCGTCGTAAGAAAAAATCTAACACTGTCAAAAATCCAAAAAATGACAGACTCCCCAAAAGCCAAAAACCCCTTCGAAAATTGTTGTCAAATGAAAGGGGTATTCTAGAATAGCAGAGGTCTTGTAGACTTGGCTAAACACAGATTTTTGGATGATTTAGTGAAGGAAGAGCAAATTAATTTCATAGCTCTTTCTGAAACTAGCAGAGATGATTTTCCAGATCATATCTTAAAGAACCTGTGTGCGGGCTGTGATTTCCTGTGGCATTGTATGGCACCACACGGCCGATCTGGAGGCATCCTTCTGGGAGTTGATCTGAATGTTTTTGATATTGGAGCCATTGCCGAGGGAGATTCCTTTGTGAAATTTACCTTAAGATGCAAAAGTGATGGCTTCAAATTTGTGCTTTATACTGTCTATGGCCCGGCACAATATCAAAATAAAGAGGCCTTTTTAGTGGAATTGGCAAACACTTGCTCAAAAGAATCGCTCCCTTATTTAATTGGGGGTGATTTTAATATTATGCGAAAACCGGAAGACAAGAGCTCCAGAGTGTTTGACCCCAAATGGCCAAATTTGTTCAATGCTGTCATTGAATCTCTTGAACTCAAGTAGATTGTTATGTCCGGCCGCCATTATACTTGGGTGAGTGCTGGCGACAACCCAACCTTTGAGAAGCTTGATAGAGTACTCGTTAGTACGGATTGGGAAGATAAGTTCCCTCTATCAACAGTACAATCAAGAGATAGAGATATATCTGACCACACTCCTCTAGTTCTTAATATGGGGGCGTCCACCCATGCACCTATCCAACGTCCTTTCAAATTTGAAAGAGGATGGTTGATTAGAGATGGTTTCTACGATATGGTTGTAAACATTTGGCAATCAGACGTTTCAGGACGTACACCCCTTGAGAGATGGCAGAATAAAATACGCAGGCTCAGACAACATCTCAGAGGCGGCCAAGCATACAGCAGGAACTTATAGAAAAGAAAAGAAGAAGCTTTTAGCTCTTTTAGAAAATCTAGATAAAAGGGCCGAGTTGGCACCTCTTTCCGATCAAGAAATTAATTATAAACACTACCTAAAAGAGAGATTAGTTCTTCTTTTGAGAGAAGAAGAGATCAAATGGTACAAGAGAGCTAAGGTTAAAACTCTTCTGGAGGGAGACGATAATACTAGGTTCTTCCATCTAGCTGCTAATGGTAAATACCGAAAACAACACATTTATAAACTTGAAAATGATCAAGGGGTTGTTATTGGCGATGATCAGCTTAAAAGCCATATCACTCAGTTTTATAAAACCTCTTTGGGACTCCAGACATGTCAGAGATTACACTTATGGAAAATCAAATCTTGGATATTGTTGACGCTCCTTAGCGCCCCCGATTTATATACCGCAAGCGCACGGTTTCGTGTAGCTTTTCCCTCAGAGTATTCCCCCAAGGTTTATCAATCCACGGAACCAAAGAGATAAGAAACAATCTACTAGCATAGAGATTCCTTTATGTGAGATGGTGAAAACGAATCTAATCTACTAAAAACACGACAAACACCGAAGGTAGCAAGAGAAAGTTAGAGATAACCAATCTAGATCACCTAGATCATGCATATGTTGTAGTTCCAGCTAGATAAAGTGAAGTAAGATAGATGTGAATCTCAATGAAAAGCCTCTTTAAACCCAAAATCTCCAATCCGATCCCTCGATACCCAACCTACTCTGTGGAGACGGCCTGTCACGACGCCCCCCTTTTCAACGGGATGCCCTGAAGCAAGTCGAACTCACTTTGGTAGTTCCGCCATGAACCTCTAGCCACCATGACTACAAGATCATGCTAAGTGATCTATCTCGATAATAGATCTAAGATGAAGCGAACCCAAAGAAAAGAACGAAATCGAAAGAGGAGAACATGGTCGCTAAACATTCGGAAACACAAATAACTTCACCATGAATGATAGTACATCACAAGATCACAACCGGGGCCCTACCTTGATCTTGATGATCCTAGCTCCAGAACTCCGACGTGGTCTTCCTTGCAAGGTTCCCACGTCGGCTAGGACAAACCCTAGACAACTAGCACGACCCTTGGCTCTCCGAGAGGTGTCCCTCTATCTTCTCTGCTCCTTGGCGTCATCTCCCGAATTGCTCTCCCCGTGAACCTTGGGAAGGGGTCTTTAAATAGCCTCAGGGAACCCTCGGTCAAAGGGGAGGTCGAACTGACCTAAAAACAGGCTGGGCCGGCCGGCCCAATGAGCCTAGGCCGGCCGGCCTGGGTCTTTCCTTCGCCGGCTGGTGCTCAACTTTCTCCCCAAGTCTCCTGGAATCTTCTAGAGTTTATGTCTTTCACGATTGCACCCCTTTAGACGTCGTTATCTTCGAGATTTCTTCGAGAAGAAGGATAGGATGGAAAATCCTTCCTTAAATATCTCTTTGCTTTGCTTAGCCCCGAAGCATCTCAATCTTATCTTGTGGGCTTTGTCTTTTGGGCTTCATTGGAGGGTGGATGTGCATGAATGGGCCTCTAATCATCATGGCCTTCGATCCTTTGTTCGGGCTTTGGCCTTCGTCATTCTTCGTGTCATCGCGTGATCGTGGGCCTCGCCATTTCATGCTCCAAAATTGGTCAAAAACCTGCAAAAACGAAGTACCTCCAAAATATATGTGCAAACGTGAAGACGGCCAATAATTGGGCCGAGGTTAGGATGGTTAGTGATTTTGATATTAAATTCATGCCATTATCAAAGTTAAACAGGGGATAAAATGGATACTTAAGGAGCGCCAACATTCCCCCCATGCTTAAACCTTGCTCGTCCTCGAGTAAGTCTTTGATAAAAATCAGCACTGCCTTTCAGTGTCCAATCCCTGCACTTGATCATACACGAGAAAACACAATGCTCCCAAAAAATATTTTGTATTTATTAGTTCAAGTTGTACCCAGCTTTTTCAATGTGGAAGGTAGATACAAGTTAAATGCTTCCCCACAATTATTAAGCACATGCTCTCAAAATTAAACAAGTCTCAGGAGTAAGAAAGTAAGTTCCATAAGTAATGCTAAACCAAGATCAATAATTCAAACCTCATTGCAATTTGCTCATGGAAACTCTCAGCTCATCTTGTCTCTCAAACTTGCTAGAACTCTCTCCTTTCTTTCTCTCATATGTATGTGTGAGGCTTTATCTGGAGCTCTGGAAAGGTTAGTTCTAACAAAAGATATTATAATCAAGATATTATCAAAACAAGAAATACTTCTTATGGATTTACCGAGACTCGTCAAAAAGACCATTGGAAAATAATTTCTTTGTGGAGAGGGAGAGAATGGAACACACACTTTAGATGGTGGACATGTGCAAATGGCAACGGTTGATCCCAAGGCACGACTGAAGTCCTTGTTATCGGATTGCACATGGTTGGAATAATTGAGTATAGAATAATCTTCAAAGTACCTGGAGTTTAATGAAGCAAACGGGACCGAGGAGCTTTTCATCATTATTTATTTTTTTTCTTTTCTCTCTTCCTCTTTTTTTTTATTTCTTTCTTTTTGCTCCTCAGAACCACTGGCAACACAATGCACTTACTCCACCTCCCCCCATGCTTGAACGTTTGCTTGTCTTCAAGCAATGAAGTGATGATAACTTGATGGAGTGAGTGCACAAAACTTCTATCAATTCTCTGGACATAACTTTGGAATTCAAGGGAGCTTCTCCTCATAAAAGATTGAAGCCAACAAAGGAGGAAAAGGGGCAAGCCGGCCGGCCTACTGCCTATAGGCCTCCACTTCTTCGGATTTTTCTTCTGCGAACTCTTTGATGCTTCCCAAGCTTATGTTTTACTGAATTTTGCTCTTGATTCCACTGTTTTGCCGTCGAAATAAATATATATACTCAATATATAGGTTGTGGTCAAGGAGGTGTTTCACAAAAAGATGTTTTTGGTTAAGGGTGGATATCCAGCGAGGTTTGCGATGTTCCCGGTATAGAAACTCACAATGCATGGATATAATGGCTAGCAAAAGATAGGTACGCAAAAATACGGAATGGTCAGCTTCTTAGTCTCGTACCAAAGAAGATAAATCCTGAATTAATTCACTTGAAAATAATTCTTGCTCTATGTTTTGTTATGATATATCATTTAAGCTTGTAGAAGGGTAGAGCAAATGCAAAAGGTATCATTGACAAGGTTAGCTCAAAATTAAATCCAAATTAAATTTTCCTTGACAAGCTTAAGTAAGAGAGCAAAAGTAAAAGATATGGGTCCTAATTTATCATAACCTCCACAATTGAATTAGTCGGCATTTAATTAATTTTCAGATCATGTTAAAGAGAGCATTAGTTTAATCATGCATAAACCAAGCACAAGAAAGTAGACAAAGCGGCAACGATCATCATATTTTAACATGGCACAAACTTTCTATCATCATTACTAACCATAACATTAAAGCGCGGGTGATGCATTTATTTATCATGGTGATGAAGACAAAAGAAAACAAATTGCACACATGCTGAAATAAATAAAACAGAAAATTGCTACGCACACACAAGCTTGCACACATGCTGAAAATGAATGAAAAGAAATAGAAAATCCAAACCACACGTGCGAGCATTTTGTTCATGGTCATGCCGTCGATCAATCTCCTTGATTGACTCTTGCGTTGTATCCTTGATCATAATACTGCTGAAATGTTCCTCCATTAAATTGTTCCGGTGGCGCCAGACCTAGAAGTCCCATTTGATATGCAATTCTTGCAGTTCCATCTTCTAGTTGGGTTGTATGCCTCCGGATGGCATTTATATCTTCCATATTTCTTCTCGCATAAGCACCCATAATTCTCATTCCGTATTCTGGTTGAGGGAGGTCAAAAAAATTGTGCTCCAAATGATGGGTCGGGCATCTCTCCTTGATATGACGAGGGTGGGTATCCGTAGTTGCTAAATGGTGGGGGTGCCGCCGCAGCGTGCCCCCATGCTTGTTCTTGGCTTCCTTCCCATTGACTCGTCCATCCTTGCGGGTATCCCTGTCCACTTGATGCACCTTGAAATTCATTTCTCCAATAAGAAGAACTTGGCGGTGGAAGATTTACTTCCAAGTCTTCTTGATGTGCCGATGCCGATGTCCCTTCAATTAACCTTCCTCCTTTTGATTTCTTCACCTTTTTTCCAATATTTTCAACTCGCCAATCAGTCCTCCCTCTTGCAAATAATTTCAGCCTTTGATCGGGGAGGGAAATATCCATCTCAGAAATAGTAAATCCCTTCTTTTCATCTCCTCCGATATAATGGCCTTGCCTCAAATGATCAATCACAATATCTCTTCCCGGGACATAAAATTTTTGGATCACTCGTAACCTCGGATTCATTGCTCGGGCTATCATTGTGAGATAACATCCCGAACCAACTTCTCCCGTACCGGATGATGCTTCACAAAGTCACCTTTCAACCATGATGTTGGTGGGATCAATTACTTGCTTCTTCACCAATGCAGCATACATCTAACTTAATTCCTGGTCGGTGACCTTTGATTCTCTCATCCTCCCGTGAATTCTTTTGCTCAACAAAGAGTGGAATATTTGGAGGGTAACATTACTTATATTCTTTCTTTGGCGGTTGACATCTTTTGCTATTTTTGTCCAAAATTCATCAAGCTCTCCATCTTCAACTTGCACCATTTCATATGCATTATTTTTGAATCCGAGCAAGCTTCCTATTTCACCATAGGTGATTATTTTCTCTTCATTCTTGAGCCTAAATTTCAGACATGAAACTTCTTCACCATCCACCATTTCTGTTGATTTTTCTAATGTCATGAACATCACAAGAGCCACTTCTTCTTGCATATCAACCGTGACACCATCGGAAAATAACTTCCAACCGATGTTCTCCAATAGCTCATAGATGTCATGATGAAATCCCAGCTTCACCAATGCTTCATCATCAAAATCATAATTTGCTCGTAGTCTTCCCTTCATGAACTTGAGCCTTTCTTCTTCTTCCTTCGACAAGATAATAAACCCATATTCTGGATTCTTGGGCTTGTATGGTGGTGGTGCGGATGACCTTGTCGAACGCCGTGGAGGAGGTGGCATCCCTTCGGTGAATCTCATGGAGGAGCTTCTCGGGTCTCTCATCCCACCAAGGAGCAACATGTCGCTCCTCGGTGCAGGGTTGTCTTCCTCCATGCTCCGCGGAGACTCGGAGACCGAGTGCCTCCGCGAAGAACTTGCCGATGCGTCGGATGTTGATGAACGTGTCCTTCTCCTCCCGGCGATGAACTTCATGAGGCCACTCATGGTGACTCCTTGCTGCACACACTCAAAAACAAACACACCGGGGCTTTCTTGCCGGCGGGAGAACAATATATCGAAGAGTGGAACAAACTAGGAATTGTGGTGAATTTTCTGAGATTTTTGGAGTAGATTTTGGTGGACGAATTTTTCGGGGCTCTAACTGATGTTTCTGGGCAAAGAACTTGAAGAACATAAGCAAGGAAATGAGTGAGGAGCATACCTGCCAAAGGGGAGCACCAGAGGGCATAAATAGGGGCCAGGCCGGCCGGCCTAGGGCCTTGGGGCCGGCCGGCCTAGGGTGTTTTTCCCTCTTCTCCACTTCAATTTTCTCTGGTGGATTCCTGGTGCAATTATTTGCTTCTGTCCAGTACATCTTGTATGCTTTGCACCGCCCAAATCATGTGAACCACTCCTTCTTTGCCTTTGATGTCCACTTGCAACATTATTTCTCCACTTTGTGTCATTCACCTTGTCCCATGCTTAATCATTCATCACATGGTGCCATCTTTGCTGAAAATCACTTGTCCTTCCCATGCATGGCTGCCCCCTCCTTTGAATCATTTGCATGTGGTGGTAGGTAGAGAGCACAACTCTTTCCCGTGAACTCACTTTGATCAATGGATGTTAATCAAACACATAAACCCTTTCCAAATGATGCTTAGATGTTTAATCCTCCTCTAACTTCGAAATTTCAGAATTGACTCAAAGCATGCAATGAGTTTAAATGAATAATTAGAGGGGAATTGAAACATCTTTACATTTGTAAGTCGAAAAATATTTCCCGACTACGTTAATTTTTGGTTGCACCGGAACCGTTCACTTTCATGAATCGATAGCGAACAATCTCGAATTCAACCGTGGGTCTTGGGTTTAGATTCTAATTTTTGCCAAAGTGAGAGAGAATTTTGAAAAAGAGAATAATTAAGGTTAGGAAAATTCTAGTCCTATGGTAATGAAACTGAAAATTCTCTCTATGTTTGTGTGAACCTACGCATCAAGAATTTAAGTAACATAGCGCGGCTCTACTCGTGTGTTTTAACTCAACTTGGTCTGGCCGTCATGGAGAGGACGGTCGCCAAAAATAGGTATGGAATTTTGGATGTGGCTTTCTCAAGAAGAGGCAAATAAATCTTAGGATGGCTCATGTCATTGGTTTAAAATAAGAAATAACATTGGAATGACTGAGCGAATAAAATCCAAATTGAATTGTTCGACCGAACGACCAATTGTTCAAAAGTATATCATGTCCTTGCGTAGCAAAATTCTCGACTCACTTACCTAAACTTTTCACGGGTTGTCCTCTCGGCAGCTTATTCTTGACTCGACGAACGGGTTGAACTCCCGGTAGCTTTATTCTTGACTCGACGAACGGGTTGAACTCCCGGCAGCTTTACTCTTGACTCGATGAACGGGTTGCCTCCCGCAAAGCGCTTCATTTATAGTCTATAGCTAGACTTTCTTCTTCTTCACTTCGGACCAACGCTCGATGATGGCGCTGCAGTCTTGGGTACCCACTTCCGCACAATCCTTGGTGCGGGTTTGTCTTCTACGTTAGTCGTCTTTTTGGTCTTCACAGGCGGGCTTTTAGCTTTTTTCTTGACGGGTGCAACGATCTTCTTTGTCGCGATGGACACGACGACTTCTATCTCCTTCTTCGCTTCCTTCTTGTTCGGCTCCTCTTCTTTCTTTGGCTTCTCCTTTGTGACACGGCGGTGAGGCGGAACATATTTAACATTGATCATGTTGCATACCTCGAGGCGTGGACGAAACTTGAATTCGCTTGTGGTGCCATTGATGTCGAACTTTATCTCCCCCTTGCCAACGTCGATGTTTGCCCTTGCGGTCTTGAGGAAAGGCCTCCCAAGTATGAGAGGCGCCTTGCTCCCTTCTCCCATATCGAGAATCACAAAGTCAACGGGGATTAAGTGTTCTCCAATCTTCACGGGCACGTCTTCGGCGATTCCCAAAGGATAGCGAACGGAATTGTCCGCTAACTCTAGGCACATGGCGGTGGGTTCCAGCTCTGGTAAGCATAGCTTCTCGAACACATTCTTTGGCATGACGCTCACACTTGCACCGAGATCACAAAGTGCTCTTTCGAACATAAGAGATCCAATGGAACACGGGATGGTAGGACATCCGGGGTCCCTCTTCTTTTCAGGAGCTTCATTAGTGATTGCCACACTACATTCCTCGGTTAGCTTGACAGTGCTTGGCGGTATCTCGCGCTTGTTTCCCATGATGTCTTTGAAGTAGCGAGAATACGTCGGAACTTGTAGAGCGTCCAAGAGTGGCATATTGATGCTCAACCTGCGTACCATGTCAACAAATTTGTTGAACTGCTCCTTTGCGGTATCGTGGCCATGGCGGTAGAATCTTGGTGTCTATATCATCTAGCTCAAACTCCGGCTCTTCGGTGACTATCTCTGGCATAGGAGTAGGTGCCTTCTCCTTGATGATGGTCTCCACTTCAACTCTTGGCTTAGGCTTCCTTGCTCCCGCTGCATGTTCGGGTTCTTCGGTCTCCTTTCTCGAGCGAGTTTGAATTGTCTTAGCCGTCTCCGGACTTTGAGGTTGCCCGGGCAATTTTCCTTCGTTGCTAGATAGGCATCCGGCGAGCTGGGCTACTTGTGTTTCTAGCATCTTCATCATGTTGAGTACTTGAAGATTAGAGCTCCCGACCTCCGTCACCTTGCCATCAATGTTCTCCAAGATCTTGTTCATAGCCTTGAACTTGGTGACGGTGTCCTTGTTGATCTTGCCTTGCTCCTCCATAAACTCCTTCAATTGTATACGAAGAGGCACCGAGTTTTGAATGGAAGAGCTTGCATTAAATTGGGGTCTACCTTGCCCGTAGCGGAAATTGGTCGGCGGAATCCATTCTCCCTTTTTCATGTAGTCGAGCATTTTGGCTTCCTCCGGGCAATTCTTTTGTACATGGCCGTACTCTCCACATTCTTCACATGTAGACCTTGCTTCGGCCGCCTTCAAATCGATAGCTTGGGCTTCTCTCTTTTCCACTTCCATCTTCTCCAACCTTCTCATGAGCGAGTCGATCTTCCCTTCTAGCACTTCTTCGCGTTCCACTTGTAATACACTCTTCGCGGCGCCCACGGCTTGGAGTGGTTGCAGGCGCCCCGATGATGCCCATGCGTCATTGTCCGCCACCTTCTTGAATAGTTTGAAAACTTGAGTAGGCGTGAGTTCAATGATAGAGCCTCCGGCCGATGCGTCAATGATCCCCCTTGATGCAGTAGTGAGGCCTTAATAGAACTTCTGGACCACATCCTCCCTTGAGAACTTGTGATGAGGTACGGCGCGGATGTAGTCGTTGAAGCGCTCATAGGCTTCAGCAATAGTCTCTGTCGGGGCTTGCGCGAATGTTGCAATCTTGTTGCACAGAATCTGGGTCTTGCCCGGCGAGTAGAACTCCGTCATGAACTCTTTCATCAAGGACTCCCAATTTTGCACCGTGTGCGGTGGTAGAGAATGAAACCATTGCAGCGCTCTCCCAAGTAGAGAGAATGGAAAGAGCCTCGCTCTTATTTGATCTTGAGTCATCCCTTGCATGTCGAAGGTGTGGCATAGTTGGAGGAACGCTTGAAGATGTAGATTAGCATCTTCTTTTCCAGTGAAGGGCGAGCTTTGCACCATCCTTATGATTGAAGTCTTGATCTCGAACGGAACTTCGATGTTGTCGAGATTTTGGATCGGCAAGTCCCGAACGTCCGGAGTGCATAGCTCTCCGATCGTACGCTCCGGATCCGGTTGCGCCATCCCTTGGTGAAGTGACGCCTCCTTTGGACTTGTTGGTGGAGTTGCTTGAGGTGAAGACGATGAATCGTCGGCTTCAACTTTTGGATCTACTAGTTCTGGCTTCTTTGATCGTGCTTCTCGTCTCCTTTGCCTGTAAATTTTTTCTGGATCATCCACAAAATTTTTGGGTTTGTTGGAGAGGCTCCCGTCCATCTCCTATTAGGGGTTAGTGAAAAAGAAAAATATATACGAGATCTAAAAGATGAATATACAAGATCTAAAACATAAAAGAAAAATAAATCAAAATAAAGAAAACTCTAGATTAGATTGATTTTCGTGAAATAGATCCGTTTTTTTAGTTAGCTTAGAAAAAATAAGAGACCTAAAAAAAATCAAAAAGAAAAATCAAGAAATATTTACGAATGCAAGTAAGATTGGATCTTAAATCGATGGTTCCCCGGCAACGGCGCCAGAAAAGCTTGTTGACGCTCCTTAGCGCCCCCGATTTATATACCGCAAGCACACGGTTTCGTGTAGCTTTTCCCTCAGAGTATTCCCCCAAGGTTTATCAATCCACGGAACCAAAGAGATAAGAAACAATCTACTAGCATAGAGATTCCTTTATGTGAGATGGTGAAAACGAATCTAATCTACTAAAAACACGACAAACACCGAAGGTAGCAAGAGAAAGTTAGAGATAACCAATCTAGATCACCTAGATCATGCATATGTTGTAGTTCCAGCTAGATAAAGTGAAGTAAGATAGATGTGAATCTCAATGAAAAGCCTCTTTAAACCCAAAATCTCCAATCTGATCCCTCGATACCCAACCTACTCTGTGGAGACGGCCTGTCACGACGCCCCCCTTTTCAACGGGATACCCTGAAGCAAGCCGAACTCACTTTGGTAGTTCCGCCATGAACCTCTAGCCACCATGACTACAAGATCATGCTAAGTGATCTATCTCGATAATAGATCTAAGATGAAGCGAACCCAAAGAAAAGAACGAAATCGAAAGAGGAGAACATGGTCGCTAAACATTCGGAAACACAAATAACTTCACCATGAATGATAGTACATCACAAGATCACAACCGGGGCCCTACCTTGATCTTGATGATCCTAGCTCCAGAACTCCGACGTGGTCTTCCTTGCAAGGTTCCCACGTCGGCTAGGACAAACCCTAGACAACTAGCACGACCCTCGGCTCTCCGAGAGGTGTCCCTCTATCTTCTCTGCTCCTTGGCGTCGTCTCCCGAATTGCTCTCCCCGTGAACCTTGGGAAGGGGTCTTTAAATAGCCTCAGGGAACCCTCGGTCAAAGGGGAGGTCGAACCGACCTAAAAACAGGCTGGGCCGGCCGGCCCAATGAGCCTAGGCTGGCCGGCCTGGGTCTTTCCTTCGCCGGCTGGTGCTCAACTTTCTCCCCAAGTCTCCTGGAATCTTCTAGAGTTTATGTCTTTCACGATTGCACCCCTTTAGACGTCGTTATCTTCGAGATTTCTTCGAGAAGAAGGATAGGATGGAAAATCCTTCCTTAAATATCTCTTTGCTTTGCTTAGCCCCGAAGCATCTCAATCTTATCTTGTGGGCTTTGTCTTTTGGGCTTCATTGAAGGGTGGATGTGCATGAATGGGCCTCTAATCATCATGACCTTCGATCCTTTGTTCGGGCTTTGGCCTTCGTCATTCTTCGTGTCATCGCGTGATCGTGGGCCTCGCCATTTCATGCTCCAAAATTGGTCAAAAACCTGCAAAAACGAAGTACCTCCAAAATATATGTGCAAACGTGAAAACGACCAATAATTGGGCCGAGGTTAGGATGGTTAGTGATTTTGATATTAAATTCATGCCATTATCAAAGTTAAACAGGGGATAAAATGGATACTTAAGGAGCGCCAACAGATATTCCACAAGTTTCCCAAGAGGAGAATGATGTGCTCATCAGCGAGTTCACAGAAACTGAAGTAAAAGATGATGTGTTCTAGATGGAACATAATAAGGCACCGGGTCCTGATGGTTTTCCAGTGGAATTTTATCAAGTCTTCTGGAACTTAATTAAGGACGACCTTATGGCTCTTTTTTCGGATTTCCACAAAGAGGTATTAAACCTCTACAGCTTGAATTTTGGGATCATCACGCTAATTCCTAAAATTCAGGAAGCTACTAAAATTCAACAATATAGGCCGATCTGTGTCCTCAATGTCAGCTTCAAAATTTTTACCAAAGTTGGCACGAATAGGTTGAATAAGGTAGCTCAGACGGTGGTGAGTCCTACGCAGACTGCCTTTATGCCAGGCAGGAATATCATGGAGGGTGTCATTATTCTACATGAGACTATTCATGAACTGCATACCAAAAAGCGTGATGGGGTCATTTTCAAAATTGATTTTGAAAAGGCCTGCGATAAGGTTAAGTGGTCATTCCTTCAGCAAACTCTACGCATGAAAAGTTTCTCTCCTAAATGGTGTAGATGGATTGAAGGAATGGTGACTGGCGGGAGTGTGGGAATCAAAGTTAATGACGATATTGGTCCCTACTTCCAAACGAAGAGAGGGCTCCGTCAGGGAGATCCGATGTCACCTATCTTATTTAACATTGTGGCTGATATGTTGGCTCTCCTGATTAAAAGAGCAAAGGTCGATGGTCAAATAAGGGGTGTCATTCTTCATCTTGTAGATGATGGCTTGTCGATTTTGCAATATGCTGATGACACTATCATCTTTTTAGATCATGACTTGGAACAAGCAAAGAATCTCAAACTTTTGCTTTGTGCCTTCGAAGAGTTATCCGGTCTAAAGATTAATTTCCACAAGAACGAAATCTTCTGCTATGGTGCAGCAGAACAAATGGAGGATATTTATAACGACCTCTTTGGCTGCAACGCATGAGAATACCCTTTCAGATATCTAGGGATTCCAATGCATCATAGACAACTCCTTAATTCTGAATGGAGTAAAGTTGTAGAATGTTTTGAGAAAAAGCTATCCTGCTGGAAAGCAAAGTACATGTCTTATGGTGGACGTTTGGTTCTACTAAACTCGGTACTTAGTAGCCTGCCCATGTTTATGATGTCCTTTTTTGAGATCCCCAAAGGGGAGCTCAAGAATCTTGACCAGTTTAGATCTAGATTTTTTTGGCAAGGATCTTCGGATAAGCATAAGCTTCGCCTTTCCAAATGGGACATCTTGTGCCCAAATGGGACATCTTGTGCCGTCCTAAAGAACAGGGGGACTTGGGATCTTAAATCTACAGTTGCAGAATAAATGTTTATTGGCAAAATGGTTAGTAAATTTGCTAAACACCAATGGTTTGTGGCAAAATCTACTAACTAATAAGTACCTAAGATCTAAGTCGATCTCTTAGGTCAAGGCCAAACCTTGCGACTCTCATTTCTGGAGAGGAATGATGAAAATAAAAGATGAGGTGTTGGCTAAAGGCTCCTTTCAAATCAAAGATGGGAGCAAGACTAGGTTCTCGGAGGATACGTGGGCAGGTCAGGAGCCTTTCAAAGTTAGTTATCCATCAATCTATAATATTGTGCGTGACCCTCATGCAACGGTGGCAAAAGTATTGGCTACGAGACCCCTCAATTTATCTTTCAGAAGGACATTAGTGGATAACAAACTTGTGGAATGGCACAATATGGTAGCACAGATCGCCCATGTTGATTTGGTGGATGAGTTAGATAGTTTTAGATGGAACTTGACCAAATCCGGGTTATTTACAGTTCGATCTTTGTATCTGCATCTTATTGATACACATCCGCCATTTAGATATAAGTTGATCTGGAAGTTGAAGATTCCTCTAAAAATTAAGATTTTTCTCTGGCTTTTATAAACGGGAGTGATTTTAACTAAAGACAACCTCGCTAAGAAAAACTGGACAGGAAGCCAAAAATGTTGTGGGTGTAACAATAATGAGACTATCAAACACCTTTTCCTGGATTGTCCTTATGCGAGAATAGTCTAGAGGATTATCTTTTATGCTACAGGCTTGACGCCACCTAGATCGATTCGCCATATGTTTGACTCGTGGCTTTCTAATCAATCTAAAAATATTAGGAACTTGATTTGGGTGGGGGTCGCTGCTGTTTGCTGGGCCATTTGGAGATGTCGAAATGATATTATTTTTAACAAAATCAGAGTTAATTCGATTTTGCAGGTTATCTTCAGGGGAACGTGGTTACGGTTCTGGGCGCAGCTGCAGCGTGAGGAGCATGCTAAGAACACACTCTCCGTGATGAGCAAAAACATAGAGATCATTGCTATGGAGCTAGTCAAGGGAGGGTGGAAGCATAATTATCATTTTCTTTAGTTCTTTGTCTGGTTTACAGACTGGCGGTGCTTTTCTTCCTTTGTAAATGTTGTAATAATTGGCTGTGTACGTACACGGACGTAGAGGCCGGATTTATAGTCCTTTTTCTATAAAAAAAAGCAGCCGAGCAGCATGCCACCACGGAAATGAGATCAAGCTTAGGAGCGGCGCTGTTGCGATGACACCGGCCTCGGGAAGGAGCCGAATGGGGACTGCGCCACCGACGCCAGCAAGGAGCCAAACTCGAAGCTGCTCCTGGCGCGTCGCGCGGCCGGGATGGAGCTGCACGACACCGCACACACGCCGGCGATGAGGACCGCGCCGACCCGCAGAAGCACGAGCTCGCCACGCCCACAGCGACTTCGTCGCCTCCTCCACCGCCTCGCCATGGTTTTCGGGGAGGGCAGCGCCGCCGCGCGTGCGCCCTCGAGCTCGAGCGTAGTGGCGGAGTTGCGGCGCCCGGCACTCCGACCTCACCGGCTCCCTCCTCTAGTGCCCTTCCACGGCGGGGCTGGCCAGATCCGGCGGCCTCGAGATGGGCCCGTGGCGGCGGCAGCCGGATCTGGTGGCCTTGACGTCCGGCTACGGCGGTGGTGGCGCCCTCCTCGAGCTCCGTGGCGGCCCGATTTGGCGCGTCCTCCTCCCTCCTTCCTGGCCGGCCGCCATGGCAGGTGCCCGCGCGAGGCCATGGCGGGGAGCAGATCCCCTGGCAAGCGGCGCGGTGGAGCGGCTGCGGCGGCTCCTCTAGGTGCGGTGGCGGAGCAGGAGCGGGGGCGGCCGGCGAGGCGCGGGTCGACGTGCTAGAGGGACTGCAGGTTGATTTTCCATTAGTACAAGGGTTCTTTTTTGCAAAAATTATAGGATTTGCAAGATCCACACCGTTAGTGTGCTCAATCGAACGACCGGGAAAAGCGGGTGACGTGGCCACGCTGGCCGGCCAGCTTTTGTTGCATGAATCGTATTTAGAGATTGGTAGGCTAAGGATTAGCCCAAGGTAGATTGTTTGGATTTATGGGCTAATGGTCACCCCCTCTCTCTCTCCCATTCTCATGTAGCATACTCACTTTTTTTGTGGGGACCATGTAAAATTAGCCACATTATCACTCTTTGGAGGGGCTAAGGATTTTGAGAGGGATAATACACTTTAGCCCAAAATTATTCCACATGTTTGGATGCATGAAGATAAAAGGTGAGGGTTAAAGATTATTCTTTTTATCCAAACAGGCCCTAAGTTGTTGATTGATGGGAGAATTCCTACTCCAGAAGTAGCAGCTAGTGAGTCCAAAGTTAACAATGCTGATTCAAAAGCAGTAGCTGTGAAGCAACAAGATATTGATAAGGATGAAATTGGAATTGACAAAAATATGAATGGTGTATTCCCAGTTTCGAGTGAGAAGACTTTCAAAAATATGTCAAAGTCGAGGACGACTTTGTTTCAAGGAAGGGAGGATGATGAGCCCATGGCTCAACAAAATAATTCATTTGGCAATTTCTCGGATGAGAACAAGGATTCAATTATTTTATCTAGTAATAATCTAAATGCTTCTTCTTTTATAAAGATTGGTGCATTTTCTTTGGATGTGACGCAAATGATAAAGGATGGAATTATAGACAGTATGGTTTCTTTGCCGAACAAACTAATATTTCAAGGAGATAAATTTCTTAAGAAAATAAAAGCAACCAAGCAGATTTCTACTCAATCTAGTCCTGTGCCTTCTCGTGAGATGATGAAATTGAATGTCAAACAAGGAGGGTGTGGAGGAACCATGCAGATGGAGATGAAGTGCAGTCCAACCTGAGCACGTCATGGACTTGAGCTTTCCTAAGCACGTCATGGATTTATTTGTTTATTTAAATTGGTCTCCAAATAAGATCATTAGCATTGTGGCCGTATTAGTTTAATATTTTCTGGGCTCAATTAGTTGGTCATAGTTCAACGTGTCCATGCTGGGCCGAACCATCTTGGTGACCTTGTCACCGAGTCCATATATTAGGGAGTAGTCCGTTCCTTGTAAGGGGGGATTAGACTGGATTTTCATCGTGAGTTTATTTTAGGTCGAGGGTTTCGCCTCCTCTGTGAAGAGGCGGCGGCGCTGCTTCTTCCTTGCCGTGGCGATGGCTGTCGATCTTCCGAGATTGTGAGCGAGGCATGATCAGATCAAGTAATCTGGGTGTGCTTGGGAACCTCATTGGTTCTCCTTTTCTGATCGTGCTTCTTGGAGTGCACGGGTGGAAGAGATCTTTAGGGTTCTGGTTTGCTTCAACCTAAGTAAGCAGGCCAATCCAATTATTCTATCTTTTTTACGCGAACTACGGCGGACTCCTTTACGGAGCCAGCCTGAACACATCCATTAACCATTGGGAAACCAATTACAGAGTAAGGTCCGAGGGCCAAAGGCAGAAGGAGCAAAGAAAGAAACCTGAATCAAGGTTCAGGGACAAACTAGGAGCATACTTGAATGCTCAACAGAAGCTATGGAGAAAAAAACAACTGTAGGAGGGAAAATTACATAGAGGAAAGAAAAACACACCAATCGCTTATTACAAGCTTGTCCGCTGGAGAACGGAATCTGCATTGCCACAACTGAAGGTCGGCGACACAACGACAGAAGATGACAGTGTTGGTCTGAAGCTCAGAGTTGAAAACCAACGCATTCCGACATTTCCAGAAGTTCCAGAAGAGGCACGTAAGAACGGTAGAGCGCAACTTGGAAGAGGGCCATCCTGGTCCTGCCAACGTAGCAGACCACAGCGATTCAACCTGCAAAAAAACAGAAGAGTCGAGGCCCAAGGCACTCCAGAAAGTGGAGGCGCGATGACAGTGAAGAAACAGGTGAACCACGTCCTCACGCTCGCCGCAAAAATGACAGCTGCCGTCGTTGTCAATGCCGCGAGAGAGAAGGCGGCCGTTTGTATTGAGCTTACTGTGATGAAGTAGCCAAAGAAAGAACATGCAACGGGCGGGGGGGGGGGGGCAGCATTACACCAAATAAGAGGGGCGAATGCATCATCCGGTAGGTCGGAGAAGGAGAAGTGATAGAGGGAAGATACTGAAAGAGGTGTGTTTACACTTTACAGTCCCTCGGAGGGATCGCAAATCCATGGCTGAGGGGTGAAGGGTTACCTGAGCCAGGCAGGTAATGAGCTGATCGAGTTCCAGTGTCGCAGCCGAAGTGAGACGAGGCCGCAAGCAGAGGGAGAAACTCCCTTGAAGAACAGAGGCGACAGAAGCGTTGGGGCGGAGGCAATGAGAGAATAGGGACGGGAAAGTCTCAGCAAGAGTGCTGTTGCCGATCCAATGGTCAAGCCAAAAGAAGGTGGTTTGGCCAGAGCGAACGATCACAGAGGTAGCAGCGCGAAATTCGGCAATGCCGTCAATGATTCCCCGCCAAACAGCCGTGTCAGAGCGCCGAAGATCCCCAAGATCAGAGGAAGCGCACCAACTATACTTGTCGCGGAACCAAGATTGCCAGGGAAAGGGAGCCCGGCTCAAGAAGGCGGATAAGAAATTTTTGCAAGAGGCATCTGTTCTTGGTATGAAGATCCGGGATTGCAAGGCCACCCTTCTCCTTTGGTAAGCAAACGAGTTCCCAAGGTGCTTTGCAGTTTGCACCAACGCAGCTGGTGCTGCCCGTCCAGAGGAACGCGCGCCTTTTGGCATCAAGGAGATCAATTGCACCTTTCGGGAGGAGGATGGAGCACATAGCATAAATAGGGAAGCTCGAAAGGACAGAGCGCACAAGAACAGCTCGCCCACTTTGATTGAGAAGGTTTCCACACCAGCCAGCAAAATACTTGTCCTAGCGATCTAAGTGGGGCTGCAGATCACTAAGTCTAACCTTCGTAACAGTGAGGGGAAGGCCGAGGTAAGGTTGGGGGAACAAAGAGATGGGGCAGCCAAGCACCTCTGCCATAGCTTGAGCAGCTTCGAGTGAGACATTCATGGGGATGAAGGTGCTTTTCTCATAGTTGATATGAAGGCCAGAGAAAGAGGAAAAGGAGGATAGAATTTCCTTGAGGCGAACGAGTTGAGAAAGGTCGCCCTTCAAAATGATAAGGGTGTCGTCTGCATATTGGAGAGTAGGACAAGGAAGAGAGTTGGAGAGGGGGTGATCAAGCTCGCCACAGGTGGAAGCTTGAAGGATTAGCTGTTGCAAGGTATCAGCTAGTAGGATGAACATGTAGGGGGATAAGGGGTCTCCCTGGCGCAGCCCTCTTCTGCATTGGATCCAGCGTCTAGGCCGGCTGTTAAGGAGGACAGCCGACTGGCTGGTGGTGGCTAGGTCCAAGACCCAATCGCGCCAAAGCTGCGGAAAACCTTTAGCCGCAAGAACAGCATCCAAAGCATTCCAGTTAACCGTGTCAAATGCTTTCCGAAAGTCCAATTTGAGAACGATAGCAGGCATCTTGCGTTTATGGCAAGTTTGGATTATGTCTGCGGCATAGACAAAATTTTCAGAAATGCATCGGCCTTTAATGAACCCAGATTGGTCATTGTGAACTAGGAAGGGGATCAGAGGTTGGAGCCGCGTGGTGAGGGCCTTGGACGCAATCTTCGTGGGAGATCGGTCTATAGTCCGCAGGAGCACAAGGTCCCTGCTTCTTGGGGATAAGAACAATGTAGGACTTGTTCACGGAATTGAGGTTTGCTTTACGGGCATAGAAATCAGAGATGAAAGATAGCAGATTTTGGTGGGTAAGGTCCCAGAAGCTCTTGAAAAAGGCCGGACCAAAGCCATCCGGGCCCGGGCTGGCGTTACAGTTCATGCTAAGGAGAGCAAGTTTTAGTTCGGAGACATGAAAGGGCAAAATAAGATTTGCAGCCTGAGTGGTGTCGAGAGAGGAGTGGAAGAAGAGACCGGCCAAGTCAAAAGTGAGAGAAGAGGGAGAGGAGGTTCCAAGGAGATTTTTGTAGAAGTTGAAAAGAATAAGTTCCTTCCCTGAGTGACTGAAAACGTGCTGGTCATTTACAAGAAGCTGCCGAATATTATTACGCTGGTGTCTAAATGTAGCACACTGATGATGATAGGCGGTGTTTGTAGAGAAAATGGCCTCTCATGCCATATTTCAATATAATGTTTTGGCGATTGATGACACACACAACACTTGGACTAATATATGTGTTAAAGATGATCATTATCAGGCTTATAGGTCCAAGGGATGAAAAGATACAAAACCCCGAAGAAATCAGGTCGAAAGGACCAAGACAGAGGTAATTTGCACTCACCAGTTAAACCGACGTGAGGCAAATTACATACACCGGTGCAATGAGCTCAGAGAAGACTCAGTCAGCAGAGTGCACCGGATGAACCGACGATGGGAAAAATGATGGCATCGGTGCAATGGACCCAGAAGCTGAGGCTAGGGTTTGGCGTCGGTTGAACCGACGATGCCTGAAGACAAGCGTCGGTGCAGTTGTCCAGAGACTCTGTTTTTGGGGGTTTCTGAGCTTACATACACCGGTTAAACCGACGGTGCTTTTCAAGAGCGTCGGTGCAATTGATCAAGTAGCCGTTGGAGCAGTAACTGCTAGATACTGGGAAAAAGCATTCACCGGTTGAACCGGTGATGACAAAAAATTGAGCGTCGGATCAACTGGCGTTAAGAAATTTCGTCAGCCTTTTCCCAACGGCTAGTTTGAGGGGTTGGGCTATATATATGCCACCCCACGCCTCATTTGTGAGTGCTGGAGACTAAGGAAGCATAAAAGAGTTGAAGATCCTCTCCAACCACCTTAGAGTTTCATTGTATATCATATAGGCTTAAGCACACTTGTGAGAGTGCTTAGTGTTTGTTTAGACTTAGTTCTTGAGAGAACTAGCTTGAGTGACAGCCTTGCTGCGGCAAGCATCTTGTGTACTCGTCGTGTGACCCTCCGACTTGGTGTGGAGAGGCAACGACACTTTGTGCGGGGAAGGAGATCCCTCTCGGTGAGATGCTCCGATAGTGAAGACAGTGTCGTTGGTAACGCTTCGAGAGAGACGGTGGCGGTGGCTTTGTCTTTGTGACTTGGGGTCACTTAGCCTTTGCTTGCCGAAAGCCTTGGTGGCGAACGCAAGACGGTGATCAAGCGAAGAGACTCGGCATCACACTTGTTCTTGTTGGACAAGTGGCTGTGGACGTAGAGAGGGACTTGGTGTCCTAACCGAACCACGTTAAATCGTGTGTCTTGGTGTCTTCACGGGAGTTTGCATATTTTCTCCCTTACCTCTTTACTTACCATATTATGTTTCTGCATTTACTCAAATCTTGCGTGGCTTTACTTTCCTAGTTAGTTTGATTAGGATTGGCTATAGGTTGCAAGTCTTTTAGGGTAAGTAGAGAGTAGCATAGATAAACCTTAGTCATAACTAGCATGTGTAGGACGTGTTAGGTTTATCTTATGCAAGTAGATTGAGCCCTTGGTTAGAAAGCGAATTAGCGACCCTATTCACCCCCTCCCCCTCTAGGGTCGGACACCCCGGTGATCCTTACAGTGTTTTCATCACCCAAAAGACACTGGCGAACTTTACCCCGTTGGCGCCAATAATCAGCCCGTTGGCTGGTCAAGCGAGTGAGAGAAAGGCGAACCAAGCGTCTCAGGTTCAAGTGAGAGGATGAGAGTGATGATGAATCAAGTTCAAGCGATGAAGAATATCCAAGGGCAGTGCTATACCATCACCGCAAGATTGCCGAGCATGTACATGAGCTTGGGTACAAAACTCTCATTAGAGGGAGTGTGGTTGGGATGGAGAAGATGGCGAAGAAAAAGAACAAATCAAGATCTCAAGCTCTCTCCGCCATCTACAAGCCCAAGAAAAGTGGTGAGAGCTCAAGTCACAAGAAAAATTCCAAGAGCTCCACCACCCATCGCCCTCGGAGATCATCACCACCTCCCATGTGTCTCATGGTACAAGGTAATAACGATGTAAGTGATGACTCCTCCTCCAATGATGAATCCGATGTTGAAACTGATGAAATTAGTGAGATGATGACACTTCTTCATAAGCAACAAGAATATCTCACTAAACAAAATAAAGAAATCAAAGCTCTCAAGGGTAAAGAAAAACTTCATGCTTCATTTGTCTCTAGATATGAGAACTTGCTAAACAAATTCAATTTGTTAGACAATGAGCATGAAGAACTTAAAAAGAAATATGAGAGCCTTGAATCTAAAAGTAGATCATCATCGGATGAATCTTTCCCTTGCAATATTCCTTGTGCAATTCCTATTGTCAAGGTAGATGCGTCTACCTCTTGTGATCTAACCCCTTGCAATGAGGATGTGATTGTAGAAACATGTGATGATCTCATTGCTAAGGAAAATGATGAGCTCAAACAAGAGGTAGAAAGGCTATATACGGACTTGAGGCGGCTCAAAGGAAAGTACACTCAAGAGCAAGCCCAAACTTCTCAAGATAACACCTCCGTGGGCGTGAAGAAGCTTGAGAAGGGAGAAACCGTGACTTGCTTCATGTGTTGCAAAGAAGGCCACAAGTCCTACCAATGCAAGGAGAAAGAGGGAGAAGCAAAGGGCAAAGAGAATGGCAAGCCCAAGAACTTGAACAAGAGCAAGAAGGGACACAAGAAGGCTAAGGAGATCAAGAAAAACCCATCTCCAAACTTGAAGGCATCATACATGTACACCAAGCCCACCCACAAGAACAAGCAAAAGAGCAACCACTACATACTTGAAAAGAAGAAGAATGGCAAGGTGGTAGCTCATGTCATGGGGTGGAGAACATATGGATGGAACCGGCCTATTTGGGTGCCCAAGGATATTATTCATACCATGGATGGCTCCCAAAGGGTTTGGGTTCCAAAGACTTAGAAGATGAGAGCGGTCACGGGGAATTTGGAGGCTTGGCAATGTTTGGGATGCATGAGTAGGGATGCATCATGCAAAATTGAATTAAAATCAAGTTGTGGATTAAAGATTAGTGACCCAAATTCCCCTCCCCTACATATGAGGTAATGAGTAAGGTAAAAGGATGATCTCAATTTCATTTGATATCCTTCATGCATCATTGTAGCTCAATGCCTCTCTAGGAATGCATGATCTTATCTTTACTATTGGTATCTTTCGTTTGATATGCTTTCCTAGAAATTTCATATGGTAGGTTGTCTATGCTTTATCATATCTTGTTACAACCTACATAAGCTTAATTGTTTCTCTCACATGGCATATGTCTTTCATAGCATATCTTGCAATTTGATATCTCTCATATTCGTGGTAAAAATGCTTTTGATATCAATTGCTTGCTTATGATGCCATGATTAGCAAGTTATGAAGTTAAATCTCCATTATGTGAATTACAAGTGCATACATTTGTTTAAAGTGATTCAAACACTAATGCACACATTTAGGGGGAGCTAACTCTATAACTTACGTTTGTGTGACTAATATGCTTTACAAGTGCTATTTGGTGTAGTCACCTAGAGCTATCTCCATGGGTTCAAATTGTTTTTGAACACTACCCCTACAAATCACAATTGGCATCACAATTGGTGTTAAGATGAGAAGTGCCACAAGCTTTGAAAAAGGGGGAGCTTATTCAAACAAAGAGAGATATGCCAAATTTAGTGGGTATAACACTCTATCACTAGTCAATTTCTTTTGCTACTAATGCCCCTTGTTGCTAGTGGTTATGAAGCTTTTAGGTGTTTGATGACAAAGGGGGAGAAATGTACCCTAAAAGCAAGCAAATAGTTTGGAGTAAATGATGCCATTAGCAAGTGGGAGTAATGGAAAATGCAATGCAAAAGGATTCACGGTGATAGGGGGAGGTACTTAGTCAATATGGGGAGAAGTGCAATTTGATGATCCCATAGACTAAGGTACAAAAATTTTCATTGCTCATATGGTTCAAACTACACAATTGTCTTACATTGGCCACAAGCCATTGTTTCACAATTGCTATCAAGCCGGAAGCATCTCATCCTATGGACTAATCAAATGCCGGTGGCTTTTAAAATGAGCATTGAAATGTCATCCGAGCAAGCTAAGTAGTTTCTAACTTTTCAAATTGGTATCAATTTCATATTCTTGCAATTCATCTTGCTTGTTTTGGTTGTGTTGTCATCAATCACCAAAAAGGGGGAGATTGTAGCGAAAATGGCCTCTCATGCTATATTTTAATATAATGTTTTGGCGATTGATGGCACACACAACACTTGGACTAATATATGTGTTAAAGATGATCATTATCAGGCTTATAGGTCCAAGGGATGAAAAGATACAAAACCCCGAAGAAATCAGGTCGAAAGGACCAAAACAGAGGTAATTTGCACTCACCGGTTAAACCGACGTGAGGCAAATTACATACACCGGTGCAATGAGCTCAGAGAAGACTCAGTCAGCAGAATGCACCGGATGAACCGACGATGGAAAAAATGATGGCGTCGGTGCAATGGACCCAGAAGCTGAGGCTAGGGTTTGGCGTCGGTTGAACCGACGATGCCTGAAGACAAGCGTCGGAGCAGTTGTCCAGAGACTCCGTTTTTTGGGGGTTTCTGAGCTTACATACACCGGTTAAACCGACGGTGCTTTTCAAGAGCATCGGTGCAATTGATCAAGTAGCCGTTGGAGCAGTAACAGCTAGATACTAGGAAAAAGCATTCATCGGTTGAACCGGTGATGACAAAAAATTGAGCGTCGGATCAACCGGCATTAAGGAATTTCGTCAGCCTTTTCTCCACGGCTAGATTGAGGGGTTGGGCTATATATATGCCACCTCACGCCTCATTTGTGAGTGCTGGAGACTAAGGAAGCATAAAAGAGTTGAAGATCCTCTCCAACCACCTTAGAGCTTCATTGTATATCATATAGGCTTAAGCACACTTGTGAGAGTGCTTAGTGCTTGTTTAGGCTTAGTTCTTGAGAGAACTAGCTTGAGTGAAAGCCTTGCTGCGGCAAGCATCTTGTGTACTTGTCGTGTGACCCTCCGACTTGGTGTGGAGAGGCAATGACACTTTGTGCGGGGAAGGAGACCCCTCTTGGTGAGAAGCTCTGATAGTGAAGACGGTGCCGTTGGTGACTCTTCGAGAGAGACGGTGGCGGTGGCCTTATCTTGGTGACTTGGGGTCACTTAGCCTTTGCTTGCTGGAAGCCTTGGTGGAAAACGCAAGACGGTGATAAAGCGAAGGGACTCGGCATCACACTTGTTCTTGTTGGACAAGTGACCGTGGACGTAGGGAGGGACTTGGTGTCCTAACCGAACCACGTTAAATCGTGTGTCTTGGTGCCTTCATGGGAGTTTGCATATTCTCTCCCTTACCTCTTACTTACCATATTACGTTTCCGTATTTACTCAAATCTTGCGTGCCTTTACTTTCCTAGTTAGTTTGATTAGGATTGTCTATAGGTTGCAAGTCTTTTAGGGTAAGTAGAGAGTAGCATAGATAAACCTTAGTCATAACTAGCATGTGTAGGATGTGTTAGGTTTATCTTATGCAAGTAGATTGAGCCCTATGTTAGAAAGCGAATTAACGACCCTATTCACCCCCTCCCCCTCTAGGGTCGGACACCCCGGTGATCCTTACAGTGTTTTCATCACCCAAAAGACACTGGCGAACTTTACCCCGTTGGCCCCAATAATCAGCCCGTTGGTTGGTCAAGTGAGTGAGAGAAAGGCGAACCAAGCGTCTCAGGTTGAACTCGGGGATGCTGAGAACACGGTGTTCTTCAAGAAGGTCAAGGACAGAGACGACTAACTCACAGTTATGGATAGTAATGTCGAGAGGTTGGGCTCTCTTAGCCCAAGACCGGGCAGCAGAGCGAACGCGCTTTAGACACAGGGAGAGACGTCCAGCGCTAGAACGAGAAGCTTGAGGGCCGACGCTGCTCCAATTTGTCTCGACCAAGAGACGAAAAGAGGCGTTTTGGAGCCAGTGGTTGTTGAAGTGAAAAACTGCCGGACGGGGCGTATTGGAGGAAGCGGAAAGCAGAAGGGGAACATGATCCGAGGTGGTTCTAGTACACGAGCGAAGGGAGGTATCAGGGAGGGAAAAGTTCCAGGCAGTGTTAACAAAGGCATGGTCCAGTCGAGCAAGAATGGGGCAGAGTTGGTTGTTAGTCCAGGTGAAGAGGCGGTCAAGGAGAGGGATCTCAAGTAGACCAGCGTTGCCGATCCAAGAGTTCAGGAGTTGAGCACCTCTTGCATCAAAGTTGTCATTGGAGCGTTCGAAAGGGGTGTGGATTAGGTTGAAATCGCCAACGACCAGCTACGGCCCCGAGACGGTGGACGCTAAGGAAGCGAGCTCGTCCAAGAAAGCCGGCTTAAGCGCCGCATCGCAAGGCCCGTAGACGTTCGTGACAGTGAAGGAGAGGTCGGACGTTGTAGAGGCGAAGGCTGTGGTTAAAGAGAAAACCCCAGAGGAAGAGCAGGTCATCGAGAAGTCCGACGAGTTCTAAGCAGTGACAACCCCACCCGAAGCACCCTCCGAGGGGAGGAAAGCGAGAGAGAGAGAGAGGAGGCCGAGAGGGAGGAAGGAAGGTGCTTTAAAGACGCTAATCATTTGAAGCTTAGATTCCTGGAGGCAAACAACGGCAGGAGAAACAGAGGAGATAGCACGTTTCACATCAGCACACTTATCCGAATGACCCAGGCCTCTAACATTCCAGGATAGAATTGAAACAGTGCGGTTACACATTGAAGACAGGATAAATGACCAGGCAAACCAAAAGAAGCTGCCTCACATGGTAAGCGGCCAGGCACAAGCAGCAGAAAGAGCTAGAGAAGCTCACAGAGGCCCTCAGACAAATAGAAGAAAAAGGATACAGGTTCACGGCGCAGCCAAGAAAAGGAACAGAAGGTAACATGGATCAGACAGTGGGTGGAGCACCATCAATCATAGTGCCGAGCTCATACTCGGTGTCCAGCAGTGCCAGCTCCTCAGGCGGAATGCCGCAGGCAGAGCCGAGAAGCCACAGGTCGGCGAGAGGGATGGGCGCGGCGTCAGCGGCAGTATCGACGACCTCCAGGAGCTCGCCAGGAAGGGAACCCGGAGCAGAGGAAAGCCTACTGCGGCTAGGACACTCCATCTTGCGCTTCTTCAGTTGGGCCACCTTGTCCACAACCGAAACGTAGAACGGGTCCTCGGACGCGGCCAGGCGCGGGCTGCGACGCTGAGGGAACAGAGGAAGCCTGCGGCGCCCCGCCATCGGAGCAGGGACAACAGGGATGGGTAGGTCAGCCTGCGGAGCCAGGACGTCCAGAGCAGGCAGAGCAGGCACATCAGGGGCCACCGCCGGGGGATCGAACTCTCCCACCGGAGCAGGGAGCACCAGGGGCACGCAGGAGGCCGCAGGGATGGCCGGCTGCCATGCGCGACCGCTGGACATGAGCCTTGGCACCCGGCAGTTGAGGACTCCCACGGTGGCAGAGAAGAAATCCACCGTGAGGAGTCCACCGGCGAGAAGCGGCAGAATCAGCATGGGAAGGCGAAACTGGCCTCCCTCGCCAGCACCCCCCCGCATGCTGACCACGAACGAACCTAGCGTGGCACGGATAGTAACCGAAGAATGGACAGTCACCGGGGAAACTCGCACACGAACCGCAGGGGGAGACCCCACAGAGGTGAGCACAGAGGGGACACAGGCAGCGGGAGGAGCCGGAGCGACGAAGGCAGGAAGAGGGCGACCGCCTGACACCATGCTCGCTCCCTAGACAGAGGAGGGAGGTGGGGTGATAGAGTCGCTCGGATCAAAGCCATCAGAGTCAGAATCAGAGTCAGCCTCATCAGTTTCGATTTGGACAATGTGGACACGGCCGACAGAACCAGTCCCATCATAGTTTTTGAAGTGGATGTAGTGAGGAATGTCAAAGATGCTCTCCACCTTTACAATGACAAGGATTGCAGAGTAGTCGATTCCCGTAAGGCAGACAGGATCAATGAAGTAGGGGTTGCCAAAGGGGGCGACATAGTGCATGATGTGCTCACGGTGCTAATGCTCCAGAGGGAAGTCTTCGATGGACAGGGCCACAAATGCCTCGTGCTGGAAGAGGAAATGGTTTGCGGTTTCATCCATCCGCTCCAGAGAGACCGTGTGGCCAATGTAGACAAAGGGGGAATGGTGCAGGGTGGCCTCACGGGCATCCACATCGTCAAAGATAACGAGCTGGGAGCCGAGAGATGAGGGAGCGAGTCGCACACGCGGGTTGCCCCCCACCGATTGGAGAGCACGGCGGAGGAAAGGCGAGGGGGCAAGGACTGGAGGATCAACAAAAGCAAAGGCCAAGTTGCCGAAGCGATGCATGGGTACGAACGGCATGAAGGCGTCAACGTAGTCCGGGTGCGCCGGAGGAGCAAAATCCTCTACGTCAGGTGCGCCGTCCAACTCTCTAGGAGAAGCAGGGGGTGTTGGCGGGTGGGGCGAAGGGGCGAAGGAGGAAGGCGAGGAAGGAGGTGAAGGACGAGCATTGAGCACGCAGCGAGGAGAGCTTGGCCGGGTTTCTTCACCAAAGAGCTCCTGAAGGGATGGAGAGCGCGGGGGTGACGGCGTCGCCGGCAGGTTGGACGAGGAGGCAGGAAGAGCGATGAAGGAGGAGGCAGCATCACCGCTCACAGACGTCGAGGATGGCACAAGAAGCGAGGAGTCTGCCATCTTCTCACTGCAAGTGAAAGAAGAAGGGAATGTTGGGGCGGGAGGGGAAACCTAGGAAATAGAAGAAGTATGAGAAGTAGAGGAGGGGAGAGATGGCAACTTGCAGTACCTCTCAGTGTGCCCAACGCCCCAGCACCGGCGGCACCGAATCGGGTCTCTGCAGCGGTCGAGTTGCGGCCGAGTTTATGGTCGAGGGCGAGGCACCGGAAACACCGCCGCCACAGGTCGGAAGGAGGTGGGGGTGAAGGTCGAGGGGGCGTCGGCTCGGAATGAATTTATATTTGTTCAAATTTGAATTCTCCTTTTGTTATGCTACAATATGATCAATTTGAGGGTTGCAATATCTATAATAATATCATGTGGAGAAACCCAAACTTTGTCATAAAGAAGCAGGTTAAATTTCAAGAAGGGAAGCAATGTTTGCTACTACCTACAACCTCTCCTCCAACTATTCTCAAACCGAGGATGATTTGTTGTCAAGAAGGGGAGGATGATGAGGACATGACACCTTTGGATATGACCACTGATTACTTGGTGAGATCGTTTCGACATTTGCATAGTAACTTTTGGTACAACTCACTTGGTTCTATATGTACATTAAGGATGGCAACGGGTCGGGTTCGGGTCGGGTGGAGTGTCTGGGCACCCAAACCCGAAACCCGAATTTAAAATCCGAACCCACCCCGAACACCGATTCGGGTGAAAATCCATCCCCAAAACCGAAATCCGCGGATACCCGAAACCCAACGGATTATCCAAAACCCGAAAAAAAAAGTTCACAAACCATGCGTTACTGCTTCACCGTGTGCGGTTGTGCACTAACGGGCTGCGCGGTGAACCTCTGCTGGGCGCGCTGCTTGCTCTGTAGCTGCTGGACGCGACCCCGTGCAGGCTGCCTGCTTGCTTTGGGCCACGGGCCAGCTTTTGGCCTGTCCACTCCCATGGGAGCTGCCTCTGGTCTGGCTGCCTTGGACTGGCCCATGCGGAGGAGTGCTCCTGCAGCAAGCCGTGTGGGCCTTGGGCTGCTCGTGTGTGGCCAAGCTCGTGCTGCTTTCCGGAGCCCCGACGGTGGATCCGTGGGTAAAGATTAAGATCCGCCCCAAACCCGTTAGATTTCGGGTATCCGAACCCGAAAATCCGTGGGCATAAACTAAAACCCAAAACCGAAACCCGAAATCCGAAATCCGCGGATATCCGCCCCAAACCCAACCCGCTGCCATCCTTAATGTACATGTCTCTATTTGATTGAAGGTATAATTGTGTTTCAATGTGCAAGCTCATCAAAGTCCAACATTCGGTTCGGCAGCCCAACAATGCTTCTTCACCCATGGGATCCCGGCCCAAGTAGGAGCATGCCTCAAGGATGTTGACAACACTTTCGAAATGGCCCAAGACGTCCTCCACCTTGGCCACCACCTTAGGAGACCAGCAAGGGCGCCCCAACCAAGGTGGAGGCCCAAATCGATTCGACCTCGTTTTAGTTTCGGACTCCAAGAACAGCCCGCACTAAAACAGATGCCCAGGTCGCATATAGAGTCAGATTTGGACGTTCTTTATATGGTTGGAAAGATAATTTTAAGACACTTCCAATGGCACTGGTTTCAGGCCAAATTCATCTGGAGTCGATAGGAATCGTCCGAGGAAGTTGACGTCCAGAATCTGTCCCGACGCAGCGACGCCGTCTTTCGGTCTTTGGGCCTTCTATCGTGTTGGAGCCCATTAGAGGTGCGTGCAGGGGGTCTTGCACGACCCTAGAGTCTTCATAAACAGCAACCGCCACACCATTAGGGTTTGGGTTTTGCTTAAGTTATTCTATGAAGAACAGTTCGCCGCTAGATCGATTTGTGAGACCCCAACTTGTGAGATTAATCATTCATCTGCAGAGTCACTTCAATTGAGCTGCGTTCTTTAGAGTTCTTGCTTGTGTTCTTCGTTGCACTTGCAGGGATTAGCCTTCGTGGTGAGGTCAACCGAGTTGTGACACGGTTGATAACTAAAGGAGTTGTGGTGCTAAGATTGCAGGGTCGGATCTTGTTGATCTGAAGCCGGATCGGTGTGTCGCTCTCCGAACATAACGATAGTTATCCAGAACCTGACAGAAGATCGGGAACCCACATTCTCATCAAGTGGTATTCAGAGATAGGTTTACCATCAGGTTTACATCTATCCTTTACTTCGAGTGTTTTCTGTCTTTCGTCCCATAGTCCACCGCCATATTTATTTCCTGCCCTACAACCATCCGCGCCATAGCCTTTGCATATTTCAGTTTCAGAGTTTGTAGTGTTGAGTTTTTATCCTAGGTCAAGGTCTTGTTGCTGGTTTAGATCGTTTTTTAGTCTAATTTGTGTGATCCCCATTTGTTTTCCATCAATCTTGCTCTCACCATCCACTAGATCCACATCTTCTGTCCATATAACATCCTGATTCGAATGCCTTCCATAAAACAGTCATAACTTTTGCGTCCGAACTCGAAAAGGGGCAAACTTTATATCTATGGAGAACTACAGAAAATTTTAAATCCGTTTAATTGCGAAATTCGATCAGAAAAATTGAGTTTCGGGGCCGACAAGTTTGGCATGCATTTGAGAGCACAATTCCGATTTTGTATAGATCACATCTTTTATCCAATTGAGCTCACATTTTTTTGTGGTTTGTTCTTGTGCGCTCCTTGCTGAAAAAATATATATCAAAAGTATAAGAGAAAAAAAAGGTTGAGAAAAAAAAGGAAAATAGTGAATGAAAAGACAAGAAAAAAGGAGCACATAAGCAACAGTCAATAGCTCTATTTGTTTGTGGTGCCTTTTGCCTTGTCCTTGTTCGTTGCTACCTTTCATGCTTGTTTTCCTCTCTTGTTTATCCCAAATTGATGCTAGGAACATGTATAGGCCAGCAACTAGGACAAGTGCTTTGGACATTTATTCAGTATTGCTATCTGTGACTGACTTGTGTGCCACATACAAATATTTTTATTCCTTTGTGTGCCTTCCAAGCTCCATATATACACTTCAGATCAGTACAACAAAGGACCATTGCAATCTTGGTTCTACTCCCTCTTGGTAAGTATCATGAACCATCCACCGGTTGTACCATCTCTTGCTTTGTGTTGGTAAGAACCTTGTAAGAGCTTGGTAAGACGCTTCCTTTTGCTGTGTTGAGAGGCACCACTATCCACTTTCATAGCAGTTGATAGGGATCATTCTTGGTTGTCCTTTCTCGTATTACTAACTTTTTGTAGGACAACATGAGTAATGTAGCCCATCAAATACTCAGTTCTCAAATGGAAAAAGTAGAGCAAAATCAATTCAACAACTTGTTCCAAACATACTTTGCTGTGAAGGAGCGGCGTTGTTGTGTCATCATCGACAACAAGAGTTGCAACAACCTAGCAAGCTTAGAATTGGTCGAGAAGCTTGGCTTGACGATAAGACCACACCCTCATCCATACTACATCCAATGGGTAAATTCTTATGATAGGATAAAGGTAACTGAAATTGCACATATTGAATTCTCCATTAGTTTTTATAAGAGTAGTTTAGATTTTGATATTGTACCACTGCAAGTATGTCAATTGTTGCTAGGCAAGCCTTGTATATCTGAAAATAATGTTGTGCACGACACAATTGCTAATAAATATTCTTTCAAATACCATGGTAGGAAAATTACTCTTATACCTATGAGTGCTACTGAAATTTTAGAAGCTGATCTTGAAAGGGATGAGAGAAGAAAGAGCGAACCATTTAGGAGAGAATGGGCTGTTTTGAATGTGTCAACACTTTCATCTAAATCAGGTTTTGTACAAAATAAAGATCTTGCTTTGTCTTTTGTTGGACCTAATATTTTGCACCATGTATCAAATGAAGAGCAACAAATAGATGAGCAGCGTCTTGTTGTACCTCCATCTATGCCTAACATTTTGCAAGACTTTGGAGATTACAAACAACATGAGACAAATGAGAAGGAAGATGTACACACAGTTTTTGGTGAAATTTCAGAACCCACACTTCCACTTCCTTCCACTGAGACTGAGATCATCGGTAATAATATTTGTGAAACACTCCAAGGTGAGAATCCTTTTTCTACTCTACCTTTGTCACAAGCTGAGGTGCATGATGTTTCTTGTGACAAAGAAGAGTTGTGTGAAATTAATTCATTTATTCCTATGCCACTACTAGTCCATGTTAATGATACACATGCTTTGGAGCCATACACTAGTGCTGAAAATAAAGTGTTCATTCCAATTCCTAGTGCACCTGATGAACAAAAAATATTGTCTTCTTTAAATACTTTGGGTTATATTGAGTTTCATACTCTTTGTGCTTTTAGTAGTTTAGAAGAGAAATTTGAATGTGCTGAATTTTCTTGGTTGTCTAGATGTACATATCACTTTATTGACAAATATAATTGCAATGGAGACTACATGGTACACCGAGTTTATATTTGCTCAAATCTGAATTCTCCTTTTGCTATGCTACAATATGATCAATTTAAGGGCTGCAATATCTATAATAATGTCATGTGGAGAAACCCAAGCTTTGTCATAAAGAAGCAGGTTAAATTTCAAGAAGGGGAGCAATGTTTGCTGCTACCTACAACCTCTCCTCCAACTATTCTCAAACCGAGGACGGTTTGTTGTCAAGAAGGGGATGATGATGAGGACATGACACCTTCGGATATGACTACTGATTACTTGGTGAGCTCATTTTGACATTTGCATAGTAACTTTTGGTACAACTCACTTGGTTCCATATGTACATGTCTCTATTTGATTGAAGGTACAATTGTGTTTCAAAGTGCAAGATCATCAAAGTCCAACATTCGGTTCGGCAGCCCAACAATGCTTCTTCACCCTTGGGATCCCGGCCCAAGTAGGAGCATGCCTCAAGGACATGGACAACACCTTCACAATGGCCCCAGACGTCCTCCACCTTGGCCACCACCTTAGGAGACCAGCAAGGGCGCCCCAGGCAAGGGCGCCCCAGCCAAGGTGGAGGCCCAAACCAATTCGACTTCGTTTTAGTTTTGGACTTCAGGAACAGCCCGCACTAAAACGGACGCCCAGGTCGCATATGGAGTCGGATTTAGACGTTCTTTATATGGTTGGAAAGATAATTTCAAGACACTTCCAATGGAACTGGTTTCAGGCCCAAATTCATCTGGAGTCGACAGGAATCGTCCGAGGAAATTGACGTCCAGAATCTGTCCCGGCGCAGCGACGCCGTCTTTCGGTCTTTGGGCCTTGTATCGTGTTGGAGACCATTAGGGATGCATCCAGGGGGTCTTGCACGACCCTAGAGTCTTCATAAACAGCAGCCGCACACCATTAGGGTTTGGGTTTTGCTTAAGTTATTCTGTCAAGAATAGTTCGCCGCTAGATCGGTTTGTGAGACCCCAACTTGTGAGATTAATCATTCATCTGCAGAGTCACTTCAATTGAGCTGCGTTCTTTCGAGTTCTTGCTTGTGTTCTTCACTGCACTTGCAGGGATTAGCCTTCATGGCGAGGTCAACCGGGTTGTGACACGGTTGATAACCAGAGAAGTTGTGGTGCTAAGATTGCAGGGTCGGATCTTGTTGATCTGAAGTCGGATCGTTGTGTCGCTCTCCGAACACAACGATAGTTATCCAGAACCTGACAGAAGATCGGGAACCCACGTTCTCATCAAACTACACTGATTAATTACATCTGGGATTATTCTAGTGTTTGGGCTAGCAGATATTTTGAATATTGAATCACCGATATTTTGTACTGTGAAAGATTGGGCCAAATATCAGGCTTGTAGGCGTGTCCTTATCACTGATTTACCTAGATTCACACTTGGTTTACAATTAATTTGAGTATGTAAAAAGGAAAAAATATACTTCCAGTTCAGTTTTCGATTCTTCTCTGACAAGTGGAGAGAGTGCCATTGAGTTGCTATACTTTAGTTGCCTAAATTCAAAGATAAATTCAGGCAACGGTATAATCTTATCTTACTATTACTAATTGGAGGTTTTTTTTAAAGCCTCCAGGTGAAGCCACCTAGCTAGGATCCTAAGTGGATAGTCTAAAAAAATAGAGAAATTCTACAAATTCTCACAAAAAAACAGAAACATCCAGCCATCAATTTGGCAACTCTAATCATAATATTGGATCTATTATCCTTTTTTCTAATAAATTACACACCTTTGCCATTATGAAAATAGACTAAAGTAACACCATCAACATGTATCTAAATTATCCACCTCTGCCATTATAAAAAATAACCCCCTAAACTTCATGTAAATTACCCACTTATGCCATTATAAAATAATATCAAATAACCCCCTAAATTTTTATATCTATTATCCAATGATAACAGAATAAAAATTTAAAATAAACCCAAAATCTAAATCAAAACTATATTATTATAATAAAATCTTGAAGCGCATCAATATAAAATTCTAAATTACTATTTTTATCATTATTAATATATTATTTATGTTATTATTTACATAAAAATACTAATCATAATGTGTGTCACGATATATTCATGTATAAGAGAAGAGATAAGAATATCAATTTTCATGTTGTTCACATACCTCAAACAAAGTGTTCAATTAAATACATATCAAACATATATCAAACATATTCATGTTGTCGTACTGGATTAGAATATTTAATTGGTTAAATGGAGTGTAAAATAGATAATTATTAGATATATCCAACTAGCTTGTGCGGGAGCACGAGTTGATAGACTAGCACAAACACAAAAGTACGACTCACGCACACCAGACAATTTATATTTTTTTTCCTATAAGCCTCACCGGCTCCAATAGGCAGTTATCTTGCCTTTTTAATTGCGCATTGTGATAGGTGGTTCCCATATATCAAGCGGCCTCTGGTATTAATAGCAAAAAACGAGCAATACAAAAAGTATCTTTAGAGCATCTCCAAGAGTTCTCCATCCCAACTTGCCATTCTTATTTTTTTGGCAAAAACAGAAAAAGCCTTCTCCAATAGTTCCCCATCCCAGGTTGTCATTTATGCCAAGTTCGGAAAAAGAGCCTCCGCGCGCATATATATGCGCGCTCGTTTCCGCAGCGCATCCGTCCGTATCAGAAGAGGTGGAAGGGCATAAAAATAATTTTGTTTGTCTCAGGTTCCTGATGTAAGTTTTTATGAGGTGGAAGGGCATAAACATAATTTTATTTCTCTCTCAGGTTTCTGATGTAAGTTATATCTGGGTTTGGCAAGTGAATTATGCCAAACTATTGGAGATGAGCTCTTTTTTTACTTGGCATATCTTTTTAGAAGTTGGCAAAACATAAGATTTGCCAAGTAAAATTTGGTAAACTCTTGGAGATGCTCCATAAAATTTTCTGGACAAAGTTCATTTGCTATGTAGTGCAATCGAGTCTAAGCATAATGGCATTTATATGTTAAGCACATCAACATTCTCGACATGGATACTATCATACTAATATCCGAAATGGTATCGAAAGCTATTAATTCTTCTCAGAATAAATAGTTTTACCCCTTCTTTCTCCACAATAAATATAGCCAAAAAATACCATTTTGATACCAAAAATAATATCTTATTTAAATAATACATTCATAATAACGGGCTATAAATTATGACACCTATAGAAAATATAATGCCACAGAATCTTCTTATCTAGGTTGCTTTAAAAAAGTGTGTATGCAATAAAGTCTATACTAATTATAATACTAGGACAAAAGGTACTGCGAGGCAAGGCCACGTGCCTTTCTAGTTCCTATCGATTGCTAGCTATTCCCCCTTCTATTTCTTTGTATCCTAACACTGTGCCCAATATCTAAGTTCGGCGCCGAGGATCCCGATCTCACAGGAGCTCACCCTTTTTTCTTAGATTAAAGGAGATTCCGGCCTTGAACATTCACAAGTGAATGTCTACAGCCAACATAAAAGGTAGTAAGCAGACTGCAAGGCACAATGCCTGAAACCAGCACAGACAAAACGAAGAAAAACCACCAGCTCTAACTGGAAACAATCAGGAAAACAGCACTATTGTTTTAAAACCAATAACAGCCTAAGGCAGGGAGGGAACAGCAGTTTGACAAACCAAAACTGAAGGAGCTATCCCTTGATTCTCCTTCTGAAGTTCCACCCAGTCTTGGCAAAAAGTTCCTTTATTGTTTTCTCCAAAATGCTGCAGTTCTTTAAGATAAAATTCTTCACTTCCTCTTTAAGTAACTGCGACCATTTTCTTGCCCAAAAAATCCCCCTGAAGATAACCTACAAGTATGAGTTAGGCGCTTTTTTGACAAAAGATTACACCATTTCGGCACAACCAAATAGTCCAATATAAGGCCACCGCGCCTACTAGCAGTACTTTACAAGGAAAACCTCTAAGCCAAGAACCCAATAAATTAGCCACACTGGAGGGAGGTGGCAACCCAGAAACAACCCATACAGAATTCCAGACAAATTTTTCTATATGACAATCAAAGAAGAGATGTTGAATAGTCTCTTTGCAGCTGCAAGAACTGCAAGTATCTTCCCCCCTCCAGTTTCTCTTTTATAAATTATCTTTTGTGAGATTGGCGCCTTCCTGTAGGTACCATAGAAAGATCTTAACTTTCAGTGGTACCATAGGAGCTCACCCTTTTAGCAAACCGCAACAGAGCAAATAGACTCTATAGTCGAAGATGCTTCAGGAGACAGATTCACAAACCCAGTCCAGGAGTCTGGCTACTAGTCAGATTATCTCCCGCTAGCTCACTATTCCAGGAGCAAGAGACATGTTAGATTTATGGCTTGGCTCATATAAATAATCCTAATAAATCTCAAAGGCCCATTAGCGCTAAGAGGAGGTACACCATCTATTAGTCCCGTATTGCTAATGGACGAGGGTGTAAGGGGTTTTGCTCCCTTTAAATACGGACCACCTCCCTCATGGAAAAAGTGCACCATAGATCGCTATACGTGGAGTCCCCAAGGTATGGGAATTCATAAGAAGATCTAATCTGAGTTAGGGTTTTGCCTCCTCTCGTTGCTGCGCCGCCACCGTAGTCTTCTCCATCCCGAGCGCCGGCGTGCACCGGCGAACGGGAGAGCAGGTCTCCGGAACCGCTCGCTCTTGTGATCCTGCACCGGGAGAGGGCGAATAAGGTTTTTGGGAAGCGCTAAGCGCGACTGCTCATCTTCTCGCCACGGCTCGTCCTCCGTCCAAGTCAGGAGCTGCGGCGTATCGTCGTCTGCAACGCCGGTTGCTGCGCTCCGTTCGAAGGACCGTCTTCGTCTCGTCTGCGTCTTTCGTCTTCCCGGCGGCTCCCGCACAGTACGTATTTTGTGATCAGATCTGTTTCATAATCATGTTTTCTGAGATCATATTTATGATATACGTACTGTCTAGTATGTTAGAGTCATGCATGCTAGGTTTAATTCTCGTCATGATAAATCTAGTTCGGAATTTAAACTTACAGTTGTCTATTTTTCCAACAATCCAAAAACCTTATTATAGGCAATCTATTGATTTAACAATGGCTGGTTTCACTGAGTCACTGAGGCCAGAAAAGTTTACTGGCATGAATTTTAAGATCTGGAAGTCCAAGGTTCGCCTCTGGTTTACTTCTATGCACATCTGGGACATGAGACTTGGCAAGCCTGAGGGCGTACTTACTGCTGAAGAGCAGAAGAAGTACGATGAGGCCAATAATCTCTTTGTTGGATGTATCATTAGCAATCTGTCAGACGGATTAGTCCGTGTGTACATTGATGAGACAGAGGCGAAGACATTGTGGGATGCTCTGGTTGCTAAGTATGATGCAACAAATGCGGGGAATGAACTGTACCTCATGGAGAGTTTCCATGACTACAGGATGGTGAATAACCATTCTGTGGTGGAACAGGCGCATGAGGTGCAGTGCATTGTCAAGGATCTTGATCTCCTTAAGTGTCCTATTCCCGACAAGTTTGTGGCTGGATGCATTATTGCAAAGTTGCCTTCCCAGTGGAGGAACTTCGCCACAACTCTAAAACACAAGAGGCAGGAGATATTAGTTGAAAATCTGATAGCGACTCTTGATGTTGAGGAGAAGGCTCGGAAGAAGGACGTGCTTGAGAAAGGAGATCAAGGCCAGTCCAGCGCCAACCTGGTCCAAAAGTTCCCATATGGCAAGAACAAAGAGAACAACAAGCCTAACAAGACCACTACCTTCAAGAAGAAGAAGAACAAGGTTTTGGGAAAGTGTTATCCATGTGATAAGCTTGGACACTTCTCCAAGGAGTGCCCAGATCGGGCAGACCGCAGGGCCAAGAAAGCAAATGAGTCCAAGGATGTCAACATGGTGACCATAAGCAACACTGGAGATGGGTATGGTAATTTACCTACAGTTCTTTCAGTGTTTCAATCCACGAGTTGGTGGCTTGATACGGGTGCTAATGTTCATGTGTGTGCTGACATCTCTATGTTTTCTTCTTACCAGACCGTCCAGGACTTCTCCGAGCTGATGGGGAACGGTTCACATGCTTCTGTTCATGGTGTTGGCACGGTAGATCTGAAGTTTATTTCGGGGAAGATCGTGCAGCTGAGGAACGTGCAGCATGTGCCCACTATCAACAAGAATCTGGTCAGCGGGTCAGTCCTATGAAAGGACGGGTTTAAGGTAGTGTTAGAGTCTAATAAATTTGTCGTGTCGAAACATGGACAATTCGTTGGTAAAGGCTATGATTGCGGAGGCTTGTTTCGCTTTTCTCTTGCTGAATTTTGTAATAAGTCGGTGAACCATATTTGTGGCAACGTTAGCGATGATGCGAGTGTTTGGCATTCACGTTTATGTCATGTTAATTTTAGTTTGATGTCTCGGCTTTCCAGCATGTGTTTAATTCCGAAATTCACCATTGCTAAAGGTTCTAAGTGCCATAGTTGTGTGCAATCAAAGCAACCTCGGAAGCCTCACAAGGCTGCTGAGGAGAGACACTTGGCACCTCTAGAACTCATACATTCTGATCTATGTGAGATGAATGGTGTGTTGACAAAAGGTGGGAAAAGATACTTCATTACGTTAATTGACGATGCGACTAGATTTTGCTATGTTTATTTGTTGCGAACTAAGAACGAAGCGTTAGACTACTTTAAAATCTATAAAGCTGAAGTTGAGAATCAACTAGAGAGAAAGATCAAGCGTCTAAGGTCAGATCGTGGTGGCGAGTATTTTCCCAAAATATATGATGAATTCTGTGAGGAGCATGGAATTATTCATGAGAGGACGCCTCCCTGTTCTCCCGAATCAAATGGGATTGCCGAGAGGAAAAACCGCACGGTGACTGACTTGGTCCTGTTCTCCCGAATCAAATGGGATTGCCGAGAGGAAAAACCGCACGGTGACTGACTTGGTTAACTCCATGTTAGACACAGCTGGTCTTTCTAAGGCATGGTGGGGGGAGGCTGTATTGACTTCGTGTCATGTCTTGAATAAAGTTCCAAACAAGAATCAAGATCAAACTCCATATGAGATGTGGAATGGGAGAAAACCATCACTTTCATATCTGCGCACGTGGGGGTGCTTAGCGAAAGTTAACATGCCTATTCCAAAGAAGCGCAAGTTGGGAACTAAGACAGTGGATTGTGTCTTTCTAGGATATGCTCAGAGGAGCATTGCTTATAGATTCTTAGTGGTTAAACCTGAGATACCAGATGTGCATGTTGATACTATTATGGAATCTCGTGATGCAACATTTTTTGAGAATATTTTTCCTATGAAAGATATGCATAGCAATTCTAGATTTTCGACAGAGATAACTCCTCAACCTGCAGTACCTATCGAGTCTTCTGAACAATCCGATGAACATGAGCATGTCCTAGAGAAGGATGATAGTGAAGCTCCTAGAAGGAGCAAGAGACAAAGAATTGTAAAATCCTTTGGTGACGATTTCACTGTGTACCTTGTGGACAATACTCCCACGTCCATTGCAGAGGCATATGCATCTTCAAATGCAGATGATTGGAAAGAAGCAGTCCAAAGTGAGATGGACTCAATTCTTTCTAATGGAACATGGGAGCTCACTGAACGACCCTATGGTTGCAAGCCAGTAGGATGTAAGTGGATATTCAAGAAGAAGCTTAAGCCTGACAGTACTATTGACAAGTACAAGGCTCGGCTTATTGCTAAAGGGTACACACAAAAGGAAGGCAAAGACTTCTTTGATACTTATTCACCTGTCGCTAGATTGACCACTATTCGCGCATTAATTTCCTTGGCTGCCTCATATGGTCTTATCATTCATCAGATGGATGTTAAGACAGCTTTCCTAAATGGAGAGTTGGATGAGGAGATCTACATGGATCAGCCTGATGGATTTGTAATGAAAGGTCTAGAAAACAAGGTGTGTAAGCTATTGAAGTCTTTGTATGGGTTGAAATAAGCACCTAAGCAATGGCATGAGAAGTTCGACAGAACTTTAACTTCTACGAGCTTTGTCATTAATGAGGCTGATAGATGTGTGTACTATCGCTATGGTGGGGGTGGAGGAGTGATATTATGCTTGTATGTGGACGACATACTGATCTTTGGCACAAACATTGATGTGATCAATGAGATCAAGTCCTTTCTTTCAAAGAGCTTTGATATGAAGGATCTAGGAGAAGCTGATGTTATCCTTAACATCAAGCTTATTAAGGTTGAGAATGGGATTACTCTTTCACAATCCCATTATGTGGAAAAGGTCTTGAGCCGTTTTGATTATATCAACAGCAAGCCTTCTCCAACACCTTATGACCCTAGTGTGATGTTGAGAAAGAACAGGAAAATTGCCAAAGATCAACTGAGATATTCGCAGATTATTGGTTCACTCATGTACTTAGCTAGCGCAACGAGACCCGACATATCTTTTGCTGTGAGCAAATTGAGCAGGTTCATGTCAAACCCGGGTACTGATCATTGGCATGCACTTGAAAGGGTTATGCGCTATCTAGCAGATACTATGAGTTATGGGATTCACTATTCTGGGCACCCTGCTGTGCTTGAGGGATATAGTGATTCAAACTGGATATCTGACGCTGATGAGCTATATGCCACGAGTGGGTATGTGTTTACCCTTGGAGGTGGTGCGATATCATGGAGGTCTTGCAAACAGACCATTTTGATGCGGTCAACCATGGAAGCAGAACTTACTGCTTTGGACATAGCCACTGTTGAGGCAGAGTGGCTGCGTGAGCTCTTGATGGACTTGCCTGTGATTGAGAAACCAGTGTCGGCCATCCTTATGAACCGTGACAATCAAACGGTGATAGTCAAAGTGAACAGTGCTAAGAATAATGCAAAGTCATCAAGACATGTTAAAAGACGACTGAAGTCTGTCAGGAAGTTGAGAAACTCCGGAGTGATAAGTGTGACTTATATTCAAATAGACAAAAACCTGGCAGATCCCTTTACAAAAGGATTATCACGGAATGTGATAGATAGTGCATTAAGGGAGATAGGTATGAGACCCGTATAAGTTGCCACAGTGGTAATCCAACCTATGTGATCGGAGATCCTGTGAATTAGGACTTGAGGAGAACAAGCTGATGGTGAACTGAGGAGAGTAATGGTTAAACCCTCTCTAAGAAAAGATGCAATACTCTTAGTTGCTGTAAGGCAGGTTGGCTATTTGCCTTAATGTGTTTCTGTTGGCTCTAATGAGCAAAGGTGCTGTCCTACAGAGCATTCTTGAAAGAACACACCTATATGAGTCTGACTGTCTAACGTCGAAGTCTGTGAGATTTGGGTGATCTCTAGTAAACTCATGAAGAGACCAGGGAGTACGGCGTATATGCTCCACTCGCGGAGAAGGCTACTGGCAGCCATGTACTAGTTATGACTTTGAGTGAAACTTATTCGCACCAAACTTGCAATTCAAGACGTAGTCTATTGTTCAAGTTGTGGATAAGTGTAGCTTGGAGCTCTAGGTGAGAGTTCAACTTAACAGTCCTCACTAAAACACTGGTATATCAAACAGTAGTGAGAAACAGGCAAAATCTATAAATGGGTATTTGAGATCTGGTGGGGGATTGTTAGATTTATGGGCTTGGCCCATATAAATAATCCTAATAAATCTCAAAGGCACATTAGCGCTAAGAGGAGGTACACCATCTATTAGTCCTGTATTGCTAATGGAAGAGGGTGTAAGGGGTTTTTCTCCCTTTAAATACGGACCACCTCCCTCATGGAAAAAGTGCATCATAGATCGCTATACGTGGAGTCCCCAAGGTTTGGGAATTCATAAGAAGATCTAATCTGAGTTAGGGTTTTGCCTCCTCTCGTTGCTGCGCCGCCACCGTAGTCTTCTCCATCCCGAGCGCCGGCGTGCACCGGCGAACGGGAGAGCAGGTCTCCGGAACCGCTCGCTCTTGTGATCCTGCACCGGGAGAGGGCGAATAAGGTTTTTGGGAAGCGCTAAGCGCGACTGCTCATCTTCTTCGCCACGGCTCGTCCTTCGTCCAAGTCAGGAGCTGTGGCGTACCGTCGTCTGCAACGCCGGTTGCTGCGCTCCATTCGAAGGACCGTCTTCGTCTCGTCTGCGCCTTTCGTCTTCCCGGCGGCTCCCGCATAGTATGTATTTTGTGATCAGATCTGTTTCATAATCATGTTTTCTGAGATCATGTTTATGATATACGTACTGTCTAGTATGTTAGAGTCATACATGCTAGGTTTAATTCTCGTCATGATAAATCTAGTTCGGAATTTAAACTTACAATTATCTATTTTTCCAACAAGACAGACATCGTAATGTTTGCATGCTTTGTCCAGGGTGATCATTCGACCTGTGTAGTCTGAATCACCGGTCGGCAGGCTCTGAACAGGAGAGGATCCCTCATGTTCCTGATGCCCCCGATTCCTATGTCAGCTGAATGCTGTATCCTCTCTGAATTCCTCCTTATTTATCCTCTAGTGTGAGTAGAAGATAGTGTTGTTCTCTCCATGCTCATATATATACACTCCCTGCTACTTACACTACCAGGCTATCAGAAATGTCTATGAGTTTGAGTCTCAGCGGTAAAGATGATATGCTGGTTAGAGGTTTGGTATGTTTATATATAGGAAGGGAAGAACTGATAAAATTAATGCACAACTGTAATAATAACACAGTACTGGATACCAAATGCAATGCAGGTATCATGTACAAATGCGGTTCAAAGTAAAATGGTCTGATGGTTGTTGGTGCAGTATCACTTTTTCTGAGAATTAATTATATGCAACTACTTCTTGATTCTGCGTGTTCAACCACCATGGCATGAAAAATCAATTGATCTCTTTTCTTTCTTTATTTAGATGTTAATAGCGGAGCAGAGACTGTCACGATTTTATTAAATTGTCAAAGTGGGTAGCAGGGGGAATAGGGACGAACTGGTTTTATTAGTCCAATGCAAACTTGATTTCTCACCACCCTGGATCATCCAATCCGTGCCCTAGGTAGTGGTTACTCAAAGTTTATTGAGTCATCTTTTATCGTTGAACTACGATTCATACCTTTGCACAATATTCATAAGTCTGCCAGCACCCAGCAGTCGGTCAAGTGGCCTTGCAACGAAAAAAATAATAAAATGAAAAAATGGCTTCGCCTAGACTTGAACCGATAACCAACTACACCATGAAACCTTTAGCGTTTGAAGTAATTATGTAAAATTGAATCACAAGAAAAAGGTTGTGGAAACAACGAAGATCAAGCTGGAAAGACAGAAGGATCTGACGTCCCAATTGTATGCATATACACCTTTATTTTTTTATGACAAAGACAAACACTGTCTGAAAGCTTATTAACACTCTCCTCTTACTATTACATCAATTTGAAAAGCATATATAGAAACGATAGCTTGGAACTGGATGCCAGTTTGATCACACATCTCAGAAGAAGCTGCAGCATTCCTCCAGCACGCAGCAGCAGCAGAGAGCGGCCAAACTGCAGGAGAGAAACAGCAAGACGACACCAACTAATTAAGCAGGGTACATGCATGAGATTAGAGCATTAGGCAAGGAAATGGTGACTGAATAACATGTTTGATTTGTAGAAGTTCTTGGTACTTTGTTTATCCTAACTCCAAATTTCCTAGCACAAATTAAATCCATTGCAAACTTCGATTCAGTCAGGCTGGTATGTACAAAGTACTACTCTATTGATTCTCATGACTCGTGTCATGAGCAGTCTGATTTGTCAAAAAAAAAAACAGAGTTTGCTCTCTCAAGTAATGTGCACTTCCATATACTGAACCTCCTTATAATAACTGAATGAAAGCCTACGGTTAGAGAATATCTGTGGCTGATTCTCTTATTTCTTATGCTATAATTTTTCATCCAAATGTCAATACCACTGCTTAACTCTTATACTCTCCATGATGCAAAATATTGTATTTTAACCGATCAATGCATTGCATGAATCACTAAAACTGGATTTTAATCCAAACCCCACTAATAAGCATCATCAACTCATGATCTCTTTATCAGCCCAAGATGCCATTCAACTTTGCCGATTTATATATCAACCAGAGATCAGTAGTAAATCTATTGTCTAGTAGTAGTATTTCAAGTAAAGACTGACCTTGTCTTGCATCCAACACATTCCCGATGCTCAAATAGACCAAAATGCAGTTCCGCAAATTAAAGACCAAAAAATATCCTACCTTAATTCTAACTAGAATTTAGGAAATTATGCTTACTTGGTACAGTACAGTGCGCACATAAACATAAAAATAATATCCTGATGAGCAGCATATCTTACCATCCTCTGAAGAACCCAGAGAAGTAGCAGCCCCAGCAGCCGCAGCAGTCGTCCTCATCGTAGTGTCGTGGGGATGACGGGTAGTAAGGACTATCGTCATCATCACAGCAATGCCCTGAAATTCCACAAGGAAACAGCCAGATTGGCATCAACTTGACAGAATCCAGTGGCTTGGCAGCATCCAAATTCAGATAGGTTTTTTTTTTTGGCTTTCTACAATCTTTGGAAAGGTATGAAGAGGCACATCCAAATTTGGTACGTCTGGCACTAAAACAGATTATAATTTTGGTATCTCTTGACACATTCCCAAACAACTAAAGAACCATCATAGCAAAATTATTGGGAGCGCATAAGAACTAGCAAAAACACGGCAATCTCGGTACGCTTGGCTAGCAGCAGTTGTATGATTATAGGCAAAGGATATCATTAACAATTAACAAAGAAGAGCTTGCCTACTTTACCGTTCGATTTATAAATTAAAGATGACAGCGAAACTACAATCTTGTAATTCCAACACAAATTTGCAAAAGAAGTTGATGATTAGCACGAAGAGAAAAAGAAATTGCCTGGTGGGGGGTAGTAGGGATCATCATGCCGGCAGCTCATGGTTCCCCTTTTGTCTTCCCCTTGTTTGCTGGTTTGTTGTAGAGAGAGGTGCTTGCTGACTTTGGGAACTAGCCATGACCGACGGCTTTTAATCCATGTTGAGAAGAGATACTAGCATTTAAAATAATACGTGTTGAAGAAAACTAAGACCTCAATTTCACACTAATTACGGAGCGACGCATTTACATGTCAATGGCTTCATGTTCGACATGTTTCTAGAGATGCTACCTGCACATGCATAATCAAGTAGCCAAGTTGTTTTTCAATACTATCTACCTTTTTTTCTCATTCCCAAGTAATTGTTACTTATAAGTTATAAGGATTCGCACCACCGAAAACTGTTTCAAGTTTGACCATTGACATATAGATAACTGGATAGATCCACAATGTAAGGTCAGTGCTAGTAATTAGTGAATTCATCATGATTTGTAATCTCGTAGCATATAATTCTAGCTTTATTATTTAGGATATGTCTAGTAGAACGCATTGGTGTGTCCTATAGGTCACCTGTACATGTGACTAGAATTCAAAAGGAGTTTTGGTTCTACCCCATCCATTCTAAATCTTAGATCATTTTGACTTTTCTAAATTTTTAATTTTTATTATGCATCTAAACATATCATATATCTAGCTGCATACAAAAATTATATACTCTATTTAGAAAAAGTAAAAGTCTAACTACTTTATATTTGAGACGGAGGAAGTACGTGCTGTCACTTCTTAAGCAAGTTAAGACGGCAGTATGCTACATATCTACGTGCGAGCCACTGTCACATCAAAGGGAATATCATAACGTGACAAGGGAATAACTAAATCGTCTCGCTGATCTGGGAGGAAGCCTATGTGGAGCTCCAAATAGTGCCAGGTCCTTATTATACCCAATCCAAAGAGATAATCAAAGGCCCGGGTCACGAGCTGCAGCTTTGACTACAGCTGGATGGAGCGACGAGCTATGGCCGGCACGATTATTGTGGCACGAGGTCAACGCTCTGCTGCGGCAAGGAACAATTGCACATGTACTGCGATTGTAGAGTTTCACGTGCTGCGATCAAGGGAGGAGATCGGATCGACTAGCTTGTTGGCGTAGTGCTAATGGAGTAGTACTAATAATCAATCAACTAATATAATATATACTGCAGCAAGTGTACGCCAAAGGAAAAAAAATGTAGGGAAAAAACAAATGTGGTAAAAAAATAAATTGGCTTCGCCCGGGCTCGAACCGGAGACCTTCAGTGTGTTAGACTGACGTGATAACCAACTACACCACGAAACCTGACTGATTGCCGTGCCACTATTTAACTTCAAAACCAATAAAAACGATCAATCAGTGACCAGAGGGCGATCTCTGATCAGGTGCTAAATTGAACACAGGGAACCAGTATGTTCTTCCAAATATCTGGCCTTCAATCCAAATATCCATATAAAGCCTTTATTATTTTCTAATAGCTTCAACACGGGTCCCTGTGTTGGGCGTGCAGTGCTGCAACACGGGTCCAGCAAAGTTTACCTTAAGTACTTTTATACATGTTCTGCACCTAAACTTCTAGGATTTAACTCAAATTCAGGTAATCCAGCATATGCCTGCAGGCCCCGGGCCGGAGTGAAAGCCATTTCTGGCGCGGCTCCGCCCCTGGAAGCGCAGACAAAGGTGCCGGCGCACGGCACAATACTGACCGGTTCTGACACTGATACACAATGGCTGGAAGATCTTGAACACTCTCCTCCAGTTAACGCGATGATTTACAAACACAATTTAGGATAAGATGCTCCAGAATGCTAGTAACATCTCAGAAGCGGCCGCAGCATTCCTCCAGCACGCAGCAGCAGCAGAGAGCGGCCAAGCTGCAGGCAGCACATAGCAAAATGAGATCGAGTAACTATCAGGCAAACAAATGATGTCTCAAGTGATGTCCATTAAAGTGTACTGAAACTCCTTACCATAACTGAAGGAACGTTTGTGATTAAAGAATATATGTTACTGCTTGTTTCCTATGATATATTTTTTAAAAAAAAAGAAATACTATGAAAACACTAGATACCATACGTGCCACACCTTTGAAATTTTCTCAGCATATATAGCCCGAGTTCTACAGATATAGCCACAGCTCAAGATACTACTATTTGAGGGGGGGGGGGGGGGGGGGGGGGGGGGGGGGGGAGATTTGTTCTTGACAGAAAATGTAAACTTGCATCATGTCTTACAACAATCTCACAGCCGAGGACCAAAAGATAAATAATGTTACAAGGATCTCGTTCTCCTCTACAAAAACACTAGAAATAACCAACTTTAAACCAGACTAAGCTATAAGCATCAGTGCATCACCTGAAGGGCTCTCTATTAGCTGCCTTGCAAAGTTCTCATCCAATCAGGGTGAATCGCAATATGAACCAGAATCAGCAGTAACATCGATCATCTAGCATTTCAAGTAAACATTGATCTCTGCTTCTATTCAAGAACATACTATAATCATGCATTCCAAGACTCAAATAGACCAAAACAAAAGTTAAAGAAATCCTACCTTAATTCTTTTTTTTTTATGAAACAGGAGGGGCAGGGCCCCTACTGATTATATAAACAAGAAAAAGGTCTACACTTGGTACAAAAGTTCAAGAAACAAAGAAAATAAAGAAGATTACAGCAAGGTTTCTATCCATGAGGACATGGCAGGTTGAGAGGAACCTTTTGCCCTAAGAATAAATCCTACCTAATTCTAACCAGAAATGTGAAAATTTTGCTTATTACTACAACACAGTGCACAGTGACACACAATGAGATGTTTGGCAATAAAATTAATTAACATCAAGCAGTTGTTGCATATATTACCATCCTTTGAGGAACCCGGAGGAGCTGCCCTCTCCATTGTGTTGCTGTTGCTGATATCCCCCGTACGGCGGCGGAGGCTGATGCGATGGCGGCGGGTAGTAAGGGCGCTGCTGGTCGTTGAAGTAGCCCTGGTACCCCGGCGGAGGGTAAGGCCCCTGAGGTGGAGGGTGGGGCGGATGGCCATGGCCCCGAGGGGGAGGAGGGTACACATCTTGGGGCGGATGGCCATGGCCCCGAGGGGGAGGAGGGTACACATCTGGTGGTGGTGGGTGCGGATGTTGCTGAGGCGGACGATACCCTGAAATTGCAGGGGGAGGAGCCATTGTCATGCATCAACTTGACAGAATCCATGCCTCATCACAACTTGAGAATCAAATCTGTTTAAATCTTAATCATGCGTAGCATCTTCTCAGCCATCACAGCTCACAAGAACTAAAACCTCTTGAGAAAGTGAGCACAGAGCAACTAGGAAAACAGGATTGATAGGGATGACGACCATCCCAGCAGGCTTGGCAAGAAGATAGTAGTAGGATTCACAAAAAAGAAGACTGGAGCTGGCTGTCATAGTTGCCGGATTTTTTTTTCCCGGCTTCAAATAGCAGAAGGGCAAATCTAGTCAATCAATCATCAGATTCTAAGTTACGGATTCACAAAGAAGACGAGGAGCAGAAGAAATTGCATGCCTGGTGGAGGGTAGGTTTCCTCGGGGGGACTCTCTGGTAGCTCATCTCTTCCTCTTTTTCCAGCAAACTTGAGATTGTGGAGATGGCTGTTTCTTGAAACTCTGGGAACTGGTACTTCACGGGACAGCGACGACATCTTTGACAGTGAAATCATTTATTTCAAAAAAAGACAGGGAAATCAGGAAGTCATCAGAAAAAATCAGGAACCCAGGTACGTATTATAAATTATAAAATTTAACGTATCACTGAAGGCATCATCCGCTGGAATAGCTCAGTTGGTTAGAGCGTGTGGCTGTTAACCACAAGGTCGGAGGTTCAAGCCCTCCTTCTAGCGTCTTTTTTCTTGTTTTCGCTCCTCCTCGCAGCCCAATCCTTCTCCTTTTCCGGCCCATCATTTTTTTCTTCATCTTTTTGCTCTCCTTTTCCAGCCCAGATTTTGGGGAAAGCGGAACGCGGCCCAAATTAGCGCTCCTCGCGGCCCAATCCGTGCCGAAAACGGGCCCGTCACACTTACCTGACCGTTACCACATCCGGCCCGTCCAAACTGATGCTTGTTTTCTCTGTTGCGCATGGTTTTGTCCATGTCCATCTTGTCAATTGCCAGGTTGCTTTCTAGCTCTAAAAAAAATTGCCAGGTTGCTGATCTCTGTTCTTGCAAGAATTTACAGTACTGCGAATGGGCCATCTGAACAGATCCATGTGCTGAAAGATAAGAAAAATCGTGTGGCTGAAATAACCGAGCTCAGTATGTAAGGTTTTCAAGAGATCACAGCCTAGGTCGGCGCAAAAATGTGCCCCCTTCTTCTTAAGACAAAGCCAGGTCTTCTTTTTTTAAAAAAAATGGCAAAGCCAAATTGTATTTAAGCTGGGGCCTCCATAGCAGAGACGTTACTTAGTTTTCAAAAGAACACGCTCTCGTGAATCTCCCAGCCATGTTGATGCGCATGCAAGATAAAACGTGCACCGAAGAAAAGAGAGGACTAATACCGACCTGTATGCAAATTGTCACAAGGTTATGAGACGAAGGTGGATCTTTCAAAAATGAGACGGAGTGGACAAGTGGCAAATGTCAAATGTGTATGATTTCTCCTCAAATCAATGTGTATGATTAGTGTCACAACTCACACACACGGTTATGAGACGAACTGTGGCAAATGTCAAATGTGCATGATTAGTTACAAGCACTAGTGAAGTTCTTCCTACAGTTGTTACTGCACTTCTACTAAATGATAACTAATTAACAAGAAGGATAATTGTGAGCAACAAGTGATAGAGGCTGGATTGCGCCTAGCATGACCAATAGGAGCCGCTCAGGCTAGCCTAGGAGACTGCCTATGAACCATCTCAAGGCTCACACACTGCTGATCCTTCAGTATAAAGGACCTAGGCAAGTCATCCTTGGCTATCAGAGGCAGGCCCTTATTGCCATGTAAAGGCTTCTCCTCTGTGTGCCACCTAACTGGATGCTTCAGTAATTGGCTTGAGGTCCTCCTTCCATCCAACATCTATTTATACATACTACTCCCTCCGTCCCAAAAAGACCGTAATTCTTTGACTCTTAGAAATTGCGTTTGACTGCTCGTCTTATTCAACTTTTTTTACAAATATTATCACTTTTGTTATGACTTATTACATCAATAATGATATTTTAATAATATTTTATTTGTCTTATAATATATATAAAAAAATTGAATAAGACGAGCGGTCAAACACAATTTCTAAGAGTCAAAGAATTACAGTCTTTTTAGGACGGAGGGAGTACATTGCAGAGAGAACAGGATCAAGTTCTTGCTGTACCAGAATATATCTCTCCTTTCCCTTTATTTGGATTGCAGAATATATTCTAACATTGTCAACATACGGGAAACTTTATTGGCCTCGCTGAAAAAAAGTGTCCTAGATGTGAAATGTCAATGGCAATCATTGAGTACATCCGAAACTGATCGCCGCCATGCGCAGGCAACTTTTACTTTACACGTATAGAAGGTTTGCTTGGATCTTGTGACATGAGGACATTTTGACCCTCCAAAAGGAAGATGCCTAAAGCTACTATATGATTGACATCTCTCTGCAAAACGACCGAAAGTCCAAATGCTTGTGGATCATTGCTGCGGCGAGTACTTGTCATGCATGGTTGACAAACTTATTTGACATCCTGCTGGATGCTAGCAGCAGCTGTTTGACAAGTTTGGTTCTGGTCTTCCACTACCTGGTAATAATTCCTTTTGGCGAAAACGAATTACATAGTACAATACTACAATTAATGTAGGAGAAGATTTGCACAGGCTGTAGCCTTGATTCTTGACTAGTGGAGTGCCCGTGCGTTGCTACGGGCAACAAAATATGCTCAAATGTTTCTTTTTGTTATTACATGATGCAGCTCAAAAGATGCATCAAACAATTTACACATAATGACTGAACCATTAAACTCCACAAATAATAATATGTTTTGCGACACTGAGAGTAAGAGCATCTCCAGCAGTCCACTGAGAGTAAGAGCATTGGAGATGCTCTAACATACATTAAGTTTTACATAACACATCAAGGCAAGATCAAACAAAAGAACAAAAAAAAACATAAACCACATTATATTTAATATTTCAAAGTCCACGCTCTATCAAATAGATCATTGATCAAAGATAAATGAATAGTTAAATGCTCGTGCGTTGCTACGGAAGTTAAAAGAAATTCATACTCCTAATACTACTATTTATATAGATTACAATGTCCAAAGCTTGCATAAGTCATTGGATAATATAATCCAATATCGTCATAATACTGTGGAGAGCAGTTAGGTTTTTCACCCTGACAAACTTACACGATCTATTTTTTTCAACATGATGTGCCCTAACTTGCACAATTTTATCACATTCTGTCAATACTTAATCAAATCTCGTGTATCCATAGACCATAACAACCATCGTATCGTCCACAGTATATATCCTGTTGATAGTGCACATAGCCAATAATACATGGGGCACAACAAACCTAGCAACATGAACCGGTCCACAACATCATTCCAAGGAAATGATCTCACTCTATGGTATCTCTGGATTGCCACACCACAACAATTATGCACATTGTAATTGCAAGAATTTCAGTACCTAGTACGATTTTCAGAATTTCACCAATTATCTATACACGTGGCCTTTTCTTTGGAGCCCTGCACTCGGATGACAACAATGGGCAATGCTCAGGTCCTAGATTCTGGCTTGTCCGCTCCACCTCTTCACCAAGCGCACACCTTTAAACTACATAAAAAGCAGAACAAGGTACACATGAACTGGATTAGTGGAACTGGAACCAAACAATTGTTACCATTAATTTATTCAGGACAAAATCAACTTCAAAACAGAGTAGATAGAATGACACCGCATACATGTTATTGGACACTCACCTGCACAAGCAAACAACGTGTTGAAGCAGCATCAAATGGGCAGTTCGTGCATGTTTATTTCTAAACCAAACAGGCAAATTTATTGCACTACTGAATTACATATCACTTAATACTCAAAGCAGATGCTACTGCAATAGTAGGCTCGATGCGACTGCAACATTATATTTTCAGGCACAAGAGGCACAAAAATAAAGAGATTTTTTTGCTCACTCTTGCAGGGGGCAAGAAATAAATGCCAGAGCATCTATAACAGATAAATTCATGTATCCATAGATCTGGTTAAGTGAAGCGGATCAAATGGTTTTCATGGTACCAGAATACAGAGAGGAAGCGATACTTAGTTGCTAACTGAGTTTTAAAGCAAGAGTTACCTTTAATTATGAATGGCACCTAACTCTGCGAGTAATCATCCATAACCAGTTCTAGCTTTAACATTCTTATGTCTAGCATTAACATTCTTATGTTGGTTGGAGAAGCTAGCTATTTATGTTAGTTGGGCTGGAGATTCTAAGGTCTATGCTCAGAACACAGTATTACGATGACTACAATCTTCATGATCTTGACAAAAATGTTATTTTAAGCTAGTCAACATATATTGGTTAGACAATGAAAGCAGGCCGCAAACAGTGACGTCAGGTTGAGTGAAATCATACTTCTTAATAAGTAGACACCCCATGAGCCAGAACACTTGAAATGATTTCCTGAGCTAGCTCAACCTGGAAGAAAATAAAATAAAAGCAGAGAGAAATTTAGATAGCCGGCTGGACTCACATGATTTTGTTCTTTTGAAAACACCAACATGGGTTTATCGAAATTATATAACAAATGTATCAAATTCTGCAGCAGATAAAATATCCAAATAGTTCAGAACTATATGCAAGATGACAATCCAAATCATTACATGGTTAAACATGTGGGAATCGATAGAAGGTAGCTAGTTAATATTTTGAAGTCATCAGAATTTCATTCCTTACAGCAGTAAGGTTTCCTGAAGCTTGATCTGATGTAGTCCGGATATACAAGCGTCTGGTTTTCTAGCTGAATACCCGTGCGTTGCTACGTGAGCTTAAAAACAGTATAAAAAGATGTAAGTCTGCCAACAAATAGCAATATTCATCTTATATAATGTTCCAATAAATAACAATATTCATCGTATATAACATTGCCGTTCCAAAAAGTATTGAGATAAATCCAATCCATTGCTTCACCATTGTCAGCAAGATCAACTAAATATTCAAATGGCCGTATTGGTACTGGTCATGACAAACTAAAGTATGTAACATTTCAAATTAAAATATGTACTTCACAGTATTGGTGCTGGTCAAGAAACAATTGATATATCCTTTCCGCCTATTTCGTTAAGAACCAACTTCAGGTACCTTAATGTTCTGACGAAATTCAGAATAACAAGTTGCAATCGAGGAGTAAGAAGCGGCAACCTTGGCGCAGGAGTCCTAAGCGCAGGTGGGTGATCTGGTCCCTGACAAGGTCGAACACCTTGATCTTGAAACTGCCGATGCTCAGTTCCTTCGATGTTGGGTACCGCAGTGCTGCTGTAGGATCTGCTGCGCTCAATCCAACAAAACCAGATCAGGATTATCATGGGAAAACATATTAAGCTAAACAAAAGGCATAGGATGATTTTGTACCATTGCACTTAATGATTCAGAATTGAACTTCATTCAAATATGTGCAATCCTGAAGTACTACTACACAAATATTCTCAAATAGTAAACTGATAGTCAAGAACGATTATACAAACACTCAATAATGTTGTTTGATGCAGAATTAGTTTTTTTTCATATGTTAAACTATTTAAATTGTGCTCTAATTTTTGCACTATCTGTTCGAATAATATACGCTTAACCTGTTTATAATTTTTTGCACTATCAGCTCAAACAATAACAGATGTCCAAATCAAAAGAGATATGGGTTTTTATAGCAGGAAAATATATTCAGATTGGTACTCAATTCTTTCCATAATATGATTGGTTATAATGAAAATTGACAGCCATATGTTCCAGCAAAAGAACCTATAACATAAAGAGCATTTCTTGTTATATAATATTATTGCATTTCTCCCTGACTTGGACATAAGGTTGTGCAATTCCAATACAAGAAAATTTCGTCCCTATATACACTATCCCCCAACCAGCTTAGATTAACTACAGACGATAACAGAATAGACAAAAAAAAAACAGCTCCCAATTAAATTTAAGTTGTACCCAAAGCAAGTAAGTGTCGATCAAAAGTTATGAGCTATGGACATGTCATATATCAAGCTATTTAGGGCAGAGAAAAAACAAGATCAAACCAGTGGATTCTTGGGGGTAATCTTACTGGAGATCTGGTAAAGCACCCCACGCTAGAATTATCTCTGAATCAATCACCAAACATCAACAAACCTAACCCGCATCAACAGTGAAACCCTGGGGTCAGAGACGAAACGGGAGCAAAGGAGAACGCGTAGCAGCATACCTCGTCGTACTACTTGACGGCCTGGCCCTCCCTCCTACACCACCACCCCTAAGGAGTCGATACTGGAAGGAGGACGCGGGGAGAGGTGGCAGCGCGGCGGCAGCGTCCCGGCCGCGAGGAGGGCGAGTGGAGAGGACGCGCGGTGGCTTGAAGAAGGACGCGCGGAGGGGTGGGGATTTGGCCGGGATCCGGCCGGCGGCGGCCGGCTGCGGAGCAGCTTCGTGGTGGCGATTCAGCTTCGGAGCTGCTCCGCGATTGGTGGTGAATCGGCCTTCGGAGCAGCGGCGGCGGCGGCGTGTCGCGCCCCGGAGGTGGTGAATGGGACTCCGGTGGGCGAGCAGCGGCGGCGGAGGCGTGTAGCGCGTGCGCGAGAGAGAGCGGGCGGAGGTGGCGTCGAGGTGGAGTGGAACTGCCTGGGGGAGGTGGGGGGCAAGAGGCGTGACCGCTTGAGCGCGGAACCGGGGACGAACCGTCGGGCACTGGGTGGGGACGGGCGAAAAATTGCGCGCGGAGCGGGCGACGGGGGCGGACGAACGAAACGGGGCGATGACGAACCAAAAAAAAATCACCCTTCTTTCTAGTAGTAGTAGAGAAGATATTCGTTCTCCAAAAAACATCCAGGAGAAACAAAAAGTACTGCAATGTGATTTACCGAGGCGGGAAAAAATTTTAATAGAGGTATTTTTGCCAACCACCTCCAATGGAAGATCACGGCTAATCGCTCATTAACGGAGGCGGTTGGATGTCCGCCTCGGTTAATCGGATTAATTAAAAAAACAAAAAAAATAATTGTGGACAAGCCCATCCTCGAGCCCGCTGTGCCATCCATAGGGGAGGCCATTGCCGCCGCGCCTCGCTCACACCGCCGCCGAGGGAGGCCGGATCCAGGCCCGCCGCCCTGCACCACCGCCGGATCCGTGCCGCCGAGCCCGGCATCTCGAACGCCGGCGAGTTCTCGCCGCCCGGCTCGGCCTGGCCTTGCGCGCCGCCCCGGTCGTACACTGGGTTGGAGATGCACATGAATACCGTTGCCGCGCGCCGAGGAGTCTATGGACAAGCCCTACCGCGACGACGTCGAGCGGCGCGCGGGGGACCACCGCCACACTGTGGATTCCAGCTTGGGTATGGTGAGGAGGAGGTCCTTGGTGTTGGGCGCGTGGAGCACCCCGTGCGCATAGTAGAACAGCGGCGTGCTGGAGAGTGCCTCGTGCGCCGTCGTAGTGGTCGCCACCAATGCCCTCAGCGCTTTCCCCACCCTCAGGAATGGGAGCTCAACGACGGTCGCGTCCCCCGATGTGGGAGCCTTGGGAGGGTGGGAGGAGACAGAGGGAGGGAGAGAGTGAGGTAGAGGAGAGGGAGGTTGCGGGGATGAGAGAGGGATTGAGTGATTTAGGGTTTGATGTTCCTTTTATATGTTGGAGGTGTTAGTGGGTTGATGTGAGCTAGTGTGAGCTGTGCGCCTGAACCTGATTTATCGAGACGGTTGTATTATAATACCCATCTCGGTTAATAATTTTACGAGACGGATGTTTGTAACCATCGCGGTTAATATAAAATGACCGTCTTGGTTAATACCCGCCATTAACCGAGGCGGTTATTTTTCATGCCCGCCTCCAAGGACCTTTTTAAAGGTCACGGTTAATGCTTTTTTTTTGTAGTAGTAGTAGTGAAACACACGGCAGGAGTGGTACACAGAGGTTCTTTTAGCGGAGACTTGATCTGATGCTTAATGCAGTAAGACTGGGAACTCCTGGTCCTAAAACTCTAAAAAAAACTTTGAGCTGATTAATTAAGTTTTTTAATGCTCACAGGGGCCCTAACCATATACTGCTTCGATGGATCAGTAACTGATGGAAGGAACAAGAGCTTGAGGGTGATCCGATGCACTTAAAGCAATTGACAAAATTCGAAGAGGGTTTCTTTGGAAAGGGAAGAAGGACGTCAATGGCAGGCATTGTCTGTTGGCATGGCCCAAAGTTGCAAGACCACAGGAGCTAGGAGGTTTGGGCATTTCCAGTTTACAACAACTGGGCTGGGCTCTAAGAATGCGTTGGCTTGGCTGCAGAAGACAGAACCAGACAAACCTTGGGCTTCCTTTGCCATCCAAGTCCACCCTGCAGTTCATTCCTTCTTCTCTATCGCCATAAAATCAGAGGTAGGTAATGGAAGGAATACCTTGTTCTGGACAGATCGGTGGCTCCATGGACAGAGGCTCGATGATCCTGTGCCGAATTTATTTGGTGCAATCTCATCAAGGGCAAGGAAGCGGACTGTCCAGGATGCTCTCACTGATCAGAGATGGGTTAGAGATATTCGTGGGGCTCTATCTTTGGCTGTCCTAAGAGAATATCTTGCCCTTTGGGACCTCCTCTCAAACATTGTGCTGCACCCAGATATTGAGGATACTCATGTGTGGAAATTCTCCCCCTCAGGGAAGTATTCAGCAAAATCTGCCTATGAGTCCTTGTTCATTGGAGCCACTTCTTTCCGACCTTGGGAAAGAATTTGGAAAAGTTGGGCCCCAAATAAATGCAAATTCTTCATGTGGTTGGCTGCACATAACAGATGTTGGACAGTTGACCGCCTCACTAGAAGAAATTTGCCACATCCAGAACGCTGCCCGCTGTGTGACCAAGCTGAGGAAACGATAGATCATTTACTGGTCTCTTGTATCTTCACCCGACAAGTTTGGTTTAGGATATTACAGAAACTTGGCCTGCAGACCCTAACTCCGGAGGTGGAAACTGCTTCTTTTGATGAATGGTGGGAAACAACAAGCAATAGAGTCGACGGACAGGTTCAAAAGGGTCTGAATTCCATCATCATTCTTGGTGCTTGGTCAATTTGGAATCACCGAAATCGTTGTGTCTTTGATGGAATCTCTCCAAACTTAAATGTTGTTCTATCAGCTGTAGAAGAGGAGATGCACTTATGGAGTTGGGCTGGAGCTAGAGGAATCTCTCATCTCCTCGCTCTGGCACCTTGTTGATCTAGCTTAGGGCTAGTTAGGGTCAGGCCTTTCTTCCTTTATTTAACAGGTGATTAGGCTCTTTTTTGTAAGACATGATTTTTCTTGTCCAGGTTTTTTCCGTAATAAAACCTGGCTGTACGCTGGGTTTCTAAACCATTTTTCTTCTTAATATAATGATACGCAGCTCTCCTGCGTGTTTGAGAAAAAAAATTGAGGGTGATCCGATGGTCTTGGAATTGACTGATGATTTTTTTCTAGTATAATAAAAGAAGAGATCGTGATTTAGTAGAACATCATCTTGCCAAGTTTAGCCGTAACACGCTGAGAATGGGTATGCCAACAAAAGAGGCGTGATGGATCGCATGGCGTTGTGATGATACCTAGTTAAGTAGGGTGGTAGTGGTTCAGGTCTGTCGGTTACTGATTTTATATACTCCCTTCATTCCAAATTATAAGACATTACAATAATTTTGAAGAGTTAAAGTTTTTATGTTTGACCAAATTTATATAATAGAATAATAATATTTATTATTATAAATTAAGTATTATTAGATTCTTTATTAGTTATATTTTTATAGTACATCAATTTGATATTATAAATCTTTATATTTCTTTCTATAATCTTGGTTAAACTTGCGATTGCTTTGACTCTCCAAAATTCTTGGAATGTCTTATAATTTGGAACGGAGGGAGTATATCGGATACATGTAACAATTTGTTGTAGCTACTAGTGCTGACAACATTTATATATGCATATTTTGACTTTTATAGATTTAGTTATGCATCTAGACAACAAATAATATGAATCTAGAAAAATCAAAATGACCTACATCTTAGAACGGACGGAGTAATAAATTTTTAAAACATGCTATGACAATTTAGTTTGTCTTGTCCTAAATCACTCTACGTAAACTTAATTAGTTCCGGACTTCCGGTTAAGTACCAGCTAGGTATGTTAAGAAAGGTTACTCCCTTGGATTTCAAATACCTGAGGTATAGTACAAACGTAGTTTAAAAATAAACTAGCTTGATCTAAACATTATAGGTAGAAAAATGTTGGAGATTATAAATAAGATGCATACATTACTATAGCCTCTGCCAATGTTGATGCAAGCAAACATCACTTTTTTGATAACGTGCTTTATTTACATGTTTCATTAAGAGAACCTCGCAAAACAAAAAAAACAAAAACAAAAAAACAAAAACAAAAAAAAGAAGTTTCTCTGGGAAAAGCGGGACATGATCACATCTGTTCAAAAGCCAAGAGGCCCGAATGAAGAAATAAAGAAAGAAAAAGAGCCGAAACAACACTTAGCAACATTTTGATTATATTTGATCCGTTTCTGACACTGATTTTTTTTTAGCACAATCCGTTTCGGACACTGATGAGAAACGGCTGCGCAAATGTGGCCCGTGGGCCAAATCAAAAGCAATTCCGGTCTCGAAACGGCCCGCCACGTTGCGACAGATATCCAAATCCGGCCCGGTTGGTATTCGGCCCAGTAGACACATTCTCGGCCAGGTTCCGGATCCCGAAGCCCCTGCGCGGGCTCGCCGGTCGCCGCCACCGCCGCATCGCCGGCGGGACGGTGGTCGACCTGTCCGCCCATCCGCTTGCCCGCTTCGCCCTCCTCTTCCAGCTCCCTCTATCCGCCGGCCTCCTCTTTCCTGGCATTGGTGGCGACGGTCGCCACAGGCACGTGCGGTGCGTCGGCGCCTTCGCTGTTCGTTTTCGCGGCGGCGGCGCGGGCGAGGCGGGCGGGACACCATGGCCGTGCGCCTGCGCTGGCCTGGCTCTGGCTGGGTGGCGCCGGCAGAATGCCTTGGCCTCTGATGGCTGCGGAATGCGGAGGCCGGCGGCAGCGCCGCAGCGGCACTACTCTATTTCTGTAAGTTAATAATGTTATTAGTTTTCTTCGTGTACCAACTCGACAGGAGCACTAGATGATTATTGATATGATTGGAGTAGAATTCGCCTACCTGAAAGTGGTGAGCCGTGTCAATATTCTATACTTGAAGCACATTTTTTTTCTCTAATACTAAGTACTAAGGGGAAAAAATACAATAGTGCGAATCATCATTCCTAAGATGAAACCAGGCACGAATACAGCACAAGTACTCCCACTGCTGCTCGATGTTCTTTGTGTCAGTATTGCAAGAATTTACAGTGCTGGAACCCATGAGAAAAACTCAAGTGAAGTGACCAAAGATAACCAAATCCAAAAGTATAATGTAAGCTATTTCTATCCTCGCGCTGCAATCTACTAAATCAGAACTGTTCAATCCTTACCGTGCCCATATATTGAGGAATAAAGTCAGAAGATTTTACGCCAATTGTTCTAAAAGAGCAGAAGTAATGCCATGATATCAGTGTAGCATACACACTGAAACACAGCTGGATATGAGATAATACGATGTGCAGATAAGAGCTACCATTTTGATTATGAAGTGCATGCATTAGTTGTCAAAGAGAATCAATTAAGCCTGGCATGGACAATATGGGCTACTCAGACTAGCCAAGGAGACTGCCTATGAACCATCTCAAAGGCTCACATTTCTGATCCTTCAGCACAAAGGACATAGGCAAGTCATCCTTGGCTATCAGAGGCAGCCCTCATCGCCATGTGAGGCTTCTCCTCTGCGTATCACCTAGCCTAATTGCTTCTTGCTTATCTTGCAGCACTTCTTCCATTCAATACTATTTATATGCGCCTTGTGGAGAGAACCAGATCATATCTTGGTTCTACCAGAATATTTTATTCATCTATTTTGGTAGCAGAATATATTCTAACTTTACCAATATATGCCAAAACCCTTTTAGGCTTCACTGCAGACACGTGTATATGACTAGATGTCAAAGATAGTGAGCATATCGTGAGCTGATCTCCATGTGTACAACTTTAATTTACACATATAGAAAATAAATGTTTCCCTGGTTCCTATGAATTGAGAACATTTTGACTGCCCAAACAAGATTTTGTGATGCTGAAATATGACTAAAGCTAGTTTGGTCAACATCATCTTTGCAAAACAATGAAAGTTCACCTTTCGATCATTGGCTATACCAGTAGACATCATACATAGTTGACAAATTAAGATACCAATCAATATGAGGATGTGGACATCTTTCTGGATGCTTATAATTGTGAATAAGTTTGGTTCTGATCTTCCACTTGGTATTTCTTGGTGAAGAGAGAATTAGTCATATAGAGGAACCTTGAAAGCACAAACTTTTTCAGTTATTATCTCCTCTACACTAATATAGTAAATCGTGCACAGGTTATAAGTTTTTCATAATGCATCCGTGAGAAGCCAACAGACAATTGATACACAAAGACTCATTCACAGAATACTTTATTTGGTTCTTTTCCATATGTTCAGAAGGCCCTGAACATATACTTGTTCCAATGGAGCAGTACTGGGAGGGCACAGCAAAATCGCCACCTAAAACCATCTCAGGGTGCAAATTGACCTGGTTTTTTAAATTCTGGGGATTATTTCCTATCATGACGCGTGCACCCCCTCCATTCTGGTCCAAGGTGGGGGTTGATCTTGTATTTGGACCATTTTTTTCCCTCTTAATACAAAGATACGCAGATCTCCTGCGTGTTCAGGAAGAAGAAAAAAATCCTATCATGACAGTCAACCTCTATTGCTTTTCTTGTTTCTATCAGCGTGACCGTGTTTTACAGGCATGCTAAATCCCAGAAATTGTTGAATGATTAGCGTTGCATCTTTTTGCCTAAGAATGGGCCTGATTGCATGCAAGGTGACATCAAGCATGAATGGTAGTCAGTATAACTGTCTGGTCTTCTTTTATCAATGGATACGGTAGGGTATGTGTTGCTCGTGGCCCTGACCCTGCAGATTAAAACGGTTTTACGACATTCGTAGACAGAACCGGTTCTGATCTTGCCATCTCTACCAGAATATTTTCCAACTTCGCCAAATATTCCGAAGTCCAAACTTGTATGGCTTTGCTGCAAAGATGAGTAGATGCCAAAGATAGTGAGCACATTGTGACCTGATCGCATTGCATGTAGCTTTATGTACATATATAGGAAATAAGGATTTTTCTTGGATCTTACGAATTGAGAACATTTTGACCCTCCGAAAGGGATTTTTTGGTGCTGAAATATGCTGAAAGCTTGCATAACGACAAAAATTTTGATTGCCTTTTGATCATTAGATACGCCAGTAGTTATCATTCACAGTTGACAAATTAAGATACAAATCGGCAAAAGTTCTCCAGTATTCTACTTGTATTTCCTTTTGATGGAAAAGAAATAGGAATATAGGATAAGATTAGTGTGCATAAGCTTTTATTCATTGTCATGCATACATGAGGAACCAGAAGACAAGGGGTAGACACAAAGTAGGAGGACCATAGAGTGTTCAATTCATAGAAGGCTTCGACTAATGTGATTAACATTGTGGGTAACATTTTGGGACCTGACCATCGCTCCCTCCATCCATAAACATAAGGTGTAACTTGCTTTGGTAAAATGTCAAACTTTGCAACTTTTTGTCCTTATTCATGTTTATTGTACAAAGTTACATTGATATCCACATTCAAAGTAATTTTAAGATGGTATTGTTTTGTAGCAATTGGAAATACTGTACGATAAATTAAAGGTGAAAAGCTACATTTATGGACTTTCCCCTACCAAAATGTGGCTTACATTTATGGGCGGAGGGATTATGGTGGCTCAGTAATGGAAGGGGAAAAGGCTTAAAAATGATTCAGCGGATTAAAAACTGGTAAATCTTCACAAATATATTTGCATATGGGGCAGCTAGATAGCTTCATGTTAAATCTGTCACCCAAGAGGTTGATCAGTGCATATCTATGACCTCATGTAGGTACTTTGAGTTACAGAATATTGTGCTGTAAATCATCTCATATAGGAGTATCTTTATCAAGGCGGTGCATGAGCTAACTACCACATTCTTATGTGGTGGCCAACCTCGTTTTCGTCCTTGTTATCAGGCTTATCATGATTGGTAGCATTACATAGATGTGCCTTCAGTTGCAGTATCGATGGATTATTGTTTGTGCTAGTGTGCTTCCATTCCAACTTGGATTACATAGATCTTCAGTTGCAGTTATTTCTTCTTAAGTTAAGATGGAACACAACTCATCAACAATGGATCCATCTGGAAGAGAGGTGAGATTGACATACATTTAAATCTGAAACAGGGATAAAATAGCAGCAGGAACTGGTTGGTAACTGCTATTAGATATTTTTCCCTTTTATTTGGTAGGTTGTCTTGTTTTATAGTTGGTACCAGTAGCATTGTATAATTGTATCTCGCAGTGGCGGCATGTTTCTCGAGCTATTCTTTTTATTAAATTACATAGTGGGTTAAAATTCTTAGAGATGTTAAATGGTTTATATAGTTTCAGAGAAAATTTGGAAGAGATTGGAAATCGGCCAGTTGTCAGCCTTGTTAATTATCCTGTGCCACTGCTGCTAGTTTGTTTATGTTGTTAGATCATACTACGGTTAACAGGGAGAGAGAGAGAGAGGAGAGAGAGCATAAGTTAGCATCGCGTGAGAAACTTGAGAGGAACTAACATACATTTGTTCTCAATGTAGCTTCAGAAATCACACAGAACATGTAAATATGCAAGTAAGGTAGGTGGATATAGCCCAATTAATGATACACATAACACATATATGTTGATGTACATTAACTTGTATTGTACAGGTCATACACAAAGCCAGTACTCATGAAACATTATAGAAACTTCAAAATACTAGGGTGTTAATTGCTGCAGATGGTACAGGAGAGCAAACAACTGAAAATAAACTTCTGTCCTTGTGTGGCATAGCTGAGCTGTGCAAGCGTTACCAAGAAAATGAGGAAGCAATATTAGTGTTAGTAGTACTAGTGTCAGTTAATAAAGTAACAAACATAACAAAATGTTGGTGTATGTGTGTGTGGCCCATATGGCCCAGGTGTTAAGGCCCATCTAGAGGCCCATGTACAGCTACTATATACCCACCCTTCTAGGATTTGGAGGAATACACACTACACATTCTCTCCTATATGGTATCATTAGCCTAGCCTTCTCTCTTCATCTCCCCTGCCGCCGCCGCCGCCGCCGCTTCCATGGCCGGCCGGCCGCCGGCGCCGCCGGCACCACCCCTCTCCTCCTTCCCTCCCATCTCCTCTGTTACAGGCACCTCTGCTCCCGGCACTCTTGCCTCTGCTCCTCTGTTCCAGGCGTCGCGCGCGTGGCCTACCTCTGCTGCCGCCGCTCTTGCCGCCGTCGGGGTGCCCCCCGGCGCTCCCCCTCCGGCCGCCGCCGCTACCCCCCGCGGCCCCCGTGGCCTCCGCGGCCCCCGCCGCCCTCCGCGGCCCCCGCCGCCCTCCGCGGGAAGGAGCCCCTCGTCGCCGAAGCTGCTACGGCCGACGCTGCTCTCGCCGCGGCCCTCCTCGCCGCCAAGTCCGAGGCTGCGGCGGCCAAGGAGCGGGTCCGCGCGGCTGCCCTCGCTTGGGAGCGCGAGCGCTCCGCGGCCGACGCTCTCACTCGCCGGGTCGCCGAGGCGGAGCACTACTTTCGTGTTTCCTCTGGCCAGCAGCCCGTCACCCCCTTCACCGAGCACGGCGCCTATTCTTCCCACCAGGCTCCGTCCTCTGGTTCTGGACCCCGGCTCGACCCGACCGATCTCATGGTCGCCCAACTCCACCTTCAGGCCGCCGGCGTCAAGAACATTAAGGCCTTGGTCTCCGTCCTCCTCGACCCCACGTCCTCCTCCTATGGGCGCTGGCGGGACCACGTCCTCCTCGACACGCCAGTCGAGGCGAGAGACGTGGTGTGGCTGCGCCTCGACAGCGTCGTCATGTCCTGGATCTTTGGGACCATCTCCCTAGATCTGTAGGACATCGTCAGGCCTCACGGCGGCACCGCTCGACAGGCCTGGCTGGTGCTCGAGGGGCAGTTCCTCGGCAACGCCGAGTTCCGTGCTCTCCAGCTCGACGCCTCCTTCCGCACCTTCGAGTAGGGGGACCTCTTCGTTGGTGAGTTCGGCAGGAGGATGAAAGGCATGGCCGATGCTCTTCACAACCTCGGGTCTCCGGTGCCCGACCGGGTCTTGGTGCTCAATATCTCCTACGGGGTCTCAACAGCACCTATGACCACCTGCGGACATGGATCACCCGCCAAAGGCCGTTCCCCTCCTTCCTGTAGGTCCGAGACGACCTCATTCTCGAGGAGATCACGGGTTCCGCGACCGGCTCGTCCTCGTCCTCCTCCACCGCGCTCGTGGCTGCTCCACCGGCTTCCTCCGCCTCGCCAGCCATCTCCCTCCTTGGTGCTCCTCCCACCGGGCAGACCGGGGGGGGGGGGGTGACTTGGTGCTGGCACCGGTGGTGGTGCTGGCACTGGTGGGGGTCGTCGGGGCATGCCGACTCCTGCTCCGGCTCCTGCTTCTGCCCCTGTCTCTGGAGGTATGCTCTAGCCATCCTTCAGCAACTCATGATCAGGGCGCATCTCGATGTGGTCGTTTCAGGGTCGGGGGGGGGGGGCTCGTCCTCAGCTCCAGCCGGCAGCCATGTTCATCGGTGCTGCTCCCCTGTTCGCGCCGTCCTGGACCCCGCCCGCTCAGCCCAGCCAGCAGCCGACCTGGCCTGGGGGGTGGGACCAAGCCGCGCTGGCGCGGTCCTTCAGCACCATGGGGCTGACGCCGCTGGTCAACACCGAATGGATCGCCGACTCGAGTGCCTCCTTCCACACCACCCCAGATGCCGGTATCCTCCCTTCTGTCCGACCCCCACATCTCTCTTGTCCTTTTTCCATCATGGTTGGCGATGGGTCTTGTCTTCCTGTCACCGCCGTGGGTTCTGCTCCTGGTTCTTTCCGTCTTCCCAATGTTCTTGTTGCTCCTCAGATGATTTATAATCTTCTTTTCATTCGCCAGTTTACTGCTGATAATTCTTATTCCATCGAATTTGACTCCTCTGGTCTTACTGTGAAGGATTCGGCTTCCCGGCGTCCGCTCCTCCGATGTGATAGCTCGGGGGCCCTTTACACCCTTCGTCTTCCTGCTTTCGCTGCTCCGTATTCGACTTCTTCTTCGTCTGCTGCCTTTGCCGCGATACCGTCTTCCACCACTTGGCACCGCCGGCTTGGTCACCCCGGCCGCGACATTTTGGCTTAGCTCAGTTGTAGTACCGATGTTCCGTGTACTAGGGCTCCTGCTGAGCACCTCTGTCATGCGTGCCAGTTAGGTCGTCATGTTAGACTTCCTTTTTCTTCTTCTTCGCATGCCTTTGATCTTGTTCACTGTGACCTGTGGACCTCTCTTGTACTCAACATTTCTGGCTATAAATACTATCTGGTGGTGGTTGATGATTTCTCTCATTACTCTTGGACTTTTCCTTTGCGCGCCAAATCTGAGACCTTTCCCACCCTCCTCCACTTCTTTGCTTGGATGTCCACTCAGTTCAGCCTCACCATTAAGGCCGTCCAGTGTGACAACGGGCGTGAGTTCGACAACTTCACCTCCCGTTCTTTCTTCCTCTCTCAGGGTGTTCAGCTGCGTATGTCTTGTCCGTATACCTCTCCCCAGAACGGCAAGGCTGAGCGGATTATTCGCACGACGAACGACGTCATGCGCACCCTTTTGATCCAGGCCTCTCTGCCTCCCCGCTTCTGGGCTGAGAGTCTCCACACCGCCACCTACTTGCTTAACCGTCTTCCGTCCACTGCTTCCTCTTCTCCCACTCCACACCACGCTCTTTTCGGTACCCCTCCTCGCTACGACCACCTTCGTGTCTTTCGGGTGTGCATGTTATCCTAACATCTCCGCTACTGCTCCTCACAAGCTGGCGCCCTGCTCGACACGGTGTGTGTTTCTTGGTTACTCCCCTGACCACAAGGGGTACTGCTGCTTTGAACTCACCTCTCGTCGGGTCCTCATCTCCCGACACGTTGTGTTTGACGAGTCGGATTTCCCCTACTCCACCTCCTCTACACCTTCCCCTGACCCCGAGTTGGAGTCCCTGTTTTCGCCTGACCCGGTGGTTCAGCCACCTTTGTCTGTCTATTCTTTCCCTGCAGGTTTTTCTGGTACACCGGTACCGCTTCCGGTGATCCCTGCTGCGCCACGTGCGACCCCGGTGCCTGCTATCGCGCCACGCACGGCCCCAGGACCTCCTGTCGTGCCACGCGCAGCCCCGGTGTCTCCTGCTGCGCCACGCGTGGCCCCGACGCCTCCTACGGTGCTTGCGCGCTACGCCCAGCCAATGCAGGTGTACCGGCGTCGTTCGGTGCCAGCACCGGCGCCGGACCTGCGGCCTCCAACTCCGGCACCGGAGTCTCCACCGCCACCTACACCAGAGCCGTTGCCGCAGCCGCCTCCGCCGACTCGCTCTCGAGTCGAGCCGGCTGTGTACCACCCACCAGTCATCCATCGAGACCCTCGCCATATTCATCCCATGGTGACTCAGCGGATGGCTTCTCAGCCCGCGACTCTCTCCGCCACCGAGGGAGAGCCGCGGATCTCTCCGGTACCCTCCTCTGTTCGCGACGCCCTGGCGGATCCTCACTGGCGTCGCGCGATAGAAGAGGAGTACGTGGCTCTTCTTGCCAACCAGACGTGGGACCTCGTGCCGCGTCTGTCTGGTTGCAATGTGGTCACTGGCAAGTGGACTGGACGCATAAGCGTCGGACTGATGGCACACTGGATCGCTACAAGGCTCGCTGGGTTCTCCAGGGCTTCAGTCCAGTGGTGAAGCCTGCTACTGTGCGCACGGTCCTCTCGCTCGCTCTCTCTCTCGCTCTTGGTCTGTGCACCAACTGGATGTGAAGAATGCGTTTCTCCATGGCACTTTTTTAGAGACAGTCTACTGCAGTCAGCCAGCAGAATTTGTGGACTCCAGTCGTCCGGACATGGTCTGTCGGCTCAACAAGTCTCTCTATAGTCTGAAGTAGGCTCCTCGGGCTTGGTATTCTTGGTTTGCCACGTTCTTGCTGACATTGGGGTTCACCGAGGCCAAGTCTGACACTTCTCTGTTCAGCTACCGCCGTGGGGATGAGACTGCCTACCTGCTGCTCTATGTTGATAACATTGTGCTCACAACCTCCAGTCAGCAGTTACTTCAGCGCATCATCTCCTCTCTGCAGCAGAAGTTTGCTATGAAGGATCTTGGTCAGCTCCATCACTTTCTGGGTGTCACTGTTGAGCCTCGCCCGTCTGGCCTTCTCCTTCACCAGCGGCAGTATGCTCTTGATATTCTGGTTAGCTCCATCACTTTCTGGGTGTCACTGATTGCAAGCCATGCTCCACTCCTGTCGACACTCAGTCGAAGCTGTCTGCTGATCTGGGTGCTCCCGTGGCTGATCCTACTGCATACCGGAGTCTTGCCGGTGCCTTGCAGTACCTTACTGTCGAGGCTCTAGAAGGAGGGCCACAGCCGGGTGGCGTAGTGCACCCGCCTAATCTCAGATGTTGGTTACTCAGGGAAGCACAAGCGATTCGTCAGATCTACTCATGAAGTAAGCACATAAGAACACTCGAGGATTTAGAATGGTTCGGGCCGCCAAAGCGTAATACCCTACGTCCACTGAGAGTTGTATTGCTCTTGTGTCTGTGGATGAGTCTATCCTCCGCCTCTAAGTCCCTCTTGAGACCTCGGCCTTTCTCTAGCGGGCGTCCCCCTTTTATAGCGCAAGGAGGACGCGTACACAGGCGTTGGACCCCGACAGGTGGGCCCAATAAGGATGTATAGAATACCATGAAAAAGACATTAATGGCGCTACAGTGGTTGAGAATCTCTTCGCCGGATACGCTTCATCGCACTGTAGGCTCTCTGACCGAGGGGGGTCTTCACCTGTCCCATCAGCGAGGCGCCCGTTGAGGCGGTGTAGGTTGCGGCGTAGACTGTTGGGTCTACCGCGTAGGCGTTATGATACTCCGTCGCCGAGCTGTCGTGTCTAACTGGCGTTGCAAACTGACGCGCGTGGCGTAGGCGGCGCCAGAGGCTGCACTGTGCGCTTTGTTAACGCGCGGTCAACAGTACAGCCTGGCAAAAGTCGCATTGAGCTCTGCTGTGGCAGAGCGCACTTACATGTCCCGTATTGAATGCGGTAGGTGGGCGAGTCTTCCCGAGGAAGCTTCGCGGCCGTGTGCATGCCTGCGCCTGCGGACGCGTGGCGGCTCCGGACCCCCCCAGGCGGGGTGTTTGTTCCCTCCTCGCTGAGGGGTCCGGATAGTATATGGGAGTCCGGGACCCCGCGGGGGGTCCGGGGCCCCGGCTGTTTTGGTTGAGTGCTCCCATCTCCGGGACACGTGGCGTCACCGGACCCTTCCCTAGCAAGGGACGGGTCCGGGGCCGCTGACCGGGTGAGAAGGACCTCGGACCCCAGGGGTCCGGCTGCTCAGCCCCTTAGGGCGTAGTTACGGATAACTACGCGAGTCTTGACATAGCAAGAGGGGGTACCCTAGTCCAGAGGTACCGACACTTACTTTCACCAGGCCGGACCTCACATATGCCGTTCAGCATGTCTACCTTCATATGCATGATCCCTGGGAGTCACATCTTGCTGCGCTGAAGCGTCTACTCCGCTACGTTCGTGGCACTGTTGATTTCGTCCTGGTTCTTCACCGCTCTCCCTCTGCTGAGCTGGTTGTTTACACCGACGCTGACTGGGCTGGATGTCCGGACACTTGCCTCTCCACTTCCGGCTATGCCGTCTTCCTGGGCGGCAACCTTGTCTCCTGGTCATCCAAGCGGCAACCGGTTGTCTCCCGCTCCAGTGCCGAGGCGGAGTACTGTGCTGTCGCTAACGGCGTGGCGGATGCGTCTTGGCTACGACAGCCCTTGGCGGAGCTCCATAGCCCGCTCGCCAAGAGCACGCTCGTCTACTGCGACAACGTCAGCACCGTGTATCTCTGCACCAACCCCGTTCAGCATCAGCGGACGAAGCATGTGGAGATCGACTTGCACTTCGTTCGCGACAGGGTCGCTATCGGCGATGTTCGGGTCCTCCATGTCCCGACCACCTCCCAGTTTGCTGACATCTTCACCAAGGGTCTCCCCTCCTCGACTTTCTCGGAGTTTCGCTCCAGCCTCAACGTAGCAGGTGGCTAGTTGTGGCTGCGGGGGGAGGGGGGTTGCCCTGTGTGTGCTTTCTTTGTTGTTCAGTCTTGAACTCCGCTGCGCCGGTAGTTCAGAGTTCAGACTGCGGGGGGTGTTGGTGTATGTGTGTGTGGCCTATATGGCCCAGGTGTTAAGGCACATCTAGAGGCCCATGTACAACTACTATATACCCACCCTTTTAGGGTTTGGAGGAATACACACTACTCATTCTCTCCTACACAAAACACCAAGAAAGTCTTCCATTTTACATTTTACCTCTTAGACTGAGAAGCTAGATGCAACCAAAGTCTTCATACCTGTACGGACCACTGCATTTCAGAGATGTGCATCTTGTGTCTATGAATTTGTATGGAGATCAAGTGAGTAAAAATCAAAAGCATACATCGCAGGTTTCTCTTTTCGGGTGGTATCTTGATTCACCCGCAAATCAAAGATGCACAACTTCCCTGGGCATTTCTTTAAAAGAAACAGGGCCTGACCCAACGAGGTAAAGGACTGGCATAAAGGATAAGAGCTATCCAGGCTAGACAAGGAGACTGCCTATGACATCAGTCACCTGCCTGCTTGACAGTATGCAAGCAGATGAGCAAGCAACGCCTCAGGCAAATCATCCTTGGCTATCAGGACCAGACATTTATCACCATGCAAGGCCTCACCTTGTCCTCTATAGCCACTTGGTTGGCTTGTGTACTGCCATGAATACAACATGGCACTGCATGCCTATTTATAGTCTGATACTCTGATGCCATGTTATGGCAGCAGGCTGGGCATGTATGGGCTGAGTAGAGCCCAAAACGGAGGCCCGTGGTACTGTTCATGCGGCTACAGTACGCGTGAATAGTACCATGGGTGATTAGGGTTCAGCTAGGGCGCCTAGTCTATAAAGGTAGCGTGAGTCCTAGGGTTAGAGTTATCGAAGAAGAATAGAACCAGTCTTAGGCGGCCTGTTCTTTGGCAATCTGGCCGGGTTTTCTGCCCGGCCAGGCATTCTAGTCTTCCTGATCTAGTCAGTCCATAACAAATTGGTATCAGAGATCTAGCGCAGGGGCATCGTCATACACCATGACCGGCCCTAGCATCGATCCTGCGACCCTCTCCACCATATCTGCCAAGATCGACTACGCCCTCACGCAACTCTCCATCATCAACGAGAAGCTGGATTCCCACGAGGAGCGCCTTGCGCGCCTGGAGAAATTCCAGCAAGCGAAGAAAGTGGATCGCTGCTCAGGCGGGCGACGCTGGCCGGCGGCTACATCATCGACGGCGCCCCGTCTGCTGCACTGCCATCCTCAACAACATCGTCAGCAGCCGTAGCGGTGCCAGCGCAGTTCCACACTGCTGCACAATTTACTGCAACGGCGGCGGCGGCGGACATCGGCGGCGGCGAGCTGTCTGTCGGCGTGACCGCTAGTACCTTGCTTGCCCCTACGGTCGTCTCTGCACTAGCGGCGGGGGCGGCAACAGCACCATTGGCGGCCAAGGTGGAGATCTCCGCCGCGGCATCCGCGTCGGCGGCGTCCTTGTCCTGTTCCTCCGCCGCTATTCAATGCTACGTGCCGCTGCATCAGAGGGCCAAGGCCAAGGCGGAGGCTTCCGCCACAGCGTCCGCGTTGGCAGTGCCCTCGTCCTCATCCTCTGCCCACCTTTTCTCAGCCGCCGATGAACGACAAGGACTGGGTGCCATCCTTGCTCCAGACGTACACGCTCGCGGCGGCGGCGGCTATCTCATGAGCTGCCCTGAGGAGCAGGTTAGAGGAGTAGGCCCGTGGTGGGTTGCTTTGTGCATGTTGGACATGCCTTATGGGCCGGTGGATTGGTTCCTCCCCACAGCGCCAGCCCATAGGATGCCAGCAACTGGGCGTTGTTTGCTGTATGGGCTGTTGCGCTGTTGATGCTGCTTCGTGACAACTTCAACCCGTGTGCAGTCCATTGCAGAGCTGCTACTTCCGTGGGATCCAAGGAAGCCTTGGATTTTTGTTCTTCGCATGGAGAGAGAGGAAGGATGCGATGATCACATGGAAGCAGATTAGTATTTTTTTTCCATCACAAATAATATCAAGCCGAGATGTAAAAGGCTTGTTTATAGGTATTAGCTTTGTGTCGAGTCAAGTTAGCATGCAGCTCGTGGGCGAGCTGCTTCGAAAGGAGGGGAGTAGTGTTATGGCAGCAGGCTGGGCCTGTATGGGCTGAGTAGAGCCCAAACGGGAGGCTGTGGTACTGTTCAGACGGCTACAGTATGCGTGAACAGTACCATGGATGATTAGGGTTTAGTTAGGGCGCCTAGTCTATAAAGGTGGCCTGAGTCCTAGGGTTAGAGTTATCGAAGAAGAATAGAACCAGCTTTAGGCGGCCTGTTCTTCGGCGATCTGGCCGGGTTTCCTAGGCACCGAACTGAGCTGTGCGTACGTTATCGAGAAAATGTGCATGCAATATCAGTATTAGCAGTACTAGTGTCAGTTCATCAATTAGCAAATACCAAGGCCTCAAACTCTTCCATTTTCACATTTTTCCTCTGAAACTGAGAAGCTAGATGTGATCCAAAGTCTTCATGAATGTAGTGAACACCCAATATGGAGACCAAGGGAGTTAAAATCAAAACCATATATTTGTGGCAGAACCTTAATTCACATATCAAAGACAGAGTTCTTCGGGATATTAATTTTGAAAAAGAGAAGGTACCCAAGCGGTGAAGGCCTGGCATGAAGGATAAGAACCGTCCGGGCTAGCCAAGGATACTGCCTATGAGATCAGTTGCTTGCCTGCCCCAACAACATACAAGCAACAGAGCGAGTCCACAGGCAAGTCATCCTTGGCTACCAGGATGGTCAGCTCTTATCACCATGCAAGGCCTCCCCTCTCCTTCCTCTATCTCGTGTCAGCCTTTTGCCCTTAACATTCCCATCATCTGGCTAAACTGCAATGCACTTGGCTTGGCTTGTGAACTGCCATGCATACATCGAGCTGCATGACTATATATAGCTGCATACCTCCTGCAAAGGACATGCGCGGCTGATCAGAAACATGCATGCATTTGCATGCCAGGAGAATATGTTCTTGCGAATGATTGGGGTCCCTTTTCGGCGCCGTTTGTGGTTGCAAAGTTACATGGGAATCTTCCAGCTCATCATGTATGTAAATTGGAAGCAATGACTATGACCGATGTACAAAGACAGCTAAGTTGACCTTGGCCACATAACAGAGATGAACACATCACTTATGGATCGGAGCTAGTTATCGGTCGATTGGAAGAAGATGCGTCAATAAAAATTTTCTTTTTCATAGTCAGTGAATTTGCCTGGCATTGACTAAATGCAGAGAACATGGTATTGGCCTACGATTGATATCATATCTTTATTTGCCCGCCAACCAAAAATATTCGCTATATGCCTTAACAGATTTGGCAATGGGAATAGTTCCTGCTTATCGCTCCATGTCAAAAAGGCAGCAATGCTGACCTTTGAACACAAGTGAAGATTGATTGTAGATGTGTTCATGCGTGGTAAAGAGCTCTGTTTTACAGATTTTCTTATAAGCTTATGAGTCCATATTTTCTTGACAGGTAGGACGCAATTCTGTGGACAGGATTGCTCAACCAGCTAACTACTTGCATGCTGTGAGTATCCCTGGTGGCTGGTGCCATCATCCTGTGGGTGCAGGTAATACCTGTTCAGGAGCTGAATGCTCGATGGTGATGGAGGTTTGGAGGGTTTTAACTTCATATCTGGAAATTAAGTAAACCACTTTTTTCTGTTAGTTTGGTTTGGTTATATTCAATAGTTAATCTTGTGGAACTGGTGCAAATCTGTAGAAGAATTCACTTTTCGAATTCGCAAAGCTTCTCCCTAGTTCTGTTGACTGATTAATGCCTATATGTATTGTGAAATTACTTATAAACCTAGTAACCTTATGTTGCTAAATAAGTTTGGCTTAGGACAAACCTAAATGTCTAAAACTACTTTATAATTGTGATTAGAGGGGGTATTAGAAAGTGATAGGCCAACTCATGTTATTCTTCGAATTAAACTAAGTTCTACTCCCTGTCTGACTATGCACCTGGACGGGTACTCTCTTGTCCAGGTACACAGAGAATGTTGTAAGCACCATGAGCTGACTAGGGCCTAAGTTCGGGGTTATTTTTTTAGTTCAAATCTGACACAGGCACGCACTCACACCATACTAATTGAGTCATTGTTATTGGTTATATATCAATATCTTGGCCATCAGTGGCCCTCCATAACCTGGCCATTACTGGTCCTGATAGCAGATCAAATCTGAATGTATAGTACTTTTGTAGCCTGTATTCATTAAGAATAGCTTAGATGATATTAACTTGTATTCATTAGGCTAGATTAGAGGACATTATAGTCTTTAATCTTTCCATGTCTCTACACTCACGTCGATATAAGTACAGACCATGTCAATAGAGAAATCATCCCTGCAAGTATTCTACCTTCTCTCACTTATGCTCATATATACTGTTAGATAAGTCCCACATTAGTGCGTCCCTGTATCTATCTATATACTAGATAGGACTAGATATAGCCCCCCCCCCCCCCCACGGGGTGATCTCGACCATCGATGGGATCATACGGAGGGTTTTCTAGCCCCCTGTGGCTGCTTAGGTGTTAAGAGTCTAGTAGCATATTCCCTAGAATATGCTTTTTTGGGTCTATATATGTAAGACTGCCCTTTGGGCTTAATGGGTTGAGAGAAATCAGATTATTGGGCCAACATATACATCCATGTTGGTGTGTCCTTGCACATGCCTAAATAAAATTAGAGGCCTAACTTCACATAGCACCGAGAGGCCTACGTTTTGACCACTGACGTGTGCATGCATGTACTATTTCGTCCTCAGATTTTATCCAAGGAAAATATGACCGCTTGGGTGGACAGGTTCCATGCACCAGAGTAAACTAACTCAAACGAAATTTATATTGATTATTAATTTGAAAGAAATTTAATAGCATAGTCCTATTGAAGGTGCCAGACATCTTCATGTTCATGCAACATATATTTTTAGTTAGCTGAATAAAGAAGGTAGAGCTATCCTGTACTACTGCTAATATATACCTCGTGTACCTCTGTAATACATGCATCTCCATACGGTAATATATATGCAAATGAACGATCTCAGAATGCACTCCCTTCACATATATACCCCCTATAAACCAGCTAAGTACACAAGTAGTGTTCTCCAGAAGTCACATATATGCATACAAAAAGATGCAAGTCTAGCATGAGCAATAAGAGCCACTCAGGCTAGCCAAGGAGACTGCCCATGAGACCACTCAAAGCCTCAATATCGCTGATCCTCCAGAGAGGACACAGGCAAGTCATCCTTGGCTATCAGAGCCAAACTCTTTATCCCCATGTAAGGCTTGCTATCTCACCACTCTTCTCCTTCTCCTTCTCCCCCTTTTCTTATTATGTGTTCCAGTGCTTCGTTCTACTTCTACCACTCCTATTTATAGCAAGCAAAAGCAAGGAGCATAATGTTCGCTGTGGTCGGTCGATCTGTATATATATATGCCCATCTGTATATATATATATATGCCCATCAAGAATACTTCTGTTATGATTTCTACCCATGAAGAATCCATTCCCTTGCAAATGCATATATGTTGCAGGTAACCAATTGCAGGCCAATGTCTCCGTTACTGTAAAGATAAATAATAAACAAGACTTGGATATATCATGAGATTGTCTAAGATAACATATATAAGCATGCATTCGATGCATTTGAAAAAAGCTTGGAATATTAGCGGATGGACCGTGGACGGCTACCTTCCATCTTTGGAAAATGAAGACGTGAGTTGACCTTGGAAAGGGAGATTTTGTGCTGGAATATCTGCTCTATATGGACGGCTAATTGTGCATCTCATCAATTTTTTTATTAAACTAGCATAGACGCACGTGCGGCACACACGTGATTAAAAAACCTAATTAGTTTTCAGTTCAAAAATGTATTGAATGATATATTAATTAAATTAATATTCAAATTAAATCTGAAAGCATGCAACATTATAGATGTCACTGTTAAGGTTTATACGAATCTATTGCAACACGAACGGAACTAAAATAATTAAGCGGTTGAGGTTTAAAGATATAGGAATAGAGATTTAACTGTTATTAACTCTATACTTGGGAGGTTAGCAGGAGGTATCGCAAGACACATTGGATAGTGCTCATGAATTGGAAAAAATAACTTGTTGTCAGCTTTTATTAACCAGTTGGACCGAATTTGCTAGTGGCTTTTGGACGCTCTGTGTATCTCCACATACTCTCTTTTTTTCCTTCTCATTTCTTGTTTTGGCAGTTTGAGTACTATACTGCTCTAAGTATATACTCCCTCCGTTTTTATTTACATGTCGTATTAGGTTTGTCCTAATTCAAACTTGACTAACTTTGACCAAGTCTACAGAAAAATATAGCGACAACTATACTATCCAACCTATGCACTATGAACATATACTTCATGTTAGATACATTGAAACAAATTTGATATTGAAAATGCTATTATTTTTTCTATAAGTTTGGTCAAAGTTTGCCAAGCTTGACTTAGGACAAATCTAATACGACATGTAAATAGAAACAGAGGGAGTATATGTTAGCAACTCTTAAAAAGTGTGTTTACTCAGAAACATTTTTATGGCCAATATGACAGCATATTTTCTTTGTGTTAAAAATCTCAATGATTTTGAGAGAATAGAAATAGTTTGTCTTTAAAGTATAGCTGTACAGATTTCTTTATTAAAATGAAATTTATTTGAGAACGGAGTATATATGACAAAATCTTTGCAGTGCCTTAATGTAGTGTTCTCAGAAAGTCGATCAGAATGTCGTAAATATTCTTTATTGAGAGTAGTACATCTAGTAAATATTCTTTATTGAGAGGCTAAGCATAATTAGATGCACAAAAGTTTGGCCCATGTCGGCTAATAAGGTACTATCTAGATTAGCTTGCTTCTCTATCTTCATTTCTTTTATTAAGGCATAGATACATTATTACAAGATTTAAACTTCTTGACATTTGCCTGCGAGTATTTATCTAGATAGCATTATGTAATTTCCTTCTGGTAGAAAATTGGCTATTATATTTCTCTGAAAGTCGAAGTGTTAAACCTTTTGCCAACATATATATCTGCAATATGCTTTCCTCCTGAGGCAGTTACAGAACTGACCACTAACGCTTGTCGCACGTAGTGCAGAAGTCTGTTTTATCTGAAGAACTTTTAATTGGTCACACATCTTCGATCTAGCTAGGTCTCGCCTACCCACAGGCTGCCGTTGGTTGCCCTGAATCATCAGTGTGCTCTTGGAGCAGTTGTGAACCTGCAAACTAAAGAAGATGCCAGCAGCACGCCTAAGCTACCTTTTCAGACAAGTACATAATACACGCATCTACTGAAAGTGAAAACCTGAAAGTTCTGGGCGCCCAACATGAATGCGTGAATAAAATTTTAAGCTATATATGAGTATATGACTACTAGCTGCCATTTTCTTCATTTTTTTGCATTATTATCTGCACTCTTATTACATGGATATCCGTTGATCTACTGCATGCACCGGCGCCCACAAACATATATATACATTATCTTCATCTGCTGCTTTGCGGCTGTTGGAGCGTCTCCATGCATATGCATATGCATGCATTTTCTCAAGCTTTTTTGAGTCAATGGAATACTTATCTTTGTTCCCTGCCTGTTACTTTTTAGCATCTCTGTTCGAGAACTTTCTTTTGTTTCATTCCCTTCTTTTTTAATGTGTTTGTGAAGAAAAGAAACTGGAATTAATTCATTAAACACACCGCGAGCATTCGTAGAAATTAAACCGTGCATGGTTAACAGTACGTATATATAAACATTGTAGGACGCTACAATTGCTGAGATAGAGAATCAGAGATGATCACCATTATATTGCCATGTACAGGTCAACATACTATCTTACACTTCTGAAGTTCAGAAATACGCAAAGGGCTGGCTACTAGCTAGCTAGTCTGACAAGTGACCACCATCGAACAACAGGGGCTAGCTAGTTTGATCGATCTGGTGGATAGCAGAAGCACACACAGATCAGAAGAGAAGTGATATTGCCGGAGCCCATCCTTTGAGTCGATCGATCGACATTATTTCTTCATTCGCCTGCCAGCATAGCAGGATTTCCTGCCTAGCTCGCCTTTCATCTCGCGCCATTATTGATCATATATTCATCCACCCTGCATTATTATTAGCTAGTAGGAGTAGCATTGATCACACACATTGATATAATAATTCGAGCAAGCAACAAGATCGACGATGCGCATATATAGGACATGAACACAGTTAAGGATTTAGCCGATCGATGATCTGAAGAAGACAGGGGAAGACGTATACGGTCGATGAAGCAGGTATGTTGTTACTGGTAGAGATCGAGAGATGATGCAAGGCTAGCATGAGCGAGGAGAGCGAGCCAGGCTAGCCAAGGAGACTGCCCGTGATAACCGACCACTACCCGAAGGCTCATCTATCGATCATCCTCAGCTCTGAAGATGACGAAGATCTACGACGATCCTTCAGGGAGAGAGGCCGCGCCGACACAGGCAAGTCATCCTTGGCTACCAGAGCTAAACCCTCATCGCCATGTAAGCCTTGCTCTCTTTACTACCATCTTCTTCTTCGCCGCCGCTAGCCAATGTAGTGTGTGAGCTAGCTTATGCATGGCTTGCTGCTACAAGCTTAGGTTGCATGCCTTGCTTGCTGCCCTGGCAGGGATAGATTGCTCCCGTGCCTATTTATAGGCCGCTAGCTCCAGCAGCTGCTGTAACCTGCAGCTTGCAAAGTATTGGACGGACGACTCGAATAATGTATCCATCCATACAGAATCTTTTCATCATTATCGCATTTCTCATTTGCAGAGAACATATTCCAATTCCGGATAATGTCAACCCCCATCACGCTGCATCAGATATTCAGATTTGAAACCCTCATTTCCCCCCGCCTCCGCCGCCAAGAGCCCAAGAGCTAGCACGCAGGCCTCACGATAAATAAATGGGCCTGGGCCGTCATCTCCTCCTCGAAAACCACCGTAGCCCATACCTGAATCAGGCCCAACCCCAAGTACGGGCCCATGCACGCATGCTCGACCACTCCTCTCTCCATCAGGGAAAAAAAAAGTTCACTCCTTTCTCTGTCACTCACCCCATCCTCTCTCCCTCTCTCTGAACCCCCACTACACTAATCTCTGTCAGTTGGAGCATACATACAGTGCTAAAAGCGTAGTCGACAGCCGACAAGGGGGGCTTTATTTCTGGTAAGATTGAGGCACTAAAAATACTCGGATCCGTAGACCCGGCGGACGCTTCTGGACTCGGCCGCAACTAGCAACTGTCACGGCATCTTTTTTGTAAGCCAATTAATTAACTAACCCATCCTGCTAAAAGAGGCAGCTCATCCTAATACTATACTCGCCCAATCTAATCATGGTGGTGATGGCCCCCACCTGTGTATTGCCACGACAGGCAAGCTTAGTTTAGTCTAATCTGACCGCCACTTGCTAAATCCAGCTAAAACTGCGTACGTGTCAGCGCCCGACTCGGACGTTCGGACAATTATAGGGGTTTGTTTATTCGGCTTAGGCGTGCAACCGGTGGTTTAACGTCATGGGTGACCTCAATTCGAAGGAGTATCATAGCGTTTTCTTCTTTATAATTTATAAAAATAAGTTTTTTGTTTGCTAACAGTACGTACAGCATGGTGTCTCGGTGGGGCCCAACTCCCAATCCCATGAGGGCACATGCATCTCTCCTACTTGCCTGATAATTTGTACATAAAGTACCGTGTCTAATTGTAAATTTGTTTGCAAGTTTGTTCACCAAGTAGAGAATTTAGACGATTTTTGTTTCCTTGTTTATAGGGAAGTCGTGCTGGCACTACTCCTGTGCCCTCGAAAATGGGACCACACGAACATTTGTGGAGCAACTTGCAATGACCTATATAAAATCACAAGTGCCGTGCAAATCAATGAGATTGGAGCTGTGTTAGTGGTGGAATAATTAGAGAGGGTGAATGCCAGTGTTTCTTAAGCTTTCGAGGGTGGTGGGTTGGGTTTGTTTATAGTTAATAGCTTGATTGTGTCAATCTTTAAGAGATATGGATGTGTACTATTGTATTGATGTCATCGCTGTCCCGATGTGTTTAAAAAATATGGTTGGAAAGATGGTGTACGGACGCGAGTCCAGATGCTTCGAGAGGGCACGTGCCAGGTCAGCACGCTCCACGATAGTACTAGGTGATTTCCCGCACATTGCTGTGGGATTTGAAAGAGATTATGAGATTGAACACCCTTTATAGTTGCAGGAAGGGAGCGGAGCAGACAATGAGCTGAAAGCCATCAGTAGGGCACACGAGTTATGATATTACGGGGGAGCAGACAATGAGCTGAAAGCCATCAGTAGGGCACACGAGTTATGATATTACGGGTGATGCTAGTGGAGAAATGAGAGGATGATACATGGACAGATGGATTTTAGAGGACATCGATGATCTGACTGCAATGAAAATATAAGTGACGCGTCTTAACGCGGAGAAATAGGAATAAATGACTCTTAATGGGTTCCATCTATAAATATGGTATCGGCGTTTGCTATTTTAGTTTGTTAGTTGCACATGATCCGAAGGGGTTTTGTACCAATATAATAATAAACCACTAAATCCTAAAATTTTATTCTTACACAAAGCATCGAAGGGTAAAACCCTCAGCTGTATTATTGACTTGTGTTATCCTTTTATAGGATTATTCGATGTAATTTGTTGTTTCCACAAATTAGAAACCATCCTCCTTTTTCCGTGAAAAGAAAACAATGTAAAAGGCCTCTATCTTCGTACCTTTGTCATGAAAATCACTAGTAGTGTTCATATGAGGCACCATCATGTCGCGTTAGTTTAATTTCTTGCTGGCATGGCATGCATGATGACGAAGCTGAATACAGTGAAAGCATCTATGGTTGCATTAGCGTCTCATGCATCGCCTCTTAGAACTTTATTAGGAGATAGTGAAGGAGAAAACGAAGGCGAGGCCATTTAATTTTTCTTAATAAAACAGTGGTCTTGAAAACTAGCCGATACTGCCCCTATTCTGCTATACAATACAATCGTCGACGAGAAGAAATTCACCATGGCATCCATTTGGACTACATAGTGAGACCCAGTAGTAGTTCGGATGGTGGCCTTCTCACGAGCAACAGGCCACAGTGTACGGGTGGTGAAATAGAATTTCAAAAGTTTTCTTTACCTGTGTGAGAAGGTCTCCTTCTTAATAATACAATACCATGGGAGCGGTCTTAACCCCCCGCAAATCGAGTTTTCTTTTTATTTGGACTACATAATTTTCAGGGTAATTACTAGAAGATAGATGAAAATGTAACTCAATAATAATTATGGTTGGATTGGAATCCATCTCGAGATTGTTACGTATATGGCAATGCACGGAACAGTCCTGAGATATATAGCGCCATGGAACCTAGCTAGTCAGATCTTTTGTCTTGGAAATCTTTATCATGTGTTTGAAATCAAATCAAAGCCCACAGTAATAATGCGTCGACATCGCAATTACCACCGGGAAAGTTTGCGTCCTCGCCGTCACTACTGGCTTTTAGGCAAGAGCATGTGCTGCACGTCTCTTTTCCCCATGGCCGATCGACCTTTAGGCCTGGAAGACCCATCCATCCTTTTGCATTGCCCTCCCTCGTCGTCTCATCTCATGTGCCATTTGCACACATCTTTGATGCCCTGTCCTGTACCAGTCGTGACAAATGAAATGGCCAATATCTTGCGTCAAATTTGACACTGTATAGCTAGCTGTTGTCATTTCAGTCTCCCAGAGGAGATTAACCTTCTTTTTTTTTAGGACAGGAGGAGGAGATTAACCTGCTGATGCATCTCGTCACCCACCACTCTGATCGTTGCATCCAGCCAATAGCATTTTTCTCTCACATCAAACTAGCACCAATCAGCAACTACCAGCCAGCCAACAATATTTTTTTCTAACAAATTAGCACGAGATATCAGCCACAGCGAAGAGAGAGGGCGCCTGGCCCAAGTTGGAAATGCCCGTGACGCCGTGGGCCCGCGCCGCGAAGCCTTGTACGAACCCTGGCCCACCGCGTCAGCGACAGGCTCCGGCCGCGCCTTTGCCAGCTCGGCGAGGCCCGCGAGATATTTTCCGACACCCCCCACCGCCGCTGCGGCGCGGGCCCGGTAGGGGCCACCTCACCGCGCCCGCGGCGTCGACGCGTGGGGAGGCGCGGCGCTGTGCGCTGTTCGGCGCCGCGTGGCGGATCTCGGCCGCCGCCGCCTCCCTCCTCCCGCCCGCCTGCCTGTGCTTATTGCGTCGCGCGCGCGGGCGCAAGCGAGGCAAACCCGCCTGCCTGCCAGTGCCATCCCTTGGCTTGGCTTCCCTCTCCTCCGCTTCTCACCAGGCCAGCAGCCATTTTATCCGCCGTCGGCTGGTCCCGGTCCCTGGTTCGCGCGCGAGGCGGCCGCGTGGTTCACGTGCGCGCGGGGTTGGGTTGGGATCATTTGGGTGCGTTGCGTCCGGGGTCGGTGGCGGCGCGGGAGATGAAGAGCGGCGGCGGAGGAGGAGGAGACGGGGGTGGGGGAGGGGGCAGGCAACAGTGGCCGTGCGACTACTGCGGGGAGGAGGCGGCGGCGCTGCACTGCCGCGCGGACGCGGCGCGGCTCTGCGTGGCGTGCGACCGCCACGTGCACGCCGCCAACGCGCTCTCGCGGAAGCACGTGCGGGCGCCGCTCTGCGCGGGCTGCGCGGCGCGCCCGGCCGCCGCGCGCGTCGGGGCCGAGGCGGCGGCGTTCCTCTGCGCGGACTGCCTCGAGGGCCGCGGCGACGGGGGCGTCGCGGTCGAGGGGTTCTCGGGCTGCCCCTCGGCGGCCGAGCTCGCCGCGTCGTGGGGGCTCGACCTCCGCGGCGCGGGCGCCGCCGCCGGGTGCGGTGAGGGCGACGCCGGGGAGGAGGCCGAGGACGACGCCTTCTTCTCGGCGCTCGACTACTCCATGCTGGGGGCCGACACGGACCTGCGCGACCTCTACGTGCCGTGCGACCCGCCGGCGGTGCCCGCCCCCGCCGCCGGCGCAGGCGCCCACCGGCTCAAGGGGGAGGCGCTGTGCGACCAGCTCGCCGAGATGGCGCGCCGCGAGGCCGACACCACCTCCTCGCACCCGCACCAGCCGCACTCGGATCTGAGCCCCCGCACGCCGCGCCGGAACTCCGCGGCCTCCAGCGGCCGCCTGCCGGGCAAGATGGCGGCCCCCCACGTGCTGCCTCCGCACCCTCCGCCTGCGCCCGCTCAGGAGGTGCCGTTGCCGTACACGTCCCTGCTCATGATGGCATCGGCCAACTGCACTGAGCTCATTGGCGGCGGCGACAGGATGGCTGACGACGACGAGCAACTGCTATGGGATTGCGCTGCGCCCTCAGTGCCGCCCACACAGGTAAACTTCCCATCGTCAAGTGGAAATGAAAAAATAATGCCGAGATCGGTAACCTCTGCTATTTTCCGGTCATTCTGCGTGGCGATTGTACTGCTAACGCTTTAATCAGAAATCTGTTAGTTGCGTTGTGAAGTTGAGCTGTAAATTCAGTGGCCTCACATATGTTATGACATGGTAATGAGAAACGGTAGGGTCTTAATTTGCAAAGCTAACAATAGAAATCAAATTGGCTGCAGTTTCTAGTCCGTTATGCATATCAACTAGATTGAATAATGCGGTCAAGATCTCTGGTAGGTGAGTTGGTAGATGTAAACAATTAGTTTTACACGAATCATTATATTTCTAGTTTCATCTGGTCTGTTATTTTACAGGTCTGTCCCTTTTGCGCATCACCAGGTAGAGTAATCTGTGGTTCTGAACTTGTCATGGATCTTCCTTTAGTTTCCTAGGTTTTGGCAGCCAGGAAAACAGGATGATCACAGTAGCTTTCAGTAGAGAACCAGAGATAAATTTGATCTTTTGAGATGCTTTCACCATTTATGATTTGGTTTTTTCATAGAGAGCTTGTAGTTGTGATAAACGTTCACGGACAAATTTTTTTAGTAACATTGAATGCACAAATTGAGCCGGTGAAAAAGATGCATTTCCTTTAGAAAGGATGCAAATTATAACATACCTTTCTCAAGAGGCGTTGCTATCATGATGTGGCAAAATGCGCTGAATATGATTTCTCAGTTCGCACGCGACCGACTACTATTCAGAATTTCAAACTATATTTGACTTTTCGGATATGTAATGAATCATACTTTTCACATAATCTGCTCAATCATGCACCAGTGGCAATAACAATCGTTTGAATTTCTGGTTGCGCGTTTCATTGTCAGCAAGTCACATCTTTCACACTGCTGATGCTCCAGAATCCTCAGCTTTAGTTACAACTTCATGTTTGAGTGTGTTTATTGCCCAGTTATGCAAGGCAGTTCATTTTTTGTTATTTGCATGCCAGATATGGGACTTCAATTTAGGAAGGTCAAGGGATCACAATGAGAAGTCTGCTATTGAAGTTGGATTTGGTTTGAACCATGGAGGCTTTATGATTAAGAGTTATAGTGACATGCTTAAGGAAATTTCTTCAGGGACAACGAAAGATCTGGAAGATATTTATGACTCAAGATACTGCTCAACTGCCGAAGATATCATGTCCTCTAATATGTGTCAGTTGTCATCGAAAAATGTAAGTCTTCTTCCCCTTTTTCCATACGTTAAGGATGCTTGGTGTGCAGCTGTGCCTACCCAGCACATGTGGCAAGTTCCCTGTAGTAACAGTTTCAACTACGTATCCTTCTCATGTAGGCCATGTGATAGAAGATAAATTATTATTGGTCATGGATGTGAAGGCATAACTTATCTCATACTGAATGCATTTTTTTTTAAAAAAGAAATCTTCATATCGTTATATCCCTAAATGCAGAGGAGCAAAGTCAAAGGAAACATACCATGACTTCGTCCCTCTCAAGAAACTCTTAGCTAGCTTCTATTATAAAATCCTATGGGTTGAGTTGTGGATATTTTTGTTTGGGGAAAAAACTTTTTGATCAAAGCTTCAAGATGTACTGAAAATCAGCTGTTTGAAGAACTCACCAAACTTCTAAAAACAAGTTTCTGTTTATAGGACACAACATATTGCACATGTTTGATAGCTTGATGCACCACTTACTCTTCAATTGACTTCATAACCGAGCTTTTGCTGACGTTGATGCGCTACTTACTGTTGAATGTGTTCAGGCAGTCATGTGCATAATTAGATAAAGATCTTTTCTTGTAAAGGGCTATTCATGAAAAAGTGGGCTCAGTGGTCCCATACGGTATGAACATGCCGAGCTGTTTTCAGTCACCAGGATAGTTATGGGCCACCATACTTATCCTTGTTGCGTCCCCCTCTGGTCCACAAGTCATGGGACGCATCTTGTTTCTTTATTAGACATTAAAGGCTGATTTTGTCACTGCCAAAAAGATCCCTATACAATGCCCCACCACGTGTTCTTGGTTTTGCATCGTTGTGGAGAAGTACCAAGGCTGTGTGTTAGACCACGTGTTCTTGGTTTTGCATCGTTGTGTAGCACACTGTAGCACTTTTCGTTTGTTTGTGGTAATTGTTGTCCTACCATGACCTAACTAGGCTCAAAAGATTCGTCTCGTCGTGTACATCAAAACTATGCAATTAGTTTTTTTATTTATCTACATTTAATACTCCATACATGAGGCAAAGGATTTGATGTGATAGATGAATAGTGAAGTTTGGAGAGAGAAATTTTGGAACTAAACACAGCCCAAGTTTCTATGGCTATCTATGGCTATGCAGTAAAACTTTCAGCATTGCCAAGCTGCTGATATGTATCTGAATTTTCCTGTTCTCAGGTGAGCACTGGGAGCAACAAACGGAAGGTGAGCTCCTGCGCCTCAACGATTGATGGACCGACAACCTCCGGGAACCATGTGCCCACTCCAGGACCAGCACTCACAAGGGAGATCTCCTTCGGGGATCAAACGGTCTCCCCCGCTGCAGCTGAGAGGCCTGCTGCCATGAGGATCGACAGCGAGACGCTTGCACAGAACAGGGACAGCGCGATGCAGCGGTACAGGGAGAAGAGGAAGAATCGCAGGCACGTATCGATGAAAGCTGACCTTGGCCCTTTCCTGCCTGCTGCTGCCTGCAACTTCTTCTGCATTATCAGGAGACAGTTACAGTTTACTCACAGCTCTATCCATCATCCTTCTGTAGGTATGAGAAGCACATCCGCTACGAATCGAGGAAGCTGAGGGCGGACACGAGGAAGCGGGTGAAAGGGCGGTTTGTCAAGTCGACCGAAGCACTGAATGCCGTCAATGGCGGATGAACCAAGGGCCTCTGAAGATCGAGCTCGGTGTGTTGCGTCTAGTAGGATGGAGCTACTAACATCCGAAGGTGGTGGTACGGTGCTACACCTATGCATGATGCTATTGCTGGATCGCCGCGCAGCCGAGCCAAATTTTGCGTTGAAGCAATCGTGGCCATTGGTCAATCAATGCTAGAGACTGCACGGTACGCTTGTAGTTGTAAGAAACGACACCCCTTTTTGCTGCTGCCATCAGAACAGAAATAGGTAGCTTACAGTACTTGTTTACCATGTGGTTTTACTACGAGCGCCTGGTGATGCATATGGGTTCGCAGTGAAGTGTTCATACCCGTTTTGTTTCTACCATCTTGAAATCCCTAATTGTGTCAAACCACATTTAATATCCTAGTAAAAGCATCTGTACAATTCTAGTTTATAAAAAACAAATTAATTAGACTAGCAAACATATATGAAGAGTGAGTTGCATCTTGCAACCAAGAGAAGTAAAAAGTAATTGCATTCTCTATGTGGAGGCCGGTGGCGGAGGTGGCGGCCTGGCCGGGAAGCGGGAGAGCGTGGCGGCGGCGCCGAGGGCGAAGAAGGAGACGAACGCCAGCGCGAGGGAGACGGCGCCCTTGTCGCAGTAGAGCCGGTAGAGGCGGCACACGGCGAACCACCCGCTGGGCTGGTTGCCCCCACATGGCCACCGACCCAATCGCCCCGGCGCCGGCGGTCGGCGCCGGCGGTCGACGCCGCCTGCAGGTTCACCGCGAGCTGGTCGGCGTGGTGCAGCCAGTGCCTGCTGACGAGCCGCTTCACCAAGGCCGCCGTGAGCGCCGAGTAGGCGGCGCAGGCGAGGTTGACGGCCACGAACGCCCTGCAAGTTCAATTTTCACGTTGCGGATCGCCGGTCAGCCGGCGGCCGAGACCATAAAGCCATCATCGCCGGCAAGCTAGCTAGCTAGATAGATAGATATACGTACTCCCAGACGGCGAACATCCTGAAGGTGACGGTGATGCCCCAGCGGTCCTGCCGGTTGGTGGCCACGACCACCGCGGCGGCGAGCGACGCCGCAAAGGCCGCCAGCCGGAGCGCCGCGCTGGTCCTCAACTCCGCGTCGGAGGCGGCCCTCATCGTCGTCGTCTCCGCCACCGCCACCGCCTGCGACTCCAGCTGCTCGATCGTCATCGTCGATCGCCGCCGGCTGCCCTCCTCTCTCCTGTCTGCCTGACCCTGACACGTTCGCGCGCGGCGATCGCGAACAGCGGCAGCTATCGTCGGAGCCTCGGGCACTTTTATTACACGATTATTAAGTAGACGTGCGCTGTTATAAAAAAAAAAGTAGACGTGCTCTATCTGTGAGGTGATGAAAGGGTTTGATTGTCTGAGGAAGGGAATGCCCTTGAGAACGTTGTCGGACTCTCCCTGCCTCGTCCATGTACACCTATCTTAGACTCCTCCATGTACACGGATGCAGATTAAGCAGGTCATGTTTGAGAAGGTTGGACTCTCTTCGAAAATGTTTGCCTTTTCCCCGGGAATTCTTGACAACTCCTCTCTAAAAGATGTCTCACCTGGTAGGCAGCTAGGGGCATATTGCATGTATGGAGATCTTCAGAAAAAAAAAAAAGAAAAAGAAAAAAAGAAGACACCACACCAACGCAGACCAACAAACCGCAAACATGGCCCAATGTAACTTCAACATAGCGGAGACGGCCCGTACTACCTGAAACAAGGTATATTCGGGGCCCTGCTGTGCTGCCTCCAGCGGATCTTAATTTCAGCCCATCCATCATATTCATCCAGGAAGAAGGGAGAGATTCAGACCGTCATGTCACGTAATTTCTGAACACTAAGCATTTCAGTTGCCAGGTGATCATGAAACTATGTGATCACGGCCTGAATTCTCACAGTTGCTATGTTCAGAAACATGACTGCATATCCTCCAGCGGTTTCAAAATCAGGAGGCAAAGCGCACATAGATAGAACATTTGAGAACATGCATTTTATTGGAAGATTAAACCTGTACAGTTTGCTGGCGAAAGATGAAACGGCTGGCGACCGAGTTAGTCATGGTAAAATATTTACAGATTCTTTTTATGCGCAGGAGCGCAAGCTATACAAGAGATCAGGGCACAATAAACATCAGTTGCTTATGTCGAAGTACTTGGGATCAGCGGGGAAGTCATGCTCCACTCGCAGCTGCAGCAAAGATGAAACCTGTCGTGTTAAAATCAACGGATTTAACAGAACAAGAAACAAGCGAGGAGCAGTACAGCTGTCGGGGATAGGCTGTTTGGGCAAACTTAAATAAGTGTTTTGAAATTATTCTAAGATAAGACTACAAGATGGTTTACCATCATCTCTATGGAATAACAGAATCTCATCTTTAAAGTATGTGCACTTTATGCAACCAACTATACTGTAAATCAACCTGGTTTCAGACTGGTGATGGAAAGAAGAAATGGAAAATGCCAAGATCGGTTTGCGTACCTCGCCTTCATCTGAATCTGAGTGCCTTTGAGGAAATACAACTCTAAGATCATTGTAGAGATAGAATCTACGCTCTTCCTCAGCCACCGTATTACTGTTGTATGGTGCTGATGATGGATCAGATTTGCACCGTAGCATTGATTTGGAGGATTTCTTGGAGGGGCACAGAAAACGTAGGTGCAGAGCATAACGAAGCACACCTCCGGCTGAACTATCATTGATCTTAGAAGATGAGCAGCAGGGTTTCTTTCTACCTAAGCCAACCTTATCCACTTGACAGCAGCAATCATCAGAATCAGAATTGTTTTTCTTACTCCCAGGTGAGCTAGATTTAGTAGATTCTTTAGAATAACTCTCTGGTGAACGACATCTTGCCTTCATATCTTTTTCTGATTCGTCATTTGACTTGCAGTTCTGTCCACAGGAGCAGCCTGCAAAGACAAACAGAAAAATTAGCATTGCCCCAAAGTCTACCAGTTTGGATTCAACCATTATTTGGTATTATCAGGCTACCAGCTCCATTACATTCACAACATAGAGTTCCCCGTTCTCTAGGTTCACTTCCACATGAGACTGACTGAGAAGATTTGGGCCCAATATTAACATCACAGGCCCTGTTTCCTTCTTCCGCAGGATTAGAGGGTAAGACAGAGGGGGACAATGTGACCTTTTGCCGCATGAAAGTCTGTCTCGTTACACAACAAGAGAAACAAGATGAGAACGGCAGATAGAAAAAACAAAAACAGGTCACAACGATTGATAAAGCATCCCTCAGAAAAAATGTAGCACTCAGTCCCTCTGAGAAAAGGTAAAGCATTTTCATTGCAGGTCTCAATACTTTCAGCCATGCACTAAACAATAGATTACCTGCACTGCCCTATTTCCAAATTAGTTCCATCTTTCCAGTATATAGTTGATGGCAAACCACTTGGCAGATCTAATATAGAGGAGCAATGCATTGTAATATATGTGATCTCTTATGCACATGATTAGCATCAAACTAAGCCTACACAAAAGGAGGCTAGCAAGCAACCTGAGAGATGAAATTTGCTCACTCAATAAGGAAAACAATGCCTGAATATATTCAGACAGGTAAACAGAAAATTAGGTAAACATGCAACCATATGATGAATATTCAGTTCTCTACAGTATGCAACGAAAAATATTAGTCCAAGATCGTAGATAGTAATAAATTGTCCATTAGTCATTCTTGTACCTTGGTTCCAGAAGGCATGTCATTCAAATCATAGTTGCAGAAGAAAGTATGAAGTGGAGTTTTCTCCGGGTTGCTCACGACCTGTCAAATTTATACTTTTTATTATTTCAATAGTATGGAGACACAGTATACAACTTCCAAACGCATCTATTCCTGTACACTTTTGTCTCACTGCTGTGTGGGGAAACTAGCCAACGACAAACAACAAAGAATTTTCAGCCGACTTGGCTAGAGATCCCAGCATTAAGAAAATAAGTCCAAACATTTGGAACAATTTCAAACATACAATGAATAGTCCAAGGTAAAGGTGCAAACAACGGAAGGATTGAAAATAAAATGCCAGTCAGAGAAATATCAACCCTGTGTAATGCAATTAAGTATAAAAATCTTTAAAAAAATATATATGCAGACATCGGTGATGCCTATGAGAAACCTATAGACTTAGTAAAGAAGCAAGGATATTTATTAAAAAATGCTCAGTATTATGCATGAACTCAGCAGCATTGATGATATCAATTTCATGCAGCATGGAAGATGGAAGTTAATTGTGTTTTTATACCAGCCGTAACCAATTCTATCAAAGTATAATACAGACAGCTCCATTACCAAGAAAGTTTCTAATCATATAAATATCTGATTATGAATGAGTTCGGATAGAGAAAAACAAAATAGACCGGTGTACGATATAGAACGACATTTCACCAAGAATAAACTGGGAAAAGGCTGGAATGATATTAATCTTAAGGATGCAAAGCAATTCAGTACCAGTTGTATGCGACCCTTAACAGGGATGCGTAGACGACTCTTTGCTGATCGTGAATCATTATTACTATAGCTTCTTTGGAGCTTCGGACTTTTGCTGTTATTAGCAGGCAATCTCCCCGCAAGATCAATAGAAGAATAGTACAATAAGGAACTATCCTCGTCGATGCTTGTTACTGAAAACGGAAGTTTCTGAGTTGTGGGGAAGAAACTACCACCAGTGATATTTAGAACAGCTAAGAAACCATCAATTGTCTGCATTCAGAGAGGAAAAGGGAATCAAGTTCAATAATAAGTAACCCTGTATGGTAGTACACGTAAGTAAACAGAAATTAGAGACCTGTTTGTCTTTTCTGTATGAGTATCGACCAGATAAAAGGGACTCCTCAAAGGAGCCAACTAGTGACCTCCTCACAAGCAAACTTGAACTCCGACCATAACCGATCCGAGGAGATGTAGGGGAGAATTCAGGGCCCCAATTTCGGTATCTTCTCAGTGAACTACATTTAGGTGTCATAACATCAAGTTCATCATGTAAGAAGTTAGTTTCTTCTGATATCTCCTGCATCCTAGTTCCATCAGAACCTCCAGTTTCCTTTAAATCAAGGAAGTCATTCTCAAGACCTCTCATTATGTATCTTTGAGATCCTGTAACCTTAATTTTGTTCATATATTTAGGGCTAAGAGGAGACAAAGAAAGCGAAGAGTGTGCTAATTTCGCACTAGCTGCTAGATGGTCATAATAGGATATAGAATCCTTGCTCCCGAGTAAAGGACCATCAGTGAATGAATTAGAATTGCTCCTAGTAACATCCCATTCTGGGCTCCAATTAGAGCACCTAGAGGTTGGAGTGTCCTGTGTTTCAAAAGAATTGAGGCATCTGGTGTTGGCTTTTTTATTATCTTGGAAGCCAGAACAGTATAGTTTACTGGCTGAATCAGAATTCCTAAATCTAGAATCACCAGAGCAAATGTCAAGCATATCACCGTGGAACTGTTTAGGAAGCACATTTTTCAATGGGGAGAGCAGTCTCTTCCTTGCTTGAAGCTCATGCTGATCAAATGGCAAATGACAATTGCTGTCGACCAAAGATGAATTGACTGTATCTGTTTCTGTTCCATCAGAAGCCCCAATACAACTAGATTCAAAGCCCACAACCCTACTTGCTGGCATATGGACAGAAGGCACCAGTTTAGGACAAAGCCTAGAATTTGCATCTCTCAAGTCAATTTTTGGTCCATGGAGGTCTGCAGGTTCATCAAACATGTGACCATCTTTGGAATACCCATTTGATTCATTCGGAGCATCTAATGCAGTTTTTCTATTAAAATCACCAATCAATGGGTATGAAAACACCCTGCTACTTGAGCTTCCTGCAAGGCCATCCAAATCACAGGCACCGACATCTCCACAATGTGGAGGACACGAAAAGGATGTGTGTGGTGCTGTTGGCGCATCATCCTTGATTGAAGAAAGTTGAGGTAAACCCATTGTAGCCAATCTTTCTTATCCTCGCTGAAAGATTTTGTTTCCTAATTTGGATTTGCACCTAATTCAGAATCTGTATTTCAGTCACCAGAACAGCACTCTGATATCCGACTCAAACGCATCTGAAGCAAGGATATCATTATCTTTCCAATGCTACTACAGCAACCAGAGATGAAGCATAACTTTGAGCCTGAGCAAGCAACCAGAAACCTGGGATGAGCCATACCCATCACAGTCCTGCAGAAGCAAATCGAAGGACATTACATACTTCATCATACTGCTGAGCTCAGTAAATGCTATGAGCTAGTATACTTTATTCAATTCATAGAAGGAAAGCAGTATCAGCTTGTAAAGTTTCTTCTACTTATGCATCAGAAATAGCAAGTGAAAGCCAACTCAATCATTGGATAGCTTGAAATACAGATAATATTATGCAATTCCATTTCCATACTATACATAAATTGAAAAGGTAGAGGTCCATCACGCATATATATCAGTACTATGGAAACAAAATTATAAATGAACCAAAAGTAACATTCAGAGTTCAGGCTAGGAACCCAATCTAATTAAAGAAGGGAGTTAGCATCAGCTAAGCGTATGAAAGCGAGAAGCACAAATTTGGGGCGAACTCTGGAGCATTCGCCGTGTCATCGATCGGGACAAGCAAACCAAATTACCAAAAACAACTGAACAGAGCCCAACATGATAGATCAATTGCGGAAATCCAAAACAAAAACACTTGATAAATCAAGAAACCAGCCTACCAGACAAACCAAACAGAGAAATCAACCGCATGGCCGACTTCAAAGATTTGACTGCTTCGATCCGATCGCTAGGAATTCGCCCAAGAAGTCGGGTCTGTTCCGGCCAATTCCTCCAGGGTTCTACCCTTCCCCTCGATTTCTCTCCCTCCCCTTCCTGACCTTCCCCAGTCCTGCCCACCCTTTCTTGTGTCTTGGCTGCTCTCCCCTTCCTACCTTGTTATCTAATGGTGGCTATATAAATTCTTCAAGTAGCTACGGCCTACGGGTCGTTAATTGAGGCGCTAATCGGATATTTTTTAAGGCGGAAAGCGTTGGATTAGCAGCGCTGGTAGCATCTGGTAGTTTCCAATCCGGCGGAAGGCAGGTTTGGTTTGGCTTGTGTTCCTGTTGTTCGGTTGTTCGATTCCACGCCCACAGAATAAATGTTTCCCAGTGACTTATCTTCCATTTCAGTCCCTAAGGTTCTTCATTTTTAAAAGAAAAGACCTAAACCGATTTTCTTCTTTATTCTATAAATGTGCACGTACTCACATACACGCACTCATCTTTATGAATACATAAACCAACAAACTTACCAAAAGAATTTAAAAGGATTTTCTTCTTTAAGCTCGACAAAATTATTATAGTTGTAGACCAACACATCTACCAAAAAAATAGTGTGTTAATTTACACCGCCTACCATTAAAAGATCATATTGTTAGTTTATGTTGCCTCAAGGCTCGAAGATAATCATTAGGTGTTTTCTCACTTATATCACGAAAGGATACTAACTGTAGCGCCAAGATGACTTTTGGTCGCAGCTAAGGAAGTAATGAGAGTGCAAACACATTTTTATGTAATTAGAGGGTAGTGGTGATATCCTTAGTTTTAGCTTATATATAGGCGGATAGAAGTCAATACTGATAAGCTTCATAAAATTTTGGACTTTTTTATTAAATATGCGGCACATACCACTTTGAGAGAGAAAATACATAATATCTTTCTATATATCCAAACGACAATCATGAAACATCTTCATTTGATAAAAAAAGGATACTAGTAATTATTAACCTCTCCTGCATTATGGACCTTGAGAATGAGAATGATACCCATAAGACTATTCATTAAAAAAATCATTTGGAAGGTGACTTTCTTTTATTCAAAGAAAGAACGAGGGCTTATTTGTTAAGTGTGAGAAATAAAAGAATTGAAGCGTGTGGGGTCCACTGCCGGCGCCGCTCAGATCCTAACTTTCTACTTTTGCATTTGCATCAATCTAAGCCCTGTTTAGTTCAAAAAAAATTCTATGGTATCCATCACATCGAATATTCAAACACATTCTATAGAATATTAAATGTAGTTAAAAAATAACTAATTATACAGTTTAACTGATTAGCACGAAATGAATCTTTTAAGTCTAGTTAGTTTATTATTAGACATTATTTGTCAACTAATAATAAAATGTGCTACAGTACTAAAATTAATAACTTTTCACCAACTAAACAGGGCCTAAAGGACGATAAATTGGAACTTGCATTCGCTTCAGCTTTGCTCCATTTTCTTTCCTTCGTTTCCTTCTCCTGCTTCGTGCTTCCTTGCCACGGCTTGGATTTTCTTTGGTCATTTTCTTCAGTTGTTGGACTACAATATGCATTGGTTCAAGATACTTTGTTTTTTTTTAAAAAAAGCATCTGATTCGCCAAATCGTCTCTTTTTCTGCACCACCAGCGTGCTACGGAAAGCTTGAATAGTCGCCGGCTGTGAATGATGTGATGGGAGGCAGGAGGCAGGGGGCAGTCCACTATTACAGAATGCAGCAGATAGCAGCACTCCCCAGCCAAAAGGCCAGAATGGACGGAGCCACGGAGGCAGGCATCAAAGCTAGCATCAGCTATCCATACACCACCCACCCGTCGATCGATCAGGACCCGGAGGTGTGCAGGGCAATCATAAAGAATCGGGTAATGACAGACAAGGGCCAAGGGCCTGCCTGAATGCCTGATCCACAACGCCATCCAGTGGTGGGCTGGTGGTGATGGGTCGGGAATGGCAAGCGACATCCCTTTCCCCTACGCGTCCGTGTATCTTTTGAAAGCGAGGAGTTGGGTCCATCCATGGCCCCACAAACCCGCAAGTTGCAGAGCACATGTGTTGCTCTCCGGCATCACCATGTGTTGCTCTCCCTGGATATACCACCACCACCGGTACATGGAAGATAGAAGAATCTTCCACCTGGCCGTGCCTCTCTGAGACTCTGATCGCCAACGGCCTCAGCTTCCCTACGGGTCCATAGCCAAACCCGTCGCTTTCGGACGCCAAATCGGATCCTTTGGTGTTTCTACTTCAGGCATTGCTCGAACATGATTTTCAGTTTCAGAGGCCGGCAGCGGCAGGGCCGTTGGATATCCAGCATGGAAACAGAGATTTTAAACAACGCGCAACCAGAATTTCTATTCGAGGACCTCTTGGAGCTCCCTTTAAAATACATGTTATTGACACAATCCCCCTCATGTATATCCCTGCATGGCTCGCGAACCCGAGTTGAGAACCGTAAAGTGAAGCAGAGTCAGGCAGCCATCCGGCTGCTGCGGCGTCGGAGAGAACTGAACTGGACACACCTCTTTGGTTGCTCTACAAAATCAGCTCACGCTAGTTGAGTTGGAGCGGTAGTGGGCACTCATACCATTATGCAACACATCTTTCTCGACACAGACTACGAAATGGAAGATTGAGAAACGATTGGGTCTGTGAATTAGGCTGTTGCCGCCATTGGTACTGCTCTGTAGCAAGCCCGCTTCGCCGCTCGAACAATGTCCTCAACCTGCGAGTGCATAAGGATATATAGTCAGAAAAGTGACAAGGTCAATCACAATAACAGTCAATACCATAGATGAATACCACAGCCATACTCTCTTATAACAGCCAAGTTCCATAATTACATACCAACAAAAATTTCAGAAATTTGACCTCAACATCTTACAGCTATTTTCTCACGCGCCTACTAGAGATTATGGGTTCATAGTTCTTTTCTTCAGGATCTGGTAGATGATTGTACAATTTTGTCATGCACCTCAGAACCTACCAGCTTATGTCATTTGCCACCTATCATCCTGTCTTGCAATAAAGCTATATACGATAAAAAAAAGCTACTAGTGGCACCTAGTATAGTTTTGTCAAAAGGCTGCACGTTAATAATCGATTGTACAAGATGCAGGCCAAAATAAATGGTGTAGGCAAGAAAACTGAAAGTCCGGCATACTAAACATGTTATTTCGGGTGCTACTATTCAAACTGCTATGCCATTAATTTTGTAGAACCACAAATCCCTATGTAAACTTGGAATGAAAGCAAAAGGACAGTCTGTATAGACCTGTGGAACAGCCATCCTCTCTAGATTGGCAGCGTAAGGCACGGGCACATCAGCTCCAGCAATCCTCTCAACTGGCGCATCAAGATACTCAAAGCTGTCCTCGACAACAGCCATGCTGCAAGCAAGATACATTTCAACCCATTATGAGAGATGAATACCATGCAATTTGGCGGCGGGGGGGTGAGCGGAGACAGACCATATTTCAGCTCCAATCCCGTGTTGTGGGAAGCCTTCTTCTACTGTTACTAATCTGTTGGTTTTCCTCACAGATGCATTAATAGCAGCTCTATCCAGCGGTCTAATTGAACGAAGATTGATTACCTGAACAAAGAATTACTAAACCATAAGGAAATTATGATGGCCTCCATGAGAAAAGAGAGGAATCTGGTAGAGCAAGACTGTACTAGTAATTGCCAAAAGAAATACCTCGGCACTGATACCCTCCTTGGCTAGTATATCTGCAGCCTGAAAAATGACAGCACAGGAGAATGCAATCAGAACATCAACTGGGTATATTTTATAGGGTCAATTGTAAGTAGAACTCAATTTCCCCAAAACAATTTTTTTGGGTCAAATTTCAATAGAATATATCTTAGTTTTTAAAAGGAGATGGCCCATAGTACAGATATTCAAGCAAAGTTGAATACTATCTTGTATTCAAGGTGGCACTATGGGCATGTTTGGTTTCTTTGCTCAACTTTGTTGCTAGTGGGAAAGTTTGGGCAAGGAAAACCTTACTAGTGGGAAAGCCATCCTCAAAAGCAAGGAAATGGAAATCGTTGCTCACCATTCCCAAAACCAAGGTAAGGAAAGAAACCAATATATGCATCATCCTTCCTAACCTTTGTAAGCAAGGTTAGGTAAATGATCCAGAACATGTGTTTCATATGGGTCAAGTTAGCAATTCTTGACGAAATATTATCTTTCATAAACAAATACAAACTAGAATCACATTCTCAACCAATAGCAAGTTAAACTTCCGAAAAAACTATAAGACAAAAAAAGCGTAATTCAATACAATTAGCTTAAAAAATCTGGTATTCACACCTGAAGGGCATACCCAACCATCTTGGAGAATGCAATGATTGTAACATCTTTTCCTTGTCTCTCTATCTACACAAAAAACAAAGAAAAAAAAGATTCTTCCAAACAATTCATCAAGATAAGTCTGATGGACTTAAACATTTCACTACAACTGCGTAAATATAAAGACATACCTTAGCCTTGCCAATTGGAAGGCAGAAGCTAGAATCGAGTACCTCATCAGAAACAGGAAATGATTCACCATAACTGCAGAAAAATGAAAAAAACATTATATAATAAGATGTCAACTCAAACATAGAGAAAACAGATGTGCGGGGCAAGTATTGCATACAGAAGTTCATTTTCCAGGAAAACAACAGGATCTGGATCCCTGATTGCTGCTTTCAGCAAACCTCGAGCGTCTTCTGCAGAATATGGTGCTAGAACTTTCAATCCAGGAACATGTGCATACCAAGCCGCATAGCACTGCATACAACCAATGCCCATAAAATATCATGCACTGCAAGAAATTAGACTATAGCTTACACCTTTTGCGCCATTCAACACATTTACATTTTTATTCTGAGGAGAGCATTTAAACACAATATTCAAATGCGGGAGACAAACAACTCATGTAAACAATTTGGTTCTACAATTTATTCAATGTCCTGTAAATATTTCTGACAGAATCGGATATTCATAATACTAAATGATATGCTGTAATAGTTTGTATTCTAAGGAATCGACAGCAGTGAAACGACCAAATAGAGGCAAGTTTCTGCGAATAACCTGCGAGTGTTGAGCACCAACTCCAGCAGCAGCTCCATTTGGACCTCTGAAGACAATAGGAACAGATATCTGACCAGCTGACATGTAGTTCGACTTGGCAGCTGAATTAATGATATGATCAATTGCCTGAATAAGCAAAAGGGTACAGTTAAGGAAATTTCATTTTAAGCACGTGAAATTTGTAATTTGTACTCATTCTCAAAGATTCAGAATATGGGAGTAAGTCAAGAACATGGGCATTATGGCACAAAGGTATAGAAAAAAACAAATAAATACAACAAGGTGACAGGCTGACAGCAGATGGAGAGCACTGAATCATGAACAATGTCCTTGCAGGAAAAGAAATGCAAACACAAAGGAAATTGCCATGCAAGGATTTCATATAACATTATACCAAGTGTCTGATTCAGTAACCGGATCAATATAGATCATAACTGTTCCAATGATTTTATTATACAATTATAAACAAATGCATGGGGATCATGTAAGTTTTGCTAAAGAGAAGAATATCTCTGAACAATGTAACATATTGTTAAATTACATGTAGATTCACTTTCCTGCATAAGGTGCTACTTAAAACATGCCATCAGTAGCAATTTAATTTATGCAACAAATGCAGCTTAGAGACAGGAAAAGAGAAACCTATATGAAATAAGGTACTTCAGAAAACATGAATTTTCTCAAATTCAGGAACATGTGGAGCAAATGGTATGAACAAAAAAGAAGGAATATATCACATTCCAAATCAAGTAAATAAAAAACTAATTCAATGCACACGATGATTTGCAGAAATAATTAAATAACTAACCTGCATTGAAAAGTTAAATGTCATGAACTCTACTATAGGTCGAAGACCATGGTAAGCAGCACCAACACCAATGCCAGTAAAGCCAGCCTGTACATGAACAAAGCAGATCAGTATTAGTATGAGATTAAATCAACCTGACAGCTTATGAATGGTGATTGTTTTTTCCCCAGGTTTTTAACCTCAGTGATTGGTGTATCAAGAACCCTATCAGGGCCATACTTGTCGAGCAGTCCCTTGGATATCTGCAAAGAACACCAACGAAGAGAAGCTTAACACTAATAGCATTCATATATTAGTTCAGTTGCCACAGGGAGATAAAAAACAAATCTTCTTAGAAATGCAACTGACCTTGTATGCACCTTGATACTCCCCAACCTACCACAGAAGTCAAAATTATTAAACCAAAAGAAGCAAAGGAGAGAACAAAACAAACAAGTTCGGTTACTGGCAGCACCTCTTCTCCCATCAAGAAAACAGAAGGATCCGCAGACATTTCTTCATCTAGTGCGGAATTCAATGCTTCCCGCACAGTTATCTAAAAAGAAAAGGAGTAGTTGTGTAAACTTTCTTGCCAAATCTCAAGGTCACGACATAGAAGTACTACTGTAGAGAAGCATGGCATTTTCTTAACGACCTAGCAAGACATATAGAGGTATAATACCAACTGTATCTGAGACAATCATGATTCAGAGAAGAAAAGATCACAACGGACACTCAATAATACTATTTTTTAGCTATCTATAGGAACTTTTCAATCACCAAATTCAACTTAGTTATGCCACAGCTTGGTTCAGTTATTCCTACTTGATCATTTTCTTTTCAGCCTTCACATGTGTTTGCAATCTTCAATTTAGAGGTGAAATGTGAAACGCCCTTGTTTGTTTTGGTAATTGAGTGACAACTTAGGTGGACTAATAAGTGTTTATGTTGAGATACACAGGAGATTAGTCCACACAAAGACACTAGTACGAGCAACATGTGCCATGGAGGAGAAATGACTAAGGTTTGATACTATGCTCATATAGTGTGATCGAGGAGCTCATTGCATATGAGACATGACATGGAGTTATGTGACCAAAGTGGAGAAGATCAAGACAAGGCTTGGCTTGATGGACCGGTTGCAATGGAGAAGGGCAAGTCAAGGTTTTAAAGCGAGGGACCGCGATGCGGTGAAGCTTGGGCAAGATTTGGCGCCGATGGACCGAGGCAACGGTGAAGAGCGAGCAAGGTCAAGATCGATGGACCAAAGAGGTCATGTGATGATATGGAGTGGATCATATCATTTAAGAAAGATCAAGCCAAGTGTTGACTCATGATGATGATCAAAAGGCTTGATGGAGTTTGGTGCTTGTGTGGCATCAACATTTGGGAAGATGAAATGGAATGCGCAAGGCAAAGGTATGACTTGTAGGGCATTTCATTTCACCGGTCAAATGTTGTGTAAAGAAGTGTATGACCGGATTTAGAATAGATGGCCGTACTATCAAGAGGGACAAACTTGTTTGCATATCGGTCATCTAGTGCCACTTGAGCGATCTAACATTGCGATGTTGCTAGGATCGAGTGGCGTGGTGAGATCAAGTGAAAGTTCTTTGAAAATGATTATGAAATGCTAACACACATGCACATGGTGTTGTTCACGTGGTGGTGTTGTCACTTTTGCAATGGAGAAAGAGTTGGAGTTGATGTTTATCAACTTGGGGAAGCAAGAAAGGCTCTTCGGTGTTCTTCGGAGATTAGGTTGGCTCTTGGAGTGAAATACTGCTTTGATCCATTGTGTTTTGGATCAAATATTCAGTTGGGTTGTGTAGCCCTCTGAATAAACTTTCCATAGAGTCCAAGATCACCAATTTTGGACATTGGAGCTAAGAGTTATGGCCGTTTTACCGAGGTACATTTCTGCTGGAAATAGACCTGCGGACGGTCCGCTCCTTGGGGGCGGGGTCCGCCGTTATCTCGGATAAGCCCAAACAGAACCGTTTTTGGCTCTGTTGGTGGTCCAAAATGAACTGCGGACCGTCCGGTCCATGGGTGCGGACGGTCCGCCTTTAAAAGCTGAAACGGATGCAGAAAGTTAGTAGTTCTGTCTTGGGTGTCCAAATTGTACTGCGGACGGTCCGGCCCTTGGAGGCGGACGGTCCGCCTCCTACTGAAAATTCTGGGACAGAAACACTGCGGTTTCTGTGTGTGCTCACCTTTTGAACGGCGGACGGTCCGCCCATGGGGAGCGGACAGTCCGCCGGTCACTTCCAGATTTAGTCAGAGACGTTTGCAAATCAGTTGGTTCGAGGTTTTGAACCGCGGACCGTCCGCCCCAGGGGTGCGGACAGTCCGCCCGGGGCTCTAACGGTCGACTCTGACACATAATCATTGCAGTTCTAGCCGTTGATTTTGAATGGCGGACGGTCCGGTCTCTGTGAGGCGAACAGTCCGCCAAAACTCTGTTTTCACAGGATTTGAGTGTAACTGCTAGTTTGGGGCCTCCCTCTATAAATAGAGGGTGTGGCCGGCCATTTGAGGTGGCTGAGCACCTTGGGGACTTGGTGTCCATGTGTGAGAGTGCTTGAGAGCCCTCTACTCACTCTAACTTGATAGTAATCATCCGATCGAGTGAGAGAGCGATTCTAGTGCGATTGCTTTGAGAGATTGCATCGAGTGGCACTAGGTGATCGTGTTGCAAGCCGGTGTGCTTGTTACTTTTGGAGGTTGCCACCTCCTAGACGGCTTGGTGGCAAGAGGCTCCGTTGAAGCCCGCAAGAAGATTGTGCGGTGCTCCGGAGAAGAGATTGTGAGGGGTATTGTGCTCACCCCGCGGGAGCCGCGAAGAGCAACTCTAGTTGAGCGAGACGTGAAGAGCAACAAGTGGTCCGGCCGGATCATGTGCTAGAGCTCGGTGTGAGCACTCCACGTGGGAGAGTGTGACTTGAGAGTCACCACTAGCAAGAGGATCGGCAGCAACCTTGGAGTTTGTCTCAACAGGGATTAGCTTGGTGGCAACCAAGTGAACCTCGGAATAAAAATCACCGTGTCAATTTTGTCTACTCTTCTCGGTGGTTTGTATTCTCCAAACCATAAGCCTTGTATTTACATTCATCTATATCTTGTGCTTGTATAGTTGCTCCCTAGTGATTAGTTAGCTTGTGTAGCTTGCTAATCATCTTCTTGCTTGTGTAGCTAGAAGTAGAGATCCTAGTGTAACTAGTTAGCTTGTGTAGCTTAATTAGCTGCTCGTGCTTAGATTGTGTAGCTAAGCAAGTTGAGCTCTTGGATTTGGATTGTGTATCCTTGTCCTTGAGCATCTAGTGAGCTTAGGTTTGGTTTTGTGCTTTTGCTCATTAGAATTGTGTAGGAGCCCCCCGGTTTGTGAAGTACTAGTGGTTAGGCTTGTGTGACTTGGCATTAGAATTGTTAGGAGAGCTGTTACTAGCTTAGCACTCCATTTGCTTTGTGTATGATCTTTTTGGAGGTGCGAGTCATAGTTAGAGGGGTGAAGTCTTGGCTAAGTGAATAATTTCAATTCCGCATAAGTTTCGGTTAGCCGGCGTAATTAGTTTTAGAAAGGACTATTCACCCCCCTCTAGTCCGCCATCTTGACTCTACAAAATGGCATGGTGATGATGATGCCACGTCCTCAGGAGCAGGCATTGGAACAAGTAACAGGTAACAGCATCTGATAAGATGATCAAGCAAACAAGATCATCAAATCATATAGTGCACCACCACCATCTACTCAGAATACCGTTCAACCCGCCAAGGAGAGCTAGCATTCAGATTCCCCTGGTGTCAGATACTCAGAATACTTAAATATCTTAATAGCTAAACAATATCTGTGCTGCCATAATCTACAACTGCACCAGTTTGAACCGCAAACAAACTAATTGTCTGCATTATTTATACACAGCTGCTCCATCACCCAACCACTTGATGCCTGCCACCTACCCGTCACCCTTTACAGCTACTATCATCAAAATCCATCAAGGTCGACAACAAACAACTGTTACCGGCACGAAGTTCCTGCCGTTTGGCATCTAGAACGAAAGCAAAGGAGTTTCTACCATCTAGGGAGAGAATTTCCACAGCAAAACAAAGCATCTGGCAAACGAGTACGGCACGGCGAGCAATAGTCCACCGGAGCGCGAACATTGGCAGCAGGGAAAACGGTGACTGGCAGCGGGACGAATCCCATTCCCCCCATCGGAGTAAAAAAAAAAAGAAAAAAGGAAGGGAACATAAGCACAGTATAGTTCGAAAACGTGAATAGATTCGACAGCGCGTGCGTGCCGGCGGGATCGTGGGTTTAATGTTTGCGGAGCGCGAGCCGCTCACCTCCTTGGCGGCGGCGGAGTAGGTCCTCGCGGCGGCCGCCGGGCGGAGGGCCTGCGCCAGCTGGCCGAGCACCTACGCCACGAGGGGAAACGGATCACGGTGAGACCTGAGACCAAAGCGGGAGCGGGGAGACCGAGCCCCGCGACGAGGACGCGAGGAAAGCGCGGTGGCGGGCGCGCGGGGGAGCACTCACGCATCCGGATCCGACAAGCCGCCTCCGCGCGACGCCCAGCATCTCCGGCGCGGTCGGCGGACGGCGGGGTTGGAGGCTGGCGACGACGGGTGAGGAGGTGGGGACTTGGAGGTGTGGAGGGCTGGCTGGGGCGAGGAGAGGAGACGATGAGATGGATATAGGTGTATCTGTATCCGGGGAGGGAACCCACCCCAACCCAAGGCGGTGGCGGTGGCGATGGCGGCGGCGGGGTGGGTGGGTGTCTGTTCTGGCAGGACACGCCGCGGTCGCTGCGCACGCCTGGGAAAATGGCCTGCGTTCTGGCAACGGCTTTGCTTATCCAGGGCTTCAGTACTAATTGTATTAGAAATTTTTTATTATTTATTATTGGTATTAAATGAAGCCAGTTTGCAAAACTAACTCCACAGCTCTGCGCTACTCCGCGAGACAAATCTAATGAGACCTTTGAACACACAGTAGATGATGGTTACTGTAACCTTACTGTAGTCAATCACGGATTAATTACCGTCATTAGATTCATCGCGCAAAATTATACCTATATGTGAAAAGATTTTGCAAATAGACTTCATTTAGACCTTCATGCATGGAAAAAAAATAGTACTACTTGTACTACCTAACCAAACAAGGCCCCAATACTCCCATGGCCAAAAAAAAATATCAGCAGTATATTTCGTCTAAACTAATAAACTAATAAGGTATTTCGGGACCGGGATAAAACAAACAGAAATGGCACAGGAAAATTGAAGTTTTACGGCGACAGAGCACGGGACCATGACCCAATCTCTTCGCCGGCGCGGAAAGGAGACGGACAGCAGCGTCGCGGATCGCTCCAGTTGACTTGACGGTGGGACGGCGGCATCGATCTGGCCGACGCCGCGGCCGAGGGCCAGCGAGCGAAACACCTCACCGGCCGTTGGGGCGTCCAGGAGCCGTGCCGTCGCCGTATCTCCCACGCTGCTGCTACTTCTAGCCAGGTGCCTGCGCCCGGTTCGGGGGAGGCTAGCTAGCTATGGCTTACTCAACCCAGACCATTATTTGATCGATCCTTGATTAATTAATTTATATACGGACCGATTGGATCGTTACAAGATGACGCGACCATTTCTCTTTTGCTCCCTTTGTGCTAAACTCTTCCTTCTCTTTCGTGACATTGATTAACTAATTGAATTGGGTCCGTCCGTGCCAAGTGCCAGCTTGCCAGCAACAATAACAAGCGGCATTCCTTCTTGCACTTTGCTTGGGGTTGAGATGATGGCGACATTCTTATTCCTAGCTTGCTACAAGATCTAGCTAGCTGCACGACATAATGAGAGGGAGGAACTTTGGAACCGAATACAACAGATCAATGATGCATGGGTTCATTTGTGTTTAGGCAAAGTTGGTGTTCACTAAGTTTTTTGGGCCAAAATATAGTTAGTTTTAATTCCATGCATTAATCAAAGGTTAAAAAATAATACTTTTTTTTGAGGGGGTTAAAAAAATAATACTTGAGTCTGACGCCTTAGACCACTCGGCCATCCTGACCTCGCGTGCTTAAATTAGCTGAATCAGCTAAAATTACTGATTAGCATTATTACTAACTACCCAATTTGCTGATGCAGACTTTTTTTATGCGAGGATTGCAGACACACACAAGACAATGCAGAAGTGCGACAGCAAATCATTCCCACTTCTTGGGTAGGTCTTAAAGCACGCAGCGAGTCGTTGGGCCTGTGTACCACCCACACGCTCAAAGGAAGCCCACAAACCAGCAGCCTGGCCGGCCCATTTGGAGACATATATAGGGAGGGGGCTCTTGTCTCCTTGCGTGTCCAACCAAGCCCGATAGCCGCCGCACCTGATTCTCGCGGACTCAGATTCAAGTGACATGCTTAAGGGCCTATTTGGGATCGCTTATAATCGGATTCTCAACGGAGAGAAGCGAGCCGACGAAAAAATCCCGCCAAACGCCCGGCATTTTTCTCGCTTCTGTCAAACGCAGCGGCAGCAAAACGCGAAATTTGTACTGCGGCCGGTGAAAAGCGGAAAGCGACTTCTGGCTCGCTTCTCCGTGCCGCGCGTCCCCAGCAAGCGCGTCTCCTGGACGCGGAAACAAACAGGGCCTAAGGCATGTCACGGCTTGACATTCTCTCCATATGAGCCATCCAAAAGCAATCCGACGATTGTGTTTCACGCAAGCATCTCTCTCGGCGCCATCCCCTCTCTCTCAGCTCACAGCCTCTCACTCGGCTCACCCCACCGCCAGCGCCAGTGCCCTCGGCCCACCGCCGGCTAGACCGCCCTCGGGCGTGCCACCGCCTGCCGCCCCTTGCTTTGCACCCCGCCCGCTGAGCAGTCTCTCTCTCTCTGCCCACGACACTGCCCTCATCACTCTCCGTCCAGCGGTATTGGAGTATAAAACATGGGAAGCTGCCCTCGTCACTCTTTCATATGCTCTGGATCTCCCTCCCTGGGCTCTCAAAGCTATTGATAAAATTAGAAGAGGTTTTCTCTGGAAAATAAGAAAGGATATAAAAGGGGGCACTATTTGTTGTTTTGGTCCAAGATTACTCGACCTCAGGCACTAGGAGGACTTGGCATCTCACAGCTGCAGCAATTGAACTGGGCCCTTAGGTTGAAGTGGCTTTGGCTACATAAGACTGAACCTAACAAACCTTGGGCCTTCCTCCCAATTCAAGTTCATCAGTTAGTTAAATTCTTCTTTAGGGTGGCTGTCATCACTCAAGTAGAAAATGGCATGAATACCTTATTTTGGACCGCTGGTTGCATGGGCAAAGCCTGGATATGATGGTACATGACTTTTTGGCACAATTTCCAACAGAGCAAGGAAAAGAACAGTACATAGGCCATGACTGAAATGAGGTGGATATCTGACATAAGAGGGGCCCTAACTGTGGCTGTTCAGGCTGAGCATTTGTGACTCTGGGATTTACTTTCTGAGGTAGTGTTGCAACCAGAGATAGAAGATAACCATATTTGGCAATTCTCACCCTCAGGAAGGTACTCGGCAAAGTCAGCTTATGAAGCTTTATTCATCGGAGTCGTTCAGTTCAGACCATGGGAAAGGATTTGGAAAAGTTGAGCCCCAGGCAAATGTAAATTCTTTATGTGGCTGGTTGCACATGATAGGTGCTGGACGATCGATCGATTGCCTAGGAATGGACTGCCTCATCCTAAACATTGGCTTCTTTGTGATCAAGAAGAAGAGACAATAAACCACTTGCTGCTGCATTGTGTTTTTGCACGGCAGGTCTAGTTCTGTGTTCTGCAAGGGCTCGGTTTGCAGGCCTTAGCACCACAACCTGATGAAAACTCCTTGGATAATTGGTGGGAAAATGTGAACAGTAGGGTAGATGACCTAGTCAAGAAGGGGTTTAACTCAATTATAATCCTAGTGGCTTGGTCGTTGTGGATTCACCGAAACCGATGTGTGTTTGATGGAGTGCAGCCAAACCTGAGGGAAGTTCTTTCTTTAATCGGGGAGGAGCTGAGCTTATGGAGCTTTGCTGGTGCGCGAGGAATTACTCATATCCTCGCCAAGTTACCGGCTGGTTAGGATAGCTGCTCCTGGTCTTGGGTCTAGGAAATAAGTGCTACAGGTAATAGAGTTTTAGTTTGTGTGTGAGGGGGGTTTGTTTCTATAGGCTTTTGTTCCCCCCTAATAAGCAAATCAAAGCTTGTGTTCTCTGGGTATTCTCACCCATCTTCTTCTTAATATATTGATACGTAGATCTCCTGCGTGTTCCAGAAAAAAAACCTCCTCTGCACAGTCCTACTATTATTGCCATGATTTTTGTTATTTGGTACAACAGTATTTTTGAGAATGTTTATGCCAAGATGTTCATGTTAGTATCTGTCATATCGTATTTATGGATTAAAGCATATTACAAAATGGCTCAATATTCAATATAATATACATGTACTTCATGCGTAGTTGCATACGAGATACGACGACATGTCTGGCTTCTGAAAACCTCAACTAGAAGCTTCCTGAGCCTGATGAACTCGTCTATTAATGATCCGGTAGGTACTGCCTGCTTCCTCTCACTAGATTACACTGCATTACATTATACCGAGGGAGGAGAAAGAAAGAGAGAGACACAAGGAACTAATGTGACAAAATGTTTAGTTCCAAAATTTTTATGTCCAAATTTCACTATTCATCTATCACATCAAATCTTTTGCCTTATGTATAGAGCATTAAATGTAGATAAATAAAAAAACTAATTACATAGTTTTGATGTACACGACGAGACGATTCTTTTGAGCCTAGTTAAGTCATGGTAGATTAGTAGAACAATAATTACCACAAAAAATGAAAAGTGCTGCAGTGTGCTGCAGTGTCCAATGTAACTCTTTTTACCACTTTTTACGGATCTAAACACAGCCCTAAGCAAGAAAATTAAATAAGGGCGGCAGGTCGCTTTCGTTTCCTGGTTTCAGATTCAGCCTAACGCTATAGGCTAACTCATCAGCTCCGATCCAGCCTCTCTTTGAGAGACACGTACGACTAGCAGCAGCTGCGCAGACCTTGCTGGTCTTGTGGCCGGCCGGCCGGCCGCGAGGTAGCTAGCTGCTGACCTCCTCCTGGTCCGAGCCGTCCGTGACGCGGCAGCGGCGTGGCCGGCACCGGCAGGCGTCGATCGCCGCCTGTTGCTGCTCCTCTGGGTCTGGAAGACCCGGCACACCACCCACTCCACTTCCGCCTGCGCCAGGCTGCAGCCCTGCATCGGGATCACCAAACGGAACTGTCAGCGTCGCCATCAACAGGAGCGGAGCACGGGCATCACTATTGATCAACAAGCAAATTGCCGCGAGCTGAACTGCAGAGTGATGAAGCTGTAGCATGAGACGGGTGACGCTACTGTTCGAGCTAGCACACGTTGCCAATCAGACACACAGCTACCGCTCGTGAATTCAAGTGCCCGATCCCACTGTACTGTGTGGCAATCAATCAATTAAGAAGTTGTTTGGATCCAGCACTAAACTTTAGACCATATTAAGTCAAAGAGAATCTTAATATTCAGAAGTATTAAATGATATCTAATTATAAAAATAATTGCAGAACTCTGGAGCTAAACTGCAAGATGAATTTAATGAGATATACTAATTTATAATTAGCAAATAGTTATTGTAGCATCAATATAGTAAATTATGGATTAATTAGGCTCATTAGATTCGTTTCGCGAATTAGCACCCGGTTGTCAAAAAAGTTTTATAAACAGATTTTATTTTATACTCTTAAGTCTTAAATAGTAAGATTTTTTTTATGTTACGGGGGGCTAAAAAAACTGGCAGGATTCTGCCATCAAGACGAACGATCGGTGACCGTCGCGTGCCGATCGTGCAGGTGCAGTTGCGTTGTACTACGTCAGGACTGCAAGCATGGCTAGCGGTGCATGAGAGCGGGAGCAACTTCTTGCACATCTCTCTTGGATGCAACAGCGCCCATGAAATGGACACCAGCGGGAGCACATCTCTTGTGTGCTAGCGCCACCTCTCGTGGTGTGTTCTAGGGCTTGTAGCCAGGTGCCCGGGCCTGGTTTGGGGGAGCCATCTTATCTGATTTGGCTTACCCAACCCAGGCCATTATTTGATCCATTGTTGATTAATTTATGTACGGGATCATTGCAAGATGACGCGACTACGGCTTTGCATTTAATTATAGCGTTTGGACTCTGGAGAATCTGACTCTGCTTTGCCTTGTTAATGAACTAGGTTTGTGCCCGTGCGTTGCTACGGGACTTAAAAATTATTAGTGCAATACACAAAGCATGCGCAAATGATGTGTATCTTAGTACCTTATTAGCAACATATATACTGTTTTACGACACATTAGGATCTACAAACATCAATAAGGCATTAACATTGTGCAAGCAAGCACGAGAGTAACACAAGAAAATAGTTAATTCAATAATGGTTTTTAAACTAAACAAAGTTATATACACCACAATATCCATGCCCAACCAACTCTATTTTATATCTCTTATAAGTATATGATGCATTTAAAATATAGTTTTTTTTCTTTTACGCTGTCAATATGTATATTATCCTATATGCATTCATGTTAGATCCATACGTCTCACCAAAAAAAGGAAATAGACCCACAAATAGAAAGCTAACACATAAATATAAGGGTTTTTTACATTTCTCCCACTAGTCTAGCCACTCTCCTCAGTATTCCCCCTAGCTCACCCTCCTTCTCAGTTTTCCCCCTCCACCTCAAATTCGTGCTCAGATTTGCCATCACGGAAGACTTCCGTCCATCCTGCGGCCCGACAGGCGGGACCCAGCATCCCTTCCGTCACTGCGCCCCGACAGGTGGGACCAAAGCGTGGGGCCCACACGTCAGCAGTGCCCTCAACCCTAAATCGCGGCACCAACCTAGCAGAAATTCCCCAATCCAAGTATCCAACCCAGCGCCGCTCGGCCCCGGCCTCCCGCCGCCGGCCTCCGCTCCCGCCGCCGGCCTCCGCTCCCGCCGCCGCACTGCACCGTCCCGCGCGCCCCCTGACCGACCGCGGCCGGCCTCCGCTCCCGCCGCCCCCCGGCCCGGTCCCCCGCGCGGCGCGCGCCTGCAGCTGGTCGGCCCCGAGCGCCCGCCGCTGGCCTCCGCTCCCGCCGCCGCTCGGCCCCGTCCCCGCGCGCCTGCAGCAGCTCGGCCCCGAGCGCCCGCTGGCCTCGCTCGGCCCCTTTCCCTGCTGCAGCTCGAGCGCCCGCCGCCGGCCTCCGCTCCCGCCGCTGCTCGGCCCCGTCCCCGCGCGCCTGCAGCAGCTCGGGCCCGAGCGCCCGCTCGAGCGCCGGCCTTGCTCGGGCAGCTGCAGCTCGAGCGCCTGCGGGCCTGCTGCAGCTCGAGCGGGTCGAGCAGGCGGCAGCCGTCCCCGTCCCCGCGCGCTCCTCCCTGACCGACCGTGGCCGACCTCCGCTCCTGCCGCCGCTCGGCCCGGTCCCCGCGCGCCGCGCGCCTACAGCAGGTCGACCCCGAGCGCCCGCCGCCGGCCTCCGTTGCCGCCGCCGCTCGGCCCCGGCCGACAGCTCAAGTGCGGGCCTGCTGCAGCTCCCTGACCGACCGCGGCCGGCCTCCGCTCCCGCCGCCGCTCGGCCAGGTCCCCGCGCGCCGCGCGCCTGCAGCTGGTCGGCCCCGAGCGCCCGCCGCCGGCCTCCGCTCCCGCCGCCTATCGGCCCCATCCCCGCGCGTGCAGCTCAAGCGCGGGGCTGCAGCAGCACGAGCGCGGTCTAGCTTGGGCTCGACTCGGCCTCGACCGGCCGCCGCGCTTCCTCTGCTCGAGCACGGGCTGGAGCGCAGGCGCCGTTTGAGCTCTGCCGGAGCGCGTCCAGGAGCCCAGGCTGCCGTCCCCGCGGTCTGCTGCGCGCTCGCCGTCCCCGCCGGCTTGTTGCGCGCTCGCCGTCCCCGCCGGCCTCACTGCTTCAGGGAGCATGTCGCGTGCGAGCAGCTCATCCGAGGGAGTACATGGCTGGCCCAATTACGGCCCTGTGCCGCTCACCCGCTGCCCTGATTGCTCCCGCTTGGAGCCGCTCGTGCGGCTTAGAACAAAAAAAACAGAGAACGGAAACTATGGTCGGGAGTTCGTGAAGTGCGAAAGCAAGGCACAACCAGGGAAGGTTTGTGCTCGTTTTGTCGATTTTGGTTTACCATTCATTTCTTTTTGTCGATTTCATGTGATTTTAGCTTAATTGATGTTATTTTGCTGGATTAGATCATTAAGAAATGCAACTTTTTTATGTGGCTCAACGAGTACATTGAATCGTTGCGCTTGAATGGTACGATGAAAGAGGCACGGACGAATTTTGGGGAAGAACAAGCTGCTGCACAACTGATGGTGTCCAATTTTGGAGAAGAAGGTGATGCAAGTAGAGCTGATTTGTCCATTCTTGCCGTTGAATTGAAGAAGATGAATGGCAACCTCAACATAATTATTGAATTGAAAAAAAAAGAAGTGTTGCATGTATACATTTTGGCGGCATTTTGTGCTTTTATGATTTTTATCGGCTTGATTTTTGTTATGATGAACTATGGATGTTAGCACTAGAATTGTAGGTCAAAATTATAATCACTATGTATTCTCCAAAATTGTAGCTATATAAAGGAGACTTTGCTGGTATGGCTGTTGCTGCAGCATTATATTATCTAATTGTCCATAATCCTGTAAACAACATGAGTCTTGAAGTGTATAGTTCTGTTGATGGTTGTGAACTTGTGATGATGTAGTCTCGTGAAGAAGTGTGAAGACTGCCATCTATAACATGGCATCTGAAACCAATCCTTGGCATAGTTTTGGATCTTGATGAAGCTAATTTTGACACCTTTTTCCCTGTTATGTCAACTGCCATCTTTATACTTGCTTGACACAGACTTTTGTCATGCCTTTCCATATTCCATGACCATCCTTGTATTTCCTATTGGCAAAGCATTGGTGATGTTTCTGTCTAATCTAGCTGGTAGGAAAGCCTAATAGTTGCTTGTTGATTATGTGCGCATAACAAACATTTTTACCACATTACTGTAACCTTTTGTGTACTGCTTACATGATACATGATATATCAACCCGGGTAGAACTCATGATACATGGTAGACCATCGATACGGAATCTGGGAGTTAAAACATACTGGGTTGATGTTTGCGTGCAGTAAGTAGCTCCATTCCACCCCTGATTTTGGTTGTGGCAGAGTTAGTACGTAGCTCCATTCCACCCCTTGCCGCTGCGATAATAGTGAAGCCAAAAAAAGGGCCAAAAAGGCCTCTTTTTTGAGGCATGGGGGGCTCGAACCTACCCCCTCTCGAGACAGGGATGGACAAGGTTGCTGGCACTGGCCACTAAGGCACGTAACAGAGTTTGTGCAAGGATGGCGCAATAAGTTATATGATCTATGCTACCATGTAAATCCTACGAAAATTGAAAAAAGTAGCTAATTTGAACTATAGGTACCTCAACCAAAGTTCAAAAAAACCACCAAAAATTATATTTTGATTCTAAAATAGAAATTTACATCATATACAAAATAAATTTCCAAAAATGAACTATTTTAGGTACTATATTTTGAACTTGTATTTGGAAGCCATTTTAAAAAAAAAATAAGAATATGAAAATGTGGTCCGAAAATTCTGAAACTTGGCATGGCGACATAGTATCATAGTAAAAGCATGACAAAAAAGTTTCACATGATTTTACGATATTTTGTGTTAAAGTGTTCACAAATTGAATACATCTTGTATATCTTTCACACATATTCAACTACAACTCCCTATTTTGCACTATATAGGTTACGTTTTTTATTATTTTCATTTGAAATTTGGTACACACATTCATATAGGGTATTTATTCATTTAGGATCTAGAAATATAATTTTCTTACACAATAACCAATTTCTATCAATTAAATGAATTATGAAATACTTAATACTAGAAATTTGGCACTTTGGGCCGAGTGGACCTACGAGGCCCAGTTGCCGTTGCTGGATCGTCCGCATTAGCTGGGCTAACACTGGAAAATGCTCCTTGGTGACTTGCTAGCGTGTGGAAAATGCTAATAACCAGCGCTCATAGATCTTGGTCTGTCTTTTACACCCATTATCAAACTAAAGACACATTATCAAACCTTTTTCCTTTTCTTTTCTGCAAACCTATGTTACATCAATTCTTCCTCAAAATGCTTGCGAAGAAAGAACTGACGCCAAGGCAACCAATCTGTTGCGTCATCAAGACAAGCTAGCCATCATGTTTCAGCTACAACCATCTTCCACCACAGAGGAGATTCAGCAAAATGGCCAAAATAGACAAGCATGAAAAAAAGTAGTGATCCTGCATCAGTATGTTCACATAATCCCAAGCACAAATTATTACAAGTCCTAGGCTCAAAATATGCATACATAATGTTGCACCACAAATAGTTCAACCACACAGAAATATTACAATTAGTTCTAGGTTCAACCACACATAGAAATATGGAAATATTACAAATCCAGAATCTGCCTCATCTTCTTTGATCGGACAGGACGCTTGCTTTTCCCGTCTTCAGCTGGGCGTACCACCTCTTTTCCCCTCTTCCTTTTCCTGTAGAACAAATAAATGACCAATAAAAATGAATTATTCATTCATGATAGTAGTGCAACAAGCGCACAGCAAATAAATGAACAATACCTCTGTTGTGACACAAGAGTGGAGGGCTCAGCTAGTGGCACTATAGCAATAGTGTCTTCTCCTTCCTTCTTTTTCCTCCGCTTAGGTGCATTCTTTTTCCTGTCCAACAAATCAAATTATTATTGATTCACGACAGTTAAATATTACAAAATAAACAAACCTACAATACCTGGAGGGCTCTACTGCATTTTCTGGCTCTACTGCATTTGCTGCACCCCAATGCTGATCTTCTCTAAAAGATGGATCAACTGCATTTTTACATTTGCTAGCAAAATGTCCTAATTCTCCACATCTTCCACATTTTCGCTTCCTAGGGCCAAGTCCAGTGCCCTCTGCACTTGATCTTATTCTAGTCTTCTTTGGCCTTCCTGGTGCTCTTGTCTGCAATGGAGCGTGGAGAATGAATCCTGGATCAATGATGTCCCACTGATACTGTGACTCAATAGAAGGAACATTCTCAGCATATGTTGCATTAAACTTGGCGACAGAATAATACTCATCCACATATTGGTCGATTTCAGCAGCCGGACCACGCAATGAAGTTATGAAGAACAGGGCATGGATGCACGGCAACCCAGAAATTTGCCATTGCCTACAACTACATGTCTTCTTTTCTAAGTTTACTGGGTACCTCCATTCCCTATTTTCCTTGTCCTTGGCTGTCACCTCTGCCTCAAATGGCGCGCGCCTTATCATTGTCATCTTCAAACCTCTAGTTTTTGCAAGTAATTTCTTCATCACAGATGGAATTATTTTATGGCCTACAAACTTTGTCGCTGCAATTCTCTGACGCAACTCAAACTTTTCCATAATCATCTGCCTAATCTTGTCCAACATTTCCACCAAATGATGCCCCTTGATTTTTCTAACCTTTGCATTGAAACACTCGGCAAGATTATTGTTTACATAGTCGACCTTGCATACTTCATTGAATTTGCTTCTTGCCCATAACTTTGTATGACCCTTTTCGAACCAGTCCTTCACCTTTGGATGATTTGCTGCGTGCAATTGCCTCAAGTGATAATTATGCTTCTTGAGGCTGCATGTCAATGATGCAGGCCATAGGTTGTCATCATATATCTTGTCTTTAAAGATCTTGCTAAAATTTGCAGCTAGGTGACGCATGCATTCTCTATGCTCCACTCCAGGGAACACCTTCTCTACTGCAGTTTCTAAACCCTTGCAAGCATCTGTGTGTATAACCAGTCCCTGTGGAAACCCAATAACCTGACGTAGATTCTCAAGAAACCATTTCCAGCTCTCTTCTGATTCAATCTCTAGCACACCATAAGCTACTGGAAAAAGCCAGTTGTGTGCATCAATTGCACAAGCAGCTACTAACTGCCCTCTAAACCTTCCATTCAATGCAGTTGCATCCACTGCCAAATATGGTCTGCAACCATCTAAAAAGCCCTTCCAGCATGCCTTAAATGAAACAAAAGCCCTTCTAAAACATTCCTTCTCCATCATCTTCTTTCTCATTTTGTACGTCACCGTGTGCTTGTCAACCTCTACAACACTTCCTGGACATGCCTTCTCCACTTCAGCTTTGAATGTGTAAATCAACTTAAAACTATCCTTCCACGGACCATAAATCTTATCAAGAGCCATTTCCTTACCATAAAACACTCTCATGTAAGGCACACTCATTCTAAACTTCTCATGTATCTTCTTTATCAATGCAGTTGGACCAATACATGGGTTATCTCTCACCCAATCCCCCATAACTTCAGCGCACCACCTGCTCTTAGCTAGCTTCAATGTCTCTTTTCTTTCCGTACTTGGACAAGTGTGAGGCCAACGGTTCACTTTGACTTGAACAAGTGTGCTATTTCTCATCAAAGAAGCATGCATCCTCCATCTACACCTCTCGTATGTGCAATGCACTCTCAACCTGCTTGGCTCACTCTTGTCAATTTCAAAGTCAAATTCACCCTTAATGCAATAAGTAGCAAGTGCATTCCGACAATCAACCATCGATGGAAATATGGCGCCTTCTTCTAGGGATGGATTGTCCCTATCATATTCAATGACCGGTCTGTCCTCATCATCTTCGTGCCCAGACATCCCCATGTCATTGTTCTCCTCCTCCTTTTCTTCATCAGTGTCATCAAATTGTGCAGGCCTGTTACCTAGTGCCAACATTGGACAGCTTTGAACCAAGTCTGGATACAACCTCTCATCCTCATTATCATATAAAACAATTTTATCATGTTCATCATCATCCAGTGCTAAAATTTGACGGCTTTTGCTGCTACATGGTTGAGAGTAGGGTTGAAAACGGTCGGAAACGGTAATTATTCGGTAATCAGTTTTTTGGTCGTTTTTCTTTGATTGCGAATAAATAAGATATAGAATCTTGTATACAAATTTTGTATTCTTGTTTTGAGCATTGAGCTTGTAAAGATTCATAAAAGGTAAACCTCAAATTCATCCTATATTTTCTCAAATGATAGATATAAAATTCGGTATGGATTCGGAAACAAATTCGGTATTTTTTTCACTTTTTTTTTTGTTGTAGGGAGCAAATAATGCATAAAATAATTTATGCAAAATTTTATTCTTATTTGTAATAATGTGCTTGATAATATAAGAAATGATCAACATCCAATTTTATACATATCTATTTTAAAATATTAAATTTGTTCTAACAGTTCAGATTACCACTTTCATCCCTAGTTGAGAGCATATTGCCTGATTTGAAGTCTCTGGACACTCAGAAGTAGCCCTTGCTCTAATAACCACATCATTTTGAACAATAACAGACCTTTCCTCAATATACTTAGCAAACATCAGAGATAAATCTACGTCATTAGCAACTTTCACAAATATATTCTCATCCTTGTCGGAGTAGCTGAATTGCACAGCATCATCCACATTCCAAGCATGTCGATCACATATAGCCTTGCTAAATTGCTTGAAAGTCCAAGTAATATCTGCAGCTATGTGAAAATCAAAGCCACCAACATATACTTGCTTACCACTGTCATCCAATTTTCTGCTAGTTTCCCTTCTAACATTCAGCACAAAAGAAGTATTCGAATCCATCCTAATTTACAGGAAAATTAACATAATCAATCCTCAAATCTATAGTAGTGAAATTGGAAAGGTAGGAAGAGCTTACTACTACCTCACACCAAGCAGAGGCAGCTCTGGTGCTCCTGTCAAATAGGATGGTCGGCACCGGGGCTCTGGTTCTCCGAGAGAACAGGCGGGTCGGCAGCAGGGGAGCCCGCGCTAGAGCAGAGCTCGCGCGCCCGCGCTCGAGCAGAGCAAGCGCGGCGGCCGGTCGAGGCCGAGCCGAGCCCGCGCTCGTGCTGCAGCAGGCCCGCGCTCGAGCGGCAGGCGCGCGGGGACGGGACGACGCCGAGCAGTCCGCGGGGATGGCGACCGCGCGCGACCGCGCGGGGATGGGACGCCGACCGCGCGGGGACGGGGACGGCTGCCGCCTGCTCGACCCGCTCGAGCTGCAGCAGGCCCGCGGGCGCTCGAGCTGCAGCTGCCCGAGCAAGGCCGGCACTCGAGCGGGCGCTCGGGCCCGAGCTGCTGCAGGCGCGCGGGGACGGGGCCGAGCGGCGGCGGGAGCGGAGGCCGGCGGCGGGTGCTTGAGCTGCAGCAGGGAAAGGGGCCGAGCGAGGCCAGCGGGTGCTCGGGGCCGAGCTGCTGCAGGCGCGCGGGGACGGGGCCGAGCGGCGGCGGGAGCGGAGGCCGGCGGCGGGCGCTCGGGGCCGACCAGCTGCAGGCGCGCGCCGCGCGGGGACCGGGCCGGGGGGCGGCGGGAGCGGAGGCCGGCCGCGGTCGGTCAGGGGGCGCGCGGGACGGTGCAGTGCGGCGGCGGGAGCGGAGGCCGGCGGCGGGAGGCCGGGGCCGAGCGGCGCGCTCGGTTGGATACTTGGATTGGGGAATTTCTGCTAGGTTGGTGCCGCGATTTAGGGTTGGGGGCACTGCTGACGTGTGGGCCCCACGCTTTGGTCCCACCTGTCGGGGTGCAGTGACGGAAGGGATGCTGGGTCCCGCCTGTCGGGCCGCAGGATGGACGGAAGTCTTCCGTGATGGCAAATCTGAGCACGAATTTGAGGTGGAGGGGGAAAACTGAGGATGGTGAGCTAGGGGGAATACTGAGGAGAGTGGCTAGACTAGTGGGAGAAATGTAAAAAACCCTAAATGCAGATGAATGATCCCTACCATGTAACAAAATGATAACATAATATGCGTACGTAACATGTCAAACTTTAAAGCTAAACTAAATTAAATGGGATATCAAGGTAAAATAAACATTTTCATCTATTTCATTGTACAGATAAACTAAAGGCTTGCAAGATCATAACATGAGAGCTGTGGGAACAGAAAAAAATGGTATGCTTAAATTTTTTCTAGAATAAATCCATTATGAGAAGGATGAAGGATGACCTCAGACGACATTCCATAGCTCCCATTGCCCCTGTAAATTCTTAGCTACCAAATTTTGTTTGGGTGATCCTGACTTACATATCTTGATGAAACAGCTATTTTGAAACATGGATCACTACAGTAACACAACGCATTGATTGACCAACAACATGAGCAAAGAAACCAGAAGCAACAATGAGAAGGTTCCAGAGCCTAAACGAGTGGTGGGAAGCACCTGTCTGCAAGCCGGCACGTGAGCTGCTCATCTCCATTTGCAGCCGATGGCGTCACCTCACCGGCTCACCCTCCTCCCGTCCTGTGTCCTTTAGATGTTTCAGTAACTCTGCCTCCACCATGTCGCGAGGGCCGACGGCGTCGTGCTCCTCCTGTCTTCCATAGCTCGCAAGTGCCGTCGACATCGGGCCAGGCTCTTCCGTTGCTTGAGAGGGCTCTTCAGACGGCACGTACAGTGGCGGAGTTACGGGCTCACAGCCCCATCCTTCTCCAAGACTCCAACCCAGTGCTCGTCGGCGACCAAGCACCACGGCGGATGTCTAGCTCCGGCATGCCAATCTGACAATTTGATCTGTGTCATGGATTCTTCCAATTTGTTCATCCATCTGATATTTAATTGTTTTCTTTATTGAAACTCTAGGGATTTCACCGGACCTGGCTTGCGACGAGTGGTGCCCTATAGATCTGGTGTGGCTCGGTTCTGTTCTCCCCCGCCAACATCATCAGCAACCGGAGCTCCCCGGTACGACAGCTCGGCGACTCTCGTGGTGGTCGTGAACTCGTGATTCTTAACCCACGAAGAATCAATGCAAGGGGATCAAGACCGGCCGTTGAGGATGACGGAGCGACGCGCGCCGCGACTCACCTCACCTCACAGTCCCAGATCGCAAGGAGGATCATGAAGTGCACCGCGGCGGCCAACTCGGTAAGCGATATGGTTCACGACGCGGCCGCGGCCCATCCGTCAGCTGCCGTCGTTGGAATGGTGGCGTGGGATTGCGAGGGGGGAAAGGATCTGCGCCTAATGCGCATCGTCCGTTCCGCTTGATGTCCAAAACAGACGGTTCCCGTTCAATACCAGCAGAATGACGATTCTCGGGAGGGGCGTGGGGCACACAGGAATCATTTCCTCGGACGGCTGCTGGCTCTGCGAGGCAGACTGACGAGGGGGAGGCGGACGGGGGCGACGGACGAGTCGCCAATTGAAACTTTTTAGGAGTAGAGAAGAGAAGAGATAATGAACATGGGGCCACGAATCAGCAGCCTTCAATTTGTCTACTGCTACGGCCTACGGGGATAAGTATAGTTGTACGGGCATGATAGATTCCCTGCTGACGATAAAACTCAACTAGAAGCACGTATATTAGGCAAGCCATCTGTGTACTTTACTCTTCTCCCGTTAGTCAAATCGGCTATCATTCCTCTTTGCTTCCTTTTTTTTTTGCCCATCTCCTCCTCCTCGTGCCATGGAAAATGAAAATGGATGGCGTACCATGACCTAGCTCTAATGGGCGCAGGCTCTGCGAGTCTGAACATTGATTAATTGAATCGGGTCCGTCCGTGCCAAGTGCCAGCTTGCCAAGAACAACAACAAACGGTATGCGGCAGGCATGTCAATGATGCCAATCAGCAAGAGAAAAATATACGCCCGTTTGGGACCTGTTATTTGACTATACCAGCCTCTATGCTATCCGTGACATCCTCTTTTTTTTTTTACCAAGCAGGTAGGTGGAAACAGAAATTCTAATATTAAGACGTCTCAAAATATCGGACGCCTACTTCACCTAGCGCAGCAATGTCGTAGTGGAAATTTTCTGCATGTAATTTTGTTACTATATGAGCTGATGTTGCAGCGGATAACCCATTCCAACCTCAATGATGGATGATGCGGTGGACTTTCTCAAGTGATTTTTTATGTTGCGATAAACATATCACGGTGTTGCGGCAAGAGTTGATTACTAATGTTGCGGCGATCATTTTAGTCGACTATTGATGTTTCAGTAATTGTTTTAAGGTTGTTCCGTGGGTCGACATATGATGTTGTAGTGGTTATTTTCAATATGTTTGAGATGTGAGGTGATGTTGCAATAATTATTTTAGGATGTTGCATAAATTTATTTTAGATATTTCAATAGTTGATTTGCCATGTTGCACAATTTAATATAATGACTAATTCTATTTATTCTATTATTTTTTTAAAAAATATATTTTTCAATGTTACAATTATAGTGCAAAAATATCGCAATTACAATCTTTAAATGTTGCAACAGGTAAGTGTCAATGTTACATAACTCTATTTCTGCATATTGTCGTTCTTATCGGATGTTGCATGAAATATTGTGTCATGTTACGGCGGGAATTTTCTATCACAGGATTGGATGACGAAGTTATTTTTACATATATATTCATAACGTTCCAAGCAGTAGATTTAAAATATTACAATAGTTTATTCTCGATGTTGCGACGGAGCGTCCGATAGAAAATTTTCCATCGGACATCCGGGCGCTAGCAACTCCGATTTGGAAAAGCTCTAGGGATCATTTTTGTATTGTACATAGGGAAAAGACTTCTTTTTAGATTACATTGGGAAAAGACTTAAAAACAAGCCATAATATGCTAGGCCGGTCAAGCCCCGTGGGCCGGAACTCAGCTGGGTGGAACCGGAGCGTTTTTTCATTTTTATATTAAAAAAACAAAATTTCAAAAATATATGCCGAATAGGGAAATTTTCAAAAATGGGTGTCTGTCGCCCCCCTAATGGGCGACAGGGTGTCTATCACCTATCCAGTGGGCGACATGACCTAAATGTAAAAAAAATTACATTTAGGTCCTGGCGCCCAGGACGCATTAAACAATGAACTTGTAAAATCGATATAAAATCGTAGAAAAATAAAAAAAATACAAACTCAACTGTTCTGGATTCTATGAAACAAGATCTACAACTTTTGGTACATAAAGTTTTTCATTTGATCAATGTATCTTGCTTTATTTTAAATACCAGTTTAATACACTTTTATTTAAATCTCAAGATCCATCCTTTGGATGCATGTCATCTTTGGCCAGAGTATTGCATATGGTGAGCATAGGCTTGTACAAAATTGGTAGGCCCAGAAAACATTTGTAGAATAAGTTTTTAAATTAGATCTTGCAATATGTCTAGTTTAAATGGGTTATTTATCCATGCTGCTATGCTGAGTATTAGAAGCCATAACTTTTACAGTACCATTATTTTATTTCCTAAGAGCTATAAAAAAAGTTTGGTAAATTTTAGATAAGCACAACTAGACCAAATGAATTATTTCAGATTTTTCTAGGTAAAAGAACTATTTTTCTTGATTTAGATACATTGATCAAATGAAAAACTTTATGTAACAAAAGTTGTAGATATTATTTCATAGAATCCAGAACATTTGAGTTTGTATTGTTCCGATTTTTCTACGATTTTATATCGATTTTACAAGTTTACTGTTTAATGCGCCCTAGGTGCCAGGATCTAAATGTAAATTTTTTTTACATTTAGGATGGGCGACAGACACCCATTTTTTGAAAATTTGACTATTCGACATATTTTTTTGAAATTTTATTTTTTTAAATATAAAAACGAAAAAGATCCGGAAACGGACACCCATGGGCCTAACTCCTTTTGTTTTTTTGAGTTAGGTCGTGGGCCCAACTCCTCTCAGTATATGGGCCGAGCCGTAAGATGTTATTAGACCGTGGTCCGTCGCGTGTCCAATTCAGTGCGGAGTAAGAGATCAATATGGACCCATCGTGTGCGTATACCTCCCTGCACACACCAGTACACGACATCGCCATGAATGCTGATACAGCTTCGTGGACGGAGGCGGCCACCACTGCTCCATCATCTCACCGTCATCTTGAAGAAGAATTTTCTCAAGAACCGCGTGTAACTTTTGCCAAATGTCCACTCTACAGTAGTACGGGCAGGAATCAAAACCGGCACAGAAATTCTTCAATATTTAGTAATTTTCATGGTTATTTTTTGTGTCTAAATTTTGCTTAGGCCATGTTTACACATGCATGAAGTATTAAATGTAATTGAAAAAAATAATTAATTACATAGTATAACTGTTTCATCCAAAATAAATCTTTTAAGACTAATTAGTTTATAATTAGACATTAATTATCAAATAACAACGAAATGTGCTGCATTACTAAAATTCAAATTTTTTTTTGCGAACTAAACACAGCCTTAGAAGGTTAAATGGATAAAGTGAATTGGTGAGGGGCGGAAGGAAATGAACTTATGCGGCGCAAACAGTTAATCGTGGTTGACTGACGCAGTAATAATCGATGTTTTTTTTTAAAAAAAAAGGAAAATTGATGTCCGTCTGAACCAGGCAGGTCGTGAACTCGTGATAAGAGTTTGACGCTCGTAAGCCTGCCCGGTGTGGCCCAGCGAGTTGCCGGAACTCCCGGCAACCCAGCAGCTAGGCAGCCGGTGGCCGGGCCGCATCTGCAGGTCGACGCCGACTGTCCAACTCCGAACAGCAGCGGCGCGCGTCAATTCCCCTCTCTTGCCATCTGAGAGTGAAAGCAACCGTACCCGTCGACGGATCGGACGACCGGAGGAGGAGGAGACGGAATGAATCGGGCTGGAGTGGGAGACCGGAACACCTCCACAGCTGGACGGATGGATAGCTTCTGGACTGTGCCAGTGTCGCCGAGCGCGCGCGTGCACCCGTTTTCCACGCGAGTTCAGTCCGAGCGGAGTGCGGCGCACGCACGCAGCATCCTCCTCCTTGTTGGAGTATGAGGGGCTTTTTAGTTCAATAATTCAATGAAAAAAAATTAAACCTCACTACTAATGCTAGGGAGTCACGAGGAGAGTGATGGCTGGGTAATAAATAGCGATTAAATTAGAGGATTGATGACCAGTTAATAGTGCAAATTAATGGCCATTGTTGCACCTAGAGGCGTCTAGGTTCATCCCCCTTTCATCTAGGATCGACTATAAAAGGAGACCAGCTCCTTTCATTCTAACACAACACTCTCAAGCTCTCTGGTACTCCTGCTTAGGAGATCTCTCCCTTCTCCCTCAGCTGCTTTCTGCAATCCCCATCGCTAGCGCTGCGAGCACAATTCTGACGAGAGTAGGCCTCCGAAATCTCTGCAAAGCTGAGATCTTGCTCGGGATAGCGAGGCAATCAGGTTTTTTGGGAGTGTCTTGACGCGACTGCTCGCTCCGTGATCAACTACTTCGTCTACTTCCCAGTGGACGAACGAACATCTACGTCCTCGACTTCCTGGTGGCCGAACGCCTACGTCCTCTACTTCCTGGTGGCCGTACCTGTGTTCCCCAAGTGAACATCAAGATCGTCTCGATTACTTCCCGACGGCCATCTGCACTGCATCGATTAAGTTCAGCTACATCGAACAGCCCTAACCGACACAATGTCCAGTCATGGGAACGGCGCACCCGGTGCCTCTGGCACTGGTCCCGCTTTAGTGTACACTCTAAACCAATTCTGGTTTACTATTTTGTTCATGTTTATTAGTGAGAATAACATGAACACGAGCACATATTTTGTTAGCACAATATCACTCATTTATGCCATGAAATTGATAATAGCAATTGGAATTAAAATATACCGAAAACTGCCTATATTTCTAACAATCAAAAAACCTAAACTTGTTAATAGGCTTTCGGTATCTAACTTTGCTGCAACAATTCAGTCAGGGCACCTTTTGATGGTTCCAATTACAAACGTTGGCAAGAGCGGCTTATACTATGGTTAACAGTGCTGAGAGTGATGCATGTAAAAGAAGGTAAGCCTAAACAGTTCACTCCAGATGAAGGGAGTGCGTTCGATGAGGCTGATACCCTCTTTCGAGGCTGCGTCATTAGTGTTCTCGCTGAAAACCTGGTGGATTCTTATGTCCGACTGCCAACTGGCAAAGCATTGTGTGATGCTCTTAAGGCTCAATATGGAGTGTCTGATGCCGGCAGTGAGTTGTATGCGATGGAGCAGTTCCTTGACTATAGGATGGTCGAAAACCGTTCTGTGGTGGAACAGGCTCATGAAATACATATTCTGGCAAAAGATCTCAAAAATTGTAGCAAAGAGTCCCCATGTGTGATCCGATAAATTTGTGGCCGGAGGTATTATCTCTAAACTGCCACCTTCTTGGAGGGACTTTGTTACTTCACTAAAATACAAGAGACATGAGTTCACCATAGATGGACTCATTGGGACTCTTGATGTTGAGGAGAAGGCGAGAGCAAAGGACATATGTGTGAAAGGAGTTGTTGGTGCTTTAAGTGCCAATCTTGTTTAGAAGAACAACTCCCATAAGAATAAGAAAAAGCCACCGTTGAACCAACCAAAGACTAAGCAGACAATCACCTTCAAGAAGAAGAAGAAGAAGGGAGCTTGCTATGTGTGTGCTAGTACGGAACACTTTGCTGTAAAGTGTCCGAATCGCAAAGGCAAGGATTCTGCCAACATGGTAATTAGCGAGCCTGGAAGAACATCGGGGTACGGTAATTCATTACCTACAGTTCTTTCAGTTTTTTGTTCATCCGAGTGATGGGTGGACACTGGTGCTAATATTCATGTTTGTGCTGATGCTTCTTTATTTTCTTCTTACCAGGTCGGAGGATGTGACATCCTGAAAAATTTACCAAATAAATCACACGCTAAAAATAATTTTCAATTTTTTTTCGTCGTTGAGCTTAATCCATCCTGTCCAAGCCCCCAGTTCCCCAAAACCTTTCCCTGACCCGACACCCGAATCCAACCGTTGTCCCGTCTCCCATTTTCTCCTCGCTTTGATGCATATTTTGTCCTAGTTTTTATAAACACAACCTATTGGCCTGTTTTATAAAATTGCATATGTTTTACGTGCTGAAAACATGGTTGGATAGCCACCCCTTGATTTGTTATAACCATTCCTTGACCACCTAGATTAATGTCTGAATGTGATTTGTTTGGACGTTAATCGCTGCTAGAACGCTTAGGACCTTATACACGGTACAACTTGTTTTATAAAGAAAATGCGTGAGTGTGTGTGGGAAGGGAAAACGTAGAATTTTTGAAAGATAAGTTTAGACAGGATGGATGGCACTTCTGTGTGAATTGCCAAATGGTGTGCTCGTGCCTGTGTGGTTGAGCAAGGAAGGAAGATATCCATCTTGTCATAATTAAGGACCGAGTTGGTGTGTCATCTCACCTAACTCCACTCTCCTGCAAACCACTCGACCGTTGTATGGGCAACGGCTTAGCATAAACCCCACTAGTTAGTCTGATAGCCATCAGTAGAGCTGAGAGCAACGGGTGATCAAGGAGAATGGATTAGCTTTGTGTGACTTATGCCCTGGTTAAAACCTCTGTGATAGGTCAATGACCCCTTGGTGGATTCCGTGATGGCTAGTCAGGTCTAGCTAAAGTGGGTAATGGCTTTGTTGGGATCTGCGCCGACACTAAGGTGATCGAGTTGCGGTACCTCGCTTGTGGGTAAAGTTGCACACCTCTGCAGAGTTAAGAATCTATTTGAATAGCCGTGCCCACGGTACTGGGCAAGTTATGGTGTGGTCACATAACTAGTGTTTCTTCTGGGAATGGATGGGCTAGCGTGAGTTGTTTTGGAAAAGTGTCCGGCAAATGTGCCATGTGCTATGACAGATGAGGAGTCTGGTAGCAACTTAAAACTAGGATCTTGTGTGGATCAATCCTACGTGTTACTCAGTGCAAGATAATTGCTTTTGAAAACCCCTTTTTTCTTTCAAATAAACCCATGCATGAAAGTTAGCTTTCCGCAACTAAAACCCTAGCCATATCCTTGGTTTACCCTGTGAATTATATTCTGTTTATACCCCCTCCGTGGGTGTGGTTGGACTTGCTGTGTACGTTTGTACTCACCCCATTCTTAATTTTTACAAAGGAAGATCCAGACTTCGTTCCCGAAGACGTTGAGTAGAGGTTCTGTCCTGCACCCAACCTTACCTGTGGATAGGGTCACCCGCAGGAAGCTCCGTATGGCGCAAGACTCTGATGACCTCTTCGTAGTTAATGTCGTTGTGTGGGTTTTAGTTGTTATCTTCGCGATAGTGGCGCTTCACTGCCCATTACCGCGTAGAGTTGTACGGTGATGTACCAACTGATGTAATAAATGTGTTATCAGTCTCCTGGGACAGATATTTGTATCACATTTAAGTCTTCTCTCATGAGCGGATGCTTCAGAGGGACTTCCTCCTTGCTGATGGGGAACGGATCGCATGCGCGTGTTCTTGGTGTTGGTACGGTAAATCTGAAATTTACTGCAGGGAAGACCGTGCAGCATGTCCCCACCATCAAGAAGAATCTAGTCAGCGGCTCTCTACTGTGTAGAGATGATTTCAAATTAGTCTTTGAGTCCAATAAATGTATCATGTCTAAGTTTGGTACTTTCATTGGAAAATGTTATGAAAACGGAGGCTTGTTCCGTCTTTCTTTGTCAGATGTTTGTAATAAAATTGCGTACAATGTTATTAACATTGATGAATCAAATGTTTAGCATTCAAGACTTTGTCACGTTAATTTTGGTTGTATGATGCGCTTAGCTAATTTGAGTTTAATTTCAAAGTTTATTTTTGTCAAAAATTCTAAGTGCCATGTATGTGTTGAATCAAAACAAACTCGCAAGCCTCATAAGACCGCGGAGGCTAGGAGCTTGGCACCTTTAGAATTAAATCATTCCGATTTGTGCGAAATGAATGGCGTGTTGACAAAAGATAGTAAACGATATTTCATGACTTTGATCGATGACTGCACTAGATTTGTTACATCTATTTGTTGAAGTCAAAAGATAAAGCTTTACACTATTGTAAAATCTATAAAGCTGAAGTAGAAAACTAACTTGAAAGAAAGATCAAAAGAGTTAGGCCAGATCATGGTGGCGAGTACTTCTCAAATTTATTCACTTCATTTTGCAAGGAACATGGTATTATTCATGAGAGGACGTCTCCCTATTCACCTCAGTCAAATGGGGTTGCCGAAAGAAAGAACTGCACTCTAACTGATTTGGTTAACGTCATGTTAGATACAGCGGGACTTTCCAAGGAATGGTGGGGTGAGGCTATATTGACTGCATGTCATGTCCTAAACCGTGTTCCTACAAAGAATAAAGAGATAACATCATTCGAGGAATGGGAGAAGAAAAGGCCAACACTTTCATACTTACGTACACGGGGTTGTTTGGCAAAAATGAGTGTGCCAATAACCAAGAAATGTAAGTTTGGACCTAAAACTGTGGATTGTGTCTTTCTAAGTTATGCTATTCACAGCGTTGGGTATAGATTTTTAATAGTGAAATCTGGAATACCTGACATGCATGTTGGTACTATAATGGTGTCCAGAGATGCAACATTTTTTGAAAATATTTTTCCCATGAGAGATGGAACAAATTCATCTAGACAAGAGTTCATCGAGGATGATAGTTCTGCTGAGCCGATAGAACACAATGAACCTACACTTGTGGAAAATTCTGAGGATGATAACAATAATGATCCTAGAAAGAGCAAAAGACAAAGGACTGTAAAGTCTTTTGGTGATGATTTCATTGTATACCTCATGGATAATACACCCAGAACCATTGAAGAGGCATATTCATCTCCTAATGCTAACTATTGGAAGGAAGCAGTGAGGAGTGAGATGCATTCTATTATGTCTAATGAAACTTGGGAGGTCGTTGAACGTCCTTATGGATGTAAACCAGTTGGGTGCAAGTGGGTGTTCAAGAAAAAGCTTAGGCCAGATGGTACTATTAAAAAGTACAAAGCTAGACTTGTGGCCAAAGGTTATACCCAAAAAGAATGAGAAGATTTCTTTGACACTTATTCACCAGTTGCCCGATTGACCACATTTCGAGTGTTACTTTTCCTGGCAGCCTCTTATGGTTTTCTCGTTCATCAGATGGACGTTAAGACGACTTTCCACAATGGAGAGTTGGAAGGGGAGATCTATATGGATCAGACAGATGGGTTTGTATCAAAGGGTCAAGAAGAAATGGTTTGTAAGTTGTTGAAATCTTTATATGGTCTCAAGCAAGCGCCTAAGCAGTGGCATGAAAAGTTCGACAGAACTTTGACGTCTGCTGGCTTTGTTGTGAACGAAGCTGGCAAATGTGTGTACTATCGCTATGGTGGAGCTGAAGGAGTGATTTTGTGCTTGTATGTGGATGACATACTGATCTTTGGCACTAGCCTTAATGCGATTAAGGAAGTCAAAGACTTTTTATCTAAAACTTTTGAGATGAAGGATCTGGAAGAAACTGATGCTATTCTTAATATAAAGCTGGTAAAAGAAAACAATGGTAGGGTGATTCTTACACAGTCTCACTATGTAGAGAAGGTGTTAAGTCGCTTTGGTTATAGCGACTATAAACTTGTCTCAACACCATATGATGCCAATTTAATTCTAAGAAAGAACAAAAGGATAATGCGAGATCAGCTGAGATATTCTCAGATCATTGGGTCATTGATGTATTTAGCTAGTGTAACAAGACCTGACATCTCGTTTGCTGTAAGCAAACTGAGCCGGTTTGTTTCAAACCCGGAAGATGGTCATTGGTAAGCTCTTGAAAGAGTAATGCGCTATCTAAAAACCACAATGAACTATGAAATTCACTACATCGAGTACTCTAGGGTACTAGAAGGGTATAGTGATTCAAACTAGATTTCTGATGCTGATGAGATAAAGACTACAAGTGGATATGTGTTTACACTTGGTGGTGGAGCTGTTTTCTGAAAGTCTTGCAAGCAGACCATCTTAACAAGGTCAACTATAAAAGCAGAACTCACAACATTAGATACCGCCACTGTTGAGGCTGAGTGGCTTCGTGAGCTCCTTATGGACTTGCCGATAGTTGAAAAACCGATACCGGCAATTCTAATGAACTGTGACAATCAACCGGTGATTGTCAAGGTGAACAGTTCAAAGGATAACATGAAGTCATCAAGACATGTGAAAAGACGGTTGAAATCTGTCAGAAAATTGAAAAACTTCGGAGTAATAGCCTTGGATTATGTTTAGACGGCTAAAAATCTGGTAGATCAGTTTACAAAGGGTCTTTCACGAAATGTGATAGACAATGCATCTATGAAATTGGGCTTGAAATCCACGTGAGTCATTCTATAGTGGAAACCTGTCCTATGTGATCGGAGATCCCATGAAATAGGATGGTGAAACAAACTAAAGTCTGACTGAGAGAAGAGAACCTTTGTAAAAAGACTCATTTCGTATATAAGGTGCATTTATCTTCTAATCTGTATGGCAGGTTGGTCTATACCTTAATGTATTCCAGGTGGTTTCTTTTAAAACAAATGAGTTGTTTTCTTGAAACAAAGATGTGGTCCAACAGAACATCTGAAAGAAACATATCTATATGAGTATGACTACTGTTCATAGTCTATGAGAACGGGGTATTCTTTAGAAACTCATGAAAGGCCTGGAGTATGACTTATAAGCTCCAAACCACGGGGATGCTTATGCAGCCTAGTACCAGTGTAGGGCTCTGGTCAAACTTGTTTGCACAAGACTGACAATTCAATGCATAGTCCATTGTACAGTTGTGAATAAGTGTAGCCTTTATCCTAGATGTAAGTTTAACTTAACAGTCTCTATCAAATACTGGTATATCAATGAGGGAATGAGGACATTTCTAGTGTGGCTTGAAATTCTTGGTGGGGATTGTTGGAATATGAGGGACTTTTTAGCCCAATTATTCAATAATTCAATGGAAAAAGAATTAAACCTCACTACTAATGCTAGGGAGTCATGAGGATGTTAATACCATATTGTAATTGAGGAGAGTGATGGCTGGGTAATAAATAGCGATTAAATTAGAGGATTGATGACCGATTAATGGTGCAAATTGATGGCCATTGTTGCACCTAGTGGTGTCCAGGTTCATCCCCCTTTCTCTAGGATCGACTATAAAAGGAGACCAGCCCCTCTCATTCTAGCACAACACTCTTAAGCTCTCAGGTACTCCTGCTTAGGAGATCTCTCCCTTCTCCCTCAGCTGCTTTATGCAATCCCCATCGCTAGCGCTGCGAGCACAATTCTGGCGAGAGCAGGCCTCCGAAACCTCTGTAACGCTGAGATTCTGTTCGGGATAGCGAGGCAATCAGGTTTTTGGGGAGTGTCTTGATGCGACTGCTCGCTCCCTGATCGACTACTTCGTCTACTTCCCGGTGGCCGAACGAACGTCTACGTCCTCGACTTTCTGGTGGCCGAACACCTACATCCTCTACTTTCTGGTGGCCATATCTGTGTTCCCCAAGTGAACATCAAGATCGTCTCGACTACTTCCCGACGGCCATCTGCACTGCATCGACTAAGTTCGGCTACATCAAACAGCCCTGACCGACGCAATGTCAAGTCATGGGAACGACGCACCCGGTGCCTCCGGCACTGGTCCCGCCTTAGGGTACACTCTAAACAAATTCTGGTTTACTATTTTGTTCATATTTATTAGTGAGAATAACATGAACACGAGCACATATTTTATTAGTACAATCACTTATTTATGCCATGAAATTGATAATAGCATTTAGAATTAAAATATATCGAAAACTGTCTATATTTCTAACACTCCTCACCTCCAGCAGCATCTCCATCAGCAGTGACCTTGGCATGTTCATCGCACTGTCGGGGCCTCGGATCAGCAGCTAAATAACCGATCGAGCAGCAAGTGATGCGTCGTCTGGCGACACATTGCGCCCGCACTGAGTGCTCCCACTGTAGCACCCAGCTGCGACGTACAGTACGACATTGATCGCACATGCCCGATGAGCACGACCGGTCGAACACTGTTCCGATCGACCGACAGACTCGCCGACGGCGGATGCTAATCCGCGAGAGCGCTCGCGGCGAGCGATGGTCCGACAGCAGAGGTTATAATTTATTATGGAAAGCTTTTTCTCCTCATCTTTCTATATTTGGGAAGTTATAATTTATTATAAATATAATTATGTATATAACTTTTTGTGCATAATGTCGTGGGATTTCTAGGGTACCCACAGCCGGGTGGCGGAGCGCACCCGCCTATTCCCAGAGAGGGAGTACTCGGGGAGGTACTAGGCGATTGAGCTGATCTAGCTCTGAGGCGTGCACACAAGAACACACGATCTAAGGTGGTTCGGGCCGCCGGAGCGTAATACCCTACGTCCACCGGGAGAAGTTTTGATCTCTGTTGTGTATGAATCTATCCTCTGCCGGGCCTTGGCTTACACCCAGCCTGAGTCTTCCTTCTAGCGGGCGCCCCCTTTTATAGACCAAGGGGGCGGATACATAGGACGTTGGGGCCCCGACAGGTGGGCCCAACGTGACTGCGCAGCATACTACGCAGAGTATTCAGATGGGTACAGTGGTTACGGATCTTTTCTCCGATACGCTCTGCTAGCGCTACAGTGGTCTTCTCTTGTCCCGTCACCAAGGTGTCCGTTGGGGGAGCGTAGCTTGCGGCGTAGCCTGTGGAGGCTATTATGTAGGCGTCATAATGGGTGACGCCGAGCTGTCATATCCATCTGTTATGGCAGACTTGGCAGGCGCGGCGTGGGCGGCGCCTGTGGCTCCACTATCTTGGTAACACGCGATCAATAGTGCCTCCTGGTGAAAGAATCGCCTTGGCTTCCACCGCATCAATGCGGGTGTCCACCTACCACAATAAATACAGTGGTGGGTGAGGCTTAGTATGGAGACCAAGCGGCCTTGAAATGTCGTGCTTGTAGACACGTGTCGCTCCGGACCACCCCGAGGCAGGGCGTCGACTTCTTCCCTTAGCGAGTGGTCCGGTTACCATACAAGGGGTCCGGGACCCTATGAGGGGTCCGGGACTTCCGCGGGGGTCCGGACCCCTCGGGAGGTCCGGAGCCCCGGCTGTTCGGGCTGCCCGCCTCTTCCGGGACACGCGTCGTTCCCGGACCTTTCCCAGTCGTGAGGCAGGTCCGGAACCGTCGCCGAGAGAACAGGACTCCGGACCACAGGGGTCCGGCTGTTTGGACGTAGTCAAGGATAACTACAAGACCCTTGCCTAGACACAGCAAGAGGGGGTACCCCAGTCCTGGGGTACCGACAGTGGCCCCCGGGCCCACCTCGGGAGAGGTACGAACCCGCGGGTGGGGCCTCTATCGTGATGTGTTTCTACGTAATTTGATTACGTTGGAGTGCTCATGGAGAGAGCGGGTGTCCCGGACCCCTGAGGCCGGTACACCTGTTGCCAGGTTCAGGTACTGAGTGCCCTCCACAGGGTGATGAAGGTGTAGGCTTAGGGTATGGAACCAAGCTAAGCGGCTACACAGACTTCGGATCGCCCAGAGAGTAAGCACCACTTCCCGGACCTGGCTCTTACCGACCGTGGCGAGCGGTCTCCGCCGGAGCGGGCCACCGGAGTGGACTTGGAGCGACCGTGGCGAGCGGTCTCCGCCGGAGCGGGCCACCGGAGTGGACTTGGAGCGACCGTGGCGAGCGGTCTCCGCCGGGGCGGGCCACCGGAGTGGACTTGAGTCGACCGTGGCGAGCGGTCTCCGCCGGAGCGGGCCACCGGAGTGGACTTGAGTCGACCGTGGCGAGCGGTCTCCGCCGGAGCGGGCCACCGGAGTGGACTTGAGTCGACCGTGGTGAGCGGTCTCCGCCGGAGCGGGCCACCGGAGTGGACTTGGAGCGACTGTGGCCAGCGGTCTCCGCCGGAGCGGGCCACCGGAGTGGACTTGGAGCGACCGTGGCGAGCGGTCTCCGCCGGAGCGGGCCACCGGAGTGGACTTGGAGCGACCGTGGCGAGCGGTCTCCGCCGGAGCGGGCCACCGGAGTGGACTTGGAGCGACCGTGGCGAGCAGTCTCCGCCGGAGCGGGCCACCGGAGTGGACTTGGAGCGACCGTGGCGAGCGGTCTCCGCCGGAGCGGGCCACCAGAGTGGACTTGGATTATTGCTGACGAACCAAAGGAAAATGCCACCGGACCTCACAGTAAGGTGCAAGAAACCAAGCCTTATACTAGAAGGGAGCCCGGGACCTCTAAAGACAGCAGTCTCGGATACTAGAGTACTTGTAACAAGGTAGTGAAGTACGTAAGCTTAGGGTACATTACCAGGCTAAGCTACGCGGAGCTCCTCTACCCCAGGATACGAGTACCACTTCTCCAGAGCAGGTCCTTAGGGGTCCGGACTGCCTTCCAGCTAGAAGGGGCGTCCTCACCTGACCTCAAGCCGGCAACTTAACTTGGATCGCTAACAAAAGAAAAGACTCTGTTTGGGGGGAAGAGACGGTTAGCCAATCAGAACGAATGAATGTAATTAGAGTGGTGGCGAGACAAGACTAAGAAAATAACTCTCCTTTATTAGTGTGGTTATCACGGTATACATCAGAGGTCGGGATTACGAGGTCGGACCTCCACCGCTCCGGACCGCTTTTTGCCTGTTTGTGTGATAGGGCCAGAGGACGGGTTTACAAGGTCAGACCTTGACCGCTCTGGACACACACATAGGAGCCACGTTATTACAAAGGAGGACTCTCTTAATCTTTTCTTAGGAGTAACCTACGGCTGCATGCTATACAGCGTGTTCTTCTCCGGTTGGAAGTGGTACGGCCACTCCTGAATTCTTCATAGTCGTCAGAGGCGACGGCGCCCTAGATGTGCCTGAACTGCATCATCCAGTATCACCTCAGGAGCTCGGGGGGCCACTCCTTGCCTAAGAGCTGTCATATGCTTAGGTAGCATGAGACAAATTCTTTGGCTTTGAGTGGGAGAGGCCCCCCTACCGCCGTCGTCGTCTGCTGATGGAAACCAGACGCCCTTGCGCAGCAGAAGGACCGGACGTGGAGCGCGGAGAGGTGCGGTCGTTCGCCGGCTTGTCCTTGGTGCTAGCACCATGGGCCCCCGCGCGTGGCGGCGGGGCCTTGTCTGCAGCAGCACCGAGCTACGCTGAGGCAGATCTCCGGTGCTGGCGACGACAGGACGACACGGCCAACTTCCTCCGGGATGGCCGTCGGCTCCGGGCTCCATGTTGAGAGAAAGCCTTGAGCCGACGTCATGCCGTCGGAGAGGAAGGATGGCCGTTGCTTGAGAGAAAACCTTGAGCCAACACTGGGATGGCGCGGGGCGGCACGCGACAGGGGTCGCCCCCGCGCACCACTGTGCCGGCTCTGAGGCGTCACAGTGGCGACGCACAGCAGGCGCAGCTGCCGTGCACCGTCGCACCGAGGGCACTGGCGCCCCAGTGCCACAGCATGCGGCGTGGGTGACGCCTTGCCTCTCTTCATCCTGGCGCCGAACACGGCCCCAGAAGCCTGAAGATCCAGCCAGCGCCTGTTCCCCCCCACGGATGGCGCCAAATGTCGTGGGATTTCTAGGGTACCCACAGCCGGGTGGCGGAGCGCACCCGCCTATTCCCAGAGAGGGAGTACTCGGGGAGGTTCTAGGCGATTGGGCTGATCTAGCTCTGAGGCGTGCACACAAGAACACACGATCTAAGGTGGTTCGGGCCGCCGGAGCGTAATACCCTACGTCCACCGGGAGAAGTTTTGATCTCTGTTGTGTATGAATCTATCCTCTGCCGGGCCTTGGCTTACACCCAGCCTGAGTCTTCCTTCTAGCGGGCGCCCCCTTTTATAGACCAAGGGGGCGGATACATAGGACGTTGGGGCCCCGACAGGTGGGCCCAACGTGACTGCGCAGCATACTACGTAGAGTATTCAGATGGGTACAGTGGTTACGGATCTTTTCTCCGATACGCTCTGCTAGCGCTACAGTGGTCTTCTCTTGTCCCGTCACCAAGGTGTCCGTTGGGGGAGCGTAGCTTGCGGCATAGACTGTGGAGGCTATTATGTAGGCGTCATAATGGGTGAAGCCGAGCTGTCATATCCATCTGTTATGGCAGACTTGGCAGGCGCGGCGTGGGCGGCGCCTGCGGCTCCACTATCTTGGTAACACGCGATCAATAGTGCCTCCTGGTCAAAGAATCGCCTTGGCTTCCACCGCATCAATGCGGGTGTCCACCTACCACAATAAATGCAGTGGTGGGTGAGGTTTAGTATGGAGACCAAGCGGCCTTGAAATGTCGTGCTTGTAGACACGTGTCGCTCCGGACCACCCCGAGGCAGGGCGTCGACTTCTTCCCTTAGCGAGTGGTCCGGTTACCATACAAGGGGTCCGGGACCCTATGAGGGGTCCGGGACTTCCGCGGGGGTCCGGACCCCTCGGGAGGTCCGGAGCCCCGGCTGTTCGGGCTGCCCGCCTCTTCCGGGACACGCGTCGTTCACGGACCTTTCCCAGTCGTGAGGCAGGTCCGGAACCGTCGCCGAGAGAACAGGACTCCGGACCACAGGGGTCCGGCTGTTTGGACGTAGTCAAGGATAACTACAAGGCCCTTGCCTAGACACAGCAAGAGGGGGTACCCCAGTCCTGGGGTACCGACACATAACTTTTGAGAGGATAAATTTTCATCATAATTTTTACGGTGCATAGAATTTTTACGCATAATTCTTTCCTGACATATTTTGAAAGAAAACTTTTTAGTATAACTTTTACGATATGTAGAGTTATAACTTATAAATATGATTATACGTGTAACTTTTTGCCCATAACTCTTAAGATGATAAAATTTTTATCATAATTTTTAAGATGCACAATTTCAATGCATAGCTCTTTAAAACTTGTAGCAAACAATTTTTTAGCACAACTTCTATAAAAGATGTTATCTATACTATAAAAGTTGAAACAATTGAAACCATTTTTCATCAAGAGGAGGCCCATCTTACCCCTCACGAAGACCCCACTTGTCAGGCCAAAAGGTTTGACAAAATAGAAGGAGAGATTGGTTTCATCAATATTTTTCATCAAAATTTTAATACTTTTTGCACCAGGAATATTTTATATCCACCTCTTGTACCCGCGTATTGCTTTCCTTTAGCGTATACTTTACTTTCCTTTGATGGCGAGGCAGGATCGCGGGCAGGGTCGCCGTCGGAGCGGGACGTCCGCCGGAACGAACGCCACGGGCCGGCACCCGGCAGCAGTAGAGTTCAGGGAGCCGAAGCAAGCGAGCGCCGCCGGCCGTGGCGGCGCGCGGTGCGGCGACGGAGCCGTTGCGCTCGCCTGATCAGCAAAGGTGCAGTTTTTGGAATCCCGGGAACTGGGGAGCAAGTGGCTGGCGTGCTGAACCCGAGCAGCGCCCGTTTGCTGGTGCCTGTTAGAAGCGACGGCGAACAAAACGATGAAAAATAGAAAGATCAAACCGCAGAAAGACACGAAGATTTAACGTGGAAAACCCCTCCAATGCGAAGGGTAAAAACCACGGGCGCCAGCCAGCAAGAACTTCACTATATCGGGTGTTTGTGTACAACGCCTAGCGGCGGCTTACAAGAGGAATAATAGGATTGATATACTCCGGTGAAGCCTATGGGTTAGATATATAGGAGAGTCACGTGGTCTCCTCAACTTCTACTAGCAATGTGGGATTAAAAGTTTGCACCACATGGGCCTTAATGGGCCAAGCCCAAATTCCAACACTCTCCGATCAGAATTTGGATCACAATATAACATACTCCACCTTGAGACAAATTCCTTCTTGTAGCATATCAAAATCATCACCTGAATACAACAAAGAACAGAACTTCTGGCGCCAAATAGCCTCTTGGGCTAAACTGTCAAACCAACTAAGCTTGAGCAAAGGTCAAACTTAGCTACAGGAACTGGCTTAGTCATCATATCAGCTGGATTATCATGAGTACTGATCTTGCATACCTTCAATTTACCTTGTGAAATAACATCACGAACATAATGGTACTTGACATCAATATGCTTTGTCCTTTCATGAAACATCTGATCTTTAGTAAGGCAAATAGCACTTTGACTGTCACAGAATAGATCAATGCAAGAACCAACTCCACACAGCTCAGTAAACAAACCTTTCAGCCAAACTGCCTCCTTGCACGCTTCAGCAATAGCCATATATTCTGCTTCTGTGGTAGACATAGCAACAACAGGCTGCAAAGTAGCCCTACAACTCACAGCACAACTGCTAACAGTGAACACATAACCTGTGAGTGACCTGCGCCTATCCAAATCAGCAGCATAATCTGAATCCACATAACCAATGAGTCCCTGATCAGTTCTCCCAAACTTCAAACAAGAATCTGCCGTTCCTCTGAGGTACCTGAAAATCCACTGAACTGTCTTCCAGTGTTCTTTACCAGGATTAGACATGTATCTGCTAACCAAACTCATAGCATATGATAAATCTGGGCGAGAGCAAACCATGGCATACATCAAAGAACCAACAGCACTAGAATATGGGACTTTTGACATGTATTCAACATCCTCCTCAGAACTAGGGCACTGAGCAGCTGACAATTTAAAGTGAGGTGCAATAGGAGTACTAACTGGCTTTGAATCATGCATATTGAAACGCTGAAGAACCTTGTTAATGTAATTATGCTGACTAAGAAATAATAAACCAGATTTTCTGTCTCTAGTAATCTCCATACCTAGAATTTTCTTAGCAACACCAAGATCCTTCATATCAAATTCACTACTCAACAATTTCTTTACTGTAGTGATTTCTTTTCTGCTCTTGGCAGCAATAAGCATGTCATCAACATATAACAGCAAGTATATAGGTGATTCCTCAACAATCTTAATGTAAACACAGCTATCATATTCAGATCTTTTAAAACCATGTAACAACATAAATGAATCAAACCTCTTATACCACTAACGAGGAGACTGTTTCAAACCATACAAGGATTTCTTTAATTTGCAAACATAATTCTCTTTGCTTGGCACTATGAATCCTTCTGGCTGATCCATGTAAATTTCCTCCTCAAGCTCTCCATGTAAAAATGCAGTCTTCACATCTAACTGCTCAAGCTCAAGATCATGCATAGCAACAATACTAAAGAAAGTCCGAATTGAGCTATGCTTCACAACTGGAGAGAACACATCATTATAGTCAACACCAGGAATCTGACTGAAACCTTTTGCAACTAACCTTGCCTTAAATCTTGGAGGCTCACTAGAAGACAAACCCTCCTTTCTCTTGAAGACCCATTTGCAGCGAACAGTCTTCTTTTTCTCAGGCAAGCTTACAATCTCCCATGTGCCATTCTTCTCAAGAGACTGCATCTCCTCATGCATAGCTGAGATCCACTTCTCCTTATCAACTGAATCAATGGCTTCAGAATATGTTGCTGGCTCACTAGCATCCTCCACCTGTTCAGCACAACTCAAAGCATAATAAGTCAGATTACACTCCTCAATTAAACGGTTTGGAGGTCCACAACTCCTCTTTGATCTGCGAAGAGCAATAGGTAAATCTACATCCTCCTCATGCTGCAAATCAGACTGTGAAACTGGAGGTGAGTGCTGAACAGTATCAGGAACACTATCTGAAACATCATTACCAACAACTTCATTTTCCTGGTCATCCATAAGCTCCACCTGCACACTAACTTGTGACTGCAATTTCTCAACTAAAGCATCATCTGTGGACAAACTGTCAGTAAACATCACAGATTCATTGAAAACAACATTTCTGCTCATAAAAGTCTTTCTAGTTTCAGGATTCCACAATTTATATCCTTTGACTCCCGAACCATAACCAAGAAACAGACATTTAATAGCTCTAGGCTCTAATTTTCCATTATCAACATGAGCATAAGCAGTGCAGCCAAAAACTCTCAAGTGTGAATAATCTGCAGGTGTACCAGACCATACCTCAATAGGAGTCTTCTTGTTGAGCGGAATAGAAGGCGATCTGTTGATCAAATAACATGCTGTATTAGCAGCCTCAGCCCAAAAACGCTTGTTCATATGGGCATTGGACAGCATGCAACGAGCCTTCGAGATGATAGTCCTGTTCATACGCTCGGCCACACCATTCTGCTGAGGAGTGTATGGTATGGTGTGATGCCTAACAATGCCTTCTTTTCTGCAATAATCATCAAAAGCATCCGAACAGAACTCTCCACCATTATCAGTTCGAAGCACCTTGACCTTCTTCTCAGTTTGCCTTTCTATCATAACTTTCCATTCTATAAAAGCAGCAAAAGTATCATCTTTGCTTTTCAGAAAATAAGGCCAGACTCTTCTAGAGTAATCATCAATAATGGTAAGCATATAACGAGCACCACCATATGAAGGCTTACGTGAAGGACCCCACAAATCAGCATGAACATAATCAAGTGTACCTTTTGTGGTATGAACAGAGGTATTGAATTTGACTCTCTTATGCTTACCAAATACACAATGCTCACAGAACTTCTTGCCACTCAGAATGCAGCCATCCAGCAGGTTTCTCTTCATCAATTCTGCCATACCGAGTTCACTCATGTGTCCAAGACGCATATGCCAAAGGTCAGTCTTACTAGGTTCAGCATTAGCAACATTAGCAGCAGAAACAGAACCATGCAAAGTACAACCTCTGAGAACATATAAATTTGAAGGATTGAGATCACCCAGCAAACATACAAGAGAACCTTTAGATACCTTCACAACTCCACCTGAACCGGTGTATTTGAGTCCTTCTTTATCAAGTGTGCTCAACGAGATCAGATTTCTTTTCATCCCTGGTATGTGCCTTACATTCTTCAGTATACGAATCATGCCATCATGGGTCTTGATCTGAACAGAGCCAATGCCAATAATCTCACACGGGTTATCATCTCCCATGCGCACAAAATCACCGTTCTACAAAGACTCATAGGAACTGAACCAATCTCTATTAGTGCAGATATGAAAAGAACATGCAGAATCAAGAATCCACTCATCATGACCAGCAACACAACCAGCAAAGACAACCAAACAATCTGACTCAGAGTTTTCACCAGCAGAAGCAACACTAGCCTTACCATCAGATTTATTTTTCTTCTTCTCCTTATTCTGCAATTTCCAGCAATCCTCAATCATATGAGATTTCTTCTCGCAATACTTACAGAATTTCTTCTTGGGACCTTTGGACTGGGAGCGGCCTCTACCGTCATTGCTCTTGCCATGATCGTTGTTATCACTTGAGGATCTTTGCTCTGATCTGCCTCTGACATGCAAAGCGTCGCCCCTAGAGGACGAGCCATCTGTCTGCACCATGCCTTTCATCTTCTCCTTAGACTGGAGTGCCTCACAAACTTCCGCAAGGGTTAGTTCATCACGGCTTAATAGTATGGTGTCACGGAAACTTGCATAAGAACTTGGCAAAGAGCATAATAAAAGAAGACCTAAGTCCTCATCTTCATACTTAACCTCCATCGACCCTAGGTCAGCAACGATCTACTTGAAGACAGATAGGTGACCCATCACCGAATCACCCTCCTGCATCTTAAGCGTGTACAGCTTCAACTTCATATGCAATTTACTGGTAAGATCCTTCGACATGCAGATCGATTCCAGTTTTAGCCACAATTCTGCAGCAGTCTTTTCCTGCAGCACTTCTTGTAGAATATCATTAGATAGATGAAACTAAATAAGAGAAAGAGCCTTACGGTCCTTGCGCTTCTCCTCATCGGTCCACTCATCCTTCTTTTTCTTCCCGAATTTTTCCAGCGCCTCATCAAGATCATTGGTTTGCGCCAGAATAGCTCTCATCTTGACTTGCCACAGCGAGAACCTTGTCTTGTAGTCCAACATCGGTAGATCATACTTCATCGATGCCATCACGAAACCCAAACTTGAAACCACGGCTCTGGTACCACTTGTTAGAAGCGACGGCGAACAAAACGATGAAAAATAGAAAGATCAAACCGCAGAAAGACACGAAGATTTAACGTGGAAAACCCCTCCAATGCGAAGGGTAAAAACCACGGGCGCCAGCCAGCAAGAACTTCACTATATCGGGTGTTTGTGTACAACGCCTAGCGGCGGCTTACAAGAGGAATAATAGGATTGATATACTCCGGTGAAGCCTATGGGTTAGATATATAGGAGAGTCACGTGGTCTCCTCAACTTCTACTAGCAATGTGGGATTAAAAGTTTGCACCACATGGGCCTTAATGGGCCAAGTCCAAATTCCAACACTCTCCGATCAGAATTTGGATCACAATATAACAGTGCCCGGGAGTCAGGTTCGGAGCTCAGAAAACGACTGCCATCAGCAGGTCGATCAGATGATTCAGTCGTTCAGATCGGATAGGAGTAGTAGCACTACAGCAGCGACAGCCGAAGAAGAAGAAGCAGAGGATACTGGGAAGAGTAGTGCTTGAATCGGCAACCAAGCCATGGATGCCTCCGCCGCGTCGCTGCTGGGCGATGTGACGGCCGGCGCTTGGAATTCAAGGCGAGAAGATCTAGCGCAGATACGCGCGGGGTAAAGGCCGCGCCTGTCGCGGGGCCCACGCAAGCACTTTTCGCACATTGGAAAGCAGGGCACCCTCATCTCATCGTCGCCTCCTCTGCTCCAACCACCTCCCGCTCGCCTCCCCCTCCTTATCCGCTTGCTGTTCTTTGCTCTGCTGCGGTGACTGCATATCTCTCGTCTTCTTCAGCCTTCGTGATCTCGACATGCTAGGATTGACCCTGCCTGCTATTAGTAGGGGCCTGTTTATTTGAGCTGCAATTTTTTTTTGAAAAGGTGCAGCTGATTTTTTTTTTGAAAATCCAACACTAGTTTTAGAAGATATATTTAGCTTTCAAAGTTTAAAAAGCTACGACAAATTTATAAAACGAGTTTTCTAGCTTTCTATATAAACTCAGATTTTAGACTTGCGGAAGCTGCACGAGAAGTCCATTATTTGTTAATTTTCTAGCTTTTTACGCTGAGAAGCTACCAGAAAGCTCAAACAAACATGCCCTTAAAAGGATCTGAACACGTCTTAGCTAGTGTTTAGCGTGCCAGCTAGCGGTTTCATCCTATCCAAATAACTTTTGCGAATGTTAGTTTTGTGTGCCGCCAAAAACAAGAAGAGTGGCCTACGACTTTGAAAAGCTACAATGTGTTTGCTGGATAATAATAGTACGTCTGATCATGCCAGATCATCACAAGGCGGATGAGTAATTGCTTGGCCGGCTGAGCGCGCCGCCCACGCTAATGCACTAGTAACCACATGTGACGCGTGGAATTTGTTTTTCTTTTTGGACGGATGCGAAAACGGGGGTCGCTGCTTGGCGCGTGTTGGCTACGTCCGCTGGCAGCGAACAGCGTCAGCGGCGCACAAGCCTAGCTTGCAGGTGGCGGAGAATAGGCTGGCAACTGCACCGTAGGCGTGGGCTGCTGCTAGTAGCAGCGCGTGCAGTTGTTCCCACGTGACCACCGCCTCCCCCTTCTCTCCTCGAAAAAAATACTGATCCATACATGCAAGCGATTTCATTTCTTTTTTTCTAAATAATTTTTCACACAGACGTGCACCTTAAAATCGATTTTCACCACTAAATTGCTTGCGTTTTTTTGCACAATATGAGATCGATTATGAATATATTTTTTGAAAAACTTGAAATTTAAATTTGGTGTATACACGAGAAACTTTGCACATGAGATGTGAAAACTATCTATCAATGAAGATGTCAGAAACTTTCAGCCTAGACATGAGAAACTTTGAACAATGAATATAATAACTTTCAATAGAGATGTTGGAAACTTTAAAGAGCGGATATGAAACTTCCAGTCTGTACATGAAAAATTGTTGCACATGAGATACGAAAACACTCTATCAATGGAGATGTCAGAAACTTTCAGCCTATACATGAGAAACTTTGAACAATGAATATAGTAACTTTCAATAGAAATGTTGGAAACTTTAAACAACGGATATGAAACTTTACCGAAAACTTTGAACATGAGATATGAAAACTATCTATTAATTTCCTTCAAAAAACTATCTATCAATGGAGATGTTTGAAACTTTCAGCCTATACATGAGAAACTTTGAACAATGAATATAATAGCTTTCAATAGAGATGTTTTTGAACAATGGATATAAAACTTTGAACAGGAGATATGAAAACTATCAAATAGAAATATTAGAAACTTTCAGTCTATACAAGATAAACTTTTTACAACGAATATAACAGCTCTCAATAGAGATATAAAAACTTTGAACAACAAATATAAAAACTTCCAGCTTATACACGAGAAACTTTGAACTACAAATATAAAAACTATCAATAGAGATGATTAAAACTTTGAACGAAGAATGTAAAACTTTCATTTTTTTAAAAAATATTCAAAATGGGGCACGTATTGTGCGAAAAAATACCAGTAATCTTGTGGTGAAAACCGTTTGTCAAATGGATGTCAGAGTTAGGAGTTATAGGGGAAAAATGAAATTAAATTTTCTTGCATGCATGCATACGTCATGTTAGCTTTTCCATCTCCATGGACTAGGTGGGTGTGCATGCAAACCTCCCGACATCACCTCCCACCTCCTTCAGACAGCACGGCTCGCTGCACGCGTCCGATTTTTTGGTGATCGCTGCTAGCGGTAGCGGCGAACGAGCGCTAAATAATAAGTTGGTGCAAAAACGATCGACCTTCAAACGATTAATAATTTGGATCAACATCATGGTCCGATGAGCTAGATGTTTAGTTGTTTAGTAGTCTTAGACCAGTCTCAATGGAAGTTCCATGGAGGGTTTCATTATATTAAATATCATCATTTTTGCTGATATGGTAAGGAAAGAGAATGATTGAGTTTTATGTAATGTGATAAAAGTTTCATCACCATGAAACTCATGTGGCACAGTTACTTAGTTCTCAGACTAGATAACTGTGTCCGTCAAACTCTCTCTGAGACTGGTCTTACCTCATCGTGCATCTGCACAACAGTTTCTTGTGTCTTTGTGTGCAATTATTCTATTCTCGTGAGGATCGACTCTTGCAAAAGGGTTTCCTCTTATTTTAGAGGAATTTGAGTAAGCGAACATAGAGCAAGCTACCTAATGTTTAGATTAACACTTTTCTTGTACCTAGTACCTAATAAGTAACCTTTGTGCATCACGCTTCTCAGAGTCCGGCGTGGTTGGTATGGCTCCAACTTTAGAAAATTCGTTAAGTTCTTGAGCCGCTCACACCTGGCTCTATAAATTCTTGGAGCTAGAGTTGTAAATAAATTAACAAGGTGTTCGGCTGCAGAGTGAATGGCTGGGCAGCCCACCAGCCGAACAACTTATAAGGATATTTTACTGAGTTATTATAGTTTTATTTAAGTTTAAAATAATAATATATAATATTTTAATCTATTTTACAAACTCCAGCTCCTCGATGGATCTTGGAGGTGGAGCCATGCCAAACACGTCAAAAATCTGGAAAGCTTCTAGGGGACATCCACAGCTATTATCTCCATTGTAATGCAAGGGTTTCCTACTCTTGTGGGATTTGAGTAGATGGGCATAGAGCAACTGCCCCACTATTTAGTTTTTTTATATTTCCCTTGCACCTTGGAATACTTGTTCATCACGTTTCCTAAATTCTGGGAGCCCGAAATCATGAAAAATCCAACAGATGATGCTCACCTTCGGTCACCATTGTTAGGGAGAGGTGATTTTGACTCCCCTGTTATTCGCAACAGGGAGCCAACAGAGGAGGGAGGAGGACCGATTTAACTTTGTTATTGGCCGTTGGATTGCAATCAATAGAACATTTAATCATCTTTCCCCTTTGTTCACCTGATCTTGATTTCGCTTACCTTTGTATTTTCAAGTAACCTAATCCTTCAAAATGGTTGTTTGAATTTATCAATTAGTCTGCCTTCAAATCTAATAGGACAATACACATTGCGTCGATGAAAAGGGGACATTTCACGTACAACTGTCGTACAACCATGTGTTCAGGCCATTCATTTCGCATGGATAAAGACAAATGCCTTTAATGGATGATATTGTGCCTGAAAATGTAAGACCGTCCACAGTGGAAGGAGGAAATGAAAGAGTAAATATACTGTTTGGCACTGTAGATGCAATGTTTGGCACTGTAGACAGAGAGGGCGTGGAAAACGAGGAGGGAGCAAATTTGCTCTTGCTCCCTCCGCTGTGGTCAGCCGAACGTAGCAATATATAGTAGCTAGCACGGCCGAACGTAGCAATTGCTGTTACGGCTTCAGATCCCTCTTTCCCTGAAGAAACATTACAAAGACCTTAAGGACAACTTGCGAGTTACAAATTGGCCACATGCAGAGGCCACTTCTCTGCAGCTGCTACCTGCATAGTTTCATACGAGACACCACACATCTGGCTTCTGAAAACCTCAACTAGAAGCTTCCTGAACCTGATTAACTTGTTTGTTAATGATCCGGTACTGCCTGCTTCCTCTCACTAGATTACACTGCATTACATTATACAGATGGGGAGAGAGAGAGAGAAAGAGAGAAGGAACTAAAGTGACAAGAAATGTTGGAGCAAGCAAGAAAATTAAGTAAGGTCGGCAGGTCGTTTTCGTTTCCTGGTTTCAGCCTAAGGCTATAGGCTAACTCAGCTCCGATCCAGCCTCTCTTTGAGAGGCACAGCAAGCTAGCAGCAGCTGTGCAGACCTTGCGTTTCTTGGGGCCGGCCGGCCGCGAGGTCGCTAGCTGCTGACCTCCTCCTGGTCCGAGCCGTCCGTGACGCAGCTGGCGGTCGACGACGACGGCGACGCGGCGGCGGCGTGGCCGGCGGCCGGTGGCGTCGCTCGCCGTCTCGGGCTGTTGCTGTTGCTGCTCCTCTGGAAGACCCGGCACACCACCCACTCCCCTTCGGCCTGCGCCAGGCTGCAGCCCTGCATCGGGATCACCAAACGGAAACTGTCAGCGTCGCCATCATCAGAAACGGAGCACGGCATCTTGCTAGTATTGATCAAGCAGATTGCTGCGAATTGAACTGAAGAGTGAAGCTGTAGCAGGAGACAGGAGCGACGACGCTACTGTTGGAGCACACGATGCCAATCAGACACACAGCTACAGCTCGTGAATTCAAGTGCTCGATCCCACTGGTATACTGCACTGTGTGGCAATCAATTTACTCGGAACAGTAGGCAGGATTCTCCCATCAAAACGCACGATCGGTGACCGCCAGGTACCGATCGTGCAGTTGCGTTGTACGTCAGGCCTGCAAGCATGGCTAGCGATCGATGAGTGAGAGCAGGAGCAGTTCTTGCACGTCTCTTGCATGCAACAGGCAACAGCGGCCATGAAATGGACACCACCGGGACTCCGGGAGCACATCACAGTTGCTAGTTTAGTTCCAGTAATTCAGTAACCCCAGCGAATTGATCGGCAGGAGACAAGCATGTGAGGCAGGTAGATACAGGATTCAATAAGCTCATCGACTGTTCTGTTCAGATAGTGGTCGGTCTTTGCAGGCTAATCATGGCGACAAGAAAATAAGTGCCCGTAGTTCAGGCGCTGCTGGGTTGGTTGGTAGGTTGAGCAAACCCGATCGATCTGAGCTCTTGAAAGAGGAGAGGAGAGACGAGAGCATCTAGTACCGAGTAAGTACAGCAACCACACGGTGTCGCCATAAATCTGCAACCACCGGATGTCGCAGGCGATCGATCAATCAATCGGCTTAGCTACAACAGCGGGTTTATGGCTGATCACGACAGGCAATTAAGCGGCGACAGTTCCGCGAGAGATGCAGATCGATGCTAGCTGCTCTCCTTCATTGCTACGCGGATGTGCCGCCGGCCGGCCGGCCTACTAGCTCAACTGGTCACTGGTGTAGTTGTATGAAACAGGAAAGCACATGTTGGACTCTGAAGATCATTCATCATCACCCAAAATAAAACAAAAATTATTTTTTTCTTGAAATGAAGCAAAAATGAATTTTTGTAAATGTTCTGTATACTATATGGAGTTTAATTAGGTTATTAACAGGGTTGCTAGTTTACTGGTCGAGGTTAAATTATATTAGGGCTAATGGAGGGCAAGAACATGCTGTGATTAGGTTATGCATAAGATAATCATGCATGCCAGACCGCTGCCGGTTTGATGATTGGGTAGAGGAAAACTCCAAGATGGATGCGCCGGAGCCACTTTACACTGGGTGTGCATGCTCCACCATCTATCCCCATCCACCCGGCCTATACGCATATGGGTAAACCTACCTAGTTCTTCATGCCTCACTATCCATGTTACTATCCATGTGTTGGGCGTGCTGGAGATGGATTTTCTTGAGTCCATCTTGTAATCTCTTTACTACATGCCTAGTTACTAGTACAATAATGATCTAACTTTTAGTGGCCAATTCTATAGAGCACGTACGCTACCAATTTCATGCACTTTTGCCGCTTGCTCAAATACAGCTAGCAATCAGATTAGTAGAACATGATGACGAAGAAGAGAAAAAAACAAAGCATGATTAGGGATGTGCACGAACAAGCTGCAGGAGGAGTTACTCACGTTCTTGTGCAGCGGCGCGGCAAGGCGGTACTCGTGCATGACCCACCCGGCGGCCAGGGCGGCCGACGACGCCTTCTTCTTATTCCGCCGGGGCGCGAACGTCATCGCTCGCTTCACGCCGACGAGGAGGCTCCCGCCGCCGCACGGCCGGGGCAGGACCACCGGCTTCTCCTTCCCCGACGGCTTCCAACGCCCGCTCGCGGTCGCTGCCCTGGCGCCGCCGCCCAGCTTGCCGCTGCATCCGCTGCCGCCGACGCCCGCCGGCCGGACCGCGAAGAAGTACTTCTCCCCCTCGCTCGCATCTGCTGCTGCCATCAGAGGGCAAAAAAATTTGCAACTTTAATTGTTAGTGACACGATGCGAAGGCACACGATGCTCTAATTCCAAGTGCCGTGGCGTACCAGCGGCGGCAGGGATGTCCCAGGGGTCGAGGCTGTAGAGGTCGCGGACGACGGGGATGACGGCGGCGGGGAGCGGCACGCCCAGGGCCTTGCGGCGGAGGTACTGCACCACCAGCTCCTCGTCCGTGGGGCGGAACCGGAACCCCGGCGGCAGCTGCCGCAGCGCCGCCACGGCCACGCCGCCGGCGTGCCTCACCAGCACCGGCGCGCTCTCCATGCCCCCCAACAAAAAAATTCACCAGCTACCTAACGCTAATACCGCTAGCCAATCAATCAAGCTACGCGCACAGCTATAACGAGCTAGCTCGCTTAGCTATTAGCTAGTACACCTGCTCGGGCACACTGTTAGCCGCTGCTGCTTCTACCAGGAGCTAGCTAGCAGGTAGCTCCTGTTTGGTTCAGGGTCAAAACTGGTAAATCTTGGCAGCAGCTAGCTTCTGTGATCACTTAGCGTGCAGGAGGCGTGCAGCTTCCTGGAGCGTCCATGGAGAGCGAGCGAGCAAGGAGAGGGAGTTGGGGGAGCCTGGGGCTTTGAGGAGGAGGAGAGGGGGGAAAGGGGCGCCGGGCTTTATAGGGTGTGTCGTGGTTGCGTCAAGCTTACTCCATCTCCCTGCTCCCTCGGCGTCTCAGCCTGTGGCTCAGCTAGCTTGACGCCATCGATGCCTTCTCTGATCTGGCAAAGCCCGGCCGGACGGCATCGCCCGCCTCGCCTCGCCGGTGCCGTGAACTCCTTCCAGAATCTCCCCTGGAAGTTACTTGCTTGCTCCCGCTACAGCGATGTGAAATTGCCGCTGCCTTTATAATTTGTTGGCTGTTTTCTTTTATTTTATCCCCCCTGCATAATTATTAATCCTGCAGCTGATCTGATGATAAATCATTCATCGCCAAGTTTTGACTGTGGATTATATATTCGAGAGCTGGATGTGCACAGTAAGGCTATTCTAATTTTTAGGCAGAGTGGCTTCTCAAACCCAGCAAGTGAACGAAATTACACGCTGTTTCTACCTGCTGGCATGCACTTTGCCTGATTTTCAGACGAGGCACGGTTCATTTCTTGTGGGTGTCGACAAAAGTCCCCACGTTCCACAGACAGACCGAGCCCTTGTTCATCTGAATTTCTCCTACGCTAGCTCCAAAGAAGCAATCTCGTCAGAGCGTACAATTAACATTTGTTCCTAGCTAGCTGCTTGAAACCCAGCAATGCCAAGCACTGCAGAAACGTTACTACTAATTAAAACTGAATCACAGGGGGGGAATCAGATGCCACTCTACCCCGAATCCGACCTTGCTTAACCCACATGGTTTTCGCCAATCTGTCCGTCCGGCAGATTTGGCGGTAGCCCGGTGCGCTTCCTGCTGTCCTCAGCAGCGCACGCGAGAAGAACCAGCCAACTGCCCTCGCTCCATCCATCACCACCCCACTAGCCAATGCCCGGGGTTTCTTAACACAGGGCGATGGACACATTGCATCGTCTACGCAAGTAAAGCAGCAGCAGCAGCAGCATCGATCAGCATCTCGTCCATCTCTGAATAATGATTAATCTTCTGCATTATTACAGATCAACCGATAACCCCTCCTCCATTAGAGTATCCAATCGAAGCCGTGCAAGCCAGTGCCGCCGTCAGTGATGCGCGTGCGGCGATGATCGAGCGAGCACTCGCGCTTACATACATTTGCCTTGCAGCAGGGCATCTCGAATGGTTGGTTGCCCTTCGCTTTTGTCCTTCTTCTCGACTTCTCTTTTCTTGCTGCTGCTGCTCATGATCTCTCTCTTCTCTCCTCCTTTTGCGCTTTGTCTACTAGGAGCTAGCTGCACGACCCCCTCTCTTCGTCCTCCTCTTCCTTCCCTCTTCTGAGCACTTGCCTTTTTGCAGCCGGAAATCCTTTTTAAAGAGGTGGGGCCCACAGAGGGCGTGTGTGTGGGCCCCCTGCCGTGGTACTGTGCACACGGCTATGGCGCATGGCATCTCTGAGGTTTGTGTGAATTAAAATAGCCGGCAAATAGCTATCGGGGGTTGACAGAGGTTGGTTGCTGCTCTCAAGGGGTTACATTATATAAACATGTAGAAAAAACTCCATTAGTGTGGTGTTTAGTTGTTGGCGTGTCAAACATGCACATGTCAGAATATAGGAAGGAACGGCCAAGAAACCTTGCCACCTTGGCTAGTAGACTCTAAATTTTGTCATGGATTACCTGTTCACGTTAATTAATCCACTAATTTATATGCCATGTAGATGTCAGGCATCTTATAAAAAAATAGATGATAGAGCGAGGTTCAGTTAGTCATTTACTGCCATGTATTGCATCTAACAATACCTGTATATTAGAGAGAGAAAATGATGTTAGATAAATTGTTCTATATTTTGACAGAATTATTTGGCCTTACACGTATCCAAGATTATCTGTCATGAGTAGCATCTGGCTATCATAAATCTCAAATAATGAGGGAGTTCATGTTGAGTGTGATATCTATCATAGCCATATGATGGACATCGGAGGTTATGATAGTGAGGATATTCCTCGAAAATAAAAGATTCAACATAGGAGGATGTAGTAACATGCAAAGAACCCATGTCTACATATCACACGCTTTTGATGAACGATAACAACCCTCTTGGAGAACTCCAAAAGGCCTAATGGTTGCACCCATAGGCCATGAACGATGACGTCAACCATATGTCACGCTGCATGCATGTGCAAAGGAGGCTTTGCATGCAAACAAGCAAGGTGGTCGCATTGGTCTAAATGTCACCGGTTTAGTTCCCAAAAAATTTTCTACAGTACCCATCACATCGAATAGTCGGACACATATATGAAGCATTAAATGCAGTTGGAAAAATAACTAATTACACAGTCTAACTGATTAGCACGAGATGAATCTTTTAAGTCTAATTAGTCTATGATTAGACATTATTTATCAAATAATAACAAAATGTGCTACAATACTAAACTAACAATTTTTCACCAACTAAACAGGGCCACTAGTAACTCCAGCAAATTAAGGCAACCCCGACTTGGAGCCGTTCTGGACCAGAGCGGCAGTGCATGACATCGATTGCTTTAACATGTCAGTTACCCACACCAAAGCACAAACGCTACACGTGCAGTCGAAATCCACAAGCACTTGGCCGCTGCACAAATAATAACCGCTGCAACATTAGTCTGACATGTGGGACCCACTGCCCTAAACATGCAAAAAATGCAACAAATAGGGCAGTGACTGACAGTAACTGTTGGCAAGGATTTTGTGACAGACGTGGCTTGTTTTGTACGCGAAGTGTACTCGCCACAAAAGCGACACCTTCAATCGTGTGCGGTCAAGATCGATTTTTTTCTCTGCACGGATAACTTGTTCCATGCGACTTCTTTGATGTAGGAGTTCTTTTTTCGCCACTTGTACGGTTTTCACAGCATGCTTTAACCAACTTGTCGTGGAAACAACCACAAAATCTTCACCCACTGTCAACGAATTATCCTCTGTTGACAAGCGCCCCTATAAATATGCTCAATTGTGTCTGTTTCACTTTTATATACACACACACATGAAGTGTATCCAAGATGTACCTTTCAAAGTTGCCCGGATAGGGGGGACAACGGCGCAATATATATGTACTCCTAGCCAAGAAAAAGAATAAATACCCAAGCTCCAACAATCCAGATTTATTAGAAGAAATAGCTGCTTCATTTTTACCTGGAGATGAACTAGTTTTTAAGACTCCACATAATCAAATAAATGAGCCTTAAAGTTGGGGAAAAATACTAGCAACATGCTTCATCCGTCCCAAATTAGAGTAGTTTTAGCATTCAGAATTCGTCCCACAAAAAGTGTAGTTTTAGCTTGCAATGGGGTCTATCTGATTAAAGCAATACCAAGTACCAATAAAGCACTGTATAGAAAAACACGTAGAGCCAATCAAATATTTAGTAGATATTAATTTTTTGTTTCTAATGCATATGCATTCACTAAGAATCCAGAAAACCAAATAAATAACACGATTTTCAATCACAATTGCTAGAAGTAATTAGGGTAACAAAGTCATTTCTTTGGATGAGTAATGTATCTGAAATTTTCTAAAACTACACTCATTTTGGAACAGAGAGAGTAGTATTATCAATTACAACAGACCGCGTTAGCCTACAAATAAAATCTTTTTGCCTATTCTTAGATTCAAAAAAATAGAACCACAAGCTAAAAGGAGAGAGACACAAAATTTAATTGGAAGAAAAAAAAAGGCGTGATGGCATGCTTACACCAGATCCAGCTCAACACCACCGTACCCCTGCCCTACAAAAGGCTATAAAATAGAAGAGGCCAAGACGTTTTAGCAGTTTTCTTGCACTCGCTATAGCAAGCGTGATGCGAAATGTCTGTATGCCGGCCGGAGGTGCCCAGCAATGCAGGACAGCGACGCTAAACAAACCGCTAGTGGCACACTAGTGCCGGGTGAGGCCCACACCCCTCCCTTTTTTTATTCTGCTTTGAGCAAAGAGGGGTTTTTATTGTGCCCCTGATTGGAGGAAAAGAAGGGCCAATCATTGGTGGGTGCTTATCCCCTTTGGCCTGGCTCACTGGAAAACCGGATCCTTGGGTTGCCACTCCCTCAGAATAGGGAATCCAAGTCTCCAGCACAATTGTGCATAATCACCATAATACAGCCTCGAAATCTAACAGTGTATACCCTCTCTGTTCTTAAGTATATGACATTCATATAAGGCCAGTTAGCAGGTCAAAAGTACACTACTCCCCGCGTCCTATAATATGAGGTATTCTAGCAATTTTAGCACGGATTAAGAAAGAGAACAAAAGATGTATGTACCTGCTAAAAGCTCTTAGTTACCTGTAATTAAAATTGTTCCCGAGATTAAGCAGCGGAGGAAGGAATAAAAAATTTAATTACACAGCTAAGAGCAAAGGAGGATTAAATATTTTCCTTTAATATTTATCCAAAACTCCTAGAATGCCTTGTTTTTGAACCTTTCAATGCTTTGTATTCCACGACGAAAGGAGTAACTATTTTATTCTAAATATCTGATCTATTTTTTCCTGACCATCTGTATAGTCCAAGTTACATGATGAGCCCATAAGGAATTGGATATTTTTTTAAGTGATCGTGCATGGATATTTAGCAAGAAGCCCCCAAAATTGACCGTACAAAACCCCTTCAAACCAAATGATTGAGATGAACAAACTACAATTCTATCAGCATAATCCACTTGTTGCTAAAAGTGATTACATAAAATGGTCAGATAGGCAAGAGACAGATCAAGGACAAATTGACCCAAAAATAGGACGTGCTGTCAGAATTAAAAAATTTTTTTCTGCAAATTCGAGGGACTGGGAAAAATGTAAAGGGAAAAAAATCCAAGTCTTTTTCATGTCTCCCTTTTCTCCTTTGCATTACTTTTCCACAAAACACTCTCCATTGGACCTTTGGCCCCTTTCTGGTCCGTTCCAATGGTACCATGAAAAAGACTCCCCATTACTTTGAATTTGCAGGTAGAAACTTAAGTATGTAATTTTTTGTAACTGAACCTGCAGTAGTGCACCCATCAAATTTGCCGGATGTATGCTTACATATGTTAGACTTGATCGTTCCACACATACCTGCATGCAATTCTAGTGCACTTATTTGATAGACAAATCATGGTACAAATGGAAATTGCACCTCATACTTGAACTTGCTTAGAACAGAGGAATTTGGCCGCAACCTTGACAAATTGGTGTCCTGAATCCTGCTATAATCCAAACAGGCAAGCATGTGGTGCATTTTACTCTGATATATATGACTTGCTAACTTGCAGATGAATCGATTCTTTCTGATGACTGGTTGAGAACTTGTCACGCTGCTATGAAAGTAATTCTGAAATGTCTGCGTCGAAAAAAAAAATGGTTTTCCTCTGAAATGGATGCATGGAGAAAAGTAATTCAAACATTCTGTTCACATCGATTTCAGTTACTCCAACCCTTACGCTTCCCAGTGCTGAATTCGATCTCATCCCCAGGCCGGTTCCAAACACATCCCACCACGCAAATGACGAAACAGATCGATTAAATGTAGCATCACCCAGCACAAGGAATCCATGGAAAACGGCAAATAAGTGATTTTTTTAGGGCTCATATACAATACACTGGATCTATGGATCGTTTTCAGTTTCACACCCCACAAAGAGCACTCGCCTTTTTTTTTGTGAAGTTGCCGTGTTGCAAAGCTTTCTTTCTTCAGCTACTCTCTCTCATTTATCTGAAACTCATGCCGTCCAGCGTGGAAGCTGATAGCTCCACACGACACTGACGTTTGTATTTTAATTTAATTCAAATCAGATGTCATGTGGACGAGACACGCATTTTGATTCTGAAAATATGAAACGGCCTGGATGAATTCCAGAGCAAGCAACGCGTATAAGTGCAGTTGAGTTACTGTTACCTGTCACCCCTGTATGTCTTTCTATACACCATTGCATGCTATGAAAATGACTGCAATGCTTTTGTAGTACTCGATTTACTCCTATGCAAGAGTTTTTGAGGAATGTGGAGTACTCACTCCTGGTTGTGATGAGTGAATTGTCAATCGTGCGGTGTGATCGTGTGTTTGGTCTTTGGTTGCAGGTACACGGACGTCGAGTGTCGACGGAGAGCTGCCGTGGAAGTGCTGTGGCCGATGGACCGTGCGGTGGACGGCGGTGAAGGGCAGCCGGGGCCGGAGCTCGGGTCGGGCGGCAGATGTGGCGTCCACTCCTGGATCAAGGGCGCAAGCACTGGTGGATGGCGGGTTTCTTGGTTTGCGCCACAAAACCAAGTTGGCGGACGGCGGTTTAAGACGCCAAGTCGTGGAGGCACGGGCGTCGGTCTCGGGACTGGCGGAGGAATGGGCATCGACGGCATCTAGGGCCTCGCTGCGGGCGAGGAGGTGACGGGCGTCGGGCGGCGTCTAGGGCCGTTAGAAGGCCGAGGCGGGAACGGCGTCCAGGGCCACGGCGTGGAGGCGGGAATCTTTCCGCGCGTGGAGTTTTGGCGGTTTTCTCAAAACCGGCCACCTACCCAGGTTTCGCGGACCCTCCAAAACCGCGGACCGGATCTTCATCCCCACGGCGGCATCGTGGAGAAGACTTTGATTCGAAGAAAGAACCTTAGCCGTCGGATGAGTCCTTGTATCTTTTTCCGGTTTTGCCCCTACGGGCTTTCTAGTGTCTAGTTAAGTCTAGGGGTAGTTTAGTCCTTTAGTTCTGGAGTTAGTGGGCATAAATATCTACTCACCCACTCTCTCTTCCTTGCTCCTTGCCTGGGGCCCAGACGTGGAGCCGCCCCCTCTCCCAGGCGTCTCCTCCTCCTCATCCTCCCTGTTCCTTCCTTCTTCTCTAGGATTAGGATTTTAGGGCCATGGATTTTTGAGACTCTTGTATGAAATTGATCGGGAAAGGAGGCCCTCTCCTCCTTGTGCCCTCGGGGCTTTTGAATTCGTTTCAATTTCATACATCTTGTGCCTTGTTTGGTTGAAATTTGATTTTCCCGTGTCGATTCTTGTGCACGAGATGAGGGGTTGTTTCTTGATGATCACGTGACTCTTTGAAGTGATTCTAATCCACCTAGCCTAGTGCTAAATCCTACGGAATCACGAGTCTTTTCAAATCGAAGCTTTTCACGTTCTAGGAAAACCACGTTCTTGCTCGGGAATTCCTCGATTCCTCCCAAACCATGGAGTGATTCGTCGATTCCTTTGGTGGATATGTTCACAAGATCTTTGTGATCGTGCCTGCAAAATTTGAGCCTCTTTGGACTTGTTTTGATCCTCCAATCGTCAAGTTTTCCAAAGATCGCGGGCTGTGAAACACCAGTTTTGCTCGGGCTGGGTTTTTTCGTTATCGCCGGTTGAACCGACGCTTGAGATCAAGATCGTCGGATCAACCGGTGAGTAGAAGTTTTGACTTTTAGGGTTTTTGGTCTTTCTGCTTGGTTGCACCGGTGCATTAGTTCCACATGCATCGGTTCAACCGGTGAAGCTTCACCAGCGATCCCTGCGTGCTGTTTTGCTCGTTGCACCGGCGTATAGAAATTCATCAACGTCGGTTCAACCGGTGCTCAGTGCGATTCGTTTTGCAGTCTCTCTGGACAACTACACCGACGCTAGGGTTTTGTTTTCATCGGTTTAACCGGTGCTCGTTAAGTCTGTTTTGAGGTGTCTCTGGTCAACTGCACCGACGTTGACTCTTGATTTTGTCGGATCATCCGGTGTAGTAACACCGGTTGAACCGACGCTGTTCAAACCTATACGTCGGATCAACCGGTGCTTGCTTGTCTCTTGCTGCCGGCTCTGTGACGTCGGTTAAACCGGTGAGAGTTTTCTTCCCACGTTGGTTTAACCGGTGCTCATATACCGTGCTTTCTCTGTTGCTCGCTCGCCGTTCTTGACTCGATCTCTTTGAAGCTTGTTCCTAGGGTTTGTGCTTTGTGTCTAGCTCAGCTATAGCTACACTTTGCACACTCTGAAAGAGAGGGCTTGTGGTGCGCGTTTGAGATTATAGGCCAAACTTTCCCTAAAGAAAATTTTAATTGGCTCCCATTCACCCCCCTCTGGTCGCCTTTTCGGTCCCTCAGTTTTATACAAACAGATGGTACCCTGTTCACCTGTGTATTCCGGAAAACCGTTATACGGATCTTTTAAGACTATTTGGACCGTTGGATTTGAAACAGATGGCTGAGATCCAGATCCCTCCCAGGGTTCTAGATCCAACACTAAAGATTCTAGAACAAAGATGCAATGCAAGTCAAGCAACAAAAGTACAACGGCAAGTACGCACGTACACGATTCCAGGAGTACAGAATACAAATTCCGGCCATTCCCCATGCATGACTGAAATTGCGGCTACTTTTTTTTTCACGTACAAGTTAGGCTATCTGATCAAGAAAAAAAGTTGCTTCCTTCATTTTTTTCACGTACAAGTTAGGCTATCTGATCAAGAGAGGACAGTGCAGGCCAACGCCTAGTTTGGTTGGATTGGTCAAAGGGATTGCTTCCGGCTGGGAGTAGAATATACAGTGGCGGCAAGTAGAGCAGGAGAAAGTTCAGTTATCTTTTCAGCAAGGCTTTTTGAAGCCCTTTCTCAGTTTCTCTGACGCCAGTTGCCACATTCCTTGCCCTGCTCTAGAGTCCAAGACCTGTTCAATCTCCTTACCTGTCACTACACTTTTGATCCTCTCTAGATAAACAATTAGAGAAGCATGCAGCCACAATGAGGCAAGCTTTTTATATTTATATGCAGGCTGAATATATGCTATGTCCTAAGATCCCAGGAGACTGACTTATCAGTCTTGTTTTGTAGAGTATACCATAATAGTTTATGTCACTGCTCAGGTTGGAGTCTAGGACAGTTGTAAAGCATGAACAGATTTTGATTCTCTCCCTGCTGATTGTGATTCTCGTTGGCCTTACAAAGTAGACTAAAGTAACCAGCTGGTTTTCTTGCGCTAACACGGTTTCAGCAGAAAACTGAAGATCTTCTCTAACTAATCGATCACAATCGTTGAACTACATTGTGGCAGAGTCATTGTGCAACACCGGAAGCTATTACCTATCTGATGCATCATAAAGTAAGCTTCTTGCTAGTTCTATGCTCCATCAGTGCTTTTGAAGAAGCAAAGATTGCATTTAGTTCCTAACAACTACTCATCTTAGGAGCTAGGACTTAGGGTATATATTTTTTTCTAGCCACTCTCATTTTATTTGTTGTCAAGTTGTTCTAGAGGGTCAACATGGAGCTTAACGAATTAGGGAAAAAGATTTGGTAAGGGATCCTTTTCCTTCACGCAGGAGATGAGCTCCTGAACCTGTCCCTGCCAAATACGTCGCATTTGATTTCAGCGCATAGTTGAAAAACATGGGTCAAATGTTTTAAAATGTTGTTTCAGCTTCCATACCTAAAAAGATACTTTGTAGTCACACTGCTTAACATATGCTCAAGATAACATAGCCTTCTTACCCATCTTATCTGAAAATGTTTTATGCTTAGAATGTCTAAGGAAAAAGCTTCTCATGGTAACTAAACCATATATTATTTGTGGTCCCTTAACATGTGCACCATTTCTTCATCAATCTTTGAAATTTCAAAGAAACACTGACATGGACATCTTTTGGATACCTGTATGACATGAAATCTGAAATTTGGCAAAACTATTTAATTGTACGAGAGAACAGTTTGAGTATTACTGTGTGCCTAATCATGATCATAAATAAATGGGGACAGGGTTAGGCAGAAGTTGGACTGCCCAAGCAACATGTCACCTTCAGCACTTGAGGCAAGCACTAGGCAATATTGTTGACAGAACCAACAAATTGACCATGGTTGACAGTACCAGGGAGGCGCCTGAAAAACCCGCGATCCACGGCATTTGTTTATGATCATTTGCTGTCACCGGAATCGGCTTAACAACACGCGACCTCATGGATGGCCAGGCCGATTCTCATCCGGCTTGTTTCGGATGAACTTGAGATCTTGTGGGGCTAATGGGATCAGGAGAGGGGGTCGCCGTTTCACCAAGTCTATCAGATCGACTTGGTGTGATGTGATGTCACTTGTTCCTTGAACAAAAAGCAAAACTTCAAATCTCGCGGAGAATAGGCGAGCAGGCAAGCAAGCTACCTATCAGCGGTTAGGTGAAGATCAGTTCTTGTGGAGAATGGCTGGGAAATGTTCAGTGTTTCCTCCATGGGAAGCCACCTCCGATTACCGAACCCTCACTAGCAGTGTGACGTAGCCTCTCGGCAGTTCGGCATCACAAGTCTGCAACTGCAAGGATTTCACCCACAAACAACCATTGCCAATGTGAACACCAGAACTGAGCACCAGCCATCAGTGAAAGCAAAAGCCTGAAAATGCCCTTTTTGTGACGGAACCGCTAAATTAAAACTCTAAATTAAGCATAATGGCCGTCATTTGAACATATCGGGCGCATTAGCTTAATGGTTTAATTTGATGGTCCTTTCTCAACCCACTGTCCGATCGAAACAACACCAGTAGTCCCACGCGAAGGCGGACACATATAGTACAAGCACGACAAATACTTGAAATTATGGGACAAAACGACATAAGGCGATAAAACATAACTTTTACAACACGAGTTTAGATACAATAGTTTTACAAAGCGAGTTCAAATACATACATAATTTACAAGTTTTACAACCCTAGAGATCCGAGATTGAATAAAAAAAGAGGGTCAACACTTCACTACTTCTACACTTCTGCCTATGCACAACCGGTCAGACCGGTCCATACAACCGGTCAGACCGGCCTGTATGAACCCCCTGCATGAATACCGATTAGACCGGTCCAACAAAAACTGAGGGGACGCACTCCCCTCCCGCAAACGTGCAACCCGTCGACTCCCTGATCTAAGAGTCTCGATCCACCACTTCCCACCCCTCTGCATCACGGCGGATAAATTTGACGCAGCAGAGGCAGAAATCAGCGTCCGGGTACCCTGAAATAAAAATATGTGGCAACAAATCCTGAGTAACTAATACTCAGCAAGACTTACCCGACCAGTGGGTATAACTTAGCCCACATACCTAGACATGCAAGGCTTTTGGCTGGTAGTTATTTTTGCAGAAAAATGCTAGAAGTGAGTCCTTATTTTCCAAGTTTTAGCTCCCATTTATATCAATAGATTTACTAATCATCTATGATTTGTAAAACTACAACAATCAGAGTGAGCAAACCATTAATTAAATAACATCAGCCCTCATTGCATCTCATCTCATTTTATTCCATTTTCTTTCTACGATGTGACCAAGAGATCAATGCTCTCATAACCGTGAGACATGGCGAATCGATTCGATTTAACCTTGAAAGGTGGACCTAACCAACACAGCACGCAAAAGCCCCCGTCGGACCCCACGCACCAACCTTTCCCCTCCCTGCCTCGAACTACAGGAACCAGCCCAACGACATATAGTCAGCCGAGTTCTACGTGAGACCACCAAAAGTAAACATATGCAACCCCTTTCTCTGCGGCCACTCGACTACCCTAGGAGTTGGGTGCGGGTTCCTGTACTTTTGAAGCAAAGCAGTACTCGGCTTACCGGTTTCGACTACCTCCTACTCCCGGCATGCGGTTAGTACAATTCAATCCCCGATCAACACAGCCGACAACGGAACGGTCCTTAATCAACACAGATGGGGCTACGCATCTCCCACCCGGTCTCCCATCCACTATGTTCCATCTTGAATTTAATACTCATGTACTAAAATATAAATACTTCCTATATCTCGCGAGTGACAGAATATCACTCGACTTCTACCGAACCCTATTAAGCATAGCAGTGCTACCGACGTGCACATACTAGTATAAGGCCTAGGAAAACCTAGGGATCATGCAACTAGTGTTTCAAACAATTCCTAAATATAATGCACAAGTAATAGATACATATATATGTGTCATAATTTAAATTAATAGATTGTGCACCGGGACTTGCCTTGTGTCTGCCGCTCAGCACTAGGGTTAGCCGGGCCTTGGGCCGACTCCTCGCGAACCTTCTGCTGCGGGGCTTGCCCCTGCGGCCCCTGTGGCTCCGCAACCACCTCGTACACAATCTCCTCCGCCGCGGCTGCTACACGTATGCATATGCACATGACATGAGAATGCATGCATGATTTACAAAAATTATGAGTAACTAATAACCAAATTAATTTCTAACCATTTGTACCAACTACCCCGGATTTCACCTCTCAGCCAATACCCCACCGGTCAGACCGGTCCATCCGACCGATCAGACCGGTCACACTTAATTCAACCACGCCACCGGTCAGACCGGTCACTCCGACCGGTCCTACCCAGAACAAAAACTGGAACCCATGTCGCGGCTAAACTAGCCCACCAATTTCAAATCCTTTCTAGGCTCTAGTTCAGAGATGTATATAGACGATCTTGACCCAAGGAAATCGACTAAAACCTCCTAGAAAGATGGATTCACCCAACCCTAGATGAAGTACCTTGGATGAGTCAACTAGTCCACAAATTCTAAATCCCTTCTAGGCTTTAGTTCAGGGATGCAAATGGATATGTTTGACCAGAGGAAATCAATTAGAACCACCTAGAAAAAGAGATCAATCCACCCCAAGCTTGATTACCTTGATTGGCTTCTCTCCCACGAAAAACTGGAGATTCCACATCACCCCGGGGAGGAGCACATGGAGAGGATGATCCTTGACCCCGATTTGAAGCTCCCCCAAGCCTTGAAATGGATTTAGGTGAGAGATTAGGGAGTGAGGGTTTGGGGAGGAGGGAGCTCGGGAGAGGGAGGGAGCTGGCATGGTGAGGAGTGAACTGATGAGGAAGAGAGAGAGTGATTTAAATGTTGTGGGGCTCAAAACGGTTGACATCGGTTCAACCGGTCAGACCGGTTGACTCCACCGGTCAGACCGGTCTGGCCCTAACTGACAGGAAAAATTCTAGTTTGGTGGATTGTCATGTGAGTTAGCACTAATGACCCTAATTAATCTAATTATGGCGATTAGCACATGAGGTGTTACACTTTTTTTTCCTCCAAAGCGTGATGCATCACATTTGCACCGAGCCATGACCGATCCCCTTTCCATGTTGCTTTCTCAGCCAGTCCCCACACAAGTGCAGCACAGTGCAGGCCACTGTCAATGCCTTTGGAGTGGGGTTTTGCATGCCTTTTGACGACTAATGCGTATGGCGATCTTGGTCATGAAGCTAGTCTGCGACTCTTGGCCACCTCTGATCCAGCAATCCACAAGGGGAAGATGAAGATCAACCGATAGAAATGCCCATCACAGGCACAGCTACCGGTAAATCGTTGTGAGCTAATAAAAGAACTCAATTATTCAGAAGCTAACTGCCTTTTAAAGAAGGCAAAAAACACATGATGCAAGGAGCCAATGCCTAATAATGGGAGGACAAATTAGGCCAGGCAGGGACGACAAAATTAGGCTGGTGCCTTTGTCCCAAGGGCAGCCAGAGCTAGGGGGACCCTGCCATGGATTGCCTGGAGACCGGATCCTCTTCCCTAGCCATCTGCCGATCGGCGGCACCGACATGGCGGTCGCGCAGCATTGTTCGGCACAGATCAGGGAGGAGACATTCAGGCAGTGACCGGCAGCTTGATCTTTTTCAGGTGCTGTTAGGCCCGTCCTAGAGATCTTTTGGTCCTTCCACGGTCCTCAGAATGAGATGAGAGCTTGGGGGAGCCTCTCGGAGTGCCAAGTGCAGTGTCACTTGCTTTCCCTCGTGCTGACCAGGCATCCATGTGGACTGAGTCATCTGCAAATAACTTTGGTGCCCTTGGGATGGATGGGCCACATGGAGGTGGAGCACTGAATCGGGGGCGCACCAATGATTCGGTACAGGTCGGCAACAGAGGGAGCTCACGAGCAGTGTTCACATGTGCTAAAATACTCTGCGCTTTTCCCAGCGCTAATGCCTGTCATCGTGCAGAGCCTCCAGGCTCCAGTTCCTTCGTACTTAAGAGAAAGCTATTGCGATTCAGGGCTGCAAATACCTTTTGCTTTTGACAACACTATGGCCTAGTATGCATGTCCTTGCTTTGTTTGCATTTTTCAAGTCTGACTAGTTGAATGCCCGTGCGTTGCTACGGGAATCAAACTTTGTTTTATAACACTAACAAAAAGGGTATATGGGGACAGATTATGATGCAACAAACAACCAAGCAGATATCCACATCAAACATTCAACCAAAATACAACGTAAGAGATTGCTATCGGCATAGATATTTATATTTGTGCTGGGCTGGTACGCATTCTTGATAAGGGACATGTTTGGCAAAATAGACAGTGATGCATCTTTCTTCAAATGACTTCCTCACTGCCTCCCACAAAATTGTTGAATGACTGCTGAGGGAGGACATCCTACTTCCCGTAGTGTGAAATATTCACACAAAATAGATTCATTGATTTATTGACTAAAAAATTACAAGTATGTATAGGCACAACTATCAAAGCTTTATCTTATTAGATTTATGGAACAACACAGATAGGCACAACCTGATTGCTGAAGTCGAGCACTCTTGGCCATCATTTTGAAATCCTCAGCACCATATCCAAAGTCAAATCAGTTTTAAAGCAGTAGTATAAGTAGCTCTAAAGAGCAATTAAAAAATTGGAAAATTGCATGTTGAAACAATCATCTCGTAGTAGCATGCCAGGACATGACCATCTAAGTACAGAAAAGCATATTAGAAATGCAGGAAGATAATAGGTGGAAATATTTGGATGCATACCTCTGCAGCTTCTTGGGCAGATGTGAACCACTTCTAATCAAGTGCTTTCAAGAAACAATCCTCAAGTTGTGTACCCAAAACATGAAAGAAAAATGGAGATGTCATATCCAGGATTTTGAGATGGCCGAAGGAAACCCAAAGCTTGATAAATAAAAAGAATTATCCTCACGTCATCCATGTTGTAAGCACATCCTCCTTATTCTAACAAAATGATATATGATCAGTAGTACATGTCGTAACAACCTAACAGATATCTAACATAGGATGAATAAGCAGTTTCAATTTTGAATAGGTGTAAAGGGATTCAACACGGAAAAAGTTAATGCCAGAAGTCAAGAAGCAATCTAGCTACAGATTCTCAGGGCATAAAGCAACCTCATGTAAATTTGCCATACATTTCACCCATGATTTAAGCATCTACCAGGTATGATATGATTGTTTTTGAAAAACATCATGCAATGTAGAACAGGATTTAAGGTATCAAATACCCAACATCAACCATCAGGGTATTAGTTGATCTATCTTTTGTCTATCTATTTTAGTGAAACGGTAACTGCAAGTTTGTCTAGCTATCATCTATTTCACTGAAAGGAAAAGTGCAATTCTTTGTTGTACAATATACGAAATATAAGGAATGTAAACAACATTTTTTATAAGAATAACATTTGATTCAAGAAGACCTGACACAGGCTTTGGGTATGGAGGTATTCTCTGTCTCATCCTTCGCAAACACTGTCCATCAGGTTGACAACCATCTTCTGAACAGCAAGCTTCCCTTTCAGCATCTGCTTCTCCCAGTTAGAAGGAAGGATCATTCAGTTTGCTCAAACTCTGTGGCTGCTTCTTCACATGAGGTCTAAAAAAAGAACATGAAGTTTAATTTCCAGCAGGGATCGAGATAATAATGGCTTGTAAGTCATAACATCTAGCATGAATGTGTCCATTGCAACCAATCGAAATGTGCAAGTCACTGCCATCCCTAAAATGGCAGTTCAAAATTGTTCTCTGGTTGGAAAGGTTGCAAGCACAGAGGCACTAAAATTGCAATGTAAGCTGGATGGGGATGAAGTTGGGCATACAGGTAGCATCTGTAGAGCATGCGCGTGGCCAGGTCGATGGGGAGCTTGGCAATGGCATTGGCGGACCAGATGAAGACGTAGGTGGCACAGGGGGTGGCGGGGAAAGCAGCGGAGAGGGGGAGGCCGTGCGTGGGACCAGACGCAGTGGAGAGGGACTCATGTTTTGATACCTATAAAAATCATGATCAACATGGACTGGGAGTAAATTAAAAAAAATAATTCTGCAAATTATAGCAATGAAATTAACTGCTAAGTTAAGTTCCTGATTCTTGTAGTGTCTCCATGCATGATTTATCTGGGGTCTATAATAAATCACGACTCCTCGGACGATCGTGATGCTTGAATTGGGCTATATAACCAGCAGTTAGCTGAAGCCTAAAGATCAAATCGCCAAATGTACTTCTCACAATGTTGTTTCAGCTGGGACCTTACCACTCAAGTTCTCAACAATTTTATCAAATTTGCCAATATGACAATGATCCTATCAATAATTTATGCCACAAAAGTACTCAGCTACCATACCACATCAGAGTTTTATAGTCCGATCCCCAAGTATAGGTTAATCTGGGTTATATTATAAAAATTGGAAGATGGAGTGGGGTGAACAATTTTTCCATATACAAAAAGCTAAGTGCACCATGAGATGTTAGTTGGATTATATATAGAACAGAAAAGAATTCATGTTCTATAGTTGGTTCATCTATAGAACTGAAAATAAGTTAAACCGAACTGGTAGTCTGGTACTATTCATTTTTAACTTCAAATCCATTTATAGGAGTTAAATTGGGCTATGTAACCAGCACTTAGCTGAAGCCTGAAGGAAGAACTTCAAACCATCTGCTGTTTACTATCATAATACAACATGTTTAACCATATTTCCATCTTGAGGACTTTACCTCCTAACAATCATAATAGAATCAAAGCTTGATGCCTATTTGATTCTGATGCAGCATACATGGTAGCTTAGAACATTGATTACGATGTCATATTTCTAGCAATCATCAATATGGTTAAACACATGTTTTCTGAGCTAATAGGGCATTACCTTTTGAGCTCTTGCATAAACATGCTTCGGTCCCTAAAATATCTGGCTGATGCATTCTGTCGAGCACTTGGTGGGCAACGTGGTGAAGACCTCCAGCACAGTGCCGTGATCGGCATTGTGGGGCGCGGAGGGGAAGGGCAGCGTTGCTGGCGTGCTCGGCAGGGAGGAATGCGTCACTGCGTACCTGGTGATGGCGTGCTGGTGTTGCTCGCCGCCGTGCAGGCCACTGTCTTCCCTTTGCCTAGGCGTCTCTATCCACCACGCTGCCTGCAACGACGTCTCCGCACCTTGGCCGCTGCCGTATCGGCCTCGAGGGCGATGGTGGATCCGAGGATGCCGCGCCTTCCTTGCCAGACGCCGGCTCGCTCCTCGTCTCCGCCCTCCTTGGCTCTTTCGGGAAGGCTTGACGGGCTGCGTCGAGGAGGCGTCCAGCAACCGCGGCCAAGCGCGGGGAGGGGTCGCTGATCCGCAGCAGAGGCGATGCACAAGGGCGGGGCTCCGGCGGCGCGGAGGGTTCCCAATCCGCGCTGGGAGGACGGCCGCGTGGCGGGGACGTCGAGCGCGGCGGAGATGGCGACCGCCGCGGGAGCGAGGGCGAGGGCGAGGGGGCTTGAGGTAGAGGCGAGAGCGGTGCGAGGGAGGTGGAAGGTAGCGGCTGGAGCTGGAAACTGCTCGCGAGCGAGGGAGACGTGGGGCGCGCGGGGAGGGAAGGCAGAGCCACGGAGCGGGGGGCAGAACCACAGGGAGGCAGATTCACTTCACTGGAGTGGTAAACACGACTTTAGATAGTAGTATATAGTAGATTGATTGGGTTAAATCTGGAAGACTCCTTGGCTCTGGCTACAACCTACTCCCTCCGTCCCAAAAAAACCGTAATTTTTTTTGATCCTTAGAAACTGCGTTTGACTGGTCTTATTCAACTTTCTTTTACAAATATAATCATTTTTGTTATGATTTATTACATCACTAATGATATTTTAATAATATTTTGTCTTATAATATACATAAAAATTTTGATGTGGGAATTGGAGTCTTCTAAGTTCCAAACTATTAAAAATTGTTGTATCTGTAGTTGACAACACTTTCTATTTCACAAAAAAAGAAGACAGCACTTTCTGTTTTTGTGAACATATTTGCAACAAGACCATGATCCATGGTTGGCTCCGTACTAACAGGGAACTGGGTTTGGACTCGGAGTGATCTATGCACTTACAGTCAATTACACACAAAATATCTTATCTTACTATTACTAATTGGAGACTCCTTTTGAAGCCTCCAGATGAAGCCACCTAGGATCCTAGGTGGAGCCTCCAGATGAAGCCACCTAGGATCCTAGGTGGATAGTCTAAAAAAATAGAGAAATTCAATAAATTCTCACAAAAATCAGAAATATTCGGCCATCAATTCGGCAACTCTAATCATAATAGCCATTGGATCTGTTATATTTTTCTTATAAATTATCCACCTTTGCCATTATGAAAATAGACTAAAGTAACCTCCTAAACATGTATCTAAATTACCCACCTCTGCCATTATAAAATAGTATCAAATAACCCCCTAAATTTATATTTTTATATATATATAATCCAATGATAACACAATAAAAATAAATCCAAAACCTGAATCAAAATTATATAATTATAATAAAATTTTAAGGCGCATCAATATAAAATTCTAACTTCTATCATTATTAATATATTATTTATGTTATTATTTATATAAAAATACTAACCATAATGTGTGTGTCATCATATATTCATGTATAAGAAGAGATAAGAATACGAATTTTCATGTTGTTCACATAACTCAAACAAAATGTTCAATTAAATACATATCAAAAACATATATGGATGTGTGATGCAAAGTGAGAAATTTTTTTTTAGTAACTAAGCCTATCATGTTTTTTACAATTATATAATAATAAATATGTATCTTTACACTACTGAATTAAAATATTTAATTGGTCAAAGAGAGCGTGAGATAGATCATTACTAGATATCTCTAACTAGTCCGCGGGTTGATAGACTAGTACCACCTAAACTGTCAAACTGATGTTAGACTAGTCCTATCTGAACTACCATCGACTGAAGACGGGATGCCTTCATATGTTTCGAGGGTCAAAACTGAGATGTAACTTCGGCAGTATGATCAATGATGTACTTTCAATGTTGCTGCTCAATCAGTTCAGGTATAAGCCGGAGCAAGAATCCAAGCTGCTGCTGCGAGAAGGCCTGATGCTTTGCACTATCCGCACCAGCAACACCCCCGCTAAAGTCTGGTTTACTGAAACCAGCAACAGCATTTGAGATTTCCTCCACCCGATCAACAATGACACCATTGACGCCCATCAAGTACTGGACGTAGACTGCCTCCCACACATTACTGCATGTGTATGTAACAAAGATGCACACGAAGGCTGTAAGATGACTGATGAACAAACAATGGTGGCCTGACACAAGAAGCATGATGCGGATATATTGCTTACTTGAGCTGCCCATAAGTGAGAAGTGCAAGGTTGGATTCTTGTGCTCTGACAACTGCAGCGGGGTTCTTGAGAACACCTCTCACTTCCGACACGATCCCATGCAAATCATAATCTAAGCATAGCTGAATGGCATCGTTAAGTGAGTTCCTTCGTGAATCATGGTGTTTGGATGTCCCTCCTTCTGTTAAGAAAAGTACCTATTGCAAAATGTGGAAAAAGATGGAGATGGTTATCCTGAATGTTGAGATGTATCTCGTATGATGCCTAGCAACATTTTATCAAGTCGACCAGACAGTAATTCTATAGTACACTAAACCTGTGTAAATATACAATCAAAATATCAAATATCAGCTGAGAATTGGTTTAGGTTTCAAATTTTACATATAGTATTATCCAATTTGCAGCTATCTGTTAAGAAAAGTCTGACAGATGATTCTATATGTTAAACCACACCTGCTCGTTTGCACTTACTATCTCATGGGCCCATTGTCTAATCAAGTAAAACGACGAGCCCAAGGCATTCCTACGTAATGTAACTTGTGTACTCTGAATGCTATGAGCCTATGATGGAAGTGAATCACAATCAGACTGCTCTGCAATGTAGAAATTTCACAACCAGGGCAAGACACAAGTAAGCTAGGCCTAGGCTGACAGATCGAGGAAACCTGACAAACAATTCAGACATCAACCACAGAAGAAGTTTCAAAGCATACATACAGGATAGAAACTTTGGAGTTCCTGTGCCATCCGAGTCGCGTCAGGATGGAAAGATGAGAAGAAGACTGGTCTATCCGTAGCATTATGAAAAACAACCTGCCAAAATGATTCACCGCCCTTATTGAAATAATTCATCACCTCTTAGTGATGAAATGAATGTCAATAGAATGGAGTGCAAATCACTTGACATCGTACTAAGTTTCAAATGAAGAAAAGAAAAATGCCGTACTTGCAATATAGCTTGAAGAGCACAGTAAATGTCTTTACTATGATATATAATGTTGTCATCAAACTTTAGCTCAATGTTGAATCCCACACGAGGACTGACACGTTCAAAGACCTCTTGCAACGTGCAAAGAGAATCATCTTCTTCTGTACTCCAGTTAAGGACTCTACCATCTCCTGTCCGTCTAAGTAAAGGCTTGGAAACCTGAAAGACCAGCGCAAAGAACAGTGAGTCTATTAGCACCCTTAGCATGTATTCATGGACTTTGCATGGAAAAATCAATAGAAACAAGGTATGTCACCTTGCGAGATTCTTTTTGTGGCCCATATGAGAGGAATTCTTCCAAGAGAAGATCAGTAACACGCCTTTCATATACAGCGCCCTACACACCATGCACAACAATCAGTTTTAAATAAAGAGTTTTTCTAACAACAGATGAATATTGTAGTGCAGAAACAAAACGAAATGAACAGGATGGGTAAAAAGAACATACGGCCCCTTGTGTTAGGATGAAATCATCATGGAAGATTATTGGACAACCATCTTTAGTGACCTGTAAACGAAGTGTCGTGATTAATGGTTCCTTCAACAGATCAGTCTGGCCATAAAAATCAGAGATAACATTCAAGAGAAATCAATTAGCTGAACTAAACCGAAAATCTTGAAATAAAGAATAGCACACAACCATAACACACATGCTTCCATCGACCACCTATAATTATTGTACAGATCTTGTTGTTGAGAACGCTCTAACTAATCATATCTTCGACACCAGATTAGTGGTAAAAGGAGAAGTATCTAAAGGTAAATGCCTCTAGTGATTAGAGGTGAACATCTTGAAATCCTGAGTTCCGGACACTAGCTTCATGCAGAACTTTGAACATTTACAATCAGTCTATGACCACCGTCTTTGTACAATTGGGTACCATGTTATATTACCAGGACTCGGCCAGAAGTTGCAATGCTCGCACAGTCACATATAATGCTGCATTGAGGACATAAACCAATCAACTTCATAAGTCAGTCCACACGCGATTGCTTGCAAATTTGGCCGGCCAGAAACCTAGCATAGTATGTGACCAACGCACTGGAACCATATACACTACATCCAAGTTCCAAACTGAGATTGGTCATGAAGGTCGCAACGAATTTAGCTGGCTGTTTGCATCCACTAGCGTACGCATTTCCAGTTATTGCGAAGAAGAGGGCCCAGCCGCCCGCATTTTTGATCGACCGCACCGCACCGCACTACCTACCACCTACCAGGCACCAGTCTCGCATCGCAAATTCGCAATGCTGCGGTGTACTCCACCTTCAGCCCAAAGCTAAACAAGCTCGAAAAACAAGACCGGCCCAGCTACACGTACTACGCACCTGGACGTCGAACTCGACGAAGGCGACGGCGGCGTGCTCGGCGGCGCGGCCGAGGGAGAGCAGCGTGTTCTCCCGCTCCCTCGCGGCCCCGACGCGGGCCCCCGGCGGCGCCCCCACGGCGTTCATCCCCATCCCGCGGTGGCCCCCCACCACCATCCCCCGCTCCGCCAGCGCGAACGGCAGCTCCCGCTCCCGCTCGCGCTCCCTTCTCCTCCCGCCGGCCGACGCCGGCGGCGGAGCGGACGCGCTTGCCGCGATCCGGCAGAGCCCCACCGCCCCCGCGCGGGTCGCCGCCGGGAGCGCCACCATCTCGGCTTCCGAGCCCGAGCGCGAGCGCGTGCGCGTCGCTCTCGCTTGCTGACCTGGCACGGCTGCCGTCCGGATACATTTTGAATATTTTTAGACCCGCACCCGCCGCCGCCGCCGCCGGGCCGGGCGACGTGACGGTGACGCCTCGCCGAAGGATCCGCCGCGGCGCGGGTTTATTCGCAAGCATATTCCGTTTCGCCTGGGCCTGCCCTGGAGGTCGGTTGCGGCCCAGTTCTATAACGGGCCAGAAAGCCCAAATAAATATGGGCCTTGCTCGATCGGGTCAAGGCCCAAGGCGATAAGTTCGGCCCAATGGAGGAGCGGAGACCTCCTCCTTCATCAGCCACAAACTCTACTTGCCGGCGGCCGCCGCATTCCCCATCCATCCCCTTCTGCAAGCTAAAACAGAGCTAGGGTTTTAGGAGACAGCGAGACAGGAAGAGAGAGGAGCGACGACATGGACAACCCCGAGATGCAGCGATTCCTCCAGGTGAGAACTTGCTTCTCCTGCTCGTGACCCGTTGTTGGCAGGCGTCCGCTGCTGTTGACCTGGAAGGCGCGGCGAGTTCTGCTGTATCTGGGCATGCCGCTGTTGATTTCGCCGGGCGAATTCATTAGATTCTGATGTAACGGTTGGGCGTCGGTTCGTTAGGTTCTGATCCCGGTGTACTTTTTCTGCGTTAAGGTCTCGTGTGCAGGGGATGCTAAATTTCTTCGTATGCTCTCGCTTTGCCGACGCAATTGGTTGGGGATCTGAAGTCTCTTAAGAGACGGGACGATAGAGCGATGCGGTTTCCCTGGCTCCTGTTGCCTTCGATTTGGTTGGGATGCCTATTTTTTTCTTCAGCTGTGCTAGATTATGAATGTTGAGTTCTGGGTTTGCTCAGCTCGTTTGCTAGCCTGCTTGGTGATGTCTAGAGGTAGTTTGAGGTTTTACTTTTTTATTGGAGGCGAAATAGGTGCATCATCGGATACATGATTTTGTCAGAGTTTGTTGTTAACTTCAGAATCAGATGATTACTTGATTAGTCTGTATACTGCAAGTAGTGGTAAATTGCTTGATTGGTTACTGTGTTAGGTATGAGGTGCTCGCCACTTCTGAATTTGACGTGATTAGCTTTACAGTTATATTAATACATTAGACAGGCACTTACTTAGAGCAAACTTTGAAAATGGCTAACGCGTTATGATAGTACTGAGGGGAGAGTTTCACTGCCCCTTTTAGTTTTCATGGTTGTCCTACCTAAAAATCCTAAAAATTAAGTTCCCTGGCACAGTGGCACCTAAATAAACTTTTGACCAACCTAAATTACTCATGTAAGTTTAGAGGCCTACTGCGAGATTTTTTTAGCTGTCATCCAGGTTTGTTTCAGAGAGTGGTTTTCAGGAGCTAGATTAATATCACACTCGAGATACAACAACAACAACATAGTCTTTTGTCCCAAGCGAGTTGGGGTAGGCTAGAGATGAAACCCAAAAGACACAAAGGTCACAGTTCAGGCACGCTGATAGCTAGTCTCCAAGCGCTCCTATCCAAAGCTACCTCTTCAGAGATATTCCAATCCTTAAGGTCTCTCTTAACCGATTCGTCCCAAGTCAGTTTAGGTCTACCTCTACCCCTCTTTACCTTATCGACACGCTTTAGAACCCCACTACGCACCGGCGCCTCAGGAGGCCTCCGTTGGATATGTCCAAACCATCTCAACCGATGTTGGGTAAGTTTCTCCTCAATTGGTGCCACCCCTACCCTTTCCCGAATAACTTCGTTCCGGACTCTATCCCTTCTTGTGTGCTCGCAAAACCACCGCAACATCTGTATCTCTGCTACACTTAGTTGCTGGACATGTCGTCTTTTTGTGGGCCAACATTCAGCGCCATATAACATCGCCAGACGAATCGCTGTCCTATAGAATTTGCCTTTTAGCTTTTGTGGCACCCTCCTGTCACAGAGGATGCCAGAAACTTGACGCCATTTCAACCAGCCAGCTGAGATTCTATGCCTAACATCTTCATCAATGTCGTCATCCTTTTGTAGCATCGATCCTAAATACCGAATCCTAAATACCGAAAAATATCCTTCTGGGGCACCACTTGCCCATCGAGACTAACATCTCCACCCTCATGCATAGTCGCGCTGAAATCACACATCATGTAATCAGTCTTGGTCCTACTAAGCCTGAACCCTTTCGACTCTAACGTACGTCTCCACAGCAATAACTTCTTATTAACCCCTGCTCTACTCTTGTCAACTAGCACCACATCATCAGTAAAGAGCATACACCAAGAGATATCACCTTGTATGTCCCTTGTGACCTAATATCACACTCGAGATGTGTTAACTAAAATAATGATTTTCAGGTGTTACTTTAATATGGATGTTGTAATTTATCCACTTCTGTTTGAGGATAATTTTAGGCCTTATTTTGGCATTTAAATTTGTGCCCTCCTTACTGGTCTTTCAAGTTCTGTTGCAGATGAACAAACATACGCTGTATTAAGCATTCACCTACTTAACTTGCTTGCTGGCTGCTTCATTCTGGCCTTGCTAGCCCAGTTGCTGTATCACCTTTTCAGTCGTTTGATTCCTCTCCTTTTTTGGTGTTCTTCACAAGCAATCAAGCTGTAAAATATTGGTATATCTTGCATGGTATAGCTATAAGAACAATACCACAGCATGGTACAGTATATCATTTCCTCTATCTGCTTATGGGAATGGCATTTCTGTTCATGATGCCTATTGTTGTATCCATTATTCATTACTGGCTTACATGATTTGCTTGGTTTGCTGCTCAAGGTTGCAAATACATACTGTTAGGCAAACATATATGTCAAGAATTATATTACTGCCTTCTCCAGTTCTCCAAATGCATTTAGATGTTTTTTCATCTGAATATGTTAGAGCATTATTTTGTGACAAGGCACGCTTAATGTATCTATTGCATCTCATGTGTACTAGATAATTCTAGAATCTAGACGTTCATATTTAACACTGTACCCATTCTTTCTTATGGTACATAGTCCAACTTTGCACTGCAAGAATAAAGACCATTCTTTTGATGATGCTATCCCTTTTTCGTTCTTTTAAACTAACCTCCATCTCCCATGCAAGAATGCATTATGGTTCATTTAAACTAGCATAGACATGTTTGTTATCTTCTGTAATTGAATGGAAAATTCTGTCACGGATCTGATCAGGGACCGTGCAAAACTAGGTAAATTGGGGGAATTGTGAGGGACAAATGGACGCTGAACCGGACACTTGAGATCGGGCACGCCGGCGGCGGCTGCGCCCAATCTCAAGGCCCGGAGTTAGATGAGGATCTCTCCTGATAATTCTTGCTTTTTCTTTCTCCCTCAAAAGAAATACAATCCCATCCTTATATAGAGATGGGCTGACTTGACCCTTAAGAAACATTGACTTGACCCTTAAGAAACCAATCTCTAAATTTAAGAAAATAACAAACCAATCTAATCTAATCTTTCCTAATATTTGGACCGACGTGAACAGTACTTTCTGCACATGACATCTCCTCCCTCCTTCGAAGACAGCTCGCCCTCGAGCTGTGATGATCAGGTGGAGGCCACGGTTCCAAGCGCATGCGTGCCCTCGGTGGCCGGCGCCGAGGCGTGGCAGCATGTCCCGGAGACCCTGATTTCTTGGTCTTGCCATGCAGATGCATGCCGAGGAATTGAAGCTGATCTGCCCCTGCGGGAAAAGCGAGACAAACCACGGAGACGCCATGTGGGGTACGAACCGGCAACTGTGGCAGCGCGGGTCTCAACCGGCTACGGATTCGAGCAGGGGCTGGATCAGCAACAACTAGGGCTTCATGACAAGCAACCTGATCCACGGAGACGCCGTCTTGAAGCTGCTGCTGTGCCGCCGCGGCGGAAAGTGGCAATGCCAACGCTGCCCGTGCTTGTCGCCTGGCCAAGAATCCACATGCTGCTGCTTGAAGCTGTGTTGCCGCCTTGTCTCGCCGCAAGCTCTCCTTCAACTTCAGGAGCAAGGCTTTGATCTTTGCGCAGTCTTCTAGCATGTTGGCGCACAAATCTTCCACCGATGTTGATGGATCACCGGCAGCAGAAGCCATGATCGAAACCGAAGCAAGCTGATACCAATTGTCACGGATCTGATCAGGGACCGTGCAAAACTAGGTAAATTGGGGGAATTGTGAGGGACAAATGGACGCTGAACCGGACACTTGAGATCGGGCACGCCGGCGGCGGCTGCGCCCAATCTCAAGGCCCGGAGTTAGATGAGGATCTCTCCTGATAATTCTTGCTTTTTCTTTCTCCCTCAAAAGAAATACAATCCCATCCTTATATAGAGATGGGCTGACTTGACCCTTAAGAAACATTGACTTGACCCTTAAGAAACCAATCTCTAAATTTAAGAAAATAACAAACCAATCTAATCTAATCTTTCCTAATATCTGGACCCTATTACTGTTCACGTCGTGAACAGTACTTTCTGCACATGACAAATTCTTACCTTAATTTCTGCAACACTGCAGCAAGAGCAGCAGAAGGCGATGATGGGTGAGATGGTTGGCAAGCTGACAAGCGTGTGCTGGGACAAATGCATCACGGGCACCCCAGGAAGCAAGTTCAGCTCCGGGGAATCAACCTGCCTGACCAACTGTGCCCAGAGGTTTCTCGACATGAGCGTCCTGATCGCCAAACGGTTTGAGATGCAGTGAGGCGTCGGCGCCCAATACCATTGCTTAGTCAAATGCCATAAGTTTCTTCTGAGTTTTGTACGAACCCTTTGAATGATGATGGATTTTTTTAAATTATTTTAACAGAGAAAGCCTGATGTGATTCCAATATCTTGTTGCCTCGATGGGAAATGTACTAGTGTGTGATTTTTCCGTTTGATACTGAACCCTCCCTGCCCTGAGTTTAACTGAACATAGTGCCTCCGCGTCCCTAGTTCTGAGCGACTGTTTATATGCTCACACGTATCAATCCACACTTCTGGCTGTAGCATCATATGAATTATACTACAAAATATTTTGTTTTGATCAACCGATCACACTGCTCCGGGCTCGAGCTGAACTGCCTGAAGATTAACAGAATAAATCATCATGCGATAAATAAAAAAAGGAGAAAGCTACATGGGCCCTAAAAAAGGAGATATAGGGCCCTACAGAAAAAGAAAGCCCACAAGGCCCGAGTCTCCGGATATTTCGGCCCCAAACCCACGAGCCACGACCTATTATACGGCTTAAACCCTACGGTTTTGCTGCCGCCATGGCGACGGCGTCGCGCGCGCTCCTCCTCTCCCGCGCGGCGCTCTCGCCGCTCCCCGCCGCGGCCGCGTCCCGTCGCGTCCCCGCACTCCTCCGCCCGCTCGCCGCGGCAGCGAGCCTCCTCGCGGCGCCGGCGGCGCCGGCGCCCGGTGCCGGGGCGCGGTGCTTCGCGACCCAGCCGGCGACGTCCTCGCTGCGGGATTCGTCCCCCAACTGGAGCAACCGCCCGCCCAAGGAGACCATCCTCCTCGACGGGTGCGACTTCGAGCACTGGCTCGTCGTCATGGAGCCGCCCCCGGGCGGCAATGCCGGCAACCCCGACATCACGCGCGACGAGATCATCGATCGCTACATCAAGACCCTCGCCCAGGTCGTCGGGAGGTATCTATCGCCGAATCCATTTCTCCGTTTAGTGTTTAGTTGCTGTACTATATTTCTGTTTGTACATATAAGATTGAGGCGATATTCCATATTAATGGTTGTGTGGAATTAGGTCTGGTTGGATCCTTTATTGCTTGAATCTGAATGAGGCTGTGTTTAGTTCCGTTTTCCAAAAATTTTGGAAACGGAATCTTGGCATTTAGAAGTACTAAATGAAATCTATTTATAAAACTTTTTACACGGATGGGTTCTAAATCGCGAGACGAATCTAACGAGCCTAATTAATCCATCATTAGAGATTATTTACTGTAGCACGACGTTGTCCAATCATGGCCTAATTAGGCTTAAAAGATTCGTCTCGAAATTACACCCGGGGTTATGGAATGGGTTTTGTCAGTTATCCACACTTAAGACTTCTAATTAGTGGTCAAATGTTCGAAATTACTGTAGTACTGGAAATTTTTTGGAATTTTAAGGGGAACTAAACACGGCCTGAATCTCTGGGTATTATTGATTCTTGCAGCAGGCTGTTGAGTCCATGTTAAAATATAAATTTCTGTGGACAAAGTTGTTTGGTTTTTAGTGTCTGTACGAAGTAGGATTGACCTATTAGCTGTTCTCTGCCTGGTGTGAGCTTGTGTAGTGGACCTGCAGCCATGAACCCTCTGGTTGATGAACTTTGTAAGTGTGGAGACTTGGTATAAGTCTTAGTATGGTATACCAGCATAATATCTCTGCAATTTCCATTTCCAAAAAATGCAGGGCTTCCTCTCCATTTTGTCTCCACAGTACCTCATCTAAAACTAATTCCATGTTTCAGTGAGGAAGAAGCTAGGCAAAAGATATACTCGGTGTCAACTCGTTATTACTTTGCTTTCGGTGCCCTTGTATCTGAGGAACTTTCTTACAAACTAAAAGGTATTTATGATCTCATCAAGTAATATGTAGGAAATTTCATCATTAAATACCATCCAATGGTCTTCCTTGGATCTTACGACTTCTCATCATCTGCAGAGTTACCTAAGGTCCGCTGGGTTCTTCCTGATTCTTACTTGGATGTGAAAAATAAGGACTATGGAGGTAATGATTGCATGTTTCCTATCTTAATATATATCAATCATCAAAGGTTTTTTGTTCAGGTCCTGCTAATTTATTTATGGACTATGGTCTATTTTTGCATTTTCTTGTTGCTTGTTAGTATAGTTGCTGCTTGCTTGTTGGATATAAATATACAATAGTGGAATTTTGAAATTGATCTACTCAAATCTTCTTGATTTGTGTGAGATGTAAATGATATGCCAAGTTATTTGATAGAATCCAAACTCCAGCATTTTATGAAATTTTCCCTTAATTGAGCTGCCAGTTATGTTCCCCTGCTTGCTTCCCATATCCTTAAGTGATTTAAGGATATCGTTGCCCCCAAGGGTACACAAAATGAGGTCATGGACTCCTGGAGCTGTGTCCAATCAGGTTAAGTGATTGTTTACTTGGCATCTAGTATCTGTTCCTTATTGCCTTGTTGAAAACGCCAAGACAATTTAAGAGGCTTACTTGTAATAGCAGTTCATTGTATAACCTTAACTTGAGATGAAATTGTTGGGGTTATTTTTTGTATCTTCTGCTTGTTTCAGCATATATGTTTCAGGAGCATATGTAATAGTGTATGTAAATCGTTTCAACACTTGTGATAGCAGCATATGTTAGCCTTTGTATAACACCAAGACAATTGATTGTATGAGTTTCAGCATTTCTATCATTTTTTACATATGTTCGTTTCTATGGTGAATGAATGAACTGGCCAGTCCCATATTGGCTTGATACATTCCATTTCTGTTTCAGGAGAACCATTCATAAATGGGGAAGCAGTTCCTTATGATCCCAAATACCACGAGGAGTGGGTCAGGAACAATGCTCGTGCCAATGATAGAAATCGGCGCAATGATAGGCCCCGCAACTTCGACAGGTCAAGGAACTTTGAGAGGAGAAGGGATAACATGCAAAACTTCCAGAACAGAGATGTGCCTCCTGGGCAGGGTTACAATGCCCCGCCACCTCCACCTGGCCAAAACCAAATGCCACGCCATGATGGCCCTCCGCACCATGCTCAGAGCAACATGCCTCCGCCTCCACCGCCACCTCATGCAGGTGGTGGCCCGCCAAACTACCAGCAAGGTGGTGCTCCTGGCTACCAACAGGTGGGCTATAACCCTGGTGGTGCTCCTGGCTACCAAGGCGGACCTCCTGGGTATCAAGGCGGTAACCAAGGTTACCAAGGGAACCCAGGCCCGGCTTACCAAGGTGGCAACCCTGGCTACCAAGGTGGCAACCCACCACCACCCCCATACCAGGGAGGCAACCCTAACGCACCTCCTCAATACCAAGGTGGTGGCAATCCTGGCTATGGTGGTGGCGGCCCTGGCTACCCAGGCCAAGGAGGCAACTCGAACTACTGATGAGCATGACCACGTCCGTATTTTGGCACCCCTGTTCCAGAGTACTCTTTCGGAAGAGATGGTGCGCAGTAGTATAAATCAAACACTTGTTGCTGTCTGATTTTCATGGTTTGTCGTTGCTGGACTGTATTCACCGAATTATTCCATAATATTCGAACTTGTGCTTGGGTGTCGAATGATGTTTCTGGAAATCTTAAACCAGGGATGATAGTACTAGGTCTTTATGCAATTGCTAGCCTGGAAGTCCGAAATTATGGATGATAGTATGTAATAGCCGCTCTTTACGTACTCGTTGCCCTTGTTTGCTGAACTAGGTAGTAATTCTCCGTTGTTAATGATAAGCTTCATCTGCCTGCTTTGTGTGCCAAGTGTTACTGGGATGTTTCGTTTCATGAACTGCAAAACTATGTGATTTATGGTGAATTGGTGATTCAGTCCACCCATTAACGCCTGTATGTGGTTTCTGTTCTGGTAAGTGAAAGCTTGTAGGGCCTGTATTTTTTTTTTTTGAAAAGCTTAGGGGCTGTATTTAGGTGATGCTGCCCGCCATTTGCAATCTCTTCTCGGCCCAGGCCCAAGGGCCGCGGACCTCGGTCCACGACCCGAAAAAAACATCCGGGGCCACCTCCCCAGCTGCACACTGCTGCCCCCCGCCAAACTGCTACGCGCACCCCGAGACGTCTCCCGTGCGTGCGCGCGCGCGGACGACGACGCAGGCCAGACGCGAGACGACACGCGCGCACGTCCCAACGCCAGGCAACTCGAGGAGAGCCGAGCCCACCCCGACCTAACCCGGAGACGGACCCCCTCCTCCGCCTCCCCCACCCACCTTTCCCCTCCTCCCCCCTCCCGCGGCTCGCGTCCGGCCCGACGCCGCCGCACGCCTCCACGCCAGCGCCCCGCCGCCTCCGCGCCAGGGGGACGTCGCGCCGGGGAGGCCTCGCTCGGGGGGAGGGCTGGTCGCCCGTCGGCCGCGCGGGCCGTAGAGGCGGAGGACGGTGGGGTAGCTTGATCTAGGGCTCCTGCCTGCACCCCCACTGCGGCGGCGGGATGTACGTGCCGCCGCTGCCCGGCGGCGCCGGCGGCCGCGACGATGCGCCCGCCGGCGAGCAGCCTAGGGTTTACCAGGTCTGGCGGGGAAGCAACGTAAGAAAGCTCTACCCGCCCCTCTCCCTCCCTCCCTCTCCATCTGCAGTCTGCAGCGATCCGCGAGGAGTTGTTGAAATTGAATCTGTCGTGTCTGTGCGCCGTGCCTGCGGTTACTGGATGGTTTGCTCGAGTAATTGCTTGATTAGGCGAATTTGAATGAGCCCGGTTCGTGCCCCGGGATGCAAATTGGGGGATGCTGGCTGGAATAGGGAGGATTTGCGTGCTTCGCATTTGGTGGATTCGATGATTACGAAATGGTTAGTAGTTGAAGTCGTGAACTAATCTGTGGAGCTCTTCATTCTTCTGAGATGTGGGCTCCGATTAGGAAAAAAAAACGGACACACATAGTTATACCCGATCATTCACACAGTTGTACTCGACCATTGTGAGAATTTCTCAGCATCATGTTGTGTTCATTGCTTTCAGTTGTATGAGAAGAACACTTCTGTGAGCAGGGCCTTCAAAACATTTCGGTTGGACTTGTTTTTTCATTGATACACAAACTGCAATTTAATGATTTCATCGCCTGTAATTGATAGTGGATCTTCTTCATGTTGCCCAGTTGTAACTTTGTTTGAAATGATTTATGAGGTTTCTAGGTGAAAATGAAATGGGCATCTGTGCAAAATTTGAACAGATAAAATCTACCACATGACAATATCAATTCAGCTTGCTGTACCCTGATCCCTTGCTCGGCATGTTGCCAGCAAGGAGAAAACCAGAAAAGTAATAGGCTGTGCCCTCTAGGCTGGTAGGAACCAAATGAATTTCACTAGGTTGGAGCATGGTCCATCAAAATTAGACTTGAACAGATCCACACCTGTTCTACTTTATATGCTTCAAATCCTCTGTTACAGTTAAGTAGTTTTTTTGTCGATCATTTGGCATTTTTTAAAAACTGACCTGTGCATCTACTTGGGGGACCAGTAATTGTTCTGGCTAACTCTAATATTTTAATGAGCAGTAGCATCAGGGTATTCCCTGTCACCCTGTGCATCAGGATACTTCAATGTGTTTTCACAAGTTGAACTGTAGCAATTGTAAGTTGTCATCGTTCAAGGGCATACTTCTGTATCTTTCATAGCTCAATTTCGTTTTTGGCAACCCTTATCAATCTGAACTGTCAAGATACTATACTTTTTTCTCTATTTTGGTTCTCAACTGTTATTGAGTCTCTCTGGCTATCTAGATGTCACTTTTCTAAAAAAAAAATGTCGAAATCCATTTGCAAACATGTATTTCATGTTCACTGCGGTTTTTTGCAACTGGGTTTTCTGAACTTCGTTGATGGCATTTCACATTTTGTGCCTTTGCTGTCTGCAGGAATTCTTCTTGCAGGGAAGATTCATATTTGGGCCTGATGTGAGATCTGTGTTTCTCACTATGTTCCTCATCATTGCACCAGTGGTTACCTTCTGTGTGTTTGTTGCAAGGCATCTCATGAATGATTTCCCCGATAGCTGGGGCATCTCAGTGATGGTAGTAGTGGTTGTCTTCACTGTTTATGTAAGCATACTACTGCCATTGCTAAGACATGTATTTACTATTTATCATAAGAAGTTGATCCCTAACCATTACTTAGCCCCTATAAGAACACTATTCTTGTGCTTACTAGTCTGTGAGCTGACTTGACTTGGTGATGAGTTTCTATGTTCTTTTTTTTCCAAAGAAATCTGCATCTTACGAAGTGTGCAAATAACTGAACTTCTTTTATTTTACTAGGATTTGGCGCTGCTTCTTTGTACCTCTGGTAGAGATCCTGGTATAATACCTCGCAATACTTATCCTCCTGAACCTGAATCCATTGATGGGATCAATGAGTCAGGAGGTCAGACTCCACAACAATTTCGTTTGCCTCGCACAAAGGAAGTTATTGTAAATGGAATCAGTGTAAGGGTCAAATACTGTGATACCTGCATGCTGTACCGACCACCTCGATGCTCACACTGTTCTATTTGCAATAACTGTGTCGAAAGATTTGATCATCACTGCCCATGGGTCGGCCAGTGCATAGGACTGGTAAGTTATTCAAAATTACTAGCAATTGATATTCAGAGCTACTCTTCCGGAGTACCCTTTTCATCTTTTTGAGATTTTGCTGGCTAATTTTCTATTTTTTTTAAGACTGACCATCAGCTTATTTGTGCAGCGCAATTACCGGTTCTTCTATATGTTTGTATTCTCGACCACATTACTCTGCATGTATGTATTTGCCTTCTGTTGGGTGTATGTGATCAAGATTAGAAATGCTGAAAATTTGTCAATTTGGAAGGCCTTGGCAAAGACACCAGCTTCAATCGTTCTAATTATCTACTGCTTTCTTTGTGTATGGTTTGTTGGTGGTCTGTCTGTCTTCCATTTATATCTGATGAGCACCAACCAGGTAGGTTTTGGTTCATTCCGATTGTTGTCTCCGTAACTCTGCAACTGCAATTCAATACCTAACCCTTTAATTTACCCATTTTCCTTGTAGACAACATATGAGAATTTCAGGTATCGCTATGATCGGCGCGATAACCCATATAATAGAGGTATTCTGAACAACTTCCTAGAGATATTCTGCACTGCTATCCCCCCTTCGAAGAACAATTTCCGGGCAAGGGTCACAGTAGAGCAAGGGTTGCAACACACACGCTCACAGTCTAGAAGTTTCATGAGCCCAAACATGGGCAAGCCTATTGGAGATCTTGAAATGGGCAGGAAGCCAGTGGCTTGGGATGAGCCAAGGACAGCAGCTGATATCAGGGACTTGGAGGCAGGCCTTGAGGGCATGTTTGACGAGAAAGAGGGCAGAATAGCCCATGCATCCCCAGATCTGAGCAGAGATGAACTTTCAGCGGAGTTTGTGGAAGGCCGAGCTGGCATGTATTCGAGGCAGTCAAGTAGGGTTCACAGAGCCACAGATGAAATGGAAGCCATGGCTGTGCAAAATGAAATGGAAGCCATGGCTGTGCAAATGGCTGCCGTACGCGCGGAAGCTTGGAATGGCACACATTAGCCATAAAAAAAAACTTGTGTGTTTCAATTGCGCATGGAGTGGGTGTCGTGATCATGTCTCAAAGCGAACTGCCATGTATTTTCCACATTGTGCCAGGCAACGGCCTGGATCGGTGTAACTGTGAACGCGCTTGGTGTTGTGTCTGTCCCTGGTAGCGCATCAGAGCCCTGCTGTGTTGTTTTGTTTGTTTGGTTGGTTGGTGTTTTAAGAAAGTAGCCGATAAGCTTAAGCTCCCGCCTGGTTCGGATGATGTATTTGTATATAACTAAAATTATCAGGTTGCAACAGATGCTGTGTTTGGTTTGCCATGTATCCTGTGCTTGAGGGGCATACCGAGTTGGCTCTTTGGATGCGAATGATCTGAATCTCTTGCAATTCTGCGGCACCTAATCAATCAAATTCGAAATGGCAAAGAACGTTGTTGAATGTTGAGGCACGGGCGCGCATCATCTCGATCAGATCCGGATCGAACGGCCCTGACAGGACAGTGAGCTGCAACTGCAACTGGGTGGACGCATTCCATCCCTGTGCTCCTCCCAGTGAGATGGACAATAATTGTACTCCTAGCTAGCTAGTAGCCACCAGTCGGCCGCCATTCGCCTGCCCGGCCGGTCGGCTCGGCGTGCTTCTTCGATCAATCTCGAGCCTTCCAGCGAGGCCGGCCGCCAGCCGGACGATCGAGCTGCTGCGCCGCCGCGACATGTGTGGACCGTCCAATTATTGTCGGATGGGTACATGTGGACGGATCGGTTGAGCCGACATGGATGCAGCTCGTCATCGCACTAGCTAGTAGTAGCAACTACCACAGGGCTAGCTAGCTAGCTTGCCGTACGTCGTCGTGGCCGTTAGGGATGGACAGGATCACAGGATGGGCGGAGCATTGCGTCATCATCGTCTGCGTGCAGCGCGCCGCTGGTGGGTGGGTGGGCGGGTGGTCTGATGAGATCTCTCCCACTCCCAGTGCCAGTGGTGGTGCACTCGTCGGCCGCGGTCCGTCTGATCGGGTTAGTTGGTGCGGTGCGCGGTGGCCGGTGGGTCATCGAGCCTGCCTGCAGCTGATGATCAAGCCTAGCTATAGACCTCTGTACCTGCACGTACATGCACCGGGCGAGCGCGAGCCATGGCTGGTCGCCGGCGGCCGGACGGCGGGCAATGAAAGCCGCCGGGAGATTGCACCGCACCGCACCGGACCGGACCGGACCACTGCACATCGTGCACGCTTTTGCATGCATCTGATGTTCCCCTACATTGCAAGAAGACGCGCGCACGGGAATGAGAAGTCGCCGATCGGGAAGATTATTCACCAAGACCGCCGAAATGCTGGCACCCCGGCCCGGCCGGTGCAAATTGCTAGCACCACCTTGGTAGGCTACTCTAGTGGCATGGCGAGGCGTGCAAAAGGGGGAGGCAGCCTAGTCAGGGCCGACGCGCACACAGCAGGCCAGAGCAGGCAGGCAGGCAACACAACTGAGGCGAGGCGAGGCCGGATCGGAGTGAGCAACAGCTAGCTGCCGCTACAGCGCCCAGCAGCAATGCAATCAAAGGCGCCGCCGCCGCCGCCGCCGCCACCACCACCACGCGCGTGCGCATGTGCTGCCAGCAGCTGGGTGGATACGAGCTCGCGGCGGCGGCAACTTGCCTTGTTGCACGCATGCGGCGCGGCCGCCCGGATCGAGTTGGGCGCCGGGCGCTAGCTAGCTCATCTGGCCGCGACGCGCGCGCCGGCCCGGCCTGTCATGCGCCGCGCGGCTGCCTGGTGCTGCTGGTGCTTTGCTGGGTGGCCACTGGCCCGGGCCGGCTTCCTATACCGTATACCGCCGTCGTACTGTGCACACTGTTTTGACTAGTGGCCGGTGGGTGAGTTACCTAGCTACACGACCGAGCCAGAGCCTCACTGACATTCCCACCCTTGTCTTTTTCCACAGTTTTGGTGCCCAGATCAGCCTCACGCCCGGTCGGCACTCTCAATCTGTCTGTCAGGTGGGACCTACATGTCAGCCAATCAATGATGCTGGTGGGCCAAGTCATCTCTACGACTCTACACGTAGACCGGAGTGTTTCGAGCACACGGTGGTGTACACGTAGCTGCAGTGCCGCTCTTGGCGTCAACGAAACACGGACCACGCAATTCGTGGTACGCACACAACGCAACGTGTCAATTAATTAACGCCCATGACAGTGCAAAATAATCTAATCCGGCCGGCCGCCCCCAAAAATGGCACATCATGTAACTTTGTACATCTCATGCATCTGTGTCGATCGACAAGGTGTGCAAGAAGAAGCTCTTTTCTCCTCTATCTCAGCTCCTTGCCTTTGCCTTTGTCTTTGCCTTTGCCTTGCCGGGGAGCAAAGATGTTGACGGGGCAGGCAGCAGAGGGCAGTATGGACAAACATCCTTGCCTTGCCACTCGACCGTGTCTCTCTACATTTGGGCCGGGGGTTTGGCTCCGGAGCCACGCGTGCGCGCGCGTCAAAGTCACGGAAGTGAGTAGCTAGCTGGAGTGGAGTCGATGGGAATATTATACTGATCTCCAAAAGCTTGACAGCGAGATTATTAAGCACCATGCATGGGATTCAGTTACAGAATCTCATTCCCTTCCTTCAAGACTTTTCTTTCTTACTTTGAGGTTTGAGGTTAGTGGTAGAGCGAGGGGCCTAGCTAGGGCTGGTGTACATGCAGGGCATGTGTCAACCACATTTCAAAATAAAGATACTTCCGACACAAGGTTTTGCTATGTATGTGACATACAGGTTATTAGAATTTAGCTGTAAGATCTATACAAGTGAAGACACACTAACCGACCGGTTCCTCGCACCGATAACTACTTTTACCAGAAAGTATATAACCCTAGATATCCTTATTGAAAAGCAAAACCGTTGATATCAGGGCCGGGTGAGAAATCTAGCGGTAAGTCGTTCCCAATAGCCACTTTGTTCAACAACTTTTTGATAATTGTTCAACTACAACACATCTGATCGCAATGACAGCTCCTTGTCGGTGCTCTAAGACAAAGTAGGCCAGAAAAACCCTCATTGTGCCGCACGAAAAACTGATGGTTTGCAACTCTAAGGCCCTGTTTGGGGGAGTGTTTCCCAGCTTTTGTGTCTGCGGGAAGCTCCAAAAGCAAGAAGCTCCCCCAAACGGGGTTGCTTCTCCCACCAGCGAGAAGCTCCAAAAGCTCATTTTACACTGCAAGCCGAGAAGCTAGTCAGGATGTGCTTCCCGAGCTTTTGTCTTTTGGCCTCCGCCTCCTTTCTCCCCTTCGTGCCGACTGCTCAGCCCCTCTCTGCTGGCCGCGCCCAAGCCCCTCGCCGCCCGCCGCCCCCAAATTCCTTCCCTCGCCGGCACCGCCCCGAGCTCCCCCATGGCCGCGCCGTCCCCGAGCTCCCTCCCTCGACGATCGGCGCCGCCCGGAGCTCTCCCCATGGCCGCGCCGCCCGGAGCTCCCTCCCTCGACAGTCGGCACCGACCCGAGCTCCCCCCATGGTCGGCGCCGCCCCGAGTTCTCTCCCACGGACGTCGATGGCCGGCGCCGCCCCAAGCTCCCTCCATCGCTCCAGCCTTCGAATCCGCCCCTCACCTCCTCTCCGCATGGGGCCGGCGCTGCCCCTCACCACCTCTCCGTGTCGGCCCCGACGGCAGGCGCCGCCACGGCCATAGAAGCTGAAAGGCCAAAAGCAAGAACGCCAAACAAGCGTTGGGAGCTTTTCTAGGAAGCGCCAAATTGGAGAAGCGAGGGGAGCTTTTCCGAAAAGCGGTTTTGGAGAAGCTTAAGCTCCCCCCAAACAGGGCCTAAGTAATGCCACTTGGATTATTCATGTCACCTCTTGTTTTAATGACACATAGGACCATCTAGGTCAAAGCCACAAGAAATGGAATTGTGGATATCTCTGCGCAAAAAAAAATGAATCTAGCAAATCAGAACCAAAAGAGCTAGTGCTCGTGAGTATATGTCTGTGTACGGTGTACAGTACTGTTATCCCTCTGTATGAATTCCTTTTTTTTCCTTCACTTTTTTGGTGGATGGAGTACTGGGGGTGGAATAATCATGTTCCGGTATGATTGGGCACTCCCCGATTGGCAGCAGGCTCGTCTAACCACTGTTGACTAGACGACGCAATCCACACCACCACCACCTCTGAAACCTCGTACACGCGACAGCAGCTAGCATTATTGCTCGGCCTTCAATAATGCTCCACGCAGCTCGATCGAAGCAACACGAAGAAAAGCCAGAGCAGATGATCGAGCGAGCGAGTGGCCACATCACGCCGTCGTTGCAGGATAAGATCACAATGCAAGGTGTATGGCACCAAGGAAGAAGAGCCTGATAATAATGGAGCTGCTCGAGGCCTTCGATTCTCATCTGGGTGTGATGGGTCGACGTCGATACCTGCAACTGCGATGGCAAGATGGGGGGGGGGGGGGGGGGGGGGGGGGGGGCTTGGAAAGTTCAGAAGAATCAACCGACTAGTGGATGCATGGATCATCTTGTCTGAATCTTTTGTGTAGCGGAGGAACCAGACCACCGGAACGGCGCGTGCCATTCTGCCACTGAGCTTACTCAGAACAGAAGGGCCCAAGCTGTGCTGCCCACTGTTGCATCTGATCAGACTGCTGCTAGATCCGAGTTTCGGTGCCTAATTCGCATGTTCATACAGTAGCTTAAGCAGTGGCCTGAAGTACAGCTTCCTGATCTGATCATGATTGGATGCTGATTCAGAGAAATTTTCCAAGCATGCCACCATGATCATCCTCTCCAAATCAAAGACTCCCGGATCTGATCCAGCCGCGGTTCATGCACTTAGGTAGTAGAGTAGCTAGTAGTATAGCTAGGATAATGGCCTGATAGATGGCTGAAGCGTATTTAGTCCGATAGATGCTAATGGTAAGTTTCGGTGATTAATGACAACCGTATGCGACTAACGTGTGTTTTGAAAGAAAAAATCAATGATTGGATTAGTCTCATATGAAATATGAAAGGAGACCCCTCAATTCAAAACAATCATGCGTGCCAAGGACTAAACTTGAAAGATTAAGGATCTTTTTAGTTTCAAGTGTCACAAGGAGATGAAGGACACTTGATTTAGCTAGGTTTTATAGTTTCTAGTTCTTGACCGTACTATTAAGAGGGGTTCGTGAGTTAATAGCTTGACCGAAATTGAGTTGGCCTTAGATATCTTGCACACTTGCTCAAAAACAGCCCAATATGGTCAATAGAAGTCAACACAACACTTGGAAGAAGAAACAATCGAAGTTACATTCAAATCCAAGTCATTTCAGTTGAAAATGAAGAAAAACAGCAGCACCGGTTTAACCGATGCCCCTATCATCGGAGCATCCGATGCTTGGCGAAAGTTCCGACGCCCTGTCGGTCTATCTCTCTTGGAAGCAAGCTGAAATCAAGTCAAGTCACTCTATATCACCGGTTGAACCGATGGTCCCAAACAAAGCACCGGTGCATTAGATGTACTTTGTTCCAGAGAGCATGTTTGGTGGACCTCAACTCGTCTTCAGCACCGGTTGAACCGATGCTTCAGAATTAACCACCGGTGCATTGGATGTACTATGTTCCAGAAAACTTGTTTGAGTTGATCAGTGAACCTCTTCAGCACCGGTTGAACCGATGTCCCTACGGATCATGCACCGGTGCAATGATGCAAGTCTGGATACTGTGTCAGAACCTCCAACGGCTATTATTTGGACACAGAGAGACCGGTTGAACCGATGCCTTCAATTTCTCACCTGTCGGTTCTTCCGATGGTCACGATTTTTCTGCAGTGGACTTCCAATGGCTATGTGACCCTCTCCACTCTATATAAGAGCACCCCTGGCTCATTTGAACTGCCTTTGACACATTGAATACCTGAGGCTACCCTTGAGAAGAAGAGAAAGTGCTTTGAGCAAAAGAGTGAAGATCTAGTACATTGATTGTGCTTCAACCTTGAAGAATTCAACCTTTGCAAGTGTAGCAAGTGTGTTTGAGCTAGGGCCAACTGAGTGTAGGTCAAGTGAAGGCTTAGGAGCTTGTTACTCTTGGTGTTTGACGGCACCTAGCCGGTCTCGGTGATCGGGAGGTTCTTGGTGAGCTCTTGGAGTTTGTGGGAGCCCCAAGACAAGAAGATTGTACACGGTGTGAAGCTCACCGTTCCGGAGATGGAAAAAGAGTATTCTTAGTGATCACTTGCTCCTTGGTGAAGCAAGGGAGCTTTACCCTTGTGTGGGTGCTCCAACATGGATTAGGGGGGAGCGTCAACTCCTCGATACCACGAAAAAAAAATCCGGTTGTCTCGTGTCTCTTACTTTTATTTCAAGCAATTAAATCCATTTGTTGTTGTTCTTGCTTTTGATTGCATATAGATTGACTAGGACAACTTGTATGGTAGTGTGATCTTTTGCTTAGGTTTTGATCTTGCTAGTGTTCCTCCATCTAGACAAAATAATCATGATAGTGTGTTTACCTACCTAAGAACTTTTTGCTAGCATGCTCTAGTGACTAGGTTTCAAATTTGTAGATTGATCAATACTAGTCTAGGTTAAGAACTAGGTAGAAATTTGAAAAAGTCTCAATTCAACCCCCTTCTTGGTCTCGATGCTTTCAATGGCATGCTAGGCCGGTGACATTGGTCAACTTGTGTTGTTTTGCGTTGCTGGGGCGAACATTATCTGATACACTGATCATAGCCTGCATGATGGCTCCGGCTACTACTTCTGCATGCATCTGCGAGAGATACGGAGATGCATCGACGCCCTCTTTTCTTCGAGATACGGGGTGTGTGCTCTCCTCACTGGACGATGCTAGCTGTGGTGCTTGCAACGGCAATGGCGCAAATAGGGCCAGGAGGAGGATCGACCGGTTGGGGATTGGGATGAGATGCGATAGAAAGGGGAAAAGGGGAAAAGGTGCCCTGATCGATGGCCTCCCGGCTGCTGCGGCTCAATTGCAAGCGCCACTAGCTGGTAAAACTGCCTGCAGGCTTCGGCCCAACCACCCAAGTTGCCCGCCGCGCCGAGCATCTCTTATCCCACGCCGGGAACGATCCGATCGCCTTCCTCCAACAAGGGTCGCGCACAATGGGCGCAGCATCACCACCCCCACTACCCATCGACCGATCTGGTCGTCTTCGTCGTCTCCGGCGGGTTACTTGCGTGCAACCTGAAGAGTGCTTTCACTGTGTCCGTTCATCTTTTCTTTAGCTGTCCCTTTGCAGCTTCCTGTTGGCAGCAAGTTGGCATTCAGTGGCAGAGAGGAGCTCCATTCTTTCACATGATAGATTTGGCTAAACAACACTTCCACCATAATTTCTTCATCATAGCAGCTTGGCATATCTGGAAGCAAAGGAATGGCTTGATATTTGACAGATGCCCAGCAAGTGTTATAAGTTGGAAAAATAACTTCAAGGCTGAGTGCGTGATTCAAGCTCACAGAATGAAAGACACTCTGAAAACAGCATTTCTGACTTGGTCCTCCAACCAACCTGATTCATTAGTCTTTTCTAGTCCTTCAGTCTTGCTTTCAGTTGGTGTACAGCTTTTCCTCCCTGATGTTGGAGATTGCTGAGCACAATTTCAATAGCACTTTCTTCATAGAGATCTTCATTATTGCAGCATGGCAAATTTGGAAGAAAAGAAATGGTCTAATTTTTTAAAATTGTTCAGTTAGCTTCAGCAAATGGCAAAGCAATTTTGTGGATGAATGCCAAAATCAAGCTCATAGGATGAAAATCTCTCTTAAGAATCCTTTTTTAACCTGGCTCGACACTTCTGTTTAGAATCATTGTACATAGGACGTTTCTGCTCCCTTCTTTCTTTCTGCTTTACAACCTAGCTCTGTAAGTATCTCCTTGTAACTTGCTCTTTAACTTGTTTTTTAATAAAAAACTTTACAGTGGGGTCTCCCTCGCTGTGTTTCCGGTTCAAAAAAAACTGTGTCCGTTCATGGTTAACACAATGCAGGTCAACTAAGCAACTGTCAGGCAAGTCCCAGAGGGAGTGAATTGGACTCATTTCTAAAAGAAAAAAGAGAGAGAGAGAGAGATCATCTAGGCGTACGTCCAGATTCAATCAAGTTTAAAAGTGCTTTGAACATGGGTGGTTGGGATGCGCATGCAACCGCATCTCCCACCAAAACCAATTCAACTTGGGCCACCTGCTATTTCTTCCTATCTCTGGGTCTGGACCTTGGGTTTCCGTGTACTTCAAACTTTCGAGCCATTTTGTCGAAGGGAAGGTAGTGCCGATTCTTTCAGCTCGTGGGTTTTCTGAAACTGCTCGCGATTTAATTAGTCGCTTGATTGGGTCGTCGTGATTACGATGCCTGCGTGACTTGTTAGAAGCAGCTAGATAGCTAGTGTCCCAGGTGATGATTGAGATGTTCAGATGGCTGTTCTATCACCTGGTGGTTGTGGACTTGTGATCTTCTGGATCTTGATTCTAGGGCTTACAAGTTGGGAGTGGCTGTCTCTGTCTGCCCGAGTCATTTCGTAGCTGGGCTTAGAATCATCCTCGTGCTAATTCGTACGTACAGCTTCTCATCGAGCATCTTTTTTTTTCCCTGGTCAGCTAGCATGCACTGTCTCAAACTGAATTATCATAGCACATCTTTTTCAGTGGTGCTTTTCCACCCAGCAACTGCAATTCCAAGTTTCCAACTCCAGGATCCGAAAACAAGAGACGAAATAAGCTATGGTTTCAGAGAAGAGACCCAGTACTGGATGTATGGCGAGATGTAGAGTGAATGAAGACTGCAATGTCTGTGCAGTTCAACGTACAGTTGCTGTATGTGTATACTGAATTATACACAGATGTTGGAGGCATTATTGTAGTATCAACATGTACCAGGTGCCCAGGTGTACTACTCCATATTGCAACATGGGAGATTGGGATTTGGGAGGGAGATCCTGCTGCTTGATCATCATGGCCATGGGAATGAAGGCAGTGCTGTTCTCCATATCATGCCAACTGCTAAAGAGTAACTGGAAGGATCATCTCTGCTCCCTTTTCCCGTGCTCCTCCAGCAATGACATCAAAGTGCAAAGGGTGGTCCTCAAGCTGGGGATATGGGGCCCATGCATGCTGCCGTGGAACTGCCAGGTCAGCGTGTATGCTCATGGCTGTCAACATGTGTTGCCTGTCATGTCACTCGGTCAACCCATGCTTTAATTTACTTTATACAAGGCCTTTGGCCTTTGGGCACTCTGACATGCCTCTAAAAAGGGTTATTGCCTCACGGAGATAATCTCCATCAACTTGGAATGCTGTGCTGACACTTTGGGTGCTTTATTTCTTATAGAAAAGTCTGATATTTTTTTTGTAAAAATCTCATTCCTTTTTCGACCGACACCTTACAGCGAAGAATCATCAGCGAATCTCTAATTGATGCTCATGTATGGATGCTTATTCACACGGCTGTATCAGTAGACGTTAAAAATAGTTAAATAGAACCAGCACTGTTTGCACACCCTGATACTATATCAAGCTTGGGATCTCTTTTGCTGTTCTTGAACGAGCAACAGATCAAGCTGAACTCCGGCCAAGCTGCCTGCACCATTGACCAGATAGCTAGTGGAGTGCTTCTCCTTTTGTGTTGTGCGTCTGTCTTTTCCATCCCTCCCAGCCATTGGTAAGAGTACTGTGTAAATCGGCACCACACCTTTCAGTCTCCAGGTTCATGATGAGGATAAGTTGCACCAGAAAAAAAAAGTTAGTGAAAGTGAGTACATTGACAGCTTCATCTCAAAATCTTGGTGAAATTCTAATTCATGGGCTAATGCGTATATAGGGCTAATCTAAGTATGCATGCTTAGTCCTCATTTCGAACTCAAGAAAAATTCCAAATTCCTGTGAGAACTGAACTGAAGTATAAATCCCCAAATTTTAGTAGTATCTGTTTATCCTTTAACAAAATGTAAACATCTGAAGAAGAAAGTTCACCGAAGCCACACTTATCTCTTTGATAGCTTTACACAAGTAGGAGCTGCCTAACACTTTTTTTTAAAAAAAATTCCTATAGCACCTGTGCAATGCAATAAGGTCAAACTAGGCGCCGTGTCTGGATCTCTCTAAATCGTTTGCATTTTTAGACAAGATAGGATACCCTGCCATTCAACCTGCTAATGGTTCGGTGGCAAACTAGTTTTTTCGGTTTGGGTTTCAGCTGGTTCAGCATTGGTTTGGTGTAAATAGGCTGGCTCCAGAAAATGGTCTGGTTCAGTTTGGTTTTCCCGTGAGAATAGTTTAATCAGGTTTGGATTGGACTGAAATATTTATGAACGAACCAAGACACTACGATTGTCATTACCAGGAAAATCTCTATCTGTTCAGCTCTCACTGCTGCCCTGACTGGCCGGCTGGCAGCCATATCCACCAAGCATGCAGTTTTCATTAGGAACCGTTTGAGGATATGGGGTTAATAGACATGTGGTTTGGTTTGGTTTGGTTCTTGTAGATGGCAAACTGGTTTGGGGTGGACTAGCAGTATATGTAATCAATGTTATGGGGTGGGGTGGTTTTGGTTCAGGTTCTGAACCACTAGCAGCTTGACCTGCCATATTTCTAGAATGGGTGTATATTTATGCATGTCGTTTGAATAAGTGGAGGTCAATAATGGCATGATGAGAACTAGTTAACCATCGATCTTGCCTAATTTTGAATGAAGAACAACCTGATCAACCATCCTGAAACCAGCAAACATTAAATTCACATCCTTTTTCGGAAACCTGATGTTCGAATATTGCTATGGGCAATAAATCTTCAAGAAAAAAGAAAGACGAGATATGTCTAAGATACTACTCATATTCAAGCTTATTAGGCACTATTGCAACAAAAATAGCCCCTAATATTATTTATAATAAATAAATAAGTAAAATTGCATAAATAGCCCCTAATAGACAACAATAGCTTATTAGGTATTTATAATAAGTAAAATTGCACCTGGATGCGTGTGTTAAATTCCTCTTGGCTTTGGCTTGCAAGCTACCCAAGTCCCAAATTGCTTGAACACACCAGTGAGGTGTCCCTGAATATTTATTGATGTAGAACATTTTGGTGTCCATATATTTATTAACTAATGGAGATATGTGTAGTCATATACTAAGATTAGTGTATGAGTTCAAAATTGGAGGCCAGTCACATGCCTTATTTGATCACTCTGGCCAAATCTATTCTCTTGGGAAATCTGCTTCTGAGACAAAATATTCAGTAGTTCTACACATTTCCATTGGCCAAACTTCCCTAGATTAATAATAGCTATTAAAAATACCGTGCAGTTCTACACATTTTTCTCTTATACCGCATTATTTATAGAGCTTCCTGTCATATAGGAGTACTCTATAAATATATGTAACACGCAAACATGGAAGATCTATCATGTTCTTAAAATGAAGCAATTACAGGAAGCACTCAAACACGGAGCATTAAGTAGCTCATCTTTCATCATTACCATGACATTCTAGTACAAAGTAACATTACCAAGTAGCTGAAGCTACTGCAAACTCGCACGGTTTTTCAGGCTGGTAGCTTGTGTACGCATGCGAGTTGCATTCCACTACATGTTTCCTCCAATCAGATGAAGACTGATCATGTACATAGCCCATAGCAAGCTAGCTGGTCACTCAGTGGAGGACAGTGTGGACAGTACTGTTATTGATCAAGCCACCTTTCAGTGTTCGTGAGAAAACTGAACAGATGTTTTCTGTTTAGCCATTGCTTTATTTGTCGGCGTGTTAGAAAAAAAAGGGTTTTTTGGTTTCTTGCCATTACAATTTTGCAAACTTTGAAGACTGCCATTACTATTCAGCTTATAGGAAAATTGCCATTACAATTCTAGAATACACTCAACAATGCCCTGATCTACGTTTCCTTGCGACCGACCCCACCTGCAGGTTTTGTGTATACGTATTTGACCCCCCCTTGACCGTATGCCATACGAGAGGATAAGGCCGGGACGCTGCCCCCCACATTCTCTGCCGTCCATTTCTTCTCCGCCCCCTCCTCTGTTCTCCGAACCCTATCACCCACCTCTAGCTGCGGCGACCGGCGGCGGCGACAAATCGAGGACGCGACTGGTGGCGGGTGCAACCGAGGAGCGGCTGCGGTAGATCGAGGCATGAGTGGCTGCTGTGGTGTAACACCCGGTTTATAAAAGGACAAAAACCGAGCAATCATATACGTGCCAGGATCAAGTCACACGTATATACAACAGAATGAACAGTATATCACAGCACATATCACGTAAAAAGACATAATAAAGCGAATACGAATGTTATTTATTACATTAATGACAAAATGTCTGATACAGCGGAAGCGAAGTACAAATACGATAAAACTCTCTGAAGCTGAGCAGGGCGCCACAGGGACGTCGACTGGGAGACGAACGCCTAGAAGTCCTCGTAGTCCTGGTAGCGCTGAGCGAACTCCCTCGCGTCGGCAGGAACTGAGCAACAGTAGAGTATCCAAGAGGAAAAAAATAGAGAAGAGGCAAGAGTGAGTACACAACTTGTACTCAACAAGTATAACACAAGCTATGAGGCTCTAGGTTGGCTGACTGACTGCATTAGCTTTTAAGTCTTGGCAAAATTTTATTAAAGCTATTTACTACAAGTTGATGAATTACCATAAACCCAGTTACATAATAATTAATCAAAATTAATCAGGTTACTACTGAGAACCAAACCAACACCATCAAGGTAACCCCGAGAGGCACCTCCCTCGTCGGAAGGAGATAACCCCACTAATCAAAAGGAGGATCTGGGCCGCTCATGACCGTGAGCACGGCTAGTATACCAGTTTTACACTCTGCAGAGGTTGCACATCTTTACCCACAAGTCGTGAGCTACGCTAGTTGTTCATCACACTTTCTTAGGTGAGATGACTAGCAAACTCAATACGAGGCCGTTACAAAGGACACGTTGGTAAGGTGTAACCGCTAAGGATTCAGTCAATGCAACGATGGTGTCCACCTCGAGGGGGTACAAGACACACAGACCAGCCTCGTAGCCTGACCACCATTGAAGCTCGACTCCCTTCTTGCCCCGTCGGTAAGTTACTCCCGAACCAAAATGGCCTAATTAGTAATCCAAGACCGTCTCATTCCAGTCTTGTGGTAGCGCTGTTGTCCCAGGTTGTCGCTCTATGAACCGGTCCTTCTGGAGAGTGGCCAACCAGGCAGTAAGCACTGTGCTGGCCCCCTAAACCATGTTTCTAACAAAACCAATTTTTAACGAGACGTGAGCCACTCAAGCCACACAGAGGGCCACTCTCAGAATTAAGTTGCATATACCATTAATCAAATTAATTAAAAGGACCAAAATGTGTTATAGCGCGGCACCTAGCACAACTAACCAAAATACAACCCAAAGGATACATATAAAGAATATAAAGTGGCTAGGAAATCCTTATAGGCATACAGTATTAAAATGCAGTATGAAATTGTATTTAAAAGTGATAGGTTGTTCATGTTATACTTGTCTTCCTCGTACTGCCCCGGCTGCTGCTCAAACTGCTCAGAAGACGGCTGCTCCGAGTACTGGTACTAGTACTGGGGCTCCTCCGGTAGCTCAACGTCTACTCACGAACACATGGCCAAAACAAGGCACAACAATAAGCATACAAGCAAACACTAACAAAAGCTAAGAAACAGTACATCGTTACATAGAAATAGCACACTAAACTAGTCTATAACTATTCTACGCGTTACAACGATCGCGTGGATATAAAGAACGCCTAAAACGGAGCTAAAACGCATAATCTAGGCCTAAAACAAGTTCTAGGGGCTTATCTGCGAGAAAAAATAGGTTCCAGGGGATTTTCTGCAAAAACCGAGGACTAAAACGTAAATAAACAACAACTCTGGGGTCTAACTTGCAAAAACAGCAGCCAAGGACGGCGGGTTCAATATCTAAAAAGCTCAGGGGTTAAAACGTTAAAAACTGGGCTTAACTGAGAACATTTTTGAACTGGACCGGAGCTCGGGTTGATTTCTAGGAAACTGGGGGTTTCTTTAGCAAAACAGCCACGCTGACCGGTACGCGGCTGGGTCAAAACATTTTTGGGCCGCTCGATCATGATCTAATGGTCCTGAATGAAGCAGGGTTCGGATCTAATCTACGCAGTCCACACCAGATCTAACGGCTCTGAACAGAAGGGGAAAAAGTCGCCGGCGGCGACCATTGGCCGCGGCGGAGCTTTGCTGGCGCAGCGAAACTGGGCGATTCCGGCCCTGATTAGGCTCAGGATCGGGTTAGGGAGCTTCAGCGCGGCACTACAAGACTATCTGGGTGATCCTGCATGACTATAGCACGGCGGCGGCCTCCGCCACGGCAGCGGCCCCCTGTGCGCGCGGCGGAGCTCGCCGAGACGGCGTTTCACCCTCGGGGCCGGCCTACAGGCTACGCTAGCTAGCTTAACAGAGAGAAGAGGCAGATGTGTTTCTCACCGTGGGCTCGAGTCGGGCGGGAACGCGGTGTAGAGGTGACAACGGCGAGGTCTGGTGGCGAGGGAGTGGCCGGTGCTCGTGGAGGGGAACGTCGAGATGCGCTCTGGGCGTCCTGGTCCCACGGGTAGCTGCGCGATCGGGCTGCGAAGGAATACCTGGGGGTCAGAGGGCCCGGTGATGCGCCGGCGGTGAGGAATTTCGGCGAGCCAGAAAACTTACCGTGGTGGCACTCCGGCGAAATTGGCCGGCGTGCTACGGCTAGGGTTGGGTGGTGGGGCGTGGGCATGTGTGTGGTAGGGCTGCGGGACTCTGGGTCCTCTTATTGAGCAGTGATCGGCGCTAAGGCGGCGGAACGGCTCCCCAAGCTTTGCGGAGGCGCAGAGCTAGCGCGGGCCGCGATTCGGTTAGGGTTTGGGGTGGCTGCAGAGTGGGGAGGTGAGGTGCAGGGGGTCGCGGTGCTAAATAAGGGGGGGGGGGGTTCGGGATCTCGGCGTGCGGGCCGAGGGGAAAGGTGCGGAGATCTCGGCGAGGTCAGCGGCTTCTGTTAGCGCGCGGAGGACGGAGGAAGGGGATGACCGGTGGGCCAGGTTGGTCAGTGAGCGACGGGCGAGCGAGCGGACGCTGCGCGAGCGAGCGCGCGGCTGCGGGAGCAAGCGACTGACGTGTGGGGCATCGCGGTGGAGAGAAGGCGCGCGCGGAGACTGAAAGGGGGGCGCCGACATGCGGGCCCGGGGCGTCAGAGAGAGGAGGGCGACGCAAGAGCGGATGCTGGCTTCTGGGCGCGCAGGCCGCGCTGGGCCGTGCGGGGAGGCGCGAGCTGGCGCGCGCGGACCTGCTAGGCCGAGCGGGATGACGGAGGGGAACGGGCCACGCGCAGCACGGCTGAGCGCAGGAGGGAGCTGGGCCGCCGGGGAAAAGAAGGAGAGCGGGCCGCTACGCTGGGCCGGGCTGGGAGGTGGGGCGAGCTAGGCCGCGGTGCTGGGATTGACCTGCTGGGCCGGGTCAGCGGGTGCTGGGCTGCGGGCTGGAAAGGGAGCAGGCCGGGCTGCAACAGGTTTTGGGCTGGGTTGGTTGGGTTTGGGCTGGGTTTTCCTTCTCCTTTTCTTCCTCTTTTCTTTTTTCCTCTCAACTCTAAACTATTTGAATTCAAATTCAGATTTGAATTCAAAACCCTAGCACTCAAACAACATGAAAACCATGCACCAGCATGAATGCACAAACAAGTTGAACCTAAGATAAATTTTAATTACTTTATGAAGCAAAAATAATTTATAAATGCAAGGCTAAGCAAATTAAATCCTAGAAAATTAAATAAAGCCAATTAAATTTATTATTAAATACCAAAATTTAATTTAGGGTGTTACAAATCCTACCCCCTTACAGGAATCTCGTCCCGAGATTCTGGGCTGGCTAGCAAAGAGATTAGGATATGTCTTCATCAACTCCTCTTCCTTCTTCTGACAAGTCCTCCGGAAGGACATTCGGGAATCCAGCCACCACGCGAATACCATCCGTGGGTCTAGCCTCCATCTGATGAAGAAAACCAGAAGGCTTTGTAGCACTGACTATCACCTCTTGACCATTAGATGCTAACAAGTGAACTGACCGCTGAGCACAATCAATTCTGACTCCCCACTTGGCAAGAGTATCCATTCCCAGAATCACATCAATACCCTTGGTGTCCATCACCATCAGATTTGTACTGAACTTTACTCTCCCTATGGAAACAATGACTCTGGGGCAGGAGATATGAGACCTCAATTGTCCCCCAGGTGAAGATACTAACATGCACTTCTTTAATGTGTTAGTACGAATACCATGATGCTCGACAAAAGATTGTGTAATAAAGGAATGCGTAGCACCAGTATCGAACAGCACCGTAGCTGGATATGAGTTGACCATGGACGTACCAATAACCACATTCGGAGACTCGGCCGCTGACTCGGCCGTCACATGGTTCACCTTCCCCTGTCGTGGCGCTCTGGGTTGAGCTGGGCGCCCCTGCTGTCCTGCCTGCCGTGGAGCCGGTGGAAGGCGCTTCTGTGGACAACTTTTGGCATAATGACCTTTTTGCCAGCATTGGTAGCACATGCGGTGGTGGTGAATGGTGTTACTTGGTTGACCTCCATGTGAACTTAGCATCACATCTTGCATCATTTCTGCTGCTTGCTCTTTGGACTCCTTGCAACCGCGTGGCTGAATCACATTCATAGTGATAGTCAACACATCCACATAATCATGGAGAGCTTGATTCTCGACCTGTGTATCTCTAGAGCACTTAGGATTCTTTCTCTTCTGGATGGTCTGTAGCTCTTCGATCGATGGAGAGTCAAGGAAAAGGGAATCTTCTGCTAGCTGCTCTTGATGAGACCTCTTTCTCTTTGTACTGGAGAACAATCTCTGGTTCCTCCTAGTTGTGGCTTCATCTTCAGTCGCACGAACTTGACGACAAGGAACGCCATAGAATTGGCAACACGGGCAAGCTTTCTCACCATCACCCATTGCACTATTTCCAAGGTCTTTTTGTTTTGACGACATCTGAGCTGGGATAAAAGGAAATACAGATTGGTAAGGTCAAGGAAGAGAGAAAAATTCCATTATTTAAGGTTCTATCCTATTTAGACAACACTGCACAGGCATTACTGCTGATAACTCCAGATAGGTGTTACATAAATCCGGGAAAAAGGGAACTGTAGCATAACTCTTCTGACTCGTCTGAGAGATTCTCAAGTTCTCTTGTACTATCTGCAGGCCGGGGTGTCACATGTGGTGGGGAATCCAGGCACGAGTGTGGATGGAGGCACCCTGATGGGGGGAAGCACAGGCTCGGCGCCTCCGGGCGCCTCAACTGCCGCAGCGGTTGCAATGGCGGACAACAGTAGCAGGTACCATCTCAGCATCTTTCATCTCAGTGTGCTTGATTGGGTACCCTTGTTGATTATAGCTTGGTAATGTTGAAATTTTTTGTGTATGGTACACTTTGATTTGGGATCGATTTGCTGATTGCTAGGGCTGAGATGTTTGCACTAGAACTTAAAGTCGAAGGATTTGCTTGCAAAGACTCGAGTGGTAGGAAATCATACACAAAAGGCAGAGTGTTTAAGTGGGAGGTGGAGTATTGGTCACTGACACTAGAGTTGTTGTTGAATCATGTGGCAAGTGAGCTCAACTTGTGCAGTAACCAGACACCCACTGTTTGGTTCTTTGACAAAAGGTTGAATGAGGATTGCAGACTAGTCCATGAGATACAACTGTTAGATTTGTTTGAAATGTATAATGAGGAGAAGACCTGCAGCTAGTAGTAGGTGTATTTGATAATTCAATTTGTGTGGAACATGAGTTTGATGCACTGGAGACTCTTTGTGTGGTTCCTCCCATAGATGCAGCCGAATTAGGGAATCATAGTAATCCTAAACAACTGAGTAGTGCTGCTCCTGAGAATTTAGAGGCAGCTAATAAGGTAGAGGCAGGCAGAGAGGCATCTAGACAGCCAGATATCTTTGATAACGCCGAGGAATATGTGGGAATTGATGATGAGGCCATGTATGGTGAAGTGCCACCTACACAGCCAACTGAGTTTGCACAGCCACAATCTTTTGATGATGCTAACACTAATGGTACTGATGGTCCATCTAATGACTTTGTCCATGTTGAGGCAGAGGTGGATGATGCTGATCCTCTAGAGATCAATGTATTGCATGACCCTGAGAACCCAAAAATTGTGAAGGGAGAGTTGTTTCCTGACATCAATACATAGATAAGCAATTAGACATTATGCTGTGAAGATAGGGTTTGAGTTTGCTACTGCTGGTTACAGAAGTGACAAATCAAGGTTCATAGCAAAATGTGCTGCTGAGGGATGCCCTTGGCGCATACATGCTTCCACTATTTTTGATAAGAAAACTGTACAGGTACATTTCTTTCCAGAGTTTTTATCTATTTATGTTTGTCAACATTTCTTATCAGTTTTTGCTAACATTTTCTGTTGTTAACATTGTAGATTAAAGTTCTACCTGCTGACCACAATTGTCCTACCACCAAGCTAAGAGAAGGAAAAATGGCCAGTCAGGGCTGGTGTGAAGATAGGCTAGGAGATTGGGTTAAGAAAAATCCAACAAAGGGAGCAAAAGAAGCAAAGGACAAATTGAAGAGTGAGTTTGGAATAAAGCTTAAGTACTCCAAAGCATGGTCTGTTTGCAGGTAGCCTTGGAACAAATACATGGCAAGTATGAGGAAAGCTTACAGCTTATTTTCAATTGGGCTGAACAGCTGAAAATAAGTTCACCTGGAAGTGTAGTACAAATTCAGATGGACAGAGTTGGTAAGAAGAATAGGTTCAAGAGAGTTTTTGTTGCTTTGAAGCCATGCATTGATGGGTTCCTAGCTGGTTGTAGACCTTTTGTAGGAGTAGATGCATCTTTTCTTAATAGAAAGTATACTGGTCAGTTGGCTTCAGCTACAGGTGTTGATGGGCACAACTGGTTGTACCATATTGCATTTGGTGTGTTTCCCTCAGAGAATGAGGACAACTAGAAGTGGTTCCTAGAGAATTTACACAAAGCCATAGGAGACCCTCCAAGACTAGTTATATGTTCAGACGCCTGTAAAGGCTTAGAGAAAGCTGTGGGGGCTGTTTTCCCACAAGCTGAAAACAGGGAGTGCACAAGGCACATGTACAACAACTTCATGAAACACTACTCAGGAGATGTTTTCACTGACCATCTGTACCCTGCTGCAATGAGCTACACAGAAGGCATGTTCAAGTGGCATATGAAGAAAATCTTTGAAATTGCTCTAGATGCAATTGACTACCTTGAGGAGTATCATCCTAGGATATGGTATAGATGTGGTTTCTCTGAGCAAAGCAAATGTGATTATTTAACCAATAATGTCAGTGAGAGCTTCAATGCTCAGATCAGGGACCTGAAAGGACTACATCTACATGAGTTGCTTGATAGGATAAGAGAGCTCGTGATGGAGAAAAGGTACATAAGAAAGAAGATTGCCCAGAAATGGGAGGATGGGATCCTTCCTGGTGTGATTAAGGATTTGAACCTTATAAGCAGCAATCTGAAAGTTGTGAAGGTGAAAATCAGTGATGATGACTTTGCTGAGGTGACACTGCTAGATGATTGGAATAATCAGAGAATGCACACAGTTGATCTTAAAAGGTTAGAATTGCCTTCAATTTTGGTTGTCTTATATGCATTTTATTTGGAACTTTTGTTTAAGTACCACATTAAAATACATGAAGAGGACAGAAGATGCTGCCATTAATGAAGCTGGACCATCCAAGGTGAAGAAAAACCCCCAAAAAGAAGGCACCAAAGAAGAAGAAAACCCCCAAGAAGAAGGCCACACCACTAAAAAAGAAGCAGAAGAGGGAAGCAGCTGCTCCTGCAGCAAAGGTTGTGAGAAGCCTCAAGGATCTATTTCCTGATACTTAGAGAACCATATGGGTTCTGCTGTAATGGCTTGTGAAGCTATTCTGGTGCTTTTGGTGTGTAATGGCAAGTAAACAAGCTATTCTAGTGCTTTATGTAGTGAAACAGCTTGTTAAAACATTCTGCCATTGTAGTGCATTTTGTAATCCCCTAATGTAATGGCTTGTGACTCCATGCTTGAAACTCTGAACAAGCTCGAACTGGTTACTTTTGTTCATGAATGCTAGTGACTGTTATATATCATGGCATGCTTCAATGATGACATTATCAGTCACATTCATTCATCAGGAACAACAGATAATTTGAAAATTCAGATTCATTCATCAAGTTGAAGATTACATGAGTTTGCTCATAATACAACCAATAGCTAGACCTACACAGACTGCTGCTATAACAATATAATCCATCTTCATCTTCTGAACTTGCTGCTTTGGCACCCAAAGATTAGCCATAGCACTGTCAAGTCTCTGTTTTATTTCATTCAGTTCTTCCTCCAAATTGAGGTCGACAGACCCATGTCCTCCTGAGCACCAATCCATCTTGGCTCGAATTTGCCGTTGTTGCTCTTGTTTGCGTACCCAAGCTTCGTACTGCGCCTGGGACATGATGATGCCACAGGTTGTTGGGTCACCCTGCAAGTCACAAATCAACCCCAAATCAAAACCCTAGCCGAATGAGGAACATCCAAGAAAATCCAAATTCAACACAAATTGATTTACTTTGCGGTTGTTTGGGCACTTGACGAAGGTCTCCCCATAAGTGGCTCGCTGTTTGCTTACGATTTGCACCAACTCCACTCCACAATTCGGGCAGTCCACGAGAGGGTGCAGCGCCGGGCTCTGGAACCCACTGTTCGCCGCCGAGTTGGAGCCGGCCGCTGCCACTCCCCTAACCTGGCTTCCACTCATCTGCAGCAATGGCAGTAGGCGCGGGCACTGGCGGCGAGATGTGCAGCAGATGGCGGTGGCAATGGCGGGTGGCGCAGGCGAGCGGCAGAGAACAGAGGAGGGGGCGGAGAAGAAAGGGACGGCAGAGAACGTGGGGGGCAGCGTCCCGGCCTTATCCTCTCGTATGGCATATGGTCAAGGGGGGTCAAATACGTATACACAAAACCTGCAGGTGGGGTCGGTCGCAGGGAAACGTAGATCAGGGCATTGTTGAGTGTATTCTAGAATTGTAATGGCAATTTTCCTATAAGCTGAATAGTAATGGCAATCTTCAAAATTTGCAAAATTGTAATGACAAGAAACCAAAAAACCAAAAAAAAATGGTACGAAAGTGTTCTGTCAGCTAAGCTGTTCATGCTTGCCTATGACTTATTAGATCATATATGACCTTTGGCTATGAGTGCCTCTTGTTTTTCCTTTCCACTGTATCTCTCCTTTTGTGCCATAAAGATATTTTAGTGGAGGATATTTTTTTACCCTTCAAAATTTTATTATGCTCATCCATTTACTTTGCAGTGCTCATGTAAAAATTGAAAGTTCCTTATGAAATTCAGGGGAGAAAACCTTTTTATGTGATTCAAACAGTTCTTTAAGTCCGTAACCAACTGTATATCATACCAGTTATACATGAAATGGTGTCTAGATCCTAGTAGGAGAAAATGGAAAGAAACTCTGACAACAAACATGAATAAGGGGATTACAGTTACACGCAGTTGTATTAAGAAAGATATGGGACTTTATTTAAGAAAAAAGAATAACCTCATTTTATTTGAATTATAAAAAATTTGGTCTTACATGTAGCTATATCAGGTTAGCGTGAGGTAGGTGCTCCAACATACAGTATATCAGAACAAATATAGGTTATTTTCTTCAAAAACAGTACGTGATAATTGCAACCTTTTGAAATATATTTCTTGTGATACAGTTCCTAACTTATGGTATGGTGGTGAACTGGTTACTCAAAGTGGCTAATAAGCTAAGACATAAGAAATACCAATTACTGATTACTACCTCCGTCCTGAAATCTACTATTTCAATGGCAGTGCGTGATTATAGATATCACGAGCATGCTTATATCCCGTAAAAATGTGCCAAATACGAGGGTTAAGTGGATGCAAGTTTTCAAACTTCTCAAAAGAGAGCATGAAAGTGGCCAAGTGGGTATGGACCATGCATGTAAAAATCTTCAAAACACTTCAATGGACAACTCGACTTTTTATATATATAAATGGTAAGAGTTATTCCATCCATTCTTCAAGCTCGAAATATTTTAGTGTTACTTTTCTTAAAGTATGAAGAAACTACTTTCTTCATGATATTTGTGTACTCTGAATTTAGGTCTCCACAACATATAAAAAATCATCTCAGAAGAACAACATATTGATAGATTTGTTATGTTCAGATTGTCGTTGCATGCGCTCCAGTCACGCCGTAGATGAATGTGTACACAGTACCACGCTTGCTCCTTTCAAATCCTCTACCTGATTTCATCCCCACCAAAGGATTGAGTTGTGCACGACCCACATGTGTTCTTTGTTCTTGGCGTGGCTCCTCCTTGTGCGTGCATGGCAAGTCCCCATGCCCTCTCCATGTCTATTTTTGATTACCATGCTAGTTTGGTTTACTACGTTTTGTTAAATTAAGCATTACATTTCGCTCCACGGGTCCGTCTTTCTACAAATAAACCGCACAACCAAAGTTGTAACAATCCTTTCTACTTCTGACCGGTAAGTAAAAAAAATCCATCAAGTGTAGTGCATTGTTTCTGGAAATTAACTTGTTAGGTTGTAATTTAGCATCACATTGCCTAGATCTTTCTACACAGCTATATACATTTTTTATTTTTCTACAAACAAACCACATAACAGAAGTAGTGATAATACCCCTTTTTCTACTTCTGATGCAGGTGAAAACCACATAAACTTAACACATTCAAACTTCGCATGTTTCAGATGAACAAAAAAAAGAGAGAAAACGTTATTAGTTATTTCGGTGGAGTGCCATCTTATTACCATGGCATACAGCCATGCATAACCATGGCATCAGCATGAATGAACAAAACTAGGAAGGCCACCCGCGCATTTGCGCGGCTAGATGTTACCATCTCTGGTGTTACATTTGTAATTTTTTATTTTTTTTTATTTCATACTTGTGCTGCTACTTTTTTTTTGATATATAAGGTTACACTTTTTTGTCATTGGCTGTCATATAGTAGCAATTTTTTGTCAACCAAAATAAAATTGTGTTACCGGTGCATTTGCGCAGCTAGATCTTACAATCTCTAATATTGTATTTATAATTATTTTTCTTTGATATATAAGGTTACACTTTTTTGTTATTGGCTATCATATAGTAGCAATTTTTTTGTCAATCAAAATGAAGCTGTGTTACCAGTGCATTTGGGTGGCTAGATCTTACCATCTCTAATGTTGCATTTGTAATTGTTTTTTATATTTATTAGTTTTGCTAGCTGCTAGTTTTTTTAAATATAAGGTTACACTATTTTTTCATCGGCTGTCATATAGTAACAAAATTCTAAGTACTGTAGAGGCAGCAATTCAAAATGCAAGATGAAAGTTATATTTATTAAAATACATTCTCCATCAAAATTTTTCCTTTTTTCCCCTTTTTTGTCAAATAAGTTTCTTTGCAATATTTTTTGAGGTTTTGAATGACATTACTTTGACTGTCCATACCAGATAAGCTCGAGGCAGCTGGTCAGACATATCAGGATGCATTGGTATGCACTGTCTTTTACGCTCTAATTAAATTTTCTTTATTATGTTTAAACACCAGCACTATGACACGTCACTGTAAAAATAAGCTTAAAGGTGGCTAATTGGTATATGAAAGTCAACCTATTATGAAGGCCCATTATTGGATTAATTAAATTAAATTTCATGATATGAATAACAAAAGTTATCACACACATGTAAAGATTATTCTATTGCCTTATTGGTATATGTAAACACCTCCTAAGTACTTTCACTTTAGCGAGCTTCATGACAACGGTCATCACACTCATACGTGATCCAGGTGTTCAAAAGATTTCTGCTTTTTGAGTTTGTAATTTTTTGGTCAATCAGGTTTGCGGTGTAAATCTCATGGATGGTGATGTGATTGTGAGTGGTTCAGATGGGACGCCGACGCTGAAGAGAAATCAATCTATGACTTCAAGACACCAGAATCAAAGCATTAGAGAGGTTGTGTGGTTGAAACAGCTTTGAGGAATCACCGCCGATCAAACAACGGTGGTTTGGACGGCGGTCGCCGTGGCGGCTGTGGATGTCTTGCTTAGTTCCGCGTGACTGGGGACAGAACTGCGTCGGCAAGACACGGCCGTTAATGTCACCTATATATATTTAAAATAAGTAAATATATCTCCTATATATATGGACACGTGATGATATAATGTTGTCTCCTAGCTAGGTAACTTATGCAATCAATACAAAATCTCCTAGCCACGGTGGGTATTTTTATTTTAATTATTCAATAATGATAATGGTGGGTATTTTTTAATTAGACATAGGGGTATTTTAGACTAATTTTTATCGTAATGGCAGTGGTGGGTAATTTTTTTTCTTTTTTTTCTTTGATTAATGTGGGAATTTCTAGGCCTTGAGAGCGAACGTGGAGGCTCCTTTTGTTAGCCAGATAATAAGATAACTAGTGAGATTAGTCTATCAACCCGTGTTCCTGCACGGGCTAGTTAGAGATATCTAATAATTATTTATCTTATGCTCTCTTTAACTAATTAAATATTGTAATCCAGTACTACAAAGATACATATTTATCATTATATAATTATAATAAATGTGATAGGTTTAGTTACTAATAATTTTTTTCTCACTTTGCATCACGCCTCCATATAAGTTTGATATGTGTTTAATTGAACACTTTTTTGAGCTATGTGAACAACATAAAAATTTGTATTCTTATCTCGTACATGAATATATGGTGACAAACACCTTATGGTTAGTATATATGTTTATATAAATAATGACATAAATAATATATTAATAATGATAGGAATAATAATTTAAAATTTTATATTTATGCTCTTTAAAATTTTATTATATAATAACATAATTTTATTTCAGATTTGGGTTTGATTTTAACTTTTATTATGTTATCATTGGATAATATATATATATATATGAAAATTTATGGGATTATTTAATATTATTTTATAATGGCATAAGTGGATAATTTACATGAAGATTAGGGAGTTACTTTAGATTATTTTTTATAATGGCAGAGGTGGGTAATTTAGACACATATTTAGGGGCTACTTTAGTCTATTTTCATAATGACAAATGTGGGTAATTTGTTAAAAAAGATAACAGATCTAATAACTATTATGATTAGAGTTGCCGAATTGATGGCCGGATGTTTCTGATTTTTGTGAGAATTTATAGGGTTTCTCTATTTTTTTAAACTGTCCACCTAGGATTCTAGGTGGCTTCACCTAGAGACTTCAAAAGGAGCCTCCAATTAGTAATAGTAAGATGGCCCCTGTATTTGCGCGGCTAGTATCGAGAATCTAAATATTTATATATATTGGTATCATTATTATTATTATTAAATTTATACTTTTCCTTTAGGTTGTTCTTTTACTATCGCACTTTATGTCTAGTTCTTAAAAGTAATTTAAATATAGATATATTGTCATAAGTTTTTTTGTTAGGGCTCTATTACTATCTCCATTGGTCAATCTCTCTTTTCTTTTAACTTGTTCCTATTCTAACTAAATAACTTTTGCTGACTTTATTTTTTAATCAATAATATAAGTTGATAATTTATACATAACTTGAGGTATCTTTGCAAAGAAGGTAGCTAAATGTATTTTTGATTAATGTTATTTTCGTTAGGCATAGCAATATTTTTGGCTAATATTATCATAATTGTAGTGGTTAATATTTTTTATTTATTTTCTGATTAGCATGATTATTTATATGTCTTGAGACTGGATATATATAAATAAGCAAGTGTGTTAGCAATAGAGATTGGAAAAATAAAAAATAACTTTATCTCGCTTGATTCTTTTTCACAGTACTTCTCCATCGTGTATGGCGCACCTCTGAACGCTTGCTTAATAAACGATTTGTGATTTTTTCCATCTTCGTTATCATATCTTGTATCTTGTATCATCGTGTTTTACTCTTGATTTTTCTACAAACAGACCACATAACAGAAGTAGTGATAATACCCCTTTCTACTTCTGATGCAGGTGAAAACCACATAAACTTAACACATTCAAACTTCGCATGTTTCAGATGAACAAAAAAGAGAAAAAAAACGTTAGTTAGTTCGGTGGCATCAGCCTGAATGAACAAATAAATTACTTCCATGTAAAACTGTAAGAGAAAAAATCTACTGCGGCAAGAAAGTGTAGACCAGATACACCAATTGTATGACAGAGTATGACCTGCTGGAACATGCATGCACACCATTTCTCTTGTTGTCTCGTCCAATGGTTGATGATCTGATCACGCGGCTAGGAATGAAGGAGCTGAGTGCACCGAACTGGACAGCACCCATCAGCACGCCAGCAGCACCCCAAAACGGGCTATAAAAACCAGCATGCCCCGGGGGCCAAATCACACACATCAGCAGCCATAGCAGCAGCAGCAGCACCTAGTAGAGCTCCTCCTCTCGTGGAGGGAAGTAGGAAAGAGAGACTCCGGTCTCTTGAGCCCTAGCTAGCTGGCCGTCGCGTCGTCTAGCTAGATCTCGCTCCTCTTCCCTTTCCTCTCGATCTCTCTCTCCGTCATCGTCGTCAGCAATGGCTGGAGGGTTCCTCCACATGGCTCACCCGGCGATCACCCTCTCCGGCGTCGCAGGTAAACTCGTCGTCGTTCATCCTTGCTTCGTGTTGTGCGGCGTTCTGCTCGTGCACATGTGATTTTCCCCCCTCCTGATTTCTCAAGGCATTTTTTTCTCATGGGATCTTCACGTCACCTTTAATTTTTGTGTTTTTTTTTTCATTCTGACGACGACGCACATCCTTCTGCATGCACGTCCTGCTAGATCTTTTTGTGCACCTGCTGGCCGACATGGCGGCCCTTTGCATCATGCATGATCTCCTTTCGTTGCGAACATGCTAGTCTTGTTCCTTTTCGTTTGTGCCATTGCACTGTAGAGCACAAACCTTTCTGCGTGTTCTAGAGGCAGCGCTCACACAGGACAACGGACAGTCTTGTTGATCAATTGATCATCAGTAGCTTTCATCTTTTTCAGTTATACTACTCCATCTTCTTTAACTTTCAGCGTACGCCTTTTCTTCTTCAGCTGTGATCGATCACCGGCACAGATCATAGCAGCCCTACATACTACTGTAACTGTATTAGCTTCTTCAAAAACCTGACACTGCACCTTCGATCTGTTTCTAGCTAGCTAGAAGCCTATAGCTATAGAACACACACACACACATGCTTGCATGGCCTATCAACTTTTCAACAGAAGAATGGTAGCTAGGAGGGCACTAGATGCATGTTTCTTGAAAGTAGACTCGAGCAGCAGTGTGCAATTGTGCATTCAGGCACGAATTATGAGAGACTGCCAATGCAACAGCCTCACCAACGCACTATCTCAGGATCAGTAACTATATGCGCTCTATCCTTCTTGAAATGGCGATCGGTTGGGCAATGAGGAAGGCGTGCGCCTTCAACCCTTGCCGTATTAACATTTTCCTTATTAACCTAATAACCAACGAACTTTCCAACTGGACGCATTAATTGCTGTGCATCTCTGTCGTCTGAAGAATATTACTGAAAATGTCACTGACGTGTGCTGCTGCTGCTGTTCGTCTTCCTTTTCTGCAGGGAACATCATCTCCTTCATGGTGTTCCTCGCACCAGTGTAAGTGATGATCTAGCTAGATCTGTTTCTAGAATAAAAATTCTTTAATTTCCTAGATCACTTTAATTATTACCCGTTTCAGACTTGATTTCATGCGATCTTGGAGTGACTGATCTTAATTTTGCTGTTGGCGTACGATCGATATCGACCGAGCAGCACGACGTTCCTGCAGGTGTACCGCAAGAAGTCGACGGGCGGGTTCAGCTCGGTGCCGTACGTGGTGGCGCTCTTCAGCTCGGTGCTGTGGATCTTCTACGCGCTGGTCAAGACCAACTCGAGGCCGCTGCTGACCATCAACGCCTTCGGCTGCGGCGTGGAGGCCGCCTACATCGTCTTCTACCTCGTGTACGCGCCGCGGCGGGCGAGGCTCAGGACCCTGGCCTACTTCTTCCTGCTCGACGTGGCCGCGTTCGCGCTCATCGTCGCCGTCACCCTCTGCGGCGTCCCCGGGCACCTCCGGGTCAAGTTCCTCGGCAGCGTCTGCCTCGCCTTCTCCATGGCCGTCTTCGTCGCGCCGCTCAGCATCATCGTCAAGGTGGTCAAGACCAAGAGCGTCGAGTTCCTGCCCATCAGCCTCTCCTTCTGCCTCACCCTCAGCGCCGTCGCCTGGTTCTGCTACGGCCTCTTCACCAAGGACCCCTTCGTCATGGTAATAATTAATCTGATCCATCAGACGATCAGTGATTCAGTTCTCACTTGCATTGAGCTTCAAGCATCGATCGATCACCTGCATGCTGATCGATCGATGCCATTGCCATGGACTTCAATTATATGTATCTGATCTGACCTGCATGCTCTGATCTACCATGTGCAGTACCCGAACGTGGGCGGCTTCTTCTTCAGCTGCGTGCAGATGGGCCTCTACTTCTGGTACCGCAAGCCCCGGGCCACCAACGCCGTGCTGCCGACGACCAGCGACGGCGCGGCGCCGCCGCCGCCGCCCGTGCAGGTGCAGGGGCAGGTGATCGAGCTGCCGGCCAACACCATCGCCATCCTGTCCGTGAGCCCCATCCCCATCGTCGGCGTGCACAGGATCGAGGTGGTGGACGGCCAGCACAAGGACGCCGCCGCCGCCGCCGAGGCCTGCAGGATGGCCGCCGCCAACCCCGACGGCCCGCCGCCGCAGGTCATCGAGATCGTCCCCGCCGCCCTCTGACCCATATCGCCGTCGTCGATCAGCAGCACCCGTATGTACCAGCACGGCGCGGACAGCTAGCAGCGAATGAAGTTTAATTACCCTCTGATCTGCAACAAGCTAAGCAAGCACAGTATCATCGATCTACTACGGGTGTGCCCTGCCTGGTGCCGATTAATTAGTTGGTCGTTTTTAGTTGGCTAAATTCCTTACTCGTTAGATTATTGTCGTCTTGCATGTTACTACTGTGTGTGCGTGTGTGTGTGTGATTAGTTGCCCTTGCTTGGATCGATGTCAGAAGCGATCAGCGTGAGTGAGTGGATTAATTAATGAAGTAGTAGTAGTTTGCATCGATGATGAATCCCAAGTCAATAATAAAGTCGTGGTTAGTGTAGCTGCTATGTTTGTGTGTCTAGGTTGCAGTCTTGTGGAGTTGTGGTCGGTCCTGATCTCATCTGGTGTTGGTAGGATGCAGTATCAATGCCTGCTTTGCTTTGGGATCATGATCCATGAGATTGTAACAGGGCATTTCAGCATTTGCTTTAACTTGACATAATATTCTTTTGTGTGATGTGAACGTGTACGCCCCCTCCTGCTGTCTCTAGTTTACTGCCTTGTCCTGGGCAGTTCAAGAAGCAGCGATCATACCTGTCAAGAACATGAACAGGGAGCTAGGGAGAATGTGCGGCCGACCACCTCCTCGTATGTATCGTTCGTGCGCTGGCCGACGAGGTAGATGCAGCGCCGGCGACGGCTGCCGCGGAGAGTGAAGCAAACAGCCCGCGCGGCGGCATGATGGCTCCCGTCCCCTTCAATTTGCTGGCTCGGCCGATCGCTCGCTCGCTAGCTTTCCACTTGGGCGTTCATGGCTCGCGCGCCCCAGGCCGGGCGTCCGCCCCAAGACGAGACGGCTCGATGGGGGACACGCGTCGGCATTGTCGCACCAGGGGCGCGCGCCCGAGAATTTTTTTTCTCTCCCGGGACTGGGAGTTCGTTTCGTTATGAATCAGGTTGAATTGGTGATTGGTACCCTGTCCATCCAATCCTATAAATTAGATTTTTAATTCTTCGTCCTCCATCCACACGCAGGTTTCTACCCGCGGGATCCAGTGCCAAGATGGCGACTCGCCGCTTGTTTCAGAGATCGACGAGCCTACTCGGCGCTCATGCGTCTGCCGCTAGGGCCGCCGCCGCCGCCGCCGCCGCTCCGGTACGCACCAACCTCCACCCACCCCGTGATCCCGACTCAACCTCCGCCTCGATCTATCTCCGCCCGGCCGCGGGCGGCGACCATGGCTCGATCGACCTCCACCCCATATCCTAGCCCCTCCTTCCATCACTCTGTTCTTCCTTTTCGAAACCGAAACTATATCTTTTTAATGTTTTAAATCGCGGGCTATACAACTTAGCGGAGACCCTTCAAAAACGCTATGGGTGCTATAGCGTCCGCTATAGCGGCGCTATCCCATTTAGCGAATTACAAAAAGATAAGATAGACCATATTTTTGACTGGGGACGAGGGCAATGTCCGTGGATTAGGGTAGCAGGGAACGATAGACACTTCTAGTAGCTGTTTTGGGCTGGTATTGGGTTGAAGATGGGCTGGAAATTTACTCAACTTCATATTTTGGTCTGCAGCTACCCATCCGGCCATAGCGGCGCTAAGCGCTACAGATCGATATGCAATTTAGCGGTGCTAAATTTCAAGATATCGGCTTAGCTTCAATATCGGCATTAAGTGTTGTATCGTAGCGTCATCCCCTCCAAAACGCTATAGCGCCGCTACATTAGCGCTATAGCCCGCTATTTTAATCATGGTTTTTATAGAAATTAGAGGGGTTCCTTTGTTCCATAAAAATCATAATACTCGCAAGAATGAACCACAAAATCAAGTTCCATCAGCAGAACATTAGACTGATGTGACATTGTGAACAAATACCATGTCTACTACAGATGCCATTACAAGCAGTGTCTCTTTCAGGAGCAACGGAGCATTAACTGATCGAGTGGTCAGTAAATGACTCCACTGTCACCCAACGAGCAGGCCACCCACATAGTCCTAGGAGCTTGAGCACTTTCTGCTGCAATTCCTCAGTATAAACTATAAGATCCACTGCCAGCAGCAGTATATCCTTGCACAGGCTTCCCCATGCATCTTTTGCAAAAAATTCCTTGCACACGGCACATTATTTTTTTTCTTATTGTATATATATCCCTAAAGTTCATCTTTTAACTTGTAAGTTGTTCAATTTATACTTTTATTTATACAAAGAAATAAGAGATTCTTAAAATCCTCAGCGATCTTTACTGTCGAGCACTCGAGCTGCTGTTCATCCAGGCATGGCAGTTCCCAATAAATTCCTGGCTACCAAAAAGAATATATTTGCCTCACATGTTAGTCTCCACATACTAATCAGTTTGTATCTCATTTTTACTTGACCACAAGGCCAAGTGGACAATTTCTTTATTTGTGGCGATCCTATAGGTATCCATCTTTGAGGATTTAGGATTTTAGTGTGACAAGATTGCATCAGTACTCTTCTCTAGGTTGGGAAAGAAATATATACCTCAAATGTGTGTTCTGACTTCTGTACTGCCTAACACAGCCTGCAAGGTACTTCAACATATTCCGATGCTCCCATGCTGATGCTAAAACAAGCTTGACGACAATTGGAATGCCGTCAACTATCATGAACGGCATGAAGCCAGCTTTTCTCTATTTTGCTAGAGGAGTGAAGCGAACATTTTCGTCGAGTGCATCCAAATCCAACAACCACAAATTTGCTATGGAAGCTGACATGGCTGCACGGCAAACCCAAGATGCAGCTTGCAAACCAAAACCATTATTGTAAGTCGTAATCAAACTTGACTTGATCTGTTGGAAGTATGGGTCTATCTGGTTGAATCATGCTGCTTCTTTTTTTTTATGAATCTAGCCTTCTGCTAGTGTGTTTTTTCTAATTAAATGCCCTTGGGTGAATTTTGTCATCAAAGTTGCTTTTTATCTTTTGCTAGCTAAAATATTGGTCACTCTAGTTTCCCTTTTCCAAAAAAAAAGGCCACTCTAGTTAAATCTCATCCCTTCCCTACCCAAACTTGTTTGGGAACGTATCATGTGCAAACCAACCTCTCCGTGCAAACTATGAAAACTTCAATCTGAGTCATTGGATCAACATCCAAGGGGTATGGGGAATTAGGTAATTTTACAATCTGGACCCGCCTTTGGATTGGGTAATCACACTTTTGCAAATCCCCCCTCCCACCTCTCTGCGTCCCTCCCCTTGGATGTTGATCTGATGGCCCAGATTGAAGTTTTCCATAATTTGCACGGAGAGGTTGGTTTGCACCTGATATGTTCCCAACTTGTTTAGACTAAAGTCTTATTGCTGCTGTTAGAAAGTTCATCAGGTCATAAGGGAAATCTTTATGTCTACGCTGGAACATAACGTGCAAGAAAAAAAAGTTACTGGCTTGTAACAAGAAAAAATTGGAACATCACCATGAGAATGTTAAATGACATTTTTTGGTGAAAACACCTGGTGCTACCTAGGCTAACCGTCACGTTCTCCTTTGCAATAATGAAAAAGAAAAGCCCATCGTTTTACCCTTTTGAGTTGGGAAACTTAGTCAAAAGCATATGAAGTTGAAGTGAATTTCGTAAATTTTGTTTGTTTCATATTTGTTGCTGGAATTATTGATGTTAGATTTCTTTTTCACAGTAGCAAGTTTGCAAAAATGGAACAAGTAGCAAGCACGGCATTTTATTCTTTTGATGACACGTGCAGCCCAGCACCTTTTTTCTCCGATTTGCATTTATATGCAAAGAAAAGGCCATTGTGTCAGCAACTTGCTGCTAATACTAAATACGCAAACTAAAATTGGGCTGTTCATTGATTTCTAGTTGTGTCAGCAGCTTACTTCAAATTCTTCATATGCAAACTGAAATTGGTATGTTCATTGGTTCCTTATGTGCAGGGATAAAAATATAGACAAAGATGTGGATACTATTATAGCCTTGATGGCATTTACTTCTGTTGGTGTTCTCTACCTCGAGAGCAAAAGGAGAAACAGCGGTTCAAGTCGTTGCTTAAACTGCCACAACTGCCCGTGCCCGGGTTCAAATCCTAAGGTTCAACAAGATTAGGAGCTTCAAATACTATGAGGCGGCTGTGTTATGTTTTGTTGGACAAGACCATCCGTCCATCCCTCTGAATTTCTGTTCTTAATTTAAGGCTCCCAATGCCAGCTAATGGCAGAGGGAAGGTCTGGAGGTCCTGGAAGTAGTGATACTTGCGTGGTCACTATTTCCTGATGCGTGCTTGTGATCAGTATTTATTAATCTATCCACTGAATGATATCTGGCCCTACGATGCATACATGCTGCAACAGAACGTTGTTTTGTATGCATGGTTCCTCGTTTGGAAGATAGCCAGAGGCCTGAGTCCTTGCAAAGTGTCTGCACATATGACGTTTGTTGTGTTAATATAGCAGCAAAGGGCTCTCACAACTGCAGGTCTGCAAGCAGACCGCAGCTCCCAGAAGTCCAGACCATCAATTTCACCACACAACAATGAAAGATTAAGCTAGTCACTACGCAATTTCACGTAGGAAGCATGCCAGGATTAAGTACGCTACGCAAGTAGTTCGTATGGGATAGAAACATGTACTGCAATGAAAGTAGTATCCGTATCCATTTCCTTTCCAAGGATAAAGCTCGTGGTGGCCAGATCGAACGAAACATACAAGTGGGAGTAGTTTTAACACAAATAGCTCCACAACCCAATAAAGTGTTGATTCCTAGTGATATCCCATTCCTAGATGTTTGGACAATGCTGTCGAAAATTCAGAACTGTAACTCTTAAATGTAGAATTGGTATATCAAAGCTCATCATCAGTGTGAAAAATATTATATGAAATCCAACACTAAGTAACATAATATGCTCACAATTGACATGCTTCCAGGGCTACTTTGACAACAGGAATCTAGGTTTTGCTTATGATCACAAGTGCAGATGTTGAACATGAATTCTCTGTTCTACCAGAGTATCAACTTGCTACACAGCCAAGGTTTTATATGCCCTTTTAACAAACCATAGTGTACAAATCGTGTTTTCTCATGTTGTTAGAAGATCAGACGGACAAGTCACCCACAGAAAAAACTCGTGTGGCCTCTAATCAGTGAACAAATGTGTATCAGGTGAGAGGTTTTGCTTCCTCTTCTGCATTTGCCCCTCGTGTTATTCCACATGAGGTTGAAGATGGATTGACCGAATCATGCAGTACTAACTGAATATCACGGCCTCATGTTTCTTGAATGATATTCCATGGCAGTCATGCCGTTGACGACGAGGAACCTTTATTATCACTAGACCCGTGGACCAAATTGCCAAGGGTTTGAACAATTTCTCCAATCTCAGGTCGATCAACATCATTTGTCATAGTGCACATCCACGCGGTAGCAAGAGCCTTGTAGAGGTCATCAAACTTGGGTGCACAGCCAGGTAACATTGGATCAAGTAGTTCCTTGATATTGTCTGGATTTTCTAACTTGGATCTAGCCTGCAAAGGTGTTATTTGTGAAATGATTATCTAGGAGAAATGAGATCAGGTACTTGAGACAAAGTGTAGTGGTTTACAACTGGGCGCATCACATCTCCAAAACGATGAATAGCTAATAGTATCTGGTACCAAATAACCCTCTCCGACAAGTAAAGCATGATCTTATTTTAGACTATCCATATATTTGTGATGCTTCCAAATGAGCTGAAGCCTCTCTTCCAAGTAGTTCCTGACAGGTCTTTTAAACTTTCTGCTCCATGCAAAAGTGTTATTTGTGAATGATGACCTATAGATAAGACACTTGCTGCAAAGTGTAGTTGTGTACACAACCAGGTGTGGCACTCTTCCAAATATGAACAGTATATGTACCAATAGCTATCTTCGGTATTGTTTGTCTTCAGATAAGTAACAGACAAACCACATACATGTCTAACATGTCCAACAGTTTATATATCTCCATTAGTTCCAGAAATGATGTTTCAACCTTAAACTGTCCATAGATTTGTTGGACTTCCAAATACAGTCAAACGAGTCACTACTCCAAAACTTGCTCTTAAATAACACAATAAGATCCAAAACTTGCCTTCTAATCCCATGACAAAATGGTCAACGAGTTAGGTACCGGGGAAGACAATTGAAGAGGGAAAAAAAGGAAATAAAAAAGAGTTAAATATATTGCTAGAAACAAGAAACGTACCCAAGAAGCTAGATGCTGTTCTTCGTCTTGTCTCTTACTATCCATGGCTTTCCGTCCAGTAATGAGCTCCAAGAGCACAACCCCAAAACTGTAAATATCTGACCGGATTGACAGGGATTTACAAAAGGCAACCTCTGGGGCCATATATCCAAATGTTCCCACCTGTCCAGATCCTGCGCCCCCAGCTGGGGCAATTTTAGCAGACCCAAAATCAGAAACCTTTGGCTCAAAGTCCAAGCATAATAAAATGTTGTCTGATTTGATGTCCCTGTGAATGATTGATGGATTGACTTGGAGATGGAGTCTCTCCAGAGCCTTGGCTGCACCAAGGGCAATATTCATTCTTTTCTGCCAGTCCAAAGCTGCAACAGTTCAGTTCAATTATTAACAAAACTTGAGCATTAGAGCTTATAGTAAATAATAAATCCAGAAAAGCATATGCACTTAGCATATACTTCAAAAGCAATAATCATCAAAATGAGAAAATAGTGGTTCCTCACATTTTTCTGTGATATACTACATCCTCAGGTTCACGCTAACATGAACGGGGTTGCATTTTTACTTCTGGAGCCACATTTTTCCTAAAGAAGCGAACAAAGTTTCGTTTTAAAGGAGTATGGATTATACTTAGCTACTATTTAGCTCGCAAAACTAAATTGACCCGACACGTGCATTCTGCAAAATACAGAACAAAACAGTACAAATAACGAAATGGTTCAAAATTGTAGAATATCAATATATTGCCCTTGAGTTTATGTGGCAAACAGAGCAATCCAGAAAATGAAGGAAGTGTCTGCTTTTCAATAAAAAAGCTGCACAATGGAAGAGACTGTTGGGGTTGCCTAAAAGATCTAAGCAATTATGGGAACTTAAATGTTGTGATAATTCTGGAGTTAATGGATAAAAAAAAAACCTTTGGGATTGGGTGATCTCTGCTCATTTGCTATTTATCAATGTGTATTCTCTTGTCTCATTTTTGTACTTTAATCACTATAAATTTATCTGAGAGTTGGTATCTCTTTATTGGGACTGTTCTGTGTAGCCTGATTGCTTCCATCAAATCATATCAATTGTTAGCCTCGCAACAAATGTGCTACTTGTTGATCTGTTTAGCAGCCAATATCATTGGCAAGACACCAAGGCCCTTCTTGATTGTTTTCCTAATTAATTATAACAGATAGCCCATTCATGGTGGTCCTGAAACGTGTCCGCATTCTCATCTAGGTCCATGACCTCTCATAATGCATATCTATGTCCCAGAACTTGCTAATTGTACCGCACATGATCCAAATCACCCAAATCAGTACTAATCCACTTACATGGCACGCTGAGTATGGGAGATACCGAGATAGGAAGAGAAATGAGAGAGAAGGAAAAGATAGCCCATAAAATTTGGATCCCAAATATCCACGTCCACATAGGTGAGCAGCACCACGTAGAGGTGATTTAGATCTTGAGCAATGTTCTTATGGGCCTAGGCGTCGCCTAGGCGACAAGGCGCTCCCCTATTTTGGCCCGCCTAGGCGTTTTAGCCCACCTAGGCGTCGCCTTAGCCCGCCTAGGCGGCTAGGCGGTGGTGACTCGCCACAACTCGCCTTAACGCCGTAAGAACATTGATCTTGAGGGATACAATTAGCAAGCTTAGGGACATTGATATGCATTTTGAGAGTTTGTGGACCTAGATGAGAATGTGGACAAGTTAAGGACCGCTAGTAAGTTTCACTCTTAATTATAATCAAGTACATAAGCAACCGAGTCTTATCAGTTTGTATAACTAAAGGATACATAGGTAGCAGAGAAGAGTGCAGGGATGGGAGAACTAACCAGTCAAATTTTTACGCAGAGACCCCCAGTAAATATATTCATACACAAGAAGTCGTTCACTTTCCTCAGAACAGCAACCAATTAGCCTCACAATGTTAGGGTGGTTAATTGAATTGAGCACAAAGACCTCCCTAAGAAACCCTCTTTGCAGATGGGCAGCTGTATGTCTAGAAACTCTAGCAAAGCTCAACCGCTTGACAGCAACCTGGTAAGGTTCAAGAAGATAGTGAACTGTTATAATCTGGAAATATAGTAGTAACCATCCAAAACAGGTAACAAACTATGGGTACAGAATCCAAATTTGGTATTGTTTGAACATAGGATTTTCTTGTTCCTATCAGACAAATTGAGGTTTCTTTTTTCTGTTTCACTGTGGCAACTGCAATAACCCTGCATATGCTATTCCTAACACGTGATATGTGTTGCTGGTCAAGTTCAGCGATTTCATCATTCAATACAAGAGGACTGCAGGAAAAAAAATCTCCTTAATCAGCTTAATGGTGACAATGTTTTAAAATGTATGCATTACTATTTACTATGATATGTAGCAGATTGACCTTTCCAATCCCGGGCAAGTGGCCTTCATAGACTTTGGATGAGCCTCCAGAGCCTATCAGGAGGATTTCATTGAATTTAGCGGTTGCATCAGATAGCTCTTTGAAGCTAAACGTTTCCACATTCAGTGTGAATCTTGTATGCTCATCATCTGATCCTGTTGACACTACTCAAGACAACATATAGTTAGCTTCAAATCGAGCTTAATAACTATTATTAAACAGTCATCCAGAATTGCAGATTCAACAACACTAGGGATCTTGACTAGTCCAATAAAAATAGAATTGAGTATTTGCTTCAGTGCCCTCCCAAAAAATCAATTGCAGAATTAAATCCAGGGAGGACTTGAAGTAAAGAAGACACAAGAACCATATCAGTGTAATTCTGCATAAACAATTCATCCACGCTACGAGTTGGAGAAATCAAGAACAAACAAACGAACCATCGTTTAGAAACCATCCAATCAGCACGCATTTCTTTTAAAAAGCAAAGAAAACGGAAAATCAAGAATCCCACTCAGCGACGTGCATTTCTTGGAACGAATCAAGACTGGTAAATCAATCTGGCTTTTTCTTCTCCAGAATGTGAGGGTACACGTACTAATTGGTCGCTTCTGCAAACAGCTCGAGACTAACATTGCACAAAGGAATTCAAGGACCATAGGAACTACCTAAACTATCTTCAAACAAGAACGCGCGTTTGACGATAAACGGAAAGGAAAACATCACAGAAAAGAAAACCAAACAAAGAAACCAAGAAGTCAGACACGAACCCCCACAAATCCCCCAGAAATGTTGCCCAAGAAAAGACCCAACCTGCTGTTCTGGCCGCGGTGTCCTTCTCTTTCCCCTTCCCCAAATCTTTCAGATTGAAGAAGCGGCGCACCCTCTTCATCCTATCTCCTGGAAAGGGGGGGCGAAAAAGAAAAGGAAAGAACCCAAGAAAATCATCAGCCAAATCGAACCGGGTAAGAAGAACTGGTAGACCTACGGAGTTGGAAGATTCGGGGCAACCTCAGAGCAAGGAACAGGTTCTTGGGGGGTGAATCGGACTCGCCGCTTGCGGTGTGATCGAGAACCGAGGTCGAGGGAGACGGGCGGGGGCGGAAGCGAGAGAGCTATGCGAGTAGAGCGCGCCGGCGCGGGCGGCGCCTTTGTCTTGGCGGAAGGGAAGAGGGGTATTCCAGAAAATGAAACGGAGAAGAGGGATGGATGTGTAAATATATATAGGGGTCGGATCGTGGGATGATGCATCTGTCGGCGATTTACACGGAAAATGAACAGCGCAGAGTTTTGAGTTAGGACCCGACAAAGGTTCATTTTGCATTAGTTAAAGAATTAATAGGTCCTTATTAAATTGGATGGGATTTTTTTTTCATTGTAGAACAGTCATGTGTGCGATTCATTGGCTCATTGTAATGTTCTTGTTCAAATTAACCACTAGAGTGGTTGCTAAATTATGAATTGAAATTTTATATACTCCAAAAGAATTAGCTGCAAATGTGTTGTGCATAGAGCATTCCCCTATGTATATGGTTGAGAAAAATAGGGGGTACATACTTACATGTTATCACATTACACCAAGTGTAGGCTAACAAAAAAAAATCTTACTCTAAGCTTAAACATACAGACTAAATCAGTGGTGGAGCTAAGAGCCGTGGCAGCAGCCCATACGTGCTAACTAGCCATATTTAGTGCTTGTAGAAAATGTTCACTTACCAATGTTTGATATTTCTATACAATTGCGACTCATAAGCTGATCAGTAGTATATTTATGCTAATTTTATTTGATGACAATATAATGCCTATATTTTATTGCATTGTAACATCTTGTCACATACTCTATCCGTCTCAAATTATTAGTCGTTTTGACTTTTCTAAATTTATAGCTTTTGGCCTTTGCTATGTATCTACATATATATCCCTGTTTAGTTCCCAAAAAATTTCCTACAGTACCCGTTACATTGAATCTTCGCACACATGAATGGAGCATTAAATATAGTTGAAAAAATAACCAATTACATAGTCTAACTGATTATCACGAGATTAATCTTTTAAGCCTAATTAATTTATGATTGGATATTATTTGTCAAGTAACAACAAAATGTGCTACAGTATCAAAACCCAAAATTTTTCACCAACTAAACACACCCATGTCTAGATGCATAGCAAAATCTATAAATTTAGAAAAACTAAAACAGCTAATAATAATTTGGGATTAAGAGATATGTTTCTTTAAACAAATTAGCAGTAATAGATTCGTCATAGGTAGACTAAACGATGCTCTTTGTTCCGGCAAGAACAAAAAGGATGTTGAATCCATAAGCCGTCTCTGTTACTCTGTTTGGGCCGCCGGTTTGGCACAAACCAGTGTGGAACACCCACAGGAAACTGAGAAGCAAGAAAAGATGAGCAAATCGAGCCTTTTCTTTTGAACGAAATGAGCAAGTGGAGCTCGGCAACCGGCCGCCGGTGCAGTGGCATGGCAGGCTCAACCGTGCCGGCCATGGCCGGTATCCACCGAGCTGAGGCAGTAAGTACACACATAGAGTAGAGCTTCCTTGCCAATTCTCAGATCACGAATGCCTTTTTTCCAAGCTAGAAATAGAAATACTAAGACTATAAAAGAGTCGTATATTGTTACAACTTGACACGGATGGAAACTCATTTGTAACGATCCCAGTTTGCAACTTTTACGACTCAAAGTTTGACCACTCGTCTTATTCAAAAACTTTGTGCAAATATTACCAAAATTAAGTCATTTTTGAAAATCTTGTATTGATAAAGTAACCCACAACAAAAAAAGTAATATTTTGCATAAATTTTTATAAAATGAGTGGACAAACTTGGGGTCAAAAAAAATCAAACGACCTATAATTTGAAACGGGGGAGTATCAGGCACACAAGAGCCAAACCCTTCCTCGCGTTGTGGATCGAACACCACAGCCGACATGGATCATGACGCGGGGGTCGCGCCGCCGCCGCCATGGGCCGAGCTCCCGGCCGAGGTGTTGGGCAAGGTCGCGTGCCACTTGCACGACGCCGCGGGCTTCCTACGCTTCCATGCCGCGTGCAGGGCGTGGCGCGTGGCGTCGTTGCCGGCGCCGGCACCGACATCCCTCTACCCGTGGCTTGTCGCGTTGTGCGGACTCTTCTCCTCCGGCATGCGCTTCTGCTGGCCGTTCTCGCCAGCGGAGGGGAAGGGCGGCGCGTACCTGCCCCACTCCCGGCCCTCCGCGGCAGGAGGTTCGACAGCACTGACGCCTCCAGCGGCCGCGTCCTCGCCGCTGACGTTTTCGGCGACGACCGCACAGCCAGCCTCGTGAACCCGCTCACCGGAGACGCCGCCCCGCTACCCTACGCGGTCGCCTAGGGCCCCGCGTGGTCGAGGGGCGTCTTCTGCGGCAACGGCGCCGTCCTGTGTGACACCACGGCCGGCCGTCTCATCGCGGTCGTCCTGAAGCCTGGCGAGGCAGGCTGGGAGGAGAATCCTCCCCGATGGGGCTCGGTCTCCGCGACGTCCTGCGCCTGGACGAGCACGACCGCCACGCCGCGGCGCTGTGCTCCGCCAGCGTCCTCGCCGGCGGCAACTGTGCCGTGGCCAAGCTACCGCCCAAGCCCAAGGGGGATAGGTACGTGCTCGAGTACCGCGGTGAGTTGTTGTGCGTCGACGTCCTCCTGATGGCTGACACATCATCTGCATTAGCTTCACCAGCGTTGGGGAGCTCCGGCGGGCTTCCGCCACTACACTCGGAGTCGTGGGTGCCAAACACCTTGATAGAGGTGGAGATCCAAGACATGGTGGTGCAAGGGATCTTCCCAGAGAAGGAGATCTCTAGGTGGTAGTGCTGCTACGAGGAGTTCCCCATGGAGGACCGGACCGAGATGGTGGTCCTTCAGTCCTTCTACGAGAAGGGATTCAGCTTGCCCGCAAGGGCCTTCTTCTGCAGGCTTCTTTACTTCTACGACCTTAAGGTAGCTCATCTCAAGCAAAACTCAATCGCACAGATCATGATTTTTGTTCATCCTTGAGGGGTACTTGGGTGTTAACCCCACTTCAATCTTTGGCAGGTTCTGTACCGCTTCAAGGGGCACCTGTCCAAAACCACCCCGATGTGGTTGGCGGGGCCACCTTCTTGCTTCGCCAGGGGTGGGAGTACCCTGATTTCACCCTCCGGGACATCAACAAGTGGTGGAACAAGGGGTGGTTCCTGGTGGCGAATCCCGCTCCTAATCTCCCGGCCCGGACTGGGCACGCAACAGAGTACCGGGCGTCCGGGCGTGTTGGGAAGAGCTACCGCTTGAGGAGGAAAATGCCCAAGTGGAGCGGCTTCTTCCGGAGCTCGCCAACTTGTCAGCCCTGAAGCTGACGAGGGCCGTTGTGGCCCTGTCATTCTGCAAGCGGCTAACGTAGCCAATCTAGGAGCGGGTCCACCCCATCTAGGAATCGTCATATTTCTTAACAAGATGAGAATTTTCTAGAATGAGATATTTTACATAGTTGGATAAGGATGGAAAAAAATCTATATTATATTTTGTAAAGAAGAGTAGAGTACGGAAGTTGCCACAAGGCAACATCATAACGCCAGGACCACCTACAAATAGGGGTGCTCCCCCTTACCATACCATGACATAGGAGATGTTATGTAGAAGATGGTATGGTAGCCAACTCAGGAAAGCAGTACTCGCTCCAAAAAAAACACCCAAAACCTTTCAGTCTCCTTACTTCACCTTCATGGATATCGAGACTAGCAAATGACAGCATTAGTATCATAAATATTTTTGATAGAAAATTTCATAGAACAACAATCTTCTTACACAGTCTTAAGTTCATGCGCCTTCAGCTTTCCCTCCATCTTCAAGTCATTAGCTTTAACCTGATTTTTCACATTCAGCAAATTAATATAGTGCTGCATAAAAAATGAGAACTCATGTTCTATTCATCAGCTTCTTTTTTGAGTTCATAATGAAATACAACGACAGCTTGGTCGAAGCTTTGAACAAAAGGAAGAAAGGTTAATGCTACAATTAAGAGTTTGAAATAGCAACATCAACACGAGAAAAGAAAAGAAAAATATACATGCATTAATAAAAAAAGATATTATTAGGGAATCTAAAGCTTGTTCATAGTTACATACCACTGCTTCTGCTCACTAAGACTTTTGTCCAGCTTATTTAATCACTTGTCAAGCCTCATATTGATTTTACCAAAGTCTTTCTAATGCTCAGTACGCTGAAAGTGAAAGAGATAACTTAGTTGTAGACATATTTAACTAAATACAACACATCTATAGGGAAACAGAAAAAATACTTTCACGAAGGGTTCTGCAAATGTTTTTCATAAATAAAAAACAAGTCTCATAGCCAAGATAGGTACAATAACAAATAACAAAGCATCCAAGAATTAATAGAGATCACATCACAAATTTTCACATGCTCGCAAAGACACAAGTCGTTCAACACTAGCAATGGGGGCACATAATTTTGATAGGGATTGTGGAAATCAGGAACCAATTGGGAATATATAATTCTTAGGGGTGCAAAGAGGTGACCCTTAGGTGCACCTCCAATCCACTTCAAAGTTTTGTACTACTTTTTCAAAATAGGATTTCACTTTGGAGAAGTAGTATAATATTTTGAACTAAAGAGGGTTGGAGGTGCATCTAAGGGATAACAATTTGCACCCCTAATGGTTCTCTTTATTCCCATTTGCTTCATGACATCCAAATCCCTTCTCTCATTCACAACCCGCAGTTGCTATTTCTTAAGCATCTCCAATCAAGCCTTTTCTTTTGCCCCCTATATGGCATCTAGTTTCTCTCTCCTACTTCAAAATGAACTCCAACAAATCCCTCATATTTGTCCCTCTACTTTCAACTCTCCCATATTTTATTAATATGAGAGCAACTATCATTCCTGCATTACCAACACATGGTGCAATAATCAAATTGGAAGACCGGCCTTTTCAGCAATACAAACACATGAATCAAATTACAATAAAATTTGAATGCCTACTTTATACTGTAATATCAATATTTAGTGGTAATCTCATATTCACCAGCAATTTCATGGTCTTCCTTGTTCCCTAGCTCTCGCTAACACTAGCAGTCCTACCAACGCCTGTTCTCCCTCCCTCCCTGTTGCCTGCATCTCCCCTCTGCCGACGTCCTTTTCCTCCTCTCGTCGGCCCCCTTCCTCACCCCTTCCTCCCTGCTTGCACCTCACAGCCCCCTTCCTCCCTCCCTCCCTCCCTCCCTCCCTCCCAGCGTTCGGCGCCTCCTTCCCTCCCTCAAACACCGGCTACAGGAGGCGTGGCGGCTCCCTCAGCGCCAGACCACGACTCCCTCTTCTCCACCACATGGATGGCCTCATGCGGTGCCGATGTGGCGGTGCCGTAGCAGAAAGAGATGGGAGCGCGTGCAGTAGGGACGAAGATGTACGTGGGAGAGTTCTGCGCCGGCATGGCAGGCGGAGCAGCTGCGACAATTCCCGGATGAGAGAGTTGTTTCTCTCTCCTACATGTGGGAGGTCAGGTTGTGAATATGAGGGCTCTCTCGTCAGTCGGGGGTTGGTTGAGGGCTTCGTTGGATACTTTTTTTTTGCCTTTTCACCATCAAAACAGGTTTTTTTGCATTTTCACCCTCAAAATTGGGATGAGAGAGCAAGAAGGGGTTTGGTTGGAGATGCTCTTAGCAGTTGCAGCCAACCTACAGCCGATTCATACTAGTAGCAGTTAAAAAATTGGCAGCAAATACACGCTAAAAACATCACAGCACATAAGTGCATAAGAAAGCACGGAAATTCATATTTCACTCAAGATATACAACTATACAAGGCATAGAAATGAGCTAGGAACACAATTTCCTGTTGCAAAACAAATTCAGCAATGTTTCAAAGGTTATATCCGTAACAAATTTCCAGTATACAATTTGTTGTCATGACCAAGGATCTTTGATAAAAAATAATTTATTAATACAAGGTGCTCATTTGACTTTCAAACACAATAAATGGTTGGTTTTTCTCCATCTTTGCTAATACCATGACTCATTTAGGCAAGCATGATTATCACCCTTATTGACTAGCTATACATTAATCATGAATCATGGATAGGAGACCGGATGGGAGTTGTTCAAAGGTCACAAATGGTGATTAGGCTGGGGTTGTCTATTGCACACCTGGGTGTTTCTCCGCCCGTTGGCACCCGTGTTTCAGAATGTATTGAAACACCCGAAAAAAACATGGAAGCAAGAATAGAGTGTTTTTTAGCCCATTGACACCTGATTTCCAGAGAGTCAATTAGAAATCTGATGGTTTGATCTGATCTGACAATCAGACAACAAAATATCTAACTTTTTCATGGTGAAAGAGGTAGCTATAAACAAAAATCTTTGCATGCACATATGTGGCTTCACACCACATGCTTCATTAAAAAAAATATGCTATGTACGACAGTGCTCACATGATCAGCATGGATAACAGTCGACAATGTTGATCAGAAATGCATGTTTGTATCTCATTTTTACTTGACCACAAAAATAAAAAGGGTAAAGTCTGTTTTTCAACCCTGAACTATCACAATCGTCCGATTTTGGTCCTTGAACTATAAAACCGGACATTCTACCCCTCGAACTAACGAAACCGTTCGAAAAACAACCCAGGACTCAGCATAAGGCGGTTTGCTACAGTACAATTTTCGAATTTCTAGGATTTACACCTCTCTCAATTAAATAATAGAGAAAGTATTGTTAATATTGTCTAAAATCATGATATTTTGCTGGGAGATAAAACAAGAGACAAGGAATCTATTTTGGCTAGATGTGATACATTGGACATAATGGAATTTGAATTATAAAATTTTAAAAATGGGTAGAATTCAAAATTCCTTGAATTTTTAGGTCAGCTGAACCTTTGCTAAAAATGCATTAAAAATATGATAATTCATAGTTTTTATTTATTTTAATAATGTATTTTTTGTTGGTCCAAGTTTTTTTGAAAGTTTTTGAATTCCTTCATAACGCTCAAATTTGATTCCTCAAATTTTAATTTGTGAATTTTCTATAGAACTTGGGACAATAAATTGTACCTTATTAAACTAAATAAAAAATTATGTACTATCATATTTTTAATTAATTTTTATCAAAGGTTTAGGTTCCCTAAAAAATTCAAGGAATTTTGAATTCTACCTATTTTTAAAATTTTATAATTCAAATTCCATTAGTAATGTATCACATCTAGGCAAAATAGATTCCTTGTCTCTTGTTCTACCTTCCAGCAAAATATCATGATTTTTAGACAACATTAACTATGCTTTCTCCATTACTATTTAATTGAGAGAGGTGTGAAATTCTAGAAATTCGAAAATTTTACTGTAGCAAAACCGCCTTAGACTGAGTCCAGGGTTGTTTTTCGAACGGTTTCGTTAGTTCGATGTGTAGGATGTCAAGTTTCGTAGTTCAAGGACCAAAATCAGATGATCGTGATAGTTTAGGGTTGAAAAACGGACTTTACCCAAATAAAAAAGGGGTCCCAGTCAAAGAATATTGAATCCATCATCTGTGTCTGTTTAGACCGGTTTGGTAGAAACCAGTGTTGATGACCAGGCAAGAAAAGATGAGCAAGTCGAGCTCGGCACCGGCCGCAGGTGCCGTGACATGGCAAGATCAGTCAAGCCAGTGCCGGCGATGGCCGGTATCCATCAAGCTAAGCAGGCAGCAAGTGCCATTCACCATTTGTTCGAGTATTTGGAGCACTCCATGGATGGAGACTGGAGAGAGTCTTTTTCCAATCTAGATAGAAATGAGATTATAAAGAGTCATAGATTTGTTACAACTTGACACGGATGGAAAGTCATTTGACCTCGAGAAGGATCCTAATTAACGACCCCTGTTTCCAAACTTTGCACGACACAACATCATCTATCAGGCACACAAGAACCAAACCCTTCCTCGCGTTGTGGATCGACACCACAGCCGACATGGATCAAGACGCGGGTGTCGCGTCACCGCCGTGGGCCGAGCTCCCGGCCGAGGTGCTCGGCGAGGTCGCGCGCCACCTGCACGATGTCGCGGGCTTCCTGCGCTTCCACGCCACATGCAGGGGGTGGCGCGCGGCGCCGTCGGCGGCGGCACCGGCGCCCCTCCACCTGTGGCTCGTCGCGCCGTGCGGCCTCTTCTCCTCCGGCATGCGCTTCCGCTGGCCGTTCTCGCCGGGGGAGGGGAAGGGCGGCACGTACCTGCCCCATGCCCCGGCCCTCCGCGGCAGGAGGTTCGACAGCGCCGACGCCGCCAGCGGCCGCGTCCTCGCCGCCGGTGTTTTCAGCGACGACCGCACGGCCAGCCTCGTGAACCCGCTCACTGGGGACGCTGCCCTGCTCGGTCGCCTGGGGGCTGGGGTCCTGAAAGTATCGGGTGCTCTAGACTAAGAGGGGGAGGGGGTGAATTAGGCACTAATAAAAACTTTGACCTTTGGCTCCAACTAGTTTGCACAAAACTTAAACTAAAACGTGCTATCTAGATGTGCAACTAGGTTGTTCTAGTGTGAAACCCCTATCCCAAAAGAGTTTAGCAACCTATAGTCTTTCCTATCAAGAAACTATTCTATGAAAGTAAAGGCACACAAATTGCTAGTATGAAATGCGGAAGCTTAATGAGCGGGATATGAGATAGCAAACTCTTGACGCGGGTGTTTATCCCGTGGTTCGGTTAGCCACAAAGGCACACCTACATCCACGTTGTTGTAGCACTCACTAAGAGTATTGCTACTCGGCAACCAAGTCTCTTCCGTGAATACAATCACGGTCACCTTGGCCCCGGGTTCCACTAAAGAGCTTCTCCACAAAGCATGGGGGTCTCCACGTCCCCCGCACAAAGATGTCATCGCCGCTCCACACCAAGTCGGAGGGTCGATGACGTTGCCGGCGAGCTTCACGCTCCAAGGTGCCGACGCACCAAGCTTTTGTTTTGGTTCGCTAATGAACCACAGCACAAAGACTCGAAGCCTTGCAATCTCACTCACTAAAAGCTAATTCTTTACACAACACTCTCAAAAGTGTGCTAAGGCTAAGGATATGATCTTGATGCTCTTGTATGGCTTGGAGATGTTCTTGAGTATGTGTGGGAAGTCTAGCAACTCCAGCAATCTTCAAATGGCTGGGGTGAGGCGTATATATAGGCCACCAAGTCTTGTAGCCGTTGCTCCAACGGTTAGCAGAAAATCTGCGTATCATCGGATGAACCGATGCCTCTGGCTGGGGTAGCGTCGGTTCATCCGGTCACTCTCAGACCCGAAGTAGCCGTTGAGCTTCTGACGCATTGTTTGCTGACGTCATTACACCGGTGTTTTGCTCCTATGCATCACCGGTTCATCCGGTGCTGAAGAATCTTCTTCTGGGCACTTTACATCGTCTCTGGAACATAGTATGCCCAATGCACCGATGCCTCTTTTTGAACCATCGGTTCATCCGGTGCCTATAAGCCGTCTTAGCTTTGATTCCCTTCTGCACCAAAATACCATGACGTCGGTTCTTCCGACAACCATCGGATGCACCGATGCTCATGCGTCGGTTCTTCCGGTGCTACTGACCGAAGATCTTTCAGGGCGCTACCCTGAGACCCGCGAGGGGCGGCTCCCCCTCGACCCCCATCCGCTAACCGGGTAGCGGAACCCCCATAGGGCGGCCCTTCGGCATAGCTACGCCTATCTTCTCTCTTTGTCATCACTTGAACCTAAAAGACTGAGAATGATCATCTTAACAATTATATTAATTACATTGATTGTGTTGTCATTCGATCACCAAAATCACTCGAAATGGTATAAATGGTGTCATATTTTTCAGGTCCCGCGTGGTCGAGGGGCGTCTTCTGGAGCAACGGCGCCGTCCTGTGCGACACTGCGGTCGGCCGTCTGGTCGCGGCCGTCTTGCGGCCCGGCGCGGCGGACTGGGAGGAGATTCACGTGGCCTCCCCGGTGGGGCTGGGCTTCCGCGACGTCCTGCGCCTGGACGAGCACGACCGCCGCGCCGTGCTCCGCCGGCGGCAACCGCGCCGTGGCGAAGCTTCCACCGAAGCCCGAGGGGGACAGGGGGACAGGGGGACAGGTACGTGCTCGAGTACCGCGGCGAGTTGCTGTGCGTTGACGTCGTGGACGTATACGTGGACCCGCCGGCGGCGGCTTCGGTGTCCATCCACGCGCTGGAAGCGGGCGACGACGGGGCGGCTCCTCCCCGGTGGGTGGAGAGGGAGCGCAGCCGTGGCGCCACCGAGCGCCCCTGCCTGTTCCTCGGCTGGGAGAGCAGCTTCGCCGTCGACGCTGGTGCGGAGGTGGCCGGTGGGTGCGCCTACTTCGTGGGCAGGGATCCGAGGTGTACGACGACGGAGCGCAAGGAGGTCTATGGCGTGTGCAGGTACAGCTTCGAGGATGGCACGGTGATGGTCGTGGACGAGTTGCCGGCCATGTTTGACAAGAAGTCCATGTGGTACATGCCTCGGCCAAGGATATCACCGGTGCCTTCTTCACGAGAGCCGGCGCTCCACGCGACAGATCATCAGATCAGGGTTCATGATGGCGTCAAAAAAAAGATCAGGGTTCATGATGAGCTAGAGTGACTGCGCGAGGGCTCGTTTTTATAGCTAGTTAAGTTAGCACATATATACTACTATATACTGCTATCTTGTAGTGTACCGTCCTTTGCCTACTTATTTTCGTAATGATCAAGGATTACAAAAAGTGTAAACATATTTAAAGAAATTATGGTTAAGTTACAACGAAACTGTTTCGTGTTTGGGACGACGAACTGATTTCTAGCTTTTCAAGTAGTGCATCCAAATCCAACAACCACAAATTTGCTATGGAAGCTGAAATGGCTGCACGGCAAGCCCAAGATGCAGCTTGCAAACCAAAACCATTATTGTAAGTCATAATCGAAAGTATGGGTCTATCTGGTTGAATCATGCTTCTTTTTTCTTGTATGAATCTAGCTTTCTGATAGTGTGTTTTTCTAATTAAATGCCCTTGGGTGAATTTTGTCATCAAAGTTGCTGTCTATCTTTTGCTAGTTAAAATTTTGGCCACTCTAGTTAAGTTTCATCCCTTCCCTACCCCAGCTTGGTTAGACTAAAGTCTTATTGCTCCTGTTAGAAAGTTCATCAGGTCATAAGGGAAATCTTTTGTCTACGTTGGAACATAACGTGCAAGAAAAAAAGTTACTGGCTTGTAATATGAAAAAAATGGAACATCACCATGAGAATGTTAAATGTCATTTTTAGGTGAAAACACTTGGTGCTACCTAGGCTACCGTCGTTTTCTCCTTTGCAATAATGAAAAGAAAAGGTCATTATTTTACCCTTTTGAGTTGGGAAACTTAGTCAAAAGCATATGAAGTTGAAAGTGAATTTTGTAAATTCTGTTCTATTCATATTTGTAGTTGGAATTATTGCTGTTAGATTTCTTTTTCGCAGTGGCAAGAGTGGGCAAAAATGAAACAAATAGCAAGCGTGGCATTTTATTCTTTTGACACGTGCGGCCAGGCACCTTTTTTTTCTTTCTGATTTGCATTTATATGAAAAGAATATATGAAAAGAAAAGGCCATTGTGTCAGCAACTTTGCTGCAAATTCTTCATATGCAAACTGAAATTGGTATGTTCATTGGTTCCTTATGTGCAGGGATGAAAACATAGGCAAAGATGTGGATACTATTATAGCCTTGATGGCATTTACTTCTGTTGGTGTTCTCTACCTTGAGAGCGAAAGGAGAAACAGCAGTTCAAGTCGTTGCTTAAACTGCCACAACTGCCCGTGGCAGGGTGAAACGAACATGTCACCATTTATGCCATTTCGAGTGATTTTGGTGATCGAATGACAACACAACACTTGGACTAATATGATTGTTAAGATGACCATTCTCAGACTTTTAGGTTCAGGAGCACCGGAAGAACCGATGCTTAAGCATCGGTGCATCCGACACTTGTCGGAAGAACCGACGCTATGATGTTTGGTGCAGGAGGGAATCGAAGCCAAGTCAGCATATAGTCACCGGTTGAACCGACAGTCCAAGAAAGGGCATCGGTGCATTGGGCGTACTGTGTACCAGAGACGATGTCAAGTGCCCAGGAGAAGTTTTCTTCAGCACCGGTTCAACCGACGGTGCATCGGAGTATTGCGTCGGTGCATTGACGTCAGCAGAAGAGAAGAAGGCTGTGAGTGATCGGTTTAACCGATGGGCAAGCATCGGTTCAACCGGTGGTCACTGTGTCAGCAGTCAGAAGTTCAACGGCTACTTCGTGTCTTAGAGTGACCGGATGAACCGACGCTACTCCTACCAGAGGCATCGGTTCATCCGATGATACGCAGATTTTCTGTTGACCATTGGAGCAACGGCTACAAGACTTGGTGGCCTATATATACGTCTCACCCCGGCCATTTGAAGATTGCTGGAGTTGCTGAACATCCCACACACACCCAAAAACATCTCCAAGCCATACAAAAGCATCAAGATCATATTCTTAGCCCTTAGCACACTTTGAGAGTGTTGTGCAAAGGATTATCTCTTAGTGAGTGAGATTGCAAGGCTTCGAGCCTTTGTGCTGTGGTTCATTAGCGAACCAAAACAAGAGCTTGGTGCGCCGGCACCTTGGAGCGTGAAGCTCGCCGGCAACATCATCGACCCTCCGACTTGGTGTGGAGCGGCGACGACATCTTTGTGCGGGGGACGTGGAGACCCCCATCCTTTGTGGAGAAGCTCCTTAGTGGAACTCCGGGGCCAAGGTGACCGTGATTGTGTTCACGGAAGAGATTTGGTGGCCGAGTAGCAATACTCTTAGTGAGTGCTACAACAACGTGGATGTAGGTGTGCCTTTGTGGCTAACCGAACCACGGGATAAACACCCGCGTCAAGAGTTTGCTATCTCCTATCCCGCTCTTTAAGCTTCCGCATTTCATACTAGCAATTTGTGTGCCTTCTTTCATAGAATAGTTTCTTGATAGGAAAGGCTATAGGTTGCTAAACTCTTTTGGGATAGGGGTTTCACACTAGAACAACCTAGTTGCACATCTAGATAGCATGTTTTAATTTAAGTTTTGTGCAGACTAGTTGGAGCCATAGGTCTAAGTTTTTATTAGTGTCTAATTCACCCCCTCCCCCTCTTAGGCTAGAGCACTCGATCACTTTCACAGGGTTCAAATCCTAAACTTCAATGTGGCGGTTGTGTTATGTTTTGCTGGACAAGACCAGCCGTCCATCCCTCTGAATTTCTGTTCTTAACTGAAGGCTCCCAATGCCAGCTAATGGCAGAGGGAACGTCTGGAGGTCCTGGAAGCAGTGATACTTCGTCAATATTTCCTGATGCTTGCTTGCAATCAATATTTATTTATTATTGGGTTTATCCACTGAGTGTTATCTGGCCCTACGATGCATATATGATACATGCTGCAACAGAACGTTATTTTGTATGCATGGTCCCTCATTTTGAAGATAGCAGCAAAGTGTCTGCACAGATGACGTTTGTTGTGTTAAAATAGCAGCAAAAAGCTCTCACAACTGCAGGTGTGCGAGCTGGCAGCAGCTCCCAGAAGTCCAGACCATCAATTTTCTTTCCATTTTTCTTCCAAGGATAAAGCTCATAGTGGCCAAATCGCAAAGGATCAAGCGTAGGCTCCGGTCCAGCGCTGGCCAACGGCCACCCAAAAAAACCCAGCAGCAGCGCCGCAGCGCGTCGAGGAAGTTCATCTCTATCACGACTCGCGACGAGCACGTTTTCCGCCGCCCAGCAGTTGAACGTATCCGTCTGAGCGAGTAGCTCCGCACTCGCGCCTCGCGGTCGTCGGTGCCCGTGCCGGCGGCAGCGGGGCGCGCCGAGCAGCGGTGCCTCAACAGCGCCTTCCTGTCCTCGAAGAAGCAGACCGATGGTGCTGCCTCCTCCGATCCCTGGCGCTCCGGAACACGTCCTCGACCCGTCTAGAGCCTAGGAGAGCAGGCGTTGGAGGCCACGGCGGCGTGGCTGCCGTCGATGGCGCTGGCCGGCCTGGGACAGGAGCGGACGGGTTTCAATTTACCGGGCCCCTTGGGCCCCTCGCAGCCGTCCGATCGCAGTTGTGCGGCCGAGATCGACGTGGGTAACTGCAGGCAGAGAACGTCCCCTTCGTCTTCCTCTCGCTCCGGGGCACCGCTCGGCGTTCTGTCCCCCTCGACGACGCGCTGCTGCAGCGGTTCCTGCTAGCTAGCCGCGCCGCCGCCCAGAAAGGCAGTTGTCCCAGGATCGGCGACGAGGGAGGATTCCGTCTCCGGAAGCTGGCAGGCACCAGAAGGAAGCGACGGCATGGATATTGATCGTGGGGGGTGAGATCGTGAAAATTATTGATTAATTCATTAAGATGAGAGTTAACACGTGTCCGTCTCTCGACACGTCACGTGTTAATCCACATTTTAAAGACACTTAATCAACACAATTCACCTAAAACGACCGCAAATCCGGTAGTCCCGGTACGTATTTGCCACATGCCCAGGATTAAGCACACGTACCGTTATACAAGCACGTACATTGCCGATGATCCACAAAGAGCAGTTTTACACATTTAATATTACAAGTTCGATATAGGTGGGTTCAAACTTCCTTTACAAGCCTTGGGCTCACGAAAGACATATTAAACCGAAATTTAAGTTTATTGTATTTATATACTCTCACGGAATTCGGCTACAATAAAAACATATCTAAGATAATGGTGTCTTGCTCAAGGATACCATCATAGCCTCAACGATCTACTCCTCCCCGCACCAGAATCGGTGGGGTAGAAGTGGCCAAACACCACTTCCGACTCACCTGCAACTAGGTTTAGAAAGCAACCTGAGTACAAAAGGTACTCACAAGACTTAAGCGATTAAATAAACAAGGATCATGTAAAGGCTCAATTAAAAGCTTTAAGATTAAGTAATTATTACATAAGCAAGAGCTTCCTAAACTATCACCTAGCAAAATTAATTAATCTTGTCTAACCCCAAACAATTTTAGTTGATTAAGAGAGTAATATAATCTATAATTGATCATAGCTGTAACATGAACCATTCCCATCATAACCGAAATTCTACGAGCAGTTTATGGGATTAAGAGCTTACTCATAACCGAGAGCGCGGCAATTCGAATTGATTAAAATCTTGCAAGGGTGTACTACTTTATCCACACGACGCGAGGACCATGCGACTCACCCAACCGATCACGCCGGGCAAGGGGGTACTCACGTCAACCGTTACCAACAAGACTCGATCATTGAAATTTTCACACCTATCTTACGCGTAGAGACTTAGTTCCACCGGGGACATCTCTAAACTTTCCTACACATAGTTCTACCCGGGAACACACTAAGCCTCTCTGCATAGCCCTTAGCTACGTATCTAGGACTGCACATCAATGATCAAGTCAAAGAAGGTAATTGGATCATCCGTACCATTATATTAGATATGTGGTAGCACGGAAAGGTGCTCAAAACCGACGTCATCCACGGACGGTTCTTAATCGGTCCAAGCGGACTACGCCCATGTGAGTTCATTCCCTAGGCCCTACCATTCCGCTCGAACCTCGATACTACCAGACCTGACGACCAGGCCGAACCAGTGCGATCAAGAGTAACCGGTAAATGTGATCCTCCAAATTATTCCTGTCTAGCGAGCAATATAAATATTCTAAGCAGGGCTAAGCATCTAGTCATGTTAAGTAATTAACTGACTAACTAGTGCCAATAACAAAGATAACAAATCAAGAAAGGATAATGCACGCAGATAGGTATAAGAATGCAATACATACATACTATATATAACCCAACATTACCCGGTGAGATAACTAATTAAAACAGGTTCAATAGGAGTAAGGATTCATGCTTAGCTGCTTGCCTTGGTTAACTTCCGGTTCGACCACGAACGGGACTCTGGGTTCAGGCTCAACGGACTCGGTGGGCTCCACGGGTTCGACCTCCGACGGATCAGTCATTATAATGCATGAATGCGATGCAATAATTAAGAAATGAACTTACACCGCAAGCACAAATCACAAATTAAATTGAGCATGCAAAGAACATTACAAGGAACTCATGAAAATTAGTTTTGCAGCAAAAGCATTTTCCTATAATTAATCATAAATATATTAATTTTCAGCTACTCTAAACAAGATAAATCGGGAAAGGCATGCAAACTCAACTAAACAAATCTAAGAAAATTTTTATAGATACTAGGCATGAATACAAAGCTAACAAAACTAGTTTCACTATTTTATCACTTTCCAGCCAAAAGTTCTACATTAAAATATTTTCAGACAGAACAAACGGAAACACACTAAAACTTTAACAAACAGCAAAGAAACATATGAGAAAGTTACACCATTGGAAACTATACTTCACAAGGAGTCTAGCAAAATTTGGTTTGGAATTTTTAGAGCAATACACAAATTTCTACGCATTTTGCAAAATTGATGCTAAAAGAAAACTCGTCGAAAACGCTAGGTGCACGCCACGCCCAGCCAGCCCTAAGGTTGACAGGCGGGGCCCATGGGCCAGCGGCCCACCAGCCCGAGTCAAGGCCAACCAGGGGCCTTGACCCGCGGCGGGGCACGGCCAGGGCGCGCTGTGGGCACGGCCACGGCGTCGTGCGTCGTGCGTGCGCGCGCGCACGCGTCGCGTGCGGCGAAGCGATGCGGCGCGGCGAGGCGAAGCCGGAGCGGGGCAGAGGGCGCACGCACGGGGTGGAGGCGATGGCTGCGAAGCTCACCAGCGGCGGCGCGGGCAGGGAACGGCGACCAGGGGGCGGCGCTAGGCGGCTGAGGGCGGAGGCGCTCGCCGGCGGCCTAGCAGGGAGGGGGAGGAGGTCGGGTGAGGGCCCAAATCGGTCGAGGATGGGGAGGGCTAGGTGGCGCGCGCTCTAGATTGGGGAGGACCTCATCGGCGGCGACGGAGCTAGGGGGCGGCGGCCATGGTGGAGCAGAGCTAGGGTTTGGGGGGAAGAAGGAGCCGGGCGCGGATAAAGAGAGAGCAAGGGGAGGGGCGGACTCGGCATGGATAAGGACGCACGCGCGGTGCCCGTGGATGGCCGGCGCGTGTCCCAACGATGGCCGGCGGCGGTGGCGACGTGTGTCGCGCCGAGGCAGAGCAAGGGAAGGAGAAAGGGAGGCTGACGGGTGGGCCCGGGCGAGGAATTTTTTTTTCTTTTTTTTTCTTTGGGCTGTGACAGTGGGCTCACGCCGGCGCCCGTGCCTGTCCTGTCCAGCTGGACGAGCAGGTGGCACCTCGTCGGGACGCGCCGCCGCGCTCGTCGGTAAAGACGGTTGATCGGTGAGCATCATCTTGCTGGTGCTCGGCGGGCATCGCAGGAGCACACCGCCCCAGATCCGTGCCGCAGAGCACCGGTCGGCCGGGTGCGTCGGTGGCAGCGGCAGAAATTGCGTGGCCGCTGGTGCAGTACTTGAAGCTCCGACGGGCCTCGACGATCTTCACTGCATCTGTTGGCCACATCACGCTATCAGTTACAACATCCATGCAGCAGAAATTGATGTGTTTGCTTACAAGAATTACATTTTTTTTAATGGTCGACGGGGGAAAGGCTCCCCACCTGATATTTCATTGATTTCGGCTCTCAACTAGCCGAAATAGACAGGGGCGGAGACAGGGGGCGGGCAGCCCCCCCTCCTAATGCTCCCGTAGCACCATTAGCGAAGGTGAAACTCACCCTAGCGATGACCTACGGCAAGACTGTTGCCCCCCCTCAATCATTGCTTGCCCCCCGATCAAATCCTGGCTCCGCCCCTGGAAACAGATCACATGAGGTACATTTGAAACGATACAGCCGCCACTAGGCTTCAGATTTCAGAAGCTTGAGGGGAGCGATCAATCTGAATTTCAGGGGAGCGAGTTTGTGCAGTGCCTCAAGTTTGGAAACAGATCATGGCAATTTCATTGGAATGGCTCCATTGATTCCATTCATCATATTATATTTGCACTAATCATGTATCCTTCTGCTTGTTCCTCGATTCAGACTTCAGAGAAGCATGCAGCTTCGCAATTGAGTATTGACGCACGGGAGTTCGCAGGCAGCGCATCAGTGGTGAGACAGCCGGGCGCTTCGCAACGCAATGAGAGGGAGAACAAGCAAAGCTTGAGTACTTTGCGTCGCTACAACTTGTTCTTATTTGAAACGAACTGATTTCGGTAAGTTCTCGCGCAGCACGCCGGGCGGCCACCACCGGCCAGTCGCCGCCGGACGCCGGACGCCGTAACCATAAGCACACCGAAGGTGGAGCTCCGGCGGAGCTCATGCTGCCGTGCCATAGATCCCGTCCATTTGGGCGCGAGCTCGTAGCTCCACCGGCAAGCGCTGAACCTCGCCGTCGCCACCCGGCTGTGTTTTGGCGTCAAACCTCGCCGCCGCGACAGCGACTACCACGTCGATGAAGGCATCAGTCGATGGCCGGGAACTTATCCCTGGGAAGGTGTAACATGTTTCGGGGCACCTCGTTCGTGGGAGAGCTGGCGGTTGAAGCATCGGCGTGGCAGCTGGCGACGGGGTGGACGGTATTTCATCTATCGTCCAGGGTGGACGGTAAATGAAACACCGTCCTCCCCCTGGGCCTATATCGGACGTTTGATCGGGCTTCTACGGCCAAGATCTTCGCAAATAGCTGAGAGGCACCGAGGCCCTCTCCGCCTTCCCAGTCCCCCGCGCGACGCTTCTCCTGCGGCTCCCCTCCACGACGGGCTGAGCTCTCGTGCGCCGCGCCGGCGCCGGCAAGAATCGACGCCCGTGTATGGCAGGGACAGGAAGCGTTGTCTACTCCGTGCTGGCGACGGCGGCGGCGACGGCGGCGTGGACATTGGCGCAGATGAACGGCGTGGACATTGTCTTGCCGATGCCGCGCCCGTCCATCAGGGCCATCGGCTCTGCCGCTTCGTTTAGAGTGCTCAGATGCCGCGCCAGGGCCGCACCAGTATCCTCGTCGCGAAGGCCGTCGGAGTCTTCCACGGTGACCCTTGCCGCTGCCCCTCGATCGATACAGCCAACCAGTTCTGAATGGGCTTAAAAAAAAAACAGTTTTGAATGGCCCCTGACGGAAGGCCAGGATTCTCCAGCTTCTGCTCTGAGATTGGTGAGCTATATTCCCGTGTCTCCGATGTGGACAAGATTAGAAACGCAATTTGACACCGTGGCAAAACTGGTTCCGAGTGAAGTCAACTGTTCACACTACAGCCAATCAGCGTGTTCGGCAGGCTGGAGCTAGAAGCTGGAGCTGGAATGCTGTGAGAGAAAAATACTGTTGGGCTGGCTGAAACTGGAACTGGTGGCTGGAGTGGTACGAGAGGAAAGCACTGGAGGAGAGTAGACCAGCCGAACACAATGAATACATCTCGTGGGCTGGGTTCCTTCCAGTAGAAGCATTAAATTGGAAGCTTCCAGCAGAAGCATTCGATTCCTTCCCATGGAATAAATCACCAGTACAGAATGCGCCCCTCCTCTCACCCCTTCCATGGATCCTCGTCGCCTCGTCATGGACATTTATCCGGTCACGAAATCCCCCCAGGCCATCGACGAGATTGCGAGGGGCACCAAGCCGAGCGAGTTTCCTGATGGGGCGGTTGCACTAGTTGGGGCTGGAACTACCAAGAAGTCAATGGATGCATCGACGACAGCTCAAGAAGAAAGTGGGAGCTTGCAGAGCGCAGGCGTCGGAGCTCATGTGCCAGAGCCGGCAAACCTCACTGGATCTTCGTCGCATCGTCGTCGCGGGTAAGGCCGTCCACACGTTCCTGTACCATAATAGGATTATAAGGAATACAACTGCTCGGATTAGAAGTAATATAGCTGATCTGCATTAAATTTGGATATGGATTGCAATGATGATATTTCTCAACATGCAAACAAAAGATTAAAGAAAGGATACTTTAGCACTGAACCGATTGCTTGTACCAAGTTCGAGTAGAAATACATTGAGTTTGTTGATTACATTTGCATTGACCCGAAATTTCCACACCCTAGAATATATGTGTTGAAGAGCAAATTTGGATTGATAAATTACCCTTGATTTTATGGGCGACTATATATTATCAAGCATTGTTATAGGCCTATTGCACACTCCAAAAATTTGAATTAGTGCTAAGTCAATACACTTGCATTACTACCATTAAGCTTTAGATGTTTATTTAAACTCATCTGTGTGTGCACAAAAACTTGTTAACTTAAAAATACTTCATATATTGTGCTGACAGACCAGGGGCTAGGAATGGACCTGACTACAGGGATGCCCATCAGAGGAAAGTGCTATCACTAGAGCTCTACGGCGCGCAGCAACCGCCCCACCGGGGGCTCCGATCTTCTTCCCCCATGAGGGTACAACATTCAACAGCCGTGAAGAAGCGAGGGATTTCTACAACTTGTATTCATGGGAAAAGGGATTCGGAGTTCGATTTGGTCGAGGGCGCAAGAATGCTAGCAAATATCAAACAAAACTGGATATTGTCTGCTCATGCGAGGTAGTTTAGAGAACTTTCATGCTTTTGCTACACATCATATAAAAAAGGCTCTAAAGTCTATCACTGATCCATCAAATATTCTTGTAAAACTCTACTTGCAGGGTACCAGCAAGAACAGCAACTCTTCCATCCGAACAGATTGTGCCGCCAAGATTAGATAAGCAGTGTCAACGACACCCACAATCACAGGCTTACGGAGGCATACAGCGAGAACAAGCAATGGAAGTCCCATGGTTACATAGATCCATCGACAAAGGATCTCATCAAGAAGCTAAGGGAGAACAACATTAGTGTAGGCGGAATATGCAATATACTGGGAGTCTCTGATGGTGGATCCAGGGCAAGGATGAGAAAGGAGTCCGTGAGGTCAATTTGTGCGAAGCTGGCACAAGAAAACATGCGAGATGACATTGGCAAGACATTGAGACTGCTAGATAAGATGAAGGAGACTGACCCAGGACTGGAAGTAAGATTCCAGTGTGGTCGGCTGAAAACGATGCTGTGGTGCACGGTGCACGGGCAAAAACAGGCTGGACTATGCTACTTTTGGAGATGCCATCACATTTGATACCCCCTATAGAACAAATCTATACAGCCTCCCATTTGGCCTCTTCATGGGTTTCAACAACCACTTCCAATCTATTGTTCTTGGTGGATTGCTACTGACATCAGAAAAAAACATCAGACTTTGAATGGGCATTTACTAATTTCGTTGAGATAATGGGTGGTAAGGCCCCTGTTACCATGTTGACAGGTAAAAATAAAAATGCACATACCTTGGCTGCAAATCAGATTCCCATTTTCATATATGCATATTTGTGTCTTCAAATTTAGATAACACCATCCCATTTCTAATTATTTAATTTCCATGTTCTCTTCAATTCAGTTGTACAACATCAGAAAAAAGAATGACCAATGTAGTGTCCTTTGTGCAGATCAATGTGCTGCAATGGCTAAGGCAATGAAAACATCAATGCAAGGAACAAAACATAGATGGTGCAGATGGCATGTCCTCAAAAATGCTAAGGACAGATTAGGGAAGGTATACTCAAAGCATAAGAGGTTCAAGCATGATTTCAACAAACTCATTACCGATGAAACAAATATACCTGCCTTTGAGAAAAAATGGTGTGAATTGGTTAAGAAATACAAACTTGTGAAAAACAAGTTTTTAAAAAGGTTGTTCAAGCACCGTGAAAAATGGGCAAAGCCATACTTCATGGGTATCTTTTGTGCTGGTATGACAAGCACACAACGAAGTGAAAGCGCCAACCATATGCTGAAAAGATACATCCAGCGTGCTGCTCCAATGCACCTGTTCGTCGCCAAATTCAATGAATTCCAAAGTGATAGTAATGACCAGGAGGGAAAGGAAGGGTTCGTCACAAACCAGGTATGCTAACAGCACAACAGAAGAAAAAAAAGGACTTCCTGAGCTAAACTTGTCACCCAAAATCATATTATTGTAATGTACGGTACAAGCCACTTAGTGTTTCTCTGCTTTTGTTCAGGTGAATCGAAAGATGAGAACTGGTCTCCCAATAGAGGATCATGCACATTGGATCATATTGAATTCATGCTTGTTGGATATCCTATTTTCGAATTCATGCTTGTCTGATATCCCATTTACAACTGTTGCTCATCTGTGTAATCGGTTCTCTTTTGTATGGAATCAGTCATCATTACCTGTGCATCCCTTGAAAAATATATATAGAATGATCCTCACGATGGCGTTGTGCTGTCTTGTATCGCTAAAAATACTATACACTTTTCATCCAACACTAGAATACTTTATCAGCGAGAAAATAATACATTACACACATATAGATCTAAACACCATCGTCAATTCCATGTTGGCTTCTCATATACTTCGCATACAAAAGAACGACGCATGCTGACAGATAAACCAGCACCACAAGCATGTTGCTAAAATTTACTTCATATATATTGACAGAAATATCAATACTATTATCTCATACAGATGAAAGTTTAAAAACAAAATAACAGTTACACATAGAGTTTAACTCATGCCTGATATTGCCAAATATCAACTCATTTAACTCCTATACTATCTTTTGAGTCCAGGTCTAATAGCAACTCATGCGGTCATGCACTTCGTTGCCAGTCAACTCAACCGGCAGGCAGCCCTCCAATATTGATTTCCAGTCAACCCAGCAGCATCACTTGTACACTAGCAGACTTGTTGAACTTAGGAGCCTGTTCCACATCAGCATCCACCCCTTCCAGTAATATGGAAAAACTCTAAATGTAATATATATAATTCCGAAATTTCACCCGACCCTTCAAAACTCCATATATAAAATATAGGATGGGATTACATTCGATCCATCTCCAACTCCTGTTCGCCTATCATTGACTTGTCACTGCGGCCAGATATACCTCAAAATACATTGGGATCAAATGTAGAAATCATGGTCTGTATGAGCAAAAAAAAACACATAGCAGCACAGCAAGACATAAAGCACTGCACATCACCAAACAAAAATTTTGCAACATCAAAAGCACATTAGCAATTTGTGCACTGAATTGACAAGTTGACACCTAAAACATCAATTAAATGGAAAATAACACAATGCTAATTTAGAGCTCGCTTGTATGACAGCGTCAATTGAAAATGGGATGCTAGAGGATTCAAATGTGAATACAGCAAACTCAGTTCACTGAAGAAAGAACAATATTAATATTTACTACTCTCATATGAACTCTAATAATGCACAACATTTACAATATCTTTAAAGAAAAAAGCGAGAAGCAGCAGATTAAAAAGTATGCACTCAGATATTTACTATTGCATTGCACTCTCCTATGTTTTGTTGTTTGCACCCAAAATATCAATAAGTTTGCATATTAGCAATATTTGACAAATACTATTAGATAAGTAGCAATATTAATGATAAAGAAGTCAAAAGCTTGATCGAGTTGTATCTGCAAATTTATGGAAAAACAGATTGAACAAGAATAAATGCCGTACACAGTCTTCTCTGCAAATTCTGTACATAATAACAGATCCAACAACCTGACGTAATTAGCATTTCCATCAAAAGACAATATGACAGGTAGACACATCCTAATACCTTGCCATCAATCGATATAATAATTCCCATAAACCCACATGACTACTTGACACTGAAAAGGAATAAAAAAACCATCCATGCAATGATTTGCTAATGACAGAGTGGAAAATAGTACTAGGGAAATCAAATCAAATAAGAAAACTACAGAGAGAGCTAACACCTCTGACAATCTGACCAGGTTTTGCCATATAATAAAACTGGTGTTCATTTTGGTGGCAAGCTTAGTCATTTCAATTAAACCGAAATAACACAGCACTAACAGGGCTCGCTTTTGTGACATCGTCAATTGAAAATGGGATGCTAGAGGATTCAAAGGTGAATACAATAAACTAAATTCCCTGAAGAGCTACCTAGACAAGGATTCTTTCAATCGGCAACTAACTTTCAATTTGAAGACAGAAACAACATTATTGACATACCAAGTCCTTCCGCAATTGATATGATCATACATGACCAGTTTTCAACACATCCATGAGCTAGAAAGTCAACAAACAAGATTGGAATGTGTTTTCTTACCAACAAAAAAAAGTAGATTTAATCCACTCCCAGAGGTGATCCGCAAAGAAGGGGCCCATGATGGGCGCGTGGTGGAATAACGCGCAGAGTGACAAAGGAGTTGTCCCGTGGCAGAAAGCACGAACCTACAAGCAGAGCGGGTTGAAAAGCGGCGAGCTGCTGCGGCACATCAACGCCGGAGAGCGGGGCTTGGTGGAGGAGCGTTGCTGGCGGAGGCCGCCGGGGCGTTGACGGTCGCGCCGCTGGACCTGCCCAGCGTGCCGGGCCTGCCCGCGGGCGCCACGGCGGAGCTCTCCGTCGATGGCGATGAGCTTCTAAAGGTCGCGCTCGACGGCACCCGGCCGCAGGTCGCGGTGCTCCGCCCGGACGCGGATCGGTGGAGGAGACCGGGGCGGCGCGGGTGGGCGGGCGTGGTAGAGCTGTGGAGGACATCGGAGCGGCGGCCGGTTCTCGCCCTTGTCCGGCTGAAAAAAAAATTAAATACATCAGCCCCCTCAAACTTGTCCTCATGCCCTTAGGTGCACGAACTTTCAAAATCGAAATCTAACACCCAGAACTTATTAAGTTGTGCCACTTAAGTCCATAACCCTTAAAGGGGTATGAATATATGCAAAGAAGCCTTTTTTTCTTTCCCCTCCCCTCACTACGCCCCCTCCCCCATCGGCCACACGCGCGCCCTCCTCGCCACTTCCGCCACACCGCCGGCGAGGCCGGCGTGCCCCCTCCACCCCACAGCCGCCGAGCGGCTGGCGCGCAACCCTCCTCCCTGCCTCGCCACGCCGGCCCTCCTCGCTCCCTCTCCTCCACGGCGCACTCCTCCTCCCTCCCTTGCTCGGTCCCCTGTGCGGAGCGGCGGCGGGACCTCGCTCCCTCCTCCTCCTCTCTCTCACGACGGCGGCGACCGGATCTGGCTCTGCTCCGCCACTCGCTGCCATCTGCCGCCCCCGCACCCGGCCCCAACACGCCGAATCCGCGCGGGTGGCGGAAGCACGCGGCGGGAGTGGCGTCCGGCGCGAGCGGCCTGTGCGGGAGCGGCGGCTGGGCGGGTGCGGCAAACGCAGGGCGCAGGGGACCGAGCAAGGGAGGGAGGAGGAGTTTGTGGGCCGCGGGAGCGGCACTGGGCGGGTGCGGCGGGGCCTCGCTCCCTCCTCCTCCTCCTCTCTCTCATGACGGCGACCGGATCTGACTCTGCTCTGCCGCTTGCTGCCATCCGCCGCCCCCGCACCGGCCCCACCACGTCGGATTCCGCCGTGGTGCATGTGGGGGCCGCGACCTCCTTCGCCAGCGCCCGCGATGCTCAAGGACGCCGAGGCAGGTCGGGCGGAGCAGGAGGCTGCCCTGTGCGCGCGTGACGGCGAGGTCGCGCGGCTCATGGAGCAGGACCCCCACCCGTGCCGAGCCAGGGCGCAGTGGTCCGGCCGTGTGCGCGCGCGGCGGCGGCCCGAGCAGGGGCTGCGTTGACGCGGAGCTAGTCGCGAGGGGAGAGGGCGGAGGAGGGAGGCCTGGCGCTCGCTCATGGCGGCTGAGACGGGCGGGCGGGCGAGGTGGAAGACGAGAGAGTGGGGGAGCTTGGCGACCTACTCCGCGGCCGCGCGGGCGAGGCCCGCGAGCTCTGTCGCCGCGCGCACGTGGCCTGCGAGTTCCATCTCGGCGGCGGCTCCCGCCATGGATAGCCGAGGGGGGCGGCCGCGGAGGCCGCGAACTCCAGGGGCGGCGGCGAGTGCGGAGTCTGCGAGCTCCAGGGGCGGCGGCCACGAGCTCCAGGGGGCGGTGGCGTCCGCGGCGGCCGCGAGCTCCAGTGGAAGGCGAGGAGGCAGGGAGCGGCGGCGAGCTCCGAAGGAGCAGGGGAGGCGTGGGGAGAGAGAAAGAGAGAGAATGGGAGGGAGGGGGTGAAGGTAGAAGATAGCAATTTTAGAGGGTTTTTTTGCAAAAATTCATGCCACATGGCGTCATGTCAAGAGGTATGGACCTAAGTGACACAACTTAACAAGTTCAGGGTGTCAGATTTCGTTTTTATAAATTTGTGGACCAGTTGGCACCTGAGGACAAATTCGAGGGCCGTTGATGCATTTAACTCAAAAAAAAAAAATAGTGGGGCTAACTATCTCGTTCAATGAGAACGCAAGAAATCCCGTTCCATGTGAACGCGTTTGGAGCGTTTGTGACTAATATTGCTACACCTGCCATGTCAGCATTTTTAGCCTGTACTCTCGCTCCACGCAAGCTATCTTCCCGAATCTTGACTGCTGAATCTACGGCCAAAAACTCTGGCGGTACCGGCCACCCTGCGGTAGCAGAACAAAAGCGGGGAGCCAACTCGTCCTCCCAAATCCACCGCGCTGTCGTCTTCCACCTCTCTCGGCCGGTGAACATCCTGCGGCTCAACGAGAACGAGACCAACCGGGACGAAGTAGCCGTACGTGCCCGTGCCCTGCCTGATGGGCTACCTCGCCGGAGTTCGCCTGCGGAAGTGTCCGGCGGCTGCGCCTGCTTGGCAGGGCGAGGAGCACACTGATTCTGTGTGAACTTTGCATAAATTTCACAGCACATATATTTGCATGAGTCTGTGCAAGTGCATGGTTATGGTTTTGCATTATGCTACATAGATTTCAGGTGAACTTTGCATATGCTTTTTACAGTATAATGTTGGGTCTTCATATCTATCAGTATGCAGCATTACAAGTAGGGCTTCAGCGTCATAGGCTTTTGGTATCAGCATTCGTCGTACGTTATGCCTTACAGAGCAAATCACAGAAATAGAATCTGAATGCTGGCGAGTTCTGCATCACATGGTTGTTCATGAAGAGTCGGCCACGCCATATTCCTCGACAAGCTTGGTCACGAGCACCATAAGATCTACAAATGCGCCAAACGATGCTCGCAGAAACTGGGCCTCTACCGCTTCAAAGTGTCTAAATCATTCAGAGTTCAATATTAAAACATCATGCAGCGATGCAGAGATAGCTGTTACAAATTTCAGAATGGAAATACACTAACACGAAAATCTTGCCGTCAGAAACAGTCATCTCTCTCTTGACCTTGTCAGGTTGCAACTGCAATACAAAGCTAAAGGTTGTAGGCAAAACAGAGAACTAAGATGTAACAAATGGAAAAGAAATCGGTGAGTTCATGAAGACAGATAGATGACTTTCTGTCAACAAGTTGTCGAGCTTATTTACCTCCTTGTCAACGGCGGCTAATGTTTTATAGACAATGGATGCCTGTTCCTCAAACCCATAATCAACCTCGAAGTTACTGCAAAAAAACCAAAAAATGAAAGGTCAGTTCTGCACTCTGCCCAGGAATTCTTAACAGCGCAAGCAAAACTCCAAGGGGGCTCCTTTCAAAAAATAAAATAAAATTAAAAAAACATAAAGGGAGCTAGAAGGATAGCATTTACATCAAATCATTGCAATTTTACGCGCAACAGTAGTGAAGGCTTGAAAGTAACAGATTTCTTGCTAGACTGAGCTTGCCAAACTAGAGCGATTGACAACCAACTGCCACATGATTTCAGCAATTTATTCATAAAAATTAAAACACATGAGTTCAAAACATAAAGTGGAACAACTAAATCAATATTTCACCGGATCTTCCAAAAGGAACATCCAATATTTGGCAGCTTGTATTGTGAAAGAAATAATGCATTCCAGCTTGACCAGGAATCGGAAAAAAGCCAAGTGCACCATCATTAGGTCCCAAATAAATGTTGTATACATTGGTTTATGTTCTGTTTCATTAGCACCGTGATTGATTGCTGAAGATTTGAATATCATGAATCCAAACTATCACCGGTTGACCTCAAGTGATTCGATATACTTATATACATGTTCCTTTGTCATAGAACCCAATATGTGCCATGATTAGATGATGCTTCTGGTACTGGGCTTCAAGCCTTCAAGTTTTTTGTGCAAAAAGAATTTGATTTAGTACACTAACAACACGCTTTCTTTACACTTAGACGCAGTTTAGGGTTTAGGCAGAAACGTTATGCCAAAAAAACAATGCTTGCTTTATAAAGGCAATCCGTCGAACAAATAGTATGCATATGGAAATAGCACTAGGTGGCAGTGGCACGATGCGCTGCGAGCAATGTACCAGTGTAGCACCGAGGCCATCAGCTAGACGAGAGAGCGTTGCCGCTGAATGCTGGAGGGGAAAGCTAACGAAGCACACGAACATACTAATGATTGGCTACTCGTGCCACGGCCACAACGATAGGACGTCGCCACTCAACTGGCAAAAGAGAGAGGAAAGAGGAGCAAACAGGAGTCCCATCTGGAGGAAGGCCTCGGGCTCGAAGCGGCAGCAGACATCTCGACCTTGGGTGGTCGAGCTCCGTGCCCCGGTCGGCCGGCTCGCTGGGTGCAGCACGGGAGAGCTTGTGAGGACGAAGCGCTTGGACTGGAGGAAGGAATTGTTCACAAGGAAGTCGAAAGGCTCAGGCAATAGATGGACTGTGGGGGCAAATCCGGAGCATCATTCCAGCAGGCAGGCCGAAAGATGGGCTGTGTACTTGGGCCTCCTGTTGCCGAAGACCATATTACTGGTTCTGGATGTTCTCAGCCATTCAGAGGCTGTGCACTTGAGCTTGTTTTTTTAGTTTGCACATACTACTAGCTTTGTACTTCCCTTTGCCTATGTATTTTTGTAATTGATCGAGGGTTTCAAAGTGTAAACATATTTAGAAGAAATTATATTCAAATTAAAATAATGAAACTCCTTCGTATTTGGACGAAATGATTTCAGCTTTCAAGTAAACATTGCCTGAATTTTTTTTTCAAAGAACTTGAAGGGAGGATGACGCCGCCCCTGCAACTGCAACCCAGTGATTGCTCGCGGCCAGAGCCCAACATGGGTGATCGCGGAGGGGGAGGCGAACGAATCCCGGGCGCGCGGCAGCTCTCCGGCGAGCCAAGGCGGCGTCCCCGCGGCGCCCCGGGGAGGACGGTGCTCTCCGGGCCGGGGGTGGACGGTATTACCTGTCAGCCGTTGAATTGGTCTCGTGTGGCCCCGATCGAGCGACGACTCGGTCGTCCCCGTCCTTGTCCTGCAGGGGCAGGCCGGCAGCCGGCCGGGCAGGAGCTGGATGCCCTGCTAGCGCCATGGCGGAGGGGAGGCCGGAGGCCCTGCAGGTCCGTCTCGTGGACGCGGACCCGCAGGCGGCAGCTTCGGCGCCCGTCCACGTGCTGGAAGCGGACGACGACGACGACGGGGCGGCTCCTCCCCGGTGGGTGGAGAGGGAGCGCGGCCGCGGCACCACCGAGCGCGCCTGCCTGTGCCTCGGCTGGGAGAGCATCTTCGCCGTCGATGCTGGGGAGTTCGCTGGTCCGGAGGTGGCCGGCGGGTGCGCCTACTTCGTGGGCAGGGATCCGAGGTGGACGACGACGGGAATCGAGGAGGTCGTCCATGGCGTGTGCAGGTACAGCTTCGAGGACGGCACGGTGACGGTCGTGGACGAGTTGCCGGCCATGTTTGACAAGAAGTCCATGTGGGACGCGCCTCGGCCAAGGATATCACCGGTGCCTTCTTCACGACAGCCGGCGCTCCACGACGCAATAGATCAGGATTCAGGATGAGCTTATGTGGGAGCTCGTTTTTTCAGTTTACACATATACTAGCTTTGTACTTCCCTTTGCCTATTTATTTTTGTATTGATCAAGGGTTTCAAAGTGTAAACATATTTAAAAAGAAATTATATTCAAGTAGTTACAATGAAACTCTTTCGTATCTGGGACGAATTGATTTAAGCTTTCAAGCAAACATTGCATGGTTTTTTTTCCACTAAGAACTCGAACGGAGGATGACGCCGACCCTGCAACTGCAACCCAGTGATTGCTGCGCGTCCCGAGTCCAACACGGGCGCCGCCACCCCCACCGATAAGGCGATGACCTCCAATCCGCTGCACCTTCACGTTGTGACGCTGCTCCCCGGCGTCCGGTCCAAATATCCGGCGATCTCCAAATATCCGAGGCGGCCTCGGATCGGAGCACGCACCGCGCCGCGGTAAGGCACCGCCGGCCTCTCCAGGTCCTCCCTGCTCATTGCCTCCGCGCACGCCGGCAAAACGACCCGCTTCTGCCGCCTGTCGCACAGCGAGAGCACCCTGCGCAGGCTCCGGGTCCAGCGCCGGCCGGCAGCCGCCCAAACCCAGCAGCGCCGCGTCGCGTCGAGGAAGTTCATCTATACGACGACGTCGCGTCGGACAGGCGAACGGCGCCGAGGACGACCTCAGGGTGCTCGCGGAGAGGGAGGCGAACGAATCCCGGGCGCGCGGCGGCTCTCCGGAGAGCCAAGGTGGCGTCCCCGCGGCGACCCGGGGACGGGGAGGACGGTGCTCGGAATACCGTCCGGGGTGTCCACCCCTGGTACCCGTCAGCCGTTGGATCGGCCTCGTGTGGTCCAGATCGATCGTTGACTCGGTCGTCAGTCGTCTTCGTCCTTGTCATGCAGGTGCGCCCGGGCGGGAGCTGGATTCCTCGCCAGCGCCATGGCGGAGGGGAAGGCCGGAGGCCAATGCCCGTCGAGTCTCTAGAACGGGTGGAGCACTCTGCGGGCTCGTCGGCCGAGGCCGCGGGGAACGCCATCGCCGCTTCCTTGGCGGACAGCCCTCCCATGCTCTGGTCTGGGCAAGCGTCCGTAGACCGTAGGGGCCGCCGGCTCGTATTGTACCCGGGGTTAAATAAACCGACCGGTCCGGTCAAACTGGCGCGGTCCGGTAGCGATTTACCGGACCGTTTTGACCGGAAACCGGTCAAATTCAAAATCGCATATTCAACCGGTTCCGACCGGCTTACCGATCGATTTGACCGGTTTACCGGTCGGTTTGACTGGTAACCGGTCAAATTTATTTTTTTCTTTTTTGTTTAAATTCAAATGCCCGTAAAGTATACTAAATAAATGTTTGTATAACATATTTTAGTCTAAATGGACCCTCCAACCCTCTTTTATACTATTTTTATATTGTATTTGTATATTTTTGTATGCACGCTTTTCTTTGTTTAACTTCAAATCCCCGCAAACTATACTAAATGAATGAATTTTTGATAAAATTTGACACCATTAGATTCGTCGCACCTTGAAGTAATTTTAGGAATTTTTTTTGGAATTTTTCATTTTTTTAATTCAAATTTGAATTTTGAATTTGGGCCAGTTTGATACCGATCCAAACCGAAACCGGGCCGGACCGGTTTAGCCGGTAACCGGTCAAACCGGACCGGGCCCCACCAGTTTGGTGAACCATGATTGTACCTTGTCGCCGCCGCCAGCGCAGGCTTCACCGGACAAGGCAATGGCCAAAGGACCGCAACTTTGAGGAGGAGGCGAGGAGAATCAGTGATTTTTTTTTGAAAGCACCCAGGAGCACCGGGGAATCATATAAGAACTCAGTCGGACGTCCACGCTGATCGCGCGCTCAACGCAGATGGGCTGCCGGGAAATCCGAGGACGCGCCTACCGGAATGCACACACGCACACACACCCCACCCCACCCCACACACACACACCCACGCACCCGGTACCCTCTCTGGGGAAAATCCCCCCGTGAGCACCGCATGCTCGAGCAGGCGCTCGAACGCGGGCGGGTTGGCTTCCGCACCTGGGGAGCCAACCACCCGAGCTAACGCTCGGTCTCGAATCAGGGAATTGATCATGAGCAATTTCAAGACAATAGGATTCCTAGCGCTGCGATGCCCACTGGATGTAGTGGTGTTCTGTTTTTTTTTAAAAAAACTCGATCTGCGAGGGGCAAGCCGCCCCCGGGCATTAGTGTAAGAAAAAGACATCTCACGTAGGTCAAGAAAACCTCACTAACTCCTGCCCCACCCTTACAAGGGGCACCGTAACTCATACCGTAACCCGTGTGAGAGCGGGCCGGGGTGAGCCGGGACCTATTTCCATTTGTTTTGGTGTGTAGATAGGCAAGGAGATTTTTTTAACCTCAACCTAAAATTCGCTCTCACTGGGAGTCGGGGTTCTACTTCTTTTGAGGTGCTGCCTGTAGGACACCAGCAGAGCATCATAGTTTCCCGGCCATGCTTTAGCAGTACAGGGAAAAGAATTTATGGTAGGTTGATGATTGTATTAAGTCCCTAATGGAAGATCGTGTTTGTGATCTGCGCATGCTAATCCTAGTAAACATTGTGCGGTTTGTAACTGTTGCTCAAACGACCCATCCTTGCAAGTTGCAACTTCAGATTCAAATTGTTACTGCACTGATGATGTCTGAATGTGAGTCTGATCCCGCATAATAAGACAACAAATACACTGTTCTGTCTGTTTCAGTTGTCGATTCCTCAGATTTAGCACACAAGAGGCTGATGCGGCTGTGTCATTGTCACAGGCTCGCAGCAGTGATGCTACTTCAAGCTCTGTAATTTTGTCTCGCTATATTGGAATCAAGTGTTTATTGAACTAGTTAGGATGTTGGACTACTCGTTTAGACAGGAGGAGATCTGAAGTTTGAGATGCATCAGGGTCAGGGCTGTTCTGTGACTTCTGAGTCCTAGCTAACGAACTCAGCTACAAATGGAACAGTTAAGAGGATCCTGATCGGGTCGGAAGAGTGATTCAGGTCCCAACCGCACAAAGCTAAAGAGAGGTGGCGTCTATCTGGATTTCAGCCGTACTCAGGACAAGCAACGAGCCAGTCCGCCCCAGCGTCGAGCGCGCGACGCCGGCGCAGGTCGGCCTAGTCCTGGCCAGCCGCAAACGGCAAGCTTGCTCTACGCGAACGCGTGTGGCAGTTCCACTTCCACATGGGCGCCGGCGCCGGCGCAGGCCTGGATCGTCCGCGGGGCACGTCCGGCGACGTTCACGCCCCGACGGGTCTCTCCCGGGCGAGAGCTTCGACGGTCTTTGCTAGTTTGCTCGTAAACTAGTCGTTCTTCGTCACGTAAGCGCGTTTGTTATCCTTTGCTGGTTTGCTCGTAAATCTTGCCGCTCTTCACCATGTAAGTGTGATACTTATCTCTCGAGACGACCGATTCCAGCGAAACACTAGAAACCGGTTTGACCGGTTTGCTCATCCGGTCTAACCAGTCCGTGTGGCCTTACTGCTCTTCGGTCCCTTTGCGACTCGCACGTTCGAGTGCTCTCGTGTGTTGACCGAGATTTGCGTCAACAGGCGGCCTGCCGAGCCGGCGTTGTACGCCGTCAGGGTGCTCACGGAGAGGTAGGTGGACGAATCCCGGGCCGCGCGGCGGCTCTCCGGCGAACCACGGCGGCATCCACACAACGAGCCGGGGAGGACGGTAATCGAAATATCGTCCGGGGGTGGACGGTAATCGAAATACCGTCCGGGGGTGGACGGTATTTCAAATACCGTCCACCCCTAGTACCTATCAGCTATTGGATTGGTTTCCTGTGGTCCAGATCGGGCGACGACCTTGTCACTTGTGAGGCAGGCGAGGCCGAGCGGGAGCTTGATGCCACCGGCGCCATGGCCGAGGGGAGGACGGAGGCCTAGGTCGCACCCCCGCGGGCTCGTCGGCTGAGGGCACGGGGAACGCCTTCGCCGCTTCAGTCCTCGTGCTCTGGTCTGGGCAACCGTTGATTGGACGGACTGGACTGGGCTTTGGCCAACCGAACACGGGACCGCTGGGTCGACCTCGCCGTCCTAGCCGCCGGCAGGAACGAGGTGGCGAGCACGGCGACGGAGTGGACACGCGCACGTACGCGTCCATATCGAGCTGCACCGGCGCCCGGCCGCGTAAAGACCTCGTTGCCCACGGCGACGCTGGTCGTGTTCGCGCGCAGCCTAGGGAAGTACGGCCTCACGCCGGCGAGGAGCTGAAATCGAGCCCATCCATCTGGGCGCGAGCACGTAGCTCCGCCGTCAAGCGCTGAACCACGCCGTCGCCGCCCGTGTTTTGGCGTCAAACCTTGCCGCCGTGACGGCGACCACCACGTCGACGAGGACATCAGTCAGTCGATGGCCGGGATCCTTTCCCTGGGAATCTGGGAGCCTGGAACATGTTGCGGACCATCTCGTTCGTGGGAGAGTCGGCGGTGGCTGCCGGCGACGGTGCCGTCCAGCCGGGCTCCGGTCGGTATTTCATCTACCGTCCAGGGTGGACGGTAAATGAAATACCGTCCACCCCTGGGCCTATATCGGACGTTGGATCAGGCTTCTACGGCCGAGATCGTCGCGAATAGTTGAAAGGCACAGAGGCCCTCTCCTTCTTCCCCGTCCCATCGCGACTGTTCTCCTGCGGGTCCCCTCCACGACCGGCTGAGCTCTCGTGTGCCGCGGCGGCAGCGGAGCCGGCAAGAATCGCCGCCGCCCATGTATCGCAGGGACAGGAAGCTTGACATGGAGATAGGCCGGATATCGTTGTCTTGCTAGTGCCGCCGCCTGTCCATCAGGGCCATCGGCTCCGGTGCTTCCTTTAGAGTGCTCCGCAGCCGCGCTATGGCCGCATCAGTATCCTCGCCCGCTGCCGTGCTCCACGGGTAGGAACGCGCTTCCGATCGCCGTTCGCCATGAAGGATGTCCGCTGCCGGCGCCAACTCCGGGCCCCCTCCGCGGCGCGAGGCTACGACATGCCTCCGACCCCAAGAGCGGCGGCGTCCTCGCCCTCGACGCCACCACCTCCTTGCCCAGGGTTTCAAAAATCAGTGCTACTGTTCAAAACCGGAACAGTAGCACAAAAAATAACTTTTGTATTTTTGGATTTAGAAACATAAAATATAAAAAATCGGACCCGGTTTACCGTCCCGAACCGGACCGGAAACGGAAAAAATCCAGAAACCGGCGGTTCCCGTCCGGTTTTTGAAACGCTGTCCTTGCCCCTGCTGCCTCTGGGGTCAGGGCCTTGCCCTGAACATGCGAAGCTGCTGTGGCAACTCATGAGGACGGGAAACAAGCACGTCCTCCTCTGGCCGGTGCACGTGCTGGCGGCACTGGCCGACCTGGCGCTCGCCCCGAACCGCGCTGCCGTGAAGGCGTCCTCCTCTGGCACATTGGTGGCTGTCTGAATATCAATACAGTGCACAGTGACACTAGGAAAAAGAACACTTTTAGCACAAAATTTTTAAATCTGTATTTGATCAGAGGGATACTGTGAGGCTAAAGATTGTCGCACCATTCCCTTAAGCTTTGCACATTCACCAACTTGATCTGGTTCTTTTTGTAGCAAGGGCGTAATTTCAGTGTCCATTTTCTGAACCTTATAACAGTTATCAACACACAATCACTATAGGATTTGGAAAATTGCTGGACAACCCGTAATTGATTTTGGCTACAAAAGACCCTGTTTGCATGAATCAGGTGAGGACACCGCTGGCACAACCTCATACTGATCCTTGCTTCTACAGAATACTGAGCTTGATACTGATGCCTAGCACCACCTCATGTTTCCATTGGACAAATTGACTGTGGGCTGGCTGATTCAGCAATGATATTTGGTGATTCAAGAGGTAATCGGCTGTCCTGATTACAACATCTGAAATGAAATAACTGAACAGGATTTACAGGCTGGTGTGAATTTTGCTCGATTGCAACACTATTTTAACAAGCAATAGGTGATGGCATCTTTGCATTGAGGACCTGAATGCTGAATGCCAAACAAGGGTCGTTGTTCAGTTAGAGACTTGGTCTCAGAAAACGAGGAAAGCAGCTTCCTTCCATTTCTCAAAATGACACTTGATATTGTTGCCCCTCAGTTTACTGGTATGCCCTCTTTACATATCTCTGGATTTTTCCATTTTCTTAAATTTTATCAGTGGCGTTCCTTTTAGTACTCTTGTAGTGCCTTTTTGTATGTAGCCTAATATTTGACACTGCCACAGCCGCATATTCTTGAGACTTTTGATGAGAGGACTTTTACAGTGCACAATACGACCATATACTACTATCTAAAAAGGACTTGTATGTAAATATCGGACGGATGAGATTTATTTATACTACCGAAACTTTGATCCGTAGTATAGGGTAGTATATCTAGATAGTATAGATAGTATAAGGATAATATGGAAAAGATTAATAATCTTATTTCTTTTAATTATCATTCTTATTTTACAACTTTTTTCCATCGATTCATTTCTACCCGTTCTCATCTACTCCTTTCGACCACGTCTAGGTTTCCTACGGCCGGCGGAATCGTTGCCGGCGAATCGTCCCGCGCACCCCGCCGCCGGTCGCCGGCAGGGGAGTCGGCCCCCACACGCCGTCGCCGGAGTGTCAGCCCCCGCACGCCGCACCGCTCGCCGCATCGCCACCGGGGATTCAGATCGGGCCCTGTTCAGCGCTCGACTCATTGGCCGCGATCCCGGCGGTGACTAACCTTGGTGACCTCGGAAGCGCGGAAGCCGATCTCTACCGCTCTACCTCGTCCCCGTCAAACGCCGCGTCCTGCTGATTAGTGCCAGTACCAGGCGAAGCCCAGTCCTCGTTCAGTGCAGAGCGCAGCGTCGTGCTACGGCAGCGGCAGGTGATGGATCTGCTGGGAGGAGCCGTAAGAGGTGATGAACGAATTGGGCGTGCTCCTGCATGGCTGCCCAGACAGCTGTGTTTATGCTGTCCTCGTTAGTTAGTCAGGCCTTGTTGCAAAGGCAAATGGCCGCCGAGTTACGTGGTTGAACCAACCTGGCAGTTATAGAGCATAGTCAAGAGGTAGGAGACGACCTGGTTTCTCCTCCATTTTTCTTTCTTTCTTGTCAGCTAAAGAAAGGCTACATGCATGATAAAAACCCATCGCCTGATTTGAGTTAATGGAATGCAAAGTTCCTTCACAAAAAAAAGGCTACGTGATACAACCCAGTTTTGCCTGTCTCTTTTTTGTTGTACTGGCACTAGGCTCATACATTATAAAAAAAGTTTATGATGCTTGAACTATGGTGCAAAAAATTATATTTTCTTGCTGAAAGAAACAATTATCCCCTCAAAAAAAAAGAGAGACGATTATTTAGATTTCAGAACACTTTCAAGCACTGTTAATTTCATCTGTATGCTTTATATCTTGCCATCTCAGCTGAGGATGTGTCTACATGCATTTGCTTTATCAAAATAATCTATATTGGTAGTAAAATTGTGAATTGTTCAGTCATGCCCATCAAACCTTTTGGCAGCACATGCAAACAATGCACAAATGTGTAGCGAAAATGGCATCTCATGCCATATTTCCATATATTGTTTTGGCGATTGATGACACACACAACACTTGGACTAATATAATTGTTAAGATGATCATTCTCAGGCTTTTAGGTTCAAGTGATGACAAAGAGAAGATAGGCAAAGTTAGGCCCGAAGGGCCGCCCCTACGGGGGTTTCGAAGTCAAGTCAGCTTATAGGCACCGGATGAACCGATGGTTCAAAAAGGGGCATCGGTGCATTGGGCGTACTGTGTTCCAGAGACGATGCAAGTCGCGCAAAAGCCAAGTCTTCAGCACCGGTTGAACCGGTGAAGCATCGGTGCATACCATCGGTGTAATGACGTCAGCTGTCAGAAGTTCAACGGCTACTTCGGTTTATGAGTGACCAGATGAACCGACGCTACCTCAGCCAGAGGCATCGGTTCATCCGATGATACATAGATTTTCTGCTGACCGTTGGAGCAACAGCTACAAGACTTGGTGGCCTATATATACGCCCCACCCCGGCAATTTGAAGATTGCTGGAGTTGCTGGACATCCCACACACACCCAAGAGCATCTCCAAGCCATACAAGAGCATCAAGATCATATCCTTAGCCCTTAGCACACTTTGAGAGTGTTGTGTAAAGGATTAGCTCTTAGTGAGTGAGATTGCAAGGCTTCGAGCCCTTGTGCTGTGGTTCATTAGTGAACCAAACAAGAGCTTGGTGCGCCGGCACCTCGCTTTGAAGGCTCGCCGGCAACATCATCGATCCTCCGACTTGGTGTGGAGCGGCGACGACATCTTTGTGCGGGGGACTGGAGACCCCCATCCTTTGTGGAGAAGCTCCTTAGTGGAACCCGGGGCCAAGGTGACCGTGATTGTGTTCACGGAAAAGACTTGGTGGCCGAGTAGCAATACTCTTAATGAGTGCTACAACAATGTGGATGTAGGTGTGCCTTTGTGGCTAACAGAACCATGGGATAAACACCCGCGTCAAGAGTTTGCTATCTCCTATCTCGCTCTTTAAGCTTCCGCATTTAATACTTGCAACATTTGTGCCAATACTTTCATAGAATAGTTTTTTGTTAGAAAAGGCTATAGAGTGCATAACTCTTTTGGGATAGGGATTTCACACTAGAACAACCTAGTTGCACATCTAGATAACTTGAATTAGTTTAAGTTTTGTGCAAACTAGTTGGAGCCATAGGTAAGTTTTTATTAGTACCTAATTCACCCCCTCCCCCTCTTAGGTTAGAGCACCCGATCCCTTTCAAAATGCATAACACAAGAGTTATTGCATACGATGAATAGAACGACCTGAGTCCATTTCATTGATTGAAAGGAGTAAACAAATTACAGAGTGTATGAGTTTGGCTACATTGGGCACCAACTAAGAAAAACATAAAATTCGGTGCACCTTTTACATTCATAAGTTGTATATATGAAAAACCCTGAGTTCCAACAGTCGCAGAACATATATATATGGTCGAGCTGCAAAACTGAATATGAAATTTGACCACTCCATCATTCCTCCATTGCTACTTCTCGACCCATGGGCAGTAATCTGGATACTCCTGCTGTAATCAATCAACTTCATCTGTCAATAGCATCCCTTGTTTTACTCGTTAGTGAGATTGTCGATTTATCAAGAATACTGTTGAACTGACACAATATCTGCATTCAGTAACCTGCTGAAGCAAGTTCTAAACTTTCAGGAGAACTCATCTGCAATGAACACAAATCCATGGCAGTCTATGTATCACTACTCCCCACCACATCTAGTGTAAAGGCGGCTCTGGATGATTTAATTAAACAACAGAAAAGAAGGCTAAGTGAAACCTGTGTTATTCTTAAAGGGCAAATCTCTGATCCTCGTGTGATCCTTTTGTGCGAGTTGGGCAAGAATCCAAGCGGATCAGGGGGAAGAGAACAAATGTGGTGGGCAAGAAGGCCTGCAGGATCAGGATTCAGTAGGAGGAGGGGGGGGGGGGGGGGGGGGGGGGGCTGGTGGACGTACACGTACTTGCCGGCACAATGGTCGTCGAGGCCTCAAGAGTGAGACGGTCGGCTGGAGGACATACCAGCTACATCTGACCTCTGCACCGCCGGTGACCATGGAGCGGATAGGGATGCGGGCGGGCGGGCGATGGTACCGACGAAGGACGCGCCGCCACTGCCGAATATCGGGGTCGTCGATGAGAAACAAGAGATCGGCGAGCAGATGCGCCCAATAAACGAGAAGGGAAGGAGTATTATATATTTATCTTTTTTTGCGAGTAAGGAGTATTATATTATCCAGATTACCCCTGCCAATGAATGGTTAGATCTTGTCTATACCTTATACTACTAAGTGGTAGTATTGTGCAATGAATAATACAGTTGTGGTTTGTTGCAGTGGATAGAAATACAAGTGAAGCAGATCTGTGCATTAGAACAACATTCTTGGAATCTCAATGGTGATCAGGAAATATTCTTTTGAGATTGAGATTCATAGGTGCGTTCATTGGTGAATAGAGCTGATAAGAAGAGGTTGTCAGTTACAGACCACAGGTATGTTCATAGTTCCGTCTTTATGATCTTTTTCTCCCTCCTATGTTCTGTTGTCTTTGCTACATATTAACAGCAAAAGAAAAGTCTAATAAAGTGATATGCTTAGTGTTCTTCTCATGGATTAATTGCTCTCTCTACACCCTATGGATTAATTGATGCTAATGAGGCTCTGAACTAACATGTGCATCTGAAAACTGCTACATGCAGACCTGGCATGAGGCTATCTCTGTTTAATGTCAGGTGTCACCATTTTTGTTGAATGATTTATATGTTTAATACCACCTGATATTGTTACTGTTTTTATGGAATATGACCCACAATGCCTGAGCACTGTTGCTTATGCTTCCATGTACAATGTTGTTGTGACCAAGCTCTGGATGTCATGCATCTAACAGGAGAATGACCCTACTTTCTATGGGACTTGGATGGCTTGACAGGAGCAAGGTTCGTCCATAAGCACACCTTTACATTTTTTTAATATTGTGTTACTTCTTTTCTAAAATAAAATATTTACTACTTCGTTTTCAGAAAAAGCTAACAACCTAATAGTGAGAAGTTCTTTGCCATAGATGTTGCATGTGCACATCCTAGCTAGCATATGAAACCTTCCGGTTTCTCATGCTGGCATCATCTACTTTTCTCCTGTTGACACAAAAATCAACACACTGAAATCCAATGGCAAGTGTTCGCCGAGTCACGGAAAGTCAACCAAATGTGCCAGTCAATTTGACCTGAAATTGATAGGGGAGAAAACAAATTCAAATTCGAAAACATATGGGCTGGGATTCCGAATATCTCTCAGATGGACGTATTGGCAAGCTTTGCCGATACTATAGACGACAAAAAGATATTAAATGCAAGCGCGTAGTAAACGAGCGCATCGGCAGGATCAGTCGATACACTAAATGACAAAATCGGCTTTGAACAGCCGATCGCGTATGTATGACAAGATCTAAGCTACGAATCTGTAACTCAGATGATGTGAAGCTAAAAACAGATCTAAACCGGCTCTTGAGATAACAAAAGTGTTACTCCAAAACCTAAAGCCGATCTAGTATATTTTTAGATGTGATAATGGCCAAAAAGCATAGGAAAATCTACAAATCTAGCTGATATCGATAATTGGTGAATAAATCTAGATGAGACGACAGTGATGCGCCCGAAAGTCAAAGCCTAAATAAACTTAATAACTTTTGAATAGATTTGAACGAAGCCATAGCGATGCGCCCGGTAGCTAAAGCTTAAATATACTCGGTAAAACGAAAACTCACCAGCAAATCAAGTCGCTCGAATGTGAGGCGTCCTTGATCAACTTGAAAGAACTCGTCGAAAAAAGAAGAGAACAGACGAAGTCGCCGAAAAAATGCAAAACAATTGTAAAGTTTGTTATATTGGATGTGTATCAAGTTTTCTCGGTCCCTTAGAACTGATATATATAGCCTAGCACTATCAAGTCCTAGCCGATTACGACAGACATTACTTGACTCTAAAGAAAAGACTATCTAAAAAACAAACTACTTAAAATATTACAACCGAATCATCAAGATTTTCGTAGAGTCCGGATCCTCTTTTCCTTCCTTGACTTCATCGGCAACTCTCCATCGGCCGGATAACAGAGCTAGCGGATCAGCATCTTCAAAGCATATTCTTTTGGCCCATCGGACGAACTCTATCGGCTGATTCCAACCCTGTGCATCTTTTGGTTTCTTCCAAATCGGCCACCTTTCCTTCACAAAAATCACCTTCCTTGACACGTGTCAAAAAACGGTGTCAACACATGCCACCCAATTTCGGAATAATTTATTTTGTTCCGAAATTACTCCAACCAGCATTCAAAGCCATTCCTCGTACCCCCGTGCACACGGCTTATCCCGTACAACTGGGTAAAACTCTTCTTTGCCCCTGGCCTTTAGCCTTCTATCTGCGCAAGCCCAACACGCCGATTCACTTTCCGTCTTTTTACCTGCCCAGACAGATCCATAAAAATCACTCTCTGGCTCTACATCGGCAACAAGCCTCCATTAGCTACAACACCTCTCCCTTTCTCTTTCCAGCAGCTCCAAAAAACCTAGGTTTTTCTGTAGCAATGGCGGGCACCAAGCATCCTGACGAGGGTCCGTCCAATGCCCCTCTGGCGATCCACCGCCGCCTGGCGTAAGTTACCTCTCTCTACCTCCGATCCCAACATTCTCGTTTAGTTCTGATCTTTAGTTTCTGCACAGTGACGATGCTTCCTCTTCCTCGGGCTCTTCTGGTTCGGAGGGGCCCCCTTTCCCTGGCATTCCCGAGAGTACCGTGGAGTTCGTCCGCCAGCTTCTTCGCGAGAAAGACGAAGCTCGGCAGAACTACACCCATGGGACAATCAGGTCTCAGCGCCTCGCCACTGAACTGGAGGCGGCACAAGCCGACCGGGCCATTGTCCGGGCCCAACTCACCGCTGCCGACTCCAGGGTTGCCGGTAGATTATTTTATTTTCCGCATCGTTCCTTTCTTTTTAAATTCTTCTTCTAACTTCTTCGTTTCATCAGTCCTGGAATCGCAAATCCAGACCCTCCACGCCGCAGCAGCCACCACCAGCGAGTCGGTGAACGTGAGCGGCGACACCGTCGCCGCCCGTCTGCAGGACATCCCCAACCTCATCCGGGAGGTTGCCGTACATGGGGTTCGCCGTGGCGCCGCAATAGCCCTCACCACGGCCCAGTTCGAGACCGGTCATGATCTCCTACAGGTCGAATAGGTCCACTTTCCGCTGGGCAGCGAAGACTGGTAGGCCTTCGAGGAGCTCACCGACGACATGGAGATGGCAGCCGCCGCCATCTCCGAAGATGTCAGCATAGAGGCGGTCATCGGCAATGTCTTTGCCGATGATAAAATTTCTAGGAGTAACATCTTCCTAGAAACAACTTTTGTTGTATCGGCCAGATCATCTGATCGGCCTTTTTTTGTAAATGATATTATTAACGAAGTATTTCCCCTTTTTTGTCATTTTTCATTGCAACTTCTCACTTGATAACGCAAAAAACCAACCCTGACCTGAATCTGAGCAGCTTGAATTGTGTGGATTTTTTGCACTAAGGACGACACATATCGTGTCGGCCATAACAATTCAACCGATAACTCAATTAATCGGCTATTCATCCACCCAAACGCTAGGGTAATACTTCTTCAAATATTTTCCGTTAAGAGCTCTAGAATATTCTTCCCCTTCGAGTGTCTCTAAAATATAAGTATTGCCAGGAACGCATCTGTTTACTCTGAATGGTCCTTCCCACGTTGGCGATCATTTACCGAATTTTGACCTCTTTGTTGCTATCGGCAGTATCAACTTCCAAACCAATTCGCCTTGCTCAAAAGTTTTGGCTTTTACCTTCTTATCATACCATCGGCTAACTCTGGTTTTATTCGCCTCAACATTTATAAGAGCCTTCAGCCGATGGGCAGCCAAATCCTCTAATTCATCTTTCATTAGAGCAGAATATTCATCGACCGTCAATTGATTCTGAAACGTGACACGCCGTGAATCAAGTTTCAACTCTCATGGGAGAACAGCTTCATTTCCGTATACCAAATGATATGGAGACACCTTTGTAGCGCCATGACAAGCCATTCTGTATGCCCATAAAGCTTCATGAAGCACAATATGCCATTTTCTAGTATATTCATCAATCTTTCTCTTGATTAATTTGATGACCCCTTTATTAGATGCTTTTGCCTGACCGTTAGCTTGGGCATGATATGGAGAAGAATTCAGCAATTTAATCCCCATTCTAGTAGCAATTTCCTCAAATTCATCTGACATAAACATAATATCCTGATCGGTCGTAATGGTCTGTGGAATACCAAACCGATAAATAATATTTTCTTTGACGAATTCAATCATCTCTTTTGACGTAACATTTTTCAGAGGAATTGCTTCAACCCACTTGGTGAAATAATCAGTGGCCACCAAGATAAACTTATGATTTTTACTGGATGGAGGATATATCTGGCCGATCAAATCAATTCCCCATGTTCTAAATGGCCACGGCTTGATTATGGGATTCATGGCTGACGCAGGAACTCTTTGCAAGCTCCCAATACTTCTGACATTTTTGGCAACCTCTGTAATATGTGAAGCAATCTTCCAGCATCGCCGGCCAAAAATATCCGTTCCTCCTGATCACCCATTTCATCTTATAGGCCGATTGATGGGATCCACAGACACCTTCATGAATTTCACCCATTAACACCTTTGCTTCCTCTTTATCAATGCATTTGAGCAAAATCCCATCAATTGTTCGATAATATAAATCTTCCTCCAACAATACATACTTGATTGCCTAGAATCTGATTTTTCTGTTCACTTTCTTGGATGGATCTTTCAAATAATCAATTATCTCTTTCCTCCAATCATCGGCTATTAATTCCAAAGCCATTATTCCTTCCATCGGCCGATATCCTGAAACATGCTGAGCCAGCCGATTCGCATCACTGTTATGAAATTTTAGAACATGCTCGATGGTTACCTTCTTGAATTCTTTCAGCAGCCGGAGACATTCTTCATGATATAATTGTAAAATATCATCTTTACATTCATACTCCCCAACTAACTGATTAATCACCAGCATAGAATCTCCAAAAATCTCAACAGCATCGGCTTTGATCTCTCGAAGTAATTGAATTCCCTTGAGAATAGCACGATACTTAGTTTGATTATTGGTTGCAGAGGCTTCAATCGGAAATGAGAACTCAAAATTTGCCCCCGAGGGGAAATCATCACCACACAAATTCTAGAACCGTTTCCACACGAAGATCCATCAAAGAATAAAGTCCAAAAAACAAGATCTACCATGTTTAGCTTTGGCCCACAATATTGCACAACAAAATCAGCTATGGCTTGACCCTTAATTGCTTTAGCCGATTCATATCTCAAATCAAATTCTGACAATGCCAAAATTCATTTTCCTATCCTCCCTTTTAAAATCGGCAATGAGAGCATATATCTAATAACATCATCTTTGCTCATAACAACACATTTAGCCGATAATAAATAATGTCTAAGCTTGGTACATGAGAAGTAAAAGCAAAGACAAAATCTCTCGACAGGAGAATACCTAGTTTCAGCATCCAGCAACCTTCTGCTCACAAAATAAATAGCTCTTTATTTTCCATCAAGTTCTTGAATAAGGGCTGATCCGATAGCACGCTCATCAGCCGATAAATACAATTTAAACGGCTTGTGCTTTTGGGGAGGAACCAATACCGGAGGCTTTACCAGATAATGTTTGATTTCTTCTGATGCCTTCTGATGTTCCTCTCTCCATACAAATTTCTGATCGGCCTTCAACTTCAATAAAGAACTGAACGGCTGAATTTTTTTTCGACAGATTAGATATAAATCTTCAAATAAAATTAATCTTGGCGATCAATGACTGTAGTTCAACCTTCGTCGTAGGGGCTTCAACTTTGTCGATGGCTGATATAGTCTTCTTACTAATTTCAATCCCTCATTCATGTACCATAAAACCCAAGAATTGACCAGCTGATATACCAAAAGCGCACTTGTTTGGATTTATCTTTAAACCATATCTTCTGGTGCATTCCAAAGCTCTACGCAGATCGGCCAAATATTCTTCGTGCCCCTTTGACTTCACAACCACGTCATCAATGTATATCTCCACAATTTTGCCGATGAGTTCATGAAAGATATAATTCATGGCTCTCTGGTACGTAGCACCGGTATTTTTTAATCCAAAGGCCATGACTACCCACTCGAATAAACCAAGATATCCTGGACATCTGAACGCAGTCTTGTGGATGTCTTCCTCTACCATAAAAATCTGATTGTATCCAGCATTGCCATCCATAAAACTGATCACTTTGTGCCCAGCAGCAGCATCTACCAACATATCAGCTATCGGCTTAGGGTAACCATCCATCGGCGTAACTTTGTTGAGATCCCTGAAATCAATGCACACTTGTAGTTTGCCATTTTTCTTGTAAACAGGAACCACACTAGAAATCCATTCGGCATAACGACACTGCCAAATAAATTAGCTTCAATTAACCGTGTGATCTTAGTCTTTTATATCCGGCAAAATCTTAGGATTGCACCGTCTTGCTCCTTGTTGGTGTGGCCGATATCCCAGTTTTATAGGCAAATGATGTTCCACAATAGACCTATCCAAGCCAGGCATCTCATAGCATTCCCAAGCAAAGCAATTTTTGTATTATTTAAATAAACTCTTCAATTCCTGTTTGTATTTGGGATCCAAATCGGCACTAATAAACGTCGGCCTTGGTCTGTCACCATCTCCAATATCAATTTCTTCTAACAAATCGGTCGACGTAAATCCCTGTCCCAATTTCCCTTCTTCTTTTAGGAACTCATCCATTAGGAACTTTCTGAAGAACCGACTGCTTGGATCGGTGTGGAACTGTTACTAGCCGATTCACCATCGGCCTTAGCCTTGACACGCCAAACTTTTGATTTGACTCCTTTTTTGTTCAAAGTCTGTTCTCGCTCTTCTTCAATGATCTCCAACTGGCATAGCCTCTGAACACGTCGCTTCTGAGACCTGGTCAAACCCCCTGGACACCACTGAAATTGATCCGTGTGATCAGGCTCACATTCTGGATCTCTTCGCATCAACTGATCATGTTGCACTCTTTCATCGGCCATCTGCTCTAGCCGATCGTGTGCTGGCATTCTTCTCCCAGCAGGATCACGTAGCATTGTCCTGCCCCCCAGTCGATCATGCACCGATACCCTTTTTCCTAGCCGATCATGCACAGGAGTGTGCTCACGCCGATAGGGCTCATGACGTGACTTTTCATATGATCGGTTGCCTTGACCATTGCATTCAGGACAATCATATGCCGATGGCAGTGTCAACCCTTCTTTCCAGCTGTAGACAAAGAAAGGACACCTCCAATGATCTTGCTCGCGTCGTTCTTCTTCTTCTCTACGCTGCCGCCTTTCACGATCACGCTGAAACTTGTTCAACAGCATTTGAGACGTTACAAGTCTATGTGGTGCCGATGAACGTCCAACATCCTTCATCGGACCCTTTCCTTTGACCTCATCGGCCGCTATCTGCGCTTTAGGATCAACAACCCGAGATCTCTTGGCTGATGATGATGTCAGAATCTTGACTTGAGGAGAACCCTCATCTCTGGCCACGTCAACCATGTTTGTGGCGAAAGGATGCCCGTCGATCTTCATCATCTTCTTGGGAGCCTCAAATTTCAATCTCCCATGTTCGAAAGCCATCTGAATCTGCTGTCGGAAGACCTTGCACTCATTTGTTTCATGCGATGTGGCGTTGTGCCACTTGCAGTACTTTATATTCTTGAGCTCGTCTTCCGATGGAATCTTATGATATAGCTTCAACTTGATCAACCCTTCTGACAATAACAAGTCAAAGATCTTGTCGGCTTTGGTGATGTCAAACCCATACGACTCAGGCTCTTTCTTTCCAAACGGACACATCACCGGCTTTTTACTGTTCTGTATCCACTCAGCCGATGCGACCGTTTCTTGCTCCTCTTCAGACTCATCATTAGCAGAATACTCCACATAGTTGATCTTCTTCTGAAAAGGCTTCTTGGACTCGTAGGATCGAGTCTCTCCTGTCATCTGACTTGCGATTTGGCTAATACTTTCAAACTCCTACGATGCATATTTATCTTTAATGTGCAGCAAGAGCCCATTAAATGCTGCATCGGCCAACTGCTGATCGGACAGAGCCAAACTGTAACAACGGTTCTTGACATCTCTGAACCTTTGGATAAAAGCAGCAACTGATTCATCATTTCTTTGTCTTAAGCCGGTCAAATCGATCAACTTTAACTCAGTAATCCCAGAGAAAAAGAACTGATGAAATTATCTCTCTAGATCGGCCCAATATAATATGGAGTTTACCGGCAAAGTGGTAAACCAAGAAAAGACCGATCCAGACAAAGACAAGGAGAACAAACGGACTCTGAGTGCATCATAGTTTCCCGCTTCTCCCAACTGTAGAAGGAACCTATTAACATGTTCCATCGTAGAAACTTCTCCCTGCCCTGAGAACTTTATGAAGTCAGGCATCTTGTACTTGTGTGGGAGAGGAATCTGATCATAAGCCGAAGAATAGGGAGCCTTGTACATAACAGATTGTTGCTTCGGCCTTAAACCAAACTGCTCCCTCATCACTTCAGCTATCTTCGTGCTCCAATCAACTTGTGTTTCAACGTTTGGCGTCTGTTGGGGAGAACCCACGCTCACTGCGTTGGTCATCATTGCAAGTTGCTGAGCTACATGATTCATCGGCTGTTGAGCCGATCGCATCTGTTGTGCTTGCTGGGACATCTAATTGGGTATCTGTTGAGTCATCATCGGCTGTGTAGCTGATGGGTTAGCCGATTGTTGACCAGTAATATCCATGTACGGCACATTGACAAACCGTATCTGTCCGGTTGCTTGATTGTGGAACACCCAGTTGACTCACTTCTGATGCGGAGATTGCGACAATAACACTTCTGAAGGAGACTGGGGTTGGAGCAGGATAGCAAGACGCTGTTGTGGGGTCACCGGCGACGGCACCGATGCATTAGCTTGTGCCATTTGCTGTGGACTCCATGCGCCTTGTGCATTCAGTTGTGTTGCCGATGCATCCTGCTGTGCACCCATCGGCTGAACGGCCAATGGATCAGGCTGAGAGGCTATCGGCTGAGAAGCCGATGCATTAAACTGCATCTTGGGTGGCTAGAAAAGAAATCCAGATGCATGCCATACCCAGTAGCAGGATTCCATCCTTTAGAAAATACGGACGTAGATCCATCTTGCATAGTTGTAGCAATCGGCGGCGTGGTTGAGTAGATAGGATCTGTTGTACCCGCTGATGCTGCAGTAGTCATCTGGGGTGGAGTTTGACTGTTGCTTGTTCCTGCCTGGCTATCTTGAGCCGACAGGGCTGCTGCCATAGACACCTCCAAGGGAATATATTGCATCTGATCTGGTTGTATATAGCAAGGACTCATGCACCCTGGTAATGTGCCTTCAGCAAAAGTCTTGACCACTGCATTATGCACCGTGTTGCCCATGACTGTTGCACTCTTGATGAAGGCTTGTGCCACAGCTTGGCCAACTGCGTCTATCATCTTGCTTTCACGTTGAGCCTCTGTCAATGGCTGGAAAGATGGAAGATTAAACTTCTTGATCACCTCACCAGATCTGTTGACGTTGTACGACTTGAGGCATTCACGTTTGAATTTCTCCACCAGCTCTTCATATTCCTTCTTTTGTTCTTCTTTGAGCTTATCTTCAGGAACATGAATATGGTTTTCTTCACTAACTGTAGATTTATCTGTGATTTCCACCATGTTGAAGCAAAAATCAACACATTGGAATCCGAGGGCAAGTGTTCGCCGAGTCACGGAAAGTCAACCAAGCGTGCCAGTCAATTTGACCTGAAATTGACAAGGGAGAAAACAAAGTCAAATTCGAGAGCGTATCGGCTGAGATTCCGAATATCTCTCAGATGGGCATATCGGCAAGTGTTACTCCAAAACCTAAAGCCGATCTAGTATGTTTTTAGATGTGATAATGGCCAAAAAGCATAGAAAAACCTAGAAATCTAGCCGATATTGATAATTGGTGAATAAATCTAGACGAGACGACAGTGATGCGCCCGGAAGTCAAAGCCTAGATAAACTCAATAAATTTTGAATAGATTTGAACGAACCCACAGCGATGCACCTGGTAGCTAAAGCTCAAATATACTCGGTAAAACAAAAACTCACCAGCAAATCAAGTCGCTCGAATGTGAGGCGTCCTTGATCAACTTGAAAGAACTCGTCGAAAAAAGAAGAGAAAAGGCGAAGTCGCCAAAAAATGCAAAGAAATTGTAAAGTTTGTTGTATTAGATGTGTATCAAGTTTTTAGGGTCCTTTATAACTGATATATATAGCCTAACGCTATCAAGTCCTAGCCGATTACGGCAGACATTACTTGACCCTAAAGAAAAGACTATCTAAAAGATAAACTACTTAAAATATTACAACCGAATCATCAAGATTTTCGTAGAGTCCGGATCCTCTTCTTCTTCCTTGACTTCATCAGCAACTCTCCATCGGCTGGATACCAGAGCTAGCGGATCAGCATCTTCGAAGCATATTCTTCTGGCCCATCGGACGAACTCCATCGGCCGATTCCAACCCTGTGCATCTTTTGGTTTCTTCCAAATCGGCCACCTTCCCTTCGAAAAATCACCTTCCTTGACACGTGTCAAAAAATGGTGTCAACATTTCCATTGCAGGATCTCATATGAGGGAGGGATATGCATGGTCCTACTTCCCTGCTATCACATAATTTTATAAAGGTATGCTTCAATTTCTTTTTACTCTTTCGTGTAGTTTCTTTCAAGTGGCTATGCTTCAAATCACTTATGTCATTGATTTTAAATGGACATTTTCTATGTTATAGGTCTTGACTTGTGCTGAGAAGTTCAAGCTGCTTCCAAACTGTCGTGTACCAATTGAAGAGCGCATGCATGTATACAATGTTTAAACCTCACTAGCTCAGCCTAATATTACAAATTTGTACATGTGGGTACCGTGAGCTGCTACCAAGAATCTCATGCGATAAATACTACCAAATGTCAGATTGTAAATTGTGAAGATCTCACTACCACATTCATTTCTATTGTTGATTTTTCATAATATGATAGGGTGTATGATAGGGCGCGCTAAATGTTCTAGTCAAAAGGAATAACAGATGGGCATGGACATTCACTTAAATGTTCAGGCAAGGGCAGAGTGAAACACCACCTTCAGCAGCCGTGAACGTTGACGGGCAGAAGCTCAATGCAACAATTCTCATGAAGAACATGCAGACATATGTGTCCTCCAACAATAGGACATGTAGATCGTGTACACTTGGTCTTTGCAAGTTGTTAATTACATTGAATTCAGTAACTTTCATACGCAGGGGTGGTTGCCATTGGCAGTCTGTTCTTTCCATCAGTTGTTCAGAATGAGGCGCCACGCAAAGATCCATCATCGCTCAATCGCTCTGAACACCAAAGGCAGTGATAAGCACCGTTTGATTTACTACTTTCTTGAAAATAGGAATGTCGGATTCTGCGATGAAAGGCGGTAGGTCTTCCCCGGCACGTCGGCCGTCGATCAGTAGAGACTGTGGCTCGTCGACGAAGTTGAGTGGATCGGACGCCCGTCGGCCTTGTGGTGCCACAAGTCCAGGCTCATCGCCGCGGCACACTCCTGCAACACGACCCACTAGCTCCAAGCTCAGCGCCGGCAGCCGCCCAGCGGCCGCCAGCCCCAGCAGGCAGCAGCGCCGTAGCGCGTCAAGGAAGTTCGTCTCTGTGACGACTCACGAGCACGTCGGTGTCGGCGGCATGGCGCACCGAACCGCAGCACCGCGATGGCAAACTCCTGTCCACAACGAAGAAGACCGATGGTGCTGTCTCCTCCCTGGCGCTCCGGAACACGTCCCCGCACCGTCGATGGCGCCGGCGGTCTGAGCTAGGGGCGGACGGTATTCAGTTTACCGTCCAGGGGGTGGACGGTAAATGAAATACCGTCCACCCCTTGGGCCTCGTGGAGCCGTCGGATCAAAGTCCTGCGGCTGAGATCGACAAGCATAGCTGCAGGCAGAGAACGTCCTCTTCGTCTTCCACTCGCGACGCCGCGATGGGCCGCGAGGCGTTCCGTCCCCCTCGAGTCCTCGCCGCCCAGAAAGGCGGCTGCCCCAAGGGTCGCCGACGAAGGTGGAGTCCGTCCACGGAAGCTGGCAACGAGAAGGAAGCGACGGGCATGGAGACTGGTGGAGGGTGGAGGTTGATCGTGGACTTGCCCAGCCGTACCCGTCCATCTGGACCAGCAAGCGGCACCCCATCGAGCCGCGCCGCCGAGCTCGTAGGTAAAGATGGTCGACGACTGCGCCATCTCGCCGGCACACATGTATCGTGGGCGACATCCTCAGCGAGCATCTTCTTGCTGGTGTTGAAACTGCACTGCAAGTAGTAAGGAACACGAAGCAGAGCGATGGCGCCGGACGCTTGTCATTGGAGGTAAGGAACACCTCCTCGCACTGTCTAGGGCCCAGGAGAGCTGGCGGCGGAGGCCAGGACGGCGTGGCTGGCGTCGATGGCGCTGACCGGCCTGAGCCAAGGGCGGATGGTGTTCAATTTACCGTCCAGGGGTGGACGGTAAATGAAATACCGTCCACCCCTTGGGCCTCTGGAAGCTGTCGGATCGATGTCGTGCGGTCTAGATCGACGCGGATAACTGGCAAGGAACGTCCTCTTCGTCTTCCTCTCGCGACGGGCCACGCGCCGCGCTCCGCCCCCGCTCGACGCGCTGCTGCGCAAAGCTAGCCGAGCCGCGCCACCGCCTAGACAGGCAGCTGCCCCAGGATGACCGACGAAGGCCGTGCCCGGCGCCTCGTCGAGCCGCGCCGCCGAGTTCGTCGGTAAGGTAAAGATGGTCGATCGACGTCCTCGGCGAGCATCGTCGTCTTGCGGGTTCTGGGCGGGCATCCCAGGGGCACACCGCGGGCCGGGTGCGTCGGCGTGGCAGCGGCATAAATTGCGTGGCCGTCGCCCTGTACAGTGCTTGAAGCTCCCGGTGGGCATCAAGGGTCCGCAGCCGCAGATCGAGCTAGCTAGAGAGCAGCACACGCGACCGAGCCGATAATGAAGCGTTTACGATTAGCTACACTACATTGGAGCAACTAGTTAATGGTGTTCAAAGAGTAAGAGATGAGTAATCAATAATTAAGGGACAAAACAGTAATATAAAAGGGAACTATCATAATATCAATAAACTTTTCTAATTAATTAATTAATATACTATACTAAAGCTCCAAGAATCGGAGCGTTTCCGTGAATCGTGGCCCCACGTGGGACCCACGCACTGTTTATGCGGGTCCCACATACTATTCAGGTGGGACCCACATGGGACCCACGCGCTATTCAGGCGGGACCCACGTGGCCACGTGCTATTCAGGCAGGACCCACGCGCTATTCAGGCGGGACCCACGTGGGACCCACGTGCTATTCAGGCGGGACCCACGTGGGGCCCACGGTTCTATTAAGTGAGCCTTTTATCTTAAAAAAATTATTTTCCTTCCATTATTTGACAATACAAAATATATTTAACTACTTCCTACATATAAAAATAATAACTAAATTTTGTATACTACATTCACACGTGGTAGTTCTACTACTTTTTGGCTTTGGGTTTCCCTCCGTAAACTCACAAAATATACTTGAACTGTTCATTCATTTCTAATCTTTTTTTCCTACTAAAGTAATCAAACTATACCTACTGACAAAAAAAACCGAATTCCTAAGGAAAAATTATCAGTACCTCTATACTAAAATGCTTGAGATTGGCGCGCTCTCAGACTCTAAACTACTATGCCGTTTTACTGTAATTTTTAGATTTAATTTAATACATCAATACGATGTTCTTTCAAACATAGTAGCGAATAATATCTTTCCATTAATATTTTAGATTAATTTTTTTTGTATAGGCGCGCGTAACGCGCCAACCTAACTAGTTATATATGTTCCCCATTGGTCAGCTCTTGGTGCACGTGGGCAGGCCATCTGCTGCACTAGCAACCAATGGGATTAGAGACTTGATGCCTGGCTATTAGGCCGTGGGCGTCACCAAATGTCATCTTTATTTGGTTCATACAGTTACACATTTTCAGTCAATTTTTTCCTTGCCACTTTGATGGGAAATCGATTGATTTTTGGATTCTTGTCACTCAATTTTAGCTAACCATCAATGCTACGTCGCCTCATCCTAATTTTAGCTAACCATCAACGTACGGACTAATTAGGATTAAATATGGACTAACTATTAATCTAATCTAATTGCATCGATAATTAGTCCATGTTTAGCCTGTTAGTAAACATCGTCCTAAACTTTAGTTCTCCTATTTTAGTCCATCCAAACAGGATCCAAAAATTGATATCAATATAATATACTTATGGTACGCTTGATAACAATTATCAATGCTTACGTACGCTAATATTGGTGAAGGTCACAGCAAGCGCCTTGTCATCGACAAGCCCAATGCTTACTACAAAAAGAACAATATAAAGTTTGGCATTACTCCATTTTGCTTACTTTTGGATTTATTTATGTCAGATAGTTCTCAACTTCTCATAGACCTGGTATTTTGTTTTATAAACTCCCTTGGCCAGTGTCTAAGCTTAGGAATGACGATTTTTCTCGCAACTAGTAGTGCATTCATGTAGTTCATGTGTCTAAGCTTTGACACATTAGCCAAGGCTAAAAATAGGTTTTGCATGTTAATATTTGGGAGCACTTTTCATTCCATGAATTTTTTAAAGTTTTTAATAATCACAATATGTGCATATGTTCTTTTTCCATACTTTTCGGGAACCGGTAAATGATTTACTTGAATTATAGAAAAGTTCCAGTTGCACGTTGTGCAAGCAAAAAAAAATGAAACCTTTCAAGATATCTATGAATCTTCAAAATTTTGAAAACCATTACAGCAGTCATTGCCTCAATAGCCACCACCTGCGCATCAACGCTACAATGCGCAAAACTACCCTAAATTGGAGGCAACGTTGACAAGTGAATGGTTTCAATAATCAAGGGTTGTATAGGAAACAGTTTTATTGATGAATGTTGAAATTTAGAGTCCGCATATTTCAGAGTTGTAAAATAGATTCTGTTTTTCCCTTTCTGGAACACAGAAATTCCTATTTTTATTAATTTGAGTTGTATGATAGTATTTGTTGTAATTTTTGCTTACGTTTTCCCTTCGATTTACTAACTTTCATTATGGATTTGTGATACTTTGAACCATAGAGCTGGGTGCATGTTCAATATGATTCTTTCATGTAAGCCAATTGTTCTGGACTGATTCCCTGATGAACCAAAGTTCAGACGAACCTTTCGTCCTCTTCCCAGAGAGTCGGAGTCCTCGCGTTACCAAGACACCGGCCGCCGTGCGCCGCTGGCTGCCGGGCTTGAAGCGCACACCACGATGCGGTGATCTCGGCCGTGTTCATGCTGTCATCATCAACGCCGCGAACGCTTGGAACACGACTGGCTTCGCCTGCCGCCGCCCGGCTGCTGAACCGGAGCGCCGAAGAGCTTGCTCGCGCGTGGGATCTCCGAGTGTCCACGGCGATCTCCAAGTTCTCACGCGTGACCTTGGGTGCCGGACGGCCCTGGAGGCCGGAGCACACCGCGGTGATCTCGGGGGGGGGGGGGGGGGGGGGGGGGGCGCACGCAGAACGCTGGCGTCGTACTGGCTCATCCTCGCCGCCTAGCGTTGACGCCGCCACCTCCTTGGCGCTCCGGAACACGTCCTCCCACCGTCTAGAGCCTAGAGAGCTGGCGATGGAGGCCACGACAGCGCGGCTGCCGTCGATGGCGCTGTCCGGCTCGAACAAGAGGCGGACGGTGTTTCGCTTACCGTCCCGGGGTGGACGGTAAATGAAATACCGTCCACCCCTTGGGCCTCTCGCAGCCGTCCGATTGCAGTTGTGAGGTCGAGATCGACGTGGGTAACTGTAGGCAGAGAACGTCCTCTTCGTCTTCCCCGCGCGGCGTTCTGTCCCCCTCGACGACGTGCTGCTGCAGGCTGCAGCGTTCCTGGGCAAAGCTCCCATGAGCTAGCCGTGACGCTGCCCGGAAAGGCGTAGTTGCCCCAAGATCGGCGAATAGGATGGATTCCGTCTCCGGAAGCTGGCAGACACTAGAAGGAAGCGACGGGTAAGGAGACTAATCGGTGAGCATCGTCTTGCTGGTGCTCGGTGGGCATCGCAGGAGCACAAACGATTCAGCCGCGACTATACAGGGATCCAGGCGCTGTTTTGTGTTCTCCGTGGACCATGGTGATCAATCTGAATTTGAGGGGAGAGAGTTTGTGCAGTGCCTCAAGTAGCTCGGTCAGTCAGCAGTAGATTGAGCAAGATGATGCGTTCTTCTCGGCTCATGCTAAGACAATTCAATGAGCAATTCACTTATACACTTCGCCGGTGTATTTGGTAGATGGAAGAGCATCATGGCAGTTTCGACGGAATGGCTCCATTGAGTCCATTCATCATGCTACATTTGTACTAATTAATCATGTATCCAATCTGCTTGTTCCTCGGTTCAGACTTCAGAGAGCATGCAGCTTTTCTGAATTGACATATACGTACACAAGCATCGGTTGCAACCAACCAACGATGGATCAGTCATCAGCTCCCAGTATGCTGCAGCGGCCTGTTAACTACAGCAAGGTAACGGGGGCAGGAGGAAGAACGGAATCGGAAAGGGAAGCAAGAAATTGGGGATCACGAGGATAGAATCGTATCCATCAGGCAGAGGACAGCTTGCTTGGAGCAAGTTCTTAGTTTGTTACATCATACCCTCTCCTCACATCAAGTAGTGTATTTATCCTCTCTTACATGGGCCATGCCCGAGTGCGCGTGCAAGCGCGTATACCAACCATTCCGGGCCGTTCACACGAGTGCTGGGTCTTGTGGGCCTTGACGAACGCCTTGGGCCTTCACTTGCTGGGTCGGCGGGGCTCACACGGCCATGCTCTACTGTTTGCGGCGAGTGACGCTGCACCAAGCTACTAGCTGCTAGAGGCCAATAGGTCATGCATGTTCTTGCTAGCCTAGCTGACACTGATGGACACTCTTCCTGCATGCTACTGCGTCCACTCACCAATGGATCAACGAATGAATAATGGTTTCGACTGGTGATTTCCTTTCCAAATTTCGAGGCTTCTGTATCTTCATTTCTTTTCCGTGATATTAAAAAAATGTATATTTTGACTAAAAATAAAGAAAGTGTATAGGCCTATATCCCCAATATAATCTGCTTTGCTTTCTGCACATTCAGTGACAATGCAAGATGGGCCCAAGATATTCCTTGATTGGATACTAGCATGGTCCTACTCATCCTGCAGGCATTATCTATTTCTGCATCTCAGTTCAGGAGCCTTGCGTCGTCGACGTGTCAGATCATATCTCCACTCGAGTCTCATCCAGTGTTGCATACCAGGCCTTGTTTAGTGGCTTTGTGTAAAGTTTTTGAAAGTAAATTTTTCATAGTTGAAGTATTAAACATAAGCTAATCACAAAATTAATTACAGAACTCTTGTAACTATGAGACGAATTTATTAAGACTAATAAATCTATCATTAGCACATGTTTACTGTAAGTTTACTATAGCATTTTATTGTCTAATCATGGTCTAATTAGGCTCATTAGATTTGTCTCGTAATTTATAAGCAAACTATGCAATTAGTTTTTTATTTCGTATAGATTTAATATTCCATGCATGTGCCGCACACATTCGATGTGATAGTTTTGAAATTTTGAAATTTGCATCTAAACCAGGCCTGTGTTTGCAAAAAAAATATATATACTTTTTGCATGATATACACAGTAGATTGGATGCGTCGTGAGCGAAGAGACCGGGCGATGGGTATCCATACTTGAATCTCGAAAATGATTCCTTTTAAACCATAGCAAATTCCTTTGAATTTTTCTGCATGTACGACTATTTTCCCGGAAAACAATAGCATGGGGGCATGGCAGGGCAGGCATCAAAATATATATGCACCTTGCACTTCAGATGATCATTCCAAAACCCCGTCAAATTCATTTGATTAAACAAAACTGTCAGCCAGTGAATGTGCGAAGTGAGGACCTTGATGGTCAGGCAGGAGCAGGCTGAGACTACAATAGCAGCAATGCCAGGCATTTATTTTTTGAGCAGCATCAACAGATTTTAATCCTCCTGAACTTGCTGCTGAACTGCATTTCTGAAGCAACTACTCCCTCTGAACTTGCTAAGAAATTAGTGATCTGAACAATGATCTGACGGCGGCGATTTCGATTTACTATCATATTTTGAAAATATTTAGATGGAATTCACTCCCCTTTCAAACATACTATTTTTTTTCGAAACGAACTGGCAGGAGAGCTGCCCACTATATTAAAAAGAAGGGTGCCCGACGGGCAAGAACAAAAGAATTAGCACTGTACAAGCTCGAGCACAGGTCTTCGCAAAAGGAAGAAAACCGGCCGGCTAAAACAGGAGAAACAAAAACAAAACAGACTCCCGTTAAACCAAGAGCACAGTCAAGTGTTTGGCGCCCGCCGCCATCCAGTTACTCGCTTGGTCCTTAATCCTTGAGATACCATCGGGCATGGCGCTTCCTTGTGCCTGAAAATTCTTGCATTGTGTTCCAGCCAAATCTCCCAAATCACCAACATGATGAGGCTGCGTAAACCTTTTGCATCGTTCGATGGCAGCCGCGCTAGCATGGTCCACCAGTCCTCCACATAATGAAAATGCTGCCCAATTGTCGATCTTAGTCCCTCAACTCTAGCCCAGCTGCCAATGGCGTCCCAAATTCTCTTCGCAAAGCGGCAATCTGCAAAGAGATGGATCCCCGTCTCTTGTGTTACGCGGCATAAAACACAGCTACTATTATGTGGCCATCCCCTTGTTGCTAGACGATCGGCCGTCCATATCCTGTTTTGAATGGCCAGCCAACTAAACATTTTGCATTTCGGCGGCGCCCAAATCTTCCAGATGAAATCTACAAAACTGGTGGAGGACGATCCTATGAATTGGGCCTCATACGCTGACTTAGTCTTGAAAGTACCATCTGCAGTGAATTTCCAAGTAATGTTGTCTGGGGTATCTTGGTGAAGTCTTATTTGGCTAACTTGAAGCCAGAGCTCGCAATATTAACTGAAATGAACCGTTGAGAAATGTGCATTATGTAAATCAAGGTCACGCACCCAGTTGCTGTTCAAAAGTGCAGCTCGTAGACTTCTGTTCTTTCTTCTTGAGATGTTATATACTGTTGGTGCAACGTCCCTCGCTCCACGGCCCTGAAGCCATGCACTATCCCAGAAGGGAATGCTGTCACCGTTGCCCACCGTGATAGTCGTTGCTGCCGCAAAAAATTGTTTGTCTTTGTTCTTGCATGGTGTTTCAGAGTCCAACCATTGGCCATTTTCCTTCTTGCATAGCTTCCAGAGCCAACGCAGTCTCAAGACTCTTGAGAACTTGCCCAAGTGAAGGATACCCAGATGTGACACCCCAGGTGTTCAATTAGATGAACCAGAGTCATTAGCACCAAATCATACATCCTTAACCAAGAAACATTGAAATGGATGTGTATGTATGTATGTCTAGATGTATTTGTGCATAGGTCGAAAACCTTAAATAGTTTTTAAACTGATGCAAGTTTGCTTGTGAAATTTCCTAGGCATCTCACTAAAATCATAATAAACCATAGTCCAGTTGAAGCCATGGGAAGAAAGTGAGTTTTTACACATGAAATGATAAGTCGATCCACAGTACATTTTCTCCCATAATTAATTTCAGAAAATGCTGAAAAGATACGAAAATACAAAGTGCAAACCATAGCTTAAATTAATTTTTGCCCAAAACAAAAGTTGTAGAGTTTCATATAACAAACAACTTTCATATTCACAGTTTTTCAAGTTAGCACACAAAATTTGGAGAAAAATTCGAAAAAAATAATGTGTTTAGGGTAATTTTCTTTTGCATTTAATTTGAATTCTTAACTTTCAAACGGAGCTTCAAACGAAAATGTGCCTGAAATGAAAGTTGTAGGATTTTGAATTTTGAACAACTTTCGTATTCAAACTTTTTCGAGCTTCCATTGAAAATTTTGAGAACATTTAAAGTCAACTCTCTGACTTTTCTCTCTTTCTCTGTCTTCTCTCTCTCCCTGGCTTCTCTGCTCACGCCAAGCTACTCGAGCGCGCACGCCCGCGCGCGCTGCGCCGCTGCCGCCCGCTCGCTGCGCCTGCTGCCGCTGCGTGCTGCCTCACTGCGCCGCTGCACCACCGCGCTCGCTGCCTTGCTGCCATCCTGCTGCTGCCGCTTGCTGCGCCACGGCCCGGCCATGAGTCCTCCCCGCACGCCACTGCAGGCCACAAGAGCCGGACAAGCGCTCGGCGACGCGCACTCGACGCCGCCGGCCACCAATGCCGAGCGCCGCGGTCGACGCGCCTGCCCTGGCCTTCAATGTCGAGCCTACGTCGTCGCTGATGCCGAGCTCAGCGAGCAGGCTGCACCCGACGCCCGCCACACAATGCACCGCTGCTGCCACCAGCCGCACGCGCACCTCCGGCCAAGTCCGGGCTGCTGCCCGCCTGCCCGGCCTCCCCAGCACCACCTCCCCTCCCTCGTGCGCCTATTTGAGGCCGAGCTGGGACCCTGCACGCGCGCGCCCAGAGCTGCCGCCGCCATTGTTGCCGCGAAGCACGGGCTCGCCGCGGAGCCCCCTCCTCCACCCTTCCTCGCGCCCAAACGACCCCGTAGCTATCTTCCTTGGCCTCCACCGGTGCTCCCCGAACCGCTTGCCACCGTCCAAAGCCACCAGACCACTACCGCCGCGGCACCCCATGGCCGCAGTCGCCCTGCTTCCGCGGAGCTCCCACCTCCGGTCTCCCTTCGTCCAAACTGAGCCCGGGAATCGCTCCACGACCTTCCCCTGAAGCTCACCGACCCCTCCACCGCTCGCCCTCACCCACCGGAACGCCGCAGCGCCGGAGCAGACCGCCGCTGTCCGCCGGCGCCTGTGGAGCCGACGCCTCGGACCTTCTCCCCGCGAACCAAGGACACCCAGAGGCGCGGCTCAGTCCCCTCTCTCCTTTCCCCAACTTTCCCCTCGCCCCCAAGGCCGAACCTCGCCGGAAACCAGGCTGTAATCCCTCCTCTGTTCTCCAATGTCCGCCAGGTACCTCCAGTTAGAAGAACCAAAACTTCCAGGGGCCTATATGCAAAAGTTCGTTTCCTTTTTCTTTTGTTTTCAAAAACAGCAAACTTGTAATAGCCATATAAAATCGTAGGAAAATCAGAAAAATGCAAACTAAAATGTTTTGGAATCATTAGATCAAAACCTACAACTTTTGTTACAGTCACATGTTAATATTATGCTTCTATTTTAATCTAGAATAAAGATTAGATTAAATAGCACACAAATGTATCTCCTGTTGTAATCATGAAATAAGACTAGTTTTTGGACAGTGTGCTACACCCTAGATTGATAGTTTACTATAAAAATTTGAGGACATTTTGACAACTCTAGCTATAGGTTTCTTTAAATCTTGACGTATGCCTAGGATAAATATTTTTAATTTTCCAAGTTGTTACACCTTGAACCATAAGCTGAAACTTTTTCAGTGATTTTTAATTACTACCTTGATGCTTTAGAAAAATGTATAGACTTTTTACCCAAGCAAAACATGCTCAAGTGATTTATGCTATGAATAAATGCACTAAACTGAGAAAAATAGCCTCTGTGCCTAGAAAAATCTGATACTTTTACTAAAGCTTGATTTTGAGTACTTAATCATGATAGTAATGTTTGAGATCCTGGTACTCAGCATAACTACCTATAGAATTTATTTTTCTTTACTGCAGTTGTACATTGTGCTATTTTTCATGCCTTGTGTAATGTTTAGTAAAATCTGAATTTTTTTTCTCCAGTAGGTTCATAATAGGATCATAAATACTCAGTTAAATTTTCGGCACTAGTACTTACATGGTTTGATCTATACAAATTAATCTTGTTCCTAGCTGTGGCTGTGTATTTTGTTTTTCATAATTTTTTTATGGTGCGTGAAACTTTCTGAAATTTATACAGTAGGACCTACACTTGTTGAAGTACAATACATAAAAATTTCAACCCTATAAGCACTGTGTAACTATAGTTTTGGACAGCACGTGTATCTCTAGTGTTTGTTAAAGAAAATGACTTTTGGTATGTGTTGGTAAATGATGGAAACCCCACAGTGACTCTATGAACTAATAATTGTTGTTTATTACTCTATAAATGATTGCCCAAAATGATGTAACAGAATATATTGCAAATCATGAGTTGCGTTGGATTACAACTCTATAGTGAAGAATTGATTAAATCGTATCACTAAAATAACTCACGCATATGCATTTCATATAGATTCGACTACTCTCCCTGACGGTACGTACGAGCTGGTGCCCGAGTCCGAGAGTGAGCAGCGTGAAGCTCAAGTGAATCTAACTGAAGCCGTCGAAGACCCGAACCAAAGCTCGGAAGAGCCCAAGGCTAACTTTGCTTAGCAAGGCAAGCCCCGGAGCATGTCCTACCTATTTTAATTTATGCAACTATTTGTATTCCTGTTTATTGTGCATTTAAGTTACAGGAATTGTTTGGAACCTTAGTTGCATGATCCTAGGTATCTATGCTTGAACACTAGTATGTGTAGGTCGCTAGTTGGCTATGCTAATGGTTTGGTAGAAGTCGAGTGATTTCCTGTCACTCGCGAGCTCATAGGAGTTGAATGCTTACTACACACTGCAATATAAGGTTTACGGGCGGGGTTGTTGTACTTGTGATACCCCGTCCGTTTAGTCAAAATGGATAAGGCCGCGGTGTGTGGTAGTGGTGGTTAAGCGTTTGAACGTACTAACCACATGCCGAGAATATGGTAATCGGTAAGCTTAAGTACCTGATGGAACCGGCCGTGGAACATACTCCCCACTGTCTGGTCTATGGTCACGCACGGGTGCAGGGCACCCTAGGACGGTGGGCCTGTTTCATGCCCGGGGAAAAAGGGGAAAAGTCGCGTGGGTGATTGCATTCCCCATGCGTGTGTTTAGGTCTGCCTGGCCAGGTTAACAAATTCGATTCGAATCGTCCGTCTCTCACGGATATTGAGACTGCTTAACCCTTTTGCCACATAGAGTAAGAAGTGGAACAATGATGATGAGAAATATGGTTGAATGATGAAAAATAATTGCTTTCCACCATGTATGCTTTAGGATAGATGCTAATGTAGAATGGTTAATCATAATAGAACTTGAAAGCTAAAATCGGAAAATAAGGACTTACTGCTTGTCGGCGAAAACGAACCCCTCAAGCCAAAAGCCTTTCATGTCTAGTTAGAGGGTTAGTTATATCCTAGTCGGGTAAGCCTTGCTGAGTATTAGTATACTCAGCCTTGCTTGTGGCTCTACTTTGTTTTCAGGTGATACTTTTGAAGATCAGATAGCTAGTTTGACTTGGCCGTGTGTTTTACCTCCTGGTTGGTCGGTGGAGTGGGATACGACTCCGGCCAACGATGGCAATGCCGAGTGATGTCATGTACGGGCTTCATCATGACATCATGTATCGTCGTTTAGAACTCGTTTTATTTCCGCTGCAATGAACTCTGAACTACTTTCAATTTGAACTTCAAGTACCTTTCGGAGATTTCGAACTTGGTTTGTAATAATTAAGTTAAGACCCTGTAATGTAATGTATCTGTGAAATGTTGTACTCTCTGGACTCACCTTCGTGTGGGTTGCATGTAAGCTTTGGGTTCGATCGACGCTAAGGTGGATTCTTCGGGACTTTACCCGACAGCACTGCCGAATTACTCCGTTTGAAGGGCGTGTTAGCCGGGATTCTCTTTAAGATGATGGTTAGCGCACTTGAGCCGGATTAATTAGGGCGGTACTGCCACACCAGACCTGCCCCTTTCTTTGATCTTGCCGCTCTAATCCAATTAACTTTGCATTTTCCTCCTGTCAGAACCTCATTGCCCGCCCACAGGAATTGCTTCCGTTTGTTGTCAATCAGCTTGAGGATTCCTTTTGGCACACGCAGGGCCGAAAGTAGATGTATTACCTGTGAGGTCAAAACCGACTTCACAAGTGTGAGCCGCCTTGCCATAGTCACATTGCGACCATTCCACGCATTCAGCTTGCCTGTCATTTTGTCCACCACAGGTTGGAAATCGACATTTTTCAGTCTTGTCGTTGACAACGGCAGCCCAAGATATCTAATCGGAAAACTTGCTCTTTTCACCGCGAGGCCATTGAGTACTGAACTGAGATCAATACCTTGGCATTGGATGGGGATGACAATTGATTTTTTGAAATTTGTTTTGAGTCCTGTCACTTCACCAAAGGAGCTGAGAATACTGGCCAATGTGCGGACCTTCTCCTGAGACGGAGCGACGAAGAGGGCAGCATCATCTGCATACATGGAGATTCGCAAGTGCGGGCCTTTACCTCTCAGTTTGGTAAGAGCACCCATCTCGGTTGCCAAATCCAGAATTCTCTGCAACGGGTCAATTGCAAGGACAAATAGCAGTGGCGATAAGGTGTCGCCTTGCCGTAGACCTCTCCCATGGCGAATCGGCGGATTGGGCACCCCGTTAAGGAAAACACGTGAGGTGGAGGTGGATAGTAGTGCCGCAATCCAATCTCTCCAGCGCTGCGGGAAACCTAGTCGCTGGAGAAGATTAAGAAGATACTCCCATCTAACCGAGCCCCTGTACTCTTAGCTTGAGACTTTTACACAAGGTTTGCTCCTCAGACGAAAGCTGTCTGTACTCCTGCGCCTCATCCAATCTTAGGTTCACTTCAAGGGCCATGTGCAATTGGAGTTTGGCGTCGGGGATGAGCTGCTTGCTCCAAACACGAAGTGCCTTGGCCGTTGATTGGAGCTTATGGTAGAGCTTATGGAATGGCTCATGATGCAGAGAAGTGTCGTTCCAAGCCGCTGCAACCACCTCATGGAAACGCGGCATTTTGATCCAAAAGTTTTCAAACATACTGTCACCCTCAGTCTTAACCATACCTGAAACTCTGAACATCCCGATCTCTCAAGTTGCCAATTTGCAGTATTGCATTTCTGAAGCAACAACTCGCTACTTCTGAACTTGCCAAGTTACCATCTGGACAACAATTTGCTGTAGTTTCGATTTAGAAACACGCTGTCCATTCTTCAGTCAACTATTCTGTATCTGAAGAGCACGGACGCAGCACCGAGCTAGCTTGTTCCTTCCTCATCGACAGAGCTACCCGCCGTGCTCTGGTTGCGCAACAGACACTGCTCCGGCCCGGCCGTACCCCTCCCCAAAGTCCTCTTGTGCGCGTCACCAAGCACCGGTAGCCGTGCGCCACCAGCCTCGCCGCGCGTCACGCTGCCGTGTGCCATGCCGCCGCCCTCTTGAGGCCCAGGCCGCCACTCCTGCAGCCCGGCCGTCGAATGCGCGTCCACTAGTACACACACCCAGCTGCCAGAGCAGCCGCCCGTAGATCGAGCGGCGTTCGCCGCCGGCGTCCGCCGCGTCGATGTGATGGAACTAATCGACGACCGAACCTTGACGGCGCCGCGGGGTGGCCCGGTCGAGACCCCCGGGGTGGACGGTACTTCGACTACCGTCCGGGGGTGGACGGTAGATGAAATACCGTCCACCCCTGGGCCCGCTCCCGAGCGTTGGATCGAGTATATGCGGCCGAGATCGGAGTGGAAAGGGAGCGAGATCCTCTCCGCCTTGCCTGGCGCCATCCGCTTGGACGTAGCTCGCTGCAGTCGGCACCCGTGCCGGCGTCGAGCCGCTGCACCGGCTGCCGCGACGAGGGACGACGCGGCGTGGCGGCGGACGCTGCTGCTGCCAGCATCCGCGAGAAGCGCGCCGGCGGGCAATGGCACCTGCACGATCAACACCGGAGACGTCATTTCGCTTCCACGCCGTGGGCAGGCCGGCGGCGCCTGGGGCGGCCGTCACCTCGCGCGCCGCCGAGCAGTAGCTTCCTCCCATGCCTCGTTTCGAACCTGCGCCTCTCCACTCGCCGCACCAATGGCGTCGTGGAAGCACACCGTGGCGGATTGGTGATCCGGCATTCCGGCGGCAGCGCTCATCCATGCTATTTTTATTAGTTGAACAATCACTATTGCATAACAAGAAATAAAAATATATATTGCATATAAAGAAATAAATATATGGAGGATTATTTTTATTAGTTGATCAATCACTATTGCAAAAAAAAATGAAAATAAATAGATGACACAGATAGACTCGAACACAGGAAGTGGCTCTTCCATGAAAAGTGACCATACCACTATGCCAGTCCTTAGCTACGATATCTTATTTATTATATTATTATTAACCTTTTTTTTGTCCAAAAAAATGACAAAAATGATGGAGTCCCAGGGGATCGAGCGGCGACCGCGCATACAGGGCGCGCGGGGGTGGGGGTTGGGTTTTTTAATATAAAATGACCATACTGCCCTTTGATGAATTAAATCAACCAAAATAGTTATTTTGCATAGGTGTTGGGAAGCATTGCGAAGTGTTTCCAAGTATTGTAAAAGAACTCTTTCAGAGTCTCCCATTATCTTGACAAGGACAGAGGTATAGCAGAGACATCATGACTTGATGAGCATACAAGGTTAGGTGAAAATAGAATGGGAACTGAAAGAAGGTTAGGTGAAAATAGAATGTGAACTGAAAGCTGGAGACTACATACGACGAATGCAGACCTGATCAGGAAGATCTTCAAGCCAAAGAAATACCACTGAGGATTCAACGATACTGAAACCCAACCTTCACAAAAGGGAAGCAACTCCTCTGCAGTACTGCCCCCTCACTGACGTGTGGGGCTGGACCCATGCGTCAGTGACTCAACTGCAGAGAGCAGTACTGCAGAGGATCCTCCAGGCACAAAAGGCCCCATGCATGGTCTTTTGGCAGAAATGGAGCAAATTAATGACATCATAAGATGAAAAATAATATAGGGTCACGTTAGGTGAAAATGTGAGCTGAAAAACCTGGACTATATATACATGCAGTGCATCTCTTTCTTTGCTTTTTTTTTTGAGAAGTCACCAGGGGATGACAATCCCCACCTGAATAAACTTCCATTGAATAAATTGATGTGAGTCCGCGCCGCCGCCGAGCCATGGAGGACGAGGAGCGAGCGCTGGTGAGAGACCGCACCCATCGAGCCATCTCGATGGACTGCATTGCTCTGCTGTTTGGCGTAATTGTGTTGTTCAATTGAGTTGTGCAGAAACCAGCGGTAACTCATGCCGAATGCCACATTGGAGATTGTAATTGATGTGAATTTATAGTGCATTTAAGTGAATCATGTGACTGCATGTTAAATTCAGTCTGTAACTGATGTGAATTGGAATTGTAATGTGTGATTGTACACCAACACAAGCATCAAAGCACCAAAGAATTGAAGAAAATTTATCTATCTATCTGAAAGTCTTTGTTTGGATGCAGACACTTCTGAAATTCTGGTTTGAAGCGTACTCGGCAGCAGCGGTCACCAGGGCTGAGCGCGGCCACGAATGAAGTCGACGACGATGGCCTCAATACAAGAGTTGTGGAAGCCATCAATTGTCAACCTCGACCTCCATGCTTGAGCTAGCGGGGCTGCTGCTTGGGCTTTGGGGGGAGGAAGAAGGGACGAGGGATGGGGAGGATGAGAGCAGCGATGAAGGGGTCTTTCTAGGGGATCCGCTTGTAACACCTGCCTCACAGACAGTCCGCGCGGGATCGGCGGACAGTCTGCCAGGCAACACCCAGATATTTATCTGGATGGTCGTGGGACCCACCTGTCATTCCTCTCTTCCTCCTCACTCTGTCCAGAGCCGAGGGGAGCAAGAGCGCTCGCGCCGTCGTCGCCCCCTTCCGTCGATCTGCCTCCTCCGGCCACCAAACCTCGATTCCTCGCTCGGGAACCTTCCTCGGCACCTCCTCCAACTTCCCCAACCCCTAGACCAGCTTCTTACGGCCGGAATCATCCCTCGCCACCGCCGGTTGCCATTGGAGGTGCTTGAAGCTTTGCTCCGCGTCGATCCGCTTCTCCGGTTGTCCTCCGCTCGAACCGACCGCGGGAATGGATTCGTGGTGAGTTCCTTGTGCTCCCCGGTCGTTTTTCCCTTCCATGGTGCGTCGCCGGCGCCGGTGAACGGCCGCCGCCGTCGCCGCCGCACTTGCTGCCGCCGGCGGCGCGGGTCAGAAGCTAGGTATCGCGGACGGTCCGCCTGGGAGGCGCGGACAGTCCACCGGTCAAATTAGGTTTCGTCCAGAGACGATGTTGTCTCTGGTGGGTTAGCAGAATTGACTGCAGACAGTCTGCTATAGGGGAGCGGACGGTCCGCTGTTGAACTTGAAGTTTGTCCAGAGACGATGTCTCTGGTGGGGGTGCGCAGGATTGAACTGCGGACGGTCCGCCACTTGGGCGCGGACAGTCCGCAGTAGAGTCTAGGATTTTGTCCAGAGACGTTGTCGTCTCTGGTGGATTGAATACGTGAACTGCAGACGGTCCGCCAATGGGGGCCGGACAGTCCGCAGGTAGGATTAGATATTGTTCCAGAGACGTTGTTGTCTCTGGTGGGTCGGTAGAATGATACGGTGGACGGTCCGCCACTTGGGCGCGGACGGTCCGCCACTTGGGCGCGGACGGTCCGCAGGGTATTCCAGTTAAAGTAAAATAGTTACCTCTTTGGGCTGCACTCATTTACTTCATATTGCATATGTGTAGCATCCGCAGCTGAGGGCGCCGTATTTGAGGTGATTGCGGCACCGTAGGAGCAGCCGGTACAAGCCCAGGAGGCGAGGTGTGAGCACCCGGCCCAAGGCCCGTCTGACCCCAGCTCTGTGCAGCAGCCCGAAGGCAAGCCCCGGTGCACATCCTATTAATTTTAAATTATGACACATATATATGTATTTATTACTTATGCATTACGTTTAGGAGTTGTTTGAAACCCTAGCTGCATGAACCCTAGGTGTCCTTGAGTTGTACTAGTATGTATAGGACGGTAGAAATGCTATGCTAGATAGGGCTCGGTAGAAGTCGAGTAATTCTTGGTTACTCGCGAGATATAGGATAGCTTTATGTTCCAGATATGAGTTACTAATTTATGGATGAAAGTCTTGAAATAAAAGAAAGAATAGAATCTGAGACCGGGCGGGAGAGGTGTAGTTCCGCCTGTGTCGGTTAAGGACCGAGCCGTTGTTGGCCCTGCTGATCATGTTTGAACTGTACTAACCGCATACCGGGAGTAGGAGGTAGTCGAAACCGGTAAGCCGAGTACTGCCTTGCTTCGGAAGTACATAACTTCTACCCACCCCTTAGGGCGAGTCGAGTGGCCGCGGAGAATTGGGATGCATGAGTTTACTTTTGGTGGTCTCTCGTAGGGCTTGGCTGACTATATGCAGGTGGGGCGGTTCTGTAGTTCGAGGCGGGGAGGGGAATGGTTGGTGCATGTGGTCCGACGGGGCATACGCGTGCTGTGTTGGTTAGGTCCACCTTGCAAGGTTAAATCGAATCGATTCGCCGTCAGCCGCTCTCGGATATGAGCACCTTGGTCACTGCGTCGCAGCGTAGGATTGTGATGAAAAGATGGTTATACTTATGTTGATGAACACATGAATTATTACTTATTGTTCCGCTATGTTTGCTCTAGATTTGGTTATGCAAATATTAGACTTTGTTAATCTATATAGAACTTGGGCTAAAATAAGAAAAGTGAGGAATTACTTTAGTCGCTGTTTTCTGTAAGATAACCACCAGCCAAAAGCCTTGCATGTCTAGATATGTGGGCTAAGTTATACCCACTGGTCGGGTAAGCCTTGCTGAGTATTAGTATACTCAGGGTTTATTGCCACAATTATTTCAGGGCACGCAGACATAGACTTCTGTCCCTGCTGCGCCAAGTTCATCCGTCGTGATGCAGAGGGATGGGAGGTTGTGGAGCCAGATGTCTAGATAGGGATCTCCCTAGGGCACACTTTTGGTAGTTGTAGGCCCTTTCCTCTAGTTGAACCCGGATTTCAGTAATGCAAAGTTTGTAAATTATGTATTTATTCAAACTTGGTTTGTAAAACTTAAGGTAAAATCTTATGTATATTTGTTGTATGTTCAAATATGTGTCGTGCTTGTACCATCTGCGCCCATCTTCGCGTGGGACTATCGGTGATGTTTCGATCGGGACGTGGGTTGAGAAAGGATCGCCAAATTAAGCCGTTAAGCTAATGAGCCCGATGTGTTCAAATGACGACCATCACGCTTAATTAGAGTTTTAATTTGGCGGTTCCGTCACACTGCTCCACTAGCGCAGGCGCCGGCGCCGGCAGCCGACAGTCATGGCGATGGGGCGAGAGGTCTGCAAATGAGCCAAACCAAGTACACTGAACCTCAACTATTGGGCAATGCCACGAATTCTACTCTTCATGGATGTTGCCGTCGGATGTGAAATGAACAGAGATGTGCGTTTTACGTCCCTCGGAGGTAGTTTCAACTAAAAAGCCGCGACGCATCAGCCCCCGCCTCTCCCCACGCTCGGAGCCCTAGCGCCGCCGCCGGTGTCTCCCGCCTCCAACACCGCTTGGTCCCCCTCCCTTCCCCTTCGGCGTCTTGCCGGAGGCCGAAGGGAGTGGGGATCCATCGTTTTTTCCTAGTTTTTCCAGTAGATCGAGTCATCTAAAGTTAAAATCTTCTAGGTTTAGAGTCTCTCCATGCCAAATCTCTTGGTATTGGATATTTATTTCCTCCTCCTCCTCTCCGGTGACGGCAAGGGGACAGGGTGGATTCGTCTTCTCCATGGCGGATCTGTTGAAGATGAGGGCGACACCGACGTCAACAACTTCATCGATTTAACGACATGGAGATTTGGTTTTCCGGGTGGTGACATCAAGGTGGAGATGATGCCGCCGTCATGGAATAATTTTCTCCGGTCTCTTCTCCGTTTTGTTGTGGTTAGATCTAACCACAATGAAGGACTAGGGAGAATATGCAGATCAGTCTTTCTTTTTCTTCGGTGGCAGAAAGAAGAAGACGGAAGACACAAGAAAGAAGTTTCTCCACTCCGCCTGCAGGAGTGTTGGCCGCCATTCGTTGGGCTTCTGTTCTCGAGTTTGTTGCCAGGTGTTTGCCTGTGCGCGCTGAGTGTTTGCCTGTGCAGCCTTCTATACGAAGCGTCATATAGGTCTGGAGTTGAGTTTTTAGACTATACAAGACTTTTAGATGATCAGGCTGTATTCCAGCGTGCTTGTAACATGATGATGATGTACTCGGCTATGATCTAATATATTTCTTGTTTCGTCTAAAAAAAAAAGAGGTACTTTCAACTATGTTAGAGAATCTGGTTCTAATGGCCGTGGGGTACAGACCTTGGATGCCAAGGAAACTAAGTCATGGATGCATGCTGCTCCAAAGAAAAAAAAAGTCATGGATGCATGCAGAAATTAAACCACCTCCACCATTTTCCGTTTTTTTTTCTGGTCTAGTACATGTGATCGATGCAAGTGTGCTTCCTAGGTGAGACCCTTGGCATTGACAAATTGTGCCCTCTCCTTTGTTTGTTCTATAAATACGAGCCCATCTGCATCCATTGCTCTGCACAAGGTAGAAGAGAGCCCAAGTAGAAGTAGCAGCAGCAGCAGAGAGATCGGTTAGCTAGCTAGTGGTTCGCCTGCGGCCGCAGAGAGGAGGACGACGGCGAGAAGCGAGCGAGAATGTACAACGCGCCGCCGCCGCAGAACATGTCCTACTACGACCACTGCCAGAAGCGCCGCGAGGAGAAGGGCTGCCTCTACGCCTGGTGAGCTAGACGACACCCTTCTCCTTTCGCCGTTTTGTTCAGCCGTGCAGTCAGTTTGGCTACCGGATTTCAGAGCTAGGGAACTGCAGGGGTTCTGATCGAGAGCCAGTAGTTCAGCACATGTTCATCAGAATTCTGAATCCAGCAAAGCGTCCGCGGCCTGAACAAATAACGGCGACGCGAACGACTAGTTGAATCCAACAACAACAAGCTTGCCGGTCAATCGCGGCCGCAGCTTGCACGAAGTGTGATCGATCATCGATAGCAGGCAGGTTAGGTACCTCGCCGGCGGAGACGCTCTGGCTGCGCCGCCGCCGTCTACGGCCTGGACGGCTGGACCTCATCCGTGGGCGGAGAGGAGGCACCGAGCTTGGTTCCTCGACAGACAGCGATGCCGTGTTCTCCGTGGAGGCGTGGCTCTATTCCTGCCGTGCCGTGCCGCCGCGCTCTCAAGATCCACCGCACGCCACCACGCTGGGCATGGCCGTCCAGCCGCCGCGCCGGCGCGCCCTCAGCGAACCTAGTCCGCCACCGACCCAGTGGTCGATACGATGAAGACAGCCGACGACGGCACCTTGTCTGTGGCAAGCTGGAACACGTCGCCAACAATTCTGGACTCGGGAAACAGGGCGGCGGAGACCTGAACGGCGGCGCGGGGCGGCCATGTTGCCTATGGCGCGGCCGGGTCGGGCCGCAGGGTGGACGGTATTTCATTTACCGCCCCTACCGTCCACCCCTGGGCCTCTCACGAACGTTGGATCGAGTATGTGCGGCCGAGATCGGGGCGGAAAGGGAGCGAGGCCCTCTCCGCTTTGCCTGGCGCCGGTGCTGCCTGCCACCGTCCCCTGCGACGAAGCGCTGCCAGCGGCATCCGCGAGCACCACGCCGGCACCGGCACCTGCGCGGCGCCGCCGGTGACACCGTTCGATTCCACGCCGTGGGCAGGCCGCTGGCGCCGGGCGCGGCCATCCCCTCGCGAGCGCCGCCGCCGCCGGGCAGTAGCTTCCTCCCGTGCCTCGTCTTGAACGCGTGCGCCTCCACATGGCGCTCGAATGACGTCGAGGAAGCACGCCGTGGTGATGCGGCGGCAGCGTACCATGCACGGACCATGTGCAGAGGGGCCATGAGGAGAAGGGATGCATCTACGCATTGGTAGAATCCGATTCAGTTTCAGAGTTCAGTTTCAGTTACATGGCCTGAAACTTCAGCTGGCTGATCGTTCACTCTGTATCTGTCCACCTTGTTTCACCATCTAACATTCACTACCGTTGTTCACTCACCGTATCACCCTCCTACCCCCGCCTGCACGCCTCGCCGCCATCCACAGCCCACCACTCCCCACCCCTCTCGCTCTGCCATGGCACCCACCTTCGCCCGACCACACCCCACCGCTGCCGCCACCCTCCTCTGCTACACCCGCCGCCCCCTCTCCCGTGTTTGCCCTGAAACGCCGCGGCCGTGGTCTCCACTCGTGCTCCTCCACCACTGCCCTGCCCACTCGCAACAGCTCTCGCCCGGCAAACCTTGACAAAGGTTTGTTCGTCGATGTCACCAGTAAAGCCGTGCAACGCAAGGCTCTCCGTGAGTGCCTTGCCGCCTGCTCCCCAGCTCTGCAGAAGCACGTGACTGGCCGCAAGATCCTCAAACGCAAGAACCCCCTCGGCACTCTCGACCTCCGCCGTCTCGCCAAGGCGGCTGGACTGAGCTGCGCTGACCAGTCTGCTATCGCCGCGGTCGGTGGAGCTGCGCCACCCCCATGAACGACGTCATCCTCGCCTCCCCTGCGTGCCGGATGGGCCGGCCGCGAGTTATCAGTTGCCGTTCCCCTAGCTTGAGGCGTCCATGGCATCAGTCTATGTCTGTGTCTGTTGTTGTCTTTTTTTTTCCTTCAGTCTGTACCCACCCATGTTTCTTCTCTTTGTCATGTTGTAATCTCTCTTTCAATGAATGTTAAATGCCTTAATTATTTGATTTTCTGCTGGAATGTCCGTGGCCTTGGTTCCTCCCCCAAATGCATTGACATTCGAGATGCAATCTCCTTCTCTCCTCACATCGTTTTTCTACAAGAGACTAAAATTCCCGACCTCCCTCCCCTGCATCATCCACCTTTCCTCCCCAGCTACCTCGACACTCACATGGCCATCCCTGCAGTCGGCTCGCGCGGTGGTCTCATCACTGCGTGGAACGCCAACCTCTTCAAACAACAGAGCTACATCGCCCGCCAATACTCCCTCACCATCTCCCTCACCTCCACCTCCTCAGAACTATCCTTTTCCCTAACCAATGTCTACGCCCCTGCCGACCACGCATTCACAGATGCTTTCCTTCATGAACTCCGTGATCTATCTTCAAATGTAACCGGAGCCTGGCTCCTCATCGGCGACTTCAACCTGTTGTGAGCTACTTCCGACAAGAACAACACCCTCTTCAGCCAAACACTTGCTGACTCCTTCAACGCCTGCATCAACTCCCTAGCCCTGCTTGAGCTCCCGCTCCTAGATCGCCTGTTCACATGGAGCAACAAGCGCCAAATCCCCACCTCGCCCGCCTGGATCGTGCTCTCTTCAACACTGAGTTCAGCTCCATGTTCCCCAACAGCATGCTGACCTCACGCATCCGCTCCATGTCTGATAACGTGCCGCTTCTTGCTACACTCTCCACTGACATCCCAAACCAAATATATCTCGCTTCGAGAATGCCTGGCTTAAACACCCTCTCTTCCTTGCCACAACCTTGCCGGCCTGGTCGTCTTCTCAACCAAGGAACGATGCCGCTTGCAGCCTGGTTGCCCGCGCCAAAGCTTTTCGGCAGGTAGCGAAGGTTTGGAAAAAACAATACAAAACCCCCCTCCATCTACCATAACTGCCGTTTTCTCATTCTGCTAATCGATCTACTGGAAGAAAACCGTTCACTGTGTGCAGGCGAGCGGCTGCTTCGCTCTCTATGTCAAGATCGCCTCTCCTTGTTTGTTCAGTAGCGTGCCGCTCACTGGAAGCGGCGGGGTAAATTCAGGGCAATCAAAGAGGGAGATGCCAACACCAGCTTCTTTCATGCACGCGCCTCCCAGCGGATGCGCAGGAACAACATCCAGGTCATTGACATGGACGGCGCGAGGCATGTCACACAAGCAGCCAAAATGGCCGCCCTGACGGCTCATTACACCCGTTTGCTGGGCGAAACGAATGATGCTTCCTGGAGTTTTGATATCGGACAAATATATTCCAGTCGACCTGCTGCTCTTGGTCCGCCCCTGATTGCCCCTTTCACCGAAGAGGAAGCCAAGACTGCTGTTGCTGCTATGAATCCAAACAGCGCCCCGGGTCCTGATGGCTTGGGCCCAGGTTTCTACAAAGCTGCTTGGCTCACGGTGAAATCCGACATCATGAGGTTCCTGGAGGCTTTCCATGATGGCACCACTCAGCTGGAGAGCATCAATCGGGCTCACATTGTGCTCCTGCCAAAGAAAGAGGGCGCCACGGCCCCTGGAGACTTCCGCCAAATATCTCTACAGAACTGCCCTGTCAAGATACTCACCAAGATCCTAACTACTCGGCTTCAACATCAAATTCAGGCTCTGGTTGATACGGACCAAACGGGTTTCATCAGTGGACGGTCCATTTCAGAAAACTTCATCTACGCCACCGAGCTTATTCAGTGTTGCCACCGCCGTCGCCGACCAACTATTGTGCTCAAGCTAGATTTTACCAAAGCTTTCGACTCGGTCAATTGGTGCAGTCTGATGAAGATCATGCAAGCAAGAGGATTCCCCCCACTCTGGCTACACTGGATGCTGGAGATCCTCCAAACGTCGCGCTCAGCCGTCCTCGTCAACGGTTCCCCTGGGCCATGGATCAACTGCAAGCGTGGGCTTAGGCAGGGCGATGCATTGTCGCCCTACCTCTTCATACTCGTCGCTGACCTGCTGCAATGGTTGATCAAAGATTGTGGCTTTGTCTGGCACCCGCTGATCGACGCCCCATGCCCAGTCCTCCAGTATGCTGACGATACGCTCATCCTGATTCGTGGGACATCTGAAGATGTCATCAACCTAAGGAGTATACTTGATTCCTTCTCTGATGCTACCGGCCTGAAAATCAACTACCATAAGAGCACAACAGTCCCCATGCATGTTCTAGAATCAAAGCTGCACCGGCTGATGAAAGTTTTGCAGTGAAAACAAGCCACCTTCCCGCAAGTGTATCTGGGCCTCCCTCTCTCCAATGTGAAACTGAACCTGCAAGCTTTTGCCCCACTGATCGCCAAAGTTGATCGACAGCTTTCCGGCTGGAAGGCCCTGCTGCTCAACCATGCTGGCCGCCTGGTCCTAATCAACTCGGTTCTCGACGGCATGCCAGCACACCTCATGTCTGCCCTGCTTCTCCCTGCCGGCACAATTGAAGCTTTTGATAAACGCAGGAGAGCTTTCCTCTGGTCTGGACAGGCTACTGCAACTGGTGCGCAATGCCTTGTGGCTTGGGACAAAGTTTGTCTCCCCAAACAAGACGGTGAGCTCGGTGTGAAGCAGATCTTGATACAAAATGCTTGCCTACTCTTGAAGCTCCTACACCGCCTCCATCATCCAGGTGACTCTTCGTGGGCTGCATGGGTGCGCCAACGCGTTGACCTTCACACCCTGCAGGGAGAGGTTGAAGGCGCTCACTGGGATGGCCTCCGCACTCTGCTCCCCGCTTACCGCCAACTAACTTCAGTCTTAGTCAAATGTGGCGCAACAACTGCGTTCTGGGAAGATCGATGGCTTGGTGCGGAGCCCCTGTGTTCCAGGTTCCTTGTGCTATACAGTCATGTGGCCAAACATTGTGCTTCTGTCCGCGACACTGTTAACCACGGGATCCTCCAGTACCTTGTGCCACGGCTCAACTGCCAAGCGCGTTCCGAGCTCGCTGCTGTCCAACTAGCCATGAATGATTGGGAGCCGAACGTCTGTGATTCCTACAACTTTGTTTGGCAAAACCACGCTCCACCAAAGGTCAAGTTCTTTGCCTGGCTTCTCCTCCAAAACCGCATCCAATGCAGCCACAACTTGAAGAAGAAACACGTCATGGATACTGACACTTGTGAGCTCTGTACCCGCTCCACTGAAATCGCCGACCACCTGATAACAGGCTGCCCTTTTGCCCAATGCTTCTGGCGTCACATTGGCTGGAACCCAGCCCACATCCTACCCGTCGATGACCTTTGGCGAATTGAAGCGCAAGCCGGTGCTCCCACTCGGTCGCTGCATACTATGATTCTCCTTTGTTGCTGGCATCTCTGGAATCGTTGCCATGACGTGGTCTTCCGAGGCATGCCTCCGAACCTCCACCGGCTGCTCACCGCTTGCCGTGAAGCGACTGAACTGTGGCGCTGGCGCTTACCGGCTGCTCTGCGCTGCGATTTCGACTACTGGAGAAATGTTTTTTTCATTTAACTTACCCCAAGTTCTGTTGTACTTTACTCCATGAACAGCCTACCAAGGCAATGTAAACGCGCCATGCGCGGCACTCTCCATCACCGGTTCTCCGGCATCTATGGAAGTTGATTCAGGTGGGGACTCATCGTCCCCCCCGGTGTATCTGCTTTCAAGTGTCAAAAGTAGCTCCGCAACTTAACAAAGGCATCATTTGAGAATCTGGTGAAAGGCTACTAAGCTTGAACAGTGGACCTCGCCTTTTATGATCAATGTGAGAACAGAACACAGCATCCACCAATTGGTTTGGTACCGGACGAGCAATCTGAATGTTAACATCAGGGAAACAGAGCAACTGGGAAAGAGTATAGATGCTTTTGTCAGCTGGATAATCTCAATTACACTTTATTCGCACCGAATTTGTCGAGAATGTCAATGGTTTTGATACATTTCTTTCTGTATTGGCTTACTGTGTTGTTAAAATTTCCCATTTGTTAGGAATTTCCAACAGAATCTTTACTGTATTGACTTACTGTGTTGTTAAAATTTCTGTAGTTTTGCAATGTTTACTGTCTCGTGCGAAGCAGCAAGGATAATAAAAAATTCCAATCCACAAAGTCAACTTCATTCTGCTAAAATTCACACTTGCAGTGTTTAACACACACAAAGATTTCCTTACAATCCAAAACTATTCCTCAACCAGTAAAACAAGAACATAGTTCCATTCTGCTACAACAAAACGCTGTCACAATTAAGTCCTGACAACTTAGAGCTGAATCTATTTAAACAGCAGTCTGGGCGCTCGTTCCGAAGAATAGCCACCTAGAGAATGTGCCATTGCTTCAAAGCCCAAGTTGGCCATAGCCCAACACCATAATCTACATGCTCCCAAGTGTGTAAGGCTGCTTTGTTGCATGTCTTGAAATTGGACGCTGACTTCCTTGTAGCAGCAGCCAAGGCCCAACTGCCCAAGGGCAATGGTGAAAACCCAGAAGCTTATCTTTAAGTTCATCGTGATATGGCAATAGGGAGATAACCAACTCTTATGCAACTTTTCCAACTCTCTGCTTCCTCCTACAGGATTTGAACTGACATCTTCGCAGGATACCTGTTTAGTGGATCAAAACAAAGGGATCAAACTTTTAAACAGCTGAACACCAAACAACTTGATAGGGGATATTAAATACAGTAGTTTCTTTTATATGAGGTGACATAAGGGAAAATAAATGGACCATCCGCAATCCTCAAGTAGGCTAGCTGTATCCTGAATAATTTATGGTGACATACAGTGGACGCAAGAACATCGCATCAAGCCATCAACTACCTTAAGGTAGGGCGTTTTATTGTTTTATTATGACAAAGCAGGGTGCTTTATAGAAGTGTTCCTTGTCAATAAATATCAATCTGGTGTTTCTCATGTGAGAAGGACAGCCTCAGACTGCCAAGTTCTCAGTTCAGTAGCAGCTTATGCCCTGTGATGACTCACCACCAAACCTTAATTAAAAGTAGAAAAAAAAGACAAATGTTTGAATGAAGCCTTGTTGTTCCATGAGAAAGAGCATTACATAATCTATGGATGTTCTGGGTTGAGTGTTTCCGTCACTGCAGAAACTAATGACACCCTCATTTCATGTGTCCAGTTACATGATTAAGCTGCACAATTACCAGGCTGCTCCAAAGTCCTGAATCCTTACCTGATAACCATGGTGTATTTGTACCTTATGCCACTGGGATATTTGGCTCACCATGGTTCACAAAAGACTCAGCACGCATCATGCGCAGAGTGACAGTGTCCCAAGAGATGAGATGGTCCATAAACTTTGTAATATATATTAGCTTATCATCCTGCAAAGTTGCAAAGGAAGCACCACAGATGTTTTCTGCTAAATTTTTTAGAACTAATTTGCTGAACAAGTACACAAAAAAGAGAGGTGAACAGAAAAGGACAAATGTCAGTATATGGCACAAAGTAGGATCTAAAAACTTGGAGTCAATGTCCTTAACTCCCATAAGTCTAGGCTGGCAATTGGCTTCAAGAAGAGAATATGGGATGTCATTGCAAAGTATGTACTGAAAATGTTACTCTAAATATTTCAACGTATACATCCAAGGGAAAAAGCAGTCTAGTAAACATACAATATCGCCAAAAGCAAGAGGGGAGATGGCATTTCGTGTATGAACTACTGAAAGCTTTCTCTCATTTCTCCTCACTGCAACAAACATTCAGCAGAATATAACCTAACTTAGAAATTAGCTTTAGAAATAGCACACCAGAAAATCAGCAAGTTAATCCATACTGCCTTTACATGAAAGATAATGGAAGGAAACTTACAGACAAGCCAAACCCAACCAGACCCCAATAGTTGTAAGGCTTAGGAAATAAAGTCTTCCCTGAAATTAGTAAACGGGCCAAAATCCTTTTCAATCTGATGGTAAGCCGCCACCTTCTGGTTGCATTGATTCCCAGAAGAAGTGATGGTTCATTCCAGACCTGCATGTCAGATGACACAAGGTTGAAGCTCTAAAAACTCTCCTCTATTGGTGAAAGCATGACATGCAGTTTTTTTGCCCCCGAAAAGAAAACAAGTGACATGGAGCAAATGGGATATGTTAACAAATTTCAATAAATATACCTGTGCTGCATTATTATATTCTGGTAATGGATTGCCATTGTTGTGTGCTTCTTTTATCAGGTCCTCCAGAGTGTATCCATACAGGGGGCTGCTAGCAAGCTGCTTATTTAAGCCCTCCACATAATCCCGATGGTGTTTACCCCAATGAAGTGCAACTGTTCTCCTGCTCATATAAGGTTCCAGAGCATCCTGAACATCAAACAACAAAAGCAACCCAAATGTTAAAATTTTGACACACATAATGACAGCACCCAAATATGTTTACAAAGCTCACAGTACACACCACTTTATATGGCGGAGTTGTGAGCCCGTAATAGGACACAATTTTTGAATATCTACGAGATACACCACCCTACCTCCGTATTCTCTGCAATAAACACCATGCACAAACAGAACCTCAATTTCTAGCATGTCCAGCAGCAACTTAGAGTCTTAACTAAACCAGCAATATCGATGTGTCGCGTTCTGTGCCCAACTGCACTGCACTGCACTGCACATTATAGGCAACAGTGAGTGTAGAGCAGAACAATGCAATATCTGACTTTTCCAAGCATAGGAATGCTGCCCAAAAGAAACAATTAATTGAAATGATCTTTGGAGTTTTAGAACTTACAGCACATAAGCAACAGGAACCGTAAATGGTCACAGAGTAACTATATAATTGTTCAATAAACCAATGCGTGCTTCCATGGGTCAGCTTACACCTTACAGACCAGCAAGTATCCAGCCAGCTCCAAAACTGAGCTTAACTCCAATAAAATTTATCGCCAGCAGAAGAAAACAAGCTAGAAATTCTGGTGATTTGGTAAGTAAATAAGATAACTTGAAAGAAACCATGAACCCATACCCATTGGAGCATACCTGCTTTCGCGTCCAGTCATACTGGCGTGTGGCCACAGCTGGCGGCAATTGAGTACTGACGCACGGGAGTTCGCAGGCGGTGCATCAGTGGTGAGACAGCCGGGCGCTTCACGACGCAATGAGAGGGAGAACAAGCAAAGCTTGAGTACTTTGCGTCGCTACAACCTGTTCTTATTTGGAACGAGCTGATTTCCAGAGGAAGTCCTCGCGCAGCGTGCAGCACGCTGGGCGGCCACCGCCGGCCAGTCGCCGCATGCCGCCCGCACGCCGGACCCGTCACCATAAGCACACCGAAGGTGGCGCTCCGGCGGTGCTCATGGATCCACCGGCAAGCGCTGAACCACGCCGTCGCCGCCCGTGTTTTGGCCGTCAAACCTCGCCGCCGCGACGGCGACCACCACGTCGACGAAGGTACATCAATCGATGGCCAAGAGATTCTCCTAGGAATCTGGAATCCTCGAACACCTTGCGGGCCATATCGTTCGTGGGAGAGCCGGCTGTGTAGGCCTCGGTGGAGTGGCCGCCGGCGACGGTGCCGTCCAGCCGGGCTCTAGGGGCAGTCGGTATTTCGTCTACCGTCCGGGGTGGACGGTGAATGAAATACCGTCCACCCCCTGGGCCCATATTGGATCGGGCTTCTACAGCTGAGATCGTGAGGAATAGCTGAAAGGCACCGAGGCCCTCTCCGCCTTCCCCCGTCCCCCGCGCGATGCTTCTCCTGTGATTCTCCTCCCTCTCGTGCGCCGCGGTGGCGCTGGCGCCGGCGAGAATCGACGCCGACGCCCGTGTATGCCAGGGGAAGGAAGAGTTTTCTACTCTGTGCCAGCGAGCGGCGGCCGCGGCGTGGACATTGGCGCAGTTCATCGGCGTGAACATTGTTTTGCTGGTACCGCGCCCGCCATCGGCTCCGGCGCTTCCTTTAGAGTGCTCAGACGCCGCGCAATGGCCGCACCAGTATCCTCACCGTCCGGCCGTGTTGGAATTATGAATTTGACACATTTATTCTAATCAATACAATAAAAGAATTTAAAATCCACCATTAAATGATAGGAAATCAATTGTTTAATTTCGTATCGGGATTTGAGGAGGATCTCAACTAACTTAAAGGGTGGATCTCGTGTACACCACTTGTGAAGCCGGTTTGAGGAGGTCGGTGAACCACACGCGCGCGCTCGCTCGCCTCGCCAAGCCGGACGTGCAGTGCGACGTGAGATGAGAGAACATTTTGCTGTTGAAAGCATTAAAACAGAGGCAATAAAATATTGGCATTAACAGGTAAATGATGACACATAATAAAACATTTGCGGTTACTCAATTGCACTAGTAATTGCTGCTCATCAAAGCCCATTATGACGTCCAGGTTTGTTGAATCTGAGGTATCTCCACGCCTATATAAACCAGGCCCTCCTCCACTCATCCTCACACCACAAGCACTCTTGCTTCAGGTACTCCTGATTAGGAGACCTCTCCCTTCTCCCTCTGCTGCTTTCTGCCATTTCCATCGCTAGCGTTGCGCTCACAGCTCTAGCAAGAGCAGGCCTCCGGAACCTCTTCTCGCTGAAGGTCCTGCACGGAGCGCGGGCAATCAGGTTTTTGGGGAGCGTCTTGATGCGATTGCTCGCTCCCTAAACGACTACTTCGTCTGGCGTGAACGACTACTTCGTCTACTTCCTGGTGACCGTTCGTGGGACTGCACTGCGAATCTCTTCTTGCATCGACGTCATTCGGCTACATCAGGCAAGGCCAGTCGAATAGAATGTCTATTCCAGCTGGTAACGACGCAACCGGTGCCTCCGGCACTGGTCCCGTCTTGGGGTACATTCTAAACCTATTCTGGTTTAACATTTTATTCATGCTTATTAGTGAGAATAACATGAACACAAGTACATATTTTGTTCACACATTATCACTCTTTTATGTCATGAAATTGCTAGTAATATTTGGAATTAAAATATATAAAAAATTACCTAGTTTTCTAACAATCCAAAAACCTGAACTTGTTAATAGGCTTTCGGTATCTAGCTTTGCCACCTTTTGATGGTTCCAATTACAAATGTTGGCAAGAGCGGCTTATACTATGGTTGACAGTGCTGAGAGTGATGCATGTAAAAGAGGGTAATCCTGAACAGTTCACTCCAGAGGAAGGGAGTGCGTTCGATGAGGCTGATACCCTCTTTTGAGATTGCGTCATTAGTGTTCTCCCTGAAAACCTAGTGGATTTTTATGTCCTACTGCCAACTGGCAAAGAATTGTAGGATGCTCTTGAGGCTCAATATGAAGTGTCTGATGCCGGCAGTGAGTTGTATGTGATGGAGCAGTTTCTTGACTATAGGATGGTCGAAGACCATTCTGTAGTAGAACAGGCTCATGAAATACATACTCTGACAAAAGATCTAAAAAATTGCAGCAAAGAGTCCCCATGTGTGTTACCCGATAAGTTTGTGACCAGAGGTATTATCTCTAAACTGCCACCTTCTTGGAGGGACTTTGCTACTTCTCTAAAACACAAGAGACAGGAGTTCACCATAGATAGACTCATTGGGACTCTTGATGTTGAGGAGAAGGCGTGAGCAAAGGACATACATGGGAAAGGAGTTGTTGCTGCTTTTAGCGCCATTCTTGTTTAGAAGAACAACTCCCACAAGAACAACTCCCACAAGAACAAAAAAAAACCACCGCAGAGCCAACCAAAGACTAAGCAGACAACCACCTTCAAGAAGAAGAAGAAGGGAGCTTGCTATGTGTGCGCTAGTACGGAACACTTTGCTGCAAAGTGTCCAAACCGCAAAGGCAACGACTCCACCAACATGGTCATTAGAGAGCCTAGAGGAACATCGGGATACGGTAATTTATTACCTACAGTTCTTTCAGTTTTTTGTTCACACGAGTGGTGGGTTGACACTGGTGCTAATATTCATGTTTGTGCTGATGCTTCTTTGTTTTCTTCTTACCAGGATGGCGGGACTTCCTCCTTGCTGATGGAGAACGGATCGCATGCACGTGTTCTTGGTGTTGGTACGGTAAATCTGAAGTTTACTTCGGGGAAGACCGTGCAGCTGAAGAACGTGCAGCATGTCCCCACCATAATAAAAAATCTAGTCAGCGGCTCTCTACTGTGTAGAGATGGTTTTAAATTAGTCTTTGAGTCCAATAAATATATCTTGTCTAAGTTTGGTACTTTTGTTGGAAAAAGTTATGAAAGAGGAGGCTTGTTCCGTCTTTCTTTTATAGATGTTTGTAATAAAATTGCTTACAATATTATTAACGTTGATGAAACAAATGTTTGGCATTCGAGGCTTTGTCACGTTAATTTTGGTTGTATGATACGCTTAGCTAATTTGAGTTTAATTCCAAAGTTTATTTTTGTCAAAAATTCTAAGTGCCATGTATGTGTTGAATCAAAACAAACTCGCAAGCCTCATAAGGCCGCTGAGGCAAGTAGCTTGGCACCCTTAGAATTAATTCATTCCGATTTGTGCGAAATTAGTGGAGTGTTGACAAAAGGTGGTAAAAGATATTTCATGACTTTGATCGATGACTTCACTAGATTTTATTACATCTATTTGTTGAAGTCAAAAGATGAAACTTTACACTACTTTAAAATCTATAAAGCTGAAGTAAAAAACCAACTTTAGAAAAAGATCAAAAGAGTTAGGTCAGATCGTGGTGGCGAGTACATCTCAAATTTATTCACTTTATTCTGCGAGGAACATGACATTATTCATAAGAGGACGCCTCCCTATTGACCTCAGTCAAATGGGGTTGCCGAAAGAAAGAACCGCACTCTAACGGATTTGGTTAACGCCATGTCAGATACAGCAGGACTTTCCAAGGAATGGTGGGGTGAGACTATATTGACTGCATGTCATGTTCTAAACCGTGTCCCTACAAAGAATAAAGAGATAACACCATTCGAGGAATGGGAGAAGAAAAAGCCAACACTTTCATACTTACATACATGGGGTTGTTTGGTAAAAATAAGTGTGCCAATAACCAAAAAACGTAAGTTTGGATATAAAACTGTGGATTGTGTCTTTCTAGATTATGTTATTCACAGCGTTGGGTATAGATTTTTAATAGTAAAATTTGGAGTACCTGACATGCATGTTGGTACTATAATGGAGTCCAGAGATGCTACATTTTTTTGAAAACATTTTTCCCATGAGAGATGGAACAAGTTCATCTAGGTAAGAGTTCATCGAGGATGATAGCTCTGCTGAGCCGATAGAACACAATGAACCTACACTTGTGGAAAATTCTGAGGAGGATAACAATGATGCTCCTAAAAAGAGCAAGAGACAAAGGACTGTAAAGTCTTTTGGTGATGATTTCATTGTATACCTCATGGATGATACACCCAGAACCATTGAAGAAGCATATTCATCTCCTGATGCTGACTATTGGAAGGAACCAGTGAGGAGTGGGATGAATTCTATTATGTCTAATGGAACCTGGGAGGTCGTTGAATGTCCTTATGGATGTAAACCTGTTGGATGTAAGTGGTTGTTCAAGAAAAAGCTTAGGCCAGATGGTACTATTGAAAAGTATAAGGCCAGACTTGTGGCCAAGGGTTATACCCAAAAAGAATGAGAAGATTTCTTTGACACTTATTCACTAGTTGCCCGATTAACCACAATTCGAATGTTACTTTCTCTGGCAGCCTCTTATGGTCTTTTCGTTCATCAGATGAACGTTAAGATGGCTTTCCTCAATGGAGAGTTAGAAGAGGAGATCTATATGGATCAGCCGGATGTGTTTGTATCAAAGGGTCAAGAAGGAATGGTTTGTAAATTGTTGAAATCTTTATATGGTCTCAAGCAAACACCTAAGCAGTGACATGAAAAGTTCGATAGAACTTTGACGTCTGCTGGCTTTGTTGTGAACGAAGCTGATAAATGTGTGTACTATCGCTATGGTGGGGCTGAAGAAGTGATTTTGTGCTCGTATGTGGATGACATATTGATTTTTGGCACTAGTCTTAATGTGATTAAGGAAGTCAAAGAGTTTTTATCTCAAAGTTTTGAGATGATGGATCTGGGAGAAGCTGATGTTATCCTTAGTATAAAGCTGGTAAAAGAGAGTAATCGTGGGGTGATTCTTACACAGTCTCACTAAGCGGAGAAGGTGTTAAGTCGCTTTGGTTATAGCGACTATAAACCTGTCTCAACACCATATGATGTGAGATCAGCTGAGATATTCTCATATCATTGGTTCATTGATGTATTTAGCTAGTGCTACAAGACCTGACATCTCGTTTGCTGTAAGCAAACTGAACCAGTTTGTTTCAAACTCGTGAGATGATCATTGGAAGGCTCTTGAAAGAGTTGAAAGGACCGTGATGTCGCCTAGAGGGGGGTGAATAGGCGAACCTACAAATTTTCACTCAAATGCAGCGGATAAAATTCACTGTCTGCCAAACCCGGAACTTCCAGGTTTCAAATCCAGAACTTCCGGATTTGGACTAGACAGTAGGTGAACTCGGAACTTCCGGGTTTGTCAATCCGGAACTTCCGAGTTCATTCAGAACAGAGTGAACACAATAAGAGTAGTGCTAATAAATGAATGTAAATTCAAACCCCAATTGTAGAGTCTGCTCAGAGAAGTTCCTTGAGCAGATTCACGTAGATCCTGCACATACGAAACAACAATATCTCCAAGACACAAGTGTCTAATGGAGAGCTCCTCAAATCCTCAAATAAATGTAAATGCAATGAACACAAGGATTTGTTTTACCGAAGTTCAGATTCACCCCGTGCACCCACGTGTGAATCCTAGTCTCCGTTGAGGAAGCTTATATCGACCCCAAGGTCAAGCTATCTCCTCCTTCCACTATATGACCATGCGCCCTCGTGACACAAGATTGGTGCTGCAACAAACTTGCCGCTGCTCACCACAAACCTTGGGAGCTAGCCGGCGACGCCTAGCCGTCTAGGAGGCTTCACCTCCAAGAGTAACAAATGCGAATTACACAAATCACGGCTAATCTCAAGTGCTCAAGGTTTGCTGTGCTCTCTAGTGCTCTCAAGCAATCACTCTCTCAACCCAACTCAAGGATATACACTAATCACACAATCTCACAAAGAGAGGTTGGGGAGAGCTCAACTATGGCTACCAAGCTTCTTGGGACGACTAGCAATGAACAGAATAGAGCCTGGAATAGCAGCCCATCAAAGAGGGAGCTAAGGGGTATAAATAGCTGGTCCCAACAAAACTAGCCGTTATGTGACAGTTAGAATCCGGAACTTCCGGATTCTACAACCCGGAACCTCCGGGTTTTCAAACCTACTAGCCGTTAGTGCCACGTGTGCCAAATCCGGAACTTCCGGATTACAAATCCGGAACTTCCGGATTTGCCCTGGCAGCAATGTTAAAATGTGTACGTGAGGCTTTTGTGTCTCTCTCAACTCATATGGGTTACTTGAGCACTGAGACTAAACCAAAGACCATTGTGATGCATCCCTCTTGATAGTACGTCATACCTAAACTCAAGATCAAAGATAAATTACATTTCAACTTCTTGAGCTTCTCTTTTTCATCCTATGCCGTGTGTTGATCAATCACAATCTGAGGTGTGCATCCAACTTGGCTTCTTTACTTTGAGCACATCTTCCTTGAGCTAGTGACCTTGAACCTTTATCTTTGAAATGAAATCCACCTCTAGTTCAAGTCACCGTCTTCACAATAAGATTCTAGAAAAATTGATACTTTCCAACATAAACACCACACATGACCAAGATTCTTCAAGTTGAACCCAAAGAACGTTTCGTCACCCTAGCATTGGTTCCTCGGCACAACCACAATTGCCCTTCTCCAAGCTTAGTACCTAGAAACCCATTCCCGAATTCCAACTCTTCATCCTTGCATCACATATAGCTTCATGTATGTTTGTATCACATTTAACTTACAATGAAATCTATTTTGATCCACAAGCAATTTTTCTTCTCTAATGAATGACACTTGTCAATATGAAATTCTCCATGTCTCTTAGAATTTTTGGACTTGATCATTATCGGTTTCTTTGCTCATGCCAAGTCTTTGCTTACATAGCCTCTAGAAACACGCCTTTCGATCCCATCCATTTATCCTCAAGAGCCCACTTGAACTCACATTGATTTTACCATTACAATGAACATCATTTCTTTCATGCTAGCTTGATCATCAACTATCTCATACATTCCTTATGACAAGTTTCTCCAATTGTGAGACTATACCTAAGCATACACCTTTGTCTCATTCACAATACCTTGGCTTGTCATTTTGAATTCCACTTACGTCAACAAGCTTCATTTGGATATACTAATAAATTCATTATCGTTGATACATATCCCAATTTCCATGGTAGCTGTTGCTTGTTAATATTCTCATACTAGAACATGTCATTCATCTTGTCATATGAGCATGTGTCTTGAATCTTGATTCATTTCATCACATAGATTACAATTGTGATAATCAATTCCTGCTCATATACTCAACAAGATAGTTAGCCCTTTAATCGTGGTGTCAATCAATCCATCAAAACACACTAGGGGCCAAGATGCACTTTCAAGAGTAATGCGCTATCTAAAGGAGACAATGAACTATGGAATTCACTACACCGGGTACCCAAGGGTACTAGAAGGGTATAGTGATTCAAACTGGATTTCTGATGCTGATGAGATAAAGGCTACAAGTGAATATGTGTTTACACTTAGTGGTGGAGCTGTTTCCTGGAAGTTTTGCAAGCAGACCATCTTAACAAGGTCAACTATGGAAGCAGAACTCACAGCATTAGATACCGCCACTGTTGAGGCTGAGTGGCTTCGTGAGCTCCTTATGGACTTGTCGATAGTTAAAAAACCGATACCGGCAATTCTAATGAACTGTGACAATCAAACGGTGATTGTCAAGGTAAACAGTTTAAAGGATAACATGAAGTCATTTAGACATATGAAAAGGTGGTTGAAATCTGTCAGAAAATTGAGAAACTCCGGAGTTATAGCCTTGGACTATGTTCAGACGGCAATTCAAGGCATAGTCCATTGTACAGTTGTGAATAAGTGTAGCCTTTGTCCTAGATGTAAGTTCAACTTAACAGTCTCTGACAAATACTGGTTTATCAATGAGGGAATGAGAGCATTTCTAGTGTGGCTTGAATTTTTTGGAATTATGGGCTTGGCCCATTTATTCTAATCAATGTAATAAAAGAATTTAAAGCCCACCATTAAATGCTAGGGAATCAATTGCTTAATTCCGTACCGGGATTTGAGGAGGATCTCAACCGACTTAAAGGGTGGACCTCGTATATACCACTTGTGAATCCGAGGCCGAGGGCGTGGGCGTGGTGTGGTGTGGTGAGGCGCGTTGAGGCCAGCCGTACGGGCAGTGCGTGGCACGGTCGGACATGACGTGACGTGCAGATGCGGTGCGGTGCGACTTGATGTACTGAGATGAGAGAACGTTTTGTTGTTGAAAGCATTAAAACAGAGACAAAAAACATTAGCATTAACAGGTGAATGATGACACAGAATAAAACATTTGTGGTTAATGAGATTCTTGTGACTCAATTGCACCAGTAATTGCTGCTCATTAAAGCTCATTATGACGTCCAGGTTCGTTGAATCTGAGGCACCTCCACGCCTATATAAACCAGGTCCTCCTCCACTCATACTCACACCACAAGCACTCTTGCTTCAGGTATTCCTGTTTAGGAGACTTCTCCCTTCTCCCTCTGCTGCTTTCTGCCATTCCCATCGGTAGCATTGCGCGCACAGCTATAGCGAGAGCAGGCCTCCAGAACCTCTGCTCGCTGAAGGTCCTGCACGGGGCGCGGGCAATCAGGTTTTTGGGGAGCGTTTTGACGCGACTGCTCCCTCCCTGAACGACTACTTCGTCTACATCCCGGCGTGAACGACTACTTCGTCTACTTCCTGGTGACCGTTCGTGGGACTGCACTACGAACCTCTTCCTGCATCGACGTCGTTCGGCTACATCAGGCAAGGCCAGTCGAATAGAATGTCTATTCCAGCTGGTAACGGCGCAACCGGTGCCTCCGGCACTGGTCCCGCCTTGGGGTACATTCTAAATCTATTTTGGTTTAACATTTTGTTCATGCTTATTAGTGAGAATAACATAAACATAATCACATATTTTATTCACACATTATCACTCTTTTATGCCATGAAATTGCTAGTAATATTTAAAATTAAAATATACCGAAAATTGACTAGTTTTCTAAGCCATCGGAGTCTTCCACGATGACCCTTGCCGTCGCCCCTCGATCAATACCGCCAACCAGTTCTGAATGGCCAGGGAGCCTCGTCGTCCTCCCAAATCCACGGCGCTATTGTCTTCCACCTCTCTCGGTCGGGGAACATCCGTAGGCTCAACGAGAACGAGACCAACCAGGACGAAGTAGTAAGGTATAAGAAGAGCTACACCTTATAACAGGTGGATTTAATTCAAAGATCAGTAATAAGGTATAAGAAGAGCTACACCTTGATCAGCTTCTTGTGGCGAAGACGGGATGAGAGTCATGGCAGTAGTGCAGGTGTGCAGCAGTAGATTGAGCAAGATGATGATGCTTTCTTCTCGGCTCATGCTAAGCCAATTCGATGAGCAATTCACTAATACACTTCGCCGAAGTATTTGGTAGATGGAACAACATCATGGCAGTTTGGACGGAATGGCTCGATTGAGTCCATTCATCATGTTATATTTGTACTAATCATGTATCCAATCTGCCTGTTCCTCGGTTCAGACTTCAGAGAGCATGCAGCTTCAGAGACCATGCGCCGGGCGGCCACCGCCGGCCAGTCGCCGGCTAGCCGCGTACCGCCCGCACGCCGGACCCCGCACACCGCAGGTGGTGCTCCGGCGGCGCTCATGCTGCCGTGCAATCGATCCCGTCCATCTGGACGCGAGTACGTCGCTCCACTGACAAGCGCTGAACCACGCCGTCGCCGCCCGTGTTTTGGCGTCAAACCTCGCCGCCGCGACGGCGACCACCACGTCGACGAAGACATCAATCGATGGTCGGGAACCTCTCCCTGGGAATCTGGAAGCCTGGAACACGTTTCCGGCCATCTAGTTCGTGGGATAGACGGCGGTGGAGGCCTCGGCGGCGTGGCCGCCGGTGACGGTGCCGTCCAGCCGGGCTCCAGGGGTGGACGGTATTTCATCTGACATCTACCGTTCAGGGTGGTGGACGGTAGATGAAATACCGTCCACCCCCTGGGCAGTAGCGGAGGGCTGTGGAAGCCAAACTGGGCCATGGCCCCCCTTGGCCCAGGAAAAAACATTTTGGCCGTGATACTCCAAGCTGCTGCTGCAACGGCGGACATGATCTCGTTGGGCCGGCCGGCATGATCAAGATCGACCGACGTGTGAATAATTCGATTACGTACCGAAGGATAGGGCCACCTGTAGTGGAGCTGCCACCAGTGGAGGAGCTTCTGGCGCGCGTCCCTCGGCAGCTTGCCTTTCTTCTTTTTCCTCGAGAGCTCCTTCCAGAGACTGCTCAAGTAGCCGCTGTACTTGTTCAGGAGGCAATTCTTCAGCTCCATGTCTTCCGTGCTCGGCCACTGTAGCACTGGCCCCCTTGGATTCAATGCTAGCTCCGCCACTGCCCCTGGGCCTATATCGGACGTTCGATCGGGGCTTCTACGGCCAAGATCTTCGCGAATAGCTGAAAGGCACCGAGGCCCTCTCCGCCTTCCCCGTCCCCCGCGCGCGACGCTTCTCCTGCGGCTCCCCTCCATGACGGGCTGAGCTCTCATGCGCCGCGGCGGCGGCGGCGCCGGCGAGAATCGCCACCCGTGTATGGCAGGGACAGGAAGTGTTGTCTACTCCGTGCTGGCGAGCGGCAGCGGCAGCGTGGACATTGGCGCAGATCAACGGCGTGGACATTGTCTTGCCGGTGCCGCGCCCGTCCCTTAGGGTCATCGGCTCTGGCGCTTCCTTTAGAGTGCTCAGACGCCGCGCCATGGCCGCGCCAGTATCCTCGTCGCGAAGGCCGTCGGAGTCTTCCACGATGACCCTTGCCGCTGCCCCTCGATCGATACAGCCAACCAGTTCTGAATGGGCTTCAAAAGAAAAACAGTTTTGAATGGCCCCTGACGGAAGGCCAGGATTCTCCAGCTTCTGCTCTGAGATTGGTGAGCTATATTCCCGTGTCTCCGATGTGGACAAGATTAGAAACACAATTTGACACCGTGGCAAAACTGGTTCCGAGTGAAGTCAACTGAACAACAGTAAACCGATAACCGTGTTCACACTACAGCCAATACATCTCGTGGGCTGGGTTCCTTCCAGTAGAAGCATTAAATTGGAAGCTTCCAGTAGAAGCATTCGATTCCTTCCCATGGAATAAATCACCAGTACAGAATGCGCCCCTCCTCTCACCCCTTCCATGGATCCTCGTCGCCTCGTCATGGACATTTATCCGGTCACGAAATCCCCCCAGGCCATCGACGAGATTGCGAGGGGCACCAAGCCGATATTGTCTGCTCATGCGCGGTAGTTTAGAGAACTTTCATGCTTTTGCTACACATCATATAAAAAAGGCTCTAAAGTCTATCACTGATCCATCAAATATTCTTGTAAAACTCTACTTGCAGGGTACCAGCAAGAACAGCAACTCTTCCATCCGAACAGATTGTGCCGCCAAGATTAGATAAGCAGTGTCAACGACACCCACAATCACAGGCTTACGGAGGCATACAGCGAGAACAAGCAATGGAAGTCCCATGGTTACATAGATCCATCGACAAAGGATCTCATCAAGAAGCTAAGGGAGAACAACATTAGTGTAGGCGGAATATGCAATATACTGGGAGTCTCTGATGGTGGATCCAGGGCAAGGATGAGAAAGGAGTCCATGAGGTCAATTTGTGCGAAGCTGGCACAAGAAAACATGCGAGATGACATTGGCAAGACATTGAGACTGCTAGATAAGATGAAGGAGACTGACCCAGGACTGGAAGTAAGATTCCAGTGTGGTCGGCTGAAAACGATGCTGTGGTGCACGGGCAAAAACAGGCTGGACTATGCTACTTTTGGAGATGCCATCACATTTGATACCCCCTATAGAACAAATCTATACAGCCTCCCATTTGGCCTCTTCATGGGTTTCAACAACCACTTCCAATCTATTGTTCTTGGTGGATTGCTACTGACATCAGAAAAAACATCAGACTTTGAATGGGCATTTACTAATTTCGTTGAGATAATGGGTGGTAAGGCCCCCGTTACCATGTTGACAGGTAAAAATAAAAATGCACATACCTTGGCTGCAAATCAGATTCCCATTTTCATATATGCATATTTGTGTCTTCAAATTTAGATAACACCATCCCATTTCTAATTATTTAATTTCCATGTTCTCTTCAATTCAGTTGTACAACATCAGAAAAAAGAATGACCAATGTAGTGTCCTTTGTGCAGATCAATGTGCTGCAATGGCTAAGGCAATGAAAACATCAATGCAAGGAACAAAACATAGATGGTGCAGATGGCATGTCCTCAAAAATGCTAAGGACAGATTAGGGAAGGTATACTCAAAGCATAAGAGGTTCAAGCATGATTTCAACAAACTCATTACCGATGAAACAAATATACCTGCCTTTGAGAAAAAATGGTGTGAATTGGTTAAGAAATACAAACTTGTGAAAAACAAGTTTTTAAAAAGGTTGTTCAAGCACCGTGAAAAATGGGCAAAGCCATACTTCATGTGGACCCGGGACAAAAGGTGGCTTTTGTCCCGGGTCCAAAGGAGCGGGGGGACAGGGGCCTTTTGTCCCGGGTGGAGCCACCAACCGGGACAAAAGACCCCCCTTTTGTCCCGGTTGGTGGCTCCACCCGGGACAAAAGGTCCAACCCTTTTTATCCCGGTTGGTGGTACCAACCGGGACAAAAGGGTGACCCTTTATCCGGTTGTGGCTCCACCCGGGACAAAAGGCCCTTTTTGTCCCGGGTGGAGCCACCAACCGGGATAAAAGGCCCCTCCACGTGATAGTTCAAAAGGGAGTTATTCTTTACTGAGTCACATGTACTACTTAGGTGAGTTGGCAAGCAGGCCATGCGCTAGGCAATAGGTCTTGGGTTCCAATCCCGCAGGGCGCAAATATTTTTTAGCACGAGGGACATTTTGTCCCGGTTCTACCACCCGGACAAAAGCCTCCAGCGCTTTTGTCCGGCGGCCGAATCCTGGTTCCAAAACCGGACAATGGCCGTATCTTTTGTGCTGGTATGACAAGCACACAACGAAGTGAAAGCGCCAACCATATGCTGAAGAGATACATCCAGCGTGCTGCTCCAATGCACCTGTTCGTCGCCAAATTCAATGAATTCCAAAGTGATAGTAATGACCAGGAGGGAAAGGAAGGGTTCGTCACAAACCAGGTATGCTAACAGCACAACAGAAGAAAAAAAAGGACTTCCTGAGCTAAACTTGTCATCCAAAATCATATTATTGTAATGTACGGTACAAGCCACTTAGTGTTTCTCTGCTTTTGTTCAGGTGAATCGAAAGATGAGAACTGGTCTCCCAATAGAGGATCATGCACACACTATTTATACAAGGGCCATGTATGAGAAGTTTTATAATGAGCTATTTGAATCAGGCAAGTACACTATAAAATCCAAGATTGGTCAAGATGAGTATGTATTGACAGACGCAAGAGCAGACATGGAAGATGCTGCAGCTTATATCCACGTGAGGCTGCAAGGCACAGACCGTGTAACCTGCGAATGTGGCCTCTTCGAGCATATGGGCATGCTTTGTCGTCATGCACTAAAGGTAAGGACTTCGTAAAAGAACACCACCGTGAGACATTTTAAATAGCAACTACCCAAGATCACCCCACAAATCACAGTGTCCTAACCCTGGTTCCCAACCACAGGTACTTGTACATCTTGACAGGCAAGAGATACCCCCTGGCAACATACTCCATAGATGGACAAAAGATTGCGTTGAACGGTCACTTTCAGAAGAATCAAAGTCATCCCTCATAGTTCATAATGACAAACTGCGGAAGAAGATGCTGCTTGATAAAGTTTTTGAAATTGCAAACAGGGAAGCGACCTTGAGCGAAACTGCATTCCATCAGGCCATGGATGCAATAACTGGATCTTCAAGTCCTGATCCAGTATTAGCTAATTCAGATTACCCAAATATATTGACAGCAACCTTCACTGGGCAGCTTCAACCTACTGCTTGTCCACCACGCACTATCCTAGGAGGTAGGCCTCCGAACACAGGTCTCAAGTCATGACTAACGAGCAGGAAGCGTCCACCCAAGGATAAAGAGAACACCCCGAGCAATTTGATAGAGGATTGGCCAGAGGAGGAGAACCCATCCACTAAAAAGAAAAGGTCAATTTCTGATATTTTGTACAACTGATCAAGTTCAAGCAACAAAAGATCGCCTAGATCAGATCTCAACTGATGCCAACTACCACCATATTCATCTCATTGCCTATTATCATGTATTAGATGACACCTATATATATGAGTTATCCTGCAGAACTATTATAAATTAACTAAACTTGTATTGTTCAGCATTGGAAACATTGGATCATATTGAATTCATGCTTGTTGGATATCCTATTTTCGAATTCATGCTTGTCTGATATCCCATTTACAACTGTTGCTCATCTGTGTAATCGGTTCTCTCTCTTTTGTATGGAATCAGTCATCATTACCTGTGCATCCCTTGAAAAATATATATAGAATGATCCTCACGATGGCGTTGTGCTGTCTTGTATCGCTAAAAATACTATACACTTTTCATCCAACACTAGCATACTTTATCAGCGAGAAAATAATACATTACACACATATAGATCTAAACACCATCGTCAATTCCATGTTGGCTTCTCATATACTTCGCATACAAAAGAACGACGCATGCTGACAGATATAAACCAGCACCACAAGCATGTTGCTAAAATTTACTTCATATATATTGACAGAAATATCAATACTATTATCTCATACAGATGAAAGTTTAAAAACAAAATAACAGTTACACATAGAGTTTAACTCATGCCTGATATTGCCAAATATCAACTCATTTAACTCCTATACTATCTTTTGAGTCCAGGTCTAATAGCAACTCATGCGGTCATGCACTTCGTTGCCAGTCAACTCAACCGGCAGGCAGCCCTCCAATATTGATTTCCAGTCAACCCAGCAGCATCACTTGTACACTAGCAGACTTGTTGAACTTAGGAGCCTGTTCCACATCAGCATCCACCCCTTCCAGTAATATGGAAAAACTCTAAATGTAATATATATAATTCCGAAATTTCACCCGACCCTTCAAAACTCCATATATAAAATATAGGATGGGATTACATTCGATCCATCTCCAACTCCTGTTCGCCTATCATTGACTTGTCACTGCGGCCAGATATACCTCAAAATACATTGGGATCAAATGTAGAAATCATGGTCTGTATGAGCAAAAAAAAAACACATAGCAGCACAGCAAGACATAAAGCACTGCACATCACCAAACAAAAATTTTGCAACATCAAAAGCACATTAGCAATTTGTGCACTGAATTGACAAGTTGACACCTAAAACATCAATTAAATGGAAAATAACACAATGCTAATTTAGAGCTCGCTTGTATGACAGCGTCAATTGAAAATGGGATGCTAGAGGATTCAAATGTGAATACAGCGAACTCAGTTCACTGAAGAAAGAACAATATTAATATTTACTACTCTCATATGAACTCTAATAATGCACAACATTTACAATATCTTTAAAGAAAAAAGCGAGAAGCAGCAGATTAAAAAGTATGCACTCAGATATTTACTATTGCATTGCACTCTCCTATGTTTTGTTGTTTGCACCCAAAATATCAATAAGTTTGCATATTAGCAATATTTGACAAATACTATTAGATAAGTAGCAATATTAATGATAAAGAAGTCAAAAGCTTGATCGAGTTGTATCTGCAAATTTATGGAAAAGCAGATTGAACAAGAATAAATGCCGTACACAGTCTTCTCTGCAAATTCTGTACATAATAACAGATCCAACAACCTGACGTAATTAGCATTTCCATCAAAAGACAATATGACAGGTAGACACATCCTAATACCTTGCCATCAATCGATATAATAATTCCCATAAACCCACATGACTACTTGACACTGAAAAGGAATAAAAAAATCATCCATGCAATGATTTGCTAATGACAGAGTGGATAATAGTACTAGGGAAATCAAATCAAATAAGAAAACTACAGAGAGAGCTAACACCTCTGACAATCTGACCAGGTTTTGCCATATAATAAAACTGGTGTTCATTTTGGTGGCAAGCTTAGTCATTTCAATTAAACCGAAATAACACAGCACTAACAGGGCTCGCTTTTGTGACATCGTCAATTGAAAATGGGATGCTAGAGGATTCAAAGGTGAATACAATAAACTAAATTCCCTGAAGAGCTACCTAGACAAGGATTCTTTCAATCGGCAACTAACTTTCAATTTGAAGACAGAAACAACATTATTGACATACCAAGTCCTTCCGCAATTGATATGATCATACATGACCAGTTTTCAACACATCCATGAGCTAGAAAGTCAACAAACAAGATTGGAATGTGTTTTCTTACCAACAAAAAAAAGTAGATTTAATCCTCTCCCAGAGGTGATCCGCAAAGAAGGGGCCCATGATGGGCGCGTGGTGGAATAACGCGCAGAGTGACAAAGGAGTTGTCCCGTGGCAGAAAGCACGAACCTACAAGCAGAGCGGGTTGAAAAGCGGCGAGCTGCTGCGGCACATCAACGCCGGAGAGCGGGGCTTGGTGGAGGAGCGTTGCTGGCGGAGGCCGCCGGGGCGGTGACGGTCGCGCCGCTGGACCTGCCCAGCGTGCCGGGCCTGCCCGCGGGCGCCACGGCGGAGCTCTCCGTCGATGGCGATGAGCTTCTAAAGGTCGCGCTCGACGGCACCCGGCCGCAGGTCGCGGTGCTCCTCGCGGAGCTCCGCCCGGACGCGGATCGGTGGAGCAGACCGGTGCGGCGCGGGTGGGCGGGCGTGGTAGAGCTGTGGAGGACATCGGAGCGGCGGCCGGTTCTCGCCCCTTTTCCGGCTGAAAAAAAAATTAAATACATCAGCCCCCTCAAACTTGTCCTCATGCCCTTACCTCCACGAACTTTCAAAATCGAAATCTGACACTCAAAACTTGTTAAGTTGTGCCACTTAGGTCCATAACCCTTAAAGGAGTTTGAATATATGCAAAGAAGCCCTTTTTTTCTTTCCCCTCCCCTCACTACGCCCCCTCCCCCATCGGCCACACGCGTGCCCTCCTCGCCCCTTCCGCCACACCACTGGCGAGGCCGGCGCGCCCCCTCCGCCCCACAGCCGGCGAGCGGCTGGCGCGCAACCCTCCTCCCCACCTCGCCGCGCCGGCCCTCCTCACTCCTTCTCCTCCACGGCGCACTCCTCCTCCCTCCCTTGCTCGGTCCCCTGCGCGGAGCGGCGGCGGGGCCTCGCTCCCTCCTCCTCCTCTCTCTCACGACGGCGGCGACCGGATCTGGCTCTGCTCCGCCACTCGCTGCCATCCGCCGCCCCCGCACCCGGCCCCAACACGCCGAATCCGCGCGGGTGGCGGAAGCACGCGGCGGGAGTGGCGTCCGGCGTGAGCGGCCTGTGCGGGAGCGGCGGCTGGGCGGGTGCGGCAAACGCAGGGCGCAGGGGACCGAGCAAGGGAGGGCGATATTGCTGCGCCTGCTTGGCAGGGCGAGGAGCACACTGATTCCGTGTGAACTTTGCATAAATTTCACAGCACATATATTTGCATGAGTCTATGCAAGTGCATGGTTATGGTTTTGCATTATGCTACATGGATTTCAGGTGAACTTTGCATACGCTTTTTTACAGTATAATGTTGGATCTTCATATCTATCAGTATGCAGCATTACAAGTAGGGCTTCAGCGTCATAGGCTTTTGGTATCAGCATTCGTCGTACGTTATGCCTTACAGAGCAAATCACAGAAATAGAATCTGAATGCTGGCGAGTTCTGCATCACATGGTTGTTCATGAAGAGTCGGCCACGCCATATTCCTCGACAAGCTTGGTCACGAGCACCATAAGATCTACAAATGCGCCAAACGATGCTCGCAGAAACTGGGCCTCTACCGCTTCAAAGTGTCTAAATCATTCAGAGTTCAATATTAAAACATCATGCAGCGATGCAGAGATAGCTGTTACAAATTTCAGAATGGAAATACACTAACACGAAAATCTTGCCGTCAGAAACAGTCATCTCTCTTGACCTTGTCAGGTTGCAACTGCAATACAAAGCTAAAGGTTGTAGGCAAAACAGAGAACTAAGATGTAACAAATGGAAAAGAAATCGGTGAGTTCATGAAGGCAGATAGATGACTTTCTGTCAACAAGTTGTCGAGCTTATTTACCTCCTTGTCAACGGCGGCTAATGTTTTATAGACAATGGATGCCTGTTCCTCAAACCCATAATCAACCTCGAAGTTACTGCAAAAAAACCAAAAAATGAAAGGTCAGTTCTGCACTCTGCCCAGGAATTCTTAACAGCGCAAGCAAAACTCCAAGGGGGCTCCTTTCAAAAAATAAAATAAAATTAAAAAAACATAAAGGGAGCTAGAAGGATAGCATTTACATCAAATCATTGCAATTTTACGCGCAACAGTAGTGAAGGCTTGAAAGTAACAGATTTCTTGCTAGACTGAGCTTGCCAAACTAGAGCGATTGACAACCAACTGCCACATGATTTCAGCAATTTATTCATAAAAATTAAAACACATGAGTTCAAAACATAAAGTGGAACAACTAAATCAATATTTCACCGGATCTTCCAAAAGGAACATCCAATATTTGGCAGCTTGTATTGTGAAAGAAATAATGCATTCCAGCTTGACTAGGAATCGGAAAAAAGCCAAGTGCACCATCATTAGGTCCCAAATAAATGTTGTATACATTGGTTTATGTTCTGTTTCATTAGCACCGTGATTGATTGCTGAAGATTTGAATATCATGAATCCAAACTATCACCGGTTGACCTCAAGTGATTCGATATACTTATATACATGTTCCTTTGTCATAGAACCCAATATGTGCCATGATTAGATGATGCTTCTGGTACTGGGCTTCAAGCCTTCAAGTTTTTTGTGCAAAAAGAATTTGATTTAGTACACTAACAACACGCTTTCTTTACACTTAGACGCAGTTTAGGGTTTAGGCAGAAACGTTATGCCAAAAAAACAATGCTTGCTTTATAAAGGCAATCCGTCGAACAAATAGTATGCATATGGAAATAGCACTAGGTGGCAGTGGCACGATGCGCCGCGAGCAATGTACCAGTGTAGCACCGAGGCCATCAGCTAGACGAGAGAGCGTTGCCGCTGAATGCTGGAGGGGAAAGCTAACGAAGCACACGAACATACTAATGATTGGCTACTCGTGCCACGGCCACAACGATAGGACGTCGCCACTCAACTGGCAAAAGAGAGAGGAAAGAGGAGCAAACAGGAGTCCCATCTGGAGGAAGGCCTCGGGCTCGAAGCGGCAGCAGACATCTCGACCTTGGGTGGTCGAGCTCCGTGCCCCGGTCGGCCGGCTCGCTGGGTGCAGCACGGGAGAGCTTGTGAGGACGAAGCGCTTGGACTGGAGGAAGGAATTGTTCACAAGGAAGTCGAAAGGCTCAGGCAATAGATGGACTGTGGGGGCAAATCCGGAGCATCATTCCAGCAGGCAGGCCGAAAGATGGGCTGTGTACTTGGGCCTCCTGTTGCCGAAGACCATATTACTGGTTCTGGATGTTCTCAGCCATTCAGAGGCTGTGCACTTGAGCTTGTTTTTTTAGTTTGCACATACTACTAGCTTTGTACTTCCCTTTGCCTATGTATTTTTGTAATTGATCGAGGGTTTCAAAGTGTAAACATATTTAGAAGAAATTATATTCAAATTAAAATAATGAAACTCCTTCGTATTTGGACGAAATGATTTCAGCTTTCAAGTAAACATTGCCTGAATTTTTTTTTCAAAGAACTTGAAGGGAGGATGACGCCGCCCCTGCAACTGCAACCCAGTGATTGCTCCGCGGCCAGAGCCCAACATGGGCTCGGCCTCCGTCGCCGCCACCCCCACCCCCACCTATGACCTCCAGACTCCAGTCCGCTGCATCTTCACGTTGTAAACGCTGCTCCCCGGCGTCCGGTCCAAAAATATCCACGACGATCTCCAAGTTCTCGCGCACCTGTTGCCGCGCTCTGCTCGCGTGCCGGCCTCGGAGCACGCACCGCGCCGCGGTAAGGCGCCGCCGGCCTCTCCAGGTCCTCCAGGCTCACTGCCTCCGCGCACTCCGGCAACACGACCCACTTCTGCCGCCTTTCGGGCAGCAAGACCACTCCAGGCTCCGGTCCAGCGCCGGTCGCCGGCATGTCGAGGAAGTTCGTCTCTATGGCACCTTCCTGTCCGTGACGAAGAAGGCCGATGGCGGCGGCGGCCTCCTCCCTGGCGCTCTGGAACACATCCTCGAACCGTCTAGAGCATAGGAGAGTAGGCGGTGGGGGCCATGACGGCGTGGCTGCCGTTAATGGCGCCGGCGGCCTGAGCCAGGGGCCGGATGGGATTAAATTTACCATCGAGGGGGTGGACGGATGGTAAATGAAATACCGTCCACCCCTTTGGCCTCTCTCAGCCGTCGGATCAAAGTCGTGGGGTCGAGATCGACAAGGATACCTGCAGGCAGCGAACGTCCTCTTCGTCTTCCTCTCGCGACGGGCTGCACGTGTTCTATCCCCCACGACGGCGCGGCCGAGAAAGCAGGCAGCGAACGTCCTCTTCGTCTTCCTCTCGCGACGGGCTGCACGCGTTCTATCCCCCACGACGGCGCGGCCGAGAAAGCAGGCAGCTGCCAGCCTGCCCCAAGGATCGCCGGCGATGGCGGAGCCTGTCCAGATGCTGCCAGTGCCAGCGAGAAGGAAGCGCCGGACATGGAGAGTGGAGGCGCACCTCGTCGAATCACGACATCCTCGGCGAGCATCACCATACTAGTCCTGGGCGGGCATCGCAGGAGCACGCCGTGCCCCGGTTGGTGCCGCAGCACCGGCCGGCCAGGCGCGTCGGCGGCGGCAGCGGCATCCATTTGGGCGCGCGGCGCACTGGTCATGTCGGACAGGCGGACGGCCTGAGGACGACCTCAGGGTGCTCGCGGAGAGGGAGGCGGCCGAATCCCGGGCGCGCGGCGGCTCTCCGGCGAGCCACGGCGGCGTCCCCGCGACGACCCGGGGAGGACGGTAACTCTCAGCGCGGGTAATTGTCTTTTTTTACCAGCAATAGTCTTAGAATAATATAGATCATATGTATTTAAAAAAAAGATGATTATGAATACACAGAATTCGACATAGACAACAACTCCAGTGTCGAAAAAGTGATGACACTCGTTCCTGGCGAGCGCTCTGCTGGCGACCGGGGCGACGCGGCCGGCTCGCCGCCGACACCGGCCAAATCCCCACCACCACCACCGCCACCCCCGCCACCGCCGCCGCCACCACCACCAGCTCACCCCACCGCCCCCCTCGCCAACCCGCAGCCAGCGCCGCGAGCTCGATCTCATCTTGATGGCTGGCACTGCGACGGCGCGCCGCTGAAGGTTGGAGCTTCGAGCCATCCTGGGAGCATCTTTGAGGATCGCCTACTCCGCGACTTCCACGCCATTGTCATCCCAGGTGCCATTGCCCCCTCGCTTTCCTCAACCCCCCCTCCCTCTCTGGGCCACTCCGGGCTCGAGGGATGCTCGCTATAACCTTGCCTTTGTCACGAACATGCTTAACTACTTGCTCAAGGCTAGTCCGGGTCGCCTGTGTGTGGTTCGTTTACGTCCTAGGGTGTTCCAGTTCTCGGTCTCTTGCCTGAACATTGCTAACGTCCTTGTTGTCCGGGGTACATTGTGTCTTGGCTCCTCGGTTCTTCATCTCCACGCCTCCATTGCTGCTGCTGCTCAAGCTGCTAAGCCGGTTGGAGCCGACGGGGTGGCGCCCGATGAAGGGCTTGACTTGAATTCTCAACAACCAGGCAAGAGTGCTGTTAATGACACTGTGAGGAACAGTTCCTTTCTGCGGCCCGTGGCTCAAGGCTCTGCTGTGCTAACTCCTATGCATTTGCATTGGCCCTGTTTGGTTTTCCCTCTCTTCTAGCACGCACGTTTCCCGAGAAGAGAATCTCGCATACATGGTGGCCTAAATGAAGTCTATTTGCAAAACCTTTTCAGAGATGGGTATAACTTTTCGCGACGAATCTAATGACGGTAATTAATCAATGATTTGCTACAGGATGCTTCAGTAGCTATAGCCTAATCGCGCGATCAAAGGCCTCATTAGATTCTTCAGGATTTCTAGCGCGGTGGTTCTGAAGTTGGTTTTGTAAACTGGCTTTGTTTGAAACCGTAATTAGCAGTCAAAGTACGTGCTAGTCCATTCTAGGGAATAACCAAATAGGGCCTTCACTCCCGGCGATCTCCATGGATCCTCCTGGTACCCCCCCCCCCCCTGCCGTGAGGTCTTGTCCCCCCGGCGGGAAACGTGCCCGACCCATGGCGACATGGTGGAATGCGCCCCTGGGGTGGTGGCCAGCTGCCATAGTCACATCCCAGCACTGAATGCTCCCCAACCACCAGCCCCCTCTAACGCGCCTTACATGGCCGCCTTCCTCACCCCAGCAAAGACTCCAAAAACCCTAACCAAACGCCCCATCCCCATCCCCTCCATCGCGACCTGCTTCCGCTGCCTTGCGGCGGATCATCTGGTGAGCGCCTGCCGCGACCCCGTTCGCTGCCGCAACTGCCGCGATTGTGGCCACCGCGCCCGCGAGTGCAAGATGCCACTCGCCAGGGTTCTGACGCCGTTCCCCCGCCGCCGCAATCCTGCGCCAACCATCCCCAACCCCCGGCAAACACGCGCCTATCCATGTCGTGCCCTTCTCGCCCCGCCCCGCCCCACCTCCCACCGCTCCGCCGCAACCCACTCTTGCCCACTCCTGTGTTGCCACCATCGCTTTCGATCCCCTAGGGCTGATCGCCTCCTCCAGCTCCGATGAGCCGGACTTCGAGCTGCCACGCGGCCTGGCGAACGCGGTCGAGACGCTCCGGGCTGGCACTTCTCTTCCGCGCCGCCCAGCTGCTGGGGACCGGGCTGAGGCTGCGACTAGGGACGTGGGCAACATGCCCCCGGCCACGGTCTACCCTAGATCCATGGATCTCCACTTGGTCTCACGTCGTGGGAAGGAACTGATGGAGCCGTCGTCCTTCCCTGCCTCGTCCCCCCCCCCCCCCCCCCGCCGTCCCCCGGCCACCTCTCGCCTCCCTCACCTGCCTCGACGGTCCGTGTTGCAGGACCCTCGTCCGGCGGGGCCCCTGCAAGCGAGCCCCGGCTGCCATCTGAGGCAGGCTCTACCTCTGATGATGAGGAGATGGTGGAGAGCGGCGACATCGACACCGACCCGGAGGATCCCGCCTACTGGGATGGGCGTGTGCACTCGCTGGAGGTTTGGCTCCCCCGGGGGGATGAGGACATGGCTGCGCGTCTTGCGTTCGCCTACATCATGCCTCCGAGGTGAGCACCAGCGTTGCCCTGTTCCTCCGTGCTACCCTGGCCGCGGTGGCCCCCATGGTTCGAGTGGAGCTCCTTCCGTCCTCCAGGGGGGTCATGCTGCTGCGCTTTGCTACGGCGGCGGATCGGGACCTGGTGCGTGGGATGAGCCCCATCATGCATGATGGTGCTACCCTGGAGCTCGAGCGCCCAGAAGAAACCTCCAACAGGTTCTTTAGGGAGCCCGAGTGGCTGGCCTACATCGCGGTGGTCGACTACCCGCCCGAGCACTGGCAGCCGGCGCACATTAGGCGCAGCATGGCCGGCTTCGGCACGGTGGTGGAGATTGACCCGGCCTGCCTCACTGGGTATGATTTCTCCCCGCTGCGCTTAGTCGTTGCCGTTCACAGCCGCTTGGACATCCCGTCCGAGCTGTGGGTTGATGCTGATGATGGAAACCTGGGAGGGAGCATAGCACAGATCCTGCCTATCCGCGTTTGGCCACGCCACCTGCAGCTCAACCAGCTTGGAGGCCTCATCCCCTTCTTTGGGCCCCCACCACCAAACCACCCTGCTAGGCCTTTGTTCTTGGGCCCAGATGTTGCGCCTGACCTGCCCCCCACCCCCCGCCAGCCCACAACGCTGATGCTGCTGCTCCTGCCCAAGGGGCTGCCTCCGGCTGCTAACCTGTCGGGCGGCCTTCCTGGCACACCGGCGCGGTTCAACCCTGCTGCTAGCCTGCTTCAGCTTGCTGCTATCCTGTCTACTACAAAGCGCGCCCTGTAGACCCCGCCTTGCCCTCCCATCGGCTCTGCTCAGATGGCCCCAACCGCGCCACCACCCTTCCCTGCTGGCTCTCCTGTGCGCTCCAGGCCCACGGTGCGCTGCGGGCGTCGCCCTCGTGTTGGCCTGCAGCTGAGCGCTCCCAAACCCAAGCATCAAAGCAGCCATCTGGCCGAGAAAGCTGATGATAAGTTCGTGCCTGTCGCGGACAAAGCTTGTCAGCTCAAAGCTCTCTAGAATGCGCTCGCGCCTTGCTCCAGCAAGCTCAAGCAGGCTGTGGAGAAGAGGAACCTGCTCACCCGCTCCAAGTTGCCGATTGGAGCGGCTGACCTCCGCAAGATGGTGTCCGCTGCCGGACTTGGCGTGAAGCCATCGGTGCCTGGGCCGTCTGCATGATGCACAGACTCTTTCCGCCTCACCGTGACGGCGGCTGCCTTGTTGCTGTCCGTCCGGTTCCTCTCAGTGTTGTTGTTCGTTGTGTCCTTCGCTGGTTAGTTCGTCTTGTTTCTCAGTGTTGTCATCTTGTCGTTGTGTCTTTGTTTACCAGTGGTCGTCTCGGTGCTGTTTCACCTTGTGACCTTAGCTTTGGTTTAGTTTGTCGGTTGGGTGTCTAGCATCTTTGGTTTCCCCTTGGGAGTGGATGATGCTGGTGTCTGTGCTTTCTCTATGTGTAACCACTTTAAAAATTTCAACGTTGTGTCGTGGAATGTGCGTGGGTTAGGCGACCCGGACAAGTGTGCAATTGTTAAAGATGCTCTAGTTTCTGCAGTCCCTGCCGTGATCTGTCTCCAAGAGACCAAGCTGCACCACATTGATCAATTTCAAGCACACAGTTTCCTCCCCCCACGATTCGCGCGCTCCTTGCAGTTTGTTCGTGCTGCTGGCACTCGCGGCGGTATCCCTCTCCGCCTAGAACGCTGACGCCTTCGCTCTTGAGGGCTTCATATCCAAGCATCACACCCTGACCACCACGCTTGTTTCCGTTGCCTCCGAACACCTGCTCACTGTGACCAACGTCTATGCTCCCTCGGATCATTGTGACTCCAAGCACTTCCTTGAGGACCTGCTCGAATTGCAGCCTCTCATCTCTGGCCCTTGGATCTTAGTCGGGGATTTCAACCTTATTCGCTGTGCTTCTGAGAAAAACACTGGAAACCTCAATCCCACTCTATGCACCCTTTTCAATGATACACTCGACAGCCTTGGGGTCGTGGAACTCCCGCTCCTGGATCGCCTATACACCTGGAGTAACAAACGCTCCTCCCCGGTCATGGCACGCCTTGACCGTGCTTTTGTCAACACCACTCAGTGCAGCGCCTACCCCAACACCACCCTCACCTCCCTGGTTCGTCCCACGTCCGACCATGTGCCCCTGCTTCTTTCCATAGCCAGCACCATCCCCAAAACAAACCTCTTCCGTTTCGAAAATTCCTGGCTACGAAACCCCTCCTTCCTCCCTGAGGTGCTCCCTGCATGGCTCGACGCTCCAGCTCATGCGGATGCTGCTGGCAGCCTTGCTGCTTGCCTCAAGACGACCCGTGCCGCGGCAAAGGTTTGGGCTAAGCGTATGCGGGCACCACCCTCTCTCATTCCCAATTGTAAGTTTCTCATAATGCTGTTCGACTTTCTGGAAGAATCTCGTTGCTTGTCCCCACAGGAAGCAGATCTGCGCACCATGTGTCATGACAAGCTAAACCAGGCTGTGAAGGAACGGGCTACTTATTGGAAGCAAAGAGGGAAGCAAAAAGCACTGCGGGAGGGGGACTCAAACACTCAGTTCTTTCATGCCCATGCTACCCAGCGCATGCACCAGAATGCAATCAAACTTGTTGAGGTGGACGGTGTTCAACTCACTGCTCACGAGGGGAAGATCGCCGCTCTTACAACTCACTACAAAAAGACACTTGGGGATCCTGGGCACAGCAATTTCAGCTTCGACCTTCGGACCATTTATGCCGGGCACCGATTGGCAAGTTCCGCTTATCTGAACCGTTCACTGAAGCGGAAGCTCTCCATGCTATCCACTCCATGAATAGCTGCAGTGCACCCGGGCGTGACGGCTTCGGGCCAAGCTTCTACAAGGCTGCTTGGGCAACGATCAAAGGGGGAGTGATGCAGTTCCTTCAGGGTTTTTATGCGGGGACAATTGATCTTGGCCGAGTAAACCGCTCCTACATGGTCCTGCTTCCCAAGAAACCCGGAGCAGTTACTGTGGATGCATTCAGGCCAATCTGTTTGCAGAATTGCAGTGTCAAGATTGGAGCGAAGATCCTCACAAAGCTACCCGGAGCAGAACTGGTTGCAAGCAAGATGGGTTTCCGCAAAGCTATCTAGGCTTGCCTCTGTCCTGCGACAAGCTGAGATTGTCTGCCTTTGATCCTTACATTAGCAAGGCTAATCGGTACCTAGCTGGATGGCAAACTTCACTTCTGAGTCCAATGGGCAGGACGGTCCTCATCAACTCTGTGCTGGGTGGACAACTCTCATACGTCATGTGCTCTGTTGCACGGATACGTCAGTTTAGTAGCGTATCGAGTATCCAATACATATCGGATATGGATACGTACCGGATACGCGATGGATACGTATCCTCCGAGTATCCGAATTATTATTATTTTCGCGAATATTGGATACGTGGGCCGATACGTATCAGGCCTGAGGATATGGCCCAGCCCACTAAGAAGGGTCCTTATCTCCCCGACGCCCAACCTGCCGCACGCCCCGACGCACCGACGCCCTAACCTCCTCGCGCCGCATCTCCGCCTGGTGACGAGCCTCCACCTTTGCTCGCCGGCCGCCGGCCACTGGCGACGAGCCTCCGCGTCGGCTCACCGGCGATGAGCCTCCGTCCCTTCTCACCCGCCGGCCGCCAACGACGAGCTTCCGCCCCTGCTCGCCTAGTGACGAGCCTCCACCTTTGCTCGCCGGCCGCCGGCCACTGGCGACGAGCCTCCGCGTCGGCTCACCGGCGACGAGCCTCCGTCGCTTCTCACCCGCCGGCCGCCAATGACGAGCTTCCGCCCCTGCGATACGGATCCAAGCTCCAGCGAACTCCCGTGAGCTAATCCTCTTCCCCGTTCTCGATCTCCTCTTCTTCTTCAGTTCGTGGCCGCTTGTTGCTTGATTTCTTTGCTCCCCACTTCGTCTTCCTGTCCCCATTCTCGATCTATTATATTTCTGCAGTGCAGACGTGCAGTTAGTGACTTCTTGTTGCTTGATTGCTTGTATGCAGTAGATGGCATCCCCAATATGAGTAGTGCAAGTGCAAGTGCTAGTGCTAGCATAGGATCTGAAGCCACACACAATAGACATCAAGGCTCCACTTTGGGATCATGTCACCATTCTGGAGAAGGCTAAAACTGGTGGAGGAAATACTTTATGGCGCTGCAAGTACTGTACAATGGAAAAACTGAGTAGTTACACTAGAGTTGAAGCTCATTTGCTGCAGAAGGGAAGACTGGGAATAAGTAAATGTCCTAATGTTACATATGAAATGCTTAGTGACATGAGGAAGGAAGTTGAAAGGTGCAAGGATTTGGTGGAAAGATCGAAGACAAGAACTGTTTCTTTGCCTACTGCTCCTTCCTCAAGCAATACTGCTGACACCAACAAGAGGAACAAGAGGGGGCCTGTTTCTGCATTGGAAAAAGCTTGGGCATTAGAAGACCGTAAGCACTTGGATGCTTTAATTTGTAGAGCAATTTATTCTGGAGGGGTATCTTTCAATTTTCTGAGAAATCCATACCTTCGAGAAGCCTTTGCCTTTGCTTGCAGCCGCAACATGCAAGGTTATTTGATTCCTGGTTACAACAGAGCTAGGGAGGGACTTCTGAAGCAAGAAAGGAGGCACCTAGAGACTTTGTTGGACAGCACAAAGAGCACATGAGCTGAGAAGGGAGTCACAATCTGCTCTGATGGTTGGTCAGATCCTCAGAGGCGACCAATCATCAATTTTGTTGTTGTTTCTGACAAGGCACCTATGTTCTTGAGGGCTGATAATTGTGAAGGTGAGTACAAATCAAAAGAATACATTGCTGAAAAGTTGAAGGGTATAATTGAAGAAGTAGGTCGACAAAATGTAGTGCAAATCATTACAGACAATGCTTCAAATTGCAAAGGTGCTGGTCTCATAATAGAATCTGAGTATGATAACATATTTTGGACACCATGTGTTGTGCATACCCTCAATCTTGCTTTGAAAAGTATATGTGAACCTAAAATACAAGACAACCCTTCTGATGAAGAAATGGTTGTTTGGAGGGAACTTGAATTTATGCATGATGTTAAAACTGAGGCTGCTCTGATAAAGAATTTCATAATGAATCATGGCATGCGGCTTTCAATGTTCAATCAGTTCAGCCATTTGAAGTTACTTTCTATTGCTGAAACAAGATTTGCCTCTGTTGTATGTATGTTGAAGCGGTTTGTTGATGTAAAAACAGCCCTCCAACAAATGGTGATTAGTGACAGATGGAGTGTGTACAGAGAAGTCAGAGATGATTCTCCAACTCCAACAGCCCAAATTGTCAAGGACTTGATACTTAGTGATGTATGGTTGGACAAGGTGGACTTCATTCTTAGGATTACTACTCCTATATATGAAATGATTCGTATAACAGATACCGACACTCCATGTCTTCACTTAGTTTATGAGATGTGGGATTCAATGATAGAGAAAGTGAAGAAAGTTATATATCGATATGAGGGCAAGCAAGAAGATGAATCATCAGACTTGTACTCAGTTATTTATGACATATTGATTGCTAGGTGGACAAAAGTAAATAATCCACTTCATTGTTTAGCTCATTCACTTAATCCAAGGTACAAAACTACAAACTACCATTGCAGATATTATTGATTTCATTCACTAAAATCATAATGCCATATTGCAGATACTATAGCAAAAAGTGGCTTGAAGAAGGTGTTGGCCGTGAACCACCCCACAAGGATAAAGAGGTATCAAAAATGAGGATGGTTTGCTTTAAGAAGTTCTTTCCCATGCTAGAAGAGTTGGCTAAAGTAAAAGAAGAGTACTCAAGATTCTCTAGTTGTTCAGAAGAATTTAATGATCCTGACTCAATCCATGATAGATGGGCTGTTTCCCCTATGACTTGGTGGACAAATCATGGACAATCTGCTCTCTTATTGATGAGTTTGGCCATGAAATTGCTTAGCCAACCAGCCTCATCTTCTTGCTGTGAAAGAAACTGGAGCACCTATAGCTTTGTCCATAGTGTCAAGAGAAATGCCTTAACTCCAGAGCATGCAGAAGATTTGGTCTTTGTGCACTCAAATCTAAGGCATCTGTCAAGAAGAACTGAAGCATACAAGTCAGGAGAGACAAGGATGTTGGATGTAGGAGGGGATTCTTTTGATTCACTTGGTGGTATTGGCATTCTTGAAGTGGCTGACCTGTCCCTTGATGAACCTGAATTGCAAGCTGTGACTTTTGGTTTGGATGCTCAGGAGGTTGATGTTGTGGAAGACAATGAGACAAATTAGGAATAGGAACTTGCTGCTGCATGAATTGCAAACCTGAATAGGCTGAATGCCTTTTATTGCTTTTCCTAAATTTGAGACTAGTATATTAGAGACCTTCAGACCTGCTGTTCTGTAATAATAGTACACTTAAGTAGTTAATTGTGAGGTTTTATTGCTATCAGTTTTAAGTTTAGACCTGCATTATTTCTTTTTATTTTATTTTTTAAAATATTAAACGTATCCGCGTATCGGGTTTTTTTGGGAAATTGGAGTATCCGCGTATCCGTATCCTTCCGATACCGATACGCGTATCCGTATCCGTGCAACGTAGGTCATGTGTGCTGTGCCATCGCCGCCGGGGGTGATAACCAAAATTGATAAGCGATGTAGGAGCTTCCTCTGGACCGGTACTGGTTGTGCTAGCGGGTCAAGCAGCCTTATTGCCTGGGATAATGTTCGCCGCCCGCGCGAACAGGTTGGGCTTGGGATCAAGGACCTAGCTATGCAGAATACGTGTCTACTGCTGAAATTGCTGCACAAACTTTATGTGGGAGAGCTCACCTCCTGGGCTCGTTGGGTACACCAGAACGTCTGTCATGCAACAATGGAAGGTGATATAGGTGGTGTGCACTGGACTGCCCTGAGAGAGCTGCTTCCGCTTTATCAGGCAATAACAACGGTTGCGATTGGGGACGGCCGATCCACCTCATTCTGGTATGATGTCTGGTGTGGTGATGAGAGCTTCTCTGAGCGGTTCCAGGCACTGTTACATCACTGCACCTCTGACAAACAAACCGTCTTGGACGTGGTTGGCTGTGGCCTGCAACCATGGCTCGTGAACAGACTCACGCCGGAGGCGACTGATGAACTGACTCTTTTGGGCGGAATCCTTTCTGCAGTTACACTTGCACATCATGACGACAAGAGGCTTTCTCCATTCTCTGGTGTGGACGGGAATCTCCAAACATCTGCCTTGTATGCTCTGATCAAGTCGATGCATAACCCGTCTCGGAGTGTCACCACAAACTTCTAGAAGAGCTGCGCGCCGCCCAGAGTCCAATTCTTTGCTTGGCTGCTCCAGAATGACCGAATCCAATGCAAGGTTAACCTACACCGCCGCCATATTTTGGGAGATGACACCTGCGACTTGTGTGGCACTGAACCTGAAACTGCTTCGCACCTGCTCTTCCACTGTGAATTTGCTTCATCCTTCTGGCGATCCCTGGGCTATGAGCTCGCCCCTGAGCTGACGGTAGCCGATGCACACCGCATGCCGCAGCCAGAGAGTGTGCCAGCGAACCACTTCGACACTTTTACATTGCTATGTTGCTGGCAGCTGTGGAAAAGAAGGAATGTATTTTTTTTTCCGAGGCGAGACAATGGGCCTTCGTCAGACTCTGCATGCGTGCAGGTCGGCGGCAAGAACCTGGAGCTGCAGGCTTCCGATCACGGATCGCCCCCTAGGTGATCAATGGTGTAATCTTTTTTCTTTGGCAATATAAACCTAAAAAGGATGTAAAAAAACTTTCTCTTATCAGGCCTTTTAGGGCCAACTGAAAAATGAATAAAATCAGGTGGGGGATCCTCCCCCCCCCCGGTTGACCCCTCAAAAAAAATGATGATTATACCCTATATTGTTCCATTACGATGAGATTCAACCAAAAGACGCAGAACATTTATCGCGTCGTTAGCCGAATTACATACAAGTTCGATTTGAGGGTCGGTGCCATTAGAGCATGACACGTGTCTTTCCACACGTTTTGGTGTAGTGGGGTCTTGCGCCAAACCAGCTGGCAGCTACGTAACTAAGCCCTAAGAATTAAGAAACCCTCCGGATGGCGACGATGCGGAGCTGGTCCTCGCGCACGGACACCAGGAACAGCATGGCCTCGGGCTCCCCCTGCACGTCCACGAAGTGGTGCCGCGTGCGGTGCCCGCGTCGAGGAAGCTCTCGCTCTCCAGCACGCGCACCGCGCCGCCCCTCGCCACCTCCGCCACCTCGTTTCCCTCCGTCACCGTGAACATCACGCCGCCGCACCTGACGGGGGCGCCGGGGGCGGGCTTCTGCCTGTGCCTCGGCTGGGAGAGCAGCTTCGCCGTCGACGCTGGGGAGTTCGCTGGTGCGGAGGTGGCCGGCGGGTGCGCCTACTTCGTGGCAGGGATCCGAGGTGGGCGACGACGGGAAGCGAGGAGGTCGTCCATGGCGTGTGCAGGTACAGCTTCGAGGACGGCACGGTGACGGTCGTGGACGAGTTGCCGGCCATGTTTGACAAGAAGTCCATGTGGTACGCGCCTCGGCCAAGGTATCACCGGTGCCTTCTTCACGACAGCCGGCGCTCCACGACGCAATAGATCAGGATTCAGGATGAGCTTATGTGGGAGCTCGTTTTTTCAGTTTACACATATACTAGCTTTGTACTTCCCTTTGCCTATTTATTTTTGTATTGATCAAGGGTTTCAAAGTGTAAACATATTTAAAAAGAAATTATATTCAAGTAGTTACAATGAAACTCTTTCGTATCTGGGACGAATTGATTTAAGCTTTCAAGCAAACATTGCATGATTTTTTTTCCCCAAAGAACTCGAACGGAGGATGACGCCGACCCTGCAACTGCAACCCAGTGATTGCTGCGCGTCCCGAGTCCAACACGGGCGCCGCCACCCCCCACCGATGAGGCGATGACCTCCAATCCGCTGCACCTTCACGTTGTGACGCTGCTCACCGGCATCCGGTCCAAATATCCGGCGATCTCCAAATATGCGAGGCGGCCTCGGATCGGAGCACGCACCGCGCCGCGGTAAGGCACCGCCGGCCTCTCCAGGTCCTCCCTGCTCATTGCCTCCGCGCACGCCGGCAAAACGACCCGCTTCTGCCGCCTGTCGCGCAGCGAGAGCACCCTGCGCAGCCTCCGGGTCCAGCGCCGGCCGGCAGCCGCCCAAACCCAGCAGCGCCGCGTCGCGTCGAGGAAGTTCATCTCTACGACGACGTCGCGTCGGACAGGCGAACGGCGCCGAGGACGACCTCAGGGTGCTCGCGGAGAGGGAGGCGAACGAATCCCGGGCGCGCGGCGGCTCTCCGGCGAGCCATGGTGGCGTCCCCGCGGCGACCCGGGGACGGGGAGGACGGTGCTCGGAATACCGTCCGGGGTGTCCACCCCTAGTACCCGTCAGCCGTTGGATCGGCCTCGTGTGGTCCAGATCGATCGTTGACTCGGTCGTCAGTCGTCTTCGTCCTTGTCATGCAGGTGGAGCACTCTGCGGGCTCGTCGGCCGAGGCCGCGGGGCACGCCATCGCCGCTTCCTTGGCGGACAGCCCTCCCATGCTCTGGTCTGGGCAAGCGTCCGTAGACCGTAGGGGCCGCCGGCTCGTATTGTACCCGGGGTTAAATAAACCGACCGGTCCGGTCAAACCGGCGCGGTCCGGTAGCGATTTACCGGACCGTTTTGACCGGAAACCGGTCAAATTCAAAATCGCATATTCAACCGGTTCCGACCGGCTTACCGATCGATTTGACCGGTTTACCGGTCGGTTTGACTGGTAACCGATCAAATTTATTTTTTTCTTTTTTGGTTTAAATTCAAATGCCCGCAAAGTATACTAAATAAATGTTTGTATAACATATTTTAGTCTAAATGGACCCTCCAACCCTCTTTTATAGTATTTTTATATTGTATTTGTATATTTTTGTATGCACGCTTTTCTTTGTTTAACTTCAAATCCCCGCAAACTATACTAAATGAATGAATTTTTGATAAAATTTGACACCATTAGATTCGTCGCACCTTGAAGTAATTTTAGGAATTTTTTTTGGGAATTTTTCATTTTTTTAATTCAAATTTGAATTTTGAATTTGGACCAGTTTGATACCGATCCAAACCGAAACCGGGCCGGACCGTTTTAGCCGGTAACCGGTCAAACCGGACCGGGCCCCACCAGTTTGGTGAACCATGATTGTACCTTGTCGCCGCCGCCAGCGCAGGCTTCACCGGACAAGGCAATGGCCAAAGGACCGCAACTTTGAGGAGGAGGCGAGGAGAATCAGTGATTTTTTTTTTTGAAAGCACCCAGGAGCACCGGGGAATCATATAAGAACTCAGTCGGACGTCCACGCTGATCGCGCGCTCAACGCAGATGGGCTGCCGGGAAATCCGAGGACGCGCCTACCGGAATGCACACACACGCACACACACCCCACCCCACCCCACACACACCCACGCACCCGGTACCCTCTCTGGGGAAAATCCCCCCGTGAGCACTGCATGCTCGAGCAGGCGCTCGAACGCGGGCGGGTTGGCTTCCGCACCTGGGGAGCCAACCACCCGAGCTAACGCTCGGTCTCGAATCAGTGAATTGATCATGAGCAATTTCAAGACAATAGGATTATTAGCGCTGCGATGCCCACTGGATGCAGTGGTGTTCTACTTTTTTTTTTAAAAAAAAACTCGATCTGCGAGGAGCAAGCCGCCCCCGGGCATTAATGTAAGAAAAAGACCTCTCACGTTGGTCAAGAAAACCTCCCTAACTCCTGCCCCACCCTTACAAGGGGCACCGTAACTCATACCGTAACCCGTGTGAGAGCGGGCCGGGGTGAGCCGGGACCTATTTCCATGTGCTTTGGCGTGTAGATAGGCAAGGAGATTTTTTTAACCTCAACCTAAAATTCGCTCTCACCGGGAGTCGGGGTTCTACTTCTTTTGAGGTGCTGCCTGTAGGACACCAGCACAGCATCATAGTTTCCCGGCCATGCTTTAGCAGTACAGGGAAAAGAATTTATGGTAGGTTGATGATTGTATATTTGTATTAAGTCCCTAATGGAAGATCGTGTTTGTGATCTGCGCATGCTAATCCTAGTAAACATTGTGCGGTTTGTAACTGTTGCTCAAACGACCCATCCTTGCAAGTTGCAACTTCAGATTCAAACTGTTACTGCACTGATGATGTCTGAATGTGAGTCTGATCCCGCATAATAAGACAACAAATACACTGTTCTGTCTGTTTCAGTTGTCGATTCCTCAGATTTAGCACACAAGAGGCTGATGCGGCTGTGTCATTGTCACAGGCTCACAGCAGTGATGCTACTTCAAGCTCTGTAATTTTGTCTCGCTATATTGGAATCAAGTGTTTATTGAACTAGTTAGGATGTTGGACTACTCGTTTAGACAGGAGGAGATCTGAAGTTTGAGATGCATCAGGGTCAGGGCTGTTCTGTGACTTCTGAGTCCTAGCTAACGAACTCAGCTACAAATGGAACAGTTAAGAGGATCCTGATCGGGTCGGAAGAGTGATTCAGGTCCCAACCGCACAAAGCTAAAGAGAGGTGGCGTCTATCTGGATTTCAGCCGTACTCAGGACAAGCAACGAGCCAGTCCGCCCCAGCGTCGAGCGCGCGACGCCGGCGCAGGTCGCCCTAGTCCTGGCCAGCCGCAAACGGCAAGCTTGCTCTACGCGAACGCGTGTGGCAGTTCCACTTCCACATGGGCGCCGGCGCCGGCGCAGGCCTGGCTCGTCCGCGGGGCACGTCCGGCGACGTTCACGCCCCGACGGGTCCCTCCCGGGCGAGAGCTTCGACGGCCTTTGCTAGTTTGCTCGTAAACTAGTCGTTCTTCGTCACGTAAGCGTGTTGGTTATCCTTTGCTGGTTTGCTCATAAACCTTGCCGCTCTTCACCACGTAAGTGTGATACTTATCTCTCGAGACGACCGATTCCAGCGAAACACTAGAAACCGGTTTGACCGGTTTGCTCATCCGGTCTAACCGGTCCGTGTGGCCTTGCTGCTCTTCGGTCCCTTTGCGATTCGCACGTTCGAGTGCTCTCGTGTGTTGACCGAGATTTGCGTCAACAGGCGGCCTGCCGAGCCGGCGTTGTACGCCGTCAGGGTGCTCGCGGAGAGGTAGGTTGACGAATCCCGGGCCGCGCGGCGGCTCTCCGGCGAACCACGGCGGCGTCCACGCAACGAGCCGGGGAGGACGGTAATCGAAATACCGTCCGGGGGTGGATGGTATTTCAAATACCGTCCACCCCTAGTACCTATCAGCTGTTGGATTGGTTTCCTGTGGTCCAGATCGGGCGACGACCTTGTCACTTGTGAGGCAGGCGAGGCCGTGCGGGAGCTGGATGCCACCGGCGCCATGGCCGAGGGGAGGACGGAGGCCTAGGTCGCACCCCCGCGGGCTCGTCGGCTGAGGGCACGGGGAACGCCTTCGCGCGCTTCAGCCCCCGTGCTCTGGTCTGGGCAACCGTTGATTGGACGGACTGGACTGGGCTTTGGCCAACCGAACACGGGACCGCCGGGTCGACCTCGCCGTCCTAGCTGCCGGCAGGAACGAGGTGGCGAGCACGGCGACGGAGTGGACACGCGCACGTACGCATCCATATCGAGCTGCACCGGCGCCCGGCCGCGTAAAGACCGCGTTGCCCACGGCGACGCTGGTCGTGTTCGCGCGCAGCCTAGGAAGTATGGCCTCACGCCGGCGAGGAGCTGAAATCGAGCCCATCCATCTGGGCGCGAGCACGTAGCTCCGCCGTCAAGCGCTGAACCACGCCGTCACCGCCCGTATTTTGGCGTCAAACCTCGCCGCCGTGACGGCGACCACCACGTCGACGAGGACATCAGTCAGTCGATGGCCGGGATCCTCTCCCTGGGAATCTGGAAGCCTGGAACATGTTGCGGACCATCTCGTTCGTGGGAGAGTCGGCGGTGGCTGCCGGCGACGGTGCCGTCCAGCCGGGCACCGGTCGGTATTTCATCTACCGTCGAGGGTGGACGGTAAATGAAATACCGTCCACCCCTGGGCCTATATCGGACGTTGGATCGGGCTTCTACGGCCGAGATCGTCGCGAATAGTTGAAAGGCACAGAGGCCCTCTCCGTCTTCCCCGTCCCATCACGACTGTTCTCCTGCAGGTCCCCTCCACGACCGGCTGAGCTCTCGTGCGCCGCGGCGGCAGCGGAGCCGGCAAGAATCGCCGGCGCCCATGTATCGCAGGGACAGGAAGCTTGACATGGAGATAGGCCGGATATCCATTTTCTGAACCTTATAACAGTTATTAACACACAATCACTATAGGATTTGGAAAATTGCTGGACAACCCATAATTGATTTTGGCTACAAAAGACCCTGTTTGCATGAATCAGGTGAGGACACCGCTGGCAAAACCTCATATTGATCCTTGCTTCTACAGAATACTGAGCTTGATACTGATGCCTAGCACCACCTCATGTTTCCATTGGACAAATTGACTGTGGGCTGGCTGATTCAGCAATGATATTTGGTGATTCAAGAGGTAATCGGCTGTCCTGATTACAACATCTGAAATGAAATAACTGAACAGGATTTACAGGCTGGTGTGAATTTTGCTCGATTGCAACACTATTTTAACAAGCAATAGGTGATGGCATCTTTGCATTGAGGACCTGAATGCTGAATGCCAAACAAGGGTCGTTGTTCAGTTAGAGACTTGGTCTCAGAAAACGAGGAAAGCAGCTTCCTTCCATTTCTCAAAACTGACACTTGATATTGTTGCCCCTCAGTTTACTGGTATGCCCTCTTTACATATCTCTGGATTTTTCCATTTTCTTAAATTTTATCAGTGGCGTTCCTTTTAGTACTCTTGTAGTGCCTTTTTGTAGCCTAATATTTGACACCGCCACAGCCGCATATTCTTGAGACTTTTGATTAGAGGACTTTTACAGTGCACAATACGACCATTGGCCGCTCAGCGCTCGACTCATTGGCCGCGATCCCGGCGGTGACTAACCTTGGTGACCTCGGAAGCGCGGAAGCCGATCTCTACCGCTCTACCTCGTCCCCGTCAAACGCCGCGTCCTGCTGATTAGTGCCTTAGTACCAGGCGAAGCCCAGTCCTCGTTCAGTGCAGAGCGCAGCGTCGTGCTACGGCAGCGGCAGGTGATGGATCTGCTGGGAGGAGCCGTAAGAGGTGATGAACGAATTGGGCGTGCTCCTGCATGGCTGCCCAGACAGCTGTGTTTATGCTGTCCTCGTTAGTTAGTCAGGCCTTGTTGCAAAGGCAAATGGCCGCCGAGTTACGTGGTTGAACCAACCTGGCAGTTATAGAGCATAGTCAAGAGGTAGGAGACGACCTGGTTTCTCCTCCATTTTTCTTTCTTTCGTGTCAGCTAAAGAAAGGCTACATGCATGATAAAAACCCATCGCCTGATTTGAGTTAATGGAATGCAAAGTTCCTTCACAAAAAAAAGGCTACGTGATACAACCCAGTTTTGCCTGTCTCTTTTTTGTTGTACTGGCACTAGGCTCATACATTATAAAGAAAGTTTATGATGCTTGAACTATGGTGCAAAAAATCATATTTTCTTGCTGAAAGAAACAATTATCTCCTCAAAAAAAGAGACGATTATTTAGATTTCAGAACACTTTCAAGCACTGTTAATTTCATCTGTATGCTTTATATCTTGCCATCTCAGCTGAGGATGTGTCTACATGCATTTGCTTTATCAAAATAATCTATATTGGTAGTAAAATTGTGAATTGTTCAGTCATGCCCATCAAACCTTTTGGCAGCACATGCAAACAATGCACAAATGCATAACACAAGAGTTATTACATACGATGAATAGAACGACCTGAGTCCATTTCATTGATTGAAAGGAGTAAACAAATTACAGAGTGTATGAGTTTGGCTACATTGGGCACCAACTAAGAAAAACATAAAATTCGGTGCACCTTTTACATTCATAAGTTGTATATATGAAAAACCCTGAGTTCCAACAGTCGCAGAACATATATATATATGGTCGAGCTGCAAAACTGAATATGAAATTTGACCACTCCATCATTCCTCCATTGCTACTTCTCGACCCATGGGCAGTAATCTGGATACTCCTGCTGTAATCAATCAACTTCACCTGTCAATAGCATCCCTTGTTTTACTCGTTAGTGAGATTGTCGATTTATCAAGAATACTGTTGAACTGACACAATATCTGCATTCAGTAACCTGCTGAAGCAAGTTCTAAACTTTCAGGAGAACTCATCTGCAATGAACACAAATCCATGGCAGTCTATGTATCACTACTCCCCACCACATCTAGTGTAAAGGCGGCTCTGGATGATTTAATTAAACAACAGAAAAGAAGGCTAAGGGAAACCTGTGTTATTCTTAAAGGGCAAATCTCTGATCCTCGTGTGATCCTTTTGTGCGAGTTGGGCAAGAATCCAAGCGGATCAGGGGGAAGAGAACAAATGTGGTGGGCAAGAAGGCCTGCAGGATCAGGATTCAGGAGGAGGGGGGGGGGGGGGGGGGGGGGGGGGCGGCTGGTGGACGTACACGTACTTGCCGGCACGATGGTCGTCGAGGCCTCAAGAGTGAGACGGTCGGCTGGAGGACATACCAGCTACATCTGACCTCTGCACCGCCGGTGACCATGGAGCGGATAGGGATGCGGGCGGGCGGGCGATGGTACCGACGAAGGACGCGCCGCCACTGCCGAATATCGGGGTCGTCGATGAGAAACAAGAGATCGGCGAGCAGATGCGCCCAATAAACGAGAAGGGAAGGAGTATTATATATTATTTTTTTTGCGAGTAAGGAGTATTATATTATCCAGATTACCCCTGCCAATGGATGGTTAGATCTTGTCTATACCTTATACTACTAAGTGGTAGTATTGTGCAATGAATAATACAGTTGTGGTTTGTTGCAGTGGATAGAAATACAAGTGAAGCAGATCTGTGCATTAGAACAACATTCTTGGAATCTCAATGGTGACCAGGAAATATTCTTTTGAGATTGAGATTCATAGGTGCGTTCATTGGTGAATAGAGCTGATAAGAAGAGGTTATCAGTTACAGACCACAGGTATGTTCATAGTTCCCTCTTTATGATCTTTTTTTCTCCCTCCTATGTTCTGTTGTCTTTGCTACATATTAACAGCAAAAGAAAAGTCTAATAAAGTGATATGCTTAGTGTTCTTCTCATGGATTAATTGCTCTCTCTACACCCTATGGATTAATTGATGCTAATGAGGCTCTGAACTAACATGTGCATCTGAAAACTGCTACATGCAGACCTGGCATGAGGCTATCTCTGTTTAATGTCAGGTGTCACCATTTTTGTTGAATGATTTATATGTTTAATACCACCTGATATTGTTACTGTTTTTATGGAATATGACCCACAATGCCTGATCACTGTTGCTTATGCTTCCATGTACAATGTTGTTGTGACCAAGCTCTGGATGTCATGCATCTAACAGGAGAATGACCCTACTTTCTATGGGACTTGGATGGCTTGACAGGAGCAAGGTTCGTCCATAAGCACACCTTTACATTTTTTAAATATTGTGTTACTTTTTTTCTAAAATAAAATATTTACTACTTCGTTTTCAGAAAAAGCTAACAACCTAATAGTGAGAAGTTCTTTGCCATAGATGTTGCATGTGCACCTCCTAGCTAGCATCTGAAAACTTGCGGTTTCTCATGCTGGCATCATCTACTTTTCTTCTGTTGACGCAAAAATCAACACACTGAAATCCAAAGTCAAGTGTTCGCCGAGTCACGGAAAGTCAACCAAGTATGACAGTCAATTTGACCTGAAATTGATAAAGGAGAAAACAAAGTCAAATTCGAAAACGTGTCGGCTGGGATTCCTAATATCTCTCAGATGGGCGTATCGGCAAGCTTTGCCGATACTATAGACGACAAAAAATATTAAATGCAAGCGCGTAGTAAACGAGCACACCGGCAGGATCAGCCGATACACTAAATGACAAAACCGGCTTTGAACAACCGATCACGTATGTATGACAAGATCTAAGCTACGAATGTGTAACTCAGATGATGTGAAGTTAAAAATAGATCTAAACCGGCTCTTGAGATAACAAAAGTGTTACTCCAAAACCTAAAGCAGATCTAGTATATTTTTAGATGTGATAATGGTAAAAAAACATAGGAAAACCTACAAATCTAGCCGATATCGATAATTGGTGAATAAATCTAGACGAGACGACAGCGATGCGCCTGGAAGTCAAAGCCTAAATAAACTTGATAACTTTTTAATAGATTTGAACGAAACCATAGCGATGTGCCCGGTAGCTAAAGCTTAAATATACTCGGTAAAACAAAAACTCACCAGCAAATCAAGTCGCTCGAATGTGAGGCGTCCTTGATCAACTTGAAAGAACTTGTCGAAAAAAAAGAGAAAAGACGAAGTCGCCAAAAAAATGCAAAGGAATTGTAAAGTTTGTTATATTGGATGTGTATCAAGTTTTCCCGGTCCCTTAGAACTGATATATATAGCCTAGCACTATCAAGTCCTAGCCGATTATGGCAGACATTACTTGACTCTAAAGAAAAGACTATCTAAAAGATAAACTACTTAAAATATTACAACCGAATCATCAAGATTTTCGTAGAGTCCGGATCCTCTTCTCCTTCCTTGACTTCATCGGCAACTCTCCATCGGCCGGATACCAGAGCTAGCGGATCAGCATCTTCAAAGCATATTCTTCTGGCCCATCGGACGAACTCCATCGGCCGATTCCAACCCTGTGAATCTTTTGGTTTCTTCCAAATCGGCCACCTTTCCTTCACAAAAATCATCTTCCTTGACACGTGTCAAGAAACAGTGTCAACACATGCCCCCCAGTTTCGGAATAATTTATTTTGTTCCAAAATTACTCCAACCAGCATTCAAAGCCATTCCTCGTACCCCGTGCACACGGCTTATCCCGTACAACTGGGTAAAACTCTTCTTTGCCCCTGGCCTTTCGCCTTCTATCTGCGCAAGCCCAACGCGCCGATTCACTTTTCGTCTTTTTACCTGCCCAGACAGATCCATAAAAATCACCCTCCGGCTCTACATCGGCAACAAGCCTCCATTAGCTACAACACCTCTCCCTTTCTCTTTCCAGCAGCTCCAAAAAAACCCTAGGTTTTTCTGTAGCAATGGCGGGCACCAAGCATCATGACGAGGGTCCGTCAATGCCCCTCTGGCGATCCACGGCCGCCTGACATAATTTACCTCTCTCTACCTCCGATCCCTACATTCTCGTTTAGTTCTGATCTTCGTTTAGTTCTGATCTTTAGTTTCTGCACAGTGACGACGCTTCCTCTTCCTCGGGCTCTTCTGGTTCGGAGGGGCCCCCTTTCCCAGGCGTTCCCGAGAGTACCGTGGAGTTCATCCGCCAGCTTCTTCGCGAGAAAGACGAAGCTCGGCAGAACTACTCCCAGGGGACAATAAGGTCTTAGCGCCTCACCACTGAACTGGAGGCGGCACAAGCCGACCGGGCCATTGTCCGGGCCCAACTCACCGCTGCTGACTCCAGGGTTGCCGGTAGATTATTTTATTTTCCGCATCGTTCCTTTCCTTTTGAATTCTTCTTCTAACTCCTTTGTTTCATCAGTCCTGGAATCGCAAATCCAGACCCTCCACGCCGCAGCAGCCACCGCCACCGAGTCGGTGAACGCGTGCGGCGACACCGTCGCCGCCCATCTGCAGGACATCCCCAACCTCATCCGAGAGGTCGCCGGACATGGGGTTCGCCGTGGCGCCGCAGTAGCCCTCACCACAGCCCAGTTCGAGACCGGTCATGATCTCCTGCAGGTCGAACAGGTCCACTTTCCGCTGGGCAGCGAAGACTGGTGGGCCTTCGAGGAGCTCACCGACGACATGGAGATGGCAGCCGCCGCCATCTCCGAAGATGTCAGCATAGAGGCGGTCATCGGCAATGTCTTTGCCGATGATAAAATTTCTAGGAGTAGCATCTTCCTAGAAAAAACTTTTGCTATATCGGCCAGATCATCTGATCGGCCTTTTTTTGTAAATGATATTATTAACGAAGTATTTACCCTTTATTGTCGTTTTTCATTGCAACTTCTCACTTGATAACGCAAAAAAACAACCCTGACCTGAATCTGAGCAGCTTGAATTGTGTGGATTTTTTGCACTAAGGACGACACATATCGTGTCGGCCATAACAATTCAACCGATAACTCAATTAATCGGCTATCCATCCACCCAAACGCTAGGGTAATACTTCTTCAAATATTTTCCGTTAAGAGCTCTAGAATATTCTTCCCCTTCGAGTGTCTCTAAAATATAAGTATTGCCAGGAACACATCTGTTTACTCTGAATGGTCCTTCCCACGTTGGCGATCATTTACCGAATTTTGAACTCTTTGTTCCTATCGGCAGTATCAACTTCCAAACCAATTCGCCTTGCTCAGAAGTTTTGGCTTTTACCTTCTTATCATACCATCGGCTAACTCTGGCTTTATTCGCTTCAACATTTATAAGAGTCTTCAGCTGATGGCCAGCCAAATCTTCTAATTCATCTTTCATTAGAGCAGAATATTCATCGGCCGTCAATTGATTATGAAACGTGGCACACCGTGAATCAAGTTTCAACTCTCATGGGAGAACAACTTCATGTCCGTATACCAAATGATATGGAGACCCTTTGTAGCGCCATGACAAGCCATTCTGTATGCCCATAAAGCTTCATGAAGCACAATATGCCATTTTCTAGGATATTCATCAATCTTTCTCTTGATTAATTTGGTGACCCCTTTATTAGATGCTTCTGCCTGACCATTAGCTTGGGCATAATATGGAGAAGAATTAAGCAATTTAATCCCCATTCCAGTAGCAAATTCCTCAAATTCATCTGACGTAAACATAGTACCCTGATCGGTCGTAATGGTCTGTGGAATACCAAACCGATAAATAATATGTTCTTTGACGAATTCAATCATCTCTTTTGCGTAACATTTTTCAGAGGAATTGCTTCAACCCACTTGGTGAAATAATCAGTGGCCACCAAAATAAACTTATAATTTTTACTGGATGGAGGATATATCTGGCCGATCAAATCAATTCCCCATGTTCTAAACGACCACGGCTTGATTATGGTATTCATGGCTGACGCAGAAACTCTTTGCACGCTCCCAATACTTCTGACATTCTTAGCAACCTCTGTAATATGTGAAGCAATCTTCCAGCATCGCCGACCAAAAATATTCATTCCTCCTGATCACCCATTTCATCTTATAGGATGATTGATGGGATCCACAGACACCTTCGTGAATTTCACCCATTAACACCTTCGCTTCCTCTTTATCAATGCATTTGAGCAAAATCCCGTCAATTGTTCGATAATATAAATCTTCCTCCAACAATACATACTTGATTGCCTAGAATCTAATTTTTCTGTTCACTTTCTTGGATGGATCTTTCAAATAATCAATAATCTCTTTTCTCCAATCATCGGCTGTTAATTCCAAGGCCATTATTCCTTCCATCGGCCGATATCCTGAAGCATGCTGAGCCAGCCGATTTGCATCACTGTTATGAAATTTGAGAACATGCTCGATGGTTACCTTCTTGAATTCTTTCAACAGCTGGAGACATTCTTCATGATATAATTGTAAAATATCATCTTTACATTCATACTCCCCAACTAACTGATTAATCACCAGCATAGAATCTCCAAAAATCTCAACAGCATCGGCTTTGATCTCTCAAAGTAATTGAATTTCCTTGAGAATAGCACGATATTTAGTTTGATTATTGGTTGCAGAGGCTTCAATCGGAAATGAGAACTCAAAATTTGCCCCCCGAGGGGAAATCAGCACCACATAAATTTCAGAACCATTTCCACCCGAAGATCCATCAAAGAATAAAGTCCAAAAAATAAGATCTTCCATGTTTAGCTTTGGCCCACAATATTGCACAACAAAATCGGCTATGGCTTGACCCTTAATTGCTTTAGCCGATTCATATCTCAAATCAAATTCTGACAATGCCAAAAATCATTTTCCTATCCTCCCTTTTAAAATCGGCAATGAGAGCATATATCTAATAACATCATCTTTGCTCATAACAACACATTTAGCCGATAATAAATAATGTCTAAGCTTGGTACAGGAGAAGTATAAGCAAAGACACAATCTCTCGACAGGAGAATACCTAGTTTCAGCATCCAGCAACCTTCTGCTCACAAAATAAATAGCGCTTTCTTTTCCTTCAAATTCTTGAATAAGGGCTGATCTGATAGCACGCTCATCAGCCGATAAATACAATTTAAACGGCTTGTGTTTTTGGGGAGGAACCAATACCAGAGGCTTTACCAGATAATGTTTGATTTCTTCCAATGCCTTCTGATGTTCCTCTCTCCATACAAATTTCTGATCAGCCTTCAACTTCAATAAAGAACTGAACGACTGAATTTTTTCCAACATATTAGATATAAATCTTCGAATAAAATTAATCTTGGCGATCAATGACTGAAGTTCAACCTTCGTCGTAGGGGCTTCAATTTTGTCGATAGCTGATATAGTCTTATGACTAATTTCAATCCCTCGTTCATGTACCATAAAACCCAAGAATTGACCAGCTGATATACCAAAAGCGCACTTGTTTAGATTCATCTTTAAACCATGTCTTCTGGTGCATTCCAAAGCTCTACGCAGATCGGCCAAATGTTCTTGGTGCCCCTTTGACTTCACAACCACGTCATCAATGTATATCTCCACAATTTTGCCGATGAGTTCATGAAAGATATAATTCATGGCTCTCTGGTACGTAGCACCGGCATTTTTTAATCCGAAGGTCATGACTACCCACTCGAATAAACCAAGATGTCCTGGACATCTGAACGCAGTCTTGTGGATGTCTTCCTCTGCCATAAAAATCTGATTGTATCCAGCATTGCCATCCATAAAATTGATCACTTTGTGCCCAGCAGCAGCATCTACCAACATATCAGCTATCAGCATAGGGTAACCATCCATCGACGTAGCTTTGTTGAGATCCCTGAAATCAATGCACACTCGTAGTTTGCCATTTTTCTTGTAAACAGGAACCATACTAGAAATCCATTCGGCATAACGACACTGCCGAATAAAATTTGCTTCAATTAACTGTGTGATCTCAACCTTTTATATCTAGCAAAATCTTAGGATTGCACCGTCTTGCTCCTTGTTGGTGTGGCCGATATCCCGGTTTTATAGGCAAATGATGTTCCACAATAGACCTATCCAAGCCAGGCATCTCATAGTATTCCCAAGTAAAGCAATTTTTGTATTCTTTAAATAAACTCTTCAATTCCGGTTTATATTTGGGATCCAAATCGGCACTAATAAATGTCGCCCTTGGTCTATCACCATCTCCAATATCAATTTCTTCTAACAAATCGGTCTATGTAAATCCCTGTCCCATTTTCCCTTCTTCTCTTAGGAACTCATCCATTAGGAACTTTCTGAAGAACCGACTGCTTGGATCGGTGTGGAACTGTTACTGGCCGATTCACCATCGGCCTTAGCCTTGACATGCCAGACTTGTGATTTGACTCCTTTTTTGTTCAGAGTCTGTTCTCTCTCTTCTTCAATGATCTCCAGCTGGCGTAGCCTCTGAACACGTCGCTTCTGAGACCTGGTCAAACCCCCTGGACACCACTGAAATTGATCCATGTGATTAGGCTCACGTTCTGGATCTCTTCGCATCAGCTGATCATCTTGCACTCTTTCATCGGCCATCTACTCTAGCCGATCGTGTGCAGGCATTCTTCTCCCAGCAGGATCACGTAGCATTGTCCTGCCCCCCCAGTCGATCATGCACTGATACCCTTTTTCCTAGCCGATCATGCACAGGAGTGTGCTCACGCCGATAGGGCTCATGACATGACTTTTCATATAATCGGCTGCCTTGACCATTGCATTCAGGACAACCATATGCCGATGGCAATGTCAACCCTTCTTTCCAGCAGTAGACAAAGAAAGGACACCTCCAATGATCTTGCTTGCGTCGTTCTTCTTCTTCTCTACGCTGCCGCCTTTCATGATCACGCTGAAGCTTGTTCAATAGCATTTGAGACGTTACACGTCTATGTGGTGCCGATGAACGTTCAACATCCTTCATCGGACCCTTTCCTTTGACCTCATCGGCCGCTATCTGCGCTTTAAGATCAACAGCCCCAGATCTCTTGGCCGATGACGATGTTAGAATCTTGACTTGAGGAGAACCCTCATCTCTGGCCACATCAACCATGTTTGTGGCGAAGGATGCCTGTCGATCTTCATCATCTTCTTGGGAGCCTCAAATTTCAATCTCCCTTGTTCGAAAGCCATCTGAATTTGCTGTCGGAAGACCTTGCACTCATTTGTGTCATGTGACGTGGCGTTGTGCCACTTGCAGTACTTTATATTCTTGAGCTCATCCTCCGATGGAATCTTGTGATATAGCTTCAACATGATCAACCCTTCTGACAATAACAAGTCAAAGATCTTGTCGGCTTTGGTGATGTCAAACCCATACGACTCAGGCTCTTTCTTTCAAAACGGACACGTCACCGGCTTTTTACTATTCTGTATCCACTCAGCTGATGCGACCGTTTCTTGCTCCTCTTCAGACTCATCATTAGCAGAATACTCCACATAGTTGATCTTCTTCTGAAAAGGCTTCTTGGACTCGTAGGATCGAGTCTCTCCTGTCATCCGACTTGCGATCTGGCTAATACTTTCAAACTCCTACGATGCATATTTATCTTTAATGTGCGGCAAGAGCCCATTAAATGCTGCATCGGCCAACTGCTGATCGGACAGAACTAAACTGTAACATCAGTTCTTGACATCTCTAAACCTTTGGATAAAAGTAGCAACCGATTCATCATTTCTTTGTCTTAAGCCGGTCAAATCGGTCAACTTTAACTCAGTAATCCCAGAGAAAAAGAACTAATGAAATTATCTCTCTAGATTGGCCCAATATAATATGGAGTTTACCGGCAAAGTGGTAAACCAAGCAAAGGCCGATCCAGACAAAGACAAGGAGAACAAACGGACTCTGAGTGCATCATGGTTGCCCGCTTCTCCCAACCGTAGAAGGAACCTATTAACATGTTCCATCGTAGAAACTTCTCCCTGCCCTGAGAACTTTGTGAAGTCAGGCATCTTGTACTTGTGTGGGAGAGCAATCTGATCATAAGCCGAAGGATAGGGAGCCTTGTACATAACAGATTGTTGCTTCTGCCTTAAACTAAACTGCTCCCTCATCACTTCAGCTTTCTTCGTGCTCCAATCAACTTGTGTTTCAACGTTTGACGTCTGTTGGGGAGAAGCCACGCTCACTACGTTGGTCATCATTGCAAGTTGCTGAGCTACATGATTCATCGGCTGTTGAGCCGATCACATCTGTTGTGCTTGCTGGGACATCTAATTGGGTATCTGTTGAGTCATCATCGGCAGTGTAGCTGATGGGTTAGCCGATTGTTGAGCAGTAATATCCATATACGGCACATTGACAAACCGTATCTGTCCGGTTGCTTGATTGTGGAACACCCAGTTGACTCCCTTCTGATGCGGAGATTGCGACAATAATACTTCTGAAGGAGACTGGGGTTGGAGCAGGATAGCAAGACGCTGTTGTGGGGTCATCGGCGACGGCACCGATGCATTAGCTTGTGCCATCTACTGTGGACTCTATGTGCCTTGTGCATTCAGTTGTGTTGCCGATGCATCCTGCTGTGCACCCATCGGCTGAATGGCCGATGGATCAGGCTGAGAGGCTATCGGCTGAGAAGCCGATGCATTAAACTGCATCTTGGGTGGCTAGAAAAGAAATCCAGATGCATGCCATACCCAGTAGCAGGATTCCATCCTTTAGAAATTACGGATGTAGATCCATCTTGCACAGTTGTAGCAATCGGCGGCGTGGTTGAGTAGATAGGATCTGCTGTACCCGCCGATGCTGCAGTAGTCATCTGGGGTGGAGTTTGACTGTTGCTTGTTTCTGCCTGGCTATCTTGAGCCGACAGGATTGCTGTCATAGACACCTCCAAGGGAGTATATTGCATCTGATCTGGTTGTATATAGCAAGGACCCATGCACCTTGGTAACGGGCCTTCAGCAAAAGTCTTGACCACTGCATTGTGCACCGTGTTGCCCATGACTATTGCACTCTTGATGAAGGCTTGTGCCACAGCTTGGCCAACTGCGTCTATCATCTTGCTTTCACATTGAGCCTCTGTCAATGGCTGGAAAGATGGAAGATTAAACTTCTTGATCACCTCACCAGATCTGTTGACGTTGTACGACTTGAGGCATTCACGTTTGAATTTCTCCACCAGCTCTTCATATTCCTTCTTTTGTTCTTCTTTAAGCTTATCTTCAGGAACAGGAATCTGGTTTTCTTCACTAACTGCAGATTTATCTGTGATTTCACCATGTTGAAGCTTTCGGTCCCACCGGGCGTGCCAAAAGATGTGTTGACGCAAAAAATCAACACATTGGAATCCGAGGGAGTGTTCGCCGAGTCACAGAAAGTCAACCAAGCGTGCCAGTCAATTTGACCTGAAATTGACAAGGGAGAAAACAAAGTCAAATTTGAGAGCGTATCGACTGGGATTCCGAATATCTCTCAGATGGGCGTATCGGCAAGTTTTGCCGATACTATAGACGACAAAAAGATATTAAATGCAAGCGCGTAGTAAACGAGCGCATCGGCAGGATCAGCCGATACACTAAACGACAAAATCGGCTTTGAACAGCCGATTGCGTATGTATGACAAAATCTAAGTTACGAATGTGTAACTCAGATAATGTGAATCTAAAAACATATCTAAACCGGCTCTTGAGATAACAAAAGTGTTACTCCAAAACCTAAAGCCGATCTAGTATGTTTTTAGATGTGATAATGGCCAAAAAGCATAGAAAAACCTACAAATCTAGCCGATATTGATAATTGGTGAATAAATCTAGACGAGACGATAGCGATGCGCCCGGAAGTCAAAGCCTAGATAAACTCAATAATTTTTGAATAGATTTGAACGAAGCCACAGCGATGCACCCGGTAGCTAAAGCTCAAATATACTCGGTAAAAACAAAAACTCACCAACAAATCAAGTCGCTCGAATGTGAGGCGTCCTTGATCAACTTGAAAGAACTCGTCGAAAAAAGAAGAGAAAAGGCGAAGTCGCCGAAAAAATGCAAAGAAATTGTAAAGTTTGTTGTATTAGATGTGTATCAAGTTTTTTGGGTCCCTTATAACTGATATATATATAGCCTAGCGCTATCAAGTCCTAACCGATTACGGCAGACATTACTTGACCCTAAAGAAAAGAGTATCTAAAAGATAAACTACTTAAAATATTACAACCGAATCATCAAGATTTTCGTAGAGTCCGGATCCTCTTCTCCTTCCTTGACTTCATCGGCAACTCTCCATCGGCCGGATACCAGAGCTAGCGGATCAGCATCTTCAAAGCATATTCTTCTGGCTCATCAGACGAACTCCATCGACCGATTCCAACCCTGTGCATCTTTTGGTTTCTTCCAAATCGTCCACCTTCCCTTCACAAAAATCTCCTTCCTTGATACGTGTCAAAAAATAGTGTCAACATCTCCATTGCAGGATCTCATGAGGGAGGAATATACATGGTCCTACTTCCCTGCTATCACATAATTTTATAAAGGTATGCTTCAATTTCTTTTTACTCTTTTCGTGTAGTTTCTTTCAAGTGGCTATGCTTCAAATCACTTATGTCATTGATTTTAAATGGACATTTTCTATGTTATAGGTCTTGTCTTGTGCTGAGAAGTTCAAGCTGCTTCCAAACTGTCGTGTACCAATTGAAGAGCGCATGCATGTATACAATGTTTAAACCTCACTAGCTCAGCCTAATATTACAAATGTGTACATGTGGGTACCGTGAGCTGCTACCAAGAATCTCATGCGATAAATACTACCAAATGTCAGATTGTAAATTGTGAAGATCTCACTACCACATTCATTTCTATTGTTGATTTTTCATAATATGATAGGGTGTATGATAGGGCGCGCTAAATGTTCTAGTCAAAAGGAATAACAGATGGGCATGGACATTCACTTAAATGTTCAGGCAAGGGCAGAGTGAAACACCACCTTCAGCAGCCGTGAACGTTGACGGGCAGAAGCTCAATGCAACAATTCTCATGAAGAACATGCAGACAGATGTGTCCTCCAACAATAGGACATGTAGATCGTGTACACTTGGTCTTTGCAAGTTGTTAATTACATTGAATTCAGTAACTTTCATACGCAGGGGTGGTTGCCATTGGCAGTCTGTTCTTTCCATCAGTTGTTCAGAATGAGGCGCCACGCAAAGATCCATCATCGCTCAATCGCTCTGAACACCAAAGGCAGTGATAAGCATCGTTTGATTTACTTCTTTCTTGAAAATAGGAATGTCGGATTCTGCGATGAAAGGCGGTAGGTCTTCCCCGGCACGTCGGCCGTCGATCAGTAGAGACTGGCTCGTCGACGAAGTTGAGTGGATCGGACGCCCGTCGGCCTTGTGGTGCCACAAGTCCAGGCTCATCGCCGCGGCACACTCCTGCAACACGACCCACTAGCTCCAAGCTCAGCGCCGGCAGCCGCCCAGCGGCCGCCAGCCCCAGCAGGTAGCAGCACCGTAGCGCGTCAAGGAAGTTCGTCTCTGTGACGACTCACGAGCACGTCGGTGTCGGCGGCATGGCGCACCGAACCGCGGCACCGCGATGGCAAACTCCTGTCCACAACGAAGAAGACCGATGGTGCTGTCTCCTCCCTGGCGCTCCGGAACACGTCCCCGCACCGTCGATGGCGCCGGCGGTCTGAGCTAGGGGCGGACGGTATTCAGTTTACCGTCCTGGGGGTGGACGGTAAATGAAATACCGTCCACCCCTTGGGCCTCGCGGAGCCGTCGGATCAAAGTCCTGCGGCCGAGATCGACAAGCATAGCTGCAGGCAGAGAACGTCCTCTTCGTCTTCCACTCGCGACGCCGCGAGGCGTTCCGTCCCCCTCGAGTCCTCGCCGCCCAGAAAGGCGGCTGCCCCAAGGGTCGCCGACGAAGGTGGAGTCCGTCCACGGAAGCTGGCAACGAGAAGGAAGCGACGGGCATGGAGACTGGTGGAGGGTGGAGGTTGATCGTGGACTTGCCCAGCCGTACCCGTCCATCTGGACCAGCAAGCGACACCCCATCGAGCCGCGCCGCCGAGCTCGTAGGTAAAGATGGTCGACGACTGCGCAATCTCGCCGGCACACATGTATCGTGGGCGACATCCTCAGCAAGCATCTTCTTGCTGGTGTTGAAACTGCACTGCAAGTAGTAAGGAACACGAAGCAGAGCGATGGCGCCGGGCGCTTGTCATTGGAGGTAAGGAACACCTCCTCGCACCGTCTAGGGCCCAGGAGAGCTGGCGGCGGAGGCCAGGACGGCGTGGCTGGCGTCGATGGCGCTGACCGGCCTGAGCCAAGGGCGGATGGTGTTCAATTTACCGTCCAGGGGTGGGCCGTAAATGAAATACCGTCCACCCCTTGGGCCTCTGGAAGCCGTTGGATCGATGTCGTGCGGTCTAGATCGACGCGGATAACTGGCAAGGAACGTCCTCTTCGTCTTCCTCTCGCGACGGGCCGCGCACCGCGCTCAGCCCCCGCTCGACGTGCTGCTGCGCAAAGCTCCCCTGAGCTAGCCGAGCCGCGCCACCGCCTAGACAGGCAGCTGCCCCAGGATGACCGACGAAGGCCGTGCCCGGCGCCTCGTCGAGCCGCGCCGCCGAGCTCGTCGGTAAGGTAAAGATGGTCGATCGACGTCCTCGGCGAGCATCGTCGTCTTGCTGGTTCTGGGCGGGCATCCCAGGGGCACACCGCGGGCCGGGTGCGTCGGCGTGGCAGCGGCATAAATTGCGTGGCCGTCGCCCTGTACAGTGCTTGAAGCTCCCGGTGGGCATCAAGGGTCCGCAGCCGCAGATCGAGCTAGCTAGAGAGCAGCACACGCGACCGAGCCGACGATGAAGCGTTTACGATTAGCTACACTACATTGGAGCAACTAGTTAATGGTGTTCAAAGAGTAAGAGATGAGTAATCAATAATTAAGGGACAAAACAGTAATATAAAAGGGAGCTATCATAATATCAATAAACTTTTCTAATTATAAAAGGGACCGTCTGCTCTTGGTGCACGTGGGCAGGCCATCTGCTGCACTAGCAACCAATGGGATTAGAGACTTGATGCCTGGCTATTAGGCCGTGGGCGTCACCAAATGTTATCTTTATTTGGTTCATACAGTTACACATTTTCAGTCAATTTTTTCCTTGCCACTTTCATGGGAAATCGATTGATTTTTGGATTCTTGTCACTCAATTTTAGCTAACCATCAATGCTACGTCGCCTCATCCTAATTTTAGCTAACCATCAACGCATATGTTCTTTTTCCATACTTTTCGGGAACCGGTAAATGATTTACTTGAATTATAGAAAAGTTCCAGTTGCACGTTGTGCAAGCAAAAAAAAAATGAAACCTTTCAAGATATCTATGAATCTTCAAAATTTTGAAAACCATTACAGCAGTCATTGCCTCAATAGCCACCACCTGCGCATCAACGCTACAATGCGCAAAACTACCCTAAATTGGAGGCAACGTTGACAAGTGAATGGTTTCAATAATCAAGGGTTGTATAGGAAACAGTTTTATTGATGAATGTTGAAATTTAGAGTCCGCATATTTCAGAGTTGTAAAATAGATTCTGTTTTTCCCTTTCTGGAACACAGAAATTCCTATTTTTATTAATTTGAGTTGTATGATAGTATTTGTTGTAATTTTTGCTTACGTTTTCCCTTCGATTTACTAACTTTCATTATGGATTTGTGATACTTTGAACCATAGAGCTGGGTGCATGTTCAATATGATTCTTTCATGTAAGCCAATTGTTCTGGACTGATTCCCTGATGAACCAAAGTTCAGACGAACCTTTCGTCCTCTTCCCAGAGAGTCGGAGTCCTCGCGTTACCAAGACACCGGCCGCCGTGCGCCGCTGGCTGCCGGGCTTGAAGCGCACACCACGATGCGGTGATCTCGGCCGTGTTCATGCTGTCATCATCAACGCCGCGAACGCTTGGAACACGACTGGCTTCGCCTGCTGCCGCCCGGCTGCTGAACCGGAGCGCCGAAGAGCTTGCTCGCACGTGGGATCTCCGAGTGTCCACGGCGATCTCCAAGTTCTCACGCGTGACCTTGGGTGCCGGACGGCCCCGGAGGCCGGAGCACACCGCGGTGCGCAGAACGCTGGCGTCGTACTGGCTCATCCTCGCCGCCTAGCGTTGACGCCGCCACCTCCCTGGCGCTCCGGAACACGTCCTCCCACCATCTAGAGCCTAGAGAGCTGGCGATGGAGGCCACGACAGCGCGGCTGCCGTCGATGGCGCTGTCCGGCTCGAACAAGAGGCGGACGGTGTTTCGCTTACCGTCCCGGGGTGGACGGTAAATGAAATACCGTCCACCCCTTGGGCCTCTCGCAGCCGTCCGATTGCAGTTGTGCGGTCGAGATCGACGTGGGTAACTGTAGGCAGAGAACGTCCTCTTCGTCTTCCCCGCGCGGCGTTCTGTCCCCCTCGACGACGTGCTGCTGCAGGCTGCAGCGTCCCATGAGCTACCCGTGACGCTGCCCGGAAAGGCGTAGTCGCCCCAAGATCGGCGAATAGGGTGGATTCCGTCTCCGGAAGCTGGCAGACACTAGAAGGAAGCGACGGGCAAGGAGACTAATCGGTGAGCATCGTCTTGCTGGTGCTCGGTGGGCATCGCAGGAGCACAAACGATTCAGCCGCGACTATACAGGGATCCAGGCCCTGTTTTGTGTTCTCCGTGGACCATGGTGATCAATCTGAATTTGAGGGGAGAGAGTTTGTGCAGTGCCCCAAGTAGCTCGGTCAGTCAGCAGTAGATTGAGCAAGATGATGCGTTCTTCTCGGCTCATGCTAAGACAATTCAATGAACAATTCACTTATACACTTCGCCGGGGTATTTGGTAGATGGAAGAGCATCATGGCAGTTTCGACGGAATGGCTCCATTGAGTCCATTCATCATGCTACATTTGTACTAATTAATCATGTATCCAATCTGCTTGTTCCTCGGTTCAGACTTCAGAGAGCATGCAGCTTTTCTGAATTGACATATACGTACACAAGCATCGGTTGCAACCAACCAACGATGGATCAGTCATCAGCTCCCATTATGCTGCAGCAGCCTGTTAACTACAGCAAGGTAACGGGGGCAGGAGGAAGAACGGAATCGGAAAGGGAAGCAAGAAATTGGGGATCACGAGGATAGAATCGTATCCATCAGGCAGAGGACAGCTTGCTTGGAGCAAGTTCTTAGTTTGTTACATCATACCCTCTCCTCACATCAAGTAGTGTATTTATCCTCTCTTACATGGGCCATGCCCGAGTGCGCGTGCAAGATCGGCGATCCTTGCTGTAGTTAACTATTTTTTTCAGAAATGCCCCCTGCCGCCCCGCGGGGCGGCCGGGGTATATTCCCTTAAATTTACAAATCGAAAATATATTTTTATAAAAAACGAAAATAAAAAATAAAAAAATAAAAAAAACCGCCAAGCGCCTATACCAACCATTCCGGGCCGTTCACACGAGTGCTGGGTCTTGTGGGCCTTGACGAACGCCTTGGGCCTTCACTTGCTGGGTCGGCGGGGCTCACACGGCCATGCTCTACTGTTTGCGGCGAGTGACGCTGCACCAAGCTACTAGCTGCTAGAGGCCAAAAGGTCATGCATGTTCTTGCTAGCCTAGCTGACACTGATGGACACTCTTCCTGCATGCTACTGCGTCCACTCACCAATGGATCAACGAATGAATAATGGTTTCGACTGGTGATTTCCTTTCCAAAATTCGAGGCTTCTGTATCTTCATTTCTTTTCCGTGATATTAAAAAAATATATATTTTGACTAAATATAAAGAAAGTGTATCGGCCTATATCCCCAATATAATCTGCTTTGCTTTCTGCACATTCAGTGACAATGCAAGATGGGCCCAAGATATTCCTTGATTGGATACTAGCATGGTCCTACTCATCCTGCAGGCATTATCTATTTCTGCATCTCAGTTCAGCAGCCTTGCGTCGTCGACGTGTCAGATCATATCTCCACTCGAGTCTCATCCAGTGTTGCATACCAGGCCTTGTTTAGTGGCTTTGTGTAAAGTTTTTGAAAGTAAATTTTTCATAGTTGAAGTATTAAACATAAACTAATCACAAAATTAGTTACAGAACTCTTGTAACTATGAGACAAATTTATTAAGACTAATAAATCCGTCATTAACACATGTTTACTGTAGGTTTACTGTAGCATTTTATTGTCTAATTATGATCTAATTAGGCTCATTAGATTTGTCTCATAATTTATAAGCAAACTATGCAATTAGTTTTTTATTTCGTCTAGATTTAATATTCCATGCATGTGCCGCACACATTCGATATGATAGTTTTTAAATTTTGAATTTTGCATTTAAACCAGGCCTGTGTTTGCAAAAAAAATACTTTTTGCATGATATACACAGTAGATTGGATGCGTCGTGAGCGAAGAGACCGGGCGATGGGTATCCATACTTGAATCTTGAAAATGATTCCTTTTAAACCATAGCAAATTCCTTTGAATTTTTCTGCATGTACGACTATTTTCCCGGAAAACAATAGCATGGGGCATGGCAGGGCAGGCATCAAAATATATATGCACCTTGCACTTCAGATGATCATTCCAAAACCCCTTCTCATGTAAAAATAAAACATTCCAAAACCCCGTCAAATTTATTTGATTAAACAAAACTGTCAGTCCGTGAATGTGCGAAGTGAGGACCTTGATGGTCAGGCAGGAGCAGGCTGAGACTAGAATAGGACAGCAATGCCAGGCATTTATTTTTTGAGCAGCATCAACAGATTTTAATCCTCCTGAACTTGCTGCTGAACTGCATTTCTGAAGCAACTACTCCCTCTGAACTTGCTAAGAAATTAGTGATCTGAACAATGATCTGATGGCGGCGATTTCGATTTACTACCATATCTTGAAAATATTTAGTTGGAATTCACTCTCCTTTCAAACATATATTTTTTTTGAAACGAACCGGGAGAGCTGCCCGCTATATTAAAAAGAAGGGTGCCCGACGGGCAAGAACAAAAGAGTTAGCACTGTACAAGCTCGAGCACATGTCTTCGCAAAAGGAAGAAAACCGGCCGGCTAAAACAGGAGAAACAAAAACAAAGCAGACTCCCGTTAAACCAAGAGCGCAGTCAAGTGTTTGGCGCCCGCCGCCATCCAGTTACTCGCTTGGTCCTTAATCCTTGAGATCACCATCGGACATGACGCTTCCTTGTGCCTGAAAATTCTTGCATTGTGTTCCAGCCAAATCTCCCAAATCACCAACATGATGGGGCTGCGTAAAACTTTTGCATCGTTCGATGGCAGCCGCGCTAGCATGGTCCACCAGAATGAAAATGCTGCCCAATTGTCGATCTTAGTCCCTCAACTCTAGCCCAGCTGCCAATGGCGTCCCAAATTCTCTTCGCAAAGCGGCAATCTGCAAAGAGATGGATCCCCATCTCTTGTGTTGCACGGCATAAAACACAGCTACTGTTATGTGGCCATCCCCTTGTTGCTAGATGATCGGCAATCCATATCCTATTTTGAATGGCCAGCCAACTAAACATTTTGCATTTCGGCGGCGCCCAAATCTTCCAGATGAAATCTACAAAGCTGGTGGAGGACGGCTGTAGCAGCACCGTCTAAATTAAACCGGTTTAAATGCACTAACCATCATCTTAATACTTAATCAAGTTATAGTGCACTTAAAACGGTGTAATCTGACAGGCTGTCGGGTAAATCCCGATTAAACTACTGTACTCCAGGATCACAATTGCACTAGTAGACCCGTACGAAGACGAGCACATGTGATACAAGCATACAGAAAACCTCAAATTAATTTACAACACGAGTCTTACATAAAAGGTTTGAAAACAAACGACAGAGTTTAAATACACAGCGGAAGTTTAAAAACCGAGTTCTAAATACAATTCGGTAACCACGACGACGATACAAGGTGAACTCCACATCCTGCCCACCGATGTGATGCCGATCTGCCCGACCTTCACGGAGAAGACGGGACCCATTCGACAGTCCACCCAAGAGGAAGTGGTTGTCCAACCCAGGACGCACAGACCTCCTCGAAGTCAGCAGAGACACAACCTGCTCAAAGGGGTTACAACAATAACCCTGAGTATACTAATACTCAGCAAGTCTTACCCGACTATGGTATATACTTAGCCGACTCCTAGACATGCAAAGTTGTTTGGCTCTGGAGACTATTAGTGGATCCTTACTTTCAGTATTTTAGCTCAAGTTTATTATACAAATACCAACTAGATTTGCATGAACATCTAGAGCACGCATGGTTGATCACATTATCTTTTCAGAGTACCACAGCCATACTTCATATTCTCCACTTTCCATTTCCAATTCCATCATTTACTACGATGTGACAGAGAGATCCAAGTTCTCATATCCGCGAGTCACGGCGAATCGATTCGATTTAACCTTGCAAGGTAGACCTAACCAACACAACACATGTAAACCCCGTCGGGCCACACGCATCAACTGTTTCCATCATTACCACGACATCTGAATCGCGCCTGCTAAAACCCAGGTGTTGGGCCCCTCACGGCGAACTCCCAAAGAACCCGAAGGTGGCATCCATCCAACACCCGCCAACTCCCACGCCCAGCGTAGCAGGTAGGGATTCAAAGTATCGTTGTAAAGCGGTACACAGCTTACCGGTTTCGACTACCTCCTACTTCCGGCATGTGGTTAGTACTATTCAATCCTCGATCAGTAGTGCCACAACGGTACGGTCCTCAATCGACACAGGAGGAGACTCACTTTCCATACCTTCCATATCCATAACCAAATTTATCTCCGCCCGGTCTCCATTTTTCCTTTCTTTCCCAATGATTCATTCTCTAGTAACCCTTTCATAAGTGACAAGGACCTATATCTCGTGAGTGACAGGAATCACTCGACTTCTACCGAATCCTGATTAAGCATTGCAGTACTAACGACATGTACACTAGTAGAGACTCATAGGTACCTAGGGAGAGACATGCATACTAGGGTTTCATTCAACTCCTAGAAAACTTAATGCACAATATTTAAATAATAACATTGAATACTGAAAGTAGGGGTTATGCTCCGGGGCTTGCCTTGCCTGGCTGCGGTTCTCCTGCGGAAGGCTCCTGGACCGGCTCGGCAATCAGCTCATAGGCGACTTCGGTTTCAGCGTCTATACGAATAAAATATGCCATGCATGAGACTCATGAAATGATGCAATGAAATGCAACACCCGCAACTGGAAGCATAGGCATGACCGATAAACAGCACTCTCAAAACTACGGTCCAAGGAATGGTGTAGTGCTGAGATGGGGTTTGGGTTGCTAATTCCTTTTAGCCTGAAGTGTCTCCCTCAAGAAGACTGGAGTTGCCCTTGCTCAAATCAAGCTCAACTCTGAGGTAGATAATAAGTGTTCTAAACCTCAGCGGCGATTAAACAAGCCTAAGCAAAACCACCTAGCAAAAGGGTGTGAACTACCCATTACAAGAGTCTAACAGATAGAATATGAAATTACGAAGCTATTGCAACTGGTTTTGCCTTTTTAGCATTTTCTAGGATTTTCTACGAAATTTGCAAGATTTCAGCCAAAATAAACAATACAGAAATCATTAAAGGAGGGGGCTGACAGCCGGGCCCCACATGTAAGTGGGCGCCGGCCCAGCTCCCAGCTCCTCCCCCTCCCCTGTTTTCGCCGCGCCACTGCCGGCGCATGGCCAGGCGGCTCGCGGCGGCGCTCCCCTCGCCGGCGATGGCCGGCCGGCGGCGCTGCTTGGCCGAGCCGCGGCCAGGGCGGCCGGCGGCCAAGCAGTGCGCGCGTGGAGGCGGGCATAGGGGCGCGCATGGCCTGGTGGCGGCGCACACGGGGCAGAGGCGGCGGCGCCCCTTTCCCCGCCGGCGTGGAGCGGGGCAGCGGCCGGGAAGGGCTGGAATGGGTCCAGTAAGGGTGGGCGTCCCCCGTGCGCGCAGCAGCAACACGAGAGCATGCTCCAGGCGGCGGGCGACGAGCAGGCAGCGGTAAGCGGCGGCGCACGGCGGCGGGGCGTGTTCCCGGCGACTGTGGCTTACAAACTCAAAGGGGAAGGGGTCGGGGAGATGGAGTAAGATACGAGGAAGCTCACTATGACCTTCAATCGGACTGCGGAAGGGCGGAGGAGGGTCGTCGACGAGAGGGGCGGAGCTTCAAGGTTGGGTTAATGGCGGACGCGGCGGCGCAGGGCCGATTTGGCCGGGAAGAGGGGTCGGTCAGCTCGGGAAAGGGGCGGAGGAGGTGCGTGGTGAAGTCGGGCAACTTGGGGCGCGGGGAATCGAAACACGGCAGCAAGGGGTGGCCGGAATCGGCCGGCGCGGCGAGCGGCGGGGCTAGGGTTGCTCAGCTCCGCAGCATACTCCGTGCGGCGCGAGGAAGGGGAACGAGTAGGCAAAACTGGACTTGGCGTCCGACTCGGCAGCGGGGGCGCTTAAGCGGCGACGGGTTCGCCGACGCGACGCGTGGTGACTCCGACGTCAAGATCGGCGGGATACTGGCAAAACATGGGAGGCACAGTGACCATTTCAAATGTATTTGAGCTGTTTTTGACTGTCCAAAACTTGAAATTTCATATTGGCACTCTAATTTTGGACAAAATAAAGGTTGTAGAGCAAAATAAGAGCTACAACTTTCGTTTTGGGCGAAAATTGATTTGGGGCTCAGATCAAGGAGAAAAACGTAACCGAACACGGCTAAAATGATGTTTGCCATGCGAACACGATTAACGCTAATGACATGTTTAAGCCATGATTAGCAATTAAACACAGGATTAGCGAGCACAATTAACACAGGGGTGTTACAACGATCCTATGAATTGGGCCTCACACGCCGACTTAGTCTTGAAAGTACCATCTGCAGTGAATTTCCAAGTAATGTTGTCTGGTATCTTGGTGAAGTCTTATTTGGCTAACTTGAAGCCAGAGCTCGCAATATTAACTAAAATGAACCGTTGAGAAATGTGCATTATGTAAATCAAGGTCACGCACCCAGTTGCTGTTCAAAAGTGCAGCTCGTAGACTTCTGTTCTTTCTTCTTGAGATGTTATATACTGTTGGTGCAATGTCCCTCGGTCTACGGCCCTGAAGCCATGCACTATCCCAGAAGGGGATGCTGTCACCGTTGCCCACCGTGATAGTCGTTGCTGCCGCAAAAAATGTTTGTCTTTGTTCGTGCATGGTGTTTCAGAGTCCAGCCATTGGCCATTTTCCTTCTTACATAGCTTCCAGAGCCAACGCAGTCTCAAGGCTCTTGAGAACTTGCCCAAGTGAAGGATACCCAGACCTCCCCCTTTCTTTGATCTTGCCGCTCTAATCCAATTAACTTTGCATTTTCCTCCTGTCAGAACCTCATTGCCCGCCCACAGGAATTGCTTCCGCTTGTTGTCAATCAGCTTGAGGATTCCTTTTGGCAAACGCAGGGCCGAAAGTAGATGTATTACCTGTGAGGTCAGAACCGACTTCACAAGTGTGAGCCGCCTTGCCATAGTCACATTGCGACCATTCCACGCATTCAGCTTGCTTGTCATTTTGTCCACCACAGGTTGGAAATCGGCATTTTTCAGTCTTGTCATTGACAACGGCAGCCCAAGATATCTAATCGGGAAACTTGATCTTTTCACCGCGAGGCCGTTGAGTACTGAACTGAGATCAATACCTTGGCATTGGATGGGGATGACAGTTGATTTTCTGAAATTTATTTTGAGCCTTGTCACTTCACCAAAGGAGCTGAGAATACTGGCCAATGTGCGGACCTCCTCCTGAGACGGAGCGACGAAGAGGGCAGCATCATCTGCATACATGGAGATTCGCAAGTGCGGGCCTTTACCTCTCAGTTTGGTAAGTGCGGGCCTTTACCTCTCAGTTTGGTAAGAGCACCCATCTCAGTTGCCAAATCCAGAATTCTCTGCAACGGGTCAATTGCAAGGACAAATAGCAGCGGCGATAAGGGGTCGCCTTGCCGTAGACCTCTCCCATGGCGAATCGGCGGATTGGGCACCCCGTTAAGGAAAACACGTGAGGTGGAGGTGGATAGTAGTGCCGCAATCCAATCTCTCCAGCGCTGCGGGAAACCTGGTCGCTGGAGAAGATTAAGAAGATACTCCCATCTAACCGAGTCGAATGCTTTAGTGATGTCGAGTTTAAGGAATAAAGCGGGGGTCTTGTTCCTGTGATACCGCCGTGCTGCTGTCCTCACCGCCATGAAATTGTCATGCATGCTTCTTGTTTTGATAAATGCACTTTGGCACTGCGACACGATGGAGGGCATGTATTTCTGTAGCCTCAGCGCAAGATCTTTAGTTATGACTTTGACAAAGGAGTGGATTAGACTTATTGGCCGGAAGTCTCCTACTGTGTCGGCGCCATCTTTTTTGGGGATGAGAATTATGTTGGCCGAGTTAATTAGCTGCAGACTAGATGACCTGAGGCAATGAAAAGCATTAGCTGCTTCCAAAATATCATTCTTGATGATGCCCCAACAAGCTTTTAGAAAGGCACCAGTGAAGCCGTCCGGCCCCGGCGCTTTGTGCCCCGGCATTTGGTCGATGGCGTACTTGATTTCTTGTTCACTGAAAGGATCATCTAGCACCCTCAGGTCATGTTGTTGAATACCTATGAGGTCCCAATTGAAGTCAGTATGCCGGGCTGGTGGGCGTTGCATTGTCTCCACGAAGTGGGACTGAATCTCAGCAGCTTTTTCCTCATGTGTAGTTACCCACCCTGCGTCTCTTTTCTTGAGTCGCTGGATGAAGTTCTTTCTCTTGCGCGCATTGATTCTGCGGTGGAATTCTGCGGTGGAAAAATTTCGTGTTGGCGTCCCCCAATTTTAAATCGCTCAGTCGGGCTGCTTGACTTCGACGGGCGCGCTCGATGACCGTCAGCCCCTGTACTCTTAGCTTGAGACTTTTACGCAAGGTTTGCTCCTCCGGCGAAAGCTGTCTGTACTCCTGCGCCTCATCCAATCTTAGGATCATTTCAAGGGCCATGTGCAATTGGAGTTTGGCGTCGGGGATGAGCTGCTTGCTCCAAACACGAAGGGCCTTGGCCATTGCTTGGAGCTTATGGAATGGCTCATGATGCAGAGAAGTGCCGTTCCAAGCCGCTGCAACCACCTCATGGAAACGCGGCATTTTGATCCTAAAGTTTTCAAACATACTGTCATCCTCAGTCTTAACCATACCTGAAACTCTGAACATCCCGGTCTCTCAAGTTGTCAATTTGCAGTATTGCATTTCTGAAGCAACAACTCACTACTTCTGAACTTGCCAAGTTACCGTCTGGACAACAATTTGCTGTAGTTTCGATTTAGAATCATATGTTTCGATTTAGAAACACGTTGTCCATTCTTCAGTCAACTATTCCATATCTGAAGAGCACGGACGCAGCACCGAGCTAGCTTGTTCCTTCCTCATCGACAGAGCTCCCCGCCGTGCTCTGGTTGCGCAACAGACACTGCTCCGGCCCGGCCGTACCCCTCCCCAAAGTCCTCTCGCGCGCGTCACCAAGCACCGGTAGCCGCGCGCCGCCGGCCTCGCCGCGCGTCACGCTGCCGTGTGCCATGCTGCCGCCCTCTTGAGGCCCAGGCCGCCACTCCTGCAGCCCGGCCGTCGAATGTGCGTCCACTAGTACACACACCCAGCTGCCAGAGCAGCCGCCCGTAGATCGAGCGGCGTTCGCCGCCGGCGTCCGCCGCGTCTATGTGATGGAACTAATCGACGACCGAACCTAGACGGCGCCGCGGGGCGGCCCGGTCGAGACCCCCGGGGTGGACGGTACTTCGACTACCGTCCAGGGGTGGACGGTAGATGAAATACCGTCCACTCCTGGGCCCGCTCCCGAGCGTTGGATCGAGTAAATGCGGCCGAGATCGGAGTGGAAAGGGAGCAGGCTCTCTCCGCCTTGCCTGGCGCCGTCCGCTTGGATGTAGCTCGCTGCAGTTGGCACCCGTGCCGGCGTCGAGCCGCTGCACCGGCTGCCGCAACGAGGGACGACGCGGCGTGGCGGCGGACGCTGCTGCTGCCAGCATCCGCGAGCAGCGCGCCGGCGGGCAATGGCACCTGCACGATCAACACCGGAGACGTCATTTCGCTTCCACGCCTTGGGCAGGCCCGCGGCGCCAGGGGCGGTCGTCACCTCGCGCGCGCCGCCGAGCAGTAGCTTCCTCCCCTGCCTCGTTTCGAACCTGCGCCTCTCCACTCGCCGCACCAATGGCGTCGTGGAAGCACACCGTGGCGAACTGGTGATCCGGTATTCCGGCGGCGGCGCTCATCCATGCTATTTGTATTAGTTGAACAATCACTATTGCATAACAAGAAATAAAAATATATATTGCACATAAAGAAATAAATATATGGAGGATTATTTTTATTAGTTGATCAATCACTATTGCAAAAAAAATGAAAATAAATAGATGACACTGGAGAGACTCGAACACAGGAAGTGGCTCTTCCATGAAAAGTGACCATACCACTATGCCAGTCCTTAGCCACGATATCTTATTTATTATATTATTATTAACCTTTTTTTTGGTCCAAAAAAAGAAAAAAACGATGGAGTCCCAGGGGATCGAGCGGCGACCGCGCATACAGGGCGCGCGGGGGTGGGGGTTGGGTTTTTTTTAATGTAAAATGACCATACTGCCCTTCGATGAATTAAATCAACCAAAATAGTTATTTTGCATAGGTGTTGGGAAGCGTTGCGAAGTGTTTCCAAGTATTGTAAAAAGACTCTTACAGAGTCTCCCATTATCTTGACAAGGACAGAGGTATAGCAGAGACATCATGACTTGATGAGCATACAAGGTTAGGTGAAAATAGAATGTGAACTGAAAGCTGGAGACTGCATACGACGAATGCAGACCTGATCAGGAAGATCTTCAGGCCAAAGAAATACCACCGAGGATTCAACGATACTGAAACCCAACCTTCACAAAAGGGGAGCAACTCCTCTACAGTATTGCCCCCTCACTGATGTGTGGGGCCGGATCCACGCGCCAGTGACTCAACTGCAGAGAGCAGTACTGCAGAGGATCCTCCCGGCACAAAAGGGCCCATGCATGGTCTTTTAACAGAAACGGAGCAAATTAATGACATCATAAGATGAAAAATAATATAGGGTCACGTTAGGTGAAAATGTGAGCTGAAAAACATGGACTATATATACATGCAGTGCATCTCTTTCTTTGTTTTTTTTGAGAACTCACTAGGGGGATGACAATCCCCACCTGAATAAACTTCCATTGAATAAATTTATTTCTTTGCTAACTTGATTTACTTTGGGTGTTGTTCTGGATTTTCTTGCTGGACTAGTAGTATATATTCGACCGTAGAAAAATCCCATGACGCATACTCCCTCCATATTAGTGTTGATGTGAAAAATACTCTTATGCCCTCATTTGTTTGCCCTATGGAGTTAGTTTCAGCATTCAAATCAAATCTAACCCCTTAATTAGGCAGGTAACTGAGATCCAATTTCTAGAATTGCACTATTCGTGGATTTTTATTTCAAACCTAGAATTGTACTTTTCATGGGACGGAGGAAGTATCTCCAAAGGATTTCTTATTAATTAGTTGAATAAATGGCCGGGAACCAGATCCTCTAACATAGCTGAAACTACATCCGAGGGACATAAAACGCACATCTCCGTTCCTTTCACATCCGACGGCAAGCGCGAGGATGTCATTTGCCCCAGTCGGCAAGGAAGAAGCCAAGGCCTATGCTGTCGGGTCGCACCCCTGCTTGGGTTCTCTCCTAAATCAAGAGCGACGCCGCCGAGCCATGGAGGACGAGGAGTGAGCACTGCTGAGGCCGCACCCGTCGAGCCATGGAGGCCGCACCCATCGAGCCGCGGAGGCCGCGGAGCTAGTGAGTCCGTGCCGCCGCCGAGCCATGGAGGACGAGGAACGAGCGCTGCCGAGGCTGCACCCGTCGAGCCGCGGAGCCAGTGAGTCTGCGCCACCGCTGAGCCATGGAGGACGAGGAACGAGCGCTGTGGAGGCCGCACCCGTCGAGCCACGGAGGTCGCGGGGCCAGTGAGTCCGCGCCGCCGCCGAGCCATGGAGGACGAGGAGCAAGCGCTGGTGAGAGACCGCGCCCATCGAGCCGTCTCGATGGACTGCATTGCTCTGCTGCTTGGCGTAATTGTGTTGTTCAATTGAGTTGTGCAGAAACTGAAGGGAATCGGGTAGGCTACGCTAGCATCACTACAGCATATACCCAAGATACTTGCGAGTAGAAGATCATAGATCGTTACCACTAGACGCGCAGCGCAGCGGAAGAAGTCGCGCGTCGATGTAGAGGAAGTAGTCGATCACGTCCCACGAACCGAGCTCCTCTTACTTGATCCCAGCAGCCGATCAGTGCAGCAGTCGCAGCAGCGCCTCCACGGAGTCCACACGTACGGGGATGAAACGCCGGGTGTCGGTGTGCTAGCACCGCATGCACGGCATGGGCGGCGGCCGAGAGAGAGAGGGAGGGGCGGCGGCTAGGAGGTGGCGCAGCTCTCTGGTCGTCGCCCCCCTAGCCCCTCCCTCGTATATATAGGGCGTACTAATGGGCTTCTATCTCATAGGCCCATTAGTAACCCTAATCCCTCTTGGATCAATATCCTCTTGGGCCTTTAAACCGTATTGTGATGATGGGCTCTTGGGCATATCACCAACAATCTCCCACTTGCACTAGAGACAATCATACAGGCAAGCTTTCCAACATTCCAAACCCCTTAAGTGTGTGACCCGTTAGGTTCATGTGTAGGTGGTCGTGATCGAAAATCATTTCCGAATCACAAGTCAATAGCGGCACCTAGCAGGGCATAGTGACTCACAAATACACATAAAGATCATATCGGCCGAACCATAGATATACTCATACACCGATCCCTTTGCCACATGATACTAGTCAAGCTCAAAGCGAGATGCGTGCCACCTTTGTGATAGCTCGACCATTCTCTCGATCTAATAGTGGATTCTATTCATAACTAACCTTTAGTCATCATGATTAACTCTTTAATCACTTTGGCATGTCCATGCACTTTCAAATCCAACTATCTCGAGGGGCCCAGAGATATCTCTCACGTTATCTAGGAGGGGCAAATTCCATCTTGATCCGCTCACATCCCATTCCATGTTTCATGACACACCTGTAAGCTGCTTTTGTAACTACCCAGTCACGGAGTAGCGTTTAGCAGCCCCAAGATGCACCATTACACACAGTGAGAAACAATGGCGATCTCAGGTCTAAGGATCCAGTAGGTATAACACTCAAGAACAACTGATGGCACATACAAAATAACAATCCCAATATTGTCTTGGAGTGGGTCAATCCAACACCATGTTCACCAACATGTGTCCACATCATTAATCCGATATCTCCATATCCATGATCCGTGAAACATGATCATCAATTAATGCATGTGCTAGTCTCAACGTCGTTGTTGTCCCACACAACGACATAAACTAGGGATAATTTAGAATCATATCATTGTCAACAAAGAGTTTCACGAACAAGTCACATACTTGATAATCAATGTAAAAATAATCATCCATGGAACAAATAACAATTATTTATCATTACATAAACATACTCATGACACAAAAATCTCCCACGCACACTAGAATCACTGATGTAAGTATCTAATACCCATAGATCTCATGTGCGCCTCATGCTTTGGTTGTGGGAGAGGCTTCGTCAACGGATCAGCAACGTTTGAATCCGTGTGCACCTTGCAAACCTTCACATCACCTCTCTCAACAAAGTTACGGATGAGGTGATACTTCCGCAGTATATGTCTGGACTTCTTAGTTGTTCTAGGCTCCTTTGCTAGTGCAACGGCACCACTATTATCACAATAGAGGTCCACTGGACTGGACGCACTAGGAACAACACCCAAGTCAGAAACAAACTTTCTGATCCAAACAGCTTCTTTTGCAGCTTCGGAAGCTGCAATATACTCGGCCTCTGTCGTCGAATCAGCCACCGTATCTTGCTTGGAACTCTTCCAGCTCACTGCCCCACTATTGAGGCAGAAAACAAAACCGGATTGCGATTTGGAGTCATCTTTGTCTGTTTGAAAACTAGCATCGGTGTAACCCTTTACAAGGAGCTCATCTTCGCCTCCAAATATTAGGAACATATCCTTAGTTCTTCTCAAGTACTTAAGGATACTCTTTACAATTGTCCAGTGAGGTTCACCGAAATCTGACTGATACCTGCTCGTAACACTTAGAGCAAAGGAAACATCTGGGCGCGTGCAAAGCATAGCATACATGATCGACCCTATGGCTGAAGCATAAGGAATCGTACTCATCCTCTTTTGCTCATCAAGTGTCGTAGCACACTGACTTTTGCTTAGAGTAATGCCATGTGACATTGGCAAGAAACCTTTCTTGGAATCTTGCATATTGAACCGATTCAATATCTTGTCAATGTACGTGTCTTGGCTTAATCCAATTAGCTTTTTTGATCTATCTCTATAGATCCTAATACCCAGAATATAAGCCGCCTCTCCTAAATCCTTCATCGAAAAACTCTTTTTCAATGAGGTTTTAACGGCTTCAAGCATTGGAATATCATTTCCGATCAGTAATATGTCATCCACATATAGGACCAGAAACACAAGTGCGCTCCCACTAGCCTTTTTGTAAACACAAGGCTCATCTTCATTCTTGATGAAGCCAAACCCTTTGACTACTTCATCAAAACGAATATTCCAACTCCGAGATGCTTGCTTCAATCCATAGATGGACCTATGAAGCTTACATATTTTCCCAGCATTTTTAGGATCGACAAAACCTTCAGGCTGTGTCATATACACATCCTCACTTAGATGTCCATTAAGGAAAGCAGTTTTGACATCCATTTGCCATATCTCATAGTCATAATATGCGGCAATTGCTAGGAGAATCCGAACAGACTTTAGCATTACGACGGGCGAAAAGGTTTCCTCATAGTCAACACCTTGAATTTGTCGGAAACCTTTCGCCACCAATCGTGCCTTATAGATGTGAACATTTCCATCCATGTCTAATTTTTTCTTAAAAATCCACTTACAGTCGACAGGTCTTATACTGTCAATCTGATCGACCAAGTTCCAAACTTGATTATCATGCATGGATTTTAACTCGGATTCCATGGCTTCAAGCCATTTGTCGGAGTCGAGTCCCATCATTGCTTCTTTGTAGGTCAAGGGCTCATCATTTTCCATCAATAATACGTGGCGCTCCTCCGTAATAAGGAGGTTGAGCTTGTCAGTAGCGCGATGTGCCCTTATAGACCTTCGTGGGGCTGGTGCCTCAACTACGGGTTGTGCAACATCTTGCACATCCCGTGGATCTTCAGTGGGTGCTGAAACAGTTTCGGGTGTTTCCTGAATTTCTTCGAGTTGCACCTTGCTCCCACTAAATCCTTTTGAGAGAAACTCCTTTTCTAAGAAAACACCATTGCGAGCGACAAACACTTTGCCTTCCACCTTATTGTAAAAATAATATCCTTTGATTTCCCTAGGATACCCCACAAAGAAATATTTGTCTGACTTTGGAGTGAGCTTATCTGACATCAAACGTTTGACATAAGCCTCACATCCCCAAACTTTGAGAAAAGATAATCCGGGACACTTCCCAGTCCATATCTCATATGGTGTCTTCTCAACAGACTTACTTGGAACCCTATTCAGTGTGAACGCAGCAGTTTCAAGAGCGTAACCCCAAAATGACAATGGAAGATCAGCTTGGCTCATCATGGACCTAACAATGTCCAACAAGGTTCGGTTCCTCCGTTCGGATACCCCATTCCATTGAGGTGTTCCGGGCGGAGTTAGCTGCGGAATAATTCCACATTGCTTCAAATGATCACCAAATTCAAGGCTCAAATATTCTTCTCCACGATCAGATCGTAGAAATTTAATTGTCTTGCCTAATTGATTTTGTACTTCATTCTGAAATTCTTTGAACTTTTCAAACGATTCAGACTTGTGCCTCATTAAGTAGATATAGCCATATCTACTAAAGTCATCAGTGAAAGTAATGAAGTACTGAAAACCACCTCTGGCTATTGAGCTCATTGGTCCACATACATCGGTATGTACAAGTCCCAACAAGTCACTCGCCCTCTCACTATGACCAGTGAAAGGCGCTTTGGTCATCTTTCCAAGCAAACAAGACTCACATGTGTCAAATGATTTAAAATCAAATGAGCTTAACAATCCATCTTTATGGAGTTGTTCAATGCGTTTCTTATTTATATGACCTAAGCGACAATGCCAAATAAAAGTGGGATTCAAATCATTTGGTCTAAGCCTCTTAGTATTAATGTTACAGACAGATTTATCCTCAAGATCAAGAACATATAATCCATTCACCAATGGACAATGAGCATAAAAAATACCATTGCAAAAGATAGAACAACGTTTGTTCTCTATTACAATCTTAAAATCACTAACTTCTTCCAAACATGAAGAAGAAATAATATTCTTGCTCAAAGCAGGAATGCAATAACAATTATTTAATTCCAAAACTAATCCGGAGGGTAGAGACAAGTGGTAGGTGCCGACCGCCAACACCGCAACCTTTGCGCCATTGCTGACACGAACGTCCAACTCGCCTCTTGCAAATCTTCTAGTCTCACTTAGACCCTGCAACGATTTACAAGTGTGAATCATCGATCCAGTATCAAATACCCATGATTCACTAGAAGATAATACAATATTTATTTCTATAACATTTATACCTGAAGTGGAAGTCTCACTTCCCTTCTTCTTCTTCTTTTCTTCCAAGTACTTCTTGCAGTTCCTAGACCAATGTCCCTTTTCATGACAGTGGAAGCATTCATCTTCAGAAGTAGGGCCAGATTTGGCCTTAGGTGCTGGCTTTAGCTTAGAGCCTGAGGACTCACCACCGGAACTCTTTTCCTTGCCTTTACCTTTGGGATTAGGAGGCGTCCAACGCTTCCTCTTTTTGTTCCCCTTCTGAATCATCATCACATGATTGGGATTCTTCTTAATACTCTCCTCTGCTGTCTTTAGCATCCCATGCAACTCACTCAATGTTTTATCCAAGCCATTCATCTGAAAGTTCATGATAAAAGGCTCATAGCTCGCCGGGAGCGACTGGAGAATAACATCAGTAGCCAAGTCTTGGTGAAGTTCAGAATCAAGTCTGTCCAAAGTCTCAATGTAACCAATCATTTTGATCACATGAGGACTGACTGGGCTACCTTCTGCCAGCTTGCACGCAAACAAGGACTTTGAGATATTGAACCTCTCAGTCCTGGCTTGGTTCTGAAACATCCCACGCAGCCCCTCGATCATGGTATGAGCATCCGCATGCTCATACTGCTTCTGCAGATCAGGGGACATGGTGGCGAGCATCAGACAGCTGACATCAAGTGAGTCATTGCAGTGCTTCTCATAAGCTCTACGATCAGCAGCAGTTGCATTGTCAGGGAGATCATCAGGATATGGCTGCTCAAGAAGATACTCCTTTTTCTCTTGCCTGAGAACAATTCTCAGGTTGCGGTACCATCAATAAAGTTTGTTCCATTCAACTTTTCTTTCTCAAGAACAGAACGCAAATTGAAAGCGGAATTGTTACTGGCAGACATGATCTACAACATTAAAGTAAAGCAAGATTTCAGCACTAAGTTTATGTAAAGACTTTCATTAACTGATTTAACAAAAGACAACCTACTATATCAAAGTCATCTTCCCTCTAATGACATATAGTGGTTCAAGATCCATAATCACTAAAATTCTAGTGAGCTTTAGCATCACGGCTAGAAAAGTAGTGATACAGGTAAGTAACAAATTACTAATCACATCTCTATGCGACTCTTGTTTTTTGGGTGGCATCCAATGCCCCGGCCCCAACCCTATGCCTTAAAGCCCAAAACTGTTTTGATAGCTTTGCTGAGTAAACCAATACTATACTTGTGAATGTCTGACATCCACCCTATACAAAAGTGATAGTTGAGGGTACTCTACTTTGGTAAACCTACCACACAACGATCAAAATTTATAGGTGCAGCTATTGGTAAAAGGCATCAAAACTCAACCTTTTCTGAGGGAAGCTATTCTATCATGATTAAAGCATCCACCATATGTAAAAGCATGAAAGAATAGTATGACAGGAAAATAAACATCACAAGCATATAATCATATTATATTGTGAATAGTATGGCCTCTTGCATCACAATGGGCTCCATCGCCATGGCTCCAAGGTGACCTCCATTGCCATCCGTCTTGTCTTGTGGTGATCATCATCGCCATCATGATTGAAGCCTCAATGAAAAGATACTAAGCTACTACATCTAATAGCTAGTGAAATAATTACATGAGGATTCAAACATCACAAGTCGACACGCAGGTCGTTATACAATAATGGTGCAACCTCAACCCGGTTGTGTTAACTTGCGACACGCAGGCCGCACAAATCATCACATAGATCATCACATGACATTGAGGCCATACCATTCACATCACACACTGCAAAAACAAGTTAGGCGTACGACGTGTTCTACCATAGTATACCCTATGAAAATCTCATCAGAGTGATCGCATCACCTCAAATCCGAGCCATTCATAATGCCTCAATTTTCACTAGGTCAATCACATTGACCGTGCAAACTTTGCACTTGAGAAGACTGCATCTGCACATGACCTCGATCTGTTGGTCCAATCTGCTGACTTATGCACACAGTTAGTCCCGATGGTGATTCCAGCCGGTAGGGACATGTCGTATGCATAACAGAGAAAGAACACAAACTAATCTTTTGCCACATGCCGCGCAATCAATTCGCTCCAGTTTTAACCCCTTATGACCAATTGATCTAATCAAACCGTGCAAAAGTAATAGATCCAATCTACTACAACAACATATCACATATATGCAAATGATCCAGACCAAAAACTACGCAAGATGGCTCTGGTACCACTGAAGGGAATCGGGTAGGCTACGCTAGCATCACTACCGCATATACCTAAGATACTTGCGAGTAGAAGATCATAGATCGTTACCACTAGACGCGCAGCGCAGCGGAAGAAGTCGCGCGTCGATGTAGAGGAAGTAGTCGATCACGTCCCACGAACCGAGCTCCTCTTACTTGATCCCAGTAGCCGATCAGCGCAGCAGTCGCCGCAGCGCCTCCACGGAGTCCACACGTACGGGGATGAAACGCCGGGCGTCGGTGTGCTAGCACCGCACGCATGGCATGGGCGGCGGCCGAGAGAGAGAGGGAGGGGCGGCGGCTAGGAGGTGGCGCAGCTCTCTGGTCGTCGCCCCCCTAGCCCCTCCCTCGTATATATAGGGCGTACTAATGGGCTTCTATCTCATAGGCCCATTAGTAACCCTAATTCCTCTTGGATCAATATCCTCTTGGGGCTTTAAACTGTATTGTGATGATGGGCTCTTGGGCATATCACCAACAGAAACCAGCTGTAACTCATGCCGAATGCCACATTGGATATTGTAATTGATGTGAATTTATAGTGCATTTAAGTGAATCATGTGACTGCATGTTAAATTCGGTCTGTAACTGATGTGAATTGGAATTGTAATGTGTGATTGTACACCAACACAAGCATCAAAGCACCAAAGAATTGATGAAAATTTATCTTTCTATCTGAAAGTCTTTGTTTGGATGCAGACACTTCTGAAATTCTGGTTTGAAGCGTACTCGGCAGCAGCGGTCACCAGGGCTGAGCGCGACCACGAATGAAGTCGACGACGATGGCCTCAATACAAGAGTTGTGGAAGCCATCATCGTCAACCTCGACCTCCATGCTTGAGCTAGCGGGGCTGCTGCTTGGGCTTTGGGGGGAGGAAGAAGGGACGAGAGATGGGGAGGATGAGAGCGACGATGAAGGGGGTCTTTCTAGGGGATCTGCTCCACCAGCACCGGCGCCGGCGCAGGCAGCTGACAGCCATGGCGATGGGGCGAGAGGTCTGCAAATGAGCCAAACCAAGTACTCTGAACCTCACCTATTGGGCCATGCCACAGATTCTACTCTTCATGGATGTTGCCGTCGGATGTGAAATGAACGGAGATGTGTGTTTTACGTCCCTCGGAGGTAGTTTCAACTAAAAAGCCGCGACGCATCAGCCCCCGCCTCTCCCCACGCTCGGAGCCCTAGCGCCGGCGCCGGCGTCTCCCGCCTCCAACACCGCTTGGTCCCCCTCCCTTCCCCTTCGGCGTCTCGCCGGAGGCCGAAGGGAGTGGGGATCCATCGTTTTTTTCTAGTTTCTCCAGTAGATCAAGTCATCTAAAGTTAAAATCTTCTAGGTTTAGAGTCTCTCCATGCCAAATCTTTTGGTATTGGATATTTATTTCCTCCTCCTCCTCTCCGGTGACGGCAAGGGGGCAGGGTGGATTCGTCTTCTCCATGGCGGATCTGTTGAAGATGAGGGCGACACCGACGTCAACAACTTTATCGATTTAACGACATGGAGATTTGGTTTTCCGGGTGGTGACATCAAGGTGGAGATGATGCCGCCGTCATGGAATAATTTTCTCGGGTCTCTTCTCCGTTTTGTTGTGGTTAGATCTAACCACAATGAAGGACTAGGGAGAATATGCAGATCAGTCTTTCTTTTTCTTCGGTGGCAGAAAGAAGAAGACGGAAGACACAAGAAAGAAGAAGTTTCTCCACTTCGCCTGCAGGAGTGTTGGCCGCCATTCGTTGGGCTTCTGTTCTCGAGTTTGTTGCCGAGTGTTTGCCTGTACACGCTGAGTGTTTGCCTGTGCAGCCTTCTATACGAAGCGTCATATAGGTCTGGAGTTGAGTTTTTAGACTATACAAGACTTTTAGATGATCAGGTTGTATTCCAGCGTGCTTGTAACATGATGATGATGTACTCGGCTATGATCTAATATATTTCTTCTTTCGTCTCAAAAAAAGAGGTAGTTTCAACTATGTTAGAGGATCTGGTTCCAATGGCCGTGGGGTACAAACCTTGGATGCGAAGGAAACTAAGTCATGGATGCATCCTGCTCCAAAGAAAAAAAAAAGTCATGGATGCATGCAGAAATTAAACCACCTCCACCATTTTCCGTTTTTTTTCTGGTCTAGTACATGTGATCGATGCAAGGGTGCTTCCTAGGTGAGACCCTTGGCATTGACAAATTGTGCCCTCTCCTTCGTTTGTTCTATAAATACGAGCCCATCTGCATCCATTGCTCTGCACAAGGTAGAAGAGAGCCCAAGTAGAAGTAGCAGCAGCAGAAGAGAGATCGGTTAGCTAGCTAGTGGTTCGCCTGCGGCCGCAGAGAGGAGGACGACGGCAAGAAGCGAGCGAGAATGTACAACGCGCCGCCGCCGCAGAACATGTCCTACTACGACCACTGCCAGAAGCGCCGCGAGGAGAAGGGCTGCCTCTACGCCTGGTGAGCTAGACGACACCCTTCTCCTTTCGCCGTTTTGTTCAGCCGTGCAGTCAGTTTGGCTACCGGATTTCAGAGCTAGGGAACTGCAGGGGTTCTGATCGAGAGCCAGTAGTTCAGCACATGTTCATCAGAATTCTGAATCCAGCAAAGCGTCCGCGGCCTGAACAAATAACGGCGACGCGAACGACTAATTGAATCCAACAACAACAAGCTTGCCGGTCAATCGCGCGGCCGCAGCTTGCACGAAGTGTGATCGATCATCGATAGCAGGCAGGTTAGGTACCTCGCCGGCGGAGACGCTCTGGCTGCGCCGCCGCCGTCTACGGCCTGGACGGCTGGACCTCATCCGTGGGCGGAGAGGAGGCACCGAGCTTGGTTCGTCGACAGACAGCGATGCCGTGTTCTCCGTGGAGGCGTGGCTCTATTCCTGCCGTGCCGTGCCGCCGCGCTCTCAAGATCCACCGCACGCCACCACGCTGGGCATGGCCGTCCAGCCGCCGCGCCGGCGCGCCCTCAGCGAACCTAGTCCGCCACCGACCCAGTGATCGATACGATGAAGACAGCCGACGACGGCACCTTGTCTGTGGCAAGCTGGAACACGTCGCCAACAATTCTGGACTCGGAAACAGGGCGGCGGAGACCTGGACGGTGGCGCGGGGCGGCCCTGTTGCCTATGGCGCGGCCGGGTCGGGCCGCAGGGTGGACGGTATTTCATTTACCGTCCAGCCCTGGACGGTAAAAGAAATACCATCTACCCCTGGCCTCTCACGAACGTTGGATCGAGTATGTGCGGCCGAGATCGGGGCGGAAAGGGAGCGAGGCCCTCTCTGCTTTGCCTGGCGCGGGTGCTGCCTGCCACCGTCCCCTTCGACGAAGCGCTGCCAGCGGCATCCGCGAGCACCACGCCGGCACCGGCACCTGCGCGGCGCCGCCAGTGACACCGTTCGATTCCACGCCGTGGGCAGGCCGCTGGCGCCGGGCGCGGGCATCCCCTCGCGAGCGCCGCCGCCGCCGGGCAGTAGCTTCCTCCCATGCCTCGTCTTGAACGCGTGCGCCTCCACACGGCGCTCGAATGACGTCGAGGAAGCACGCCGTGGTGATGCGGCGGCGGCGCACCATGCACGGACCATGTGCAGAGGGGCCATGAGGAGAAGGGATGCATCTACGCATTGGTAGAATCCGATTCAGTTTCAGAGTTCAGTTTCAGTTACATGGCCTGAAACTTCAGCTGGCTGATCGTTCACTCTGTATCTGTCCACCTTGTTTCACCATCTAACATTCACTACCGTTATTCACTCACGGTATCACCCTCCTACCCCGCCTGCACGCCTCGCCGCCATCCACAGCCCACCACTCCCCACCCCTCTCGCTCTGCCATGGCACCCACCTTCGCCCGACCACACCCCACCGCCGCCGCCACCCTCCCCTGCTACACCCGCCGCCCCCTCTCCCGTGTCTGCCCTGAAACGCCGCGGCCGTGGTCGCCGCCCGCGCTCCTCGACCACTGCCCTACCCACTCGCAACAGCTCTCGCCTGGCAAACCTTGACAAAGGTTTGTTCGTCGATGTCACCAGTAAAGCCGTGCAACGCAAGGCTCTCCGTGAGTGCCTTGCCGCCTGCTCCCCAGCTCTGCAGAAGCACGTGACCGGCCGCAAGATCCTCAAACACAAGAACCCCCTCAGCGCTCTCGACCTCCGCCGTCTCGCCAAGGCGGCTGGACTGAGCTGCGCTGACCAGTCTGCTATCGCCGCGGTCGGTGGAGCTGTGCCACCCCCATGAACGACGTCATCCTCGCCTCCCCTGCGTGCCGGATGGGCCGGCCGCGAGTTATCAGTTGCTGTTCCCCTAGCTTGAGGTGTCCCTGGCATAAGTCTGTGTCCGTGTCTGTTGTTGTCTCTTTTTTTCCTTCAGTCTGTACCCACCCCTGTTTCTTCTCTTTGTCATGTTGTAATCTCTCTTTCAATGAATGTTAAACGCCTTAATTATCTGATTTTCTGCTGGAATGTCCGTGGCCTTGGTTCCTCCCCCAAATGCATTGACATTCGAGATGCAATCTCCTTCTCCTCTCCTCACATCGTTTGTCTACAAGAGACTAAAATTCGCGACCTCCCTCCCCTGCGTCATCCACCTTTCCTCCCCAGCTACCTCGACGCTCACATGGCCATCCCTGCAGTCGGCTCGCGCGGTGGTCTCATCACTGCGTGGAACGCCAACCTCTTCAAACAACAGAGCTACATCGCCCGCCAGTACTCCCTCACCATCTCCCTCACCTCCACCTCCTCAGAACTATCCTTTTCCCTAACCAATGTCTACGCCCCTGCTGACCACGCATTCACAGATGCTTTCCTTCATGAACTCCGTGATCTATCTTCAAATGTAACCGGAGCCTGGCTCCTCATCGGCGACTTCAATCTGTTGCGAGCTACTTCCGACAAGAACAACACCCTCTTCAGCCAAACACTTGCTGACTCCTTCAACGCCTGCATCAACTCCCTGGCCCTGCTTGAGCTCCCGCTCCTAGATCGCCTGTTCACATGGAGCAACAAGCGCCAAATCCCCACCCTCGCCCGCCTGGATCATGCTCTCTTCAACACTGAGTTCAGCTCCATGTTCCCCAATAGCATGTTGACCTCACGCATCCGCTCCATGTCTGATCACGTGCCGCTTCTTTCTACACTCTCCACTGACATCCCCAAACCAAATATATCTCGCTTCGAGAATGCCTGGCTTAAACACCCTCTCTTCCTTGCCACAACCTTGCCGGCCTGGTCATCTTCTCAACCAAGGAACGATGCCGCTTGCAGCCTGGTTGCCCGGGCCAAAGATTTTCGGCAGGTAGCGAAGGTTTGGAAAAAACAACACAAACCCCCCTCCATCTACCATAACTGTTGTTTTCTCATTCTGCTAATCGATCTACTGGAAGAAAACCGTTCAATGTGTGCAGGCGAGCGGCTGCTTCGCTCTCTATGTCAAGATCGCCTCTCCTTGTTTGTTCAGCAGCGTGCCGCTCACTGGAAGCAGCGGGGTAAATTCAGGGCAATCAAAGAGGGAGATGCCAACACCAGCTTCTTTCATGCACGCGCCTCCCAGCGGATGCGCAGGAACAACATCCAAGTCATTGACATGGACGGCGCGAGGCATGTCACACAAGCAGCCAAAATGGCCGCCCTGACGGCTCATTACACCCATTTGCTGGGCGAAACGAATGATGCTTCCTGGAGTTTTGATATCGGACAAATATATGCCAGTCGACCTGCTGCTCTTGGTCCGCCCCTGATTGCCCCTTTCACCGAAGAGGAAGCCAAGACTGCTGTTGCTGCTATGAATCCAAACAGCGCCTCGGGTCCTGATGGCTTGGGCCCAGGTTTCTACAAAGCTGCTTGCACGGTGAAATCCGACATCATGAGGTTCCTGGAGGCTTTCCATGATGGCACCACTCAACTGGAGAGCATCAATCGGGCTCACATTGTGCTCCTGCCAAAGAAAGAGGGCGCCACGGCCCCTGGAGACTTCCGCCCAATATCTCTACAGAACTGCCCTGTCAAGATACTCACCAAGATCCTAACTACTCGGCTTCAACATCAAATTCAGGCTCTGGTTGATACGGACCAAACAGGTTTCATCCGTGGACGGTCCATTTTAGAAAACTTCATCTACGCCACCGAGCTTATTCAGTGTTGCCACCGCCGTCGCCGACCAACTATTGTGCTCAAGCTAGATTTTGCCAAAGCTTTCGACTCGGTCAATTGGTGCAGTCTGATGAAGATCATGCAAGCAAGAGGATTCCCCCCACTCTGGCTACACTAGATGCTGGAGATCCTCCAAACGTCGCGCTCAGCCGTCCTCGTCAACGGCTCCCCGGGGCCATGGATCAACTGCAAGCGTGGGCTTAGGCAGGGCGATGCATTGTCGCCCTACCTCTTCATACTCGTCGCTGACTTGATGCAATGCTTGATCAAAGATTGTGGCTCTGTCTGGCACCCGCTGATCGATGCCCCATGCCCAGTCCTCCAGTATGCTGACGATACGCTCATCCTGATTCGTGGGACATCTGAAGATGTCATCAACCTAAGGAGTATACTTGATTCCTTCTTAGATGCTACCGGCCTGAAAATCAACTACCACAAGAGCACAGCAGTCCCCATGCATGTTCCAGAATCAAAGCTGCGCCGGCTGATGAAAGTTTTGCAGTGAAAACAAGCCACCTTCCCGCAAGTGTATCTGGGCCTCCCTCTCTCCAATGTGAAACTGAACCTGCAAGCTTTTGCCCCACTGATCGCCAAAGTTGATCGACAGCTTTCCGGCTGGAAGGCCCTGCTGCTCAACCATGCTGGCCGCCTGGTCCTAATCAACTCGGTTCTCGACGGCATGCCAGCACACCTCATGTCTGCCCTGCTTCTCCCTGCCGGCACAATTGAAGCTCTTGATAAACGCAGGAGAGCTTTCCTCTGGTCTGGACAGGCTACTGCAACTGGTGCGCAATGCCTTGTGGCTTGGGACAAAGTTTGTCTCCCCAAACAAGACGGTGGGCTCGGTGTGAAGCAGATCTCGATACAAAATGCTTGCCTACTCTTGAAGCTCCTACACCACCTCCATCATCCAGGTGACTCTTCGTGGGCTGCATGGGTGCGCCAACGCGTGGACCTTCACACCCTACAGGGAGAGGTTGAAGGCGCTCACTGGGATGGCCTCCACACTCTGCTCCCCGCTTACCGCCAACTAACTTCAGTCTCAGTCAAATGTGGCGCAACAACTGCGTTCTGGGAAGATCGATGGCTTGGTGCGGAGCCCCTATGTTCCAGGTTCCCTGTGCTATACAGTCATGTGGCCAAATACGGTGCTTCTGTCCGCGACACTGTTAACCACGGGATCCTCCAGTACCTTGTGCCACGGCTCAACTGCCAGGCGCGTTCCGAGCTCGCTACTGTCCAACTAGCCATGAATGATTGGGAGCCAGAGGATGGTGAGGATGTTCGCCGGAGCAGCCTGCAATCTTCAGACAACCGTTTGGTCACCAACAAGATTTACAAACTCGCAACCTCCTCGCCGAACGTCTGTGATTCCTACAACTTTGTTTGGCAAAACCACACTCCACCAAAGGTCAAGTTATTTGCCTGGCTTCTCCTCCAAAACCGCATCCAATGCAGCCACAACTTGAAGAAGAAACACGTCCTGGATACTGACACTTGTGAGCTCTGTACCCGCTCCACTGAAATCGCCGACCACCTGATAACAGGCTGCCCTTTTGCCCAATGCTTCTGGCGTCACATTGGCTGGAACCCAGCCCACATCCTACCCGTCGATGACCTTTGGCGAATTGAAGCGCAAGCCGGTGCTCCCACTCAGTCGCTGCATACTATGATTCTCCTTTGTTGCTGGCATCTCTGGAATCATTGCCATGACGTGGTCTTCCGAGGCATGCCTCCGAACCTCCACCGGCTGCTCACCGCTTGCCGTGAAGCGACTGAACTGTGGCGCTGGCGCTTACCGGCTGCTCTGCACTGCGATTTCGACTACTGGAGAAATGTTTTTTTTTTCATGTAACTTACCCCAAGTTCTGTTGTACTTTACTCCACGAACAGCCTACCAAGGCAATGTAAACGCGCCATGCACGGCACTCTCCATCACCGGTTCTCCGGCATCTATGGAAGTTGATTCAGGTGGGGACTCATCGTCCCCCCCCCCGGTGTATCTGCTTTCAAGTGTCAAAAGTAGTTCCGCAACTTAACAAAGGCATCATTTGAGAATCTGGTGAAAGGCTACTAAGCTTGAACAGTGGACCTCGCCTTTTATGATCAATGTGAGAACATAACACAGCATCCACCAATTGGTTTGGTACCGGACGAGCAATCTGAATGTTAACATCAGGGAAACAGAGCAACTGGGAAAGAGTATAGATGCTTTTGTCAGCTGGATAATCTCAATTACACTTTATTAGCACCGAATTTGTCGAGAATGTCAATGGTTTTGATACATTTCTTTCTGTATTGGCTTACTATGTTGTTAAAATTTCCCATTTGTTAGGAATTTCCAACAGAATCTTTACTGTGTTGTTAAAATTTCTGTAGTTTTGCAATGTTTACTGTCTCGTGCGAAGCAGCAAGGATAATAAAAAATTCCAATCCACAAAGTCAACTTCATTCTGCTAAAATTCACACTTGCAGTGTTTAACACACACAAAGATTTCCTTACAATCCAAAACTATTCCTCAACCAGTAAAACAAGAACATAGTTCCATTCTGCTACAACAAAACGCTGTCACAATTAAGTCCTGACAACTTAGAGCTGAATCTATTTAAACAGCAGTCTGGGCGCTCGTTCCGAAGAATAGCCACCTAGAGAATGTGCCATTGCTTCAAAGCCCAAGTTGGCCATAGCCCAACACCATAATCTACATGCTCCCAAGTGTGTAAGGCTGCTTTGTTGCATGTCTTGAAATTGGACGCTGACTTCCTTGTAGCAGCAGCCAAGGCCCAACTGCCCAAGGGCAATGGTGAAAACCCAGAAGCTTATCTTTAAGTTCATCGTGATATGGCAATAGGGAGATAACCAACTCTTATGCAACTTTTCCAACTCTCTGCTTCCTCCTACAGGATTTGAACTGACATCTTCGCAGGATACCTGTTTAGTGGATCAAAACAAAGGGATCAAACTTTTAAACAGCTGAACACCAAACAACTTGATAGGGGATATTAAATACAGTAGTTTCTTTTATATGAGGTGACATAAGGGAAAATAAATGGACCATCCGCAATCCTCAAGTAGGCTAGCTGTATCCTGAATAATTTATGGTGACATACAGTGGACGCAAGAACATCGCATCAAGCCATCAACTACCTTAAGGTAGGGCGTTTTATTGTTTTATTATGACAAAGCAGGGTGCTTTATAGAAGTGTTCCTTGTCAATAAATATCAATCTGGTGTTTCTCATGTGAGAAGGACAGCCTCAGACTGCCAAGTTCTCAGTTCAGTAGCAGCTTATGCCCTGTGATGACTCACCACCAAACCTTAATTAAAAGTAGAAAAAAAGACAAATGTTTGAATGAAGCCTTGTTGTTCCATGAGAAAGAGCATTACATAATCTATGGATGTTCTGGGTTGAGTGTTTCCGTCACTGCAGAAACTAATGACACCCTCATTTCATGTGTCCAGTTACATGATTAAGCTGCACAATTACCAGGCTGCTCCAAAGTCCTGAATCCTTACCTGATAACCATGGTGTATTTGTACCTTATGCCACTGGGATATTTGGCTCACCATGGTTCACAAAAGACTCAGCACGCATCATGCGCAGAGTGACAGTGTCCCAAGAGATGAGATGGTCCATAAACTTTGTAATATATATTAGCTTATCATCCTGCAAAGTTGCAAAGGAAGAACCACAGATGTTTTCTGCTAAATTTTTTAGAACTAATTTGCCGAACAAGTACACAAAAAGAGAGGTGAACAGAAAAGGACAAATGTCAGTATATGGCACAAAGTAGGATCTAAAAACTTGGAGTCAATGTCCTTACCTCCCATAAGTCTAGGCTGGCAATTGGCTGCAAGAAGAGAATATGGGATGTCATTGCAAAGTATGTACTGAAAATGTTACTCTAAATATTTCAACGTATACATCCAAGGGAAAAAGCAGTCTAGTAAACATACAATATCGCCAAAAGCAAGAGGGGAGATGGCATTTCGTGTATGAACTACTGAAAGCTTTCTCTCATTTCTCCTCACTGCAACAAACATTCAGCAGATTATAACCTAACTTAGAAATTAGCTTTAGAAATAGCACACCAGAAAATCAGCAAGTTAATCCATACTGCCTTTACATGAAAGATAATGGAAGGAAACTTACAGACAAGCCAAACCCAACCAGACCCCAATAGTTGTAAGGCTTAGGAAATAAAGTCTTCCCTGAAATTAGTAAACGGGCCAAAATCCTTTTCTATCTGATGGTAAGCCGCCACCTTCTGGTTGCATTGATTCCCAGAAGAAGTGATGGTTCATTCCAGACCTGCATGTCAGAAGACACAAGGTTGAAGCTCTAAAAACTCTCCTCTATTGGTGAAAGCATGACATGCAGTTTTTTTGCCCCCGAAAAGAAAACAAGTGACATGGAGCAAATGGGATATGTTAACAAATTTCAATAAATATACCTGTGCTGCATTATTATATTCTGGTAATGGATTGCCATTGTTGTGTGCTTCTTTTATCAGGTCCTACCAGAGTGTATCCATACAGGGGGCTGCTAGCAAGCTGCTTATTTAAGCCCTCCACATAATCCCGATGGTGTTTACCCCAATGAAGTGCAACTGTTCTCCTGCTCATATAAGGTTCCAGAGCATCCTGAACATCAAACAACAAAAGCAACCCAAATGTTAAAATTTTGACACACATAATGACAGCACCCAAATATGTTTACAAAGCTCACAGTACACACCACTTTATATGGCGGAGTTGTGAGCCCGTAATAGGACACAATTTTTGAATATCTACGAGATACACCACCCTACCTCCGTATTCTCTGCAATAAACACCATGCACAAACAGAACCTCAATTTCTAGCATGTCCAGCAGCAACTTAGAGTCTTAACTAAACCAGCAATATCGATGTGTCGCGTTCTGTGCCCAACTGCACTGCACTGCACTGCACATTATAGGCAACAGTGAGTGTAGAGCAGAACAATGCAATATCTGACTTTTCCAAGCATAGGAATGCTGCCCAAAAGAAACAATTAATTGAAATGATCTTTGGAGTTTTAGAACTTACAGCACATAAGCAACAGGAACCGTAAAAGGTCACAGAGTAACTATATAATTGTTCAATAAACCAATGCGTGCTTCCATGGGTCAGCTTACACCTTACAGACCAGCAAGTATCCAGCCAGCTCCAAAACTGAGCTTAACTCCAATAAAATTTATCGCCAGCAGAAGAAAACGAGCTAGAAATTCTGGTGATTTGGTAAGTAAATAAGATAACTTGAAAGAAACCATGAACCCATACCCATTGGAGCATACCTGCTTTCGCGTCCAGTCATACTGGCGTGTGGCCACAGCTTGCGGCAATTGAGTACTGACGCATGGGAGTTCGCAGGCGGCGCATCAGTGGTGAGACAGCCGGGCGCTTCACGACGCAATGAGAGGGAGAACAAGCAAAGCTTGAGTACTTTGCGTCGCTACAACCTGTTCTTATTTGGAACGAGCTGATTTCCAGAGGAAGTCCTCGCGCAGCGTGCAGCGCGCTGGGCGGCCACCGCCGGCCAGTCGCCGCGCAGCGTGCAGCGCGCCGGGCGGCCACCATAAGCACACCGAAGGTGGCGCTCCGGCGGTGCTCATGGATCCACCGGCAAGCGCTGAACCACGCCGTCGCCGCCCGTGTTTTGGCCGTCAAACCTCGCCGCCGCGACGGCGACCACCACGTCGACGAAGGTACATCAATCGATGGCCAAGAGATTCTCCTAGGAATCTGGAATCCTGGAACACCTTGCGGGCCATATCGTTCGTGGGAGAGCCGGCTGTGTAGGCCTCGGCGGCGTGGCCGCCGGCGACGGTGCCGTCCAGCCGGGCTCGAGGGGCGGTCGGTATTTCGTCTACCGTCCGGGGTGGACGGTGAATGAAATACCGTCCACCCCCTGGGCCCATATTGGATCGGGCTTCTACAGCTGAGATCGTGAGGAATAGCTGAAAGGCACCGAGGCCCTCTCCGCCTTCCCCCGTCCCCCGCGCGATGCTTCTCATGCGATTCTCCTCCCTCTCTGCGCCGCGGTGGCGCTGGCGCCGGCGAGAATCGACGCCCGTGTATGCCAGGGGAAGGAAGAGTTTTCTACTCTGTGCCAGCGAGCGGCGGCCGCGGCGTGGACATTGGCGCAGTTCAACGACGTGAACATTGTTTTGCTGGTACCGCGCCCGCCATCGGCTCCGGCTCTTCCTTTAGAGTGCTCAGACGCCGCACAATGGCCGCACCAGTATCCTCACCGTCCGGCCGTGTTGGAATTATGGATTTGACACATTTATTCTAATCAATACAATAAAAGAATTTAAAGCCCACCATTAAATGATAGGGAATCAATTGCTTAATTTCGTATCGGGATTTGAGGAGGATCTCAACTAACTTAAAGGGTGGATCTCGTGTACACCACTTGTGAAGTCGGTTTGAGGAGGTCGGTGAACCACACGCGCGCGCTCGCTCGCCTCGCCAAGCCGGACGTGCAGTGCGACGTGAGATGAGAGAACATTTTGCTGTTGAAAGCATTAAAACAGAGACAATAAAATATTGACATTAACAGGTAAATGATGACACATAATAAAACATTTGCGGTTACTCAATTGCACTAGTAATTGCTACTCATCAAAGCCCATTATGACGTTCAGGTTTGTTGAATCTGAGGTATCTCCACGCCTATATAAATCAGGCCCTCCTCCACTCATCCTCACACCTCAAGCACTCTTGCTTCAGGTACTCCTGATTAGGAGACCTCTCCCTTCTCCCTCTGCTGCTTTCTGCCATTTCCATCGCTAGCGTTGCGCGCACAGCTCTAGCAAGATGAGGCCTCCGGAACCTCTTCTCGCTGAAGGTTCTGCACGGGGCGCGGGCAATCAGGTTTTTGGGGAGCGTCTTGACGCGATTGCTCGCTCCCTAAACGACTACTTCGTCTGGCGTGAACGACTACTTCATCTACTTCCTGGTGACCGTTCGTGGGACTGCACTGCGAATCTCTTCCTGCATCGACGTCGTTCGGCTACATCAGGTAAGGCCAGTCGAATAGAATGTCTATTCCAGCCGGTAACGACGCAACCGGTGCCTCCGGCACTGGTCCCGACTTGGGGTACATTCTAAACCTATTCTGGTTTAACATTTTATTCATGCTTATTAGTGAGAATAACATGAACACAAGTACATATTTTGTTCACACATTATCACTCTTTTATGTCATGAAATTGCTAGTAATATTTGGAATTAAAATATATCAAAAATTACCTAGTTTTCTAACAATCCAAAAACCTGAACTTGTTAATAGGCTTTCGGTATCTAGCTTTGCCACCTTTTGATGGTTCCAATTACAAACGTTGGCAAGAGCGGCTTATACTATGGTTGACAGTGCTGAGAGTGATGCATGTAAAAGAGGCTAATCCTGAACAGTTCACTCCAGAGGAAGGGAGTGCGTTCGATGAGGCTGATACCCTCTTTTGAGATTGCATCATTAGTGTTCTCCCTGAAAACCTAGTGGATTTTTATGTCCTACTGCCAACTGGCAAAGAATTGTAGGATGCTCTTGAGGCTCAATATGAAGTGTCTGATGCCGGCAGTGAGTTGTATGTGATGGAGCAGTTTCTTGACTATAGGATAGTCGAAGACCGTTCTGTAGTAGAACAGGCTCATGAAATACATACTCTGGCAAAAGATCCAAAAAATTGCAGCAAAGAGTCCCCATGTGTGTTACCCGATAAGTTTGTGGCCGGAGGTATTATCTCTAAGCTGCCACCTTCTTGGAGGGACTTTGCTACTTCTCTAAAACACAAGAGACAGGAGTTCACCATAGATAGACTCATTGGGACTCTTGATGTTGAGGAAAAGGCGTGAGCAAAGGACATACGTGGGAAAGGAGTTGTTGCTGCTTTTAGCGCCATTCTTGTTCAGAAGAACAACTCCCACAAGAACAAAAAAAAACCACCGCAGAGCCAACCAAAGACTAAGCAGACAACCACCTTCAAGAAGAAGAAGAAGGGAGCTTGCTATGTGTGCGCTAGTACGGAACACTTTGCTGCAAAGTGTCCAAACCGCAAAGGCAACGACTCCGCCAACATGGTCATTAGAGAGCCTAGAGGAACATCGGGATACGGTAATTTATTACCTACAGTTCTTTCAGTTTTTTGTTCACACGAGTGGTGGGTTGACACTGGTGCTAATATTCATGTTTGTGCTGATGCTTCTTTGTTTTCTTCTTACCAGGATGGCAGGACTTCCTCCTTGCTGATGGAGAACAGATCGCATGCATGTGTTCTTGGTGTTGGTACGGTAAATTTGAAGTTTACTTCGGGGAAGACCGTGCAGCTGAAGAACGTGCAGCATGTCCCCACCATAATAAAAAATCTAGTCAGTGGCTCTCTACTGTGTAGAGATGGTTTAAATTAGTCTTTGAGTCCAATAAATATATCTTGTCTAAGTTTGGTACTTTTGTTGGAAAAAGTTATGAAAGCGGAGGCTTGTTCCGTCTTTCTTTTACAGATGTCTGTAATAAAATTGCTTACAATATTATTAACGTTGATGAAACAAATGTTTGGCATTCGAGGCTTTGTCACGTTAATTTTGGTTGTATGATACGCTTAGCTAATTTGAGTTTAATTCCAAAGTTTATTTTTGTCAAAAATTCTAAGTGCTATGTATGTGTTGAATCAAAACAAACTCGCAAACCTCATAAGGCCGCTGAGGCAAGCAGCTTGGCACCCTTAGAATTAATTCATTCCGATTTGTGCGAAATTAGTGGAGTGTTGACAAAAGGTGGTAAAAGATATTTCATGACTTTGATCGATGACTTCACTAGATTTTATTACATCTATTTGTTGAAGTCAAAAGATGAAACTTTACACTACTTTAAAATCTATAAAGCTGAAGTAGAAAACCAACTTCAGAAAAAGATCAAAAGAGTTAGGTCAGATCGTGGTGGCGAGTACTTCTCAAATTTATTCACTTTATTCTGCGAGGAACATGACATTATTCATAAGAGGACGCCTCCCTATTCACCTCAGTCAAATGGGGTTGCCGAAAGAAAGAACCGCACTCTAATGGATTTGGTTAACGCCATGTCAGATACAGCGGGACTTTCCAAGGAATGGTGGGGTGAGACTATATTGACTGCATGTCATGTTCTAAACCGTGTCCCTACAAAGAATAAAGAGATAACACCATTCGAGGAATGGGAGAAGAAAAAGCCAACACTTTCATACCTACATACATGGGGTTGTTTGGTAAAAATAAGTGTGCCAATAACCAAAAAATGTAAGTTTGGATATAAAACTGTGGATTGTGTCTTTCTAGATTATGTTATTCACAGCGTTGGGTATAGATTTTTAATAGTAAAATTTGGAGTACCTGACATGCATGTTGGTACTATAATGGAGTCCAGAGATGCTACATTTTTTTAAAAACATTTTTCCCATGAGAGATGGAACAAGTTCATCTAGGTAAGAGTTCATCGAGGATGATAGCTCTGCTGAGCCGATAGAACACAATGAACCTACACTTGTGGAAAATTCTGAGGAGGATAACAATGATGCTCCTAAAAAGAGCAAGAGACAAAGGACTGTAAAGTCTTTTGGTGATGATTTCATTGTATACCTCATGGATGATACACCCAGAACCATTGAAGAAGCATATTCATCTCCTGATGCTGACTATTGGAAGGAACCAGTGAGGAGTGGGATGAATTCTATTATGTCTAATGGAACCTGGGAGGTCGTTGAATGTCCTTATGGATGTAAACCTGTTGGATGTAAGTGGTTGTTCAAGAAAAAGCTTAGGCCAGATGGTACTATTGAAAAGTATAAGGCCAGACTCACTGATGTTATCCTTAATATAAAGCTGGTAAAAGAGAGTAATCACGGGGTGATTCTTACACAGTCTCACTAAGTGGAGAAGGTGTTAAGTCGCTTTGGTTATAGCGACTATAAACCTGTCTCAACACCATATGATGCGAGATCAGCTGAGATATTCTCATATCATTGGTTCATTGATGTATTTAGCTAGTGCTACAAGACCTGACATCTCGTTTGCTGTAAGCAAACTGAACCAGTTTGTTTCAAACTCGTGAGATGATCATTGGAAGGCTCTTGAAAGAGTTGAAAGGACTGTGATGTCGCCTAGAGGGGGGTGAATAGGCGAACCTACAAATTTTCACTCAAACGCAGCGGATAAAATTCACTGTCTACCAAACTCGGAACTTCCAGGTTTCAAATCCAGAACTTCCGGATTTGGACTAGACAGTAGGTGAACTCGGAACTTCCGGGTTTGTCAATCCGGAACTTCCGAGTTCATTCAGAACAGAGTGAACACAATAAGAGTAGTGCTAATAAATGAATGTAAATTCAAACCCCAATTGTAGAGTCTGCTCAGAGAAGTTCCTTGAGCAGATTCACGCAGATCCTGCACATACGAAACAACAATATCTCCAAGACACAAGTGTCTAATGGAGAGCTCCTCAAATCCTCAAATAAATGTAAATGCAATGAACACAAAGATTTGTTTTACCGAAGTTCAGATTCACCCCGTGCACCCACGTGTGAATCCTAGTCTCCGTTGAGGAAGCTTATATCGACCGCAAGGTCAAGCTATCTCCTCCTTCCACTATATGACCATGCGCCCTCGTGGCACAAGATCGGTGCTGCAACAAACTTGCCGCTGCTCACCACAATCCTTGGGAGCTAGCCGGTGACGCCTAGCCATCTAGGAGGCTTCACCTCCAAGAGTAACAAATGCGAATCACACAAATCACGGCTAATCTCAAGTGCTCAAGGTTTGCTGTGCTCTCTAGTGCTCTCAAGCAATCACTCTCTCAACCCAACTCAAGGATATACACTAATCACACAATCTCACAAAGAGAGGTTGGGGAGAGCTCAACTATGGCTACCAAGCTTCTTGGGACGACCAGCAATGAACAGAATAGAGCCTGGAATAGCAGCCCATCAAAGAGGGGGCTAAGGGGTATAAATAGCTGGTCCCAACAAAACTAGCAGTTATGTGACAGTTAGAATCCGGAACTTCCGGATTCTACAACCCGGAACCTCCGGGTTTTCAAACCTACTAGCCATTAGTGCCACGTGTGCCAAATCCGGAACTTCCGGATTACAAATCCGGAACTTCCGGATTTGCCCTGGCAGCAATGTTAAAATGTGTACGTGAGGCTTTTGTGTCTCTCTCAACTCATATGGGTTACTTGAGCACTGAGACTAAACCAAAGACCATTGTGATGCATCCCTCTTGATAGTACGTCATATCTAAACTCAAGATCAAAGATAAATTACATTTCAACTTCTTGAGCTTCTCTTTTTCATCCTATGCCGTGTGTTGATCAATCACAATCTGAGGTGTGCATCCAACTTGGCTTCTTTACTTTGAGCACATCTTCCTTGAGCTAGTGACCTTGAACCTTTATCTTTGAAATGAAATCCACCTCTAGTTCAAGTCACCGTCTTCACAATAAGATTCTAGAAAGATTGATACTTTCCAACATAAACACCACACATGACCAAGATTCTTCAAGTTGAACCCAAAGAACGTTCCGTCACCCTAGCATTGGTTTCTCGGCACAACCACAATTGCCCTTCTCCAAGCTTAGTACCTAGAAACCCATTCCCGAATTCCAACTCTTCATCCTTGCATCACATATAGCTTCATGTATGCTTGTATCACTTTTAACTTACAATGAAATCTATTTTGATCCACAAGCAATTTTTCTTCTCTAATAAATGACACTTGTCAATATGAAATTCTCCATGTCTCTTAGAATTCTTGGACTTGATCATTATCGGTTTCTTTGCTCATGACAAGTCTTTACTTACATAGCCTCTAGAAACACGCCTTTCGATCCCATCCATTTATCCTCAAGAGCCCTCTTGAACTCACATTGATTTTGCCATTACAATGAACATCATTTCTTTCATGCTAGCTTGATCATCAACTATCTCATACATTCCTTATGACAAGTTTCTCTAATTGTGATACTATGCCTAAGCATACACCTTTGTCTCATTCACAATACCTTGGCTTGTCATTTTGAATTCCACTTACGTCAACAAGCTTCATTTGGATATACTAATAAATTCATTATCGTTGATACATATCCCAATTTCCATGGTAGCTGTTGCTTGTTAATATTCTCATACTAGAACATGTCATTCATCTTGTCATATGAGCATGTGTCTTGAATCTTGATTCATTTCATCACATAGATTACAATTGTGATAATCAATTCCTGCTGATATACTCAACTAGATAGTTAGCCCTTTAATCGTGGTGTCAATCAATCCATCAAAACACACTAGGGGCCAAGATGCACTTTCAAGAGTAATGCGCTATCTAAAGGAGACAATGAACTATGGAATTCACTACACCGGGTACCCAAGGGTACTAGAAGGGTATAGTGATTCAAACTGGATTTCTGATGCTGATGAGATAAAGGCTACAAGTGGATATGTGTTTACACTTAGTGGTGGAGCTGTTTCCTGGAAGTTTTGCAAGCAGACCATCTTAACAAGGTCAACTATGGAAGCAGAACTCACAGCATTAGATACCGCCACTGTTGAGGCTGAGTGGCTTCGTGAGCTCCTTATGGACTTGTCGATAGTTGAAAAACCGATACCGGCAATTCTAATGAACTGTGACAATCAAACGGTGATTGTCAAGGTAAACAGTTTAAAGGATAACATGAAGTCATTTAGACATATGAAAAGGTGGTTGAAATCTGTCAGAAAATTGAGAAACTCCGGTGTTATAGCCTTGGACTATGTTCAGACGGCTAAAAATCTAGCAGATCAATTTACAAAGGTTCTTTCACAGAATGTGATAGACAATGGATCTATGGAATTGGGCTTGAGACCCACATGAGTCATTCTATAGTGTAAACATGTCCTATGTGATCGGAGATCCCGTGAAGTATGATGGTGAAACAAACTAAAGTCTGACTGAGAGAAGAAAACCTTTGTGAAAAAAGCTCATTCCGTGTATAAGGTGCATATCTCTTCTAATCTGTATGGTAGGTTGGTCTATATCTTAATGTGTTCCAGGTGGTTTTTTTAAAAAAACAAATGAGTTGTTTTTTTGAAACAAAGATGTTGTCCTACAAAACATCTGAAAGGAACACACCTATATGAGTCTGACTACTGGTCATAGTCTATGAGAACTGGGTAGTCTCTAGAAACTCATGAAGGGCATGGAGTATGACTTATAAGCTCCAAACCGCGGGGATGCTTATGCAGTCTAGTACCAGTGTAGGGCTCTGGTCAAATTTGTTTGCACAAGACTGGCAATTCAAGGTATAGTCCATTGTACAGTTGTGAATAAGTGTAGCCTTTGTCCTAGATGTAAGTTCAACTTAACAGTCTCTGTCAAATACTGGTATATCAATGAGGGAATGAGAGCATTTCTAGTGTGGCTTGAATTTTTTGGAATTATGGGCTTGGCCCATTTATTCTAATCAATGTAATAAAAGAATTTAAAGCCCACCATTAAATGCTAGGGAATCAATTGCTTAATTCCGTACCGGGATTTGAGGAGGATCTCAACCGACTTAAAGGGTGGACCTCGTATATACCACTTGTGAAGCCGAGGCCGAGGGCGTGGGCGTGGCGTGGTGTGGTGAGGCGCGGTGAGGCCAGCCGTACGAGCGGTGCGTGGCACGGCCGGACATGACGTGACGTGCAGATGCGGTGCGGTGCGACTTGATGCACTGAGATGAGAGAATGTTTTGTTGTTGAAAGCATTAAAACAGAGACAAAAAAACATTAGCATTAACAGGTGAATGATGACACAGAATAAAACCTTTGTGGTTAATGAGATTCTTGTGACTCAATTGCACCAGTAATTGCTGCTCATTAAAGCTCATTATGACGTCCAGGTTCGTTGAATCTGAGGCACCTCCACGCCTATATAAACCAGGTCCTCCACTCATACTCACACCACAAGCACTCTTGCTTCAGGTATTCCTGTTTAGGAGACTTCTCCCTTCTCCCTCTGCTGCTTTCTGCCATTCCCATCGGTAGCATTGCGCGCACAGCTATAGCGAGAGCAGGCCTCCAGAACCTCTGCTCACTGAAGGTCCTGCACGGGGCGCGGGCAATCAGGTTTTTGGGGAGCACTTTGACGCGACCGCTCCCTCCCTGAACGACTACTTCGTCTACATCCCGGCGTGAACGACTACTTCGTCTACTTCCTGGTGACCGTTCGTGGGACTGCACTGCGAACCTCTTCCTGCATCGACGTCGTTCGGCTACATCAGGCAAGGCCAGTCGAATAGAATGTCTATTCCAGCTGGTAACGGCGCAACCGGTGCCTCCGGCACTGGTCCCGCCTTGGGGTACATTCTAAATCTATTTTGGTTTAACATTTTGTTCATGCTTATTAGTGAGAATAACATAAACATAATCACATATTTTATTCACACATTATCACTCTTTTATGCCATGAAATTGCTAGTAATATTTAAAATTAAAATATACCTAAAATTGACTAGTTTTCTAATCCATCGGAGTCTTCCACGATGACCCATGCCACCGCCCCTCGATCAATACCGCCAACCAGTTCTGAATGGCCAGGGAGCCTCGTCGTCCTCCCAAATCCACAGCGCTGTTGTCTTCCACCTCTCTCGGTCGGGGAACATCCGTAGGCTCAACGAGAACGAGACCAACCGGGACGAAGTAGTAAGGTATAAGAAGAGCTACACCTTATAACAGGTGGATTTAATTCAAAGATCAGTAATAAGGTATAAGAAGAGCTACACCTTGATCAGCTTCTTGTGGCGAAGACGGGATGAGAGTCATGGCAGTAGTGCAGGTGTGCAGCAGTAGATTGAGCAAGATGATGATGCTTTCTTCTCGGCTCATGCTAAGCCAATTCGATGAGCAATTCACTAATACACTTCGCCGAAGTATTTGGTAGATGGAACAACATCATGGCAGTTTGGACGGAATGGCTCGATTGAGTCCATTCATCATGTTATATTTGTACTAATCATGTATCCAATCTGCCTGTTCCTCGGTTCAGACTTCAGAGAGCATGCAGCTTCAGAGAACTCTGTTCTTCGCACCCTCTGGAGGTGGTTCTGACCGCGTTCGGGTTGTTCCCTGCACCTGACCCGGCAGACCCTGAAATTTTTGGATTTCAGGAAGTGATTAAAATTAAAAATAAATAAATAATTTTCTCATAGTTTTAAAATTTTGCAACATTTTCTTTTGTTCACAGGGAATTTAGTAAAAATAAATAAAGTTTGTTTGAATTTTTTTTTAAAAAAATTTAAATGAAATTGTTTGCGTGTTGCACTCATGCTACCCTTGCATTGTTTTAATGTTGTGGTTCAATTTGAATTTGAATTCTTCAAATTTGAATTCAAATTGAATTTGTTTGAATCTCTTGCAAAAAAACCTTTTTCGGCCCAAGATCTCAGCCCGGCCCAGCTCCCTTTCTCCCTCTTTTCTTTTCTTTTTTTCTCCCGCGGCCCAGGAAACCAACGCCGCCGGCCCATCTCTTCGTCCCGGCCCAACCCGACGCCGCCCCTCCCGCAGCCCACCGACAGGCGGGGCCCGCCTGTCGGGGTCGTCTCCCCCGCGACGAACGGCTCCCGCGGAGTCCGGCCGCCGCACGCCCCGCGCCGCCCTGCCGCTTGGCCCGCACGCCAAGGCAACCCCAGCCGCCCCTATTTAAGCGCCGCGACCTCCCTTGGACCCCCCCCCTCTGACCCGCGCCGCTTTAATCCCGCGAAACCCTAGCTGCCGCCATTGGAGCCCGAGAACTCGGTGCCGCCACCGATCCGCCGCTCCGCCGCTTCCTCGTCGAGTTTGACCCCCGCAGGAGCTTCGCATCGTGGTGAGGATGCTCGCCAACCCCTTTTCCCTCTGTTTCCCCCTTCGTTTGTGCGCAGATAGCTCATCGGAGCGAGCTCCGACCACCCGAGCCGCCTCTCGCCGCCGCGCTCCTATGCACGGTCTCCAAACCGCCTCCCAGGATCCGTAGCTGAGTTCCCCGTCGCGCGCTCTCACTCCCAGGCCAACCCGCGCTCGAATCCGTGCCCTGGAGGCCGTTTTCGGCTGACGCCGGCGACCCCGCCGCCGCTCACCGCCGTGCGCTGCTGCCAGCCGTCGCCAGCGCCGCCGCCGCACCGCCCGATCCGCTCAGAGCCGTCGGATCTGAATCCGACGATCCAGATTAGATCTAACCGGAGTCAAATGACCCAATACCGGTCAACCATGCACAGTTTGCAAAAGAGACCCCAAGCTTTGCTAGTTTCGACCCGCGGTCCAGCCCTATATAAAAGGGAAAATTCGATTCATGCCACCACAACTCCGTGAAATTGGGTGTCATGTTGAAAATCATGCCACTCAATGGCATGATTTTCAACATGAGATCCAATTTCAAGAAATTGGAGTGGCATGGATCCAACTGACCCTAAAAATAATTAGAGTTAGGTCCAAAAATCTTTCGCCCAAGCCCCTGACCTTTTTGAAAATAGAACCCACAGTCCTTTTTAGCCCGCGGCCGGCCTTTTTACGTGCTAGTCCCTGAAGTCTATAGTAAATTAGGTTTTAGTCCCTGGTTTCTTCAGATCTAGCCCCTGGAAGCTCTGTTTCTTCACAGATGAGCCCCTAGAACCCAGTTTTGGCCATAACTTCTTTGTTTTAACTCCGTTTTCAGCGATTCTTGCGCTCACGTGATCCTTGTGACCTGTGCAATAGCTTTATAACATTTTTATCCTCTGTGAGCACACTTTGTTGTGTCTTACGAATCTTTTCTGTTAGTCCTTAACCTTTTATTTAATCGCGACTAAATCCCTGAAGCATCGTTTATCCCATAGAATCGCAGTTTTAGTTCCGTTTTCCGCGTTTCTTGAGCTCTCGTAACCTTACCAACGAGCCCTATCTTTCTGTACGTTCTTTTTAAAGCTTTTCTTTTGTTTGGTGTATTGTTCTTAGATGTATCTTCTTGTTGCTTTGTATGTTTGCCCGATGATTGTTCCGAGTAGAAGGATCATTGTTCGAAGATCGAAGATCAAGAGTTGCAAGCGAGTAAAAGCTGAAGAGCAGTAAGAGTAGTTTTTCATTGGAAAAAGGCAAGTGACCCTAACCATCTTTCTGTCTATGCTTTATTTACAAGATGATATGATTTAATTGGAACATGGAAAACCACCCAAGAAAACAGTACAACCACAATACTATATGGCTCTAGTCTTGGCTGATTAATTAGAGACTCTAGCTTGTGACAATCTTACCGAAAGGGCAAGAGGGGTTGCATCGACGGGATATAGCTCGGTCCTCTTGGGGCAATTGGTATTGTTTAATGGTCCTTTGGCAAGGTACCACCTCATTAGGACAGTGTTATGACCGCTTTGGCTTGAAACCTTAGCGGATTGTCATGTGTTAGGGAATCTTTGTAAAGGCCTCGTAGCGTCCCTATGCAATCACACCTCGGAAGTGTGGTATTGTGCCTGATCAGCACATATGCGTGGTTGGGTTCAAAGTTCTTCGGAACTTTTACGCGAATTGTGGTGAAAGTGTACAACCTCTGCAGAGTTAAAACTAACCGGTTAGCCGTGCTCACGGTCAAGAGCGGCTTGGACCCTCACATGATTAATAAATTTAAAGATGGATATAAATCATTTTCTGGTTATTTCTCGTGGCCTTGCTGAGTACCAACCATAAGTGTACTCACCCTTGCTTACTGCTGCTCAGAAGGAGAAGGTGTATAAAGATTTTTGAAGATGATGCTGAGTTCTAGGCGTACGCAACCCCCAGCCGATTGCCTGTGAAGTTTGAAGCCTTCGTTTGCAGGATAAGCTGTATAACTCTGATAGTCTTTTATTTGTTGTATTTCTCTTTTTCGTGATACTATTACTGATTATTCACTTATGATGTCTCTATATGTATGAAACTTGATCCTGGCATACATATAGCTATGCATTCGGTTTTGTCCTTAAAACCGGGTGTGACAGCAGCAGTAGAACGACCCTAGGCCGAATGCTCAGCCAGCCGCTCGCCCCGATAATAATAACCGCTGTTTCAGATGCGGGAGTCCGGATCACTTTGCCAAGATGTGCCCCCAGGCGGGACAAACTCAATGGCAGGCTTCTTGCAGAAATGATCAGAACAAGGGCAAGAGGCAAACCATTCAAGTCAGGCAGGGCCGACTTAACTTCACCAACCTTGCTGAGCTCCCTGAAGGAGCACCAATCATGTCGGGTACATTCTCTATAAACCAACACCCCACTGTTATCTTATTCGATTCTGGTGCATCTCATAGCTTCATTAGTTCTAAGTTTGGAGCAAGGGTTGGGTTAGATTTCTGTCACACGAAAGGGTCATTCATGATATCTACTCTGGGTGGTAAAGTCGCATCAAACCAAATCGTTCATAATGCGCCACTTAGTTTGGGTAGTAAAACTGTTCCTACCACTTTAATCTTGTTGCCACTAGAAGGTATGGACATTATTCTGGGGATGGATTGGATGAAAAGACATGGGGTAATGTTAGATATCTCTTCCCGAGCCGTTGAAATAAATTCTCCCACTCATGGTCATTCGGTTCTATATTTACCTCATCACCAATGCAACAACTCTTGTGCCTATACCATGAAAGATATTCGTCTCGAAGATATTCCGGTAGTCCGTGAATATGCAGATGTGTTTCCGGACGATTTACCTGGTATGCCGCCAGACCGGGATATCGAATTTGTCATTGAACTTCAGCCTGGTACAGCACCCATTTCAAAAAGGCCGTACCGAATGCCGCCTAAAGAATTAGCTGAATTAAAGATCCAGCTGCAAGAACTTTTGGACAAGGGTTATATTCGCCCAAGTGCTTCACCTTGGGGTTGTCCAGCATTGTTCGTAAAGAAGAAGGATGACAGTCTGAGGTTGTGTGTTGACTACCGGCCTCTCAATGCGGTGACCATCAAAAATAAATATCCACTTCCCCGCATTGATGTACTGTTTGATCAGTTGGCTGGAGCAAAGATTTTCTCCAAGATTGATCTTCGTTCGGGGTATCATCAAATTAAAATCCGGCCTTGTGATATTCCCAAGACCGCCTTCTCAACCAGATATGGTCTCTATGAGTACTTGGTTATGTCTTTCGGTCTCACCAATGCGCCAGCTTATTTTATGTATCTCATGAACTCGGTATTCATGCCGGAACTTGACAAGTTTGTCGTAGTTTTTATTGACGACATTCTGATCTATTCCAAGAATGAGGCAGAACATGAGCAACATCTGCGCATTGTTCTTCAACGTCTCAGAGATCATAAGCTGTATGCAAAATTCTCCAAGTGTGAGTTCTGGCTAGACACAGTCAAATTTCTGGGTCACACTATTTCTAGTGAAGGCATGTCAGTTGATCCCAGCAAAGTGCAAGAAGTGATGGACTGGAAACCTCCTACTTCAGTTCATCAGATCCGCAGTTTTCTCGGCTTAGCGGGGTATTACCGCAGATTTATTCCGGACTTCTCCAGAATTGCTAAGCCCATGACAGAGCTACTAAGGAAGGATGTCAAGTTTAAATGGAATGCGAAGTGCGATGAAGCATTCCATACATTGAGAGCACATCTAACTACTGCACCAGTCTTGGCTCAACCTGACAATAATAAACCCTACGACGTTTATTGTGATGCTTCAGGTACTGGTCTTGGTTGTGTTCTAATGCAAGACAATCGGGTTATAGCCTATGCTTCCCGCGCTCTTCGGCCACACGAGCTAAATTATCCCACTCATGATCTTGAGCTAGCCGCGGTTATTCATGCTCTCAAGCTTTGGAGACATTATCTTATGGGCACTCATTGCAATATCTATACCGACCATAAGAGTCTCAAATACATTTTCACTCAAAGTGAGCTGAATATGAGGCAACGAAGATGGCTGGAATTAATCAAAGATTATGACCTGGAAGTTCATTATCATCCGGGCAAGGCTAATGTTGTAGCCGATGCACTCAGTCGCAAGGTTCACTGCAATTGCCTTTCAGTGGAGTCGTATAATGACACATTGTGTGCTGAAATGCAAAAGCTGAAATTGGAAATCATCCCTCAGGGCTCTTTGAATCATATTTCAGTGGAACCGACATTTTATGACAAGGTCATCATGGCACAATTACATGACAAAAGTGTTGGTATCATCAAGCAGCAAGTAGCAGAAGGTGAACATAAATACAAGTGTTTCCGAGTGGACCATAAAGGAATTTTGTGGTTCGAGGATCGCCTAGTCGTTCCCAAGAATCATGAGCTGCGGAAACAAATCCTGGACGAAGCACATCTCTCTAAATTCTCTATTCATCCGGGTAGCACCAAGATGTACCAAGATCTAAAACAAAATTTTTGGTGGACTCGCATGAAGAGAGAGATTGCCAAATATGTCGCAGAGTGTGACACCTGTCAGAGAGTGAAAGCTAGTCACTTGAAGGTTGCTGGAACTCTCCAACCGCTGCCAATTCCGTCTTGGAAATGGGAAGATATTAGCATGGACTTCATAGTGGGCTTACCAAATACTTCTCAGCATCATGATTCCATATGGGTCATTGTTGATAGGCTCACAAAGACCGCTCATTTTATTCCAGTGCGTACTGAATATCGAGCCAAGAAATATGCTGAAATTTATATTGATCGGATTGTCTGCCTACACGGTATACCCAAAACCATTATATCGGATCGTGGTCCTCAGTTTGTGGCAAGGTTTTGGGAGCAACTCCAAGAGGCTCTCGAAACTAAATTAATTCGAAGCTCAGCTTACCATCCACAGACTGACGGACAGACCGAAAGGGTGAATCAAATTCTTGAGGATATGCTTCGAGCATGTGTCATCCATTATGACAAGAACTGGGACAAATGTTTATCCTTGGCTGAGTTTTCTTATAACAACAGCTATCAGGCTAGTCTGAAGATGGCACCATTTGAGGTCTTGTATGGTCGACGGTGTCGAACCCCTTTGAGTTGGTCCCAGACTGGAGAACGTCAAATCTTTGGACCTGAATTAGTGGTCGAGGTTGAAGAGAAAGTAAAAATAGTACAAGCAAATCTCCGAGCAGCCCGGTCTCGGCAAAAGGGTTATTTCGATAAAAGAAGGGATCCTTTGAAGTTCATGGTTGGTAACCACGTCTATTTACGAGTGTCCCCAACTCGAGGCGTTCAACATTTCAGAGTCAGGGGTAAGCTAGCACCTCGCTATGTCGGGCCATATGAAATCATTGAAGAATGTGGACCCGTGGCTTATCGTTTGCGACTTCCTTCCTGACTCGCGGCCGTCCATAATGTTTTCCACATATCTCAACTCAAGAAGTGTGTTCGAGTTCCTACGGAAATTATCGATCAACAAGAAATTTTAGTGGAGCCCGATCTCTCTTATTCCGAATATCCACTCAAAATTCTAGATCAAAAAGAGAGAGGTACTCGTCGAAAGGTGGTCAAAATGTATAAAATTCAGTGGTCTCATCACACTGAAGAAGAAGCCACCTGGGAGACGGAAGATTATCTTAATCAACATTATCCGGGTTTTCTTAGCTCCACCTCAGGTATATCATTTTCCCTACCTCAATTCAATCATCCAATCTCGGGACGAGATTCTTTTAAGGGGGGTAGGTTGTGACACCTCATGTGTCAGTACATTTAAATACAATCAATGTACCTTAGTTAAAGTTAAAAGAAAAATTTGAGAAGTTAATTCAAAGAGAAAGGGTCAAATAAAAGACAAATCATACAAAGGAAATTAAAGGAAAAAAAAAGAAGTGAAAAGCTACTCAAAATTTAATTCAAAAATGTGCACAAAATTTTAGTTGGCTCATGAGAGGTGTTTCAATTGACATGTGCTCAATTGAACTTCAGCCAAAATCAAGTCAAAAACTGAATAAAACTAAAGTCCTTTTGTGCAAATATGCAACTGTACCAATAGTTCAAAATGTGAGTTTCAAATGAAAAATTGCATAACACGAAAGTTGTAGATCTTGAAAAGTTATGCAAAAGTGGTATTCAACACTTTTCCATTTGAGCCCTCCAAGTAGGAGAAAATTTTTGTTTACCAAAAGGTCCCTGGAATTTTAGAAATCCCAATTAGGCCCTCACCTTCACCTCTCTCTCTCCTGGTGCTCTGTTTTCCCGCCGCCCGCCGTACGCCGCCGGTGGACTTCGTCCACCGCGCGCCCGCGGCCAAATGGACCCGGGGAAACCTCTCAGCGCCACCTGGTCCGCCCCTTGGCACCTCCTCGCGCGCACACGCGTCCCAGACCCCTCCCCGAACCGCCACGACACCCCGGCCGGCGCAGCACCGCTGCCTCCTCCGCCCGCTCGCCGTCGACTCGCCCAGGGCCAAATCGACCGCCCCCAGTCGCTACTCCCCTCGCCCAGGAGCTTCTTGGCCTATAAGAACCCCCAGAGCCCCGCCATTGCGCGCCTTCTCCTCCTTCTTCCTCCTCCCGCCACTCCGCCACGGCCGCCGAGATCCAGCTCGCGCGGACCGGCTAACCCAGCCCTACATTGCCCCCTCCGACCACCGCAGTAGCTTCGCCACCTCCTAGTTAAGCTCCACGCACGCGGAATCGAACCCAAACCTACTCCCGACGCCGTTCCCCTTTTGCGCCGCCGCCGGCGAGCTCAGGCTCACCACGGACCGGCCAGCTCCGAGGGAAATCGAGTATGACAGCTACCCCAGAAGCATCCACAAGCTCACGCGGTGCTCGTGCGCGCCTTGTTCCCCTACCCCGAGCTCTCCTTCACCTCCAGCGCCGGCGGACCGAACAACCACCCCGCCATTGACGCCGACGAGCTCGAACCCGTGCACCAAACACTCGAACGTCGACCAGAGTAGGTGTTCCTCGATCCCTCCTCTCCCACGCGCCTCCCCGTGGCAGCCCCGGTAAGCCCTGCATCGCAGAACACCACCGGCAAGATGCCACGGCGGAGAAGGCCGCGAAGGACCCGGTTGTAAATTCTTTTTTCGTTCAAGGGTGTTTCTGCAAGTATTTCAGTGTATATCAGTGAATTTCTAAAATATGAAACAAATCACAGAAAAATCAGAAAAATGTAAACTCAACTGATTTGGAATCCTTGTGACAAAATCTACAAATTTTGTAACATTCACATCTGCAGAAACCCAACCAATTTTAATCGGGAAAAAAAATAAGAAAACCACCTTATGCATGTTCATGAAGTTCTGCTCATCAAATGACCTTGATTTTTGGATATGCTATCACTAATGGAATTTTAAGGTCACAGTAAAAATACAGCACCCAACCAATACAGTTATCATATTGGAACAATCAAGATTCTCTAATCTGTTGTTAACTTTCTCGATTTAATTCTGGAAAATATGCACATGAACTTGCTCTGAAATTTTTACTGAATGCGTGTGCCACTAAATCCCTGATAATTCCTAAATTTCAGATTTATTAGAGTTCAATTGCTATATACCATGATTTATGCTTGTTTTATCAACTTAATTCTTCATATATAGTTCTTATGCTCAGAAAAATCTATATTTATTTCTGGAGTCTCTTTTTAGACCTGTGTTCCTGTTTAAAAATTTTGAGCTACAGTTACTGCGTTTTGCTTTGCTGAATAATCATGTTTAGCATCTTAGGGCTAGATTTACTATTTTTGTTCTGAGTAATCTACAATGTTTCTGATCATGATTTTTGGGCATTATCTTGTTTAGAGTATGTTCTATCTGTAATAAAAAGTTCATATGCAGTTCTGATCAAATTCACCTTAAGAAATTTATGCTAACTCATGCTAAGTTAACTGCATAACTAATTTATCATCCTGAGTTAAATCTTGACAATTTTTCTGGAGTATGTTTAGCTCATTAGTAGTCTCTGGTAAAAATTTTAGAACCAAATCCTTAGTAAAACTTTCTGTAGAATTAATCTTTGTTAATGGCTTGCTGTTTTTATTCTTTTTATCACCTCTGCTGTATAAGCGTATAAAATCTGGAAAAATTTCAGTGCTGATTATATGCTTTGAAGTTGCTCCCATAAAATTTGTAGCACTAGAACCCATGTTGAACATTCTGTATAAAAAGATGAAGCAACTAGAGTAATCCTTTTGCATGAATAGTTATAGTTTGTGCTCTATGATAGATGCTGAATTTCTACCATGAATGTTCAAGTTTGGATCTGAGTTACTTTAGTGTTTCATCACTAGCTCTTTAGTAGATGTGTTGTTAAGAAATAATGAAAGCATGCGATGTGTTGAAATTAAAAATGGAAACCAAAACCCCCACTCATTCATGAAGAAACGTAGTTATGTTGACTACTCTATAAACGACTGCCCATGAAATAAAAAGTGCAATCATCACTAAATTTAACTTGTTGAAACACAACTTTATCGTGAAGGAAAGAAATCGTTATCCATGAGTAACTCATAATCTTGCATTGCATATAGAGACGGTTAATCTCGCGGACGGTGACTACGAGCTGGTGCCCGCGGACTCTCGTGTGGATCAGGAGGTCAATCTGAATTGTGCTAACTTGTCTCAAGACCTGGGCCAAGCCCCAGAAGCTTTTCTGCCTGACAGTGCCCACGAAGGCAAGCCCCGGAGCATAATCCCAATATTTTCCGAATTATCTTTCAGCTATCTATTTATTAATGTTTCGTAATATTTTGTTTTCTGCATTTAAGTTTTCTAGGAGTTGATCGAAAACCTTAGATGCATGATCCCTAAGAACATATGTATGCTACCGGATCTTTTTATCGACTAGTTGCCATGCTAAATAGGTACGGTAGAAGTCGAGTGGTTTCCTGCCTCTCGCGAGCAAATAGGTTTTGTACTTGCTTTAATTCCTGCTGAAATATAAGGACAACGGGCGGGGTTGTGTAGTGGTGATACCCCGCTGGTGTAGTCAAAAATGGCTAAGGTCGCGGTGTGTGGCTCATTTCGTTAAGCGTTTGAAAGTACTAGCCACATACCGAGAAATATGGTAATTGGTAAGCTTAAGTACCTGATTGGACCGGCGAGTGGAACGATCTCGCACCCTCCTGATAGAAGTAGGGTTTATATTTTTGTCGCGACGTACGGGTGCAGAGTGGTCGGACTCTGTAGTCGGGGAGGGTGTTCCGGATCCACGGACTGGAAAGAAAGGGGAAGAGTAGCGTGGGCGGGAGCGAAGTCGATCCCCATGCGTGTGGTCTAGGTTTCCCTGGCCAGGTTGAAATTCGATTCGTAATCGTCCGCCTCTCACGGCATGAGATTGCTTAATGATTTCGGTCACATAGAGTAACAAGTGGAACCTAATGATGATAATACTGCTGGTTGATTAAATGGTTGTTCTACCATGTTTGTGTAGAGTTAGATGCAAACTTAGAATGGTTAATCCCACTGGAATATGGCAAAATAAAATACGAAAATAAGGATCAACATTTAGTGGTGTTTTTGGCAAAACAAACCCCACCAACCAAAAGCCTTACATGTCTAGTTATCGGACCATGTTATATCCGGTGACGGGTCAGTCTTGCTGAGTATTAGTATACTCAGCCTTGCTTGTGGCATTGTTTTCAGGTACTAACTTTGAGGATCTGTTTGCAAGTCTTACTTGGCCGTGTACCTTGCCTCCGGGTTGGTCTGTTGAGTGGGATGGCCCTTCAGCTGGTGCTAATCACCCTCCCGCTGAGTGACGCATCCGTACGGGCTTTATCGATGCGTCACGTTATTTCGCTAGTTATCTTTTAATGCTTCTGCTGAACAATGAGACTTGAATAATTGAGTAGATGGAACTCTGTAGTACTTCACTACTCGGAACATGGTTTGTAATAAATTTCTTTTCCGCTGCAATTACTCTGAGATGTATGAAATGTTCTGTGTTGTAATCTCTGGGCTCACCTTCGTGTGAGTGTTGTCTGCTGATCCTGGAATAGCGTGGCTTTTATCGAGGCTTCACTCGAGGAACTACCGGTGAGTGCCAATTTGGGTCAGAGTTGCTTAGCAATAAAGATCAGTGCACCCGGGCCCAGTAGTTTTGGGTGGTTCCGCCACACCGGCCACCCTGCGGTAGCAGAACAAAAGCGGGGAGCCAACTCGTCCTCCCAAATCCACCACGCTGTCGTCTTCCACCTTTCTCGGCCGGTGAACATCCTGCGGCTCAACGAGAACGAGACCAACCGGGACGAAGTAGCCGTACGTGCCCGTGCCCTGCCTGATGGGCTACCTCGCCGGAGTTCGCCTGCGGAAGTGTCCGGCGGCTGCGCCTGCTTGGCAGGGCGAGGAGCCGAGGAGCACACTGATTCCGTGTGAACTTTGTATAAATTTCACAGCACATATATTTGCATGAGTCTGTGCAAGTGCATGGTTATGGTTTTGCATTATGCTACATGGATTTCAGGTGAACTTTGCATATGCTTTTTACAGTATAATGTTGGATCTTCATATCTATCAGTATGCAGCATTACAAGTAGGGCTTCAGCGTCATAGGCTTTTGGTATCAGCATTCGTCGTACGTTATGCCTTACAGAGCAAATCACAGAAATAGAATCTGAATGCTGGCGAGTTCTGCATCACATGGTTGTTCATGAAGAGTCGGCCACGCCATATTCCTCGACAAGCTTGGTCATGAGCACCATAAGATCTACAAATGCGCCAAACGATGCTCGCAGAAACTGGGCCTCTACCGCTTCAAAGTGTCTAAATCATTCAGAGTTCAATATTAAAACATCATGCAGCGATGCAGAGATAGCTGTTACAAATTTCAGAATGGAAATACACTAACACGAAAATCTTGCCGTCAGAAACAGTCCTCTCTCTTGACCTTGTCAGGTTGTAACTGCAATACAAAGCTAAACGTTGTAGGCAAAACAGAGAACTAAGATGTAACAAATGGAAAAGAAATCGGTGAGTTCATGAAGGCAGATAGATGACTTTCTGTCAACAAGTTGTCGAGCTTATTTACCTCCTTGTCAACGGCGGCTAATGTTTTATAGACAATGGATGCCTGTTCCTCAAACCCATAATCAACCTCGAAGTTACTGCAAAAAAACCAAAAAAATGAAAGGTCAGTTCTGCACTCTGCCCAGGAATTCTTAACAGCGCAAGCAAAACTCCAAGGGGGCTCCTTTCAAAAAATAAAATTAAATTAAAAAAACATAAAGGGAGCTAGAAGGATAGCATTTACATCAAATCATTGCAATTTTACGCGCAACAGTAGTGAAGGCATGAAAGTAACAGATTTCTTGCTAGACTGAGCTTGCCAAACTAGAGCGATTGACAACCAACTGCCACATGATTTCAGCAATTTATTCATAAAAATTAAAACACATGAGTTCAAAACATAAAGTGGAACAACTAAATCAATATTTCACCGGATCTTCCAAAAGGAACATCCAATATTTGGCAGCTTGTATTGTGAAAGAAATAATGCATTCCAGCTTGACCAGGAATCGGAAAAAAGCCAAGTGCACCATCATTAGGTCCCAAATAAATGTTGTATACATTGGTTTATGTTCTGTTTCATTAGCACCGTGATTGATTGCTGAAGATTTGAATATCATGAATCCAAACTATCACCGGTTGACCTCAAGTGATTCGATATACTTATATACATGTTCCTTTGTCATAGAACCCAATATGTGCCATGATTAGATGATGCTTCTGGTACTGGGCTTCAAGCCTTCAAGTTTTTTGTGCAAAAAGAATTTGATTTAGTACACTAACAACACGCTTTCTTTACACTTAGACGCAGTTTAGGGTTTAGGCAGAAACGTTATGCCAAAAAAACAATGCTTGCTTTATAAAGGCAATCCGTCGAACAAATAGTATGCATATGGAAATAGCACTAGGTGGCAGTGGCACGATGCGCCGTGAGCAATGTACCAGTGTAGCACCGAGGCCATCAGCTAGACGAGAGAGCGTTGCCGCTGAATGCTGGAGGGGAAAGCTAACGAAGCACACGAACATACTAATGATTGGCTACTCGTGCCACGGCCACAACGATAGGACGTCGCCACTCAACTGGCAAAAGAGAGAGGAAAGAGGAGCAAACAGGAGTCACCATTCGAAGTCCCATCTGGAGGAAGGCCTCGGGCTCGAAGCGGCAGCAGACATCTCGACCTTGGGTGGTCGAGCTCCGTGCCCCGGTCGGCCGGCTCGCTGTGTAGGGACGAAGCGCTTGGACTGGAGGAAGGAATTGTTCACAAGGAAGTCGAAAGGCTCAGGCAATAGATGGACTGTGGGGGCAAATCCGGAGCATCATTCCAGCAGGCAGGCCGAAATATGGATGGCAACGGTACAAATTACCCGCATGCCCGCGGGTAAAAACCCGCTAGGGCGAGGATCCGGGTTTGAATTTGTACCCATGGGTACGGGTACGGGTTTGCATTTGAACCCGACGGGTAAAATTTTGCGGGTTTAAAAAGGCTGTACTCATGCCCGCCTACCCGCGAACCCACAAAATCAACTGACACGTGGACCCCGTATACAACTATATAATTTGTTCTAGCGTTTCCATTCATTCCTTCCATCCCCGTTCCCCTACCTGTCTCTCTTTCACAGCCGCCGCCACCCCACCCAAGAGGCCCGACTGGCGGCCGCCCAAATCTTGGAGCCGGAGCGGCGGCCGACCGCTAGAGCCCGAGGGGCCACCTCGTCGCGGCCTCCCGGCGGCCGTCGCGCCGTGGCCTCCCGCCATCGCCGCACCCCGCTTGGAGCCCGAGGGGCCGCCCGCTAGGAGACCTAGCGGCCGCCGTCCGTGACCTCCCGTCGGCCGCCGCGCCTCGCCCGGAGCTCGAGCGGCCATCGACCCGCAGCCTCCCGCCGCCGTCGCGCCTCGCCTGGAGCCCGAGGGGCCGTCCACCGTGCCGCACCTGGAGCTCGAGCTCCCGCCAATCCGCGGCCTTCCGCCTGCGGCTGGCCGCGGTGCCCCGCCTGGAGCCCGAGGGGCCGCCGCGCTGCTCGCACCGGAGCTCGAGCGGTCGCCGGCTCGCCGCCTCCCACCTCCTGAAGCCCGTGCAATCCGCCTGCGATTTGCCCCTCGCCGGATTTGCTCCCAGCAGATCTTGGCGAGCAGGCGGGCGTGCCCGCGGGTATACGGCACCCGCGGGTCACGGGCGCGGGCGCAGTTCGTTACCCGTGGCGGGTCGCGGGCGCGGGTGCGGGTCTGAGAATGACCTGACGGGTGCGGGTTTGAACATCCTCTACCCGCGGGTAGTGTGCCCGTTGCCATCCATAGGCCGAAAGATGGGCTGTGTACTTGGGCCTCCTGTTGCCGAAGACCATATTACTGGTTCTGGATGTTCTCAGCCATTCAGAGGCCGTGTACTTAGGCTGTGCACTTGAGCTTGTTTTTTTAGTTTGCACATACTACTAGCTTTGTACGTCCCTTTGCCTATGTATTTTTGTAATTGATCGAGGGTTTCAAAGTGTAAACATATTTAGAAGAAATTATATTCAAATTAAAATAATGAAACTCCTTCGTATTTGGACGAAATGATTTCAGCTTTCAAGTAAACATTGCCTGAATTTTTTTTTCAAAGAACTCGAAGGGAGGATGACGCCGCCCCTGCAACTGCAACCCAGTGATTGCTCCGCGGCCAGAGCCCAACATGGGCGCGGCCTCCGTCGCCGCCACCCCCACCCCCACCTATGACCTCCAGACTCCAGTCCGCTGCATCTTCACGTTGTAAACGCTGCTCCCTGGCGTCCGGTCCAAAAATATCCACGACGATCTCCAAGTTCTCGCGCACCTGTTGCCGCGCTCTGCTCGCGTGCCGGCCTCGGAGCACGCACCGCGCCGCGGTAAGGCGCCGCCGGCCTCTCCAGGTCCTCCAGGCTCACTGCCTCCGCGCACTCCGGCAACACGACCCACTTCTGCCGCCTTTCGGGCAGCGAGACCACTCCAGGCTCCAGTCCAGCGCCGGTCGCCGGCATGTCGAGGAAGTTCGTCTCTATGGCGCCTTCCTGTCCGTGACGAAGAAGGCCGATGGCGGCGGCGGCCTCCTCCCTGGCGCTCTGGAACACGTCCTCGAACCGTCTAGAGCATAGGAGAGTAGGCGGTGGGGGTCATGACGCCGTGGCTGCCGTCAATGGCGCCGGCGGCCTGAGCCAGGGACCGGACGGGATTCAATTTACCATCCAGGGGGTGGACGGTAAATGAAATACCGTCCACCCCTTTGGCCTCTTTCAGCCGTCGGATCAAAGTCGTGGGGTCGAGATCGACAAGGATACCTGCAGGCAGCGAACGTCCTCTTCGTCTTCCTCTCGCGACGGGCTGCACGCGTCCTGTCCCCCGCGACGGCGCGGCCGAGAAAGCAGGCAGCTGCCAGCCTGCACCAAGGATCGCCGGCGAAGGCGGAGCATGTCCAGATGCTTCCAGTGCCAGCGAGAAGGAAGCGCCGGACATGGAGAGTGGAGGCGCACCTCGTCGAATCACGACATCCTCGGCGAGCATCGCCATGCTAGTCCTGGGCGGGCATCGCAGGAGCACGCCGTGCCCCCGGTTGGTGCCGCAGCACCGGCCGGACAGGCGCGTCGTCGGCAGCATCCATTTGGGCGCGCGGCGCGCTGGTCATGTCGGACAGGCAGACGGCCTGAGGACGACCTCAGGGTGCTCGCGGGGAGGGAGGCGGCCGAATCCCGGGCGCGCGGCGGCTCTCCGGCGAGCCACGGCGGCGTCCCCGCGACGACCCGGGGAGGACGGTAACTCTCAGCACGGGTAATTGTCTTTTTTTTAGCAGCAATAGTCTTTGAATAATATGGATCATATGTATTTCAAAAAACATAAAAAAAAAGATGATTATGAATACACAGAATTCAACTCCAGTGTCGAAAAAGCGATGACGCTCGTTCCTGGCAAGCGCTCTGCTGGCGACAGGGGCGACGCGGCCGCACCCCGCGACCGGCTCGCTGCCGACACCGGCCAAACCCCCACCACCCCCGCCGCCGCCACCGCCCCCGCCACCACCACCACCACCTCACCCCACCGCCCCCCCTCGCCAACCCGCAGCCAGCGCCGCGAGCTCGGTCTCGTCTTGATGGCCGGCACTACGACGGCGCGCCGCTGAAGGTTGGAGCTTCGAGCCATCCTGGGAGCATCTTAGAGGATCGCCTACTCCGCGATTTCCACGCCGCTGTCATCCCAGGTGCCATTGCCCCCTCGCTTTCCTCACCCCCTCCCTCTCTGGGCCACTCCGGGCTCGAGGGATGCTCGCTATAACCTTGCCTTTGTCACGAACATGCTTAACTACTTGCTCACGGCTAGTCCGGGTCGCCTGCGTGTGGTTCGTTTACGTCCTAGGGTGTTCCAGTTCTCGGTCTCTTGCCTAAACATTGCTAACGTCCTTGTTGTCCGGGGTACGTTGTGTCTTGGCTCCTCGTTTCTTCATCTCCACGCCTCCATTGCTGCTGCTGCTCAAGCTGCTAAACGGGTTGGAGCCGACGGGGTGGCGCCCAATGAAGGGCTTGACTTGAATTCTCAACAACCAGGCAAGAGTGTTGTTAATGACACTGTGAGGAACAGTTCCTTTCTGCGGCCCGTGGCTCAAGGCTCTGCTGTGCTAACTCCTGTGCCTTTGCATTGGCCATGTTTGGTTTTCCCTCTCTTCTAGCACGCATGTTTCCCGAGAAGAGAATCTCGCATACATGGTGGCCTAAATGAAGTCTATTTGCAAAACCTTTTCAGAGATGGGTGTAACTTTTTGCGACGAATCTAATGACGGTAATTAATCAATGATTTGATACAGTGATGCTGCAGTACTATCGCCTGATCGCGCGGTCAAAGGCCTCATTAGATTCTTCAGGATTCCTAGCGCGGTGGTTCTGAAGTTGGTTTTGTAAACTGGCTTTGTTTGAAACCGTAATTAGCAGTCAAAGTACGTGCTAGTCCATTCTAGGGAATAACCAAACAGGGCCTTCACTCTCGGCGATCTCCATGGATCCTCCTAGTACCCCCCCTGCCGTGAGGTCTTGTCCCCTCGACGGGAAACGTGCCCGGCCCATGGCGACATGGTGGAACGTGCCCCTGGGGTGGTGGCCAGCTGCCATAGTCACATCCCAGCACTGAATGCACCCCAACCACCAGCCCCCTCTAACATGCCTTACATGGCCGCCTTCCTCACCCTAGCAAAGACTCCGAAAACCCTAACCAAACACCCCATCCCCATCACCTCCATCGCGACCTGCTTCCGCTGCCTTGCGGCGGACCATCTGGTGAGCGCCTGCCGCGACCCCGTTCGCTGCCGCAACTGCAGCGATTGTGGCCACCGCGCCCGCGAGTGCAAGATGCTGCTCGCCAGGGTTCTGACGCCGTTCCCCGCCGCCGCAATCCTGCGCCAACCATCCCCAAACCCGGCAAACGCGCGCCTGTCCATGCCGTGCCCTTCTCGCCCCGCCCCAACTCCGCCGCTCCGCCACCTCCCACCGCTCCGCCGCCGCCCACTCTTGCCCACTCCTGTGCTGCCACCATCGCTTTCGATCCCCTGGGGATGATCGCCTCCTCCAGCTCCGATGAGCCGGACTTCGAGCTGCCACGCAGCCTGGCGAACGCGGTCGAGACGCTCCGGGCTGGCACTTCTCTTCTGCGCCGCCCAGCTGCTGGGGACCGGGCTGAGGCTGCAACTGGGGACGCAGGCAACATGCCCCCGGCCACGGACTACCCTAGATCCGTGGATCTCCACGTGGTCTCGCGTCGTGGGAAGGAGCCGATGGAGCCATCGTCCTTCCCTGCCTCGCCCCCCCCACCGTCCCCCGGCCGCCACTCGCCTCCCTCACCTGCCTCGACGGTCCATGTTGCAGGGCCCTCGTCTGCGCGGGGCCCCTGCAAGCGAACCCCGGTTGCCATCTGAGGCAGGCTCTGCCTCTGATGATGAGGAGACGGTGGAGAGCGGCGACATCGACACCGACCCGGAGGATCCCGCCTACTGGGATGGGCGTGTGCACTCGCTGGAGGTTTGGCTCCCCCGGGGGGACGAGGACATGGCTGCGCGTCTTGCGTTCGCCTACGTCGCGCCCTCCGAGGTGAGCACCAGCGTTGCCCTGTTCCTCCGTGCTGCCCTGGCCGCGGTGGCCCCCATGGTTCGAGTGGAGCTCCTTCCGTCCTCCAGGGGGTCATGCTGTTGCTCTTTGCTACGGCGGCGGATCAGGATCTGGTGCGTGGGATGAGCCCCATCATGCATGATGGTGCTACCCTGGAGCTCGAGCGCCCAGAAGAAACCTCCAACAGGTTCTTCAGGGAGCCCGAGTGGCTGGCCTACTTTGCGGTCGTCGACTACCCGGCCGAGCACTGGCAGCCGGCGCACATTAGGCGCAGCATGGCCGGCTTCGGAACGGTGGTGGAGATTGACCCGGACTACCTCACTGGGTATGATTTCTCCCCGCTGTGCTTAGTCGTTGCCGTTCACAGCCGCTTGGACATCCCGTTCGAGCTGTGGGTTGATGCTGATGATGGAAACCTGGGAGGGAGCATAGCACAGATCCTGCCTATCCGTGTTTGGCCACGCCACCTGCAGCTCAACCAGCTTGGAGGCCTCATCCCCTTCTTTGAGCCCCCACCACCAAACGCCTTTTTTCATTTTTATATTTAAAAAAAACAAAATTTCAAAAATATATGTCGAATAGGGAAATTTTCAAAAATGGGTGCCTGTCGCCCCCCTAATGGGCGACAGGGTGCCTATCGCCCATCCAGTGGCGACATTACCTAAATATAAAAAAAATTACATTTAGGTCCTGGCGCCCAGGGCGCATTAAACAGTGAACTTGTAAAATCGATATAAAATCTTAGAAAAATCGTAAAAATACAAACTCAACTGTTCTGGATTCTATGAAATAATATCTACAACTTTTGTTACATAAAGTTTTTCATTTGATCAATGTATCTAAATCAAGAAAAATAGTTCTTTTACCTAGAAAAATCTGAAATAATTCATTTGTTCTAGTTGTACTTATCTAAAATTTACTAAACTTTTTTATAGCTCTTAGGAAACAAAATAATGGTACTGTAAAAGTTATGGCTTCTAATACTTAGTATAGCAGCATGGATAAATAACCCATTTAAACTAGACATATTTCAAGATCTAATTTAAAAACTTATTTTAGAAATATTTTCTGGGGCTACCAATTTTGTACAAGCCTATGCTCACCATATGAAACACTCTGGCCAAAGATGACATGCATCCAAAGGATGGATCTTGAGATTTAAATAAAAGTGCATTAAACTGGTATTTAAAATAGAGCAATATACATTGTTCAAATGAAAAACTTTATGTAACAAAAGTTGTAAATCTTATTTCATAGAATCCAGAACAGTTGAGTTTTTATTTTTTTTATTTTTCTATGATTTTATATCAATTTTACAAGTTCATAGTTTAATGCGCCCTGGGCGCCAGGACCTAAATGAAATTTTTTTTACGTTTAGGTCCTGTCGCCCACTGGATGGGCGACAGGCACTCTGTCGCCCATTAGGGGGGCGACAGGTACCCATTTTTGAAAATTTCCCTATTCGGCATATATTTTTAAAATTTTGTTTTTTTAATATAAAAATAAAAAAAGCGCCCACCAAACCCCTTCATCCCACCCAACCACCCTGCTGGGCCTTTGTTCTTGGGCCCAGATGCTGCGCCTGACTTGCCACCCCCCCCCCACACAAACACCCCGCCAGCCCACAACGCTGATGCTGCTGCTCCTGCCCACGGGCTGCCTCCTGCTGCTAACCTGTCGGGTGGCCTTATTGGCATGCCGGCGCGGTTCAACCCTGCTGCTAGCCTGCTTCAGCTTGCTGCTATCCTGTCTGCTACAAAGCGCGCCCTGCAGACCCCGCCTCGCCCTCCCATCGGCTCTGCTCAGATGGCCCAAACCGCGCCGCCACCCTCCCCTGCTGGCTCTCCTGTGTGCTCCAGGCCCACGGTGCGCTGCGGGCGTCGCCCCCGTGTTGGCCTGCAGCTGAGCGCTCCCAAACCCAAGCGTCGGAGCAGCCGTCTGGCCGAGAAAGCTGATGGTAAGTTCGTGCCTGTCGCGGACAAAGCTTGTCAGCTCAAAGCTCTCAAGAATGCGCTCGCGCCTTGCTCTAGCAAGCTCAAGCAGGCTGTGGAGAAGAGGAACCTGCTCACCCGCTCCAAGCTGCCAATTGGAGCGGCTGACCTCCGCAAGATGGTGTCCTCTGCCGGACTTGGCGTGAAGCCATCGGTGCCTGGGCCGCCTGCGTGATGCGCAGACTCTTTCCGCCTCACCGTGACGGCGGCTGCCTTGTTGCTGTCCGTCCGGTTCCTATCAGTGTTGTTGTTCGTTGTGTCCTTCGCTGTTTAGTTCGTCTTGTTTCTCAGTGTTGTCATCTTGTCGTTGTGTCTTTGTTTACCTGTGGTCGTCTCGGTGCCATTTCGCCTTGTGACCTCAGCTTTGGTTTAGTCTGTCGGTTGGGTGTCCAGCATCCTTGGTTTCCCCTTGGGAGTGGATGCTGCTGGTGTCTGTGCTTTCTCTATGTGTAACCGCTTTAAAAATTTCAATGTTGTGTCGTAGAATGTGCGTGGGTTAGGCGACCCGGACAAGTGTGCAATTGTTAAAGATGCTCTAGTTTCTGCAGCCCCTGCCGTGATCTGTCTCCAAGAGACCAAGCTGCACCACATTGATCAATTTCAAGCACACAGTTTCCTCCCCCCACGATTTGCGCGCTCCTTGCAGTTTGTTCGTGCTGCTGGCACTCACGGCGGTATCCTCTCCGCCTAGAATGCTGACGCCTTCGCTCTTGAGGGCTTCATATCCAGGCATCACACCCTGACCACCACGCTTGTTTCCATTGCCTCCGAACACCTGCTCACTGTGACCAACGTCTATGCTCCCTCGGATCATTGTGACTCCAAGCACTTCCTTGAGGACCTGCTCGAATTGCAGCCTCTCATCTCTGGCCCTTGGATCTTAGTCGGGGATTTCAACCTTATTCGCTGTGCTTCTGAGAAAAACACCGGAAACCTCAATCCCACTCTATGCACCCTTTTCAATGATACACTCGACAGCCTTGGGGTCGTGGAACTCCCGCTCCTGGATCGCCTCTACACCTGGAGCAACAAACGCTCCTCCCCGGTCATGGCACGCCTTGACCGTGCTTTTGTCAACACCACTCAGTGCAGCGCCTACCCCAACACCACCCTCACCTCCCTAGTTCGTCCCACGTCCGACCACGCGCCCCTGCTTCTTTCCATAGCCAGCACCATCCCCAAAACAAACCTCTTCCGTTTCGAAAATTCCTGGCTATGAAACCCCTCCTTCCTCCCTGAGGTGCTCCCTGCATGGCTCGACGCTCCAGCTCATGCGGATGCTGCTGGCAGCCTTGCTGCTTGCCTCAAGACGACCCGTACCGCGGCAAAGGTTTGGGCTAAGCGTATGCGGGCGCCACCCTCTCTCATTCCCAATTACAAGTTTCTCATAATGCTGTTCGACTTTCTGGAAGAATCTCGTTGCTTGTCCCCACAGGAAGCAGATCTGCGCACGCACCATGTGTCATGACAAGCTAAACCAGGCTGTGAAGGAACGGGCTGCTTATTGGAAGCAAAGAGGGAAGCAAAAAGCACTGCGGGAGGGGGACTCAAACACTCAGTTCTTTCATGCCCATGCTACCCAGCGCATGCACCGGAATGCAATCAAAATTGTTGAGGTGGACGGTGTTCAACTCACTGCTCACGAGGGGAAGATCGCTGCTCTTACAACTCACTACAAAAAGACACTTGGGGATCCTGGGCACAACAATTTCAGCTTCGACCTCTGGACCATTTATGCCGGGCACCGATTGGCAAGTTCCCGCTTATCTGAACCGTTCACTGAAGCGGAAGCTCTCCATGCTGTCCACTCCATGAACAGCTGCAGTGCGCCTGGGCCTGACGGCTTCGGGCCAAGCTTCTACAAGGCTGCTTGGGCAACGATCAAAGGGGGAGTGATGCAGTTCCTTTGGGGTTTTTATGCGGGGACAATTGATCTTGGCCGAGTAAACCGCTCCTACATGGTCCTGCTTCCCAAGAAACCCGGAGCAGTTACTGTGGATGCATTCAGGCCAATCTGTTTGCAGAATTGCAGTGTCAAGATTGGAGCGAAGATCCTCACAACACGCCTGCAGCGGGAAATCACGGGGCTGATTGACCTAGACCAGACTGGTTTCCTCAAAGGCCGGACGATCGCTGAGAATTTTGTTTATGCCGCGGAGCTGCTGCAGGTGTGCCACAAGCGGAAAGTGCCCACATTGGTTCTTAAGCTCGACTTCGCAAAAGCTTTTGATACTGTCAACTGGAACTGTCTCTCTGAGATCATGGAGGTTCGCGGCTTTGACGCTCGCTGGTGCTCCTGGGTGCGGAGTCTACTACAAACATCACGCACTGCTGTGTTAGTGAATGGATGCCCCGGTCCGTGGATCACATGCAACCGGGGGCTCCGGCAAGGGGATACAATGTCCCCGTACCTGTTTCTCCTTGTGGCAGATTTGTTGCAGGTGCTCATCCGGCGTGATGGCTCTGTTCGCAACCCCCTCGACCTATCCTCCACTTGTCCCGTGTTGCAATATGCTGACGACACTCTCATTCTGATGAGAGGTGAACTCCCTGATGTGCGGAACCTGAAGAATGTGCTTGACCAGTTCTCAGCTGCAACTGGTCTCCATATCAACTACCACAAGAGCACGGCTGTCCCCATGCACATGGAGCAGCCTGTGATACCGCAGTGCATTTCTGAACTTGGTTGCAAGCAAGATGGGTTTCTGCAAAGCTATCTAGGCTTGCCTCTATCCTGCGACAAGCTGAGATTGTCTGCCTTTGATCCTTACATTAGCAAGGCTGGTCGGTACCTAGCTGGATGGCAAACTTCACTTCTGAGTCCAATGGGCAGGACGGTCCTCATCAACTCTGTGCTGGGTGGACAACTCTCATACATCATGTGTGATGTGCCATTGCCGCCGGGGGTGATAACCAAAATTGATAAGCGATGTAGGAGCTTCCTCTGGACCGGTACTGATTGTGCTAGCGGGTCAAGCAGCCTTATTGCTTGGGATAATGTTCGCCGCCTGCGCGAACAGGTTGGGCTTGGGATCAAGGACCTAGCTGTGCAGAATACGTGTCTACTGCTAAAATTGCTGCACAAGCTTTATGTGGGAGAGCTCACCTCCTGGGCTCGTTGGGTACGCCAGAACGTCTGTCTTGCAACAATGGAAGGTGATATAGGTGGTGTGCACTGGGCTGCCCTGAGAGAGCTGCTTCCGCTTTATCAGGCAATAACAATGGTTGCGATTGGGGACGGCCGATCCACCTCATTCTGGTATGATGTCTGGTGTGGTGATGAGAGCTTCTCTGAGCGGTTCCAGGCACTGTTAAGTCACTGCACCTCTGACAAACAAACCGTCTCGGACGTGGTTGGCTGTGGCCTGCAACCATGGCTCGTGAACAGACTCACGCTGGAGGCGACTGATGAACTGACTCTTTTGGGCGGAATCCTTTCTGCAGTTACACTTGCACATCATGACGACAAGAGGCTTTCTCCATTCTCTGGTGTGGACGGGAATCTCCAAACGTCTGCCTTGTATGCTCTGATCAAGTCGATGCATGACCCGTCTGGGAGTGTCACCACAAACTTCTGGAAGAGCTGCGCACCGCCCAGTGTCCAATTCTTTGCTTGGCTGCTCCAGAATGACCGAATCCAATGCAAGGTTAACCTGCACCGCCGCCATATTTTGGGAGATGACACCTGCGACTTGTGTGGCACTGAACCTGAAATTGCTTCGCACCTACTCTTCCACTGTGAATTTGCTTCATCCTGTAAGGAATATGGCACCATTTATGCCATTTCAAGTGATTTTGGTGATCGAATGACAACACTTGGACTAATATGATTGTTAAGATGACCATTCTCAGGCTTTTAGGTTCAAGTGATGACAAAGAGAAAGAAAAGATAGGCGGACGGGGGTCGAGGGGGAGCCGCCCCTCGCGGGTCTCAGGGCAGCGCCCTGAAAGCTCTTCGGTCTAGAGCACCGGAAGAACCGACGCATGAAGCATCGGTGCATCCGATGGTTGTCGGAAGAACCGACGCCATGGCAGAAGGGAATCAAAGCCAAGTCAGCTTATGGGCACCGGATGAACCGACGGGTCAAAAAGGGGCATCGGTGCATTGGGCGTCCTATGTTCCAGAGACGATGTCAAGAGCCCAGGAGAAGATTCTTCAGCACCGGTTCAACCGACGGTGCATCGGAGCATTGCGTCGGTGCAATGACGTCAGCGCCCAGGAGAAGATCCTTGAGCACCGGATGAACCGGTGATGCATCGGAACAAAGCATCGGTTCAACCGGTGGTCACTGTGTCAGCTGTCAGGAGTTCAACGGCTACTTCGGGTTATGAGTGACCGGATGAACCGACACTACCCCTGCCAGAGGCATCGGTTCTTCCGGTGATACGCAGATTTTCTGCTGACCGTTGGAGCAACGGCTACAAGACTTGGTGGCCTATATATATGCCTCACCCCGGCCATTTGAAGATTGCTGGAGTTGCTGGACATCCCACACACACCCAAGAACATCTCCAAGCCATACAAAAGCATCAAGATCATATCCTTAGCCTTTAGCACACTTTGAGAGTGTTGTGTAAAGGATTAGCTCTTAGTGAGTGTGATTGCAAGGCCTTGAGCCTTTGTGCTGTGGTTCTATAGTGAACCAAAATAAGAGCTTGGTGCGCCGGCACCTTGGAGCGTGAAGCTCACCGGCAACGTCATCGACCCTCCGACTTGGTGTGGAGCGGCGACGACACTTTGTGCGGCGGACGTGGAGACCCCATCCTTTGTGGAGAAGCTCCTTAGTGGAACCCGGGGCCAAGCTGACCGTGATTGTGTTCACGGAAGAGACTTGGTGGCCGAGTACCAATACTCTTAGTGAGTGCTACAACAATGTGGATGTAGGTGTGCCTTTGTGGCTAACCGAACAACGGGATAAACACACGCGTCAAGAGTTTGCTATCTCCTATCCCGCTCTTTAAGCTTCCGCATTTCATACTAGCAATTTATGTGTCTTTACTTTTATAGAATAGTTTCACACTAGAACAACCTAGTTGCACATCTAGATAGCATGTTTTAGTTTAAATTTTGTGCAAACTAGTTGGAGCCATAGGTCTAAATTTTTATTAGTGCCTAATTCACCCCCTCCCCCCTTAGCCTAGAGCACCCGATCCTTACACATCCTTCTGGTGATCCCTGGGCTATGAGCTCGCCCCTGAGCTGACGGTAGCCGATGCACACCGCATGCCGCGGCCAGAGAGTGTGCCAGCGAACCACTTCGACACTTTTACATTGCTATGTTGCTGGCAGCTGTGGAAAAGAAGGAATGGATTTGTTTTCCGAGGTGAGACAATGGGCCTTCGTCAGACTCTGCATGCGCGCAGGTCGGCGGCAAGAACCTGGAGCTGCAGGCTTCCGATCACGGATCGCCCCCTAGTGATCAATGGTGTAATCTTTTTTCTTTGGCAATATAAACCTAAAAAGGATGTAAAAAAAACTTTCTCTTATCAGGCCTTTTAGGGCCAACTGAAAAATGAATAAAACCAGGTGGGGGATCCCCCCCCCCCCCCGGTTGACCCCTCAAAAAAATGATGATTATACCCTATATTGTTCCATTACGATGAGATTCAACCAAAAGACGCAGAACATTTATCGCGTCGTTAGCCGAATTACATACAGGTTCGATTTGAGGGTCGGTGCCATTAGAGCATGACACGTGTCTTTCCACACGTTTTGGTGTAGTGGGGTCTTGCGCCAAACCAGCAGGCAGCTACGTAACTAAGCCCTAAGAATTAAGAAACCCTCCGGATGGCGACGATGCGGAGCTGGTCCTCGCGCACGGACACCAGGAACAGCATGGCCTCGGCCTCCCCCTGCACGTCCACGAAGTGGTGCCGCGTGCGGTGCCCGCGTCGAGGAAGCTCTCGCTCTCCAGCACGCGCACCGCGCCGCCCCTCGCCACCTCCGCCACCTCGTTTCCCTCCGTCACCGTGAACGTCACGCCGCCGCACCTGACGGGGGCGCCGGCGGCAGGCTTCCTCTGGCGCGCCGCTGGCGAGAGCGCGCTGCTGTTTTCGTCGGCGGTGGAGCCCATGATCGATGGCAACCTCTTGCTGTCGCCGGACACTACCGTTGTCCGTCGATTGGTCGGCTGGAGGACCCCGGCCTGTTGGTGTGCCTTTGTAGACGGAAAATTTGGCCCCGATCGAGATTCGAGTCCGACACGGGATGTGAGGAGACTTCTGTATGGTCCACATGTGAGCTATTGAAGAAAGGCCAGTCCGTTTCCGATATGGAGAAGGCCACATTCCTATTCCCCCACACGCTAGAGGACACAGCTACGACTACGAGCTCGTCCGCGCCAGCGTCGAGCGCGCGATGTCGGCCTGGCCCTGGACAGCGCGGCGACGGCGAGCTGGCCCTGCAGGGCGGGGTGGTTCCACCTGGGCGCGCCGGCGCCGGCATGCCCGACCCGCGGCGAGTGCGCGCGCGGGCGAACATCCCACCGCAATACCGCATCAGGACGCACGCCCGCGGCGCGGCGCGCTGGTCATGTCAGACAGGCGGACGGCGCCGAGAACGCGGCGTACCCAGTCGGCCACATCGCCGACGATACCGGCCAGCCGCGCCGGAGATGTACGGCATCAGGGTGATCTCGGAGGGGGAGGCGAACGAATCCCGGGCGCGCGGCGGCTCTCCGGCGAGCCAAGGCGGCGTCCCCGCGGCGACCCGGGGAGGACGGTGCTCGGAATACCGCCCAAATACCGTCCACCCCTGGTAACCACCAGCCGTTGGATTCGTCTCGTGTGGCCCAGATCGAGCGACGACTCGGTCGTCCCCGTCCTTGTCCTGCAGGGCCAGGCGGGCAGCCGGCCGGGCAGGAGCCGGATGGGTGCCCTGCTAGCGCCATGGCGGAGGGGAGGCCGGAGGCCCTGCAGGTCCGTCTCATGGATGCGGACCCGCCGGCGGAGGCTTTGGTGTCCGTCCACGCGCTGGAAGCGGACGACGACGACGACGACGGGGCGGCTCCTCCCCGGTGGGTGGAGAGGGGAGCGCGGCCGCGGCACCACCGAGCGCGCCTCTGCCTGTGCCTCGGCTGGGAGAGAAGCTTCGCCGTCGACGCTGGGGAGTTCGCTGGTGCGGAGGTGGCCGGCGGGTGCGCCTACTTCGTGGCAGGGATCCGAGGTGGGCGACGACGGGAAGCGAGGAGGTCGTCCATGGCGTGTGCAGGTACAGCTTCGAGGACGGCACGGTGACGGTCGTGGACGAGTTGCCGGCCATGTTTGACAAGAAGTCCATGTGGGACGCGCCTCGGCCAAGGATATCACCGGTGCCTTCTTCACGACAGCCGGCGCTCCACGACGCAATAGATCAGGATTCAGGATGAGCTTATGTGGGAGCTCGTTTTTTCAGTTTACACATATACTAGCTTTGTACTTCCCTTTGCCTATTTATTTTTGTATTGATCAAGGGTTTCAAAGTGTAAACATATTTAAAAAGAAATTATATTCAAGTAGTTACAATGAAACTCTTTCGTATCTGGGACGAATTGATTTAAGCTTTCAAGCAAACATTGCATGATTTTTTTTTCCCAAAGAACTCGAACGGAGGATGACGCCGACCCTGCAACTGCAACCCAGTGATTGCTGCGCGTCCCGAGTCCAACACGGGCGCCGCCGCCCCCACCGATGAGGCGATGACCTCCAATCCGCTGCACCTTCACGTTGTGACGCTGCTCACCGGCATCCGGTCCAAATATCCGGCGATCTCCAAATATCCGAGGCGGCCTCGGATCGGAGCACGCACCGCGCCGCGGTAAGGCACCGCCGGCCTCTCCAGGTCCTCCCTGCTCATTGCCTCCGCGCACGCCGGCAAAACGACCCGCTTCTGCCGCCTGTCGCGCAGCGAGAGCACCCTGCGCAGGCTCCGGGTCCAGCGCCGGCCGGCAGCCGCCCAAACCCAGCAGCGCCGCGTCGCGTCGAGGAAGTTCATCTCTACGACGACGTCGCGTCGGACAGGCGAACGGCGCCGAGGACGACCTCAGGGTGCTCGCGGAGAGGGAGGCGAACGAATCCCGGGCGCGCGGCGGCTCTCCGGCGAGCCAAGGTGGCGTCCCCGCGGCGACCCGGGGACGGGGAGGACGGTGCTCGGAATACCGTCCGGGGTGTCCACCCCTGGTACCCGTCAGCCGTTGGATCGGCCTCGTGTGGTCCAGATCGATCGTTGACTCGGTCATCAGTCGTCTTCGTTTTTGTCATGCAGGCGCGCCCGGGCAGGAGCTGGATTCCTCGCCAGCGCCATGGCGTCAGTCTCTGGAAAGGGTGGAGCACTCTGCGGGCTCGTCGGCCGAGGCCGCGGGGAACGCCATCGCCGCTTCCTTGGCGGACAGCCCTCCCATGCTCTGGTCTGGGCAAGCGTCCGCAGACCGTAGGGGCCGCCGGCTCGTATTGTAGCAGGGGTTAAATAAACCGACCGGTCCGGTCAAACCGACGCGGTCCGGTAGCGATTTACCAGACTGTTTTGACCGGAAACCGGTCAAATTCAAAATCGCATATTCAACCGGTTCCGACCGGCTTACCGATCGATTTGACCGGTTTACCGGTCGGTTTGACTGGTAACCGGCCAAATTCAATTTTTTTCTTCTTTTTTTGGTTTAAATTCAAATGCCCGCAAAGTATACTAAATAAATATTTGTATAACATATTTTAGCCTAAATGAACCCTCCAACCCTCTTTTATACTACTGTTATATTGTATTTGTATATTTTTGTATGCACGCTTTTCTTTGTTTAACTTCAAATTCCCGCAAACTATACTAAATAAACGAATTTTTGATAAAATTTGACACCATTAGATTCGTCGCACCTTGAAGTAATTTTAGGAATTTTTTTGGGAATTTTTTTATTTTTTTAATTCAAATTTGAATTTTGAATTTGGGCTAGTTTGATACCGATCCAAACCGAAACCGGGCCGGACCGGTTTAGCCGGTAACCGGTCAAACCGGACCGAGCCCCACCGGTTTGGTGAACCATGATTGTACCTTGTCGCCGCCGCCAGCGCAGGCTTCACCAGACATGGCAATGGCCAACGGACCGCAACTTTGAGGAGGAGGCGAGGAGAATCAGTGATTTTTTTTTTGAAAGCACCCAGGAGCACCAAGGAATCATATAAGAACTCAGTCGGACGTCCGAGCTGATCGCACGCTCAACGCAGATGGGCTGCCGGGAAATCCGACCCCACCCCTACCGGAATGCACACACGCGCACACACACCCCACCCCACCCCACACACACACCCACGCACCCGGTACCCTCTCTGGGGAAAATCCCCCGTGAGCACCGCACACTCTAGCAGGCGCTCGAACGCGGGCGGGTTGGCTTCCGCACCTGCACCTAGGGAGCCAACCACCCGAGCTAACGCTCGGTCTCGAATCAGTGAATTGATCATGAGCAATTTCAAGACAATAGGATTCCTAGTGCTGCGATGCCCACGGGATGCAGTGGTGTTCTGCTTCTTTTTTTAAAAAAAAACTCGATCTGCGAGGGGCAAGCCGCCCCCCGGGCATTAATGTAAGAAAAAAACCTCTCACGTAGGTCAAGAAAACCTCCCTAACTCCTGCCCCACCCTTACAAGGGGCACCGTAACCCGTACCGTAACCCGTGTGAGAGCGGGCCGGGGTGAGCCGGGACCTATTTCCATGTGCTTTGGCGTGTAGATAGGCAAGGAGATTTTTTTAACCTCAACCTAAAATTCGCTCTCACCGGGAGTTGGGGTTCTACTTCTTTTGAGGTGCTGCCTGTAGGACACCAGCAGAGCATCATAGTTTCCCGGCCATGCTTTAGCAGTACAGGGAAAAGAATTTATGGTAGGTTGATGATTGTATTAAGTCCCTAATGGAAGATCGTGTTTGTGATCTGCGCATGCTAATCCTAGTAAACATTGTGCGGTTTGTAACTGTTGCTCAAACGACCCATCCTTGCAAGTTGCAACTTCAGATTCAAACTGTTACTGCACTGATGATGTCTGAATGTGAGTCTGATCCCGCATAATAAGACAACAAATACACTGTTCTGTCTGTTTCAGTTGTCGATTCCTCAGATTTAGCACACAAGAGGCTGATGCGGCTGTGTCATTGTCACAGGCTCACAGCAGTGATGCTACTTCAAGCTCTGTAATTTTGTCTCGCTATATTGGAATCAAGTGTTTATTGAACTAGTTAGGATGTTGGACTACTCGTTTAGACAGGAGGAGATCTGAAGTTTGAGATGCATCAGGGTCAGGGCTGTTCTGTGACTTCTGAGTCCTAGCTAACGAACTCAGCTACAAATGGAACAGTTAAGAGGATCCTGATCGGGTCGGAAGAGTGATTCAGGTCCCAACCGCACAAAGCTAAAGAGAGGTGGCGTCTATCTGGATTTCAGCCGTACTCAGGACAAGCAACGAGCCAGTCCGCCCCAGCGTCGAGCGCGCGACGCCGGCGCAGGTCGGCCTAGTCCTGGCCAGCCGCAAACGGCAAGCTTGCTCTACGCGAACGCGTGTGGCAGTTCCGCTTCCACATGGGCGCCGGCGCCGGCGCGGGCCTGGCTCGTCCGCGGCGGGTGCGCGCGGGCATCAGGGCGCATGCCATGCCCAGTGGCGCACTGGTCCTGCCAGACGGCGCCGAGGACTCGGCGTGCCTGATCGAGCACATCACCGATGGCGGCCTGCCGAGCCGGCGTTGTACGCCGTCAGGGTGCTCGCCGAGAGGTAGGTGGATGAATCCCGGGCCGCGCGGCGGCTCTCCGGCGAACCACGGCGGCGTCCACGCAACGACCCGGGGAGGACGGTAATCGAAATACCGTCCACCCCTAGTACCTATTAGCTGTTGGATTGGTTTCCTGTGGTCCAGATCGGGCGACGACCTTGTCACTTGTGAGGCAGGCGAGGCCGTGCGGGAGCTGGATGCCACCGGCGCCATGGCCGAGGGGAGGACGGAGGCCTAGGTCGCACCCCCGCGGGCTCGTCGGCTGAGGGCACGGGGAACGCCTTCGCTGCTTCAGCCCCCGTGCTCTGGTCTGGGCAACCGTTGATTGGACGGACTGGACTGGTCTTTGGCCAACCGAACACGGGACCGCCGGGTCGACCTCGCCGTCCTAGCCGCCGGCAGGAACGAGGTGGCGAGCACGGCGACGGAGTGGACACGCGCACGTACGCGTCCATATCGAGCTGCACCGGCGCCCGGCCGCGTAAAGACCTCGTTGCCCACGGCGACGCTGGTCGTGCTTGCGCGCAGCCTAGGAAGTACGGCCTCACGCCGGCGAGGAGCTGAAATCGAGCCCATCCATCTGGGCGCGAGCACGTAGCTCCGCCGTCAAGCGCTGAACCACGCCGTCGCCGCCCGTGTTTTGGCGTCAAACCTCGCCGCCGTGACGGCGACCACCACGTCGACGAGGACATCAGTCAGTCGATGGCCGGGATCCTCTCCTTGGGAATCTGGAAGCCTGGAACATGTTGCGGACCATCTTGTTCATGGGAGAGTCGGCGGTGGCTGCCGGCGACGGTGTCGTCCAGCCAGGCTCCGGTCGGTATTTCATCTACCGTCCAGGGTGGACGGTAAATGAAATACCGTCCACCCCTGGGCCTATATCGGACGTTGGATCGGGCTTCTACGGCCGAGATCGTCGCGAATAGTTGAAAGGCACAGAGGCCCTCTCCGTCTTCCCCGTCCCATCGCGACTGTTCTCCTGCGGGTCCCCTCCACGACTGACTGAGCTCTCGTGCGCCGCGGCGGAAGCGGAGCCGGCAAGAATCGCCGCCGCCCATGTATCACAGGGACAGGAAGCTTGACATGGAGATAGGCCGGAGATCGTTGTCTTGCTAGTGCCGCCGCCCGTCCATCAGGGCCATCGGCTCCGGCGCTTCCTTTAGAGTGCTCCGCAGCCGCGCTTTGGCCGCATCAGTATCCTCGCCCGCTGCCGTGCTCCACGGGCAGGAACGCGCTTCCGATCGCCGTTCGCCAAGAAGGATGTCCGTTGCCGGCGCCAACTCCGGGCCCCCTCCGCGGCGCGAGGCTACGACATGCCTCCGACCCCAAGAGCGGCGGCGTCCTCGCCCTCGACGCCACCACCTCCTTGCCCAGGGTTTCAAAAACCAGTGCTACTGTTCAAAACCGGAACAGTAGCACAAAAAATGACTTTTGTATTTTTGGATTTAGAAACATAAAATATAAAAAATCGGACCCGGTTTACCGTCCCGAACCAGACCGGAAACGGAAAAAAATCCAGAAACCGGCGGTTCCGTCCGGTTTTTGAAACCCTGTCCTTGCCCCTGCTGCCTGTGGGGTCTGGGCCTTGCCCTGAACATGCGAAGCTGCTGTGGCAACTCATGAGGACGGGAAACAAGCACGTCCTCCTCTGGCCGGTGCACGTGCTGGCGGCACTGGCCGACCTGGCGCTCGCCCCGAACCGCGCTGCCGTGAAGGCGTCCTCCTCTGGCACATTGGTGGCTGTCTGAATATCAGTACAGTGCACAGTGACACTAGGAAAAAGAACACTTTTAGCACAAAATTTTTAAATCTGTATTTGATCAGAGGGATACTGTGAGGCTAAAGATTGTCGCACCATTCCCTTAAGCTTTGCACATTCACCAACTTGATCTGGTTCTTTTTGTAGCAAGGGCGTAATTTCAGTGTCCATTTTCTGAACCTTATAACAGTTATTAACACACAATCACTATAGGATTTGGAAAATTGCTGGACAACCCGTAATTGATTTTGGCTACAAAAGACCCTGTTTGCATGAATCAGGTGAGGACACCGCTGGCACAACCTCATACTGATCCTTGCTTCTACAGAATACTGAGCTTGATACTGATGCCTAGCACCACCTCATGTTTCCATTGGACAAATTGACTGTGGACTGGCTGATTCAGCAATGATATTTGGTGATTCAAGAGGTAATCGGCTGTCCTGATTACAACATCTGAAATGAAATAACTGAACAGGATTTACAGGCTGGTGTGAATTTTGCTCGATTGCAACACTATTTTAACAAGCAATAGGTGATGGCATCTTTGCATTGAGGACCTGAATGCTGAATGCCAAACAAGGGTCGTTGTTCAGTTAGAGACTTGGTCTCAGAAAACGAGGAAAGCAGCTTCCTTCCATTTCTCAAAATGACACTTGATATTGTTGCCCCTCAGTTTACTGGTATGCCCTCTTTACATATCTCTGGATTTTTCCATTTTCTTAAATTTTATCAGTGGCGTTCCTTTTAGTACTCTTGTAGTGCCTTTTTGTATGTAGCCTAATATTTGACACTGCCACAGCCGCATATTCTTGAGACTTTTGATGAGAGGATTTTTACAGTGCACAATACGACCATATACTACTATCTAAAAAGGTCTCGTATGTAAACATCGGACGGAAGAGATTTATTTATACTACCGAAACTTTGATCCGTAGTATAGGGTAGTATATCTAGATAGTATAGATAGTATAAGGATAATATGGAAAAGATTAATAATCTTATTTCTTTTAATTATCATTCTTATTTTACAACTTTTTTCCATCGATTCATTTCTACCCGTTCTCATCTACTCCTTTCGACCACGTCTAGGTTTCCTACGGCCGGCGGAATCGCCGCCGGCGAATCGTCCCGCCCACCCCGCCGCCGATCGCCGGCAGGGGAGTCGGCCCCCACACGCCGTCGCCGGAGTGTCAGCCCCCGCACGCCGCACCGCTCGCCGCCTCGCCACCGGGGATTCAGATCGGGCCCTGCTCAGCGCTCGACTCATTGGCCGCGATCCCGGCGGTGACTAACCTTGGTGACCTCGGAAGCGCGGAAGCCGATCTCTACCGCTCTACCTCGTCCCCGTCAAACGCCGCGTCCTGCTGATTAGTGCCTTAGTACCAGGCGAAGCCCAGTCCTCGTTCAGTGCAGAGCGCAGCGTCGTGCTACGGCAGCGGCAGGTGATGGATCTGCTGGGAGGAGCCGTAAGAGGTGATGAACGAATTGGGCGTGCTCCTGCATGGCTGCCCAGACAGCTGTGTTTATGCTGTCCTCGTTAGTTAGTCAGGCCTTGTTGCAAAGGCAAATGGCCGCCGAGTTACGTGGTTGAACCAACCTGGCAGTTATAGAGCATAGTCAAGAGGTAGGAGACGACCTGGTTTCTCCTCCATTTTTCTTTCTTTCTTGTCAGCTAAAGAAAGGCTACATGCATGATAAAAACCCATCGCCTGATTTGAGTTAATGGAATGCAAAGTTCCTTCACAAAAAAAAAGACTACGTGATACAACCCAGTTTTGCCTGTCTCTTTTTTGTTGTACTGGCACTAGGCTCATACATTATAAAGAAAGTTTATGATGCTTGAACTATGGTGCAAAAAATCATATTTTCTTGCTGAAAGAAACAATTATCCCCTCAAAAAAGAGAGAGACGATTATTTAGATTTCAGAACACTTTCAAGCACTGTTAATTTCATCTGTATGCTTTATATCTTGCCATCTCAGCTGAGGATGTGTCTACATGCATTTGCTTTATCAAAATAATCTATATTGGTAGTAAAATTGTGAATTGTTCAGTCATGCCCATCAAACCTTTTGGCAGCACATGCAAACAATGCACAAATGCATAACACAAGAGTTATTACATACGATGAATAGAACGACCTGAGTCCATTTCATTGATTGAAAGGAGTAAACAAATTACAGAGTGTGTATGAGTTTGGCTACATTGGGCACCAACTAAGAAAAACATAAAATTCGGTGCACCTTTTACATTCATAAGTTGTATATATGAAAAACCCTGAGTTCCAACAGTCGCAGAACATATATATATATATATATATATATATATATATATATATATATATATATATATATATATATGGTCGAGCTGCAAAACTGAATATGAAATTTGACCACTCCATCATTCCTCCATTGCTACTTCTCGACCCATGGGCAGTAATCTGGATACTCCTGCTGTAATCAATCAACTTCATCTGTCAATAGCATCCCTTGTTTTACTCGTTAGTGAGATTGTCGATTTATCAAGAATACTGTTGAACTGACACAATATCTGCATTCAGTAACCTGCTGAAGCAAGTTCTAAACTTTCAGGAGAACTCATCTGCAATGAACACAAATCCATGGCAGTCTATGTATCACTACTCCCCACCACATCTAGTGTAAAGGCGGCTCTGGATGATTTAATTAAACAACAGAAAAGAAGGCTAAGTGAAACCTGTGTTATTCTTAAAGGGCAAATCTCTGATCCTCGTGTGATCCTTTTGTGCGAGTTGGGCAAGAATCCAAGCGGATCAGGGGGAAGAGAACAAATGTGGTGGGCAAGAAGGCCTGCAGGATCAGGATTCAGGAGGAGGGGGGGCGGCTGGTGGACGTACACGTACTTGCCGGCACGATGGTCCTCGAGGCCTCAACAGTGAGACGGTCGGCTGGAGGACATACCAGCTACATCTGACCTCTGCACCGCCGGTGACCATGGAGCGGATAGGGATGCGGGCGGGCGGGCGATGGTACCGACGAAGGACGCGCCGCCACTGCCGAATATCGGGGTCGTCGATGAGAAACAAGAGATCGGCGAGCAGATGCGCCCAATAAACGAGAAGGGAAGGAGTATTATATTTTTTTTTTTGCGAGTAAGGAGTATTATATTATCCAGATTACCCCTGCCAATGGATGGTTAGATCTTGTCTATACCTTATACTACTAAGTGGTAGTATTGTGCAATGAATAATACAGTTGTGGTTTGTTGCAGTGGATAGAAATACAAGTGAAACAGATCTGTGCATTAGAACAACATTCTTGGAATCTCAATGGTGATCAGGAAATATTCTTTTGAGATTGAGATTCATAGGTGCGTTAATTGGTGAATAGAGCTGATAAGAAGAGGTTATCAGTTACAGACCACAGGTATGTTCATAGTTCCCTCTTTATGATCTTTTTTCTCCCTCCTATGTTCTGTTGTCTTTGCTACATATTAACAGCAAAAGAAAAGTCTAATAAAGTGATATGCTTAGTGTTCTTCTCATGGATTAATTGCTCTCTCTACACCCTATGGATTAATTGATGCTAATGAGGCTCTGAACTAACATGTGCATCTGAAAACTGCTATATGCAGACCTGGCATGAGGCTATCTCTGTTTAATGTCAGGTGTCACCATTTTTGTTGAATGATTTATATGTTTAATACCACCTGATATTGTTACTGTTTTTATGGAATATGACCTACAATGCCTGAGCACGGTTGCTTATGCTTCCATGTACAATGTTATTGTGACCAAGCTCTGGATGTCATGCATCTAACAGGAGAATGACCCTACTTTCTATGGGACTTAGATGGCTTGACGGGAGCAAGGTTCGTCCATAAGCACACCTTTACATTTTTTAATATTGTGTTACTTTTTTTCCAAAATAAAATATTTACTACTTCGTTTTCAGAAAAAGCTAACAACCTAATTGTGAGAAGTTCTTTGCCATAGATGTTGCATGTGCACCTCCTAGCTAACATCTGAAAACTTGCGGTTTCTCATGCTGGCATCATCTACTTTTCTCCTGTTGACCTAAAAATCAACACACTGAAATCCGAGGGCAAGTGTTCGCCGAGTCACGGAAAGTCAACCAAGTGTGCCAGTCAATTTGATCTGAAATTGACAAGGGAGAAAACAAAGTCAAATTCGAAAGCGTATCGGCTGGGATTCCGAATATCTTTTAGATGGGCGTATCGGCAAGCTTTGCCGATACTATAGACGACAAAAATATATTAAATGCAAGCGCGTAGTAAACGAGCGCATCGGCAGGATCAGCCAATACACTAAACGACCAAACCGGCTTTGAACAGCCGATCGCGTATGTATGACAAGATCTAAGTTACGAATGTGTAACTCAGATGATGTGAAGTTAAAAACAGATCTAAACCGGCTCTTGAAATAACAAAAGTGTTACTCCAAAACCTAAAGCCGATCTAATATGTTTTTAGATGTGATAATGGCCAAAAAGCATAGGAAAACCTACAAATCTAGCCGATATCGATAATTGGTGAATAAATCTAAACAAGACGACAGCGATGCGCACGGAAGTCAAAGCCTAAATAAACTCGATAACTTTTGAATAGATTTGAACGAAGCCACAGCGATGCGCCCGGTAGCTAAAGTTTAAATATACTCGGTAAAACAAAAACACACTAGCAAATCAAGTCGCTCGAATGTGAGGCGTCCTTGATCAACTTGAAAGAACTCGTCGAAAAAAGAAGAGAAAAGGCGAAGTCGCCTAAAAAATGCAAAGAAATTGTAAAGTTTGTTGTATTGGATGTGTATCAAGTTTTTCTGGTCCCTTACAACTGATATATATAGTCTAGCGCTATCAAATCCTAGCCGATTACGGCAGACATTACTTGACCCTAAAGAAAAGACTATCTAAAAGATAAACTACTTAAAATATTACAACCGAATCATCAAGATTTTCGTAGAGTCCGGATCCTCTTCTCCTTCCTTGACTTCATCGGCAACTCTCCATCGGCCGGATACCAGAGCTAGCGGATCAGCATCTTCAAAGCATATTCTTCTGGCCCATCGGACGAACTCCATCGGCCGATTCCAACCCTGTGCATCTTTTGGTTTCTTCCAAATCGGCCACCTTCCCTTCACAAAAATCACCTTCTTTGACACGTGTCAAAAAATGGTGTCAACACATGCCCCCCAGTTTTGAAATAATTTATTTTGTTCCGAAATTACTCCAACCAGCATTCAAAGCCATTCCTCGTACCCCGTGCACACGGCTTATCCCGTACAACTGGGTAAAACTCTTCTTTGCCCCTGGCCTTTCGCCTTCTATCTGCGCAAGCCCAATGCGCCGATTCACTTTCTGTCTTTTTACCTGCCCAGACAGATCCATAAAAATCACCCTCCGGCTCTACATCGGCAACAAGCCTCCATTAGCTACAACACCTCTCCCTTTCTCTTTCCAGCAGCTCCAAAAAACCCTAGGTTTTTCAGTAGCAATGGCGGGCACCAAGCAACCTGACGAGGGTCCGTCCAATGCCCCTCTGGCGATCCACCGCCGCCTGGTGTAAGTTACCTCTCTCTACCTCTGATCCCTACATTCTCGTTTAGTTCTGATCTTCAGTTTCTGCACAGTGACGATGCTTCCTCTTCCTCGGGCTCTTCTGGTTCGGAGGGGCCCCCTTTCCCTGGCGTTCCCGAGAGTACCGTGGAGTTCATCCGCCCGCTTCTTCGCGAGAAAGACGAAGCTCGGCAGAACTACTCCCAGGAGACCATCAGGTCTCAGCGCCTCGCCACTGAACTGGAGGCGGCACAAGCCGATCGGGCCATTGTCCGAGCCCAACTCACCGCCGCCGACTCCAGGTTTGCCGGTAGGTTATTTTATTTTCTGCATTGTTTCTTTCTTTTTAAATTCTTCTTCTGACTCCTTCATTTCATCAGTCCTGGAATCACAAATCCAGACCCTCCACGCCGCTGCAGCCACCGCCACCGAGTCGGTGAACGCGCGCGGTGACACCATCACCGCCCGTCTGCAGGACATCCCCAACCGCATCCGGGAGGTCGCCGGACATGGGGTTCGCCGTGGCGCCGCTGTAGCCCTCACCACGGCCCAATTCGAGACCAATCATGATCTCCTGCAGGTCGAACAGGTCCACTTTCCACTGGGCAGCGAAGACTGGTGGGCCTTCGAGGAGCTCACCGACGACATGGAGATGGCAGCCGCCGCCATCTCCGAAGATGTCAGCATAGAGGCGGTCATCGGCAATGTCTTTGCCGATGATAAAATTTCTAGGAGTAGCATCTTCCTAGAAACAACTTTTGCTGTATCGGCCAGATCATCTGATCGGCCTTTTTTTATAAATGATATTATTAACGAAGTATTTCCCCTTTCTTGTCGTTTTTCATTGTAACTTCTCACTTGATAACGTAAAAACCCAAACCCTGACCTGAATCTGAGCAGCTTGAATTGTGTGGATTTTTTGCACTAAGAGCGACACATATCGTGTCGGCCATAACAATTCAACTGATAACTCAATTAATCGGCTATCCATCCACCCAAACGCTAGGGTAATACTTCTTCAAATATTTTTCGTTAAGAGCTCTAGAATATTCTTCCCCTTCGAGTGTCTCTAAAATATAAGTATTGCCAGGAATGCATCTATTTACTCTGAATGGTCCTTCCCACGTTTGCGATCATTTGCCGAATTTTGAACTCTTTGTTCCTATCGGCAGTATCAACTTCCAAACCAATTCGTCTTGCTCAAAAGTTTTGGCTTTTACCTTCTTATCATACCATCGGCTAACTCTGGCTTTATTCGCCTCAATATTTATAAGAGCCTTCAGCCGATGGCCAGCCAAATCCTCTAATTCATCTTTCATTAGAGCAGAATATTCATCGGCCGTCAATTGATTCTGAAACGTGACACGCCGTGAATCAAGTTTCAACTCCCATGGGAGAACAACTTCATGTCCATATACCTAATGATATGGAGACACCTTTGTAGCGCCATGACAAGCCATTCTGTATGCCCATAAAGCTTCATGAAGCACAATATGTCATTTTCTAGGATATTCTTCAATCTTTCTCTTGATTAATTTGATGACCCCTTTATTAGATGCTTCTGCCTGACCGTTAGCTTGGGCATAATATGGAGAAGAATTCAGCAATTTAATCCCCATTCCAGTATCAAATTCCTCAAATTCATCTGACGTAAACATAGTACCCTGATCGATCGTAATGGTCTGTGGAATACCAAACCGATAAATAATATGTTCTTTGACGAATTCAATCATCTCTTTTGACGTAACATTATTCAGAGGAATTGCTTCAACCCACTTGGTGAAATAATCAGTGGCCACCAAGATAAACTTAAGATTTTTACTGGATGGAGGATATATCTGGCCGATCAAATCAATTCCCCATGTTCTAAACGGCCACGGCTTGATTATGGGATTCATGGCTGACACATGAACTCTTTGCACGCTCCCAATACTTCTGACATTCTTGGCAACCTCTGTAATATGTGAAGCAATCTTCCAGCATCGTCGGCCAAAAATATTCGTTCCTCCTGATCACCCATTTCATCTTATAGGCCAATTGATGGGATCCACAGACACCTTCGTGAATTTCACCCATTAACACCTTTGCTTCCTCTTTCTCAATGCATTTGAGTAAAATCCCATCAATTGTCCGATACTATAAATCTTTCTCCAACAATACATACTTGATTGCCTGGAATCTGATTTTTCTGTTCACTTTCTTGGATGGATCTTTCAAATAATCAATAATCTCTTTCCTCCAATCATCGGCTGTTAATTCCAAGGCCATTATTCCTTCCATCGGCCGATATCCTGAAGCATGCTGAGCCAGCCGATTTGCATCACTGTTATGAAATTTGAGAACATGCTCGATGGTTACCTTCTTGAATTCTTTCAACAGCCGGAGACATTCTTCATGATATAATTGTAAAATATCATCTTTACATTCATACTCCCCAACTAACTGATTAATCACCAGCATAGAATCTCTAAAAATCTCAACAGCATCGGCTTTGATCTCTCAAAGTAATTGAATTCCCTTGATAATAGCATGATACTCAGTTTGATTATTGGTTGCAGAGGCTTCAATCGGAAATTAGAACTCAAAATTTGCCCCCCGATGGGAAATCAGCACCACATCAATTCCAGAACCGTTTCCACACGAAGATCCATCAAAGAATAAAGTCCAAAAAACAAGATCTACTATATTTAGCTCTAGTCCATAATGTTGCACAACAAAATCGGCTACGGCTTGACCCTTAATTGCTTTAGCCGATTCATATCTCAAATTAAATTTTGACAATGCCAAAATCCATTTTCCTATCCTCCCTTTTAAAATTGGCAATGAGAGCATATATCTAATAACATCATATTTGCTCATAACAACACATTTAGCCGATAATAAATAATGTCTAAGCTTGGTACAAGAGAAGTATAAGCAAAGACACAATCTCTCGATAGGAGAATACCTGGTTTCAGCATCCAGCAATCTTCTGCTCACAAAATAAATAGCTCTTTTTTTCCCTTCAAATTCTTGAATAAGGGCTGATCCGATAGCACGCTCATCAGCCGATAAATACAATTTAAATGGCTTGTGCTTTTGGGGAGGAACCAATACCGGAGGCTTTACCAGATAATGTTTGATTTCTTCCAATGCCTTCTGATGTTCCTCTCTCCATACAAATTTCTGATCGGCCTTCAACTTCAATAAAGAACTGAACGGCTGAATTTTTTCCGACAGATTAGATATAAATCTTCGAATAAAATTAATCTTGCCGATCAATGACTGAAATTCAACCTTCATCGTAGGGGCTTCAACTTTGTCGATAGCTGATATAGTCTTCTGACTAATTTCAATCCCTCGTTCATGTACCATAAAACCCAAGAATTGACCAGCTGATACACCAAAAGCACACTTGTTTGGATTCATCTTTAAACCATGTCTTCCGGTGCATTCCAAAGCTCTACGCAGATCGGCCAAATGTTCTTGGTGCCCCTTTGACTTCACAACCACGTCATCAATGTATATCTCCACAATTTTGCCGATGAGTTCATGAAAGATATAATTCATGGCTCTCTGGTACGTAGCACCTGCATTTTTTAATCCGAAGGTCATGACTATCCACTCAAATAAACCAAGATGTCCTGGACATCTGAACGCAGTCTTGTGGATGTCTTCCTCTGCCATAAAAATCTGATTGTATCCAGCATTGCCATCCATAAAACCGATCACTTTGTGCTCAGCAGCAACATCTACCAACATATCAGCTATCGGCATAGGGTAACCATCCATCGGCGTAGCTTTGTTGAGATCCCTGAAATCAATGCACACTCGTAGTTTGCCATTTTTCTTGTAAACAAGAACCACATTAGAAATCCATTCGGCATAACGACACTGCCGAATAAAATTAGCTTGAATTAACCGTGTGATCTCAGCCTTTTATATCTGGCAAAATCTTAGGATTGCACCATCTTGCTCCTTGTTGGTGTGGCCGATATCCCAGTTTTATAGGCAAATGATGTTTCACAATAGACCTATCCAAGCCAGGCATCTCATAGTATTCCCAAGCAATGCAATTTTTGTATTCTTTTAATAAACTCTTCAATTCCTGTTTGTATTTGGGGATCCAAATCGGCACTAATAAACGTCGGCCTTGGTCTATCACCATCTCCAATAGCAATTTCTTCTAACAAATCGGCCGACGTAAATCCCTGTCCCAATTTCCCTTCTTCTTTTAGGAACTCATCCATTAGGAACTTTCTGAAGAACCGACTGCTTGGATCGGTGTGGAACTGTTACTGGCCGATTCACCATCGGCCTTAGCCTTGACACGCCAGACTTGTGATTTGACTCCTTTTTTGTTCAGAGTCTGTTCTCTCTCTTGTTCAATGATCTCCAGCTGGCGTAGCCTCTGAACACATCGCTTCTGAGACCTGGTCAAACCCCCTGGACACCACTGAAATTGATCCGTGTGATCAGGCTCACGTTCTGGATCTCTTCGCATCGGCTGATCATCTTGCACTCTTTCATCGGCCATCTGCTCTAGCCGATCGTGTTCAGGCACTCTTCTCCCAGCAGGATCACATAGCATTATCCTGCCCCCCAGTCGATCATGCACCGATACCCTTTTTCCAAGCCGATCATGCACAGGAGTGTGCTCACGCCGATAGGGCTCATGACGTGACTTTTCATATGATCGGCTGCCTTGACCATTGCATTCAGGACAATCATATGCCGATGGCAATGTCAACCCTTCTTTCCAGCAGTAGACAAAGAAAGGACACCTCCAATGATCTTACTCGTGTCGTTCTTCTTCTTCTCTACGCTGCCGCCTTTCACGATCACGCTGAAACTTGTTCAATAGCATTTGATACGTTACACGTCTATGTAGTGCCGATGAACGTCCAACATCCTTCATCGGACCCTTTCCTTTGTCCTCATCGGCCGTTATCTGCGCTTTAGGATCAACAGCCCTAGATCTCTTGGCCGATGACAATGTCAGAATCTTGACTTGAGGAGAACCCTCATCTCTGGCCACATCAACCATGTTTGTGGTGAAAGGATGCCCGTCGATCTTCATCATCTTCTTGGGAGCCTCAAATTTCAATCTCCCTTGTTCGAAAGCCATCTGAATCTGCTGTCGGAAGACCTTGCACTCATTTGTGTCATGCGACGTGGCGTTGTGCCACTTGCAGTACTTTATATTCTTGAGCTCGTCCTCCGATGGAATCTTGTGATATAGCTTCAACTTGATCAACCCTTTTGACAATAACAAGTCAAAGATTTTGTCGGCTTTGGTGATGTCAAACCCATACAACTCAGGCTCTTTCTTTCCAAACGGACACGTTACCGGCTTTTTACTGTTCTGTATCCACTCAGCCAATGCAACCGTTTCTTGCTCCTCTTTAGACTCATCATTAGCAGAATACTCCACATAGTTGATCTTCTTCTGAAAAGGCTTCTTGGACTCGTAGGATTGAGTCTCTCCTGCCATCCGACTTGCGATCTGGCTAATACTTTCAAACTCCTGCGATGCATATTTATCTTTAATGTGCGGCAAGAGCCCATTAAATGCTGCATCGGCCAACTGCTGATCGGACAGAACCAAACTGTAACATCAGTTCTTGACATCTCTGAACCTTTGGATAGAAGCAGCAATTGATTCATCATTTCTTTGTCTTAAGCCGGTCAAATCGGTCAACTTTAACTCAGTAATCCTAGAGAAAAAAAACTAATGAAATTATCTCTCTAGATCGGCAAAGTGGTGAACCAAGCAAAGGCCGATCCAGACAAAGACAAGGAGAACAAACAGACTCTGAGTGCATCATGGTTGCCCGCTTCTCCCAACTGTAGAAGGAACCTATTAACATGTTCCATCGTAGAAACTTCTCCCTGCCCTGAGAACTTTGTGAAGTCAGGCATCTTGTACTTGTGTGGGAGAGGAATCTGATCATAAGCTGAATGATAGGGAGCCTTGTACATAACAGATTGTTGCTTCGGCCTTAAACCAAACTGCTCCCTCATCACTTCAGCTATCTTCATGCTCCAATCAACTTGTGTTTCAACATTTGGCGTTTGTTGGGGAGAAGCCACGCTCACTGCGTTGGTCATCATTGTAAGTTGTTGAGCTACATGATTTATCGGCTGTTAAGCCGATCGCATCTGTTGTGCTTGCTGGGACATCTGATTGGGTATCTGTTGAGTCATCGTCGGCTGTGTAGCTGATGGGTTAGCCGATTGTTGACCAGTAATATCCATATACGGCATATTGACACACCATATCTGTCCGGTTGCTTGATTGTGGAACACCCAGTTGACTCCCTTCTGATGCGGAGATTGCGACAATAACACTTCTGAAGGAGACTGGGGTTGGAGCAGGATAGCAAGACGCTGTTGTGGGGTCATCGGCGACGGCACCGATGCATTAGCTTGTGCCATCTGCTGTGGACTCCATGTGCCTTGTGCATTCAGTTGTGTTGCCGATGCATCCTACTGTGCACCCATCGGCAGAACGGCCGATGGATCAGGCTGAGAGGCTATCGGCTGAGAAGCCGATGCATTAAACTGCATCTTGGGTGGCGTAGAAAAGAAATACAGATGCATGCCATACCCAGTAGCAGGATTCCATCCTTTCGGAAATACGGACGTAGATCCATCTTGCACAGTTGTAGCAATCGGCGGCGTGGTTGAGTAGATAGGATCTGCTGTACCCGCCGATGCTGCAGTAGTCATCTGGGGTGGAGTTTGACTGTTGCTTGTTCCTGCCTAACTATCTTGAACCGATAGGGCTGCTTCCATAGACACCTCCAAAGGAGTATATTGCATCCGATCTGGTTGTATTTAGCAAGGACCCATGCACCCTGGTAATGTGCCTTCAGCAAAAGTCTTGACCACTGCATTGTGCATTGTGTTGCCCATGACTGTTGCACTCTTGTTGAAGGCTTGTGCCACAGCTTGGCCAACTGCGTCTATCATCTTGCTTTCACATTGAGCCTCTGTCAATGGCTGGAAAGATGGAAGATTAAATTTCTTGACCACCTCACCAGATCTGTTGACGTTGTACGACTTGAGGCATTCACGTTTGAATTTCTCCACCAGCTCTTCATATTCCTTCTTTTGTTCTTCTTTGAGCTTATCTTCAGGAACAAGAATATGGTTTTCTTCACTAACTGCAGATTTATCTGTGATTTCCACCATGTTGAAGCTTTCGGTCCCACTGGGCATGCCAAAAGATGTGTTGACGCAAAAATGAACACATTAGAATCCGAGGGCAAGTGTTCGCCGAGTCAGGGAAAGTCAACCAAGCGTGCCAGTCAATTTGATCTGAAATTGACAAAGGAGAAAATAAAGTCAAATTCGAGAGCGTATCGGCTGGGATTCCGAATATCTCTCAGATGGGCGTATCAGCAAGTTTTGCCGATACTATAGACGACAAAAAAATATTAAATGCAAGCGCGTAGTAAACGAGCGCATCGGCAGGATCAGCCGATACACTAAACGACAAAACCGGCTTTGAACAGCCGATTGCGTATGTATGACAAAATCTAAGCTACGAATGTGTAACTCAGATGATGTGAAGCTAAAAACAGATCTAAACCGACTCCTGAGATAACAAATGTGTTACTCCAAAACCTAAAACCGATCTAGTATGTTTTTAGATGTGATAATGGCCAGAAAGCATAGGAAAACCTACAAATCTAGCCGATATCGATAATTGGTGAATAAATCTAGACGAGACGACAGCGATGCGCCCGGAAGTCAAAGCTTAGATAAACTCAATAACTTTTGAATAGATTTGAACGAAGCCACAGCGATGCGCCCGGTAGCTAAAGCTCAAATATACTTGGTAAAACGAAAACTCACCAGCAAATCAAGTCGCTCGAATGTGAGGCGCCCTTGATCAACTTGAAAGAACTCATCGAAAAAAGAAGAGAAAAGGCGAAGTCGCCGAAAAAATGCAAAGAAATTGTAAAATTTGTTGTATTGGATGTATATCAAGTTTTTCCGGTCCCTTATAACTGATATATATAGCCTAGCGCTATCAAGTCCTAGCCGATTACGGTAGACATTACTTGACCTAAAGAAAAGACTATCTAAAAGATAAACTACTTAAAATATTACAACCAGATCATCAAGATTTTCGTAGAGTCCGGATCCTCTTCTCCTTCCTTGACTTCATCGGTAACTCTCCATCGGCCGGATACCAGAGCTAGCGGATCAGCATCTTCAAAGCATATTCTTCTGGCCCATCGGACGAACTCCATCGGCCGATTCCAACCCTGTGCATCTTTTGGTTTCTTCCAAATCGGCCACCTTTCCTTCACAAAAATCACCTTCCTTGACACGTGTCAAAAAACGGTGTCAACATCTCCATTGTAGGATCTCAAATGAGGGAGGGATATGCATGGTCCTACTTCCCTGCTATCACATAATTTTATAAAGGTATGCTTCAATTTCTTTTTACTCTTTCGTGTAGTTTCTTTCAAGTGGCTATGCTTCAAATCACTTATGTCATTGATTTTAAATGGACATTTTCTATGTTATAGGTCTTGTCTTGTGCTGAGAAGTTCAAGCTCCAAACTGTCGTGTACCAATTGAAGAGCGCATGCATGTATACGATGTTTAAACCTCACTAGCTCAGCCTAATATTACAAATTTGTACATGTGGGTACCGTGAGCTGCTACCAAGAATCTCATGCGATAAATACTACCAAATGTCAGATTGTAAATTGTGAAGATCTCACTACCACATTCATTTCTATTGTTGATTTTTCATAATATGATAGGGTGTATGATAGGGCGCGCTAAATGTTAGTCAAAAGGAATAACAGATGGGCATGGACATTCACTTAAATGTTCAGGCAAGGGCAGAGTGAAACACCACCTTCAGCAGCCGTGAACGTTGACGGGCAGAAGCTCAATGCAACAATTCTCATGAAGAACATGCAGACAGATGTGTCCTCCAACAATAGGACATGTAGATCGTGTACACTTGGTCTTTGCAAGTTGTTAATTACATTGAATTCAGTAACTTTCATACGCAGGGGTGGTTGCCATTGGCAGTCTGTTCTTTCCATCAGTTGTTCAGAATGAGGCGCCGCGCAAAGATCCATCATCGCTCAATCGCTCTGAACACCAAAGGCAGTGATAAGCATCGTTTGATTTACTACTTTCTTGAAAATAGGAATGTCGGATTCTGCGATGAAAGGCGGTAGGTCTTCCCCGGCACGTCGGCCGTCGATCAGTAGAGACTGGCTCGTCGACGAAGTTGAGTGGATCGGACGCCCGTCGGCCTTGTGGTGCCACAAGTCCAGGCTCATCGCCGCGGCACACTCCTGCAACACGACCCACTAGCTCCAAGCTCAGCGCCGGCAGCCGCCCAGCGGCCGCCAGCCCCAGCAGGCAGCAGCGCCGTAGCGCGTCAAGGAAGTTCGTCTCTGTGACGACTCACGAGCACGTCGTGTCGGCGGCATGGCGCACCGAACCGCGGCACCGCGATGGCAAACTCCTGTCCACAACGAAGAAGACGATGGTGCTGTCTCCTCCCTGGCGCTCCGGAACACGTCCCCGCACCGTCGATGGCGCCGGCGGTCTGAGCTAGGGGCGGACGGTATTCGGTTTACCGTCCAGGGGGTGGACGGTAAATGAAATACCGTCCACCCCTTGGGCCTCGCGGAGCCGTCGGATCAAAGTCCTGCGGCCGAGATCGACAAGCATAGCTGCAGGCAGAGAACGTCCTCTTCGTCTTCCACTCGCGACGCCGCGACGGGCCGCGAGGCGTTCCGTCCCCCTCGAGTCCTCGCCGCCCAGAAAGGCGGCTGCCCCAAGGGTCGCCGACGAAGGTGGAGTCCGTCCACGGAAGCTGGCAACGAGAAGGAAGCGACGGGCATGGAGACTAGTGGAGGGTGGAGGTTGATCGTGGACTTGCCCAGCCGTACCCGTCCATCTGGACCAGCAAGCGGCACCCCATCGAGCCGCGCCGCCGAGCTCGTAGGTAAAGATGGTCGACGACTGCGCCATCTCGCCGGCACACATGTATCGTGGGCGACATCCTCGGCGAGCATCTTCTTGCTGGTGTTGAAACTGCATGCACTGCAAGTAGTAAGGAACACGAAGCAGAGCGATGGCGCCGGACGCTTGTCATTGGAGGTAAGTAACACCTCCTCGCACCGTCTAGGGCCCAGGAGAGCTGGCGGCGGAGGCCAGGACGGCGTGGCTGGCGTCGATGGCGCTGACCGGCCTGAGCCAAGGGCGGATGGTGTTCAATTTACCGTCCAGGGGGTGGACGGTAAATGAAATACCGTCCACCCCTTGGGCCTCTGGAAGCCGTCGGATCGATGTCGTGCGGTCTAGATCGACGCGGATAACTGGCAAGGAACGTCCTCTTCGTCTTCCTCTCGCGACGGGCCGCGCGCCGCGCTCAGCCCCCGCTCGACGCGCTGCTGCGCAAAGCTAGCCGAGCCGCGCCACCGCCTAGACAGGCAGCTGCCCCAGGATGACCGACGAAGGCCGTGCTCGGCGCCTCGTCGAGCCGCGCCGCCGAGCTCGTCGGTAAGGTAAAGATGGTCGATCGACGTCCTCGGCGCGCATCGTCGTCTTGCTGGTTCTGGGCGGGCATCCCAGGGGCACACCGCGGGCCGGGTGCGTCGGCGTGGCAGCGGCATAAATTGCGTGGCCGTCGCCCTGTACAGTGCTTGAAGCTCCCGGTGGGCATCAAGGGTCCGCAGCCGCAGATCGAGCTAGCTAGAGAGCAGCACACGCGACCGAGCCGACGATGAAGCGTTTACGATTAGCTACACTACATTGGAGCAACTAGTTAATGGTGTTCAAAGAGTAAGAGATGAGTAATCAATAACTAAGGGACAAAACAGTAATATAAAAGGGAGCTATCATAATATCAACTAGCAAGGAGTCCCGCGCAAATAGCGCGGGTAGCTAGATATTTGATATTTTTTATGTTACTGTTTCTATCTAAATTATTAGTCACTTTATTAGGTACGTATTATCTTTGTTCTACTTGAAACTAATCTAATTCAAATTAAATTTATAGAAAATAGTATCAACATCTATAAGGTCAAATTAGTTTCATTAAATCTATCATAAAATATATATTTATAGTGTATTTATTTGGTATTATGAAAATTAATATATTTTATTGTCCTGGTCAGTGAATAAAAATGTTCCACTTACGACAAAATTAAAGTGCTAAATAATTTTGAATGGATGTAATAACATTTGCATTCTACTCTAAAAGAAATTTACGCCAATATTATTGTTTGTGATGTCATTGTAATTGTTTTGTCCCAATATCCTAGACGAAGGTAGCATCTATGTTTTTTTCCACCATAATACTTTGTGGTATATAATTTTTTAGAATACCTCACGTATAAACATAATTTTGATATTTATTGAAAGTAATACAAAAATTAAGCTTTCAATAGAAATATATTTGTTGTTTGACTGGTAATGAATATTTTTGTCTGAAAGTTTTAGTTACGATTAAAGATTACTCTTATTTTTTTAAGAAGAAGATTTAGATGAGTGGCTTAATATACACTACTATGAGATCATTAGAATTTAGTTTTTGAATATTAGTCAAAAAAACTTAATGGGTAGTGGATGCATTATCTTTATTATTTTTCGTATCCAGCCTCTCCAATTGCTACAACAGATCTAAACATGCTCCCCTTGTTTTATGGCTGCTGCACCAATAAATTTGTTGTTATGCAAGCAAGGTATAGACCCTTGAGCCCGTTCCATTTGCTAAAATTACACCCAAGAAGCTCTGCCCACTACACTTTAGTCAATGAAGCTAGATGCTTCTCAGATGGTCCGCGACTTACTATACATACCTGATCGGGGGCTGAGTCAAAGAAAAGCTCGGTATTCTCTTCAGCGCGAACTCGACCCGACCCGGCCACCAGGTCGGATTCTTTTATTCAAGCCCGGCCCGATATGTGGTCAGGTCGGGTTAAACCCAATTTTTCATGTACAATTTTTGGGTTCGGCCGTTTTTTTTGGGATTTTAGGTAAGAAAAGTCTAGCTCTATCCAACATATTGTTTCTTGTGGGTCGAAAATTTCTATCCAAACTGGTCAACATATTGGTTGGATTGGGCATTTTGGATGTGTCGGGTGAGGTTCATTGGGTTGGACTGCCCATAATTAGGTATATCCATGTCAAATATTGGTCCCGAGTTGGTTTCTTTGGATCATATCACCACTCTTTCCCTACAACATGTTATTTTCTCATATTCAATAGGAATATATTTTTATTTTTGACTGGTCATGAATAGTTTTATATGAAAGTTTGGTTACGGTTAAAAATTTCTCTTTGTTTTTTATTAAGAAGAAGTTCTTGGTTAGTGGCTCAATGTATACTATCCTGGTATCATTAAAATTTAATTTTTGAATAATTCCAGTTGCTAGTGATGATGAGCATGCTGCAGTGGTAATGACTTGCTAGGATGCATCATGTTGATACTCTCGTACAACATGGCCGCATCACCAAATTTTCATTCATAGGCTCCTAATGTCCATGTGCTGGTTATTGTCACACTCCCCCAAGTTGAGCACTCTCAAGTACAATTGTTCTTCCCTTCAAAACCTTTTGCATGATTGATTGATGCTACTTGTTGGCCAAGACAGTCTGTCTTTTCGGGCAACGATATATATATTTGCATACCCTGCCGCATGATTGATAATTTTTTTCCTTTTGCTTATGCCTTTTATCCACAAAATTGCAAATTAAATTGTTTTCTAAAATTAATATACACCGATTACTATTGTTTACTTATTAAGAAAAACTAACGGTGGGTGAGTACCGCGAGTAGAGATTCATGGGAATACCCGTTTTGAGATTTGGCTAGGGGTGTAACACACAGTATAGATCCCATCCGTGAGACGAACGGTGGACAAATGAGTTTAGATAGGTTGAGGCCGCTTGGAAGCGTAACACCCTATGTTCTGTGCGATGCTAGTTGTTATATTCAGTCTGGTATCATCAACTGAGGGAGTCCTAAATTAGGATCCAAGCATCCCCACTTACACATTACTCTTCTATTCTACTTATAGTTGGGGTGGGGGGAGGCTTAGGTGTGAACACGATGCCCTAGGATAGGCGCGGGGCGGCAAGTGGTGCCTACCGTCTGGGCATGGCCCAATTCTAAAAGGCAGACCTGTTCTTGTTCGAGATTGTACCCCGAGGGATCCCGTGATATTCTGGGGTAAATTGGGATCCTTGTTTTGCCCTAAGTTTTTGCCCGGGGTCGCGGTTGCTCTTCTCCATATTTGCCTAACACGATGGGAAGCGGCGGATGCTGGGGGCACCACACTATCCATCGCCAGTTGATGTGACGTGACCCCAGGGAGCCCCCCTCCTAGCGTGGTCACAGCGCCGTCTGTGGGCACGCCTCCCCTATAATCATGCAGTTTTATGGGGAAAGCGCGTCATCCTCGAGCCCTGTTATGCTGCACCGAGATGATGTATTAAATGTGCCGCCAGGCTAACCGTTCTCCACGAAGGGATCACCCTACTTCTGAGGGATGTGTGACCTCCCCCGGTGCGGGGCCCTTCAATCCAAAGGGCTCCACACGTGCGTTTCATTCTAGACCATTACCTGGTGGCAGGTCGGAATTGTCTTTGGATCTATCTACCCCATATCTATCTAGGGCTAAGGCGACTTATTCCTATGGCGCTGAGAAAAACCAATAGTACTATTTCCTAACGTTAATGGCCTAATGCATTAGATTTTGACTTGAATAGCACGTGGATGAAAGATTGATTTCCAGCATATTTTTTTTGAAAAGTCTTTGACGTTATAAGCTTGGTCTATCCTATTTTAATTTCTAATTTAGCTATTTACTAATTCTAATTTAGATATTTACTAATATTCAGTATGGATTCTTTAAATTAATATGAACCGCTAGATCTTTTTAAAATCTAACCGTTTAAATCCTTCTATTTATTAGGTTAACGTGGAAATTTCTCTTCGAGTTAGTCTAGACCGTTAGATCTTCATAAAATTTAATAAATCCTTCACTTTTTTAGATTAACCTGGGAATTTCTCTTCAAGTTAGTTTAGCCCGTTAGATCTTTATAAAATCCAACGGTGTACTCTCTCCATATAGGAAATAGAAGATTTTTAGGATAACAACACAGTCTCCAAAGCATAACTTTGACTGCTTGTTTTTATAAAAATATTTGTTGAAAAGTGATATATATATATAAGTGATTTTTAAGAAAAATCTATTTACATGGCTTTCACTTTTTCAAACTCAATAACTGAAAAGTTATTCATGATTTATATTCCCAATGGTTAACCCAAACCTTATCCAAAACGATATTCTTTTCCTATACGGAGGGAGTATATTTTTTATCTTTTTTAATTAACGCGATAATTTCTAAACTCTCTCGATAAACATTGTGGCTTCCTTTAATACTCTCTTATATGTACCTGTTTCTAAACCGAGCAAGGTTTCCACCTTAATTTTTTGTTTGGCCTGTCTTGTGTCATTGACATGTGGATCTTAGTCCATCCCATATGCAAGTCGGACAACTTCTCCGTCCACGACTCAATCACGTAAATCCTTATACATTAAAATATGGACAACTATATGTATCTGATACATATACCAACTTTGTTCGTAGCACGCATGGGGGCAGATTTGCAATCGGAATCCTAAGCGGAACCCGAACAAAATCAATCTGAATCAAAACTGGAAGCTGGGCAATTAATCAACATCTCACACTATCGCCACACGGTTTGTAGACGTAGCGAGAGAGTAAAAAAATTGATGGTCTCATGTAGATCTAGGTAAAATTTAAATTACCCGCACTAATGCACAGGCACTATGCTAGTTAATATAATAAATAGATGTCAATTGCTTTTCTAGTGGCCGCTGATCACAGCAGCACACCATCGGTGCCCTCAGCTTCGTAAAACTCTTATCCTATTTTGTAAACTAAACTACACATCAACATATTCCTATAGCTAGATAGCTAGGATGGAGTACACCTTACGAATTCTACGTCATGGAAATAATGGAGTCTTTTTTTAGATTGGAAATAATAGAGTCCGAGTGTAATAAAACAATAGAGCCCAAGTCTAATAGGAAATAGGAAACATAAAATTTAATCTAATATAGTTTTTTATGTGATATAAAAAAACTCAGCTGGCTGGGGAAAGACCGCCCCAACGGTATTGTCATACAGAGAAGAACTCTCGACGCCAGGCCGAGAAAACCCCCGAACCCCGGCCTCACCCAAGGCCTGCACCGTAACCTGGGCCGGCGACCACTGCCACAGCCCCCAGGCTGGGCCGCACCGTTACCACAGGCCGGGACATCCTCGAAGGGAGACACAGCGAGGGGATTTTTTTTGTGAGAACCAGGAGTCGAACTCCTGAGCAGTAGGGTCGCAGCTTCGAGTCCTACCACTGGACCAGAGGCCCGTTCTCCACTTTTTTATGTGATATAGATTCTTTAGAATAATGCATACCGTTAGATCTTCATAAAATCCAACGGTGCAAATCTTTCTCTTTTTTAGATTAACGTGGGAATTTCTAGACTCTCTCGGCGAACGTGGTGGCTTCTTTTAACACTATTATATTAAGATAATAGATAAACTTTTCTAATTATATATGTTCCCCATTGGTCAGCTCTTGGTGCACGTGGGCAGGCCATCTGCTGCACTAGCAACCAATGGGATTAGAGACTTGATGCCTGGCTATTAGGCCGTGGGCGTCACCAAATGTTATCTTTATTTGGTTCATACAGTTACACATTTTCAGTCAATTTTTTCCTTGCCACTTTGATGGGAAATCGATTGATTTTTGGATTCTTGTCACTCAATTTTAGCTAACCATCAATGCTACGTCGCCTCATCCTAATTTTAGCTAACCATCAACGCACGGACTAATTAGGGTTAAATATGGACTAACTATTAATCTAATCTAATTGCATCGATAATTAGTCCATGTTTAGTCTGATAGTAAACATCAGCCTAAACTTTAGTTCTCCTATTTTAGTCCATCCAAACAGGATCCAAAAATTGATGTCAATATAATATACTTATGGTACGCTTGATAACAATTATCAATGCTTACGTACGCTAATATTGGTGAAGGTCACAGCAAGCGCCTTGTCATCGACAAGCCCAATGCTTACTACAAAAAGAACAATATAAAGTTTGGCATTACTCCATTTTGCTTACTTTTGGATTTATTTATGTCAGATAGTTCTCAACTTCTCATAGACCTGGTATTTTGTTTTATAAACTCCCTTGGCCAGTGTCTAAGCTTAGGAATGACGATTTTTCTCGCAACTAGTAGTGCATTCATGTAGTTCATGTGTCTAAGCTTTGACACATTAGCCAAGGCTAAAAATAGGTTTTGCATGTTAATATTTGGGAGCACTTTTCATTCCGTGAATTTTTTTTTAATATTTTTAATAATCACAATATGTGCATATGTTCTTTTTCCATACTTTTCGGGAACCGGTAAATGACTTACTTGAATTATAGAAAAGTTCCAGTTGCACGTTGGGCAAGCAAAAAAAATGAAACCTTTCAAGATATCTATGAATCTTCAAAATTTTGAAAACCATTACAGCAGTCATTGCCTCAATAGCCACCACCTGCGCATCAACGCTACAATGCGCAAAACTACCCTAAATTGGAGGCAACGTTGACAAGTGAATGGTTTCGATAATCAAGGGTTGTATAGTAAACAGTTTTATTGATGAATGTTGAAATTTAGAATCCGCATATTTCAGAGTTGTAAAATAGATTCTGTTTTTCCCTTTCTGGAACACAGAAATTCCTATTTTTATTAATTTGAGTTGTATGATAGTATTTGTTGTAATTTTTGCTTACGTTTTCCCTTCGATTTACTAACTTTCATTATGGATTTGTGATACTTCGAACCATAGAGCTGGGTGCATGTTCAATATGATTCTTTCATGTAAGCCAATTGTTGTGGACTGATTCCCTGATGAACCAAAGTTCAGACGAACCTTTCGTCCTCTTCCCAGAGAGTCGGAGTCCTCGCGTTACCAAGACACCGGCCGCCGTGCGCCGCTGGCTGCCGGGCTTGAAGCGCACACCACGATGCGGTGATCTCGGCCGTGTTCATGCTGTCATCATCAACGCCGCGAACGCTTGGAACACGACTGGCTTCGCCTGCCGCTGCCCGGCTGCTGAACCGGAGCGCGAAGAGCTTGCTCGCGCGTGGAATCTCCGAGTGTCCACGGCGATCTCCAAGTTCTCACGCGTGACCTTGGGTGCCGGACGGCCCCGGAGGCCGGAGCACACCGCGGTGATCTCGGGGGGGGGCGCACGCAGAACGCTGGCGTCGTACTGGCTCATCCTCGCCGCCTAGCGTTGACGCCGCCACCTCCCTGGCGCTCCGGAACACGTCCTCCCACCGTCTAGAGCCTAGAGAGCTGGCGATGGAGGCCACGACAGCGCGGCTGCCGTCGATGGCGCTGTCCGGCTCGAACAAGAGGCGGACGGTGTTTCGCTTACCGTCCCGGGGTGGACGGTAAATGAAATACCGTCCACCCCTTGGGCCTCTCGCAGCCGTCCGATTGCAGTTGTGAGGTCGAGATCGACGTGGGTAACTGTAGGCAGAGAACGTCCTCTTCGTCTTCCCCGCGCGGCGTTCTGTCCCCCTCGACGACGTGCTGCTGCAGGCTGCAGCGTTCCTGGGCAAAGCTCCCATGAGCTAGCCGTGACGCTGCCCGGAAAGGCGTAGTTGCCCCAAGATCGGCGAATAGGATGGATTCCGTCTCCGGAAGCTGGCAGACACTAGAAGGAAGCGACGGGTAAGGAGACTAATCGGTGAGCATCGTCTTGCTGGTGCTCGGTGGGCATCGCAGGAGCACAAACGATTCAGCCGCGACTATACAGGGATCCAGGCGCTGTTTTGTGTTCTCCGTGGACCATGGTGATCAATCTGAATTTGAGGGGAGAGAGTTTGTGCAGTGCCTCAAGTAGCTCGGTCAGTCAGCAGTAGATTGAGCAAGATGATGCGTTCTTCTCGGCTCATACTAAGACAATTCAATGAGCAATTCACTTATACACTTCGCCGGGGTATTTGGTAGATGGAAGAGCATCATGGCAGTTTCGACGGAATGGCTCCATTGAGTCCATTCATCATGCTACATTTGTACTAATTAATCATGTATCCAATCTGCTTGTTCCTCGGTTCAGACTTCAGAGAGCATGCAGCTTTTCTGAATTGACATATACGTACACAAGCATCGGTTGCAACCAGAGTTCTAAATAGCCGGCTATAGCTTCCGCTAAAGACGGATATAGCCTGTAGGAAGGACAACCGCTATGGCATTTAGCCCGCTAAAGCCAGCTATAGCCCGCTAAATGCTGGCTATAGCCCGCTAAACGCCGTATCGGTGATCTTGCCGCTAAATGCCGTAGCCGGCGATTTAAAACCATGGTTGCAACCAACCAACGATGGATCAGTCATCAGCTCCCAGTATGCTGCAGCGGCCTGTTAACTACAGCAAGGTAACGGGGGCAGGAGGAAGAACGGAATCGGAAAGGGAAGCAAGAAATTGGGGATCACGAGGATAGAATCGTATCCATCAGGCAGAGGACAGCTTGCTTGGAGCAAGTTCTTAGTTTGTTACATCATACCCTCTCCTCACATCAAGTAGTGTATTTATCCTCTCTTACATAGGCCCTGCCCGAGCGTGCGTGCAAGCGCCTATACCAACCATTCCGGGCCGTTCACACGAGTGCTGGGTCTTGTGGGCCTTGACGAACGCCTTGGGCCTTCACTTGCTGGGTCGGCGGGGCTCACACGGCCATGCTCTACTGTTTGCGGCGAGTGACGCTGCACCAAGCTACTAGCTGCTAGAGGCCAATAGGTCATGCATGTTCTTGCTAGCCTAGCTGACACTGATGGACACTCTTCCTGCATGCTACTGCGTCCACTCACCAATGGATCAACGAATGAATAATGGTTTCGACTGGTGATTTCCTTTCCAAATTTCGAGGCTTCTGTATCTTCATTTCTTTTCCGTGATATTAAAAAAATGTATATTTTGACTAAAAATAAAGTGTATAGGCCTATATCCCCAATATAATCTGCTTTGCTTTCTGCACATTCAGTGACAATGCAAGATGGGCCCAAGATATTCCTTGATTGGATACTAGCATGGTCCTACTCATCCTGCAGGCATTATCTATTTCTGCATCTCAGTTCAGGAGCCTTGCGTCGTCGACGTGTCAGATCATATCTCCACTCGAGTCTCATCCAGTGTTACATACCAGGCCTTGTTTAGTGGCTTTGTGTAAAGTTTTTGAAAGTAAATTTTTCATAGTTGAAGTATTAAACATAAGCTAATCACAAAATTAATTACAGAACTCTTGTAACTATGAGACGAATTTATTAAGACTAATAAATCTGTCATTAGCACATGTTTACTGTAAGTTTACTATAGCATTTTATTGTCTAATCATGGTCTAATTAGGCTCATTAGATTTGTCTCGTAATTTATAAGCAAACTATGCAATTAGTTTTTTTATTTCGTATAGATTTAATATTCCATGCATGTGCCGCACACATTCGATGTGATAGTTTTGAAATTTTGAATTTTGCATCTAAACCAGGCCTGTGTTTGCAAAAAAATATATATACTTTTTGCATGATATACACAATAGATTGGATGCGTCGTGAGCGAAGAGACCGGGCGATGGGTATCCATACTTGAATCTCGAAAATGATTCCTTTTAAACCATAGCAAATTCCTTTGAATTTTTCTGCATGTACGACTATTTTCCCGGAAAACAATAGCATGGGGGCATGGCAGGGCAGGTATCAAAATATATATGCACCTTGCACTTCAGATGATCATTCCAAAACCCCTTCTCATGTAAAAATAAAACATTCCAAAACCCCGTCAAATTCATTTGATTAAACAAAACTGTCAGCCAGTGAATGTGCGAAGTGAGGACCTTGATGGTCAGGCAGGAGCAGGCTGAGACTAGAATAGGACAGCAATGCCAGGCATTTATTTTTTGAGCAGCATCAACAGATTTTAATCCTCCTGAACTTGCTGCTGAACTGCATTTCTGAAGCAACTACTCCCTCTGAACTTGCTAAGAAATTAGTGATCTGAACAATGATATGATGGCGGCGATTTCGATTTACTATCATATCTTGAAAATATTTAGTTGGAATTCACTCCCCTTTCAGACATACTATTTTTTTTTGAAACGAACCGGCAGGAGAGCTGCCCACTATATTAAAAAGAAGGGTGCCCGACGGGCAAGAACAAAAGAGTTAGCACTGTACAAGCTCGAGCACAGGTCTTCGCAAAAGAAAGAAAACCGGCCGGCTAAAACAGGAGAAACAAAAACAAAGCATACTCCCGTTAAACCAAGAGCGCAGTCAAGTGTTTGGCGCCCACCGCCATCCAGTTACTCGCTTGGTCCTTAATCCTTGAGATACCATCGGACATGGCACTTCCTTGTGCCTGAAAATTCTTGCATTGTGTTCCAGCCAAATCTCCCAAATCACCAACATGATGAGGCTGCGTAAACCTTTTGCATCGTTCGATGTCAGCCGCGCTAGCATGGTCCACCAGTCCTCCACAGAATGAAAATGCTGCCCAATTGTCGATCTTAGTCCCTCAACTCTAGCCCAGCTGCCAATGGCGTCCCAAATTCTCTTCGCAAAGCGGCAATCTGCAAAGAGATGGATCCCCGTCTCTTGTGTTACGCGGCATAAAACACAGCTACTATTATGTGGCCATCCCCTTGTTGCTAGACGATCGGCCGTCCATATCCTGTTTTGAATGGCCAGCCAACTAAACATTTTGCATTTCGGCGGCGCCCAAATCTTCCAGATGAAATCTACAAAGCTGGTGGAGGACGATCCTATGAATTGGGCCTCATACGCTGACTTAGTCTTGAAAGTACCATCTGCAGTGAATTTCCAAGTAATGTTGTCTGGGGTATCTTGGTGTAGTCTTATTTGGCTAACTTGAAGCCAGAGCTCGCAATATTCACTGAAATGAACCGTTGAGAAATGTGCATTATGTAAATCAAGGTCACGTACCCAGTTGCTGTTCAAAAGTGCAGCTCGTAGACTTCTGTTCTTTCTTCTTGAGATGTTATATACTGTTGGTGCAATGTCCCTCGCTCCACGGCCCTGAAGCCATGCACTATCCCAGAAGGGAATGCTGTCACCGTTGCCCACCGTGATAGTCGTTGCTGCCGCAAAAAATTGTTTGTCTTTGTTCTTGCATGGTGCTACAGAGTCCAACCATTGGCCATTTTCCTTCTTACATAGCTTCCAGAGCCAACGCAGTCTCAAGACTCTTGAGAACTTGCCCAAGTGAAGGATACCCAGACCTCCCCCTTTCTTTGATCTTGCCGCTCTAATCCAATTAACTTTGCATTTTCCTCCTGTCAGAACCTCATTGCCCGCCCACAGGAATTGCTTCCGCTTGTTGTCAATCAGCTTGAGGATTCCTTTTGGTACACGCAGGGCCGAAAGTAGATGTATTACCTGTGAGGTCAGAACCGACTTCACAAGTGTTAGCCGCCTTGCCATAGTCACATTGCGACCATTCCACACATTCAGCTTGCCTGTCATTTTGTCCACCACAGGTTGGAAATTGACATTTTGCAGTCTTGTCGTTGACAACGGCAGCCCAAGATATCTAATCGGAAAACTTGCTCTTTTCACCGCGAGGCCATTGAGTACTGAACTGAGATCAATACCTTGGCATTGGATGGGGATGACAATTGATTTTTTGAAATTTGTTTTGAGCCCTGTCACTTCACCAAAGGAGCTGAGAATACTGGCCAATGTGCGGACCTTCTCCTGAGACGGAGCAACGAAGAGGGCAACATCATCTGCATACATGGAGATTCGCAAGTGCGGGCCTTTACCTCTCAGTTTGGTAAGAGCACCCATCTCGGTTGCCAAATCCAGAATTCTCTGCAACGGGTCAATTGCAAGGACAAATAGCAGCGGCGATAAGGTGTCGCCTTGCTGTAGACCTCTCCCATGGCGAATCGGCGGATTGGGCACCCCGTTAAGGAAAACACGTGAGGTGGAGGTGGATAGTAGTGCCGCAATCCAATCTCTCCAGCGCTGCGGGAAACCTAGTCGCTGGAGAAGATTAAGAAGATACTCCCATCTAACCGAGTCGAATGCTTTAGTGATGTCGAGTTTAAGGAATAAAGCGGGGGTCTTGTTCCTGTGATACCGCCGTGCTGCTGTCCTCACCGCCATGAAATTGTCATGTATGCTTCTTGTTTTGATAAATGCACTTTGGCACTGCGACACGATGGAGGGCATGTATTTCTGTAGCCTCAGCGCAAGAGCTTTAGTTATGACTTTGACAAAGGAGTGGATTAGACTTATTGGCCGGAAGTCTCCTACTGTGTCGGCGCCATCTTTTTTGGGGATGAGAATTATGTTGGCCGAGTTAATTAGCTGCAGACTAGATGACCTGAGGCAATAAAAAGCATTAGCCGCTTCCAAAATATCATTCTTGATGATGCCCCAACAAGCTTTTAGAAAAGCACTAGTGAAGCCGTCCGGCCCCGGCGCTTTGTCCCCCGCCATTTGGTCGATGGCGTACTTGATTTCTTGTTCACTGAAAGGATCATCTAGCACCCTCAGGTCATGTTGTTGAATACCTATGAGGTCCCAATTGAAGTCAGTATGCCGGGCTGGTGGGCGTTGCATTGTCTCCACGAAGTGGGACTGAATCTTAGCAGCTTTTTCCTCATGTGTAGTTACCCACCATGCGTCTCTTTTCTTGAGTCGCTGGATGAAGTTCTTTCTCTTGCGCGCATTGATTCTGCGGTGGAAAAATTTCGTGTTGGCGTCCCCCAATTTTAAATCCCTCAGTCGGGCTACTTGACTTCGACAGGCGCGCCCGATGACCGCCAGCCCCTGTACTCTTAGCTTGAGACTTTTACGGAAGGTTTGCTCCTCCGGCGAAAGCTGTCTGTACTCCTGCGCCTCATCCAATCTTAGGATCACTTCAAGGGCCATGTGCAATTGGAGTTTGGCGTCGGGGATGAGCTGCTTGCTCCAAACACGAAGTGCCTTGGCCGTTGCTTGGAGCTTATGGTAGAGCTTATGGAATGGCTCATGATGCAGAGAAGTGTCGTTCCAAGCCGCTGCAACCACCTCATGGAAACGCGGCATTTTGATCCAAAAGTTTTCAAACATACTGTCACCCTCAGTCTTAACCATACCTGAAACTCTGAACATCCCGATCTCTCAAGTTGTCAATTTGCAGTATTGCATTTCTGAAGCAACAACTCGCTACTTCTGAACTTGCTAAGTTACCATCTGGACAACAATTTGCTGTAGTTTCGATTTAGAAACACGCTGTCCATTCTTCAGTCAACTATTCCGTATCTGAAGAGCACGGACGCAGCACCGAGCTAGCTTGTTCCTTCCTCATCGACAGAGCTACCCGCCGTGCTCTGGTTGCGCAACAGACACTGCTCCGGCCCGGCCGTACCCCTCCCCAAAGTCCTCTCGCGCGCGTCACCAAGCACCGGTAGCCGTGCGCCACCGGCCTCGCCGCGCGTCACGCTGCCGTGTGCCATGCCGCCGCCCTCTTGAGGCCCAGGCCGCCACTCCTGCAGCCCGGCCGTCGAATGCGCGTCCACTAGTACACACACCCAGCTGCCAGAGCAGCCGCCCGTAGATCGAGCGGCGTTCGCCGCCGGCGTCCGCCGCGTCGATGTGATGGAACTAATCGACGACCGAACCTTGACGGCGCCGCGGGGTGGCCCGGTCGAGACCCCCGGGGTGGACGGTACTTCGACTACCGTCCGGGCGTTGGATCGAGTATATGCGGCCGAGATCGGAGTGGAAAGGGTGCGAGACCCTCTCCGCCTTGCCTGGCGCCGTCCACTTGGACGTAGCTCGCTGCAGTCGGCACCCGTGCCGGCGTCGAGCCGCTGCACCGGCTGCCGCGACGAGGGACGACGCGGCGTGGCGGCGGACGCTGCTGCTGCCAGCATCCGCGAGAAGCGCGCCGGCGGGCAATGGCACCTGCACGATCAACACCGAAGACGTCATTTCGCTTCCACGCCGTGGGCAGGCCGGCAGCGCCTGGGGCGGCCGTCACCTCGCGCTCGCCGCCGAGCAGTAGCTTCCTCCCATGCCTCGTTTCGAACCTGCGCCTCTCCACTCGCCGCACCAATGGCGTCGTGGAAGCACACCGTGGCGAACTGGTGATCCGGCATTCCGGCGGCAGCGCTCATCCATGCTATTTTTATTAGTTGAACAATCACTATTGCGTAACAAGAAATAAAAATATATATTGCATATAAAGAAATAAATATATGGAGGATTATTTTTATTAGTTGATCAATCACTATTGCAAAAAAAATGAAAATAAATAGATGACACAGAGAGACTCGAACACAGGAAGTGGCTCTTCCATGAAAAGTGACCATACCACTATGCCAGTCCTTAGCCACGATATCTTATTTATTATATTATTATTAACCTTTTTTTTGTCCAAAAAAACGACAAAAATGATGGAGTCCCAGGGGATCGAGCGGCGACCGCGCATACAGGGCGCGCGGGGGTGGGGGTTGGGTTTTTTTTAATATAAAATGACCATACTGCCCTTTGATGAATTAAATCAACCAAAATAGTTATTTTGCATAGGTGTTGGGAAGCATTGCGAAGTGTTTCCAAGTACTGTAAAAGAACTCTTTCAGAGTCTCCCATTATCTTGACAAGGACAGAGGTATAGCAGAGACATCATGACTTGATGAGCATACAAGGTTAGGTGAAAATAGAATGTGAACTGAAAGAAGGTTAGGTGAAAATAGAATGTGAACTGAAAGCTGGAGACTGCATACGACGAATGCAGACCTGATCAGGAAGATCTTCAGGCCAAAGAAATACCACTGAGGATTCAACGATACTGAAACCCAACCTTCACAAAAGGGAAGCAACTCCTCTGCAGTACTGCCCCCTCAATGACGTGTGGGGCTGGACCCACGCGTCAGTGACTCAACTGCAGAGAGCAGTACTGCAGAGGATCCTCCAGGCACAAAAAGGCCCCATGCATGGTCTTTTGGCAGAAATGGAGCAAATTAATGACATCATAAGATGAAAAATAATACAGGGTCACGTTAGGTGAAAATGTGAGCTGAAAAACCTGGACTATATATACATGCAGTGCATCTCTTTCTTTGCTTTTTTTTTGACAAGTCACCAGGGGATGACAATCCCCACCTGAATAAACTTCCATTGAATAAATTGATGTGAGTCCGCGCCGCCGCCGAGCCATGGAGGACGAGGAGCGAGCGCTGGTGAGAGACCGCGCCCATCGAGCCATCTCGATGGACTGCATTGCTCTGCTGTTTGGCGTAATTGTGTTGTTCAATTGAGTTGTGCAGAAACCAGCGGTAACTCATGCCGAATGCCACATTGGAGATTGTAATTGATGTGAATTTATAGTGCATTTAAGTGAATCATGTGACTGCATGTTAAATTCAGTCTGTAACTGATGTGAATTGGAATTGTAATGTGTGATTGTACACCAACACAAGCATCAAAGCACCAAAGAATTGAAGAAAATTTATCTTTCTATCTGAAAGTCTTTGTTTGGATGCAGACACTTCTGAAATTCTGGTTTGAAGCGTACTCGGCAGCAGCGGTCACCAGGGCTGAGCGCGGCCACGAATGAAGTCGACGACGATGGCCTCAATACAAGAGTTGTGGAAGCCATCAATCGTCAACCTCGACCTCCATGCTTGAGCTAGCGGGGCTGCTGCTTGGGCTTTGGGGGGAGGAAGAAGGGACGAGGGATGGGGAGGATGAGAGCGGCGATGAAGGGGTCTTTCTAGGGGATCCGCTTGTAACACTTGCCTCGCGGACAGTTCGCGCGGGATCGGCGGACCGCCAGGCAACACCCAGATATTTATCTGGATGGTCGTGGGACCCACTTGTCATTCCTCTCTTCCTCCTCACTCTGTCCAGAGCCGAGGGGAGCACGAGCGCTCGCGCCGTCGTCGCCCCCTTCCATCGATCTGCCTCCTCCGGCCACCAAACCTCGATTCCTCGCGCGGGAACCTTCCTCGGCACCTCCTCCAACTTCCCCAACCCCTAGACCGGCTTCTTACGGCCGGAATCATCCCTCGCCAACGCCGGTTGCCATTGGAGGTGCTTGAAGCTTTGCTCCGCGTCGATCCGCTTCTCCGGTTGTCCTCCGCTCGAACCGACCGCGGGAATGGATTCGTGGTGAGTTCCTTGTGCTCCCCAGTCATTTTTCCCTTCCGTGGTGCGTCGCCGCCGCCGGTGAACGGCCGCCGCCGTTGCCGCCGCACTTTCTGCAACCGGCGACGCGGGTCAGAAGCTAGGTATCACGGACGGTCTGCCTGGGAGGCGCGGACAGTCCGCCGGTCAGATTAGGTTTCGTCCAGAGACGATGTTGTCTCTGGTGGGTTAGCAGAATCGACTGCAGACAGTCCGCTATAGGGGAGCGGACGGTCCGCTGTTGAACTTGAAGTTTGTCCAGAGACGATGTCTCTGGTGGGGGTGCGCAGGATTGAACTGCAGACGGTCCGCCACTTGGGCGCGGACAGTCCGCAGTAGAGTCTAGGATTTTGTCCAGAGACGTTGTCGTCTCTGGTGGATTGAATACGTGAACTGCGGACGGTCCGCCAAGGGGGGCCGGACAGTCCGCAGGTAGGATTAGAAATTGTTCCAGAGACGTTGTTGTCTCTGGTGGGTCGGTAGAATGATACGGCGGACGGTCCGCCTCTTGGGCGCGGACAGTCCGCCTCTTGGGCGCGTACAGTCCGCAAGGTATTCCAGTTCAAGTAAAATAGTTACCTCTTTGGGCTGCACTCATTTACTTTATATTGCATACGTGTAGCATCCGCAGTTGAGGGCGCCGTATTTGAGGTGATTGCGGCACCGTAGGAGCAGCCGGTACAAGCCCAGGAGGAGAGGTGTGAGCACCCGGCCCAAGGCCCGTCTGACCCCAGCTCTGTGCAGCAGCCCGAAGGCAAGCCCCGGTGCACATCCTATTAATTTTAAATTATGACACATATATATGTATTTATTACTTATGCATTACGTTTATGAGTTGTTTGAAACCCTAGTTGCATGAACCCTAGGTGTCCTTGAGTTGTACTAGTATGTATAGGACGGTAGAAATGCTATGCTAGATAGGGTTCGGTAGAAGTCGAGTAATTCTTGGTTACTCGCGAGATATAGGATAGCTTTATGTTCCAGATATGAGTTACTAATTTATGGATGAAAGTCTTGAAATGAAAGAAAGAATAGAATCTGAGACCGGGCGGGAGAGGTGTAGTTCCGCCTGTGTCGGTTAAGGACCGAGCCGTTGTTGGCCCTGCTGATCATGTTTGAACTGTACTAACCGCATACCGGAAGTAGGAGGTAGTCGAAACCGGTAAGCCGAGTACTGCCTTGCTTCGGAAGTACATAACTTCTACCCACCCCTTAGGGCGAGTCAAGTGGCCGCGGAGAATTGGGATGCATGAGTTTACTTTTGGTGGTCTCTCGTAGGGCTCGGCTGACTATATGCAGGTGGGGCGGTTCTGTAGTTCGAGGCGGGGAGGGGAATGGTTGGTGCGTGTGGTCCGACGGGGCATACACGTGCTGTGTTGGTTAGGTCCACCTTGCAAGGTTAAATCGAATCGATTTGCCGTCAGTCGCTCTCGGATATGAGCACCTTGGTCACTGCGTCGCAGCGTAGGATTGTGATGAAAAGATGGTTATACTTATGTTGATGAACACATGAATTATTACTTATTGTTCCGCTATGTTTGCTCTAGATTTGGTTATGCAAATATTAGACTTTGTTAATCTATATAGAACTTGGGCTAAAATAAGAAAAGTGAGGAATTACTTTAGTAACTGTTTTCTGTAAGATAACCACCAGCCAAAAGTCTTGCATATCTAGATATGTGGGTTAAGTTATACCCACTGGTCGGGTAAGCCTTGCTGAGTATTAGTATACTCAGGGTTTTTTGCCACAATTATTTCAGGGCACGCAGACATAGACTTCTGTATCTGCTGCGCCAAGTTCATCCGCCGTGATGCAGAGGGATGGGAGGTTGTGGAGCCAGATGTCTAGATAGGGATCTCCCTAGGGCACACTTTTGGTAGTTGTAGGCACTTTCCTCTAGTTGAACCCGGATTTCAGTAATGCAAAGTTTGTAAATTATGTATTTATTCAAACTTGCTTTGTAAAACTTAAGGTAAAGTCTTATGTACATTTGTTGTATGTTCAAATATGTGTCGTGCTTGTACCATCTGCGCCCACCTTCGCGTGGGACTATCGGTGATGTTTCGATCGGGACGTGGGTTGAGAAAGGATCGCCAAATTAAGACGTTAAGCTAATGAGCCCGATGTGTTCAAATGACGACCATCACGCTTAATTAGAGTTTTAATTTGGCGGTTCTGTCACACTGCTCCACTAGCGCAGGCGCCGGTAGCCGACAGCCATGGCGATGGGGCGAGAGGTCTGCAAATGAGCCAAACCAAGTACACTGAACCTCAACTATTAGGCAATGCCACGAATTCTACTCTTCATGGATGTTGCCGTCGGATGTGAAATGAACAGAGATGTGTGTTTTACGTCCCTCGGAGGTAGTTTCAACTAAAAAGCCGCGACGCATGAGCCCCCGCCTCTCCCCACGCTCGGAGCCCTAGCACCGCCGCCGGCGTCTCCTGCCTCCAACACCGCTTGGTCCCCCTCCCTTCCCCTTCGGCGTCTTGCCGGAGGCCGAAGGGAGTGGATCCATCGTTTTTTCCTAGTTTTTCCAGTAGATCGAGTCATCTAAAGTTAAAATGTTCTAGGTTTAGAGTCTCTCCATGCCAAATCTCTTGGTATTGGATATTTATTTCCTCCTCCTCCTCTCCGGTGACGGCAAGGGGGCAGGGTAGATTCGTCTTCTCCATGGCGGATCTGTTGAAGATGAGGGCGACACCGACGTCAACAACTTCATCGATTTAACGACATGGAGATTTGGTTTTCCGGGTGGTGACATCAAGGTGGAGATGATGCCGCCGTCATGGAATAATTTTCTCCGGTCTCTTCTCCGTTTTGTTGTGGTTAGATCTGGAGTTGAGTTTTTAGACTATACAAGACTTTTAGATGATCAGGTTGTATTCCAGCGTGCTTGTAAACTGATGATGATGTACTCGGCTATGATCTAATATATTTCTTCTTTTGTCTCAAAAAAAAAGAGGTAGTTTCAACTATGTTAGAGGATCTGGTTCCAATGGCCGTGGGGTACAAACCTTGGATGCGAAGGAAACTAAGTCAGGGATGCATGCTGCTCCAAAGAACAAAAAAGTCATGGATGCATGCAAAAATTAAACCACCTCCACCAATTTCCGTTTTTTTTTCCGGTCTAGTACATGTGATCGATGCAAGGGTGCTTCCTAGGTGAGACCCTTGGCATTGACAAATTGTGCCCTCTCCTTCGTTTGTTCTATAAATACGAGCCCATCTGCATCCATTGCTCTGCACAAGGTAGAAGAGAGCCCAAGTAGAAGTAGCAGCAGCAGCAGAGAGATCGGTTAGCTAGCTAGTGGTTCGCCTGCGGCCGCAGAGAGGAGGACGACGGCGAGAAGCGAGCGAGAATGTACAACGCGCCGCCGCCGCAGAACATGTCCTACTACGACCACTGCCAGAAGCGCCGCGAGGAGAAGGGCTGCCTCTACGCCTGGTGAGCTAGACGACACCCTTCTCCTTTCGCCGTTTTGTTCAGCCGTGCAGTCAGTTTGGCTACCGGATTTCAGAGCTAGGGAACTGCAGGGGTTCTGATCGAGAGCTAGTAGTTCAGCACATGTTCATCAGAATTCTGAATCCAGCAAAGCGTCCGCGGCCTGAACAAATAACGGCGACGCGAACGACTAGTTGAATCCAACAACAACAAGCTTGCCGGTCAATCGCGCGGCCGCAGCTTGCACGAAGTGTGATCGATCATCGATAGCAGGCAGGTTAGGTACCTCGCCGGCGGAGACGCTCTGGCTGCGCCGCCGCCGTCTACGGCCTGGACGGCTGGACCTCATCCGTGGGCGGAGAGGAGGCACCGAGCTTGGTTCCTCGACAGACAGCGATGCCGTGTTCTCCGTGGAGGCGTGGCTCTATTCCTGCCGTGCCGTGCCGCCGCGCTCTCAAGATCCACCGCACGCCACCACGCTGGGCATGGCCGTCCAGCCGGCACGCCCTCAGCGAACCTAGTCCGCCACCGACCCAGTGATCGATACGATGAAGACAGCCGACGACGGCACCTTGTCTGTGGCAAGCTGGAACACGTCGCCAACAATTCTGGACTCGGGAAACAGGGCGGCGGAGACCTGGACGGCGGCGCGGGGTGGCCATGTTGCCTATGGCGCGGCCGGGTCGGGCCGCAGGGTGGACGGTATTTCATTTACCGCCCCTACCGTCCACCCCTGGGCCTCTCACGAACGTTGGATCGAGTATGTGCGGCCGAGATCGGGGCGGAAAGGGAGCGAGGCCCTCTCCGCTTTGCCTGGCGCGGGTGCTGCCTGCCACCGTCCCCTTCGACGAAGCGCTGCCAGCGGCATCCGCGAGCACCACGCCGGCACCGGCACCTGCGCGGCGCCGCCGGTGACACCATTCGATTCCACGCCGTGGGCAGGCCGCTGGCGCCGGGCGCGGCCATCCCCTCGAGCGCCGCCGCCGCCGGGCAGTAGCTTCCTCCCGTGCCTCGTCTTGAACGCGTGCGCCTCCACACGGCGCTCGAATGACGTCGAGGAAGCACGCCGTGGTGATGCGGCGGCGGCGCACCATGCACGGACCCTGTGCAGAGGGGCCATGAGGAGAAGGGATGCATCTACGCATTGGTAGAATCCGATTCAGTTTCAGAGTTCAGTTTCAGTTACATGGCCTGAAACTTCAGCTGGCTGATCGCTCATTCTGTATCTGTCCACCTTGTTTCACCATCTAACATTCACTACCGTTGTTCACTCACGGTATCACCCTCCTACCCCCGCCTGCACGCCTCGCCGTCATCCACAGCCCACCACTCCCCACCCCTCTCGCTCTGCCATGGCACCCACCTTCGCCCGACCACACCCCACCGCCGCCGCCACCCTCCCCTGCTACACCCGCCGCCCCTCTCCCGTGTTTGCCCTGAAACGCCGCGGCCGTGGTCGCCGCCCGCGCTCCTCCACCACTGCCCTGCCCACTCGCAACAGCTCTCGCCTGGCAAACCTCGACAAAGGTTTGTTCGTCGATGTCACCGGTAAAGCCGTGCAACGCAAGGCTCTCCGTGAGTGCCTTGCCGCCTGCTCCCCAGCTCTGCAGAAGCACGTGACTGGCCGCAAGATCCTCAAACGCAAGAACCCCCTCGGCGCTCTCGACCTCCGCCGTCTCGCCAAGGCGGCTGGACTGAGCTGCGCTGACCAGTCTGCTATCGCCGCGGTCGGTGGAGCTGCGCCACCCCCATGAACGACGTCATCCTCGCCTCCCCTGCGTGCCGGATGGGCCGGCCGCGAGTTATCAGTTGCCGTTCCCCTAGCTTGAGGCATCCCTGGCATCAGTCTGTGTCTGTGTCTGTTGTTGTCTCTTTTTTCCTTCAGTCTGTACCCACCCATGTTTCTCCTCTTTGTCATGTTGTAATCTCTCTTTCAATGAATGTTAAACGCCTTAATTATTTGATTTTCTGCTGGAATGTCCGTGGCCTTGGTTCCTCCCCCAAATGCATTGACATTAGAGATGCAATCTCCTTCTCCTCTCCTCACATCGTTTGTCTACAAGAGACTAAAATTCGCGACCTCCCTCCCCTGCATCATCCACCTTTCCTCCCCAGCTACCTCGACGCTCACATGGCCATCCCTGCAGTCGGCTCGCGCGGTGGTCTCATCACTGCGTGGAACGCCAACCTCTTCAAACAACAGAGCTACATCGCCCGCCAATACTCCCTCACCATCTCCCTTGCCTCCACCTCCTCAGAACTATCCTTTTCCCTAACCAATGTCTACGCCCCTGCTGACCACGCATTCACAGATGCTTTCCTTCATGAACTCCGTGATCTATCTTCAAATGTAATCGGAGCCTGGCTCCTCATCGGCGACTTCAACCTGTTGCGAGCTACTTCCGACAAGAACAACACCCTCTTCAGCCAAACACTTGCTGACTCCTTCAACGCCTGCATCAACTCCCTGGCCCTGCTTGAGCTCCCGCTCCTAGATCGCCTGTTCACATGGAGCAACAAGCGCCAAATCCCCACCCTCGCCCGCCTGGATCGTGCTCTCTTCAACACTGAGTTCAGCTCCATGTTCCCCAACAGTATGCTGACCTCACGCATCCGCTCCATGTCAGATCACGTGCCGCTTCTTGCTACACTCTCCACTGACATCCCCAAACCAAATATATCTCGCTTCGAGAATGCCTGGCTTAAACACCCTCTCTTCCTTGCCACAACCTTGCCGGCCTGGTCATCTTCTCAACCAAGGAACGATGCCGCTTGCAGCCTGGTTGCCCGCGCCAAAGCTTTTCGGCAGGTAGCGAAGGTTTGGAAAAAACAACACAAAACCCCCCTCCATCTACCATAACTGCCGTTTTCTCATTCTGCTAATCGATCTACTGGAAGAAAACCGTTCACTGTGTGCAGGCGAGCGGCTGCTTCGCTCTCTATGTCAAGATTGCCTCTCCTTGTTTGTTCAGCAGCGTGCCGCTCATGGGAAGCGGCGGGGTAAATTCAGGGCAATCAAAGAGGGAGATGCCAACACCAGCTTCTTTCATGCACGCGCCTCCCAGCGGATGCGCAGGAACAACATCCAAGTCATTGACATGGACAGCATGAGGCATGTCACACAAGCAGCCAAAATGGCCGCCCTGACGGCTCATTACACCCGTTTGCTGGCCGAAACGAATGATGCTTCCTGGAGTTTTGATATCGGACAAATATATGCCAGTCGACCTGCTACTCTTGGTCCGCCCCTGATTGCCCCTTTCACCGAAGAGGGAGCCAAGACTGCTGTTGCTGCTATGAATCCAAACAGCGCCCCGGGTCCTGATGGCTTGGGCCCAGGTTTCTACAAAGCTGATTGGCTCACGGTGAAATCCGACATCATGAGGTTCCTGGAGGCTTTCCATGATGGCACCACTCAGCTGGAGAGCATCAATCGGGCTTCACATTGTGCTCCTGCCAAAGAAAGAGGGCGCCACGACCCCTGGAGACATCCGCCAAATATCTCTACAGAACTGCCCTGTCAAGATACTCACCAAGATCCTAACTACTCGGCTTCAACATCAAATTCAGGCTTTGGTTGATACGGACCAAACGGGTTTCATCCGTGGACGGTCCATTTCAAAAAACTTCATCTACGCCACTGAGCTTATTCAGTGTTGCCACCGCCGTCGCCGACCAACTATTGTGCTCAAGCTAGATTTTGCCAAAGCTTTCGACTCGGTCAATTGGTGCAGTCTGATGAAGATCATGCAAGCAAGAGGATTCACCCCACTCTGGCTACACTGGATGCTGGAGATCCTCCAAACGTCGCGCTCAGCCGTCCTCATCAACGGTTCCCCTGGGCCATGGATCGACTGCAAGCGTGGGCTTAGGCAGGGCGATGCATTGTCGCCCTACCTCTTCATACTCGTCGTTGACCTGCTGCAATGCTTGATCAAAGATTGTGGCTCTGTCTGGCACCCGCTGATCGACGCCCCATGCCCAGTCCTCTAGTATGCTGACGATACGCTCATCCTGATTCGTGGGACATCTGAAGATGTCATCAACCTAAGGAGTATACTTGATTCCTTCTCAGATGCTACCGGCCTGAAAATCAACTACCACAAGAGCACAACAGTCCCCATGCATGTTCCAGAATCAAAGCTGTGCCGGCTGATGAAAGTTTTGCAGTGAAAACAAGCCACCTTCCCACAAGTGTATCTGGGCCTCCCTCTCTCCAATGTGAAACTGAAACTGCAAGCTTTTGCCCCACTGATCGCCAAAGTTGATCGACAGCTTTCCGGCTGGAAGGCCCTACTGCTCAACCATGCTGGCTGCCTGGTCCTAATCAACTCGGTTCTCGACGGCATGCCAGCATACCTCATGTCTGCCCTGCTTCTCCCTGCCGGCACAATTGAAGCTTTTGATAAACGCAGGAGAGCTTTCCTCTGGTCTGGATAGGCTACTGCAACTGGTGCGCAATGCCTTGTGGCTTGGGACAAAGTTTGTCTCCCCAAACAAGACGGTGAGCTCGGTGTGAAGCAGATCTCGATACAAAATGCTTGCCTACTCTTGAAGCTCCTACACCGCCTCCATCATCCAGGTGACTCTTCGTGGGCTGCATGGGTGCGCCAATGCGTTGACCTTCACACCCTGCAGGGAGAGGTTGAAGGCGCTCACTGGGATGGCCTCCGCACTCTGCTCCCCGCTTACCGCCAACTAACTTCAGTCTCAGTCAAATGTGGCGCAACAACTGCGTTCTGGGAAGATCGATGGCTTGGTGCGGAGCCCCTATGTTCCAGGTCCCCTGTGCTATACAGTCATGTGGCCAAACATGGTGCTTCTGTCCGCGACACTGTTAACCACGGGATCCTCCAGTACCTTGTGCCACGGCTCAACTGCCAAGCGCGTTCCGAGCTCGCTGCTGTCCAACTAGCCATGAATGATTGGGAGCCAGAGGATGGTGAGGATGTTCGCCGGAGCAGCCTGCAATCTTCAGACAACCGTTTGGTCACCAGCAAGATTTACAAACTCGCAACCTCCTCGCCGAACGTCTGTGATTCCTACAACTTTGTTTGGCAAAACCACGCTCCACCAAAGGTCAAGTTCTTTGCCTGGCTTCTCCTCCAAAACCGCATCCAATGCAGCCACAACTTGAAGAAGAAACACGTCCTGGATACAGACACTTGTGAGCTCTGTACCCGCTCCACTAAAATCGCCGACCACCTGATAACAGGCTGCCCTTTTGCCCAATGCTTCTGGCGTCACATTGGCTGGAACCCAGCCCACATCCTACCCGTCGATGACCTTTGGCGAATTGAAGCGCAAGCCGGTGCTCCCACTCGGTTGCTGCATACTATGATTCTCCTTTGTTGCTGGCATCTCTGGAATCATTGCCATGACGTGGTCTTCCGAGGCATGACTCCGAACCTCCACCGGCTGCTCACTGCTTGTCGTGAAGCGACTGAACTGTGGCGCTGGCGCTTACCGGCTGCTCTACACTGCGATTTCGACTACTGGAGAAATGTTTTTTTTCATGTAACTTACCCCAAGTTCTGTTGTACTTTACTCCACGAGCAACCTACCAAGGCAATGTAAACGCGCCATGCGCGGCACTCTCCATCACCGGTTCTCCGGCATCTATGGAAGTTGATTCAGGTGGGGACTCATCGTCCCCCCCCCGTGTATCTGCTTTCAAGTGTCAAAAGTAGCTCCGCAACTTAACAAAGGCATCATTTGAGAATCTGGTGAAAGGCTACTAAGCTTGAATAGTGGACCTCGCCTTTTATGATCAATGTGAGAACAGAACACAGCATCCACCAATTGGTTTGGTACCGGACGAGCAATCTGAATGTTAACATCAGGGAAACAGAGCAACTGGGAAAGAGTATAGATGCTTTTGTCAGCTGGATAATCTCAATTACACTTTATTCGCACCGAATTTGTCGAGAATGTCAATGGTTTTGATACATTTCTTTCTGTATTGGCTTACTGTGTTGTTAAAATTTCCCATTTGTTAGGAATTTCCAACAGAATCTTTACTGTATTGACTTACTGTGTTGTTAAAATTTCTGTAGTTTTGCAATGTTTACTGTCTCGTGCGATAATAAAAAATTCCAATCCACAAAGTCAACTTCATTCTGCTAAAATTCACACTTGCAGTGTTTAACACACACAAAGATTTCCTTACAATCCAAAACTATTCCTCAACCAGTAAAACAAGAACATAGTTCCATTCTGCTACAACAAAACGCTGTCACAATTAAGTCCTGACAACTTAGAGCTGAATCTATTTAAACAGAAGTCTGGGCGCTCGTTCCGAAGAATAGCCACCTAGAGAATGTGCCATTGCTTCAAAGCCCAAGTTGGCCATAGCCCAACACCATAATCTACATGCTCCCAAGTGTGTAAGGCTGCTTTGTTGCATGTCTTGAAATTGGATGCTGACTTCCTTGTAGCAGCAGCCAAGGCCCAACTGCCCAAGGGCAATGGTGAAAACCCAGAAGCTTATCTTTAAGTTCATCGTGTATATGGCAATAGGGAGATAACCAACTCTTATGCAACTTTTCCAACTCTCTGCTTCCTCCTGCAGGATTTGACCTGACATCTTCGCAGGATACCTGTGTAGTGGATCAAAACAAAGGGATCAAACTTTTAAACAGCTGAACACCAAACAACTTGATAGGGGATATTAAATACAGTAGTTTCTTTTATATGAGGTGACATAAGGGAAAATAAATGGACCATCCGCAATCCTCAAGTAGGCTAGCTGTATCCTGAATAATTTATGGTGACATACAGTGGACGCAAGAACATCGCATCAAGCCATCAACTACCTTAAGGTAGGGCGTTTTATTGTTTTATTATGACAAAGCAGGGTGCTTTATAGAAGTGTTCCTTGTCAATAAATATCAATCTGGTGTTTCTCATGTGAGAAGGACAGCCTCAGACTGCCAAGTTCTCAGTTCAGTAGCAGCTTATGCCCTGTGATGACTCACCACCAAACCTTAATTAAAAGTAGAAAAAAAAGACAAATGTTTGAATGAAGCCTTGTTGTTCCATGAGAAAGAGCATTACATAATCTATGGATGTTCTGGGTTGAGTGTTTCCGTCACTGCAGAAACTAATGACACCCTCATTTCATGTGTCCAGTTACATGATTAAGCTGCACAATTACCAGGCTGCTCCAAAGTCCTGAATCCTTACCTGATAACCATGGTGTATTTGTACCTTATGCCACTGGGATATTTGGCTCACCATGGTTCACAAAAGACTCAGCACGCATCATGCGCAGAGTGACAGTGTCCCAAGAGATGAGATGGTCCATAAACTTTGTAATATATATTAGCTTATCATCCTGCAAAGTTGCAAAGGAAGCACCACAGATGTTTTCTGCTAAATTTTTTAGAACTAATTTGCTGAACAAGTACACAAAAAAGAGAGGTGAACAGAAAAGGACAAATGTCAGTATATGGCACAAAGTAGGATCTAAAAACTTGGAGTCAATGTCCTTACCTCCCATAAGTCTAGGCTGGCAATTGGCTTCAAGAAGAGAATATGGGATGTCATTGCAAAGTATGTACTGAAAATGTTACTCTAAATATTTCAACGTATACATCCAAGGGAAAAAGCAGTCTAGTAAACATACAATATCGCCAAAAGCAAGAGGGGAGATGGCATTTCGTGTATGAACTACTGAAAGCTTTCTCTCATTTCTCCTCACTGCAACAAACATTCAGCAGAATATAACCTAACTTAGAAATTAGCTTTAGAAATAGCACACCAGAAAATCAGCAAGTTAATCCATACTGCCTTTACATGAAAGATAATGGAAGGAAACTTACAGACAAGCCAAACCCAACCAGACCCCAATAGTTGTAAGGCTTAGGAAATAAAGTCTTCCCTGAAATTAGTAAACGGGCCAAAATCCTTTTCAATCTGATGGTAAGCCGCCACCTTCTGGTTGCATTGATTCCCAGAAGAAGTGATGGTTCATTCCAGACCTGCATGTCAGATGACACAAGGTTGAAGCTCTAAAAACTCTCCTCTATTGGTGAAAGCATGACATGCAGTTTTTTTGCCCCCGAAAAGAAAACAAGTGACATGGAGCAAATGGGATATGTTAACAAATTTCAATAAATATACCTGTGCTGCATTATTATATTCTGGTAATGGATTGCGATTGTTGTGTGCTTCTTTTATCAGGTCCTCCAGAGTGTATCCATACAGGGGGCTGCTAGCAAGCTGCTTATTTAAGCCCTCCACATAATCCCGATGGTGTTTACCCCAATGAAGTGCAACTGTTCTCCTGCTCATATAAGGTTCCAGAGCATCCTGAACATCAAACAACAAAAGCAACCCAAATGTTAAAATTTTGACACACATAATGACAGCACCCAAATATGTTTACAAAGCTCACAGTACACACCACTTTATATGGCGGAGTTGTGAGCCCGTAATAGGACACAATTTTTGAATATCTACGAGATACACCACCCTACCTCCATTCTCTGCAATAAACACCATGCACAAACAGAACCTCAATTTCTAGCATGTCCAGCAGCAACTTAGAGTCTTAGGCCGTGTTTAGTTACAAAAATCAAAATTCCAAAAAAATTTCCGGCACCTGCATAGAGACTTAAATCTAGACGAAATAAAAAACGCATTGCGACCGCTGCCTGTAAATGGCGAGACAAATCTAATGAACCTAATTAGGCTGTAACTAGATGCTAAATTGTTACAGTAATGCTACAGTAAATAACCTATAATGACGGATTAATTAGGCTCATTAGATTCGTCTCGCGATTTACAGACGAGTTCTGTAATTATTTTTGTGATTAGTCTATATTTAGTACTTCAAATGTAGAAATATGCCTTTTCAAAAAATTTACGGGAGGCAACTAAACACGGCCTTAACTAAACCAGCAATATCGATGTATCGCGTTCTGTGCCCAACTGCACTGCACATTATAGGCAACAGTGAGTGTAGAGCAGAACAATGCAATATCTGACTTTTCCAAGCATAGGAATGCTGCCCAAAAGAAACAATTAATTGAAATGATCTTTAGAGTTTTAGAACTTACAGCACATAAGCAACAGGAACCGTAAAAGGTCACAGAGTAACTATATAATTGTTCAATAAACCAATGCGTGCTTCCATGGGTCAGCTTACACCTTACAGACCAGCAAGTATCCAGCCAGCTCCAAAACTGAGCTTAACTCCAATAAAATTTATCGCCAGCAGAAAAAAACAAGCTAGAAATTCTGGTGATTTGGTAAGTAAATAAGATAACTTGAAAGAAACCATGAACCCATACCCATTGGAGCATACCTGCTTTCGCGTCCAGTCATACTGGCGTGTGGCCACAGCTGGCGGCAATTGAGTACTGACGCACGGGAGTTCGCAGGCGGCGCATCAGTGGTGAGACAGCCGGGCGCTTTCACGACGCAATGAGAGGGAGAACAAGCAAAGCTTGAGTACTTTGCGTCGCTACAACCTGTTCTTATTTGGAACGAGCTGATTTCCAGAGGAAGTCCTCGCGCAGCGTGCAGCGCGCTGGGCAGCGCGCCGGGCGGCCGCCGCCGGCCAGTCACCGCGTGCCGCCCGCACGCCGGACCCGTCACCATAAGCACACCGAAGGTGGCGCTCGGGCGGTGCTCATGGATCCACCGGCAAGCGCTGAACCACGCCGTCGCCGCCCATGTTTTGGCCGTCAAACCTCGCCGCCGCGACGGCGACCACCACGTCGACGAAGATACATCAATCGATGGCCAAGAGATTCTCCTAGGAATCTGGAATCCTGGAACACCTTGCGGGCCATATCGTTCGTGGGAGAGCCGGCTGTGTAGGCCTCGGCGGCGTGGCCGCCGGCGACGGTGCCGTCCAGGCGGGCTCTAGGGGCGGTCGGTATTTCGTCTACCGTCCGGGGTGGACGGTGAATGAAATACCGTCCACCCCCTGGGCCCATATTGGATCGGGCTTCTACGGCTGAGATCGTGAGGAATAGCTGAAAGGCACCGAGGCCCTCTCCACCTTCCCCCGTCCCCCACGCGATGCTTCTCCTGCGATTCTCCTCCCTCTCGTGCGCCGCGGTGGCGCTGGCGCCGGCGAGAATCGACGCCCGTGTATGCCAGGGGAAGGAAGAGTTTTCTACTCTGTGCCAGCGAGCGGCGGCCGCGGCGTGGACATTGGCGCAGTACAACGGCGTGAACATTGTTTTGCCGGTACCGTGCCCGCCATCGGCTCCGGCGCTTCCTTTAGAGTGCTCAGACGCCGCGCAATGGCCGCACCAGTATCCTCACCGTCCGGCCGTGTTGGAATTATGGATTTGACACATTTATTCTAATCAATACAATAAAAGAATTTAAAGCCCACTATTAAATGATAGGGAATCAATTGTTTAATTTCGTATCGGGATTTGAGGAGGATCTCAACTAACTTAAAGGGTGGATCTCGTGTACACCACTTGTGAAGCCGGTTTTAGGAGGTCGGTGAACCACACGCGCGCGCGCTCGCCTCGCCAAGCCGGACGTGCGGTGCGACGTGAGATGAGAGAACATTTTGCTGTTGAAAGCATTAAAACAGAGACAATAAAATATTGGCATTAACAGGTAAATGATGACACATAATAAAACATTTGCGGTTACTCAATTGCACTAGTAATTGCTGCTCATCAAAGCCCATTATGACGTCCAGGTTTGTTGAATCTGAGGTATCTCCACGCCTATATAAACCAGGCCCTCCTCCACTCATCCTCACACTACAAGCACTCTTGCTTCAGGTACTCCTGATTAGGAGACCTCTCCCTTCTCCCTCTGCTGCTTTCTGCCATTCCCATCGCTAGCGTTGCGCGCACAGCTCTAGAGAGAGCAGGCCTCCGGAACCTCTTCTCGCTGAAGGTCCTGCACGGGGCGCGGGCAATCAGATTTTTGGGGAGCGTCTTGACGCGATTGCTCGCTCCCTAAACGACTACTTCGTCTGGCGTGAACGACTACTTCGTCTACTTTCTGGTGACCGTTCGTGGGACTGCACTGCGAATCTCTTCCTGCATCGACGTCGTTCGACTACATCAGACAAGGCCAGTCGAATAGAATGTCTATTCCAGCTGGTAACGACGCAACCGGTGCCTCCGGCACTGGTCCCGTCTTGAGGTACATTCTAAACCTATTCTGGTTTAACATTTTATTCATGCTTATTAGTGAGAATAACATAAACACAAGTACATATTTTGTTCACACATTATCACTCTTTTATGTCATGAAATTGCTAGTAATATTTGGAATTAAAATATATAAAAAATTACCTAGTTTTCTAAGCCATCGGAGTCTTCCACGATGACCCTTGCCGCCGCCCCTCGATCAATACCGCCAACCAGTTCTGAATGGCCAGGGAGCCTCGTCGTCCTCCCAAATCCACGGCGCTGTCGTCTTCCACCTCTCTCTCGGGGAACATCCGTAGGCTCAACGAGAACGAGACCAACCGGGACGAAGTAGTAAGGTATAAGAAGAGCTACACCTTATAACAGGTGGATTTAATTCAAAGATCAGTAATAAGGTATAAGAAGAGCTACACCTTGATCATCTTCTTGTGGCGAAGACGGGATGAGAGTCATGGCAGTAGTGCAGGTGTGCAGCAGTAGATTGAGCAAGATGATGATGCTTTCTTCTCGGCTCATGCTAAGCCAATTCGATGAGCAATTCACTAATACACTTCGCCGAAGTATTTGGTAGATGGAACAACATCATGGCAGTTTGGACGGAATGGCTCGATTGAGTCCATTCATCATGTTATATTTGTACTAATCATGTATCCAATCTGCCTGTTCCTCGGTTCAGACTTCAGAGAGCATGCAGCTTCAGAGACCATGCGCCGGGCGGCCATCGCCGGCCAGTCGCCGGCTAGCCGCGTACCGCCCGCACGCCAGACCCCGCACACCGCAGGTGGTGCTCCGGCGGCGCTCATGCTGCCGTGCAATCGATCCCGTCCATCTGGGCGCGAGTACGTCGCTCCACTGGCAAGCGCTGAACCACGCCGTCGCCGCCCGTGTTTTGGCGTCAAACCTCGCCGCCGCGACGGCGACCACCACGTCGACGAAGACATCAATCGATGGCCGGGAACCTCTCCCTGGGAATCTGGAAGCCTGGAACACGTTTCCGGCCATCTAGTTCGTGGGATAGACGGCAGTGGAGGCCTCGGCGGCGTGGCCGCCGGCGACAGTGCCGTCCAACCGGGCTCCAGGGTGGACGGTATTTCATCTGCCATCTACCGTTCAGGGTGGTGGACGGTAGATGAAATACCGTCCACCCCCTGGGCAGTAGCGGAGGGCTGTGGAAGCCAAACTGGGCCATGGCCCCCCTTGGCCCAGGAAAAACAATGAGGCCGTGATACTCCAAGCTGCTACTGCAACGGCGGACATGATCTCGTTGGGCCGGCCGGCATGATCAAGATCGACCGACGTGTGAATAATTCGATTACGTACCGAAGGATAGGGCCACATGTAGTGGAGCTGCCACCAGTGGAGGAGCTTCTGGCGCGCGTCCCTCGGCAGCTTGCCTTTCTTCTTCTTCCTCGAGAGCTCCTTCCAGAGACTGCTCGGGTAGCCGCTGTACTTGTTCAGGAGGCAATTCTTCAGCTCCATGTCTTCCGTGCTCGGCCACTGTAGCACTGGCCCCCTTGGATTCAATGCTAGCTCCGCCACTGCCCCTGGGCCTATATCGGACGTTCGATCGGGGCTTCTACGGCCAAGATCTTCGCGAATAGCTGAAAGGCATCGATGCCCTCTCCGCCTTCCCCGTCCCCCGCGCGCGACGCTTCTCCTGCGGCTCCCCTCCATATCGGGCTGAGCTCTCATGCGCCGCGGCGGCGGCGGCGAGAATCGCCACCCGTGTATGGCAGGGACAGGAAGCATTGTCTACTCCGTGCTGGCGAGCGGCAGCTGCAGCGTGGACATTGGCGCAGATCAACGGCATGGACATTGTCTTGCCGGTGCCACGCCCGTCCATCAGAGTCATCGGCTCTGGCGCTTCCTTTAGAGTGCTCAGACGCCGCGCCATGGCCGCACCATGGCCGCACCAGTATCCTCGTCGCGAAGGCCGTCGGAGTCTTCCACGATGACCCTTGCCGCTGCCCCTCGATCGATACAGCCAACCAGTTCTGAATGGGCTTAAAAAAAAACAGTTTTGAATGGCCCCTGACGGAAAGCCAGGATTCTCCAGCTTCTGCTCTGAGATTGGTGAGCTATATTCCCGTGTCTCCGATGTGGACAAGATTAGAAACACAATTTGACACCGTGGCAAAACTGGTTCCGAGTGAAGTCAACTGAACAACAGTAAACCGATAACCGTGTTCACACTACAGCCAATACATCTCGTGGGCTGGGTTCCTTCCAGTAGAAGCATTAAATTGGAAGCTTCCAGTAGAAGCATTCGATTCCTTCCCATGGAATAAATCACCAGTACAGAATGCGCCCCTCCTCTCACCCCTTCCATGGATCCTCGTCGCCTCGTCATGGACATTTATCCGGTCACGAAATCCCCCCAGGCCATCGACGAGATTGCGAGGGGCACCAAGCCGATATTGTCTGCTCATGCGCGGTAGTTTAGAGAACTTTCATGCTTTTGCTACACATCATATAAAAAAGGCTCTAAAGTCTATCACTGATCCATCAAATATTCTTGTAAAACTCTACTTGCAGGGTACCAGCAAGAACAGCAACTCTTCCATCCGAACAGATTGTGCCGCCAAGATTAGATAAGCAGTGTCAACGACACCCACAATCACAGGCTTACGGAGGCATACAGCGAGAACAAGCAATGGAAGTCCCATGGTTACATAGATCCATCGACAAAGGATCTCATCAAGAAGCTAAGGGAGAACAACATTAGTGTAGGCGGAATATGCAATATACTGGGAGTCTCTGATGGTGGATCCAGGGCAAGGATGAGAAAGGAGTCCATGAGCTCAATTTTTGCGAAGCTGGCACAAGAAAACATGCGAGATGACATTGGCAAGACATTGAGACTGCTAGATAAGATGAAGGAGACTGACCCAGGACTGGAAGTAAGATTCCAGTGTGGTCGGCTGAAAACGATGCTGTGGTGCACGGTGCACGGGCAAAAACAGGCTGGACTATGCTACTTTTGGAGATGCCATCACATTTGATACCCCCTATAGAACAAATCTATACAGCCTCCCATTTGGCCTCTTCATGGGTTTCAACAACCACTTCCAATCTATTGTTCTTGGTGGATTGCTACTGACATCAGAAAAAACATCAGACTTTGAATGGGCATTTACTAATTTCGTTGAGATAATGGGTGGTAAGGCCCCCGTTACCATGTTGACAGGTAAAAATAAAAATGCACATACCTTGGCTGCAAATCAGATTCCCATTTTCATATATGCATATTTGTGTCTTCAAATTTAGATAACACCATCCCATTTCTAATTATTTAATTTCCATGTTCTCTTCAATTCAGTTGTACAACATCAGAAAAAAGAATGACCAATGTAGTGTCCTTTGTGCAGATCAATGTGCTGCAATGGCTAAGGCAATGAAAACATCAATGCAAGGAACAAAACATAGATGGTGCAGATGGCATGTCCTCAAAAATGCTAAGGACAGATTAGGGAAGGTATACTCAAAGCATAAGAGGTTCAAGCATGATTTCAACAAACTCATTACCGATGAAACAAATATACCTGCCTTTGAGAAAAAATGGTGTGAATTGGTTAAGAAATACAAACTTGTGAAAAACAAGTTTTTAAAAAGGTTGTTCAAGCACCGTGAAAAATGGGCAAAGCCATACTTCATGGCACTACTACAAAAACAGCCTTTGTTCCAGGTCATTTGTCCCGGTTACCTTTGGACCCGGGACAAAAGGTGGCTTTTGTCCCGGGTCCAAAGGAGCGGGGGGGACAGGGGCCTTTTGTCCCGGGTGGAGCCACCAACCGGGACAAAAGACCCCCCTTTTGTCCCGGTTGGTGGCTCCACCCGGGACAAAAGGTCCAACCCTTTTTATCCCGGTTGGTGGTACCAACCGGGACAAAAGGGTGACCCTTTTATCCCGGTTGGTGGCTCCACCCGGGACAAAAGGCCCTTTTTGTCCCGGGTGGAGCCACCAACCGGGATAAAAGGCCCCTCCACGTGATAGTTCAAAAGGGAGTTATTCTTTACTGAGTCACATGTACTACTTAGGTGAGTTGGCAAGCAGGCCATGCGCTAGGCAATAGGTCTTGGGTTCCAATCCCGCAGGGCGCAAATATTTTTTAGCACGAGGGACATTTTGTCCCGGTTCTACCACCCGGGACAAAAGCCTCCAGCGCTTTTGTCCCGGCGGCCGAATCCTGGTTCCAAAACCGGGACAAATGGCCATATGGAACCGGGACAAAAGGCTGTTTTTGTAGTAGTGTGGGTATCTTTTGTGCTGGTATGACAAGCACACAACGAAGTGAAAGCGCCAACCATATGCTGAAGAGATACATCCAGCGTGCTGCTCCAATGCACCTGTTCGTCGCCAAATTCAATGAATTCCAAAGTGATAGTAATGACCAGGAGGGAAAGGAAGGGTTCGTCACAAACCAGGTATGCTAACAGCACAACAGAAGAAAAAAAAGGACTTCCTGAGCTAAACTTGTCATCCAAAATCATATTATTGTAATGTACGGTACAAGCCACTTAGTGTTTCTCTGCTTTTGTTCAGGTGAATCGAAAGATGAGAACTGGTCTCCCAATAGAGGATCATGCACACACTATTTATACAAGGGCCATGTATGAGAAGTTTTATAACGAGCTATTTGAATCAGGCAAGTACACTATAAAATCCAAGATTGGTCAAGATGAGTATGTATTGACAGACGCAAGAGCAGACATGGAAGATGCTGCAGCTTATATCCACGTGAGGCTGCAAGGCACAGACCGTGTAACCTGCGAATGTGGCCTCTTCGAGCATATGGGCATGCTTTGTCGTCATGCACTAAAGGTAAGGACTTCGTAAAAGAACACCACCGTGAGACATTTTAAATAGCAACTACCCAAGATCACCCCACAAATCACAGTGTCCTAACCCTGGTTCCCAACCACAGGTACTTGTACATCTTGACAGGCAAGAGATACCCCCTGGCAACATACTCCATAGATGGACAAAAGATTGCGTTGAACGGTCACTTTCAGAAGAATCAAAGTCATCCCTCATAGTTCATAATGACAAACTGCGGAAGAAGATGCTGCTTGATAAAGTTTTTGAAATTGCAAACAGGGAAGCGACCTTGAGCGAAACTGCATTCCATCAGGCCATGGATGCAATAACTGGATCTTCAAGTCCTGATCCAGTATTAGCTAATTCAGATTACCCAAATATATTGACAGCAACCTTCACTGGGCAGCTTCAACCTACTGCTTGTCCACCACGCACTATCCTAGGAGGTAGGCCTCCGAACACAGGTCTCAAGTCATGACTAACGAGCAGGAAGCGTCCACCCAAGGATAAAGAGAACACCCCGAGCAATTTGATAGAGGATTGGCCAGAGGAGGAGAACCCATCCACTAAAAAGAAAAGGTCAATTTCTGATATTTTGTACAACTGATCAAGTTCAAGCAACAAAAGATCGCCTAGATCAGATCTCAACTGATGCCAACTACCACCATATTCATCTCATTGCCTATTATCATGTATTAGATGACACCTATATATATGAGTTATCCTGCAGAACTATTATAAATTAACTAAACTTGTATTGTTCAGCATTGGAAACATTGGATCATATTGAATTCATGCTTGTTGGATATCCTATTTTCGAATTCATGCTTGTCTGATATCCCATTTACAACTGTTGCTCATCTGTGTAATCGGTTCTCTCTCTTTTGTATGGAATCAGTCATCATTACCTGTGCATCCCTTGAAAAATATATATAGAATGATCCTCACGATGGCGTTGTGCTGTCTTGTATCGCTAAAAATACTATACTTTTCATCCAACACTAGCATACTTTATCAGCGAGAAAATAATACATTACACACATATAGATCTAAACACCATCGTCAATTCCATGTTGGCTTCTCATATACTTCGCATACAAAAGAACGACGCATGCTGACAGATAAACTGATGAACCAGCACCACAAGCATGTTGCTAAAATTTACTTCATATATATTGACAGAAATATCAATACTATTATCTCATACAGATGAAAGTTTAAAAACAAAATAACAGTTACACATAGAGTTTAACTCATGCCTGATATTGCCAAATATCAACTCATTTAACTCCTATACTATCTTTTGAGTCCAGGTCTAATAGCAACTCATGCGGTCATGCACTTCGTTGCCAGTCAACTCAACCGGCAGGCAGCCCTCCAATATTGATTTCCAGTCAACCCAGCAGCATCACTTGTACACTAGCAGACTTGTTGAACTTAGGAGCCTGTTCCACATCAGCATCCACCCCTTCCAGTAATATGGAAAAACTCTAAATGTAATATATATAATTCCGAAATTTCACCCGACCCTTCAAAACTACATATATAAAATATAGGATGGGATTACATTCGATCCATCTCCAACTCCTGTTCGCCTATCATTGACTTGTCACTGCGGCCAGATATACCTCAAAATACATTGGGATCAAATGTAGAAATCATGGTCTGTATGAGCAAAAAAAAAACACATAGCAGCACAGCAAGACATAAAGCACTGCACATCACCAAACAAAAATTTTGCAACATCAAAAGCACATTAGCAATTTGTGCACTGAATTGACAAGTTGACACCTAAAACATCAATTAAATGGAAAATAACACAATGCTAATTTAGAGCTCGCTTGTATGACAGCGTCAATTGAAAATGGGATGCTAGAGGATTCAAATGTGAATACAGCAAACTCAGTTCACTGAAGAAAGAACAATATTAATATTTACTACTCTCATATGAACTCTAATAATGCACAACATTTACAATATCTTTAAAGAAAAAAGCGAGAAGCAGCAGATTAAAAAGTATGCACTCAGATATTTACTATTGCATTGCACTCTCCTATGTTTTGTTGTTTGCACCCAAAATATCAATAAGTTTGCATATTAGCAATATTTGACAAATACTATTAGATAAGTAGCAATATTAATGATAAAGAAGTCAAAAGCTTGATCGAGTTGTATCTGCAAATTTATGGAAAAACAGATTGAACAAGAATAAATGCCGTACACAGTCTTCTCTGCAAATTCTGTACATAATAACAGATCCAACAACCTGACGTAATTAGCATTTCCATCAAAAGACAATATGACAGGTAGACACATCCTAATACCTTGCCATCAATCGATATAATAATTCCCATAAACCCACATGACTACTTGACACTGAAAAGGAATAAAAAAATCATCCATGCAATGATTTGCTAATGACAGAGTGGATAATAGTACTAGGGAAATCAAATCAAATAAGAAAACTACAGAGAGAGCTAACACCTCTGACAATCTGACCAGGTTTTGCCATATAATAAAACTGGTGTTCATTTTGGTGGCAAGCTTAGTCATTTCAATTAAACCGAAATAACACAGCACTAACAGGGCTCGCTTTTGTGACATCGTCAATTGAAAATGGGATGCTAGAGGATTCAAAGGTGAATACAATAAACTAAATTCCCTGAAGAGCTACCTAGACAAGGATTCTTTCAATCGGCAACTAACTTTCAATTTGAAGACAGAAACAACATTATTGACATACCAAGTCCTTCCGCAATTGATATGATCATACATGACCAGTTTTCAACACATCCATGAGCTAGAAAGTCAACAAACAAGATTGGAATGTGTTTTCTTACCAACAAAAAAAAGTAGATTTAATCCACTCCCAGAGGTGATCCGCAAAGAAGGGGCCCATGATGGGCGCGTGGTGGAATAACGCGCAGAGTGACAAAGGAGTTGTCCCGTGGCAGAAAGCACGAACCTACAAGCAGAGCGGGTTGAAAAGCGGCGAGCTGCTGCGGCACATCAACGCCGGAGAGCGGGGCTTGGTGGAGGAGCGTTGCTGGCGGAGGCCGCCGGGGCGGTGACGGTCGCGCCGCTGGACCTGCCCAGCGTGCCGGGCCTGCCCGCGGGCGCCACGGCGGAGCTCTCCGTCGATGGCGATGAGCTTCTAAAGGTCGCGCTCGACGGCACCCGGCCGCAGGTCGCGGTGCTCCTCGCGGAGCTCCGCCCGGACGCGGATCGGTGGAGCAGACCGGTGCGGCGCGGGTGGGCGGGCGTGGTAGAGCTGTGGAGGACATCGGAGCGGCGGCCGGTTCTCGCCCCTTTTCCGGCTGAAAAAAAAATTAAATACATCAGCCCCCTCAAACTTGTCCTCATGCCCTTACGTCCACGAACTTTCAAAATCGAAATCTGACACTCAAAACTTGTTAAGTTGTGCCACTTAGGTCCATAACCCTTAAAGGAGTTTGAATATATACAAAGAAGCCCTTTTTTTCTTTCCCCTCCCCTCACTACGCCCCCTCCCCCATCGGCCACACGCGTGCCCTCCTCGCCCCTTCCGCCACACCACTGGCGAGGCCGGCGCGCCCCCTCCGCCCCACAGCCGGCGAGCGGCTGGCGCGCAACCCTCCTCCCCACCTCGCCGCGCCGGCCCTCCTCACTCCCTCTCCTCCACGGCGCACTCCTCCTCCCTCCCTTGCTCGGTCCCCTGCGCGGAGCGGCGGCGGGGCCTCGCTCCCTCCTCCTCCTCTCTCTCACGACGGCGGCGACCGGATCTGGCTCTGCTCCGCCACTCGCTGCCATCCGCCGCCCCCGCACCCGGCCCCAACACGCCGAATCCGCGCGGGTGGCGGAAGCACGCGGCGGGAGTGGCGTCCGGCGTGAGCAGCCTGTGCGGGAGCGGCGGCTGGGCGGGTGCGGCAAACGGAGGGCGCAGGGGACCGAGCAAGGGAGGGCGATATTGCTGCGCCTGCTTGGCAGGGCGAGGAGCACACTGATTCCGTGTGAACTTTGCATAAATTTCACAGCACATATATTTGCATGAGTCTATGCAAGTGCATGGTTATGGTTTTGCATTATGCTACATGGATTTCAGGTGAACTTTGCATACGCTTTTTTACAGTATAATGTTGGATCTTCATATCTATCAGTATGCAGCATTACAAGTAGGGCTTCAGCGTCATAGGCTTTTGGTATCAGCATTCGTCGTACGTTATGCCTTACAGAGCAAATCACAGAAATAGAATCTGAATGCTGGCGAGTTCTGCATCACATGGTTGTTCATGAAGAGTCGGCCACGCCATATTCCTCGACAAGCTTGGTCACGAGCACCATAAGATCTACAAATGCGCCAAACGATGCTCGCAGAAACTGGGCCTCTACCGCTTCAAAGTGTCTAAATCATTCAGAGTTCAATATTAAAACATCATGCAGCGATGCAGAGATAGCTGTTACAAATTTCAGAATGGAAATACACTAACACGAAAATCTTGCCGTCAGAAACAGTCATCTCTCTTGACCTTGTCAGGTTGCAACTGCAATACAAAGCTAAAGGTTGTAGGCAAAACAGAGAACTAAGATGTAACAAATGGAAAAGAAATCGGTGAGTTCATGAAGGCAGATAGATGACTTTCTGTCAACAAGTTGTCGAGCTTATTTACCTCCTTGTCAACGGCGGCTAATGTTTTATAGACAATGGATGCCTGTTCCTCAAACCCATAATCAACCTCGAAGTTACTGCAAAAAAACCAAAAAATGAAAGGTCAGTTCTGCACTCTGCCCAGGAATTCTTAACAGCGCAAGCAAAACTCCAAGGGGGCTCCTTTCAAAAAATAAAATAAAATTAAAAAAACATAAAGGGAGCTAGAAGGATAGCATTTACATCAAATCATTGCAATTTTACGCGCAACAGTAGTGAAGGCTTGAAAGTAACAGATTTCTTGCTAGACTGAGCTTGCCAAACTAGAGCGATTGACAACCAACTGCCACATGATTTCAGCAATTTATTCATAAAAATTAAAACACATGAGTTCAAAACATAAAGTGGAACAACTAAATCAATATTTCACCGGATCTTCCAAAAGGAACATCCAATATTTGGCAGCTTGTATTGTGAAAGAAATAATGCATTCCAGCTTGACTAGGAATCGGAAAAAAGCCAAGTGCACCATCATTAGGTCCCAAATAAATGTTGTATACATTGGTTTATGTTCTGTTTCATTAGCACCGTGATTGATTGCTGAAGATTTGAATATCATGAATCCAAACTATCACCGGTTGACCTCAAGTGATTCGATATACTTATATACATGTTCCTTTGTCATAGAACCCAATATGTGCCATGATTAGATGATGCTTCTGGTACTGGGCTTCAAGCCTTCAAGTTTTTTGTGCAAAAAGAATTTGATTTAGTACACTAACAACACGCTTTCTTTACACTTAGACGCAGTTTAGGGTTTAGGCAGAAACGTTATGCCAAAAAAACAATGCTTGCTTTATAAAGGCAATCCGTCGAACAAATAGTATGCATATGGAAATAGCACTAGGTGGCAGTGGCACGATGCGCCGCGAGCAATGTACCAGTGTAGCACCGAGGCCATCAGCTAGACGAGAGAGCGTTGCCGCTGAATGCTGGAGGGGAAAGCTAACGAAGCACACGAACATACTAATGATTGGCTACTCGTGCCACGGCCACAACGATAGGACGTCGCCACTCAACTGGCAAAAGAGAGAGGAAAGAGGAGCAAACAGGAGTCCCATCTGGAGGAAGGCCTCGGGCTCGAAGCGGCAGCAGACATCTCGACCTTGGGTGGTCGAGCTCCGTGCCCCGGTCGGCCGGCTCGCTGGGTGCAGCACGGGAGAGCTTGTGAGGACGAAGCGCTTGGACTGGAGGAAGGAATTGTTCACAAGGAAGTCGAAAGGCTCAGGCAATAGATGGACTGTGGGGGCAAATCCGGAGCATCATTCCAGCAGGCAGGCCGAAAGATGGGCTGTGTACTTGGGCCTCCTGTTGCCGAAGACCATATTACTGGTTCTGGATGTTCTCAGCCATTCAGAGGCCGTGTACTTAGGCTGTGCACTTGAGCTTGTTTTTTTAGTTTGCACATACTACTAGCTTTGTACGTCCCTTTGCCTATGTATTTTTGTAATTGATCGAGGGTTTCAAAGTGTAAACATATTTAGAAGAAATTATATTCAAATTAAAATAATGAAACTCCTTCGTATTTGGACGAAATGATTTCAGCTTTCAAGTAAACATTGCCTGAATTTTTTTTTCAAAGAACTCGAAGGGAGGATGACGCCGCCCCTGCAACTGCAACCCAGTGATTGCTCCGCGGCCAGAGCCCAACATGGGCGCGGCCTCCGTCGCCGCCACCCCCACCCCCACCTATGACCTCCAGACTCCAGTCCGCTGCATCTTCACGTTGTAAACGCTGCTCCCCGGCGTCCGGTCCAAAAATATCCACGACGATCTCCAAGTTCTCGCGCACCTGTTGCCGCGCTCTGCTCGCGTGCCGGCCTCGGAGCACGCACCGCGCCGCGGTAAGGCGCCGCCGGCCTCTCCAGGTCCTCCAGGCTCACTGCCTCCGCGCACTCCGGCAACACGACCCACTTCTGCCGCCTTTCGGGCAGCAAGACCACTCCAGGCTCCGGTCCAGCGCCGGTCGCCGGCATGTCGAGGAAGTTCGTCTCTATGGCACCTTCCTGTCCGTGACGAAGAAGGCCGATGGCGGCGGCGGCCTCCTCCCTGGCGCTCTGGAACACATCCTCGAACCGTCTAGAGCATAGGAGAGTAGGCGGTGGGGGCCATGACGGCGTGGCTGCCGTTAATGGCGCCGGCGGCCTGAGCCAGGGGCCGGATGGGATTAAATTTACCATCGAGGGGGTGGACGGACGGTAAATGAAATACCGTCCACCCCTTTGGCCTTTCTCAGCCGTCGGATCAAAGTCGTGGGGTCGAGATCGACAAGGATACCTGCAGGCAGCGAACGTCCTCTTCGTCTTCCTCTCGCGACGGGCTGCACGCGTTCTATCCCCCACGACGGCGCGGCCGAGAAAGCAGGCAGCGAACGTCCTCTTCGTCTTCCTCTCGCGACGGGCTGCACGCGTTCTGTCCCCCACGACGGCGCGGCCGAGAAAGCAGGCAGCTGCCAGCCTGCCCCAAGGATCGCCGGCGATGGCGGAGCCTGTCCAGATGCTGCCAGTGCCAGCGAGAAGGAAGCGCCGGACATGGAGAGTGGAGGCGCACCTCGTCGAATCACGACATCCTCGGCGAGCATCACCATACTAGTCCTGGGCGGGCATCGCAGGAGCACGCCGTGCCCCGGTTGGTGCCGCAGCACCGGCCGGCCAGGCGCGTCGGCGGCGGCAGCGGCATCCATTTGGGCGCGCGGCGCGCTGGTCATGTCGGACAGGCGGACGGCCTGAGGACGACCTCAGGGTGCTCGCGGAGAGGGAGGCGGCCGAATCCCGGGCGCGCGGCGGCTCTCCGGCGAGCCACGGCGGCGTCCCCGCGACGACCCGGGGAGGACGGTAACTCTCAGCGCGGGTAATTGTCTTTTTTTACCAGCAATAGTCTTAGAATAATATAGATCATATGTATTTCAAAAAAAAGATGATTATGAATACACAGAATTCGACATAGACAACAACTCCAGTGTCGAAAAAGTGATGACACTCGTTCCTGGCGAGCGCTCTGCTGGCAACCGGGGCGACGCGGCCGGCTCGCCGCCGACACCGGCCAAATCCCCACCACCACCACCACCACCCCCGCCACCGCCGCCGCCACCACCACCAGCTCACCCCACCGCCCCCCTCGCCAACCCGCAGCCAGCGCCGCGAGCTCGATCTCATCTTGATGGCTGGCACTGCGACGGCGCGCCGCTGAAGGTTGGAGCTTCGAGCCATCCTGGGAGCATCTTTGAGGATCGCCTACTCCGCGACTTCCACGCCATTGTCATCCCAGGTGCCATTGCCCCCTCGCTTTCCTCAACCCCCCCTCCCTCTCTGGGCCACTCCGGGCTCGAGGGATGCTCGCTATAACCTTTGCCTTTGTCACGAACATGCTTAACTACTTGCTCAAGGCTAGTCCGGGTCGCCTGTGTGTGGTTCGTTTACGTCCTAGGGTGTTCCAGTTCTCGGTCTCTTGCCTGAACATTGCTAACGTCCTTGTTGTCCGGGGTACGTTGTGTCTTGGCTCCTCGGTTCTTCATCTCCACGCCTCCATTGCTGCTGCTGCTCAAGCTGCTAAGCCGGTTGGAGCCGACGGGGTGGCGCCCGATGAAGGGCTTGACTTGAATTCTCAACAACCAGGCAAGAGTGCTGTTAATAACACTGTGAGGAACAGTTCCTTTCTGCGGCCCGTGGCTCAAGGCTCTGCTGTGCTAACTCCTATGCATTTGCATTGGCCCTGTTTGGTTTTCCCTCTCTTCTAGCACGCACGTTTCCCGAGAAGAGAATCTCGCATACATGGTGGCCTAAATGAAGTCTATTTGCAAAACCTTTTCAGAGATGGGTATAACTTTTCGCGACGAATCTAATGACGGTAATTAATCAATGATTTGCTACAGGATGCTTCAGTAGCTATAGCCTAATCGCGCGGTCAAAGGCCTCATTAGATTCTTCAGGATTTCTAGCGCGGTGGTTCTGAAGTTGGTTTTGTAAACTGGCTTTGTTTGAAACCGTAATTAGCAGTCAAAGTACGTGCTAGTCCATTCTAGGGAATAACCAAATAGGGCCTTCACTCCCGGCGATCTCCATGGATCCTCCTGGTACCCCCCCCCCCCCCTGCCGTGAGGTCTTGTCCCCCCGGCGGGAAACGTGCCCGACCCATGGCGACATGGTGGAATGCGCCCCTGGGGTGGTGGCCAGCTGCCATAGTCACATCCCAGCACTGAATGCTCCCCAACCACCAGCCCCCTCTAACGCGCCTTACATGGCCGCCTTCCTCACCCCAGCAAAGACTCCAAAAACCCTAACCAAACGCCCCATCCCCATCCCCTCCATCGTGACCTGCTTCCGCTGCCTTGCGGCGGATCATCTGGTGAGCGCCTGCCGCGACCCCGTTCGCTGCCGCAACTGCCGCGATTGTGGCCACCGCGCCCGCGAGTGCAAGATGCCACTCGCCAGGGTTCTGACGCCGTTCCCCCGCCGCCGCAATCCTGCGCCAACCATCCCCAACCCCCGGCAAACACGCGCCTATCCATGTCGTGCCCTTCTCGCCCCGCCCCCGCCCCACCTCCCACCGCTCCGCCGCAACCCACTCTTGCCCACTCCTGTGTTGCCACCATCGCTTTCGATCCCCTGGGGCTGATCGCCTCCTCCAGCTCCGATGAGCCGGACTTCGAGCTGCCACGCGGCCTGGCGAACGCGGTCGAGACGCTCCGGGCTGGCACTTCTCTTCCGCGCCGCCCAGCTGCTGGGGACCGGGCTGAGGCTGCGACTAGGGACGTGGGCAACATGCCCCCGGCCACGGTCTACCCTAGATCCATGGATCTCCACTTGGTCTCACGTCGTGGGAAGGAACTGATGGAGCCGTCGTCCTTCCCTGCCTCGTCCCCCCCCCCCCCCCCCCCCGCCGTCCCCCGGCCACCTCTCGCCTCCCTCACCTGCCTCGACGGTCCGTGTTGCAGGACCCTCGTCCGGCGGGGCCCCTGCAAGCGAGCCCCGGCTGCCATCTGAGGCAGGCTCTACCTCTGATGATGAGGAGATGGTGGAGAGCGGCGACATCGACACCGACCCGGAGGATCCCGCCTACTGGGATGGGCGTGTGCACTCGCTGGAGGTTTGGCTCCCCCGGGGGGATGAGGACATGGCTGCGCGTCTTGCGTTCGCCTACATCATGCCTCCGAGGTGAGCACCAGCGTTGCCCTGTTCCTCCGTGCTACCCTGGCCGCGGTGGCCCCCATGGTTCGAGTGGAGCTCCTTCCGTCCTCCAGGGGGGTCATGCTGCTGCGCTTTGCTACGGCGGCGGATCGGGACCTGGTGCGTGGGATGAGCCCCATCATGCATGATGGTGCTACCCTGGAGCTCGAGCGCCCAGAAGAAACCTCCAACAGGTTCTTTAGGGAGCCCGAGTGGCTGGCCTACATCGCGGTGGTCGACTACCCGCCCGAGCACTGGCAGCCGGCGCACATTAGGCGCAGCATGGCCGGCTTCGGCACGGTGGTGGAGATTGACCCGGCCTGCCTCACTGGGTATGATTTCTCCCCGCTGCGCTTAGTCGTTGCCGTTCACAGCCGCTTGGACATCCCGTCCGAGCTGTGGGTTGATGCTGATGATGGAAACCTGGGAGGGAGCATAGCACAGATCCTGCCTATCCGCGTTTGGCCACGCCACCTGCAGCTCAACCAGCTTGGAGGCCTCATCCCCTTCTTTGGGCCCCCACCACCAAACCACCCTGCTAGGCCTTTGTTCTTGGGCCCAGATGTTGCGCCTGACCTGCCCCCCACCCCCCGCCAGCCCACAACGCTGATGCTGCTGCTCCTGCCCAAGGGGCTGCCTCCGGCTGCTAACCTGTCGGGCGGCCTTCCTGGCACACCGGCGCGGTTCAACCCTGCTGCTAGCCTGCTTCAGCTTGCTGCTATCCTGTCTGCTACAAAGCGCGCCCTGTAGACCCCGCCTTGCCCTCCCATCGGCTCTGCTCAGATGGCCCCAACCGCGCCACCACCCTTCCCTGCTGGCTCTCCTGTGCGCTCCAGGCCCACGGTGCGCTGCGGGCGTCGCCCTCGTGTTGGCCTGCAGCTGAGCGCTCCCAAACCCAAGCATCAAAGCAGCCATCTGGCCGAGAAAGCTGATGATAAGTTCGTGCCTGTCGCGGACAAAGCTTGTCAGCTCAAAGCTCTCTAGAATGCGCTCGCGCCTTGCTCCAGCAAGCTCAAGCAGGCTGTGGAGAAGAGGAACCTGCTCACCCGCTCCAAGTTGCCGATTGGAGCGGCTGACCTCCGCAAGATGGTGTCCGCTGCCGGACTTGGCGTGAAGCCATCGGTGCCTGGGCCGTCTGCATGATGCACAGACTCTTTCCGCCTCACCGTGACGGCGGCTGCCTTGTTGCTGTCCGTCCGGTTCCTCTCAGTGTTGTTGTTCGTTGTGTCCTTCGCTGGTTAGTTCGTCTTGTTTCTCAGTGTTGTCATCTTGTCGTTGTGTCTTTGTTTACCAGTGGTCGTCTCGGTGCTGTTTCACCTTGTGACCTTAGCTTTGGTTTAGTTTGTCGGTTGGGTGTCTAGCATCTTTGGTTTCCCCTTGGGAGTGGATGATGCTGGTGTCTGTGCTTTCTCTATGTGTAACCACTTTAAAAATTTCAACGTTGTGTCGTGGAATGTGCGTGGGTTAGGCGACCCGGACAAGTGTGCAATTGTTAAAGATGCTCTAGTTTCTGCAGTCCCTGCCGTGATCTGTCTCCAAGAGACCAAGCTGCACCACATTGATCAATTTCAAGCACACAGTTTCCTCCCCCCACGATTCGCGCGCTCCTTGCAGTTTGTTCGTGCTGCTGGCACTCGCGGCGGTATCCTCTCCGCCTAGAACGCTGACGCCTTCGCTCTTGAGGGCTTCATATCCAAGCATCACACCCTGACCACCACGCTTGTTTCCGTTGCCTCCGAACACCTGCTCACTGTGACCAACGTCTATGCTCCCTCGGATCATTGTGACTCCAAGCACTTCCTTGAGGACCTGCTCGAATTGCAGCCTCTCATCTCTGGCCCTTGGATCTTAGTCGGGGATTTCAACCTTATTCGCTGTGCTTCTGAGAAAAACACTGGAAACCTCAATCCCACTCTATGCACCCTTTTCAATGATACACTCGACAGCCTTGGGGTCGTGGAACTCCCGCTCCTGGATCGCCTATACACCTGGAGTAACAAACGCTCCTCCCCGGTCATGGCACGCCTTGACCGTGCTTTTGTCAACACCACTCAGTGCAGCGCCTACCCCAACACCACCCTCACCTCCCTGGTTCGTCCCACGTCCGACCATGTGCCCCTGCTTCTTTCCATAGCCAGCACCATCCCCAAAACAAACCTCTTCCGTTTCGAAAATTCCTGGCTACGAAACCCCTCCTTCCTCCCTGAGGTGCTCCCTGCATGGCTCGACGCTCCAGCTCATGCGGATGCTGCTGGCAGCCTTGCTGCTTGCCTCAAGACGACCCGTGCCGCGGCAAAGGTTTGGGCTAAGCGTATGCGGGCACCACCCTCTCTCATTCCCAATTGTAAGTTTCTCATAATGCTGTTCGACTTTCTGGAAGAATCTCGTTGCTTGTCCCCACAGGAAGCAGATCTGCGCACCATGTGTCATGACAAGCTAAACCAGGCTGTGAAGGAACGGGCTACTTATTGGAAGCAAAGAGGGAAGCAAAAAGCACTGCGGGAGGGGGACTCAAACACTCAGTTCTTTCATGCCCATGCTACCCAGCGCATGCACCAGAATGCAATCAAACTTGTTGAGGTGGACGGTGTTCAACTCACTGCTCACGAGGGGAAGATCGCCGCTCTTACAACTCACTACAAAAAGACACTTGGGGATCCTGGGCACAGCAATTTCAGCTTCGACCTTCGGACCATTTATGCCGGGCACCGATTGGCAAGTTCCGCTTATCTGAACCGTTCACTGAAGCGGAAGCTCTCCATGCTATCCACTCCATGAATAGCTGCAGTGCACCCGGGCGTGACGGCTTCGGGCCAAGCTTCTACAAGGCTGCTTGGGCAACGATCAAAGGGGGAGTGATGCAGTTCCTTCAGGGTTTTTATGCGGGGACAATTGATCTTGGCCGAGTAAACCGCTCCTACATGGTCCTGCTTCCCAAGAAACCCGGAGCAGTTACTGTGGATGCATTCAGGCCAATCTGTTTGCAGAATTGCAGTGTCAAGATTGGAGCGAAGATCCTCACAAAGCTACCCGGAGCAGAACTGGTTGCAAGCAAGATGGGTTTCCGCAAAGCTATCTAGGCTTGCCTCTGTCCTGCGACAAGCTGAGATTGTCTGCCTTTGATCCTTACATTAGCAAGGCTAATCGGTACCTAGCTGGATGGCAAACTTCACTTCTGAGTCCAATGGGCAGGACGGTCCTCATCAACTCTGTGCTGGGTGGACAACTCTCATACGTCATGTGCTCTGTTGCACGGATACGTCAGTTTAGTAGCGTATCGAGTATCCAATACATATCGGATATGGATACGTACCGGATACGCGATGGATACGTATCCTCCGAGTATCCGAATTATTATTATTTTCGCGAATATTGGATACGTGGGCCGATACGTATCAGGCCTGAGGATATGGCCCAGCCCACTAAGAAGGGTCCTTATCTCCCCGACGCCCAACCTGCCGCACGCCCCGACGCACCGACGCCCTAACCTCCTCGCGCCGCATCTCCGCCTGGTGACGAGCCTCCACCTTGCTCGCCGGCCGCCGGCCACTGGCGACGAGCCTCCGCGTCGGCTCACCGGCGATGAGCCTCCGTCCCTTCTCACCCGCCGGCCGCCAACGACGAGCTTCCGCCCCTGCTCGCCTAGTGACGAGCCTCCACCTTTGCTCGCCGGCCGCCGGCCACTGGCGACGAGCCTCCGCGTCGGCTCACCGGCGACGAGCCTCCGTCGCTTCTCACCCGCCGGCCGCCAATGACGAGCTTCCGCCCCTGCGATACGGATCCAAGCTCCAGCGAACTCCCGTGAGCTAATCCTCTTCCCCGTTCTCGATCTCCTCTTCTTCTTCAGTTCGTGGCCGCTTGTTGCTTGATTTCTTTGCTCCCCACTTCGTCTTCCTGTCCCCATTCTCGATCTATTATATTTCTGCAGTGCAGACGTGCAGTTAGTGACTTCTTGTTGCTTGATTGCTTGTATGCAGTAGATGGCATCCCCAATATGAGTAGTGCAAGTGCAAGTGCTAGTGCTAGCATAGGATCTGAAGCCACACACAATAGACATCAAGGCTCCACTTTGGGATCATGTCACCATTCTGGAGAAGGCTAAAACTGGTGGAGGAAATACTTTATGGCGCTGCAAGTACTGTACAATGGAAAAACTGAGTAGTTACACTAGAGTTGAAGCTCATTTGCTGCAGAAGGGAAGACTGGGGAATAAGTAAATGTCCTAATGTTACATATGAAATGCTTAGTGACATGAGGAAGGAAGTTGAAAGGTGCAAGGATTTGGTGGAAAGATCGAAGACAAGAACTGTTTCTTTGCCTACTGCTCCTTCCTCAAGCAATACTGCTGACACCAACAAGAGGAACAAGAGGGGGCCTGTTTCTGCATTGGAAAAAGCTTGGGCATTAGAAGACCGTAAGCACTTGGATGCTTTAATTTGTAGAGCAATTTATTCTGGAGGGGTATCTTTCAATTTTCTGAGAAATCCATACCTTCGAGAAGCCTTTGCCTTTGCTTGCAGCCGCAACATGCAAGGTTATTTGATTCCTGGTTACAACAGAGCTAGGGAGGGACTTCTGAAGCAAGAAAGGAGGCACCTAGAGACTTTGTTGGACAGCACAAAGAGCACATGAGCTGAGAAGGGAGTCACAATCTGCTCTGATGGTTGGTCAGATCCTCAGAGGCGACCAATCATCAATTTTGTTGTTGTTTCTGACAAGGCACCTATGTTCTTGAGGGCTGATAATTGTGAAGGTGAGTACAAATCAAAAGAATACATTGCTGAAAAGTTGAAGGGTATAATTGAAGAAGTAGGTCGACAAATGTAGTGCAAATCATTACAGACAATGCTTCAAATTGCAAAGGTGCTGGTCTCATAATAGAATCTGAGTATGATAACATATTTTGGACACCATGTGTTGTGCATACCCTCAATCTTGCTTTGAAAAGTATATGTGAACCTAAAATACAAGACAACCCTTCTGATGAAGAAATGGTTGTTTGGAGGGAACTTGAATTTATGCATGATGTTAAACTGAGGCTGCTCTGATAAAGAATTTCATAATGAATCATGGCATGCGGCTTTCAATGTTCAATCAGTTCAGCCATTTGAAGTTACTTTCTATTGCTGAAACAAGATTTGCCTCTGTTGTATGTATGTTGAAGCGGTTTGTTGATGTAAAAACAGCCCTCCAACAAATGGTGATTAGTGACAGATGGAGTGTGTACAGAGAAGTCAGAGATGATTCTCCAACTCCAACAGCCCAAATTGTCAAGGACTTGATACTTAGTGATGTATGGTTGGACAAGGTGGACTTCATTCTTAGGATTACTACTCCTATATATGAAATGATTCGTATAACAGATACCGACACTCCATGTCTTCACTTAGTTTATGAGATGTGGGATTCAATGATAGAGAAAGTGAAGAAAGTTATATATCGATATGAGGGCAAGCAAGAAGATGAATCATCAGACTTGTACTCAGTTATTTATGACATATTGATTGCTAGGTGGACAAAAGTAAATAATCCACTTCATTGTTTAGCTCATTCACTTAATCCAAGGTACAAAACTACAAACTACCATTGCAGATATTATTGATTTCATTCACTAAAATCATAATGCCATATTGCAGATACTATAGCAAAAAGTGGCTTGAAGAAGGTGTTGGCCGTGAACCACCCCACAAGGATAAAGAGGTATCAAAAATGAGGATGGTTTGCTTTAAGAAGTTCTTTCCCATGCTAGAAGAGTTGGCTAAAGTAAAAGAAGAGTACTCAAGATTCTCTAGTTGTTCAGAAGAATTTAATGATCCTGACTCAATCCATGATAGATGGGCTGTTTCCCCTATGACTTGGTGGACAAATCATGGACAATCTGCTCTCTTATTGATGAGTTTGGCCATGAAATTGCTTAGCCAACCAGCCTCATCTTCTTGCTGTGAAAGAAACTGGAGCACCTATAGCTTTGTCCATAGTGTCAAGAGAAATGCCTTAACTCCAGAGCATGCAGAAGATTTGGTCTTTGTGCACTCAAATCTAAGGCATCTGTCAAGAAGAACTGAAGCATACAAGTCAGGAGAGACAAGGATGTTGGATGTAGGAGGGGATTCTTTTGATTCACTTGTGGTATTGGCATTCTTGAAGTGGCTGACCTGTCCCTTGATGAACCTGAATTGCAAGCTGTGACTTTTGGTTTGGATGCTCAGGAGGTTGATGTTGTGGAAGACAATGAGACAAATTAGGAATAGGAACTTGCTGCTGCATGAATTGCAAACCTGAATAGGCTGAATGCCTTTTATTGCTTTTCCTAAATTTGAGACTAGTATATTAGAGACCTTCAGACCTGCTGTTCTGTAATAATAGTACACTTAAGTAGTTAATTGTGAGGTTTTATTGCTATCAGTTTTAAGTTTAGACCTGCATTATTTCTTTTTATTTTATTTTTTAAAATATTAAACGTATCCGCGTATCGGGTTTTTTTGGGAAATTGGAGTATCCGCGTATCCGTATCCTTCCGATACCGATACGCGTATCCGTATCCGTGCAACGTAGGTCATGTGTGCTGTGCCATCGCCGCCGGGGGTGGGTGATAACCAAAATTGATAAGCGATGTAGGAGCTTCCTCTGGACCGGTACTGGTTGTGCTAGCGGGTCAAGCAGCCTTATTGCCTGGGATAATGTTCGCCGCCCGCGCGAACAGGTTGGGCTTGGGATCAAGGACCTAGCTATGCAGAATACGTGTCTACTGCTGAAATTGCTGCACAAACTTATGTGGGAGAGCTCACCTCCTGGGCTCGTTGGGTACACCAGAACGTCTGTCATGCAACAATGGAAGGTGATATAGGTGGTGTGCACTGGACTGCCCTGAGAGAGCTGCTTCCGCTTTATCAGGCAATAACAACGGTTGCGATTGGGGACGGCCGATCCACCTCATTCTGGTATGATGTCTGGTGTGGTGATGAGAGCTTCTCTGAGCGGTTCCAGGCACTGTTACATCACTGCACCTCTGACAAACAAACCGTCTTGGACGTGGTTGGCTGTGGCCTGCAACCATGGCTCGTGAACAGACTCACGCCGGAGGCGACTGATGAACTGACTCTTTTGGGCGGAATCCTTTCTGCAGTTACACTTGCACATCATGACGACAAGAGGCTTTCTCCATTCTCTGGTGTGGACGGGAATCTCCAAACATCTGCCTTGTATGCTCTGATCAAGTCGATGCATAACCCGTCTCGGAGTGTCACCACAAACTTCTAGAAGAGCTGCCGCGCCGCCCAGAGTCCAATTCTTTGCTTGGCTGCTCCAGAATGACCGAATCCAATGCAAGGTTAACCTACACCGCCGCCATATTTTGGGAGATGACACCTGCGACTTGTGTGGCACTGAACCTGAAACTGCTTCGCACCTGCTCTTCCACTGTGAATTTGCTTCATCCTTCTGGCGATCCCTGGGCTATGAGCTCGCCCCTGAGCTGACGGTAGCCGATGCACACCGCATGCCGCAGCCAGAGAGTGTGCCAGCGAACCACTTCGACACTTTTACATTGCTATGTTGCTGGCAGCTGTGGAAAAGAAGGAATGTATTTTTTTTCCGAGGCGAGACAATGGGCCTTCGTCAGACTCTGCATGCGTGCAGGTCGGCGGCAAGAACCTGGAGCTGCAGGCTTCCGATCACGGATCGCCCCCCTAGGTGATCAATGGTGTAATCTTTTTTCTTTGGCAATATAAACCTAAAAAGGATGTAAAAAAACTTTCTCTTATCAGGCCTTTTAGGGCCAACTGAAAAATGAATAAAATCAGGTGGGGGATCCTCCCCCCCCCCGGTTGACCCCTCAAAAAAAATGATGATTATACCCTATATTGTTCCATTACGATGAGATTCAACCAAAAGACGCAGAACATTTATCGCGTCGTTAGCCGAATTACATACAAGTTCGATTTGAGGGTCGGTGCCATTAGAGCATGACACGTGTCTTTCCACACGTTTTGGTGTAGTGGGGTCTTGCGCCAAACCAGCTGGCAGCTACGTAACTAAGCCCTAAGAATTAAGAAACCCTCCGGATGGCGACGATGCGGAGCTGGTCCTCGCGCACGGACACCAGGAACAGCATGGCCTCGGGCTCCCCCTGCACGTCCACGAAGTGGTGCCGCGTGCGGTGCCCGCGTCGAGGAAGCTCTCGCTCTCCAGCACGCGCACCGCGCCGCCCCTCGCCACCTCCGCCACCTCGTTTCCCTCCGTCACCGTGAACATCACGCCGCCGCACCTGACGGGGGCGCCGGGGGCGGGCTTCTGCCTGTGCCTCGGCTGGGAGAGCAGCTTCGCCGTCGACGCTGGGGAGTTCGCTGGTGCGGAGGTGGCCGGCGGGTGCGCCTACTTCGTGGCAGGGATCCGAGGTGGGCGACGACGGGAAGCGAGGAGGTCGTCCATGGCGTGTGCAGGTACAGCTTCGAGGACGGCACGGTGACGGTCGTGGACGAGTTGCCGGCCATGTTTGACAAGAAGTCCATGTGGTACGCGCCTCGGCCAAGGTATCACCGGTGCCTTCTTCACGACAGCCGGCGCTCCACGACGCAATAGATCAGGATTCAGGATGAGCTTATGTGGGAGCTCGTTTTTCAGTTTACACATATACTAGCTTTGTACTTCCCTTTGCCTATTTATTTTTGTATTGATCAAGGGTTTCAAAGTGTAAACATATTTAAAAAGAAATTATATTCAAGTAGTTACAATGAAACTCTTTCGTATCTGGGACGAATTGATTTAAGCTTTCAAGCAAACATTGCATGATTTTTTTTCCCCAAAGAACTCGAACGGAGGATGACGCCGACCCTGCAACTGCAACCCAGTGATTGCTGCGCGTCCCGAGTCCAACACGGGCGCCGCCACCCCCACCGATGAGGCGATGACCTCCAATCCGCTGCACCTTCACGTTGTGACGCTGCTCACCGGCATCCGGTCCAAATATCCGGCGATCTCCAAATATGCGAGGCGGCCTCGGATCGGAGCACGCACCGCGCCGCGGTAAGGCACCGCCGGCCTCTCCAGGGTCCTCCCTGCTCATTGCCTCCGCGCACGCCGGCAAAACGACCCGCTTCTGCCGCCTGTCGCGCAGCGAGAGCACCCTGCGCAGCCTCCGGGTCCAGCGCCGGCCGGCAGCCGCCCAAACCCAGCAGCGCCGCGTCGCGTCGAGGAAGTCATCTCTACGACGACGGTCGCGTCGGACAGGCGAACGGCGCCGAGGACGACCTCAGGGTGCTCGCGGAGAGGGAGGCGAACGAATCCCGGGCGCGCGGCGGCTCTCCGGCGAGCCATGGTGGCGTCCCCGCGGCGAACCCGGGGACGGGGAGGACGGTTGCTCGGAATACCGTCCGGGGTGTCCACCCCTAGTACCCGTCAGCCGTTGGATCGGCCTCGTGTGGTCCAGATCGATCGTTTGACTCGGTCGTCAGTCGTCTTCGTCCTTGTCATGCAGGTGGAGCACTCTGCGGGCTCGTCGGCCGAGGCCGCGGGGCACGCCATCGCCGCTTCCTTGGCGGACAGCCCTCCATGCTCTGGTCTGGGCAAGCGTCCGTAGACGTAGGGGCCGCCGGCTCGTATTGTACCCGGGGTTAAATAAACCGACCGGTCCGGTCAAAACCGGCGCGGTCCGGTAGCGATTTACCGGACCGTTTTGACCGGAACCGGTCAAATTCAAAATCGCATATTCAACCGGTTCCGACCGGCTACCGATCGATTTGACCGGTTTACCGGTCCGGTTTGACTGGTAACCGATCAAATTTATTTTTTTCTTTTTTTGGGTTTAAATTCAAATGCCCGCAAAGTATACTAAATAAATGTTTGTATAACATATTTTAGTCTAAATGGACCCTCCAACCCTCTTTTATAGTATTTTTATATTGTATTTGTATATTTTTGTATGCACGCTTTTCTTTGTTTAACTTCAAATCCCCGCAAACTATACTAAATGAATGAATTTTTGATAAAATTGACACCATTAGATTCGTCGCACCTTGAAGTAATTTTAGGAATTTTTTTTGGGAATTTTTCATTTTTTTAATTCAAATTTGAATTTTGAATTTGGACCAGTTTGATACCGATCCAAACCGAAACCGGGCCGGACCGTTTTAGCCGGTAACCGGTCACAACCGGACCGGGCCCACCAGTTTGGTGAACCATGATTGTACCTTGTCGCCGCCGCCAGCGCAGGCTTCACCGGACAAGGCAATGGCCAAAGGACCGCAACTTTGAGGAGGAGGCGAGGAGAATCAGTGATTTTTTTTTTGAAAGCACCCAGGAGCACCGGGGGAATCATATAAGAACTCAGTCGGACGTCCACGCTGATCGCGCGCTCAACGCAGATGGGCTGCCGGGAAATCCGAGGACGCGCCTACCGGAATGCACACACACGCACACACCACCCCACCCCACCACCACACACACCCCACGCAACCCGGTACCCCTCTCTGGGGAAAATCCCCCCCGTGAGCACTGCATGCTCGAGCAGGCGCTCGAACGCGGGCGGGTTGGCTTCCGCACCTGGGGAGCCAACCACCCGAGCTAACGCTCGGTCTCGAATCAGTGAATTGATCATGAGCAATTTCAAGACAATAGGATTATTAGCGCTGCGATGCCCACTGGATTGCAGTGGTTGTTCTACTTTTTTTTTTAAAAAAAAACTCGATCTGCGAGGAGCAAGCCGCCCCCGGGCATTAATGTAAGAAAAGACCTCTCACGTTGGTCAAGAAACCTCCCTAACTCCTGCCCCACCCTTACAAGGGGCAACGTAACTCATACCGTACCCGTGTGAGAGGCGGGCCGGGGGTGAGCCGGGACCTATTCCATGTGCTTTGGCGTTGTGTAGATAGGCAAGGAGATTTTTTAACCTCAACCTAAAATTCGCTCTCACCGGGAGTCGGGGTTCTACTTCTTTGAGGTGCTGCCTGTAGGACACCAGCACAGCATCATAGTTTCCCGGCCATGCTTTAGCAGTACAGGGAAAAGAATTTATGGTAGGTTGATGATTGTATATTGTATTAAGTCCCTAATGGAAGATCGTGTTTGTGATCTGCGCATGCTAATCCTAGTAAACATTGTGCGGTTTGTAACTGTTGCTCAAACGACCCATCCTTGCAAGTTGCAACTTCAGATTCAAACTGTTACTGCACTGATGATGTCTGAATGTGAGTCTGATCCCGCATAATAAGACAAACAATACACTGTTCTGTCTGTTTCAGTGTCGATTCCCTCAGATTTAGCACACAAGAGGCTGATGCGGCTGTGTCATTGTCACAGGCTCACAGCAGTGATGATGCTACTTCAAGCTCTGTAATTTTGTCTCGCTATATTGGAATCAAGTGTTTATTGAACTAGTTAGGATGTTGGACTACTCGTTAGACAGGAGGAGATCTGAAGTTTGAGATGCATCAGGGTCAGGGCTGTTCTGTGACTTCTGAGTCCTAGCTAACGAACTCAGCTACAAATGGAACAGTTAAGAGGATCCTGATCGGGTCGGAAGAGTGATTCAGGTCCCAACCGCACAAAGCTAAAGAGAGGTGGCGTCTATCTGGATTTCAGCCGTACTCAGGACAAGCAACGAGCCAGTCCGCCCCAGCGTCGAGCGCGCGCGACGCCGGCGCAGGTCGCCTAGTCCTGGCCAGCCGCAAACGGCAAGCTTGCTCTACGCGAACGTGTGGCAGTTCCACTTCCACATGGGCGCCGGCGCCGGCGCAGGCCTGGCTCGTCCGCGGGGCACGTCCGGCGACGTTCACGCCCCGACGGGTCCCTCCCGGGCGAGAGCTTCGACGGCCTTTGCTAGTTGCTCGTAAACTAGTCGTTCTTCGTCACGTAAGCGTGTTGGTTATCCTTTGCTGGTTTGCTCATAAACCTTGCCGCTCTTCACCACGTAAGTGTGATACTTATCTCTCGAGACGACCGATTCCAGCGAAACACTAGAAACCGGTTTGACCGGTTTGCTCATCCGGTCTAACCGGTCCGTGTGGCCTTGCTGCTCTTCGGTCCCTTTGCGATTCGCACGTTCGAGTGCTCTCGTGTGTTGACCGAGATTTGCGTCAACAGGCGGCCTGCCGAGCCGGCGTTGTACGCCGTCAGGGTGCTCGCGGAGAGGTAGGTTGACGAATCCCGGGCCGCGCGGCGGCTCTCCGGCGAACCACGGCGGCGTCCACGCAACGAGCCGGGGAGGACGGTAATCGAAATACCGTCCGGGGGTGGATGGTATTTCAAATACCGTCCACCCCTAGTACCTATCAGCTGTTGGATTGGTTTTCCTGTGGTCCAGATCGGGCGACGACCTTGTCACTTGTGAGGCAGGCGAGGCCGTGCGGGAGCTGGATGCCACCGGCGCCATGGCCGAGGGGAGGACGGAGGCCTAGGTCGCACCCCCGCGGGCTCGTCGGCTGAGGGCACGGGGAACGCCTTCGCGCGCTTCAGCCCCGTGCTCTGGTCTGGGCAACCGTTGATTGGACGGACTGGACTGGGCTTTGGCCAACCGAACACGGGACCGCCGGGTCGACCTCGCCGTCCTAGCTGCCGGCAGGAACGAGGTGGCGAGCACGGCGACGGAGTGGACACGCGCACGTACGCATCCATATCGAGCTGCACCGGCGCCCGGCCGCGTAAAGACCGCGTTGCCCACGGCGACGCTGGTCGTGTTCGCGCGCAGCCTAGGAAGTATGGCCTCACGCCGGCGAGGAGCTGAAATCGAGCCCATCCATCTGGGCGCGAGCACGTAGCTCCGTCAAGCGCTGAACCACGCCGTCACCGCCCGTATTTTGGCGTCAAACCTCGCCGCCGTGACGGCGACCACCACGTCGACGAGGACATCAGTCAGTCGATGGCCGGGATCCTCTCCCTGGGAATCTGGAAGCCTGGAACATGTTGCGGACCATCTCGTTCGTGGGAGAGTCGGCGGTGGCTGCCGGCGACGGTGCCGTCCAGCCGGGCACCGGTCGGTATTTCATCTACCGTCGAGGGTGGACGGTAAATGAAATACCGTCCACCCCTGGGCCTATATCGGACGTTGGATCGGGCTTCTACGGCCGAGATCGTCGCGAATAGTTGAAAGGCACAGAGGCCCTCTCCGTCTTCCCCGTCCCATCACGACTGTTCTCCTGCAGGTCCCCTCCACGACCGGCTGAGCTCTCGTGCGCCGCGGCGGCAGCGGAGCCGGCAAGAATCGCCGGCGCCCATGTATCGCAGGGACAGGAAGCTTGACATGGAGATAGGCCGGATATCCATTTTCTGAACCTTATAACAGTTATTAAACACACACTATAGGATTTGGAAAATTGCTGGACAACCCCATAATTGATTTTGGCTACAAAAGACCCTGTTTGCATGAATCAGGTGAGGACACCGCTGGCAAAACCTCATATTGATCCTTGCTTCTACAGAATACTGAGCTTGATACTGATGCCTAGCACCACCTCATGTTTCCATTGGACAAATTGACTGTGGGCTGGCTGATTCAGCAATGATATTTGGTGATTCAAGAGGTAATCGGCTGTCCTGATTACAACATCTGAAATGAAATAACTGAACAGGATTTACAGGCTGGTGTGAATTTTGCTCGATTGCAACACTATTTTAACAAGCAATAGGTGATGGCATCTTTGCATTGAGGACCTGAATGCTGAATGCCAAACAAGGGTCGTTGTTCAGTTAGAGACTTGGTCTCAGAAAACGAGGAAAGCAGCTTCCTTCCATTCTCAAAACTGACACTTGATATTGTTGCCCCTCAGTTTACTGGTATGCCCTCTTTACATATCTCTGGATTTTTCCATTTCTTAAATTTTATCAGTGGCGTTCCTTTTAGTACTCTTGTAGTGCCTTTTTGTAGCCTAATATTTGACACCGCCACAGCCGCATATTCTTGAGACTTTTGATTAGAGGACTTTTACAGTGCACAATACGACCATTGGCCGCTCAGCGCTCGACTCATTGGCCGCGATCCCGGCGGTGACTAACCTTGGTGACCTCGGAAGCGCGGAAGCCGATCTCTACCGCTCTACCTCGTCCCCGTCAAACGCCGCGTCCTGCTGATTAGTGCCTTAGTACCAGGCGAAGCCCAGTCCTCGTTCAGTGCAGAGCGCAGCGTCGTGCTACGGCAGCGGCAGGTGATGGATCTGCTGGGAGGAGCCGTAAGAGGTGATGAACGAATTGGGCGTGCTCCTGCATGGCTGCCCAGACAGCTGTGTTTATGCTGTCCTCGTTAGTTAGTCAGGCCTTGTTGCAAAGGCAAATGGCCGCCGAGTTACGTGGTTGAACCAACCTGGCAGTTATAGAGCATAGTCAAGAGGTAGGAGACGACCTGGTTTCTCCTCCATTTTTCTTTCTTTCGTGTCAGCTAAAGAAAGGCTACATGCATGATAAAAACCCATCGCCTGATTTGAGTTAATGGAATGCAAAGTTCCTTCACAAAAAAAAGGCTACGTGATACAACCCAGTTTTGCCTGTCTCTTTTTTGTTGTACTGGCACTAGGCTCATACATTATAAAGAAAGTTTATGATGCTTGAACTATGGTGCAAAAAATCATATTTTCTTGCTGAAAGAAACAATTATCTCCTCAAAAAAAGAGACGATTATTTAGATTCAGAACACTTTCAAGCACTGTTAATTTCATCTGTATGCTTATATCTTGCCATCTCAGCTGAGGATGTGTCTATGCATTTGCTTTATCAAAATAATCTATATTGGTAGTAAAATTGTGAATTGTTCAGTCATGCCCATCAAACCTTTTGGCAGCACATGCAAACAATGCACAAATGCATAACACAAGAGTTATTACATACGATGAATAGAACGACCTGAGTCCATTTCATTGATTGAAAGGAGTAAACAAATTACAGAGTGTATGAGTTTGGCTACATTGGGCACCAACTAAGAAAAACATAAAATTCGGTGCACCTTTTACATTCATAAGTTGTATATATGAAAAACCCTGAGTTCCAACAGTCGCAGAACATATATATATATGGTCGAGCTGCAAAACTGAATATGAAATTTGACCACTCCATCATTCCTCCATTGCTACTTCTCGACCCATGGGCAGTAATCTGGATACTCCTGCTGTAATCAATCAACTTCACCTGTCAATAGCATCCCTTGTTTTACTCGTTAGTGAGATTGTCGATTTATCAAGAATACTGTTGAACTGACACAATATCTGCATTCAGTAACCTGCTGAAGCAAGTTCTAAACTTTCAGGGAGAACTCATCTGCAATGAACACAAATCCATGGCAGTCTATGTATCACTACTCCCCACCACATCTAGTGTAAAGGCGGCTCTGGATGATTTAATTAAACAACAGAAAAGAAGGCTAAGGGAAACCTGTGTTATTCTTAAAGGGCAAATCTCTGATCCTCGTGTGATCCTTTTGTGCGAGTTGGGCAAGAATCCAAGCGGATCAGGGGGAAGAGAACAAATGTGGTGGGCAAGAAGGCCTGCAGGATCAGGATTCAGGAGGAGGGGGGGGGGGGGGGGGGGGGCGGCTGGTGGACGTACACGTACTTGCCGGCACGATGGTCGTCGAGGCTCAAGAGTGAGACGGTCGGCTGGAGGACATACCAGCTACATCTGACCTCTGCACCGCCGGTGACCATGGAGCGGATAGGGATGCGGGCGGGCGGGCGATGGTACCGACGAAGGACGCGCCGCCACTGCCGAATATCGGGGTCGTCGATGAGAAACAAGAGATCGGCGAGCAGATGCGCCCAATAAACGAGAAGGGAAGGAGTATTATATATTATTTTTTTTGCGAGTAAGGAGTATTATATTATCCAGATTACCCCTGCCAATGGATGGTTAGATCTTGTCTATACCTTATACTACTAAGTGGTAGTAGTATTGTGCAATGAATAATACAGTTGTGGTTTGTTGCAGTGGATAGAAATACAAGTGAAGCAGATCTGTGCATTAGAACAACATTCTTGGAATCTCAATGGTGACCAGGAAATATTCTTTTGAGATTGAGATTCATAGGTGCGTTCATTGGTGAATAGAGCTGATAAGAAGAGGTTATCAGTTACAGACCACAGGTATGTTCATAGTTCCCTCTTT